>NC_139724.1:59727373-60927373 GCF_964211835.1 Anser anser
ACTGGTTTTACATTTCATGTTTTATTGTTGATGCAAGAAAATGTGGTTTGTTCTGATAGGAATAAATTATTTGTACTGTTCAGTACGAGTTTATATTGCTGCTCTACTTAAGATTGAATTTAAGAGAAAAGATTTAATGCTGCATATTAAAAATGTAAAACTTCAAATATTCTTGCAAGAAGACATTCATTACCTTTTTTTTTTTTTTTTTGGTTGAGTCAGTTTGCTAGACTGTAGTTTGTGAAACCTGTGGGAGTATTGCAGAACTTTCACCCTGTGAAATATCTAGAACCTTATTCAGGTTGTGGTCTGGATGGAGGCGAGATGGTTTAACTGGGTGTAGTCATTACGTTAAACGGTGGTGTGTAGTTAAGCAAGTGCCAAGTATGGATGGAAGCTTCGAAGCGGTGTGCATACTCAGACCAAGTGAGAGAGGTATGGCCCTTAAGGAGCCACATCTCTTGGCCTTGTAAGTGCTGACAAGAAGATTTGCTGAATTAAAAAAAATAAGTATGGAGTTTAGTGTTTTCATACCAGGTTGGCAAGACTCACTGAGCTGTTGCTGTTAGATTAGAATAGAACAGTTCAGCTGGAAGAGACCTTCAAAGATCACCCAGTCCACCTGCCTGACCACTTCAGGGCTGACCAA
Organism: Anser anser; assembly: GCF_964211835.1. Classification (NCBI taxonomy): domain Eukaryota; kingdom Metazoa; phylum Chordata; class Aves; order Anseriformes; family Anatidae; genus Anser; species Anser anser. The sequence continues at coordinate 59,728,023 of NC_139724.1, forward strand.
AAGTTAAAGCATATTAATGAGGGCGTTATCCAAAGGCCTCTTGAACCCTGGCAGGCATGGGGCATCCGCCACCTCTCTAGGAAGCCTGTTCCAGTGTTTGACCACCCTCATGGTAAGGAAGTTTTCCCTAATGCCCAGTCTGCACCTCCCCAGGCACAGCTTTGTGCCATTCCCACACGTCCTGTCATCGGTTCCCAGGGAGCAGAGACCCACACCTCACTCTCTACTTCCCCTCCTCAGGGAGTTGTGCAGAGCAGCGAGGTCGCCTCTCAGCCTCCTTTTCTCCAGACCTGACAACCCAAGTGTCCCCAGCCTCTTGTCACAGGACGTGCCTGCCAACCCTTTCAGGCATCCTTCTAATGTTGTGGAGCCCCAAACTGTACACAGTACTCAGGGTGAGACTGCACCAGTGCTAAATACAGTGGGAGAGCCACCTCTTTTGACCAGCTGGCTATGTATGCTGTGTTTAATGCACCCCAAAATGCTGCTTGCCTTTTTGACTATGGGCCAGCACCCCCAGATCCCTTTTTGCAGAGCTGCTGACCAGCAATTTGTCTTCCAGTCTGCTTTATGTGATACCAAGCTTTCAAAGTCCTTTAATAGGTTTTGTATTTTTTTAAGTTTCCACTGTTTTATGAATTCAGAACAAAATTATTTTTTTCTCTTGCAATGCAAGAGAATCTGTAACTGAGATTGTGTGGTATATGTAGGTGTTGCACATACACACGTTTGAGTTTCTGTTGTGTTTTTGGTTGCATTTCAAGAAAAGAAGCCTTCGAAAGGGGCTTTTTGGGGCTGCTACTAACAAGCCTCCATGCTCAGCATTGCAGCCTCATTTTATATGGGTGAAATGGTGTGACACAAGGGGGAATGGTTTTAAAGGGGGCTGGAACCAGGTAGTCTTAAAGGTCCCGACCCAAACCGTTCTGTGGTTCCATGATGTGAGAGTCAGTCTGTATGTAGAGCAAAGAGGTTGTAAAGTTTTAAGTTTTTAAGGGGAAAGAGAATTAAATAACGAAACATAATTGATATTTAGTGCTTGGGTTGCTCAGTGCAACTTCAGCATAATAGTTAGCTTCACTGGAGAAAACTTGAATGCCTACCATGGAAATTCAATTATGTAAGAGCTCGTTTGTGTATAATTGCTTAGGGTGCTTATAAATTTTCCACATAATAGAAATATTTTGTAATAGGGGTTGGTTATAGATTAGACCTCACAAAATATTTCATTTTTCTTTTTTTTTGGAGAGGCCATTAATCTATTTTACAACAAACCTTTTAAATTCTGAAACTATAAAATATCAAGAGGTCATAAAAATAAGAAGTTTTGAATTTTTGTTCAGATAGCTTCAGTCAAACTGATAAAAATGCATATTTGGATATTTTTTTCCCCATCTTCGCATTTTTACTGGTTCTGCCAAATTTCTGCGTATGTGAAGGCTGATCTAGTAACGTAGGTACTTAATATAATTTAGTACAGTGGGTAGCTGTTTATAACAACTTGAAGTCCTTTTATTAATAAATACTATAAGAGATGCTGTAGAGAATTCCCTAGGTATGACAAAGACAAATGAATTGCTTGGGAAATTCTTCCTTTTCCAGAATAGGCTTTTCTCTGTACTATTTTCATCGATAATATCTCCATAGTAGGCACAATTAATGTATAGTTCTGTAAAACTCTGCTTCGGTTGTAGAAATAAATAGCCAGCAGAGGGAGCACAAATTAGTTTATGAATTGTATTCCAAAACATCCTGATGTAATGGCTAAACATATTAATGATGCTCATTGTGGAAAGCAAATAACAAATGAACAATGTGTTTATATTCAGTGAGGGACTAGAAGGAATGGAAAAGTGTTTGAATGTTTGAGTAAATGTTTTTCAACTTCTGCGAGTGAACTGTAAATAAGCTCTGAAGAATCGAAGCCCCAAAATCACTTGATTTCAAAATACCTCTAAAAATATCAGTGGAATGATTCTTCACAGATTTCAAGTTCTGGAATACCATAGATGTCTCCCATAGTTTTCTGTTGTTGTTCAAAGTATTGCATAAGTTTTATGGTCTGGTTGATAGTGAATCTGCAGCCTGATTTCTTTAGATAGTAACATAGTGCTTTTTCTCCCTGGCAGAATTCATTCCATGGTATTAGGAAGCGCAAGTCAGGAGCGGCGTTCATTTGATCACTCATGAAGTGAGACTGGTTTCACTGCAGTGGCTTAAGAAAAACATCTGTAATCTTCTAACTTAGCTACTACAAAACTCACTAGGTTTCATAAGAGCTGTGGGAGGTTCTGTTCAAGAGCATAATTTTGATCACAAGCTATAATCTATACCTGTCAGAGTGTGCAGGTCAGAACAGGATACTGGTCTGCAAACAGAAGAGACAACTCTATATGAAGAATGAAAAATGACTTGTCAGGTCCAGATATTGATGTGGATGCTGCAACAGGCAGTCACATGGAAGTAGCTGAGAGGCAGAGTCCTTCTGGCCAGAAAAAGAAATCTGATGTTTAGTATCTTTTAACGACTACCCAGTATCTGCATGTTTTTGTTATTATTTATGAGAAACAAAGCATTAAAAAGAACAGAAGAGAAGCCAAATACAATAAGAGTGGTGTTAATTCTTACTGTGTCGTGTTTTGAGCTGATATGTGAGGGGGAAGATAATAAACTGAGGAAGACCACGAGCAGTTATTGTAGATTATTATAGAAATAAAACAGGGATGAAGGAAGAGAAGCATACTTTAATGTGCAATGGGACTTGTATCTTAGCCAAAACATCTGTGAATCTCAGTTTTATGATACTTTCACAATAAGGGTGGAATCCAAGTAAGCAATATCAGGAATTCATTTCCATTTTTTTTTAGTAGGCTTGAAAAGGACTGGCTACGCAATAGAGCTGAGTATTCAGAATATATGTTGTATGAAACAAAATACATTCAAACATGTAGTCACAGCCTTCTCCTTAAGAGACCGTATTGCTTTTTGCATACAGAAAGTCTGTGAACCTTTGGGAGTTGTGATTGTATAATAACAATAGTAACAAAATGTGCTGGTTTTAGCCTGGAATGTGTTAATAGAAGATAATGTAAGGAACAATATCTCACAACGTGGCTATCTGTGATGGTAACAGTTCATTCTCTGGCTCGTGGGGCCAGGGTGAGGGGAAGCTCTTGCAGGAGTGGGGAAGGGTCTACTCCTTCAAGAGGATACTAGCGTGGAGGAGGACCTGCTGTATAGCAGTAATCTCTTAAAGATTTTACTTCCCTAGGCTTCAGATCCACAGAGAGAATGGCTGACATCCCAAACACGGATATTAGTCTAGATAGAGAGCTTTCCATCATCTTGAGGGGAAGACCAGGGTTAAGGAAATGGAGCTTTTCATTTATAGAGGGATTTCAGAGATTTGTCTGGACAACTTCTTCGGTGTGCATAAAAAGGATGTAATGGAGATTTACCAGTTTTGTGAAATAGGTACCATTTTCTGTTTGATAGCTAATAACAAAAATATTGCATCTTTTTTTTTTTTCCAGGAGATGTTTTCCTATCTTTCAAGTGGGCTGAAGAAGTTGGCAGATACCCACAATGAGAGACTGTTAGACACACCACATAATCCCATATCCTTAGGTAACTTGTTTGTTATATTTCAAAAGAAATTCTAATATCCTGTGCATTTGTAATGCAGTTTCATATACATTTCCTATACATTAGTCATTGTTCACTACACTCCATTAAATTGTTCTTAAGCCAGGATGAAACCATTGAACCCAATAAGGTAACCATCTATAAAAGCAGAGCAGTAAAGCAGTGACTCAGGCCCTTTACTTTTTACAAAATTGCTCCTGTCCAACATACTCATTTATTGTAATCAAGGCAGGCAGAAGATGTTAGCATGTAGGAATACTTTATAAATAAGTAGATTTTAAAATAAATTAGGGTGTAATTACTTCTCACTTCATCTTACAGTGCTGTAAAAGAAATTATGCAATTCCTACTCAAGATATTTGATCTAACCAAAAATTCTGCTGAACGTCCAAGTAATGTTGCCCCCTGTGCAGAATCTCTGCCTTATGTACAGTCCAACCAAAGAAGTAATCCATGACAGCTTGTGGGAAAACAAAATGATGAAACTATAATATTCATATTTATTCTTCCTTGATATCTGAACACAAATATTTGGCCAGATTTTTATTGTTGGAAGGCACCTTATCCCCTGCAGTTTTTGGAAAAAGAGAAGCTTTGTAGTAGAATTAATTTGATCTTTTGTTACTTCAGCCATGTCACTGAAGAATCTAGATGAAAATAATGACGTAGCCGTTACCCAGCTCGGATCTATGCTTTTCACAAGACAAGTTTCTGGAGCAAGGTGAGGATGCTATGAACTTGAAAATTTGGAGGAGTTGTATTAGGATTTCATAAAATATAAAGTATAGTATTTGTTTTGTGCCAGTTGCCTCATGATTACAGATTTCAGTGTGGCAATACAGTTCCAAGAGTAATATACCCTTTTTCCTCAGTGTTATCTACTAATAATGTGTGTACCTGCCTGAGTTAGCAATGAGGCCCTCTTTGTTAGCTTTGGTAGACTAAATAGATAATCTATCCCCATTTAATTTAGTGTCATTATTCCCTAGAACCCCTTGGTTTCATTTAGTTTCCAGCTGTTGTCTGATCTTACAGTTAAGTTGTAAGCTGCTTAAGGAAGATCTTTGTTTTGTTTATTGCAGCACAAATACGGTTGTGCTGGACGTCAGGGGAATAAGCTTCTAATACCCTGCATAGCTTTTTGTCATATGGAAGAAAATCCCGCTTTCCAGAACTAGCTGTGTTTAAAAAAAAAACAACTTCAACTCGAGCCGTTCTGAGCTGAATTTATTCTTATTGACACTGGTATGTGGAAATGTAAGCCAAATCATTTTTAATGATTTTGGTTTAAACGTTTTAGAAGAAGAGAATGATTTAGAATTTGTTTTGGCAGAATTCTTTAATCTGAATATTACTGCTGCCATGCTAGCTTCTGCTGTAGACTTAATGTCATTTTCTGTAGCAGAGTTGATTGTTTCCACATCAGAAGGTATGCTTCATTAGCTTGGATTATTCCACTTCCTGCACAGATGAATGACAGTAAATCTATGTGTACTGTAGTTAGATGCTCTTTTTAATTTGCCTGTCCTAACCTTGGCTTGTCCGGAAATTTCAGTCATCTTTGGCTGAAATGATTCAAGAAGCTCCGTATTTGAAAAGTTAAAGCTCTCCAGTTCTTTGTGTGATACAAAGGCTCCCCTTTTTTCCTTTTCTTGTATAAGCAAGTGATTCTTTTGCAGTAAATATACAGTTAGACCTGGCATTTTGACAGACTTTAAATGTTAGGCTCGTGGTGCACGGCAGTGGTAATAATAGCATCTTCCTGCTTTGTTAGCACACAGGCTTTCGCATAACCTGTGGTTTGAGCACTTCAGTACAGAAAGGATCTGCTAATCCTGGTGGAGTTTGTCTGAATGCAGTTTCTTAAATGGATTGCAAAGAATGTAATAAATTCTGACTTCTGACTAAAATTGATTGGTGTTAACTGTTTCTGTAGGTTTTAACTATAGCCATAAGGTGAGTTGTTCCTTTGACAAGGAAAGGTGTGGATTAAGGTCTGGGTTTATCAGGGAATGGGTGTGTGCTGAGCGCTGAGAAATAGGGTGTAATAGGTAGGGGTTCTTCATATGAGGAAGAGGTAAAAGCAGTGGTGAAAAGTATCCGCTGTGAGGAGGGAATGTGATTCTGAGATGTCTTTCACCCCATGCTAGGGAGCTCAAAATACCAGTAGTGAAGATCTTAGTAATTTAACTGGAGAGGGGAAGGGACACACCCCTATGCCCACAGACTTGACCTAATGTAGGATCTGCTGCCACTGTCACTCATAGCGATGCTTGAGCACTAACTTGGAGAATGCCTATTGTAAGCCTGCTTACAGGCATTTGTTTAGAGTTAGGAGATATTGCACTGTATAGGAATTTGTATACGTTCATCATAGAGTATCACATAAAAATATTCAAGGCGTCTTTAACTGAATCACAATTTTGTTTGTTTCAGGGTTGTTCCTTGTGGGTCTGTACAGACAGTGAATAACTACACTTTTCAAGGCTTTATGTCACATTCAAATGACTATCCCTGTGCTTACCTCAATGCTGCATCAGCAATTGGAATTAAAAAGCAAGATGTAGACGTATTCCTAAAAAGACTGGACAAGTGTTTGAAGACATCTAGGAAAGAAGGAAACAAAGAAAAAACTGTGAATGAAATATGTGATTCTAATACAGGCACAGAACAACTTGCAAAGTAGAAGATACAGATGTAGTAACACAGGAGGATACGTTTTTGTTTGAAGTATGGGGTTTGTATTGCATTGTGAATCTGCAGTGCAGAAAATTTATTCCTAAAAACAAAAAACACAACAACAACAAAACTTGGGTGAAATTCAGGCTCAGAGGAAACAGATGATATTCTCCTATTCTCCCTTCCTAGAAAGTCAGACACAAGCTCTTTGCACCACACAAATATACTTAATATCTGCCAAAGTAAAGCTCTACATTCATAAAAATCTTGACCTGGCCTGTCAGCCTGTGGGTGACTGTTGGGTCTGGTCACAGAGTGCTTATGCACATGTTCTTCGTTAACGAGATTTTCTGTAGCAATGACTAAATTCCTGTCTAGGTACACAACCAACAAGAAATGTTTCACTGCTCTCAACGTGTCTTGCTTTTCCTCTGCTTACTTGCCACTTTTCATTTGTTTTCAAAGATTTATAGAAAAATGTTGGGATAGCCCTTACTAAATACAGTGTTGAAACTTGGTGAAGAAATTACAGGGTTGGAATAATAGTCTTAGATGTTCTCACATCTCATGAACTGCCTAGAACAAAGGAGCCATCTGTGGCAAAGGAAAATGTAGAATACCTCATATCCTGCCAATACTCAGCTCTTGAGAACGTTTTCATAGTTCAGCAACCAAATGGAATGCTGAGGAAGAGCAGTGATGAAAGCATGGGTCCGTGGAGCGGAGAGGGAAAATCATTTTTATTCATTTCATCTCTTTGATAGTTACTCTTGAATAGGGGCACTCAGGTCAGAGATCCACTGAAAAGGCAGAATGCTTTGTGGGATGAATGCAGCAGTTTCAAGAGCCAGCCAGACCTGAGGGTGTTTTGGCATTTTTAGTCCATTGTTTTTAAATTTATAGACATCCACTTCTGAACTGTCTCACAGTGCTATTGGCACTCGCGCTTCTGTGGCTGTGTGCAGTTACTGATTTGAATTCATAAAAGAAACAATAGATTCGGGGTCTGTTCCTGGAACAAAGGTTCCATATCACTGGAGTGACAGTGCTGTAGGTTGCAAAATTTTTAGTTAATTATTCTTAAATACAATTACTACATTATATGCAGGTTTTTATGTCATTTGCTGTTCAAAGTGAGCTGAACATTCAAAGACATTTTTCTTTGTCCGTAATGTAGTAATACTTGGGACACCACGATTAATGAGTTCCAAATGTCAGGAAATTTTCTAGTTACTTTGTTTGGTGGGATCTGAGCCGTATCCTTCAGAGCCCTCTGGAAATTGCCTTATCAAAACAGTGCTATTGAAAGGACCGTCCCTCCAGTGTGCTCAAATGAATTGATACAGGAGGTGAAGTTAATATGTGGAAGTTAATAGACTGCTAATCATTCTGAAGGCGCTTTCACTTGTGAAGCTCATTGTATCTTTAGTTTAAATTGAACCTGCTCCCACATTGTTATTGCTACAGTTACACTTCAGATTGATTAAAGCTTGTGGAAGAGATGGCTCCCTGGACTACAGTCACAGTTGTTACTTGCTGTACAAGCACATCGTAGGAGAAAGGTAATATAACTTGACCACTAAGTCCTTGTGGCCATAAGGAGATGTAAATTTTTCTTTTTTTTTTCTTTTTTGGTTTTGTTTTGAGATGATGCTATACCTCAGTTTTTCCAGTCAGTAAAGTTCTCCTACAGGCTTGAGAGACAAAACTGTAGCTCACTCTGCCCTCTGTATTCAGAGTATTGGAGCAGACAGTGAAAACCATGGGGCCTTAGTGATACCTTTCTTCCTGGTTTTGGATATTGCTGTTTCCTGCCTGAATGAGCATAAGTTACTGATTTAGATGACTAGTCACAAAATGTGAATATTAGAACTACTGTTGTGAGAGTTTGGGGGGGTGCATGGTAGCAGCTACAATGAGGATTTGATGAATAATATCCTGAAACTGGAAAAAAAAACACCCAACAGCAGTTGCCTTTTCTGAGAGGAAAAGACCTCTACTCTACCTTTTATGTTCTTGTAATAAATTGTCTGCTGCAAATAATTTACTCACTTCTACTCTAGATTGAACTGCTTTCTCAGGTAGTGTTTCTCTTGTCTTCAAAATGTTTCCCATTTGAAATCAGGGATAAAGATTTCAACAAATCTGTCTGAACAAATATCCAGGGAAAGAATCAACTGTTTTGTTCTGATTTTGTGCTTTTAAACCTTCTATTTTTTAATTGAAAAACATCTTAATGTGACACGTTTAGTTATAAATTGTGTGTCTATGTGTCATTAAAGCTCTTCACAAATCTTAATCATTCCACCTAAAGTCAGACAGTTTAAAATATTTTGAGAAATACGCCCACCATGAGGTATAAACTTTTGAACTAAATATTTGTGTTCTGTTACTTTGGCAAGTTGTACCAGTTCACGGTTGTGTTTGCCTGCTATGTCCCCTGAGATGTGGTAAGTTGTAATTAATACTAGGTTTATATAGACAGAAGCATTATATAAATGTCATGATAATTATATTGAAATGTTAAGGAATTCAAGTGGCAATATACCTTAAAAGAAATGGAGAAGAAATGGTTATTTACAGCATATTTGAAACAGATAGATAGTATTTTTCAAGGAGAATATAGACCACTTATTCTCTATTCACCAATATCTATAATAAAGTAATAAAATAATACTGGAACATATAATTATTAGCAGAGTTTTCGTTTTCTTTGTGTACTAGGTAGGGGGAGATTCATGGCTATGGCAGGTCTGAAAATGCTGAAAGATGATAGTAGCATTGGCAAAGCTTTGTCAAAAAAAAAACCAAATATATTAGCAATATTTGCCATCTATGAAGTTCTTTCTAAGGTTGTACGATGAAGTTAGAAGCTCTTTAACTCAAAAAATGAATGGTGCAACCCTTTTCCCGACCTCTATATAGGCACATGACACTAAAGGCTTTCACGTACCTCAAAAATCTGCTAGAGCCAACCTGTAATCTGCAGCATCCGTGTTACTAATGAGACATTTAGGAAAGCATCATGGGCTTCAGGTAACACTTGGGGTTCATTTAGCAAGAATCCGTAGTAGAAACACCATGAACATGCTATTTCTGTAGCTACCTGTCCCTGTCTTGTTATGGGTCACAGCATGTGGTTACCAGTGGTGAAAGAGGAAAGGGCAAGCACTTGAAATATTCCGGAAGAATTTAGGATTCAGAAGTTGAGGAGGTTCCTGTTCTTGCTACCTAGTTTGTTGCTCTGCCAAAAGTTACTGCCTTGTAGCAGGGCTAGCAAAGCAATCCGTCTGCTTGGCATCTGCCGCAATTCATATGCTGTATTAACAACTACCGAAACAGGAGTGTTGGAGTGAGCATTGCAGGTAGAAGAAACGGTGCCTGTGGAGCAAGCATGTTTCCTGTTCTGCAGAAAACGTGGTCTGCAGATAACACAGTCTGCAGATACCTGCTCCTGAAGATCATAACCTTTGGCAGCGGGGCAGGGCGCGTGGGTAGGCAACAACCCCTCAGGTTGCCGCAGTCTGAACCGCTAAAGCGACTTATGCCCCCTAAGATGCCTGTAATTGTTCCGTGAGATGCTTTTCTTTCCCTCTGATACTACATCTTATGCTGTCTGAATCTATATAGGTGAAAGAAATGAAGGAGCAGATGGACTTGCCTTATAAAAATAGCGCTGGGATAATATAGTGCAAGCAAACTGACACTGAATGATCCATCTCACAGACGCGCTCTGAGTTTACTTCTGTAGTATCTGAGATAATGAACAAAACTAAGGACTATTTGAGCAATAATATTGCCTATTCACGCTTTGTTCCTAACGATTGCCGAAGATACAAAGCAAATAAAAGCTACCAGATGCAGCAAATTCTCCTGAGCCTAAGAAAGCAAAATTGTAATGTTGCAAATGTAAATGCTGGCATTGCAGCTTAATACACATATAAACCGAGCAATCTATATTGTGTGATCATCATTTTTTAAGAAAGGCTGGAGCCCAGAGACTACCAAATGTTCTCATCTGCAGTGTATCAGCAGTTCTCAGTCATCAGTTGCTGTATGGATAATAATTCTAATTGAAGAATCATTACACGAATCCATACGTGAATGATAGATGAGCTATAGCCTTTTGTTCACGATGCTTTAAAAATCGAGTTGCTGTTTTCACTTTTTATAAGGGGTGATTAGATTGCCTCTTACTTTAAGATGCAGCATTTTAATCAACCTGGCTTGGCAGGATTTGGAATCTGAAGGAACAACAATGTATGTAGCTGACTGGTTTTTAAACAATAGCTGTTTAAAGGCTTGAATTAGTTACAAAGTGACTCCTCAGAGAGAACCTTTGTTCAAATGGTTTTAATTTTGAAACCAGCACTTGAAAAATTGTGCTGTATCTGCTGTGTAATAATTGTTTTTCACATATTACACTTTTTTGTCCCTCAAAGATAACAACATAAATTTTAGTGCAGTTTAATAATGGCATTTAAAAACTATAGTTACAGAAGCATTTGCTTTGTCACAGTCGCTCATCAAGCACCTGTCATATCAAAGCACTAGTAATGTACTTGTCCTGATGGATCAGCTTCAGTGTTCTGGACCAGTTTCACTGTAACTGGACCAAGCATTTAACACTCTTTTTGGGATCCTAAAGTCAAGTTCATGACCAAATTAAGATGGGTTTGATAATTTCATCTGCTGCTGACCAGGAGGCTTTTCATTATACCACAGTTCAGCTAAGTTCTTTAGCGTGTCATCAGAGCTGATCCAGTTCAGAAGCTGAATTTCTTTCTTAACCTTGATTGTGAAACTTAATTTGCCTTAGTCCGGATTCAAATCCAGTCTGAGTCGGCTATAACAGAATTATAAGTGCTTTTTTTTTTTTTTTAATTAAACCTAATGGGAATTGAATGGATATGTTGATTTCACCGTATTCATTGGCTTCACTGGCTGCTACCTCTCCTATTGCTCTTTCTCAAAGAGCTTCAAAGATCAGGCTCCCTTCTTACACTGACCATTGGTTGAGGTGGGACGTTGGTCTTGCACAAATAATATTACGGCAATAGAGGTGTGTGCATTATTAATTATTCTGTCTCTAGGCATCCCAAGTAGGAACACACCAAATGATTGGGAATTCAAACAAGCATGGAGTGTTTCTACTGACTGATTCTTTCCAAAAGCTGCTTCCTGGGCACATTTCTTGTGTTTGAAAGCTGCCAGAGGAGCAAATGGCTAAAATAGAAGGAAAAAGAGCAAGGTCTCTGATATTTTGGAAGTTTTCTATACTGGTTATGTGTGTTTGGCTTTTGCTATGCATAAAGTTCTTGCTGTAAATTCTTCAAAAATACTTGCAGCTATTCTTGTCCCATACCTAAACCGTTTTGCTCTGGGGTCTGGACGCAGTGAAGTGACACCTCTGCAGGCGGGGTGTGCTGCCCTGGCACCGAGGCTGACGGATCCCACTCAAATCCAGTGGCGAGGTCTGGCTGTAGGAGGAGCGTGCGGTGCCCACGCGGAGGAAGGCAGCCCCACTTAAGTATTGATATTGGACTGCCAAGCACAAATTGCAAATGGCTGGGGGGGTGAGGGGCCTGGGATGCAGTTAAAGATGCTTAAATAGAGGATGAGGAAAGTATATGGGAAGATTATAAAAATAGAAATAGCCTGAAATGCTTGCTGTGCAGCTGAAGAGGTGAGCGAGTCTTCAGCAGGATCTGAGGATGCATAGTCCAGGCTTGACCTGCTGCACAGTGCTAAACATCAACCATGTGCGGTGCCAGAGAACAGCGTCAAAACAGCTCTCATTTTACCCCCCCACCTCCTAATGTTATTCATTTCTATCACTCCTGTATCTTCCTTTGAAACTTTTCTCCCCTTTTTCACCCTATTTTTGTGTGTGTGGTGTACTACTGCATAAGAAGAAGGACGGGGGAAGGCTGCCGACCAGCACGTTGCCCCCTCCCCGTTGTTGCAGAGCTACACAGGCAGGAAATGGAGCGGAGCACAGGAAAGCAGCAGGTGCGAGTGCACATGCCGTGAGCTTTTTTTGTTAGAGGCTTTATAATCAGTAAATGGGTTCGAATACGAAAACGTTTGTTAATAATGATATAACTGATGCCATTAAAACTCAAGCTCGCGTTCCATGCAGATGGCACAAACTGTCACGCTCCATTTTTCTGTTCATTTTTACTTTAAAAAATTGCAGCCGAGCGTTAACTCTGTGAGCCGTATCGAGGTGTATCAGCACCTTGGGTTGCAGAAGAAGATGCACAGCATGGCCACCACCTAGCAGTAGATGGTCTGGCCGGGCCCCAGGCAGTTCCTCTCGCCTCTCTGGAGGGGTCCCTAAGAATTTCAGCCTCATTTGCTCCAAGGCCCCCAGAAGTGACACATTCCTCGGTGATGCCTGGCCTCAGAAGGAGCCGGTTGTGGTACTGCTGACCCTTGTAGGCCACACGCACCCTTCAGAGTGCCTCATGGTGACTTTCTGGATCAGCGTGCTCCTCGCAGGTAAATACTTTTTGTTTTCACACTGAGTTTGGCAGGACAAGTGCTGCTTTATCGCTGGAACACCCTTTATCAGCATTAAAACCTTGTGGTGAGCGAAACATTACTGCCGCCTCAGCAAGACGGCAAGGCCCGCGTGGGTCTCCTCACGGAGAGGAGCGGGGCTGAGGGTGTTTGAGCCCCCATGCCAGCAGTGTTGGTGGGCTTCGTGCTCCGAATGCTGACGTGTCCTTGCTGCTGCCAGGCGGGGCAGGGGCTGTGGGGGCCCTTCGGAGGGACAAGTTAGGCAGGAGGGAAGGGCGCTGCTGGCCTTCAGGGGCTTGGTCTGCTGATCCAGGGGTTTCTCTGCTCTAGGTGCATCGGCTCTGCAGTGCTCTCGGGAAGGAGAGACAATAAAAATGTATTTTTTTGTCGTGGAAGCAAGCAGCCGTGACTCAGAGTGCTCCTGGGGCACTGCTTTAGCAGAGTTATAAGATGCTGTTTTCGTTTAGTCCCTAAAACTGCATTTCTGAGGCTCCCTGCACTTCGTTCTTGCGGGAGTCCCTCTTCCTGCACGTACAGGCCCTGGTTTTCCCCTACCTTGCACTTTCTGCAGGTTTTTGCATCTGTGTAAATGTTGCTCAGACTCACCCTTTTGATGTGATACCACTTAGCATATATGCTGCATTCACTTGGCACAACCATGGGAGGCCATAGCGGGGGCAAGGCAGCGGGGAATCGAGCCAGTTGTTTGCATCTTCCTCCAAAGGACTGCTAGGTCAAACCTCCTCCTCCGTGTCCACGATCCTCTGCCATTAGCAGCTGTTAGTGAGTGTTAGCGCATCATATTTTTTCCCCTTGAGGCCGAGCACATTATCTCTACAACACTCCAGCACCTTGCTGGGAACACGCCACAGTTCTGTTCAGGAGTGTTTTGTTAATGCCGGTGACCTTGATGGTGTGACCACAACACCTGCTTTACCTGATAAGATCATTAATTTTTCTCTGCAGCCTTTGTGTTGGGTGTAAGCAAATCTTCATTTGTACCTGGAAAACATTGCCCAAACATCAGCTTACAGGAGCACTGACCTGTATCTCCCGTATTTTTTAAAGCATTAAATAGCCAATTAGAAGAAATCGCTTCAATAAAAGCGGGGCGAACGCAAGCTCCTCACCAGCTGAAATGGAGCGCGGCGGCACGGGGATCAATGCGCGGCCTTTCAGCTGTCACTCTGCCGCCGCGGCAGCTGCCTGTCAGCTGGGGTGACAGCAGAGAGTTGATCTATACTCCTCCCTGGCCTGCAGAGATAAGCTGCCCGTGCACAATAAACGCGCTCCCAAAATAAACACGTCGGGAAGAGCAGGCTATTTTTTAATGACAAGCGTCCCTGCTGCCAGCCCCTCACTCGTTTACCAGGTTGCTGTCACACCGGCCTTTCTGTGGCCGAGTGTCCTGCCTTTTTCCTTATGATTTTGTCTTTCTGCATGCTGCTGCTTTGTACTTCTGCGGCTGCAGCAACAGCTCCTGCATCCCACCTTCAGTCCGGCCTGCAGCCCTTGTCCCTAAGGCTTTGCTCAGAAGGAATTGCTCAGAAAAGGCTGGAATGGCTCTGAAATGGCGTGGAGAGGGAGAGCCGTAACCCCAGAGTGCTCTGAAGGGGCCAGGGCCAATTCCAGCCTTATCCCTTTGTGCAGGCAGGGCTCCAGGGCTGTTACACTTACTTATGTAATTTATTAAATGAATTTATTAAATAAGGCAGCTTCAGCTTCTTCCTCCAGTTCTGTCCCACCACAGCAGTGCAGGTAATAACTGCACACGTGGGGCAGTCCTTAAGCTCTTCTCTCTCTCTCCCTCGCCCTTACACTGGATGTGGAGAAATGGATTTCCGTGGCAGAAGTCCTGTGCCGTGGGACTTGCTCCCCCTGGCCAGATGTCCCACGAGACAGGTGTGCAGGCTTCTTTGCTCTCCAGTCACGCTGGGGTTGAGGTTGCCGCTGTTCTTCTGCCTTACGGTACAGTATTTGTATTTAGGAGTCTGTGAGTCTTCAGTGACCTCATTTCCTCAATAAAAATAGAGCAGTGTAAGCGTTGTGACATGGAAGTGCAGAGGACGCCGGTGTCTCAGAAGGTTGATCATATCGCCGGTGCAGGCCTGGAGCACGTACATCATAAGGGACTTGCTTTGAGGTCGTCCAAAAAAAAGCAGTAGAGACTAGCAACTGGCATAAGGAGGGGGAAAGCTGATCTCAGAGAGCTTTACACACAAACACAGCTAAATCGTTTAATTTAAAAATTCGATTTCATGATTTTATTTTATGATCTTGGTTGTAAAACACTTGCAAGTATTTTTTTAGTTTTGCTTGAGGTCTACAAAGCTTGTAACGAAAAGCGTAGATTCCTCCATCCTTCTATGAGATCAAGCTACATGAAGTGTCCTTCTTACTTTATAGACAAGAAAGCAAAGGCAGAAGGAGCACCGAGGGGTATCGACGGGCTTCCGAGTCCCTGCTGCCCCTTGGTCCTGCCCCGGGGAGCCCCCAGCAGCAGATGGAAGGAGATGGGCTGGGCACAGGACAGGTAGCCCCCTACCCACACGGTCCCTGTGCCAGCACTTCTCTCTTTAACCTGCAGATCACTTCCACTCTTCCTTTTTTAGATCTTTGCTATTGAGACGAGGATAAACATGCTTTTGCCTGAGTAAGGTTTGCCATAGGATTCACAAGACCAAATGCCACGTTACGGCAGATACGGGGATGAAATCAGCAGCTCCCTTTTTCCAGGCTGGTGTTTGTGACTAGCTAGCCTCTTTGATTATTTCAAAGGGCCCAGGATAAAAGGAGTTTAGGAAACATGAAGACCTCTGATTTCCTTCCAGAGGCACAGTGCAGGAGCAGGGAAGTAACACTTCACCATCAGCATTTCTATCGTGCTCAGGTTATGGCCAGAAAATGCCCGTTTTCAAGCCTGTCAGCAGATATTTTTCTTAAGTAAGTATTTGAAGTACCTCAGCAACGTTACTTACATAGTCTCTTGTGCACTGGCAGTCCTGCCTTTGAAGTCGGTGGTTTCAGGAAAGTTGAATACATCTTGCTTGAAGTTAAGCAAATAACTTATCCATGTGCAATCGAAGTCCAGTCATATTATAAAGCATATTTAAGCTGTTACTTGTAGCTTTCCAGAAAACAATGTAAAATAAAATTTTGACAGCGAAAATTTCAGCACTACCAGTTAATCAGAAGCCATTGTCCTGCCTCTGAGCAGATCTTTCTGTATGGTGCTTAACAGGGGGAGCGCAGAGCAGCAACATGCCCTGCAGCTCCGCAGGGATTTGCTGTTTTCCAATGTGGTTATAATTTTCATCCAAACTTGGGGCATTGCTGAGCTCCACTTTCAATCTTGCTGCAAGGTCTCAAGAACAAAATAAAAAGGCAAAAAAACAACAAGTCATTTCTGAGGTATATTGAAAAAAAAATCCAATTATTTGTTAGATTTGAACTATTCTCTTGCTTAAGTAGGTGCCATAAATCCTGATCACCTAAAACACACTTAATCCATATTGACACAAATTTTTTATTATGATTTCACATTTTACTTGGACACTTTCAGTACACAAATATCTTCACAAGCCTTTTGTGAAATCCTGATACTTTAAATAGTCAATAGAAATAACAACTGCATTTAGAAATGGCATACATTAAAAAACAAAGGTGCTTTTTCTTCTGAGTGATAAACACTTGCTGCAGGCAGCCACAAACCATGCGCTCAGCCTTTTGGGCAAGCCGGTGTTTGCCAACAGCCTGGAACACAGGCGGCGATTGATCGCGGCCACTCGGGCTGGCCAAGCACAGGCGGCTCCCAGCTGAATTGTTCCCTCTCGCCGCTGCCCTTTATTTAACCGCTTGTTAAATGGAAGAAAGATAGCACAGGCCTGAGATAAAACAATGCTGTTTGGGAACGCCTTTGCATAAATCCAATTATGCGTTAATATAGCTTGCAGGAGCGGGGTCTGATCCCGCTGGATGTGGAGAACCAGCAGAAAGTACTCGGCACCGTCCTGGGCAAAGACCTCGGCTCCTCGTGGATCTTCCAGTCTCTCCACACCAGCTCTTCCCAAAGACATTTAGCCCCTTTAAACTGCAAGTCTGGCTGGTTCCCCTGAGTGAAGTTTTCTAGCTAACAGGCTGGCAGTAAAAGCAGTAGTAATAATAATTTAAAAGGGCAAAGATGGGCGCAGGGCACCGGGCACAGGGAGTAGACAAATTAATGCATTTAGATCGTAGGTTTACTAAGGCAGCACCTGTATTGCTCCATGCTGGTCAGTAACCACGTCTTTAATGACCAAAATTGGTTACGAAAAGCCCCCAGAATGCTTAATCCAACAAGTCCCGGCGTATTTCCATCCTAGTGTATTTCCAAACTGCTCTTAAGAGCACTGATGCTATGATGGATGGCGCCTTGCTTGAAAGCTCCCTTCCCGAAAAGCACAAGACTGCCAATATTTGTGAGCTTTACTTACACAGGTCAGCAAATATAATAGGCAAATATGCAGAGCAAAATGCATTTTGATTGATTAGATCAGCTTCGGAGAGAAGGCAAGAGTTCTTTACAGATATTTTTCTTTTTGTCTTTTCCACTTTGCTGCTTGTTAGTGCATATGGAGGTTTTTGCATGTATTTTTAAATGCTGGTAAGTGTGAAAGACATAGGAAAAGCTTTTCAGTGGATTTTCTCTTACTTTAATTGAAGTGAGGTCAGATCTAATGCTGACCTAATGATATCATGTTAAACTCCAGTGTACGTATTTCCCAAGTCCTTAGTGCATTATTGAGAATCAACCTAAACCACGGCGTGAGAAGCACAACTAAGAATCCCATCTCTATAAGTATTTCAAGTGCTGGTTATTAAAACAAACATCACACTGGCATTTGATTTTGTCTTTCATCTGCATAAGGATACTTGGGAATAGGCCAGCTTTTTCCGTGTAAAATTGTCACCAATAGGTGGTGCTAACTATTTCCAAATTCAATCCGGGTTGGTCCCCTTTGTTTCTCAAGCAAATCCTGCCTGCCTCATCTTCCTGGCAGATCTTCCTCAAAGCCTGTTCTTGAGGATACGTGATTCCCAACAGATTAATCTAATCTCTCCATATTCCTCCTTCGCCGCTCTGACCTTTCGTCGCTCTTGCACGCCGGTCTTTGGGTTTTCCCCACGCTCCGCTTGGTCGCAGCCAGCTGTCAGGCAGTGCTCCTGGGAACGCGGTTCCCACGCCGGGGATTTGGCTGTGCTCCCGAAGAACTTACCTTTGTCTTTGTTCGAAGTTCTTTGATCTTGGCTGTACTTTTCCGTTCTTTCTGGAAACGGGGCTCGACACTGCTCCAAAACAAATGCGTCATTTTCACTCAAACTCATCTTCGATGCACCTTCTTAAAATTCTGCTTTTGAAAACAAAAGAGAAAATGTAAAGAAAGAGAAAGGTCATATAAATATAAAGCAAAGTCATTCAAATGGTATAGAATAACCGGTGACTTCAGTCTTTTATCCTAAGCAAGGATATTCTTTAAGCTCATTGATTCAGAATTCAAACCGACAGATACTTTCTCGTTTCAGTGACTGTCAGGTTCAGAGCAATAGCCCATTACTCCAGCTAGCAGGTATCGTAGTGCTGATTCTCCTGATGTAAGCCACGGCATCAGATTTGCATAGATGGAAGAACAAGGCTGCTCACTGCCCTGCTGTCAGCACGGCAGGTTACATTGCCCTGGGCCCCGTGCCGGAGCCAAGAAGTCACACAATCATGGAAAGGCTTTCACTGGGACAGAGGCAAAGAAATGTTCCGTTTCTGGATCTCCTTTGAATTTAGGTATGCCTGATCTGGAGCCCCACAGCTTGGGCAGTTTTGGACACAGGCACCTTTTGAACTTGGGACCCACCAGAATAAGGCAGCAGCCAAGCACTCTGAGAGGTGGCCACCTCACTAAATCACACCTGCAGGTGGTGCCTGAATTCCCAATGCAGCCAGCTCCACTTCAGACAGAATCCTTCTTCTCTGAAAGGTCAAGACACAAGAAGGGATGCCTCAGTCATTCAATCTAGCACCTCTGCATCAGCGATTCTTTTCCCTTCAGCCTACCCTGATTTAGCTGTTACCGATCCTTCCTCCTGCCAGTGGGAGGGAAGAGTCTCGTGCCCTCTCACGTGGCCTTCAAGGTCCATCTGATACTTTGCTGAGGTTTCAGTGTCCTGCGCCTAGACCCCATACAGAGAGCTATTGGCTTACTTTCCAAGCCTGATTTTTTTCCCCCCTTCAAAGCAACGCATAAACTGCAGCTTCGAATGTCTGCATTGCTCTAGATAAAATCTTGCTGACCCTGTAAGAAATTTCACAATAAAAGAAATTATTTTGTTGTATCGGTATGATTTATGAGTATTGAAATGTAGACAAGAATCCTAGCAAGGGAAATAGATATCTGATATGAGAAAAAAAGGTACTGTTTAGGTGCACAAATTGGAAACATTGGCTTCCCTGTTACAGCTCTGTAGAAACCAGATCAGGTTAACCATATGACCCAAAGCATAACGGAGTGTTTGCATTAATTTTGAAGACTTCAGAAAATCAGTAAATCAGTGTCTGGGAGGGTGAAACAGATTTCCTGAGCTTGAATATTCATCTTTTGCCTCCAGTAGGTGTTATACTAACCTAACTGTGTTGCAGAGGTTGGTGAAGCAACAATCTTTCACTTGTAAATGCGCTGAAGAAACCAAATCATCTGGGAAGAGGAACTTTCCTGATGCTTGACTGAATACACAAAGGAAGAGAAAGATACAGAAATGAGTGGAAAGTCAGATCTACCCTAAATAAGCATGACTCTGACAAAAAGCCTGGAGAGGCAGTTTTTGAGTTATACTGTCTGGAAGAGACTTGGTAGAAGCAAAGAAACTGCCTGTGTTTACTTAGTCCTTCCAGTGCCCAAAGGAACGGGGTTAAAAATTTTGTAAGGGGCAGCACTGCATCAGTTTCTCCTAAGCAGAGTAACTTGCAAGGCCTCCACATTTTTTGGTCAGAAAAAAAAAAATCTTGGGTTTACTGATTTAGTGGCTTTAGGGTCAGTTTTTTAAAGATTTTCTAACCTCGTCCTTTTTTTTTTCCAGTGTGGTCCATTTTATCAGGTTTGGCTCGGGTTGGTACATATCGTCACTCCTCTGCCAGGTAGGAACAGATTAGAAGCTTTGCAGGTTGCTCTCCTGTTGATCAGGAAACTGGTGTGGTAGGAATACATCTTTTAAATTTGCTTCCTTTACCTGCACACAGTGTGTGTGGATACAGACAGGAAACAGATTCAAGAAAATCCTGTGTCAAGCTGTGTGTCAAGCCAGCGGTGTCCGAGCCTCCTTTGTGCTGTTGGTACACCACTGATGTGCACGTTTATTTGCTTATTTAACCTTGATAGAGATCACAGAGAATTAAGCTTAAATAGAGATGTGCAAAAGATTGCTTAGTACCATTAAATGTAATGTCTTTTCCACTAATAGTTAAGACGATTTTGATCTAAAGCATTCTTGACTCAGCTTAAGGTTATGGCAGCCAAAAAAAGACATTTTATGTCTTTCTGCTGTTTCCCAGTTTAGAATCTTTCTTTATTCATTGTTTTATTTCTTTGCTCTGTATTAGAAGGTTCCAACTTGTTTTTCCTGTTTCCAGTGTTCCTAATAAAATCTCCAGCAATAAAAAAGCAATAAAAGCAGGGATTTTATCATTCACTCTTCATGCATGCCTAAATCCACCCCCACCCCAAATCCACAAATAGTAAATCATGATTTAAGTTCAGGGATCACAGCAGAAGGTACAGCTGGTGGTATCTCCCAACCTTTATTCACACCATTAACCAAGAGGGAATAATGCATGGAATTAGCTGAATAGGTGCTTATTTTGTAAGCTTCATGCAAAAATTGTTATATATTGTATTACTTTACCATGGAATGACTAAGCAACTACTTTTTTTCTCCAATCTATAAGTGATATTGCATAAAACTAATGCTACTCATAAGATGTCTGTATGAGCCACACACACAAGGAAAGCCAAGTGCACATAACAAAATCACGTTGTAAAAATAGTTCTGCATTTCAACCCGTCATTTAAAGAAATGGGGGAGGATGGTCCGTCAGCTGGGTGACTGAAGCAGCGGTGCGGGTGCTGCACTCGGTGACCGTGCTGTGCGTGGGGGCAGGACGGGATGGGACAGGACAGGACAGGATGGGACGGGACGGGATGGGTGGGCAAGAACCACCAGCAGAACCAAGCACTGGTGGGCAGCGGGGTCTTGGCCTGATCCGTGTCTCCCTCTACCAATGCAGATGTCCTGACTTAAGTGGGATGCAGAGTTTCACTTCTTAAAAAGGCTGCCACGGTCCTTTCCATCCTTCCCTTGAGCAAAGCTGAAGCTTTTTGGCCAAACTGCCCAGAGTACCGTTAGCTGGAGCAGGTCTGCAGGGACTATCCTCAGGGATGCGGGCGGGCATCACAGCCAAACTCAGCAAGGTTTTGCCAGCCTGAACAGAGCCCATGGTGGATACGTGCACATCGAGGAAGATGTGGCGGGCTGGTTTTCTGACCACCAGGCCTCAGTCTTGCACTTCCTTCAGCTAACCAGTCCAGAGGTCCCAAGGAGTTAAACGCAGACATAATATTTTTCGCTGATAGCAGGCTGGGGATCTGCGGGCAGAGTTCAGCCACGATGCTAAAACCCCATTCAAGCAGAAATGTCACGTTATTTACTTTCTAAAACAACGCTCTTATTACAAAGACATGTTAGGAGTGAAAATACGACAGCATCTATTTTGGGTTGTCATTGATCTTTAATTTGCTGTGACCTGAAGGTTTTCTATGTAGTCAGTGCTTTTTGGCCAAAATATATGACTGCAGGGAAATGAGTAAATGAGTGCCAGAGATGTTCTTTTTTTCCTGTGAAAAGACTGAAATTGCTTTGTGTAAATGTGTGGAAAATGCTGATATTTTGTTTCTATAAATACTTTGCCTCCTGCGTGCTGTATTTCATTTGTGCTGTTTCCTAGGAGTATTTGGCTTCTTATCACTTTTACGCAGGGTGCTGAATACAAATGAGCTACAGTTTACCCAGCAACCAATCTGTGGAGCATTTGTGACTGTTGTGCATTTCCTGAGCAAGAGTAACTACTGAATGAAGCAGATTACCCTGTAGCCTTGCAAAACATCGAGGATTATAAAACATGCATTTAGTGGATAAATACACAGAGGAAAATGCACAGACACTCTCTGTTTCTATATGCGGATGTGCACGTAAATGAATATATCTGGGTGATGTAAAAAAGAAAAAAAAAAAGAGAAAAAGAAAGAATCCATCATTTTTAATGAGAGTTTAAATATAGGGAAGGAAAAAAAAAATCACAGTTGCACAGTTGCATTTCTTATTCTCAGTGACACCACCTACAAGCAGGCTCCTTGTTTACGGAGCCTATAAACAGAGCTCACGGACTCAAATGATCCCAGGATAATCCAGGCTGAAGAAACCTCAGGAGGTCTCCAGTCCAACCTTGTCTCAGAGCAGCGCCAGCTCTGAGGTCGGGGTCATTACCGCCGTTTCTCAAAGCCCCCAGGGATGGAGATTGCACAGCCTCTCCGGGCTGTCCCACCGCCCGACTGCCCTCCTGGGGAAAGCCTCTTCCGTGCATCCAGTCTGAACCCCTCTCGTTTCATCACACGTTGTCTCTCGTCCTCCTTCCTTGAGGTAAGAGCGAAGAGCCTGGTCACCTCCTCGATGACCTCCTCGTAGGTGCTGGAGGACTCCTGGGAGATGCCCCCAAAGCCGCCTCTCCTCTAGGCCGAAGGATCCCGGCTCGGCCTCTCCTCCCAGGGAGGTGCTGCAGCCCCTGCGGAGCTCCCCCCCGCTGATCATCCTCTGGCTTTTATTTGAGGCTCAAGGCATCCGGGATTAAACCTGCCTTCCCTGCTAACATACATCGGGATAAGCTTCTTAGTGCACTGGATGGGGGTGTACGTCGTGGTAAACGTAGGTAAGTGAAACCGCTAAGTGTAAAACATGCTTTAACATGGTGTAATGTCAGTAGCTACAGAACCCATTTGGTGAGAATACTACTTACATCCTTCAATTTTAAGCCTGTAGCACAGCAGTTACCACACTTGATTTTCATAGGATTGGGATAAGAGGAAAAGAACTGAGGGCTTCTTGCATGAAAACGAGCGTGGCAAGCCGTGGAGGAGCTGCTTTCCAAGCCTGATGTTCTCCAGGTGGGAAAGATGAGCAGCAGGGCACTCGACCATCCATATTCATGTAGCTGCTTCATGCAGAAAGAGCTGGCGAGGGGACAGAAACATCTACGAGTACTCCAGTGTACAAATGCTGTGGTGGCAATGGAGCTCTTAAGATATAAAGCCAAACAGGACAGATTTACGAGGGAAAGAAAGGAGCACATAGGAATCAATGAGGCCCCTTCCCCTTCAGGCAGCACTGCCCCCTTCACGCTTCCAGCAGCATTTAGCACATCTAGGCTCCACAAGGGACCGAAATCACACAGAAATTAGGATGAAGATGAGAAAATCTATTAAGGATGACACCAAATGCCATGCTGCTGATATAGCCAAGCTGCTTCAGTCTTGGACTGTTCTTTCTGTCCTCCTTTGCTGTGAAAATGGGGTCTAAGTTACCTGAAATTCAGAAAATATTCATAGCACTTTCTAGCATATATAAAGCAATGTCAGATTAAATCTGACTACTTTGAATAAAACTGGTGTTTACAACCTACAAGCTAGGCAACGTCTATTGTGTGACGGACATCATCTCTAGTTTTGACCCAAATGTGCAGAAGCCAAGATATTTCGGTGTCACTTCCAGCAGAATTGGGAATGCAGAGAATTGGTGCTTTTCTGAAGTGGTTCAGTGCACATGGTATCAAGCAAAATTGGGGTGAAGGGGTCAGGGGGCTGCAGCTGACCAAATAGCATTAAAATTTATTAGCTGATTGTAGAATTTCTCAATAAATAGGTACATACAAGGCAAAATATGACCTTCTTTATCTTAACAGTCCCCTGCCATAATTCCCACAAAGGCTGCTTTTCTTCTCCCACAGCCTCCCTGTCTCTGCCTCTGTTTTTTATGTGGGTTTTTTATGTGGGTTATCTGAATTACGGGTTATCTAAGGATTTATTTTCAAATGCCTATGGTTTTGAGGGACTGCAGGTTATCTGAGCCTTGGCCATGCACAGACACAAATACCAAATACAGTAATTCAGTTTCATTGATTTCAAAGGACATAATCCATGCACTTTTGCTACACTTTTTTTTGTAGCCAATGCTATAGATATTCTGCCCTTGAGAATATAAACAATGAATTTTACTTTAATTTACAAGTCTAATTTAGATTTTTTTTTGCTGAGTTTAAGGTAGAAAGAGAAAAATAAAAATTCCTAGTTGACTTTTTGGGGGTCAAATAGTGTACCAACTTTCACACAGAGTCAGCCTCCACATACAAAAATCCCTGTGTTTTGTAGAATTGCCATCCTCTCTATTGGCTTTTTTTTCTTTTGCCTGGTGCTGTAAAGAAATGGGACTTCTGTTATTGCGCTGTCTGCTTGCATTTGGATCTATTTCCCAGAAACCTTGGAAAAATTTTGAGCTCATTTGGTCTAAACTAGTTTTGAGAGGACAGAGGGCAGGGAGACCGTGACGAAGAAGAAGAGATCCCATCAGACCCCATCTGAGGGGTGGACAGGGAGCACTCCAGCGAGACCTCTTGCCAGGTAGGAATGTAAGTGAAGCTGCGTGTGAACACCTCTGGGGAGCCCCAACGTGTTCTGCCTACTCCTCTTTCCCACAGCGTGCCTTCCCCAGATCCAGAGTGTTGGAGCCACAATGAACCCATGTTTAGGGGCCTTTTGGAAAACCTGTGTGCAAGGACAATTTGTGTGACCAAATGCTCTTCTTCCAGCAGTGTGTAACATCAGCAACAACCTCTGCCACGAGGAGCACGTAGCTTATGTCTGGTGTAAGAGAGGGGGGTGGAGAGCAGCATGTCACTGCAGAAGACTGCTCTCCTGAAGTAGGATTTGGCAAGCCGTAGTTTTTGTTTAATTCCTGAGATTTTTTTAATAGTTTTTGAAAGCATACTTTGTAGTGTTGCATTTCAGCAAGGAAAACTGCTTTCACAATTCCTTAAAAGAAAACTGCAGTAACATACCAGGTGTGTGATCTGGTCCAGAAACCTTCAGAAGGCAAAAGAGAAGGACATTTAATCCTGACCAAGCAAACTAAACATTTGGTACAAAAGCTGGAGAAAATTCAAGAGAATAATAATGTACTCTGCATGTTGCAGTCCATCTCCTCTAGCAGTTGGAGTCCAAAAAGGTCACATCAGCCACGAGTGAAGAAAGAAATGAAAACACTCAGCAAGATGAATATTGCTCAGAGCATTAATTTTCCCATACTTTCTTCCACAGCAGGGTCACAAGGAATTAAGAGTCCTCATAGCAGGAACACTTCTACTGACATACTTTCATCTCACCCAATCTTTTCCCAAATTTCTTACTTTGGACAGGTGGTGAGTTGTGATCCAACAAAACTCAATTTTATTTGCAAATTAACCTAGAAATTACATTTTCTCAAACAGAAGGTTGAGATCTTTCTTCCCTTCTACACTTCTCATGTCATATGGAGTGGGCTGATCTGCAGCTTTCCGTCCACTGTCAAAGCCACCACGAAAATACAGTGAACGGATTTACATTAATATTATACTGAATAAAGCAGGGGGGTACGAAAAAGAGGTTAAGAAGCAGAAATGATACTGTGTGAGAAACACCTTCCTGATCTTGAAGGAACAGGGTTTACAACTTTCACATCAGGATATGTCTTTTAATATTTATGTGCTCCTAAATGTCTGTGTGATTACACTTCTCTGCAATAACCAAGATTTTGGAGAAGAGTCATTGTGTTAGCAGGAGTGACGATGATAATATTGTAATCCTTTAAAGTAGCAAGATGTCTGAGCCATTCTCAACTGAGAATCAGCATATTTTCCATCCAATGCCCACTTTGAGGACCATGCCCTTACACGTGTGTGCACTCGGACATGTTCTTGTGCACACCTGACTGTGAGGACCACTTAAATCTCTGGCATATCCTTTGCACCTCATATATCTGGTCAGACTTTTATGTCATGCTCATTGACATGCTGCCTGAGTGCTTCTTTCATTGTGTTACTCATTCTAAATGCCATTTTATCTATGGGTATCTGATAGCACAATCATTCATATGCAGTTGACTGCATTTATTTGTGCCATGACTTAAATGGATGCACCTGCAAGCCTACATAAAAAATCACATAAACCTATGAACTGAAATTTGAAGGAAAGCAACAGAATGCATTCTTCCTAGTTCTTTGGAGCTCTGTTTTGACACCTTTTTTCTTCTCAAGTGAAAGCATTTCATTTTTATGCAGGGCTACCGTATGGATACAGTAGGCATCCCTTTTTAAACAAACAATTTCCAAATGTTGTTTTAAGGAAATGTATATATGTGTGTGGGTGCATGTGTATGCATATTTATATTTCTACACCCCCACGCACCTGTTTTCTGTCATTCCAATGTTTGGAAACCATCGCTCATTTTTAATTTCAGCAAGACGGGGCCACCCGCTGTATCCTGCTGCTGCTCCAGGCTCTTTCCTCAGCCTCTGGTGAACCCCCTCTCTCCTGCATGTGTCTCCCTCCCTTGTCCTCTTCCAGCAGCCTGGGAAAGGTTGCTCCTAGGGTCCCGAGACCCCACACAGCCGTGTGGAGTGGGGCGGCTGCAGGTGAAGCCACGTGAAGCCCAGCAAGAGGGGAGAGCAGAAAAGCCTCCTTCCTCTTCCCTGCGGGTGGGGAGGTGACCAGCAAAGAAGGTACAGCTAATTTGGAAAGCAGCTTGTCTGCAAAATTAATTGTGGCAGGGACAGCAGGTTAAAAAGCATTCCCTTCTGAAAAGAGGCCTGCACGAAACAGCTCAGCTCAAGTAGAAGTTGCGGATTTGAGTCACAGAATCAGGATCATAAAGTCTTGGGGATGAAATAGGTGTATATCTTCTAGAGAAGGTGCTTTACATGCCAGTAGGTATCCACAGGCATTTAAAACTTTGTAGCCATCCCACCACCTGAGACTGTTCATGCCACTTGGGAAGGGTGAATACTTTGGTTTGTGCCCAGTGCTAGGACAAGAGGCAACGGGCACAAGCTGGAAAGCATGAGGCTCCATCTGATCACCGGGCAGCACTTCTGTGCCGTGCGGGTGACGGAGCCCTGGCACAGGCTGCCCAGAGGCCGTGGGGCCTCCTCCTTGGAGACCTTCGGAGGCCGCCTGGACGTGGGCCTGGGCAGCCTGCGCTGGGTGGCCCTGCGTGAGCAGGGGCTGGGGCGGGTGGACCCCGAGGGCCCTGCCAGCCTCACCACTTTGTGGGGCGGTGAATGCACCCCTAAGTGGCACCTGTGAATGGCCACAGCGGCTGTCGAAAAAACGTTTGTCACAACTTTGCTACCGTTTTGGAAAATTACTGTTGCGCCCGCTTCTGGCAGTTTTCCTGCCTATTTTCTTTGCTTTACAATGAGAGTGTAAAGTACCTGTGACCCAGCTGTAGGAAGAAAATTGAGCAGGGCTCATGGTTTGCAACAACTTCTGTGTGCCTGCCAGTGAAGTAAGTATCCTGAGATTATCGTGGTTGTCAAGACACAGATGTCATGTGGCGTAGCTCCTGTGAAGAGGTGTATTATGTGAATCATTAAAATCACTGTGTATGCACATATAGTTATATGTATATATATTGTATATGTGTGTAAATATATATATATTTATATATTATATGTATGTATATTGTGTATGTGTGTGTGTATATATATATATGCATATATATATATATACATATAAACTGGGAATGACACCGACCTCAAATCATTTCTCTGCCATGCCTCAGCCTAACCAGATGGCAGAGGCATTAGCCTACCGACTCAACTCTTGCCCGTATATTCCCAATTTTTGCCCCCTGGTGGGTATGACACACGGTAGGAGACACACGGGTTTTGGGGGGGGATTGCACACGGGAGCAGACCCGTGGATTTTTGGGGGGATGACACACGGAAGGAGACACCTCACTGCCGGGCAGCTCCCTCACGGGCGGCCAAAAAGCAAGGAGAGGCAGCATCCCCGCGCTGCCCCACGGCACGCCCCGGCTCCACGAGGGCAAAATAACCCTCGGGGCGTCCCGCCACGGCCGCAGCCCACCCGGGGGGCACCCGGGGCAGGCGCTGAGGGGAGCCGGGGCCAGGCCCATGGGCGGGCCGCGCAGCCGCGGGGCGGCGCCGCGCTGATGTCAGGCCGAGGGAGGCGGCGGCGCGGGGGGGAGCGGGCGGCGGCATGGCGGGGTCGCGGCGGCTGCTGGCGCTCCGGGCTGCCGTGGCCGGGCTGCTGGTGGCCACGGTGGCGGTGCCCTGCGGCAGCCGGAGGCCGCCGGCGCCTCGCTGCGGGCCGCCCTGCAGCTGCTGGCGGGAGTCGGCGCTGTGCGTGGGGGCGGCCGGGGCGCCGCGGAGCCTCCCCGCCGGGCTCGGCTCCCTGTGAGTGGCCGGGGACGGGGGGCGGCCGGGGAGCGGGGCAGCCCCGAGGAATCGCGGTCGTGTTTTTGTTTTTTTTCCTTTTTTTTTTTTTTTTTAAGCACGGTTTTCTTAAACCCTGCCCGCCTCCCCCTCTCGTCCTTCCCTGCGGGAAACGGCAAAAATCGAGGCTCCGGGAGCCTCCGGGCTCACCCGCGGCTCTTCTTTCCCTCCGGCAGGAGCCTGGTAAACGGGACCTTCTCCGAGGTGAAGGACAGGATGTTTTCCCATTTGCCCTCCCTGCAGCTGCTGTAAGTACCGCACGAGCAGAGGACACATGTCCCCAGCACGCCGCCCGTCGCTCCTCAGTAGAGTTACGGGTGCGCTTTTGGCAGGAGCGATAGCGGGTGAGGGCACGGCGTGTGCGGCCGGCGTTTCGGAGACCAGGGGCCAGTTCTCTCCCATCCTACAGCAGCATGAACCACTTCGTGTAACGTGCTTTTACTCCCCAAAGGAGGGAAGAAAGTGTATTCTGACGCCCTGAGTTCTTTTTTGAGTTTCAGCGTTAAGTTCAGGGCAGAGCCAGCGAACGCCAGGTTCACGTCGTGGCATTTCGGGATGCTGTGGGGAGATGTGGCATGGCACGTGAGGCAGCTGTGGGAAGGCAGGAGGACACCCGCACCCCTCCAGGAAGGGCTCTGTGCCCAAAACGCGTGTGTTGTCGGCAGCGTGACCCCGTGGTTCGGTGGCTGCCCTGATGCCTCCTGGCCTGGCCAGGGCTGAAGGGGTCCCACGGGTGGGATGCGCCCCGTTGCAGGAGGTGACCCTGCCATGTGGTCCACCTCCCCACAACTGCAGCGAGGTGCTGCGCTTCCCTGTGCCAGGCCAACCCTCTGTGCCTCGCCCTGGTGGGGCTCTGCCCAAAGTAGAGACATGTTCTGAAGAGAAATAGGACAAAAAGATACGTGGCCTGACAGAAATGCGGGCTGAGTGCTTGCTGCAGAGCCATCAGCATAAATTGGTCTGGGGGAAGAGGTAGTGTGATGCATCTGGTAGTGCGATGGACAGCTGCCCCTCCTGGGGCCTGCCCGGTCATTCTCCCACTCACTGTCTGGGGAGAGGGACAGCACCCCACGGAAAACACTGGGGAGAAGTGAGCAAGGCAGGGGATGGAGGCCAGCAGGACCGGGGAAGGATTGTTTCCTTGTGCGCAGCAGTGGTGAGACCGCTCCTCGAATATTGCATTCAGTTTTGAGGCTCTCACTGCAAGGACAGCGAATTGCTCGAGCATGTGCAGAGAAGAGCAACGAACCAGTGAAGGAACTAGAAAACGAGTTACGGGGAATGACTGAGGGAATGGGGTTGTTTGGTCTGGAGAAGAGGAGCCTGAGGGGAGACCTCATTGCTCTCTACAGCTACCTGAAAGGAGGCTTCAGTGAGGATGATGTTGGTCTCTTTTCTCAGGTGACAAGCAATAAGATATGACGAGAAGGTCTCAAGTTGCACCAGGGGAGCTTGAGGTTGGAAGTTAGGAGGAATTTCTTCACAGAATTGAAATCTGCTCCCCGAAAGGTAGTGGAGTCCCCATCCCTGGGGGACATTTAAAAGATGTATGGACATGATACTAAGGGACATGGTTTAGCGATGGGACCCAGTAGGTTGGGTTGCTGGTTGGACTTGATCATCTTGAAGGTCTTTCCAACCTAAACCTATGATTCTAGGGCCCGTGGGTCTGAGTCTTCACAGGTTGTGACTCATCTTTGGTCAGGAGGTCAATGGAGGCGTTCACCGTTGCTAACACAAGGCAACACAGCCTGGGATGAGAAGGTTGATCAACTTTGTTTTTTAGGGTGAGAGGATACAGTAGGCAAGATAAGCAAATAATTAATCACCTTGTTTCTAAATACAGCTGTCCTGTTGTATGCTAATGGAAAATTACATTTACTGTTGTGCTAAGTTTTTGTTTGCTTTTCTAATATATGAAGCATTTTCTAATCTTTCTTATGTGAAAGGCTTACTTGTTCAAGGAAAGACTGGTGGTCCTAAGTCCCCTTTTGTAGAAAGCATAGATCAGGACTAAAAGCCAAGCATGTTCCTACGATGCCTTCTGTGATCTCCTTAGGGAAATAGAGGATTTACCCTGCAGTGTTGAAGCTAAGTCCCAAATCAAAGCTTTTTTTTTTTTTTTTTTGTGGTAGTGGGAAGAGGAGGAAGAGCAGATGAAGGTTATTCCTTCTCAATAGGAGTAATAGGTTTCCAGGAAGAAGTGTTGGGCTGGCTGGGCTGGCAGGGTCAGCTGTTGAGAAAGTCAGAAGTTTCATTTGATGTGGTAGATCAGATGTTGGAGTGAGAGTGGTTTGTAACCACCACCATCATCACCTTGGACCCTGACAAATTTCATTGGTCCATGTAACTGGGGAGTTTGCCCTTCAAACTGCAGAAAACGAAGGATTAAATGACAAAAAGTACTGATTGGAGCACTGTTGTACATCAGGACTGTATCTTCGGTCACAGTAGCCATGATGAAGCAGTAATGCAAGGATTTCTTTCTGATTGCAGTCTGAATCTTTCTCAGATTTGTATGGGATAATTTAAGGAGCATTTGTCTGGTATTAGCATAATAACCTAGGGTCACAGGGAAAGCTTGCATTTCATGTTCATCATTAGTCTTATAAATTAATTTTAGTAAAATGCCTAAAACCATACAAAAAGAAGGTTAATAAGTTACTCTAGTAAACTGATTAGTGCAAACATCTTCACTCATAGCTGAAAATTCTGAGATTTTACAAAAATGATTTCTTTTGAGATTTTTAGACTGAATAAGAAGTTTTGCTATTTTCTTCAAAGGAGATGGCCGACTTTGCCTTTGAACATAAACACTGGAGCCCTGTCTACCTTTGTGCTCTGATAGAGCAAAGGAGGAACTTAGCTGGCCAAGCCTTTTCATGGCTTCCTTCTCCTAACTGCATTCTCCTGGCTCAGATGAAAACCACTTGGGGTAGCGCCAATGCATTTTGTGCCTGAAGTTCACGAGGCAGGGCAAAGCAGCACCCGGAGCTGCTTCTCCTCGATTCACCTGGATGTGGAGTTTTGCTCTCCAGGGGCAGGATGGCTTTCTGTCTCTGGCAGTTTAGGCACGTCTGCATTTGCAGCTGACAAACAGGTCGTGCAAACTGCATGTTCTCCTCCCATATCTGCAGGTCAGGCTTGGAGCATTCCCCCCTGTGAGCTCAAAACAAGCGAGCCCCGATCCACCAAGACTGCATAAACGAAAGCTGGTGCTTGTGCAAAAGGGCTGCCTACTTCTCCAAGCTTGGGAGGGGCGCTGAGATGGTCTCTTGAAAACTTTCAGCGTGGCTCCAGGTTTGTGGGCACCTGGGGTCCACGCTCAGCAGACTTACCCTGGAAGGACAACTTGTCCTACTTAGGGGACAAAGCAATCTAGGACCAGACTGTATTTAACCAAGGTGAATGGTACAGCGAACATATTTCTTGGGGAGTAGTGGACATTAACTAGCATCACATTATGCCTTTTCTTTTTATTTTTTTTATAGACCATTCCACAGTATTTTATGTATGCTGCATTGATGGGGCAATATGGGCCTGAGTCGGTAAGATGGGTTTGGTCACGGTCAATAAACACAACTGGCGTAACACAGTGTGTCAAGTTTTAATGTGCTTTCCTAATGCCTGCTCTCTGTTTTCAGCTTGCTGAACTCTAACTCCTTTACTGTTATACGAGACGATGCCTTCGCCGGGCTCTTCCATCTAGAATACTTGTAAGTCTGGTATTTTATGTATATCCCCGTCCTTTATAAATCAAGATGTTTTGATAAGTTGCCAAGACTCCTGCCGTGAAGTCTTAGTCTTTGCTATGATTACCAGGAGCAGGAGAGATGAAGGATTTATGTTCCATTTCTGTGCAAACGTCCTTTATGGTTGCTCACCATTTTCCAGAGGTTGCAGTGGATTTTTAAAATATGCCGTGGGTGCAAGGTGGCTCTATGTAATTACAGTACACTGAAAAAATGTTGTTGAACAAGAGCTTGTCCTGGCTTTACAGAACAGTGCCATCACTTTCAAGGAGTTCTGGATCTCAGGAAAGAGGTGGTGAAGCCTCTCGTGGCCTGCTGACAGCCTGAAGAGGAGCTGCAGGGTGTCAGGGTACTGCCCAGAACAGCCCTGATTACCGGACTGGCCCTCTTTCCCCAGCTTTTCTCTCCAACTTTGTCTTTGTTCTGATATTTCATTTAATGCCCATGGCATTTATTTTCATATTATAAATAATTATGAATATATGGATATATATCAACATATATTTCATATAATTATTGTAATTATTTATAGTATTATTTAAATTTATTTGACTTTCCTTTCTCTTAACTGAGTTCACGTCTCCATTGATTTTTACATTATTTTCATTTCCCGATCTTTTTTTTTTTCTTTTTTTAGGTCACCCTTTTTTCTTTTAAAAATGTATTAGCCCTGGTACCAGGTTGTCCTCACTTCTACTGCAAAGGACTGCCATTTCTCTGTGTTACCGGACATGAGCTGGTATGTTTTAAACTCTGAATATAATCTGAAAAAAAAAATTCGTCTTTCCACCCACCTTTCTGCGCTGAAAGGTAGCTGTGGAAAACATTTCTGTCATTGTCTAAAGGAAGACCAGTGCTCATAAAACTGATTCTTGCTAAGGAATTGCAGGTAAGTAGGTATTAAGTTGGTATATATTCAGGACTAATGGTCTAATACATGAGAAGCAGTCAACAGTAGAATTAGCAGACCAAGAAATGGAGGATAATCGTAAATGGCATATGCTGAAACCCACAATTGAGGTACATTTAGGTTTTTGGGTGACAGTAAGTTATCTGATTATTCTCTTTTCCAAGTGTCTGTAGGAAAAAAAAAAAAAAGTAATTTGCAGAAAGCTGGTAAAAAGGAGAAAAACAAAACAAAAACCCAACCCTGCAAATATTTTTATGTTGTTTCCATGATGACTTGCTCAGGCTTTGAAAAGCTGATGAGTCTAAAATGGAGCTTGGCACAGTAGCATACACTACAGTAACTATTGCATTGGTGACTGCAACCAGACCCCTGTTAGAAAGAATAAAATCCTGCCCCTCCTCAGCTCATCAAAGGGACAATTTCTGTCTCTGGCTGCTAATTGCAAACCAGGGAACACAATTAAGACTGGTAAAGCCGTGCAGTTTTTGAATTTCCTTTAGTGACAGTTGACCAAATGGTCTCAATTAATGGTTGTGGTCATTCTCCTTGCCTTGCCAAGTCCTGAGGGCACTTCCTCTTCCCAACAAATCTCACCACTACCTTTCGGGAACTAGATGTGACTGGCCTTTTTATTTTTTGGGTCTCTGCAGACAGTAACACCGTTACAATTGTAATAACTGGTGTCTCTCAATTGCCAATGATCAAACGTTACAGAGAATAAGGAAACCTTGCTGATGAACAAGAGCAAGCTTCTTTGTGTACCACGCAAAGTCTCCAAAGGAAGAGCAGCAGCTACCTCTGTATCCCCTAGCAGGAGCACTGTGTCACACTGCACTCGCAAAACTGGTAACAGTATTCCATGCACCCGCACCCCTAAAACTACCAGGCTACGTTTGCGCAGTGTGGATGAGAAAGGTCTGATAAAGACGGGAGCTTTGCTGGTGTTCCCAGGGTAGCAAGCCTTCAAGGCTGGGTTTGGTCACAAAGGAATCCAGCAAATTACTGAGTCCCAGCCCAAATTTCCATCATCCCTCTGCGCTGTGTTCAGCGAAGCCGTGTTTATTTGCACTGAGGGTGAGCTGGCGGTGTGCGTGGGTACTGTGTCAGAGAGCAGTTTGGCTCTCTGCTCTGCGGATTGAATTCATGTCCCCAGGCTGCCTTGTAACGGAGTATGGTTGACCCTTTACTGACATCCTCTGTGCAGACACAATACTTTGGTCTGCACCCTTTGCACGCAGTGAGGATCCCGGTCACTTCATGAAGGGTTTTGGCTATGTCTCAACTCAGGAACCCAGAGCTCTTGTCATCTCACATCCCACTCGGAGCTGCAGCCCTGTCTTGACTCTTTCAAGAAGTAACCTTGATTCATAATATTCTTTCCTCCATTTCCCTGTAAGGCAAACAAGGATGCACAGGGAAAAGGGGGACGCTTTTGTCTCATAAAACTGTTTTTGAAGTTGGTGTTCAGTTTTCTTCCTACAGATACAGCTGTACCGTGCAATATCTTGATGGCCACCTGGCTGCAGCGACTTTGCGGTGCTGATGGTATATTTATGGATGTGTCCTCAAGTGCTCTGGGGTCAGGATGCTCAAATATCAGCTCTTTCTTTAAACGCTGATGTGTGTTCAGGATGAGCAGCATGCTCCAGCAATCGATACATCACCACCGTTGTTCCCCCAGTACACAGGGCCATGACTCGTGTGCAGCTGGGTGCCCTGCGGAGGTGATGTCCCAGCTGGAGAGCACTGGAATGTGGCAGCAAGAA
Organism: Anser anser; assembly: GCF_964211835.1. Classification (NCBI taxonomy): domain Eukaryota; kingdom Metazoa; phylum Chordata; class Aves; order Anseriformes; family Anatidae; genus Anser; species Anser anser. Next base: position 59,762,919 of record NC_139724.1, read on the forward strand.
GACAAACAAGGCCTCTGGCAGTGGTCTATCCATTTAGGCAGACTTTGGGCTTGGGATACCAGTATGTAGGTGCAGTTCACGTTGTTGCAGAGACAGCGGGCTGGAAGCCCTCCAGCTCTGCGGGTACGGAGGTGATACTGTGTGTACAGCCACCTGGCTGTGGGCACTCTTCCTTCGGCTGTGGGCTCCTTGCGCAGTGTCCATCTGCAGCCTGTGAAGTCCTGGCTGTATGCTGCCCTGTGATTCCGCAATTCAGGCAGCCGTTGAGAGGAAAGTAGGACTTGAGCTTCTAAAGTCCATCTCAGAAGTCTCTTACCCAGGTCTCTTTCCTCACACAACACGCTCCGTGAGAATTTAACTACAAAGGAATAATGTTTTTTGCTTTGTCCGTTTTGTTCCTCTGCTGCCGGATATTTGTGGCCTGGTGCCTGCATCATTACTTGTGGTACACCAGAGGCAAGGTGATGAGGCAATATGACCAACTCCACCAAGACTTCCCCACCTCTAAGTCTGAAGGGGCTACCCAGGAACCTGCTGAGTTTGGAGGACATAGGCTAAAGCACTGGTGGTGCACATAATGTTAATTAAAGTCTTTGAAAATACTTTTTTTTTTTTTGCCTAGATTCATTGAAGGAAACAAAATTGAAACCATTTCAAGAAATGCATTTCGTGGCCTCCGAGACCTAACCCACCTGTAAGTTACTGAACATTTAGTAATTTGTACTCGAGCAAAACTCTCCTTGCAGATAGCTGGCTTCCAAGCCACATTTAACACCTCCCTTTACCTCTTTGCTTTCAGCAGCCTTCAACAGTCAGTAACATGCCTTCCACAAATTAAAAAAAGGCCTTAAAAAAATTCACAGGCGCATTCAGCTGCCTGTGCATGCTCACAGGTCGTGCTGGGGTGCAGCCGTTGCCTGTGGGTGCTGCCAGTGGTGCCACCGTGGTGCTGTCTACGTGTGGTTAACATTCCTCTTTCTTTTCAGCATGTTCAGTCATTGCTCTCTGTGTTACATGACAATAAAAAAGCTTTATATGTTTTACTTTTGCGTCAGCTTCATTTTCTTTCTTTGAGCAATCACCATTCTTGAATGAGTATAATTAATGCGTGCGTGTTTCTGGTAGTTAACAATGCCAGTGGCTGGACAGTATCCGATAATTAACATTCTGTAAGTGAGTTCAGACTTTGTAAGAGTCAACAAGACAAGAGATAACAATGATATTAAGCTCTAACTTTTTTTTCTAGTTCTTTGGCCAATAACCATCTTAAATTTCTGCCAAGGGATGTCTTCAGTGACTTAGATTCTCTAATTGAACTGTAAGTAATGAAAATCTTTCTACTGACTGCCTGCTTCTGTGATTCTATTGCTCTGTGTATGAAGTTCTGCTTTTGTGGGTGTCTGATATCTGCGCAGAAAATAAATGTGCATTTTGTTCTTCTATCTTTTCTCTTTTTAAGATTGTTTACTTGGTAGACCCCTCTAGAGTAACTGCTGTTTCTCAAATCACTGTTGCTTCTCATGGTGCTGTACATAGCTTGCATTATTGTACTTCTTTCTAATGTTTTATTTATATTTTTTAGCAAAAGGGAGACAACAAATTTTAAAACTACAATTTCTCTGCATAGTTTTTCCCGTTACTGTTGCAAGTATTACTTAAGATTATTTTAGTGAAATGTATTAATTAAAAATATGCTTTTTTTCCTGATTTTGTGCAGTTGTAGCACATTGCTGACTTATTGTCAGTGTTTTGTTTTTTTTATGTGTGTGTGTGTAACTAAGCTGCTAGTCAGCATCCCTTATATTTGGCCTGACTCTCAACTAAGGAAGTAAGCCCCCAAAATTGCCAAAGCATTGGAGAACAGGCATAGTATGTGAAATTGTACCTAAGTTAATGGGGGGAGGTTAAACCGACTAGACTCCACATCAGCAGGGACTCTAAAATTACCAGTCTTAGGTCTGTTTTTTAATGTGGCGCAGAAATGATACCAGCAGGCCCACCCTGTCAACCACTGGTGCTGCGGTAGTTTGGTGAAGGAATGGGGTTTATCTGTGTCAGCAATAGATGATGGGAAGCAGACTTGCAGCAGACAGCCGCTCTGTGAGGATTTATTATGCTGTAGTCCTAATCCTATGAAAACGTATAAACACGAGTGACTTTGCACATGAATCACAGTGCTCTTATTAGTAGTGTTATGCATGGTCTTATTTCTTAGACTGAAACTGTTTTTCCGAGGACAATACTTCCGTGAAGGAGTGTACATATAAAGAGCATCAGAATAAAACTTATCGAGTCTTTCCTCTTCTCAGTTCAAAAACAATTCAAAGGTACTCACATATTTTTAAGTTCAGTATGTCAAGGTGCTAACAGTTCTGTAGTATTTATATTGCTATCAAATTTTTCAAATATGTTTATTTCTGTGTGTTTTTTTAGAGATTTAAGGGGAAATAAATTTGAGTGTGACTGCAAAGCCAAGTGGTTGTTTTTGTGGTTAAAGATGACAAATTCCACTGTTTCTGATGTCCTGTGTATTGGTCCAGCAGAATATCAGGATAAGAAGTTAAATGATGTGACAAGTTTTGATTATGAATGCACCACTACAGGTATTCAGAATGCATATTTCTAAGCACACTACAAACGGTTAAATATCAGAGCTTTAGACTAAACCATTTCACTTCTGTGCGCATGACCTGGGGGGATGAAGGGAGGAAAGGGTTACCTACAAAGTACTAGAATGAGCATAAAATGAGAAAGTCCCATTTTGAAGCTGAAATACAAAGTTTTTACTTGGATTAAGTGATAATGGAAGAAGAGTTGGGACTATTCATGTTCCAAAGGGCTTGATTATGACTCACTTGTGACTTAATTTTCATCACAGAATGCTTTCTGTTTTCTGGAATAAGGCCATATAGTTATGTCGGATGAGCTTCCCAAAATCTCTGTATTTCACAGAAAGCAATGAAGAGAAGTTCAAACGATTTGGCTATATCTGCTACTTTTATTCAATAGGCCACAATATAATATCATCAAATGTGGCAGCAATACTGCCAGCAGATCTTTATGGGACTCCATTAAATTGGAGAGAAATGTCCAATAATATTTCAAGTACTGTCTTGTTCAGGATCTTGACTTTTATTTTAGGTAATGTAAAGCATGTAGAAGGAAGTGAAGAGAAACCTGCATGTGGGTATGCTTATATTTTATGACTAAATAGCAGACGTTGCCTATATTTAAATGCAGTCACATCATACAACTGAGAATATGAGCTCCGAGTATTGTTTTCATGTTTCACGTACATAATGTCAGTATTTTGCCTTTTTTCTATACAGTAATGTCAGAGGCATTCAAGTTCTCATCTGCCATCAAGTCAGTCGTTGTTAGGAGACAGTAGAGATTACTGGTAACATAAGATAAAGTTTCTGGACAGGGTAAGAAAAGTAATCCAAGGGCAATATGTTAAGTGAAAAAAAATGAACTCGGAATTCAAAAATATGTTAGAAGCTACAGAGTTAAGGAGTGATAATGTGCCACATAAAAGGATGTCAAAAACAGGCGAATGATGTTGCTTAGAACTGCTCCCAAGTTATGTTACTGTGTCTGTAAACAGAAATGCAGAAGTACAATGTTAAAGTAGGCTTCATTTCAGTCTGGTTTAAGAAATTGCACAGCACTGACAGTGCGCAAAAACAAGCCTTATCTTCCTGGTCGTCAGATTTAAACTGACTTACCTATGCTCTGTCATGTCTTTGCATCTAGATACTGAGCTATAAGGTGGCTACAGACAAAATTCATGTGTTAATGTTAGTGCCTTTGCCTGCTGGAAGTGAAATTACACCGAGCATAAATGTAACCTCCTGTGCTGCAGCACTCCAGTGGGCCTGGTGGCCTGTGGCTTAAGCCCACAGCTGTCTTTTCCTTCTCTGCCCTTGCTTCACCCAGATCTAAAGGGAGGCTAAATATGCCCTTATTAATTCCCTGAGGACTGATTAATTACAGGCTCAGACCTGCACTGTATTTTGAAATAAAGCAACATATCCTCTAGGCGTACTCTCCTTTCCTGCTCACCGATGGTCAGTGCTCTTAGCACACGCTCCCCTGAGGAAAGCCTACAAATCTTCCGTTCACATTAGCCTGTAGTACCATCTTCCCTCCTTTGCCAGCCTTGATCAGACTTTCATTGTTTCTGCTCTCTGGTGCTCTGTGAGCAGGACTGGGTGTAGCATGCGGTAACAAAGGAGTTTGCTTGGTAAAATGTGCATCTCGGAGGCTCCATCGCTTCTTTGCATTTGCTGAACTGACACAGTGATGACAGAAGGGGAGATGTAAAGAGGTGCTGCCAAATTAAAGGAAAAGCCAATGGTCGAAACTCTTGATCGCTTATTCACAGTGAAAGTGATTGGCAGGGTCAGTGATCTGTACTTTTAACTCTTTTGTGGTAGTATATTGTCTTTCCCATTTCTCATGGCTTGCATCGTGCAAATAGGTTAACTCGTTTCATTTTTTTTGTGTGTGTGTTTCTCCCACAACCATGTGCAAGGGCACTGTGTTTTGGTCATAAGCCCGGCAGGGGAATGTGTGCTTGGCTTTCAGACTTGAAAACAGGCCTTCCACTTCCATCGCCCTTAAGGCCTAGAATTTTGGCAAGCCTGATGTGGCAGCATCTCTTTACTGTGTCACTCTGTTCCACATTAGTCTGGTATTTCCAGCTGGTTTGTTGCATTTTACTGATTATGGCTGACATAGTTACCCATTTTCAGTTGTCCAGTGCCATAAAGAGCCCAAGGACAGGTACAAGTAAAAATAGCTGTGTTAACACTGAATCATTTCTGAATGAGCAGTGGATTTTAACACATAGACTGGTATGTTTTAACCCACAGATTTCCTCAAAGTGTTTCAAAGCTGTTAAGATGTCTTTTTCAGTGTTAGATCTGTGGTTTTTTTTTTTCTTCTCAAGATTTTAAAAATATTTCAGCTTTCTGTGACTATATCTGTTCCTGTTCCATCCTTAACTACTTCTTATGATTTATCACTTACTTTTACTTTCTGCAACCTACATTGTCAGTTTTCTCCAGTCCTTTTATTTTCGCAGTGGGAATGAAGGTAACTTTCTTGTTTTCCCACCTGCATTGATGAATCAAGCCCATGCTCTATCCGTAACAGTCCCTCAAAGGATGGAGACTGGCATTTCTGTTGCAGCTGTGGAAGCTGTTCTGTTTGTGTAACAGTAGTCATCTGCCTTTATTCTCCAGAAGTGTAACTTCTCAGCTTTCAAGCATGCAGAGATGAATTTTTCATTGGAAGACATGTATTTCATAACACACCGAAGTTAGGGACCAGGGTGAGGACTTAACTAGTATTTCACCAAAATCCCTGCATGTTCAGGGCTTTCCAAAGTAGGAGTGAATGATGGAAGCACATAGCAAACAGAGTTTAAAACAGAGCGCTGTCTGCTTCTGCAGAGAAACACTTCGTGGAATAGTTATTGCCTTTTCCACCTTCTAGATGGAAGCACCTTAGAAGTGCTGGCTTCTTTCTGTCAGCTCTGCTATATCGATTTCTTTGTCTGATAATGATGACCTTGACAAGCTGTCAGGTCAAATATCAAACTCAGACCCAGTTTCGTCATTTTCCCCAAATCGGCTCTGTGCTGGCTACTGACTTACCCCAATGTGGATTTTAAGTTAAATGTACAGGCACTTGGATTTTGAGCAGAAATCTTGAATTTTGGAGTTATGCTCCTAGCCTTTACAGGTTGTTCCAACTCCTCAGTCTTAGCATCTAGAATAAGTTTTCCACTGGATAGTAATTTGCAGGTTGGTTGTATTTTATGCTTAAACAACTTTACAATGCCCTGTAAAACGGTACGTTAACTGAGTTTTTGATTACACCATTTTGTCTATGGTCTAGCTAAAATGGGGTTATCCCCAGGCAAACTTCAGATATAATTTCACTTTCTGCCTGGTTTAGCGTAACACAAATTGCTAGTGATTAAATTTGCATGTCTTAAGAAGTTATTGGACTTGAGCTGGAAGTTGCTGTCTCTCAGCTTGAAAGTGATTCTAGCAAGGCCATTTTACTTGACAGGAAAGCAACTTCCAGCTGCGGGGAAAGAGACTTCCTTGACAGCATGTGACTGTGTGAACATGATCCTGATTTCATGGATACCAGCCAGCCTAGCTGCAAAATCTGAATTCTGCCACTGTTTACCTATTTGATCTCCTTGGCAGCTGTATTTCCAGAGGACAGTTCATGATGCTTAAAGCAAGGAGACACTTTCCCCTGTTGCTGCATGCCTCTCATGAGCACTGACACCTTCATCTTAGGCTTATACAAGATTCAGAATATATCACTCATTTTCTAGTGTTTATAGTCAGCGACTTTGTGTTTTCAGCAAGGATCTGTCCTAACTTTTGTAAATGTATGTTCCTAGATTTTGTTGTTCACCAGATTTTGCCCTACCAGTCAGTGTCAGTGGATACATTCAACTCTAAGAACGATGTGTTTGTAGCCATTGCACAGCCCAGCATGGAGAACTGCATGGTGCTGGAGTGGGATCACATTGAAATGAATTTCAGGAGTTACGACAACATCACAGGTACATGAACACTGGGATTCCAGTTGTTGATGAACTGTTGGCATTTCACAAGGAGAAATTGTGAGGGAGAGATGCGTAGATGGGACCAGATGATGGTTTTTGTCCTGCATCTGTATTGAAACTGGCAGATTGAAGTGTACAATATTTGTACAAGAATGATTTGAGTAGTGCATCTTGTTCATACGTGCACATCTAACTTTGCTATAGCACACAAACTAGGCTTTTTCAGTCTGAACTTGTAAGTTGTTCTGAAGGTGCAAACACTAATGTGAATGTCACAGCTGAGCCACTCCCTGCCTGAATCACACTAAGTTAAAGGATAGGTTAAAGGAGTCCTCACTGTTACTGAAGTGCCTGCAAAATAGAAGACAAGAATATTCTGCTGCATGTAGAAAGAAATAGGCCTGAAGGGTACGTGTGGGGTGGGCAGTCTGCAAGTCCACAAGTCCACTAGACCTGTGCCCTAGCTCCACAGCCGGCACATGTGCAGAGACCCATTTCTCAAATGACTGTCCTGCATTCATAGAAAGCCCATCTTAAACACTGGACTCTGAAATGTGGGAGAGTTGCAGACTACAGGCATATAAAGAGCTTTTTGTGGAGCCTAAAGTGCATTTTGTAGAGCTTAGGAGCAGTCTATGCACTTTGTGAGGGGGTTCATTTTTAACTGTACGCTTGGCATTCAGGTGTCTGAGTTTAGCCCTTTACAATATGGGCTCATGGACCTGAGCTAGTTGTCCAGACTGCCTTTATACTCAACATGCAGAGAAACAGGCAAACTATTTCCTAGAGTGTTCTTTGACTTAGACCAGAAAGAGCCTGGATGATCAGCTCAAGTATTCATGTCTACACTGCAAATATCTTATGGTACTGGAGATGAATCCCTGCATTACTGGCACTGGAAGGATGATGGTTCATCACAGGCTAGCTGTGAAGCAGCAGTGGGGGTGAGGGCCAGCTGAGCGACAGAGCAAGCACAGGGAAGTCTGTGCAGATTCAGTTCTACATAAACTGTTTCAGAGACAACTTCTTTTCTTGCAACAAATCCTTCCATAAGTAGTTCAGTTGTTACCTTTGATGTGGATCTCGTATAGTGACTTGAGATTGTCAAAATGGACCGTAACTTGATATGATTTAATCTGGCAACTGCAGTAGTCCTAAATATTGTAAGTTTAATGTAATCCAAAAATTCAGAAACAACAGGGTTAGATTTATCTTTTTCTTCTTGCTGTCAGGTACTAATATCCACAAGATGCATCAGTACTTCTGCTTACAGTAGCAAAAAGCTGACTCTGCCCTCTTGGACCAAGAAAAACAGAATATATTTCATTGTTCTAGTTAAACTGGAAATATAGACATCCCATGAATAAAAGAATTTCAGGTTATTGCTGAGTCAAAAGATAGCAACTGTTGTTACTGAGTAACAAAATCTGGCTCAAATAATTATTTTGGGTAGTATTTGGACAGAGAAAGTATTCTGGATAAAGAGTAGTGAGCATTTTAGGGTGCACCCTTGAGGGGTCCAATTTGAAGTCAACTTTCCAGTTACTGGGTAGAAGAAAGCAAGAACAGAAGCTCTGGTGTGTAGTAAAAGACAAAATTATGAGATGACAAAATTATGAGATGACAAAGATTTACAAGAGGGGAGGGGAGATTTGATAGTATTTCTGTCGTTTAAAGAGTGCGTTGTACTGTGCTAATATGTGCTTTTCTTTGGGCAATAGGTCAGTCCATAGTGGGATGTAAAGCCATTCTTGTTGGTGACCAAGTCTTTGTGGTGGTGGCACAGCTCTTCGGTGGCTCGCACATTTACAAGTACGATGAAAGCTGGACAAAGTTTGTCAAATTCCAGGATATCGAAGTATCTCGCATTTCTAAGCCGAATGATATAGAGCTTTTTGAGATAGACAGTGAAATGTTTTTTGTCATAGCAGATAGTTCTAAAGCAGGTTTGTCAACAGTGTACAAGTGGAATAACAAAGGGTTTTACTCATACCAGTCCCTTCACGAGTGGTTCAGGGACACTGACGCCGAGTTTGTTGATATAGATGGGAAATCCCATTTAATCCTCTCTAGCCGCTCACAGGTCCCCATTATACTCCAGTGGAACAAAGCTTCAAAGAAGTTTGTCCCACACAGTGAGATCCCCAACATGGAAGATGTCCTGGCTGTGAAGAGTTTCAGGATGCAAAACAACCTGTACATCACGCTCACGAGGTTCATCGGTGACTCCAGAGTTATGAAATGGAACAGCAAGCAGTTTGTGGAGATACAGGCTCTTCCCTCCCGAGGAGCCATGACGCTGCAGCCTTTCTCCTTTAAGAATAATTACTACTTAGCCTTGGGAAGTGACTATACATTCTCCCAGATATACCAGTGGGATGGTGAAAAGAAGCTCTTTAGGTTATTTAAAGAAATCTATGTGCAAGCGCCACGTTCTTTCACAGCTGTGTCAACGGATCGAAGAGATTTTTTCTTTGCCTCCAGTTTTAAAGGAAACACACAAATATTTGAACATATCATCATTGACTTGAGTTTATGAAAAGCTGCTGGATTGAAATTCATGTAGAGTGACATTTATACACAAGCAAAACAGTGACCTTTCCAAGAACAGGGAGCACCTATGGAGTATGATGACATTTTCTGAACTTTTAAAACTTGCATATTAATCAGGGATTGCATTTACTCGGTTGCTGCATGACATGTCCGTTTTATCCTTTTTCAAAGACACTTTGCAACCTGCAGCCATTCAGACAAGTGTGCAGTGCATTAGGATTAATTTTGACATCTAAGAACTATTTAAATTTTACCCAGCAAACTACCTTAAATTGAACATCTCATAATGAAAGCAACAAGGAAGCCATACCATTTCTGTGCTTTGGCATAGAAATGCTTTTGACTCTTTAGCTAAGATCTCAGTACTAAGATTTTAAGATTAGAAGCAGGTCATTATGCTTGCTGATGAATTGTAAAAGCAAACAGTAACATTCCGGAATACACTTCATTTTGGTTTCTTGAGCTCTGTCTTCAAAATCTGTCTTTGTGGTTTATAGTAGGACCAAGGTGTCATTTTAAGTCATTGTAGCTTAAAGGGAAAGTCGAAATCTATTGCCATTTTTCTTCTATTAATCACTATTTCAGCAACAAATTGTACATAACCAAGAGCCCAGCCCAGAGTACCTGGGTGGCCAGGAAAATAAAGGTATGTCACTTCTGGACTGTGAGATCTTAACAAGTTAATACAGACAGAAAATAACAGAGGTCTGCTTAGTACATTGACTATAGATTCAGTCTGCTTTGTGGATTAATAGGTATTCCAGAAATACATCTCATTTTGTGCTAATTCACACTGTTCCTGATGATCCCAGTAGATTCTGGGGTGTTTTACCAAGGTCTTATTCATCCACAAGGCACAGCTTAAATTTAGTCTGTAACATGTATCTACATTCATGTTCTTCATGCTGCGGCTTGTCTTTACACAATGAGATGATTTTTTCTTCTGAGTTCTCCCTCCAGCACAGCTCACAAGCAATAAATTCACGTTTTGGTTATCACAAGCTGTACTTGGGGAATCTGAGAACCAAACAGGACTTTGTCATCACCAGGTCTTTTGAAACTGAGGCAGCTAGAGCTGTCGAAGCTAGAGCTTACCCTGGCTCCAAGAAGAAGAGTTTTGTCTTGGTGGCCCCAGACTTTTGCTGGGTTGCCAAGCTTTCAGAAGTCTTGCAGGTTATGCAGCAGGATGTGAACAGTCCACGTCTCATTGGTGTTTTGGGTGGCTACAGAATAAGGCGTTCATTTATCTTAAATATGGCAGCAGTCCTGGTGTGCACAGAGCCTCTGGCAGGATAACAGCTGGGGACCGTTCTCCTGGAAAGGCTCCAACGTATTTACCCAACAAAGTTGTATAGCAGAAGCCTTGTTTGTTTTGTTTAGTTTTTTTCACGTATACAATATTTTCTTTGTTTTCATACTGCATAGCATTTTAGGTTGTTTTGTCACGAGTCTTGCTGCTATGCTTCCACACGGGCTAATAGCAAGGCTTTGTGTAAAGCAAGTGGAGCAAATAAAGCTGTCGTTTTTTTCCGTGCTCGAGTATCTCACTGCCTCTGGGCTGAGTGAGTTTCATGTTTTTGTCCTGGACACACACATGAAACATGACCTAATACCAAAAATAGGGATGTTTTCACAGGCTTTCCAACATCCAGATGCGAACAGCGATGCAGATGAGGATTCTGCACAAGGACTCCCGTGAGGAGTCGCAATCTACCAACGACCTGGAATATCACAGCTTTCTCCAAGGTTTGCCTTGCTGCTGTGAAATAACAGTTGTTACTGGCCCATCAGAGACATAACTCATTTTATTCTGTTTTTAAATTACATGTTAATTTCTCTTTTTTTCCTGTATAGGTGCTCATTCTGCTTTTATTTTTAATTAAATGGGCAACTTAGCCCATCCAGCTGCCCGAAGCATTGATGCTCTGCCCTCCAAATCCTAACATGGTGTCAGTCCTGTTGGTTCAATCAGACCGGTAGATAGATGCTCTCTCCCTTCACCTCGCAAACCACCGTCAGCAGTAGGTTTTAGCAATATCTCTCCTTGGATTAAACTAACAAACCCACAAGACTAAGAGATGATTCACGTATCTGCCAGTGAATGAAATTTTCTTTAACCATTTTCTTAGTTAACTTTTTAACTTTTTAGTTAATTTTAACTTCAGATATGGCAGATGTGGCTGACAAGCGATGTTTCTTTAAATTGTATTGTGGGAAGGCATTTTTTTAGTCCTTTCCTGTCTAGCATGCATGTTTGAACGCAGTCACATATTCTGACAAGGAGGGGCAATTCTCGGCACTTTCTTTAGGGCTCACTGCTAGTACCATATGCTTGGCAAGGGCACAAGTCCAAGAGCTAAAAGCTGATTTAGAGAAATTGGATCTTGGTATTTTAGATTTGAAGGGAAGCAAGAGGATGGTGCAAAAGTGCTTTTGTATCCAATAGTAGGAAATGGTACTGTTGCGAGAGAGTCCCGGGGATTTGAGACTTGGCTATCAGGTTGAATTAAATTAAAATGGTCTCTGCAGAGATGGGCTTAATAAAGAGGATAAAGTGATCAGCGGGAGCCTCGCTCATTCACACGGGACCAGAAGAAGAAAGCGAAGGAAATGAGTTCCGTGGGCAGGTTGCCATCGCTGCCGAGTAGCTGTGGAGGTTGGTCAGAAAGCCGAGCTCAGCACCCCGTCCCGGCTTCGGGAGGAGGCTGGGTCGGCAGCTGCTGCCTGTGCGGCCGAGTTAGTCGAGAAGCAGGGCAAAAAAGGACCTGTTAATGAAAAAAAAAAGGGGTTACGGCACACTTCTCAGGATTTAACGAAGGCAGTGTCTCAAAAAGAGCCTTGCTCTGCTCTCCCTGCTCCCAAGGAGGAGCTCCAGGGTGCAGTGACCAAGCATCTAAAACTCTGCCTTCCCAAACACATGGAGGTTTTGCCTCCATGGCCTATATTCTCTACTAGAAATTGTTGTACGCAGCAAATAATCTATGCATATCCAGACCTTACTGCAGCCATGAGAACACCAGGACGGTGAGAAAGGATAACAGAACATGCCACCTGGTAATTTTTATTGTATTCTAAAATACATACAATAATGTAAAGAACTGTAGTTTATATAAACATAGGTTTAATACGGTATGCTAGTACAGTGGGAGCATTTTAAGGCTGTATATACATTTAGCTTTTTTTTAGTAAAGAGATGGTGTAATCTATGCCACTGACAAATGTATGTACTCTTTCAGTTGCTAAATAAAAACTAGTTAATGAGACTAAGAGTGCTGCCTTGCCTGTGTTAAAATAGCCGTGCTGTGAAGCGTGTCCCAGCTGGAGTTCAAAGAAACGCTGGGGGTTTGGGGCTTCGTTGGAAATGGGGCTTGTGAACCTGCCTCACATGGGCCATGAAGGCACAAGAGATCCCCTCATGGTCCATGAAGCTACAAGAGGTTTCCAGTGCTGGTCACACACGACAAATCCCAGAAGATGACTGTCCGCAGGGCTCTGCTGCACATCTGACCACCTGGAAGGTGGAGGTCGAGCACAGGCCAGAAGACCCCACCAGACCCAGCTCTTCATCCATTTCTTATCGATTTGGGGTTTTGAGAGCCTGGACCTGAAGGGAGCCATGCTGTTCCATGTTGGACGAAGTTTCTGTGTCTGGGGTAACTCGCACCTCCAAAGTCTTGCCGCTCTCTGGTTTCCCCGTTCACTCTTTCCTTACACCCCCTCTAGTGTTACCAACTATGTAATGCAGCTACGAGTTTTTTTTTCTGTTCAGATTAAAGGCATTTGTTTCCTTTCCTTTCTTTCTTTCCTTCTTTCTTTTTTTTTTTTCTCCTCTCACCACAAACCAAAGATATCTTCATTTTCAAAATATAAGGTACTCAGGCAGGTTTCTTAAATGCAGAGTGGATAGGAACCAAACCCTAAAATTAACCCACAGACTCTGATCTTCACTGGGGAGTCTCCTCATTAAATTTTACTGAATCATTGGCATTTACGTCAAAATTGCAAAAATAAATATAAATCTATCAACACTGAATACATTTCATTTGAAACAAGCCTTGAGCATTATCCACTGATCAGGTGAGTCATTAATGCAGGGAATAATTCTTTTTGTTTCCTCCTCTTTCTTCAGAAATAACACAATTCTCTGTAACTAATTATAGGCTTGTGCAATCAAAGGCAGGGCTGACATACCGTAATGGGATGCAATTGCTCCGGGATCATTGCTTTCCTTTTGGGTATTCCACCTTCTGAGGAGTCAGCAGCCTTTGTGGTGTGGTTCACTGAAACTCCATCATAGTTTGAGCATCAGCTTCAGATCAGCACCACACCAGCTGCCCCCCGGTTTCTTTGTCCTTGCCAGGTTAACGTTTTTTTTCCCACCCTTTACCACGTTCTTCAGATCGTCCTCTGAAAGTTTCTATTCATCCTTGAAAGTCACAGCAAGATACCAGCCTTCCCAAAAAGCAGAGCATGGATGGTTGCTCCTCTCCAAATTTAAAAGGGAAGACAGAGTAGGGCCTACCCGAAACACTCTTTTTTCACACCATAACCCAGAAGAAATGGAGCTGCAGCTGCTGCTATTTTTTTGTTGTTGTTCTTTTTTTGTTTGTTTGTTTTTCTAGTATCTAGAGAACAAGTCTTAGGAGGAGCAGCTGAGGGAGCTGGAGTTGTTTAGCTTGGAGAAAAGAAGGCTCAGGGGAGGCCTTTTGTACTTTAAAGGAGGTTGTAGTGAGGTTGTGAGAGAAGAGCTCAGGCTCTTCTCCCAAGCGTCCCAAGTGATAAGACGAGGGGAGATAGCCTCAAGTTGCACCAGAGAAGTTTTAGGTTGAATATTAGGAGAAACTTCTTCACTGAAAGGGTTGTGCAGCATTGGAGCAGGCTGCCCAGGGAAGTGGTTGAGTCACCGTCCCTGGAGGCCTTCAAGAAACGTGTAGATGTAGAACTTAGTAGCATGGTTTAGTGGTGGACTTGTCAGTACTAGGTTAAAGATTGGACTAGATGATCTTAGAGGTCTTTTCCAACCTGAATGACCCTATGATTCTAACACCATGGATTAGGTGAAGAAAATGTTGAAGGGAAGCATCTGGAGCTGCACATTGCCACACTGGAAAGAGTCACAGAGAGGTGTGATGCAGTTTCACAGACAAGGAAGAGATTTTTTACAGTCTGGTAGATGGGTTGAGAGAGATAATATGGGTCTTGGGAAGGCTGGATGAGAAATTTCTGAAGGCATCTCCTTATTCCAGTTTTGATGCATCAGCGAAGTAGCCTAGTCACAGATTGGTGGAAAGCAACAAAAGCAGGTGGCAGAAGTTTAATGTAAGAGATATTGAAGTAGAGACTAGAAAACTAGAGATGGTGAGGCTGTAGACAAATGTTTAGTTATCTGGAGGAAAACAAATCACATTTTCCAAGCACAGAGATATATCAGTATGAGATCAGGGAATCAGAGAGAGCAAAAAATATGTTTCTAAATAAAGGAAAGGGATAGGAATGACAGAATGTGAAGTGTGAATTTACTTAATTGCTGTGTAGAGAAAGTATCTAAGTGCATTTCCAAGGTCACTCAGAGAATGCAATCCACATCATTTTCCCTTTCAGAGTCACCCTAGTTTATGCTTAATTAAACTATGCAAGCTCTGCACACTCTAGAAAATGCCCTTTTTATTACATTATAGGCAATTTGCATTTCTGAAGGGCATTTGGGAACCATGACATCACCAGAATGAAGGGCTTCTGGTAGCGTTGCTTCCATTTTCGTCCAGTTGCAATTGTTGACTTTTATTCCAAAGTCCATTTCTATTTCCTGCTTGGACATTAGGGCAGGATTGTACAAGAGCGCTCATTTTCTAGCTTCAGTGGCTGTTTCAGTTCTTCTGACTCAGCAGTCCCCTTGGAGATGATTCATCCCCCAGCTGCAGGTGTGCTCTGACAATTATTCCTCCATTTCAGTCCAGTGAATGAAAGGTCAGTGGGTCAACAAAGTTCTCATCGCCCAGGGCTGGTGGGGTCAGTGTGGGGCTGGAGCTGGCATGAGGGAGGAGGGAGCGGCGCTGCTCTCCGCATGTTGATTACGCCCTCTGCCATCTCTTTCTCTTCTGCTCTCGCCAGTATGGTAAATGGGTTTGCCAGAGTTTTATAGAAAGCAAAGTGCCAATGAGGTCCTGATGGTGGAGATTTACTTGGGATGCTTCTGAGAGCAAGCCACAAATAGAACGGGGAAACAGAAGTTAAGTCAGCAAATCTGGTTAATGGCATCTGCCTAGAATTTGTTTCTAAACTCCATAGCCCGGGGGTCTCCTTGGATCCCCAGCTTCTCTTGGTTCCTGCTGGCAGCATTTTCTGACTCTGTTTTGTACCATTAGTGTCTGGGGAGAACACTGCAGGACTTTCATTCTGGAGGAAGGCTCATTACAATTATCTGAGCCTCTCTCACCTCAGGATCTGATTACGGTGCTGGGGTTACACCTTGAAATCATTACAATTAAGACTTAATGAAGTGAGTAACTACAGAGTCCTGCAGTTACTCCCCACTAACTTGCTGCATCTGCCTCCAACACAGGAATAGCTACCACCTGACTTTTATAATTTTTAAGAAGTGAAACCTCCTGTTCCAATTTTGTTCTGCAAAATCAGAGTCCACAATGCTGGGACTTTGGGAGCCTAAGCAGCTCCTATTCCGCATCACAACATAGACTGGGTGAGCTTGGAGCATGCTCCTGGCTGAAAATGGGTGTATGTATGGGGGTGAAACTCTGTTTTTTGGTCTGGAAAGTAGCCTTGATGACAAGGAAATCCTGGGTGACGACTGTGGAGAAGGCTCTGCTCATGTCCACTGAACTCTGGTCCAACTTGTGTGCAGTGCAGTTGGCTGATGTGCCTGAATAAGCCTGTTGCAGGACATTGGGAGCCCATGTCCCTGGGCAGGAGCCTCCTTCTCTCCTAGGCTTGCTGTTCATGAGCACCACTGGACTTGATCCTCCGGACTCTTTTGCTAGCAGAGCAGTGAAAAGAAACGATGGCACAGGAAAACCTTAAGGTTTGCAGGGATAACAGGGAGGTTTTGTGGGGTTACCCTTCGCTAAGGCAGCCCACAGCGGGCAAGAGAGCAGAGCTCCTGCCGCCAGCGTCTGCTTGGCTCCTCCTGACGTGCCTTAAGGATGTATCTGACCTGAGTCAGGAGGGCAAAGTGAAATATGGAGCTAACTGGCACTTGGACACCTTCTGGCCACCCTGGGGTGAAATGGAGCATACGTGTGTGCAGATAGATACACTTCTCAATTTCTCTCATGTTGCTGTGCTAGTAACAAACGGTGATTGGTTCCTTTACTTGTCTAAGGTATGAATCAAGACAGGTTTGGGGGTAGAATGGAAGGTAATAGAGAGTTTAAATCTTTTCAATTCTATTTCTTACCTCTTTGCCCCCAATCTACTTGTCTCTGTCTTTCCAATAGTTGGGAGATTATAATGTCTGAATCATTAGACTTTAAGAACCATAAGCCCTTTTCACTTAAATGACAACTGCGATATTTACCTTCACTGTTGTAGGGAGACTCCTATCAACATGCAGGTTGGATGAGGATCATTTGCCTTTCCATACTTCCAATGGATTACCAGTGAGGGTCAACTGGTGCAAATCCTGGCTCTTTGGCACGGTAGGCAGAGAACAAGAGAGATCTTGTAGCTTGGCATCAGGCAGCTCTGGGCCCTTCTCCTCTCACTGAAAAGAGGAGCTTCTCCATAGAAGGGGTGTGGAGGGAAATGCTAAGCTATCAATCCAGGAAAGTAAGGAAGAAATAAATCTCTTTTAAAAAGTCATTGACTTCAGTGTCCTGCTCTACTCAGAATCATTTTAGCAAATGTGACTGAGGGTTTGAACATGGTACTGGTGGTATCTGTGATGTTATTAGGCTGCAGGAAGAGTTTCTAAAATGTCTGGAGCTTTAGGATAGTTAGAGGTTTGGTTCCAAGGAGCAGGGGTGCAGATGGAAACAGGTTACTTGCTGGTGTGTTAACAGCTGTAGGGGAAGAGAGTTACCCTTCTGGTGAGATCCTCTTTAGTGAGCACAGGGAGGGAAGAATACATTTGAACTATGAAGACCATGAAGAGAGCAATGCAAAACGTGACCTCTCTGTAGTGAGAAATGCTGCACATTTGCTGCAGTTATCAGTAGAGGCATGCTAGACTGCTCAGGAAATGTTGCAGGAACGTTCACTTTTTCATCTGTTACTCCATTTCTTATTGTTGCTGTCTTTAACATCTGCTTTTCTGAGACTTCTTCTCCAACTTCTGCTTGGTGAGCTGAATGTTAATTGTGTTCCAGCCTCTTTTCAATTCTGCCCGTGTTAGTTAGGCCTGTGACTGGAAGGATCAGAAGACAGAGTATTCAGGTGACAGAAAGGCTGTCAGAACACGACCTGAGCCAAAATGGAAAAAGTCAGAGTCACAGGGTGGTTGAGGCTGGCAGGGCCCTCTGGGTCCACCCGCCCCAGCCCCTGCTCACGCAGGGCCACCCAGCGCAGGCTGCCCAGGCCCACGTCCAGGCGGCCTCCGAAGGTCTCCAAGGAGGAGGCCCCACGGCCTCTGGGCAGCTGTGCCAGGGCTCCGTCACCCGCACGGCACAGAAGTGCGGCCTGGTGTTTGTTTTTTCCTTATGTTCAAGCCCTTCCTATGGGAAGAGAGTGAAGAAGAAATACACAGCTTATAACCCCTGGTACAGAAAATCCAGCCATTCTACGGCTATTTAATTCTCCGCTCCTCTTGTCCTCCTCAAGATGTGTACAGATGAAATCACTTCCATGTCATTTGCAGTGACAAAGTGTTCCTAAGTATAGACTTAGCTTGGTGACCTTGTAGTCAGCAGTCAGTTAAGGCACCACTTAGCACTGACACCGAAGCTATTTAGGAAGTAATGAGTTGGCACAGCATACTAACTTCTGGAATAACTGGGAGCTAATGTCTGCTGCGTGCCCCATGCAGTGGTATAATTTAGGGAAGAGAGTGAGTCATTCCTACTGCTCCCAACTGCAGCCCAAGGCATTAAGTTGGTCTTTACTAGAACAACTCAGGCCCATCCATAGTTTTATTCCCTGTTGTACTTCACCTTCATTTGCCTACACTAACTAGCTCAGGATCTTCCCTTTCAACCCAAGAAGACCAGCTCTCTGTAGTTATCCACGAGTACTGTGACATTGAGGTAAATTATGTAAAATTATCTAGAGTTATAACAACAATGACAAAAGGGTCTTCTGCAATCCCTCTCATCTGAAGTAAGTCATAAATTCTCCCCAGGGGCAGGTGAAGGAGAATACTTACTGAGCCCTCTCTTATTTGTAAGATCTTGGGAGGTAAGAAAGCCTCTCCTATCCTCAGAAGAGACAGGCTCTGATATCCCAGTCCTGGGGCTCCCCAGAGCCTACTCTTGGAAATGAGAGTAGGCTTTGGAAATGACGCATGGTTGTCAGGCATGAGTAGCACCCAAGGGCGTGCAGATCTTTTGGCAAAACGTGGAGTGTTATAAGCAGAGTCTTTGAATTGCTCTGAGCAACGAAAAATGGGGATGGAAGCGGCTCTTCCTGCATGGAGAGGCCACAATGGGGGGCAACAGCTCCTGCAGCTTCTTTCTACAAAGCTAGTTTCAGTCAGAATTACCTGTATTACACAAACAACTCAGCAAGAGAGACTGGGAAGAGTTTTGCTTCAATCCATAGGGATGTGTTTGGGGGCTTTCCTTCCCTTATTTGGTAAAAACTCATAATTATTTTCACCAAGATACCAAAATGCAGCGTAGAGTTACAAACCATTTTGTGTAGGAGGCCAGAGAGGACCCTGACTACAAGTATTCTCCTCGTGAGGAGTATTCAGCTCCAGTGTGAGGCAGTTTCTGAGCAAGACAAACTACTTCTCTCCCTGAGTTTGCTCTCTAGTGTCAACAAATCAAATCTGAGTTCTCTCAGTTTAAATATATTTTCAGAAAAATCTACTATTGGACATATCCTATTACACAAGTGTTTGAAAATCAAAATGAATACGAAAGGTTTCTTTTTCTGTGCGTGTATTTCTTCTGTCTGAAATCTTTCACATGCAGATGTTGATGGTTTGTCAAGCACAGAAGAAACATCTCAGTTTCAGCAGATGCAAGGAAATAGAATATCTAAGGAAATAGCCAAAAGTAGGAGCAAATGAAAGATCTTTTCAATAATGTGCAAGGTTACGGAAAACAAGGATATTCACAAACCTTCTAAAACTGAATACAAAACAATGAGATTGTATTTACTTTAACAAAAGAGCTTTCTTTTGTCTCTTTGTATTTAACCCCAAATTATTTGCATTGTCTCCCATGGCAACAAATTCAATCCTTTGAAAATATATTTGCCTTTTGCTGGTAATATCTATTACAGTAAAACATATGACACTTATTGTCAAGAACTGTGCAGGAGGCATAGAGGGAAATTCAAGAAAAGCATAAAGAGCTCTTATACCACGTGTTCAGCATACCAAGCTACTTAACTTCTTGTCTTTGGTTTTGTTCTTCAGGTCGGAAGACTTTTGAAGTATTGCCAAGATAACATACTCCTTCTGCATGGACTAGAGATTGCTCAGTGGTGGCCTCTCTGCCCATGTAAAGGTGGAACTGCAAGCAGACCTCGCACCTCTGGGGAGCTCTGCCTTGTCCTGCTTGGCTGCCTACTGAGAAAGACCATGCAGGTAGTGATTACCAGCAGGTCCTTCAGTGCCTTTCAAGAAACAGCATGAAAGAACGACTTCAGGTGATGCAAGCTCGGTTTGGTTTACTTTTAAGCAGGTGGCTAGGTAAGATAAGAGAAACACTAAGAGCACTACATTCAGTTGGTGTGGTTGTGGCACTTCTGGGCACTAGGGGGAATAGATGGGCAGGGAGGGTCGGTCTTCTGACAGGGTTAGGTGGTGGAGGCAAAGTACTGCACAAACACAGCCTTTCTGGGCGGGTAGATGTCACAAGTAAGGTCACTTCTCTGTGCAGGGGTTTATTGGGCTGGGGATCACTGCACAGTTATCACTTCATTGGAGATGTGCTACTGTGCTTCACAGGCTATAAATCTGTTGTCCTTGCCAGAAGCTTTAGTGGTGTATAGGGCTTATGTGGGAAGGTTTTAGTAGCAGGGAGTTTCAGGGGTGCCCTGTGAGCAGAGCCCAGCACCTGCCCCAGAGCCAGCTCCAGCTGCTCCAAAAGGGACCTGCTGCTGGTGTTTTTAGTTTGCTTTTAGTTCTCGTTGGTCTAGCCTGTTATTAATAGGCAGTAAATTATATTACTGTCCTTACACTGAGCGTGTTTCACCTGTGACAGTGATTGGTGAGCCCTTTTCCATTTTATTTTCTCCCCCTCTTCCTTTGAGAAGGGGGAGTGAGAGAGTGGTATGGTGGAGGTTTCACCCTCACAAAGCAGTGAAGCAGAAGTCCTCCCTTTTGCTTCTGACTCTCTTTGGTATGAAAAGGTTATTTCAAAGATCTTTCATCGCCCAGTCCACCTAGCCTCGATTCCTCTGTTGACACCTGAGATTTATGATAAGTGACGTGAGATCATGAGTAGCCTGGGGGGAAGTGCCCTGTCCTGGCACAGAGAGGTTTCCAAGCAGGAAGACGAGCTGCTGCACTGAGCCTTCCCCGTTCCTCTCCGCGATGCAGCCCCCAGCCGGAGATGGGCCGAGCAACGACAGGCCTGTACCTCTGCAGGGAGAGGTGCTGCTGGCTGGGGAGGGAGCAGAGCACAGTGGGCTTCCCTGAGTGTTCGTCTGCTTAAACTCTTGACAAAGTGCATCGTTACGGGAGGCCGAGCAGCGACTTGCCTCCCCTGGGTACATTCGGTTTTCTGGAGTCTCAGGGTGCAGCCTTAGCCCATCCTATTACTCCTTAGGTAGCTTAAAGATCCCTGAACCTTAACCATCTGATAGCGAGGCAATGCATTTAAATATCCCCAGGAGAGCAGTGCAATACACAATGGGTTCAGTGGAAATGCCTGTGGAGCTCAGCCATCTCGTATTTCCAACTAAAACTTGCATCTTATCCCATTGTGTGGTTGAGGATAATGGAAATTTGAGACAGTGTTTCCAGGTAGTTTCTGTTCACATACTGTTAGGCAGTCCTCAGAGGGCTTTTTACCCTGAAGCCAGCACACTCTATGCCCTCAGAACTACCAGAAAAATATACTTTAAAATCCCATGAAATTTAGTAAACATTAGAGAGTTTTTTACCATGTGATTTTCCTGACTACCAGTCCAGTCTATGCTTCCTAAGAGCACCTATTTATCTCCTCCTGACTATTAAAGCTCCCCTATTTCTCTCTTTTCCCCTCTTCCTGCTGTTCTTTCACCCTCCAGCTAGTGTGGGCAGCTAAGCTGAAAGAACAAAAAAATGGAAGGAAGGGAAAAATAATGAAAGAAATCCATCAGGAATTTATCTCTGATGGAAATTTGAGGTATCTCTATGGTAAGAGGTAAGGAGGTGTTTCCAGAGGTCTTGCTGTCTTTGCCTGCCATGGGAATTACTTCCAGGTCAGCCAAGCAGAACTAAACAGTCTGAAATCGTTCCTGGGATTAAAACCCTCAAACCACCATGAGGTGGTGGCACTGAGATGGGGCTGACCTTGCCCCAGTCTCTGCCAGCCCCAGGTCTGGTCCCATTCCCAAACTCACTTGGAGCCACGCTGGCGTTTTTCAGCAAAACGAACCCCCCAGGCGCTCCCTGCCCCTGCTCTGCTAATTTGATGAATAGGCTGGACTGAGCATCCTCCTCCTCACAGAGCAACCTCGCGTCACCGGGACGGCGTGATGGCTGGTTTCCAAACCATGCAGCGTGGAGCACGGGGGCTTCAGAGACAGCTTACAGAATGATCCCGATAAGCAGTGACGAAGGAAGCAGGGCCATTAGTCACAAGGAGACCAGGGCTCTGACAGTGACAGCCGATGATGTACAGCAGCTGCATTTGGTTTGCAATCAGTTCAGGCTACACTTCAGACACTGAGGTATTTTTTGAGGGTTTTAGTTTTTTTTTTTTAGCATATCCAGAGAGTTATGTACATTGCTCCAGTTGTTGTGTACGCGCCAGGCTGAGAAAGTGTTCTCTTTCAAATCCCCAGTGGCCTGCTAAAGCCCCAAAACAAGCAGCGAGGATTAATTCCTCCCCAGATAAGATTCTTCTAAATCCTAACAGATAATTTGTTTGAAGTTTAATTTTAGTCTGTTATTACACACACAGGCCTTATCTTCATTCAGAGTCGTTAGCAAAATTAAACAAGGCTCTTCAAACAGGAAAGGGAAGCATAGCAAGAGCCCAAGCAAATGAGTGAAATCCAGAGCTAATGGCACTAACGGTAGGCTTTTGCACGGCCAGCAAGCCCAAGTCCTCAAGGAAGCTCCGATTTATTTTGTTCTCCCATTTTTGTTCCTTGTGGTAGGTGTACAGGCTGCCCGGTGTGGGAATGACCCCATGGGACTCAAGCCTCCTCTGCTGTGATGCATATTTGACCACATATATCCTGCACCTCCTCCTGGTTAATGAGATTAGTATGTGGTACAATGGAGTTGAAGTCTGTCCTAATTGCTTGCGTGGTGAATCTGGATCTCCACCAGAGGGCTGAGCTCTTCCCCTCTAGCCCGCGTGAGGTAGGAGCCTGAGGAGGAGGCCATCTCCTCATTACTGCTGTAAATGGGATTTGGGCCCTCAGTCCCAGTCAGAGCACGTTAACACTGCAGTGTCACCCTGGTCAGGGCGATGTTTAAGTGAACGCCTAGACAGTGTTTATGCTGTTTGACCTCAACCAGCACTGTTCTGACCAGAGCACAGCTGACCATGTTCGTACCTGATGTACCTTTTTTTTAATAAATGCAAGAATCTCTGAAGATAATACTTCAGAAGCCTCCCTCCCTAACTGCAGTTATAAAATACCCGGATCCAGAAAAGTAAAAGAGGGACTAAGATTACCTGTGGTAATCTTGAACCAAGTTGGGAGAAGAGCAAAGCTCTCGCTATCTGCCTTTAGAGCAGTTTATTTCTTGCTGCCAAAGCCAGCATTGCTAGGACCACATGGGCTCCCTCTAGCGAGTACAGGATGAATTCTTCCGCACTAAAGCTGTGAAAGCCATCTGGAGCTCATCCACTTCAGCATATGAAACTGGGGGTGATAAAGTAGGTGGAACATGGTATCTATAGGATTAAGCCTCAGGTCAGGGTGCTGAAGACCTAGGTTTCAATACCAATGTGATGCACCACTAGAAAATGTTTAATTCAGTCGTTTCCTTCTGATAATGGAGAACTGACTGTATAGTTTAATTTAGGACATCATGCAAAAAGGAACTGTAATAAGAAGATACCTTCATTCTCCCTGCCTTCTAAAGTGGGTAGGTCTGTGTAGAGGTAGATGGGACAGAGAACAATTTTTCTTCTAAGTTCAAGTGTTGCATAGTAGAAGGGCAGGAAGCAAGAGACACAAGTTGCTGTAAGGTACATTATGGTTAGATAACAAAAAGGAAATTCTTATCAGTCTGTGTGGCCAAGCACTGCATCACGTTGCTCAGGGAGGTTGTGGGATCTCTGTCCTTGGAGATATTCAGAACTTGACTGCACCAAGGCTTGGTGACTGGAGCTAGCTTTGACATCTGCCCTGCTTTGAGAAAGGTGTTGGAACAAATGACCTCCAGAGGTCCCTTCAGCCTCAAATTTTCCTATGATTTTATGATGGATACAAAAGTCCTTTTGACACATTAACTAACAAGTTTTTCATATTTCAAAGAGGAACAACATGTTTTAATTCACACACATATCTATTCACAAATGATGAAATGGGCAGAGTGAGTTCTAGGCGCAGGACAAAAAGCACCGTGTAGGCTTTACACATTTACATGTAATTTCAAAGAGCAACCTCCTGCTCTGAGTCTCAGTGATGAATTTTGAGCTCTAAAAGTCTGGCTGTTCCTTAGAGGTTGGACCACTTCTTTGTCAATTGGCTCACAGTCTGAGCTGCATCAGTACAAATGAGGTTGAAAATAATTTGTCCAGAATGCCATTTTCAGTCTTTCTACTTGCATTAATATGTAGCTTTTTAATGGATTTATTTATTTTCTGGTACAAATATGCTACCTCTATTACACTAGATAGTATTATGTTCCTCTAAGAGGTCACTAAAATTAGGCCAATTCTTAAGAAGTTATTAACAGCAGGTCCTATTTTCAAGTTATGTTTTCCATGATATTTTCCACGAATTCGTTTGGAGCTTTTTTATTTTCCTTTACAAAATGATGCATTTTGATACCAAAACTGTTTTTAAAATGCACATATTTAAGTTGCTGTGAAAATATCACAGCAGATAAAGCATTACATATATTGCTCCTCCTTAGCTTGCATAGTCATGCTAGTCTATTTGCTGTAAACAGTAACAGCATGTTGTACTCTCCCACTGGGAAGAGGAAAAAAGCATTTTCAACAGCAGCCTGAGTAGGATCGTAAACAACATAACAGTCGGCAGAAAGACTAAAGTGACGCTTTCTTGCTGAACAAAGACCTCTAAAGACAGATAAGCAAGGTAAGGTACCTGAGTACCAATATGGCTAATGCAGATATGGGCTGAATTTGAATTCCTCTCCTATGGAAGTATGCATCCCCTGTGAGATGCAGAGCATGCCCGTTGTAGACTGAAAGCTGTTCTGTTTCAGACAAAACATCATAATTCACTCTCATTATGCTGGTAATTTAGATGTCCAAATCCAAGGTTCAAGTGACCAGGCAAAAACCTTTCTCTTCATCATCTTGCTTTAATATTGCCCCTAAACAGCTTGAAAGTGTGAAACTCTGTTCAGAGACAAGGAGACAAAAACCCAATGCCATGACTCTGATGAGCAGATGACAAGGTAGCAGGTAAGTTCCAGATATTTGGATTGCTGATATTGTTTATATCAAGAGTAGTTTCTCTTTATCATGATTATTTTTTTGTATCACTGAAACTTTGATTTTTGTTTTTTACTTCTCCGCTGGGCAATATTTGTGGATTTTTTTCAGTATTTGGATACTCACACACATTCAGGAATAGAATTATGGTAAGTATTCTGTCTCACAGTTCAATTTCACATATTGTTTAAGGTCATAGCTCAGTGGACAAAGCGTTGTTAGTTTTGTGGTGAATTTTGCTAGCCATTATGGTGGTAGCATTGAACGGTCAACTGTTTTCCTGGAAAGCACACATTGGTAAGCCTCTATACCAGAAGAGCTCTAGGATCAATCAAACCTCCTTACGCTCTCCAAATAAACCATATTTGCAGACCTTTCAGTTTTATACGGTGACAGGCGCAGCCAAATGCAAAACTTTGCTCCAAGCACCTCAGACATTTTTGGAGATGAGTTTGAAAGTTGCACCCTAATATGAGGTCACCTTTAACAACTTTATTTAGGGAAGAAAAATTCTCTCTGATCAAGACCGTGGTCCTGAAATCTATACTGGGATCTGATTTGTGTGGCTTGATTTCATGTGGGGTTTTAAGACTGTTGGTTCTCATTTCTTCACATGCTATTAATGTGTGTACCCTGTACCAAAAAGGCAGGAACAAGAAGAAACTAAAATATAGGAAAAAAGAACCAACACAATGAGAATAGGGAAAGTTAAAGCAGATTTATCAAAAAGAAAGGGAAAAAAGGAAAGGGAGGATGTAAACTAGAAGATGACCCAGTGGGTTAAGCAAGGGCAGGTAGAGGCATATTCTCAGGCTCTGAGTCCAACTGTCTGCAGTTAAATTTTCATGCTTTTATTTAGAGTTAAGGGAAGGAAGATGGGCTTGTCAGCATGTTCGGGGTTATTATTTCAGTCACGGTGAGTATATTAGGTCTCAGCCCTAGTGAAATAGTATTATTTGCATTACTTGTGGGTTATCTCTACAGCTGTCAATTCTGATGTAATTATGCCACAGCATGTGAAAACTTTTATAATTTATATCCTAAAATGAAGGATTGAAACTGAGGCCTTTCTAATGTCAATGAAAGACATTCTATTTCACTTCAGCATGAAGTCAGGATTTCATCTCAAACGTGGAGCTTGTTCAATACTGAGAGCTCTGTGAACTTAGAGTGATGAGCCAAAGCCAAATCTTGGGAGCTCAGGAGGGTTCTGTTTTCCAAAAACTAATGTAAGTTGGCAGGAGTTTCTCCCATCCCTCCCTTCATGGCAAGGCTGTACAGGGTCAGTATAAAATAAGCTGCTATGACTGCTGCTTCTTTTAAAGAAGAATTGCTCTGTGTGGTACAGCAGGGGCAGGTTTCACAAAGGTTATTACAAAACAAGCACTTGCACACAGGACTTATGGTGAAGACGTTATCTCCTCTAATCCAAGAATTTTCTCTTTTTTTCCTGGCTTGGGGTGTGCAGTGCTTTACAGGCAAACACAAAGGCAAAACAGCCATGTGCTCTGAATAACTTGCATTCAAATTAGATTGACAACATAATGAGAGCTGAATAATGTTATATTTGGAAGTCGTTGATAGAAATCATCCCAGCTCATATCTTGAGAGGATAGTAGGATGAGTGGTTATCTATGGCCCTGCTGCTCCTTTCACAGTCATTTTCTTTTCTCATCTTGCCTGGCACTCTTCAAAAATAGACTCTTAAGATATGAAATTTATCTTTATTCTTCTAAAAAAATATCCTCCTAACTTTCTGGATGGACCCTTATAACGCTCCGATTATGCTTTAGAGTTGGTGTACTCAAATCCTCGCTGATTTCCAGGATGGGTCTTAAATCACACATTATATACCCCTATCCCTCACTATTCTGCTTTGGATTTACAGTTCCAGTTAAAGTTACATCTGTGAAGGAAGATGACATGAGCAAGCATCTTGCTGCTCCCTATCGTTTTAAAATACCAAATCAATTTAAGGGCTTAACTTATTGTTATAGTTTATATTGAACCTCCTGAATCAGTTCATTGAATTTTAGCTGTAGCTATATAAAATTCTATACAGTGAAATTATTTGGCCATACTGTGAATGGCTATGCCATGATCCATCAATGCCACTAACTGCCAGCAATAAAGAAATCCCCCTTTATTCTCCATTCATTTCAGAGAATTTCTAAAACTATTATTGAACACCAGGAGTATGTTTTACTAGGTTTTTAATTTTTTTTTCTTTTACAGAGCATATTGATGATATTTACCTGAAACGCACTTCACTATTGAGTGGCTTCAGTAGCTGTCAGAAAGAGACACTGGGAATACCCAAGGAAACACAGACTTGTAAGATTGGCTTTAGTAGTGAGCAAGATAATGGAAACATTTATAAGGGAGAAGATTACAATTCAGTTAGAGATGTGATTTAGTGTGGGGAAAGCTGCATAGTTCTGTTAAAAGAAGATCATGTATGACAAATGTATTAGGGTCATTTCATTGCACTGCTGAATTGATAAAGACAAAATCGTTGACATAATTCATCCAGATTTCAGGAAAGTATTTGTTACAGACTGTACAGCAGATCGATTTACAAGGTCAGAAAGCAGAGCATAGGAGACAACTCCTGAAATGGAATACAAATTGGTTTAGGCACAAGAAACAGATGGTGTCAGTAAAATGAAACAATTCAGGGCGCAGCGAGGTACGGATATGCCTGAACACGAATACTGAATACCACAAGATTCGGGTCCCAAATCATTTGTTGCGCTAGGAATGTGGACATGGGTAGGTCTTCATAGCTTTGGAATGACAAGAGTCGCAAACCCTTTGGGGTGATTGATTTGAAAACAACCACAAAAATGCAAATCATTGTGGAGAAATCCATGCAGTAAATGCACTTCTAAAGTCCTCTGCAGACAGCTGAAAAATGCCTAAAATTCACAGGTGATTAACCACTTCTACCTGCTTTTTAACACCATCTGTGCACCTTGTTAAATACCAAATTGAAACAGATACATTTTCCTGGTGTGTCAGAATCAGCGCAACCACTGAAGTTGAGAAAAAATGACATTGTGCCGTTAGTGAAATGCATAAATAGTGAAGAATTTGAGGGCACTCTGCACTTTCCATCATCAAAATGTCTAAGGAAGTGCCCTAACCAGGCTTTGACTTTTTTCTTACTGTGTGGATTTTTTCTCTTTATTTTAGGAACAGACTGAGAATGGTCTAGAACTGAGAACGACTGAGAGCAAGCACTGCAAGCTCATTGGGGGCCCCAATAACTGACAATATTCCTCCAAAGACTCATTCTTTGAGTATGAGTTGTCTGCTGTCATACTAAAACACAGAAAAAAACAAGCGGCTGCATTATTTAGTACACTTCTTTAGACAATAGTGCTATTGCTTCTTTTAAAGCAGAAAGGCTTAATGTCTTAAAGTTTGGATGGGAATTACGCTCCTTGTAGCATTTGAAGTTCCACCATGGGTCTCTCCCCATCTTCTAGCCCTACAGTTGTTTGACTGGTGTGGTCCCCTAGGCCTTACCACCACATGTGAAAGCACCAGTTAATTTTATTTATACCAGCCTTTAAATATATGCATTTCCATAAAGCAAAATATTTCTAGTCAACAAGAATCTTGAGCTAAATCTTTTAAGTCCATGATGGAGAAAACATTTAGGGCCTGACCTGTTGAGCAGAGGCCTGTGTGTCTTTGGCTCCTTATCCATAGAGCTAACCACACCAAATTGCTAGTACAGACCCTCAAAGCCACCCCTTGTGCCCTACTGGCAGGTTTGGGGAACCTTACTTGCAAAAGAACGCAGATATAAAACAGATGGCTAAAGAAAGTACCACAGATCTGCACAGCATATGCAAATTATTTCAAATCCATTTTCATTTATTCTGGTATGCTTGGCTTAAAATTATGATTCAGTAGCTGTGTCATAATTCGTATTTGTCCCTCCAAGCTGCCTCTGGAGGACAAGGCAATGGCCAGGGAGAGTACCCACTTCAGCCTGTGATTTCTGTCTGCCGCTGAATAAAAGCCAGAGCCCCCAGCCCTGATCTTACATAGTACTGTGAGATTCTGCTTGGTACTAACTGCTTGGTGCCTTTGCCGTTTGTCAGAGTGAAAAAAATAAAAATACAGTCCACGTATGACCTCTCACTAGGACCAGGAGATTAAATTTTGAATTGATTCAGTAACCAAAAAGCATAAAGAAAAAGAATCTTTCTTGGTGAAAGAAAAGAGATCATTTAAAAAATAAACAGGAACCAAAAGTAAAAAGGTATGAAATTTAAAGGTAAAAGAAGCAGCAATATATAAATTAAAGGTAAAGGACTACTTTCACTGAAATAATAATTTCCTCTCTGATAATTTAATAGGATCATAATCTCATTAGTAAAATATAAAAGCCAAATGAAGTTCTGGAACAACTTGGCACCTTTTAAATAATACCTATATCTTGTCCAGAATAGTTTGAGGGGAATTGGATGCTTAAAAAGAGGTTGTAAGCCCCCTGGTTCTACTAGGTGTAATAACAAGCTTTATAACATTGAGCAATTAGAAATCACACACAAAATGAAGCAGGTCTTAGTCTGGTGCTTTGATTCTGCATGACCAACACATGAAAGCAGTAGGAGAAAAGACAAGAGGCGGCATCCACTCCCATGGGTATCGTGACATGGGAATTACAGGGTTCATTTTCTTTCCACCTGATTCAAACCTGGAGCATAAAAGCAGAGCCTTCAATTTCTTTTTGTTAAAGCTCCTGCATTTTTGTAACTAAATATTTATGTGAAGAGAAGGAGGTTATTTCCATACAGTTATGATCTTATCTGGAATGTAAGAACCCAAGATTCAGCTCTTTGTTCCACTTAACATTTACCTGTTTTCACCAGCTGGAAAAGCTTCTAGGGAGATAAAAGAATGCTCAACAAACTTCCCTTAGAACAGACTGAAAGAGAAGAAGCTCCAGAGGTCTGCAAAATTTGAACACAAAACATGCAAACTTCAGCTTAATGACTCTGTAGGGAACTATTGCACATCCAAAGACATGGTATAGGTTTTAAATGAAATTCCTCATGACTCCATAAAAATTGCATTCCAAAACCGATACATATTATTTTTTCCAGACATATTTTCGAATGGAAAATTATTTTGCTGTGATATTCTTAACAATTTCTGTTTCATTTTTATATTTATGTCCTCTATCATTGAGCCTTCTTTCTTTATTCCCTCCAAATTGACTAGGAAGGGCAGGCTCTCCACCTCCTTTGCTTACAGTCTGCTGAGTATTGACCACATATGGAAAGTGAGGGTCTTTGCACCAAAGAATCTGGTGTGGTCGCAGCGATAAATGTCTCTGAAATGGTCAGACAGCTTTCCAGGATTTGATATACTCTACCAGCTGAAAAATGAACTTACAAGTCTGAAAAGCCACTCATATGTCAGATCTGATGACAGCACTAGGTCACTCTTCAATTTCATAGTAAAAGACAGTAGCTTCAACTCCCTACCTGGATTTCTCAGTAAAATGAACTATTTCTTATATTTTTTAACACACTTAGGCAAACATAAAATGCAGTACACGTTTCCTCAGAACCCGTCGGTTGTGCCTGTCTGAAGCACTTGACAAAATATTTTCTCTGATCTTATATTGCATTTCTAGTTCCATCAGTAGCAAGATATTTTAAGGGAAATAATAACAATGCAGAAGGAGGGCAGTGAGAGTCTTGACAGGAGGAGTTTGATGCCTCTGGGAAAACAGAATCCATTTACACTAAGTCTATACTCAATTATAAGGACAAGGCCTTGAAACAGGCTCTGAGATTTTATACTTTTTTCTTTAATTTTATATTCTAGTTCCTACTAAGTTTTCCTTATTCTTATGTCTAGGGAAGAAGGACCATGAATTCTGATGGCAAACATAAAATAACTTACTCATAATCCTTACACAGTTATTTGCTATCACTAGTATAACAATCAATTAGTTTATTAATCAATTAATTTAACATGTGCTCTGAATTTGGAGCATTCTTGGCTGAGTTGGATTCAAACTCTCCCCAGCATCTTCCAGATGCTCATCCACAGCCTGGTGGGTGGTGTTCCTGGGGGATTTCACTAAGTCCATGTCAGGCTGAGTACTGAGCAGTTCTGTGTGTTTACTGATAACGTCTAGGGGACAGTGACCTGCTCAAACACCTATGCCCACAATCCTACCCATTTTCTGAGCCTTTCAGACGTAGCTAGATAGGAAGCAGCCAAAGAGCTCTTTTTCAAGGAAACCTTCTGCACTACCCGAGGTCCAAGATTTCTTTGACAGAAGTGCGCCTAAGAGTTAGACACTACAACATCACAGGACCTTGGAGAAATGAGCCTTTAAAACAAAACAAAAACTGTTCAAAGAACTTCCAGATGAAGTTATATATGGCTTATTACTCCTATAAAATCTACACAACAGAACACAGTTGAATTTGGATTCTAAATCACTCAGAAAAACTCAGAGTTAGCATTGTTCTCTTGCTTATATGTGTTCAATGATTTTCAAAGTCAGCTTGTTTTCCAACTTACCATCTCTCCTCTGTCCCACCATCTTCCAGCTTTTCCCTCATTTTTTTTTTCAGTGAGTATCCAATACCTGCACTCCTCCCTCTTGGCTGCTGCTTCGTGTCCCTTCTTTCCTTTGGTCAGATCTCACCACCTAGCCCCTTCCTAAAGCCATCCTGCACACAGTCAGCTCCTGTCTCTTCCCCCAAATTCACTCATTCTCTCTCTAGAGCAGGCAGCCACTACTAGACTCCAGTATCCAGTCACTCCAGCTAAGAGTCATACAATGGCTGAAAGAAAAAGAAAAAAAAAAGTCAGAAAAAAGAGACTCTCCTATTTTAATGTTACATGCAGCCCCTAAAACACAAAAGGATATAATATACTGAAGGTCCAAAAACATTGAGGAGAAAAAAGAAACACCATCACTTTAAAAATCTTTGTTGTTTGCCTAAGATGTGTCTGTCCTTCATGGACTTGACTGGGCACAAAAGGATTCAACGTAAATGAATAACTGCTAAACTGCTTCTGATCTGCAGATCATATTGTCCTGCTGACAGATCATGCATGTGAAGTAGAAGAGCTGATACAGGATAGTGAAACTAGCAATGAACCTGAGAAAATTGAGAAGGCACAGCTGGAATATAAATGGACAAAAAAAGCAGCCTCTGATGAGGAAAGGAAAAAATCAAAGGAAAGAAAACAACGTAAATGCTAAAGATGGTAATACCACCCACAAACATAGGATGCTTCCTCCAAAACACACAAACGAGGGTTTAGTGTGTATTTATCTAGCATCAGACTAACAAAAATGTGAAACAGACGAATGCTGCTATAAATTACCAAAGGTACTAAGATATGTTTTATCTATGATAGGTTAGGTCCTTACTCAGAGGTATTTAAACCCTGACTAAATGGAACCCTGAAACATCTGTGGAGAGTCAGATTGAATCATCCTTCAGGGGACAAGTACTACATGTTTTCATTACATTTCAATTATGTAGCCTGTCCAGATCTTAAGGATTTACACTGTTTTTTTAATCATATATTTCTTTAGAGTTGGACACGGATGTAATGATCATGTTAGTGGGGTAGATAAATGACAAAAAATAAGCAGCAAAATTGGAAGTGATCCATTCATTGGCTTACCCATAGTAAAAACAAACAGACAAATGAAGAAACCAACCAAACACACACACAAAATAAAACAAGGTTGTTTTCTCTCTTAATGTCTGACAAAGACACTGATTACTGAAAGCTGTGTTTTAAACCTGTTGATTAAATCTCCTGCAAGTGAAAACTGTTGGTTCAATCTCCTACCTAGGTAGTTGCATTAAAAAGCTAGAGCACCTCAGACCTGATTCTGAATGTGTAATTTGTCCCAAAAAAAAAAAAAAAAAAAAGGTTTTTAGAAAGTCCAGAGCCTTCTGAACAAAACGTAGAAAATGTTTAGAGAAGTGGAGGGCAACCTAGTGAAAAGACAGATGAACTCAAGATACCAAGGAAGTCTGATCACACAGCAGAATTGCAGAGAAGAGAGATGAAGCATTAAAAACAGATAAGTTTATCTAATGAATGTATAGAGAAGGAAAGCAAAGAAAATTATAGATCTAGAGACAAAGATAACAGGATGTTAATTGAAGAGGAAGGTTGAGAGTTGACTTCTTTTTATCTGACGTTCAATGACAATACCATATTATTCTGATGTTGGCAAGGTGATGGTGCTAAAGCAGTACCTGCAGCAGGTAGGAGAAGAACTAAGATGCGAGTTTTGCAAGGCAAGTGGCAGACTGGGCTCCTGAAATCTGCAATTCTGCTTCCTGGTTATGTATATGTTTGAAACTTTTGCTTTTCTTGGGCAAGACAATGGCTTCTCTCTTCAGTTTCTTACTTATAAAATGGGGCTGACAGTACTTATTTTCAGTCATCTTTTTGTTTTGTTTGTGTGAGTTAAGGTAGGAAGGATATGTCTCAGCATGTCTGCCTAGAGCCCAGCAGAGTAACCTGGTCCTGGCCAGGTCCATTCCATAGCAGCATTGCAGTAACCCCTGGTAAGACAGAGAGGATCAGGAAAGCTGAAGAAGTTGCCAAAAGGCTTCTATCAGGCACTAGAAGTGGTTATTTAAAAATACATATTTGGATTCTTTTATTTCCTTTCTGATCCTATCAAGCACACTCAAAGCATACTTCAGCTTAATTTTTATTTATTCCCCTGAATCTTTCTTTTACTTCAAAAGAAATTGGTTATTCTCATCCAAGAGCTTGGGCTTTCTGAAAAACACTAGCTCTCATCAGACCTTTGATAAAATCGAAAGAGCTGGAAACATTTAGAGTTCCTTTTGTTTTAATAACCTCTCTTTCATGAATATTTTCTTCTCATTTGAATAATTATCATCAATAAAAGTGAAAACTTTGTTTGTTGGAACTGTAAGCAGCTTTGGGATTAAAATGAGTGACATCCTTCAAAAAATGAGGGCTATTAGAGAGTTATCTTTTTTATAAGCAGAGCTCTTTTTGCAAGAGCATTCTGAGCCTGGAGTACTCCAAGACCAAGAAAACAGACGAGAGAAATTCTGCAAGTGAGAAGAAAAACTGGGAAGAAGATTGTCTGGTTCATCTATGCTAGCAGTGGTATAGCTTCAACTATTAGAATACTGTGAAAATGATGGGGTTTCTAATATCATTAACAATTCTTTTAACAAGAGGGTTTAAATTATAGTTCTTTTTCATGCAAACTTTTTTTTTCTGCAACTGTTTGTTGAGAAGCCTGAGAGGATGTGCAAGACTGTGATATATTGCACACATGACAACATAAACCACCGAAAAATATGAACAAAGAGGAAAGATAAATGTACCCTCTACAGCACTAAAGTTACAGGGTGCTGAGCTGAGGAACAGCTAATTTAGAAGAAAATGGGCTATAATTTGGAGAAAATGTCTAAGTTTGATTTATAATTTGCAGGTAAAATGTATGAACTCTGCATATACCCTATCAAACTACAGTTGCATATTAAAGCTAGCTGATCTTTTGGTCTTTTTTCTTATATACAGATAGCCATGGATATCTATTCAACTTGATAACTTTAATTTCAAGAGAGTACCTGTTGGATTTATGTGACCTACCTTTCTTCCCATATAAACTGATAATTAAGCACCTGGAACAGAAAAATATCAGGTAAAGAGGAGGGCCACGAGGATGATCAGAGGGCTGGAGCACCTCTGCTGTGAAGACAGGCTAAAAGAGTTGGGGTTGTTCAGCCCGGAGAAGCAAAGGCTCTGGGGAGATCTTTTAGTAGTCTTCCAGTATTTGAAGAGGACCTACAGGAAAGATGGGGAGGGACTCTGTCAGGGGCTATAGTGATAACACAAGGGGTAATGGCTTTAAGCCAAAAGAGGGTAGATTTAGATTAGATATAAGGAAGAAATTCTTCACTGTGAAGGTGACGAAGCATGGGAACAGTCTGCCCAGAGCAGCTGTTGATGCCTCATCCCTGGAGGTGCTCAAGGCCAGGCTGGATGGGGCTTTGGGCAACTTGGTCTAGTGGGAGGTGTCCCTGCCCATGGCAGGGGGGCTGGAACTGGGTGATCTTTAAGGTCCCTTCCAACCCCAACCATTCCATGATTCTATGATGCTCGCCTAATTTGGTCTTAGGTGAAGGCCTTGGTCCATCTCCCCCCACATCGTTATACCTCAGTTTTCCAATTTAGATATTTCTGAGGTGGTTTTCCTCAGGTGGATATTGTCTGTGAGGATATACAGTGCTGTAGCTGTGGCCACAGCACTGCAAAGGGTACAGCTGAGCCACGAAGGTGTGCAGGAGGGCATGCAGCACCGTATGGGTGTCACGCTTGGGATTTGGTGCTGATGGATCAGTCTGCACTAGTGGGCTGAAAAACAAGCCTGACCAAGTCCTGGGGCAGCACACTGAGTGACACACAGATCTGTGCCTCAAGTGCGTGTTGTTCCAGCATCACGCTTTGAGAACATGGCTCCCTACCTCACTTTTTTTCTTTGTGTGTCTGGCTTTATGTATACAATGCGAGTGTGTGGACAGCTCACAGGGGGCTGGTTGCATACATATAACATTAAAATCCCTACAGTCCCTGATGCCTATCCCTTTATTCACGGTGCTGTGCGGGCACCTCTGGCTGCTCAGCGCCCGGGGCCGCAGCAGAGCCCCGACGTTATTTAGGATGAAGGTGTACTTAGGCGGAGGATGTTACTTAGAGGGGGGTGTAAGGATGCGAGAAACACCTCCCAGGTGACACCACCGTGCAAGGCCGGCCGTGGCCTGCCGGGCTCTGCGGGACCACCACGGCCGCGGGGAGGCGGCCCCGGGGCCCCGCTGCGCCCCGCCGGCCGCGGCCAGGCCCGAGCAGGCCGGCGCCAGGCCCCGCCTCTCCCCGCAGGCTGCTCGGCGGCGGGCCGGGGCGGGCGGAGCCGGCGGCCGGAGCCATGAGCGCCCACCGCAGCGAGAGCGACTGGCAGGGGCTGGTGAGCGAGGTGAGCCGGCCGGGACGAGCCGAGCCGAGCCGGGCCGGGGGGCAAGCGGGGCGCCCGGCCTGCTGCGGAGCGGCCTGCCCACCGGGATCCGGCCCGCCGGCGGGGAGGGGCGGGCCGGCGGGCCGCCGTGCCCGGGGCTGCAGCGGGCTGGGGGCGGGAGGTGTCCCCTGGGGGCGAGACCCCCAGCAGTTGTGCTGAGGGGAGGCTGGCAGAGAGGCTGCGGGCCTTGGGCGGCCCCGAAAGGCGGCCGCAGCGCGGCTCGCCCGCCTGGCGCACCTGACCCGGGAGAGGGGTGGGTGGGTTTCATGCCGGGGTGCTGTAGGGACTGTGGGCGTCAACAGGTAAAGGGGAAGGCTTTCAGAAAACAAAATTATAAAGCGTACCTACTGTGTCCGCCTTAAAAGACCCGTAATGTCCACGAGTACATGTTTTCTTGTAAGATCTAAGTTACCAAACTCAAAGTGACTGGAGGCCTGTACAATTTAAAGGAATATCATCTGTGTTAAGCCCGTTTAATAGGCAAAAACATGTTTGGGGTAGTTTGGCATTCTTATTTTTGTATTGCTATACAGCATTAAAATACTATTTTTATGTTTACAGACAAAACTGCACAAAAGGCATGTGCCTCAATGAGAACCTGACTGAACCTGCTGTTGTAGGGTAGCCTTTACACAGGTGAATTCCTCTGATTTCAGGGGGGCTTTGCCTCCGTTACATTGCCTGAGCACGGCCTTAGGCCCTCACCTCTCAGAAGTATGCATGGGTTCAGTCCTGAAACTGTCACATCTCCCAGTGAACTCGGTTAGTGTATGCGGGTCCAGGTCTGTGCAGTGCATCCAGAACTTGAGTCTTTCCGTGCACATGGTACTTTGAAACACACAAAACAATCCAGAAAAAAAAGTGAAAAACATACTTCCAGTGTCCTGCTTGTGCAGTGTTGCACCTGACATCTCATTTCCCAAATGGGAGTTTTGTTTGTGGGCGGAGTAGTGTTACGTGGCAGGGAAGGGTAAGAAATAGAGACGATTCACAAGGTGCATTCAAAGGAAATGTCCCTGGTATTGGCTTTAAAAAGTCATTCACATAGAGTTCCTGTAGAACTTTCTGACTTTTGATGTGATTTAACCTAAAAGCTCAATCTTGAATTGAACTCTTTCTGGTTTAGGGATTTCTTGATTGTAGTGAAGTTTAATGGCTGCTCAGCTACATTCTTGCAAATACTTCAGCATACATATAATTTATTTTTTTCAGGAACAACTAGAGGCATAGTGATTTATGTTCCATTTTTCCTTCCTTTCTCCATGTTCCCACAGGAGGCGTGCAGCCTGTTTTTCTGTGTGAAGCCTGTAGCATGCGCCGACAGGGTATAGGCTTCCCTCTTCTTCTTTCCTCTTCCTTTGGCTGGTGTGATTAACTTTGTGCAACTTAGCTATTATCTTCACCGTAGTAATAGGTTTGAGAAAGTGGCTCTAACTTCTGAAGTAACTTACGTTTTTCCAGTTTACTGTATTCCTCAGCATGCAATTTCAGGGGAAGGTATAGAATTTATCTGGGCCTCTCAGTTTCAGTGTCTGCTAGGTAATTTTTGTTCCCTACACATTTAGTAAACATTCTGAAGTGCTGTCAAAGCAGAAGACTTAACATAGACAGGGAGAGACTTCATAGCTCCAAATAAATACTCTCAGGTTGTGGATGCTGAACAGGTAAAATACAGAATGGGGTTCAAATTCTTGACCTAAAAGAGCACAAGCCAGTGGGTTCAAATCAGTGGTCACATACTTGTTTCATTTCCACATGCTCAATTCTCCATATTTGAAAGGTATTTCCATTTCCTATTGAAATACCCGTTGAAGCAACTGTAATACTTTTAAGTCTGGTATTGCAGGTGTTAGGATGAATGGTAATATGTATTTTTGTCCTTTATATATACATATACAAATACTTGTACACACAGCTGTATATTTCTGTAGTTGGGTTTTTCATTCTTCATTAGAAAAAAACATTTATTATGATTTGTTCTTTTTACTCATTTTTCCTTTTTTCTTTTCTACTTCAGTGCCTTTTGCGCTGTACCTTTTCACATCTCTTTCTCTGCTTTTATTATGCTCATCACCAGCTTCTTGCATGTTCTTTTGCCTCCACGCTTACGTATGGTTTCCACTCATCCCACAGCCTTTCAGGCTTAGTGTGCACCTGGTACTCTCCACAGTCTTTGCGCCATGTGTACCATGTACGAACTCTGAACAGGGTGATGTAGAAAGGGGAATACTGGGACAAAGCCAACTTTGTAAATATTTGAGAGCAGAAGGAGTCATTATTTCCGCTGATAACCTTGCAAACTGAATACAAGAGAACAAGCTGCAAGATCAAGAATCCACGTAAATTTCTTCCATTCTTGTGTTGAGTTCAGGTGTCTGTTGTGGATGAATGTATATAAAAAGTGAAGTACTCTGTTGGATTACCACATAATTTTTGCTTGGGGTCTAGATTTTTATCTTACATTACATCACTGCATAGCCCATATTTAGGGTATTTAAAAGCCAGTGTAAGGCATTAGGATATTAACTGTTATTAACTAGTTATTAACTGTTTGTTTGACATGAATGAAACTGAGCCATGGCAAGAACTTTCTTTAGGCCTCCACTGAGATGGTGGCCTAAATCCTTCAGAAACAAATGATTATGTAAATCTCAAAATACTATCCCAAGAGTAGGGCCCATCCATTTAAATGTGTTTTTAAAAATAATAAACAAAAAAAGATAAAATCCTTGATGCAAACAAGATACCTCTCCCACCTGGAAGAGGATGAAAAAAGGAAAATATGACAGATAGTAGCTGCTTTGCTGCGTGCACTGCTAGAAAGCAAATACTATAAGGTGGTTATGTGGCACTCTTCACTGAAGAGAATAGAATTATTGAAAATAATTTTGTCACCAAAATCTTGGCTGTAGAGTTTTGTTTGTTTGCTTTTAAGTGTTTATAAATGT
Organism: Anser anser; assembly: GCF_964211835.1. Lineage (NCBI taxonomy): Eukaryota > Metazoa > Chordata > Aves > Anseriformes > Anatidae > Anser > Anser anser. Next base: position 59,802,015 of record NC_139724.1, read on the forward strand.
CAGTACACATATTTACTTTTTAGCCTGACTTACATATTTATGGCTATGCTAAGCTGTTAATTTATACAACTTGTGTGAGTCAATTCCTTCCTGGCTCAATTTTCTTCTCTGTGTGGAAGAGATGAAATGTAGCTAAATGCCGTTAATAGGAGTGAAAACCATGATATATGTGTGTTGTTTGGGAGTAGTTGAGGTAGTTCTGTTTTGAGAGGTTGTAGAAGCTTCCAGTTCTGTGTTTTCTGTTCTAGAGAAGGGTGTGATTTCAGTTTTTGCCTGAATTCCATGTAATCTACCTTGGAATCTTATGACCTAAGGATGATGATAGAACTAGTGATTGGGAAATGAGTAAGTGGTAGCATGATCCTGGGGTGGTGGGATGAGTTGAACAGCACCAGAAGATCATGTGTGGTAGGAAAAAACCACTTTTGCATGGCGCGCAAGACCACCTCCGTCCTTGCCTTAGTGAGCTGACTTCTTCAAGAGTTCAGTCTCCTTTCTACTGAAGTCAGTGACTGTTCTTCCATTAACTTTGCGGAGAGTTGGCACCAGTCCTAATTTAATACTGCTTGGAGAACGTGTACTTTTGGCAGTGTTTTACACTGGAAGCAGGAAGGTTTCCTAGGAAACCCATAGACTAGAGTGGCTGTCCTCCGTTCTTTCTGCTGGCTTCTCCCTCAGATTTGGCAATTTTTAGAATTAAATCCAATGTCAAAATGCTTCACTTTCCTTGTCACCTCCCACATATTATAGCATTTACTGTATGCTATTTACAGCTACTCATATATGACTGTGTTTCCTAAAATTAGTTTGAAGAAATTTAGTCTCCATTTAATTTGTTATTCTCAAGAGGCTATTTCTTGATTATTAACTGTGTGTGGTCTTGGGCACTGCAGGGAGAAGTGATATGGATGTGCTCTCAAGCTCCCTTCTGTAGTAACTGGCAAGTTAAAACTAGGAGAAAGAGTTTAGGGGAATGATTCACAGATTCACACAGATTCACAGATTTCTCTAGGTTGGAAGAGACCTCAAGATCATCGAGTCCAACCTCCGACCTAACACTAAGTACTCCACTAAACCATATCCCTAAGCTCTACATCTAAACGTCTTTTAAAGACCTCCAGGGATGGTGACTCCACCACCTCCCTGGGCAGCCCGTTCCAATGCTTAATAACCCTTTCGGTAAAGAAGTACTTCCTAACATCCAACCTAAAACTCCCCTGTCGCAACTTTAGCCCATTCCCCCTCGTCCTGTCACCAGGCACGTGGGAGAATAGACCAACCCCCACCTCTCTACAGCCTCCTTTCAGGTAACTGTAGAGAGCAATGAGGTCTCCCCTGAGCCTCCTCTTCTCCAGGCTGAACAAGCCCAGCTCCCTCAGCCGCTCCTCGTAAGACTTGTTCTCCAGACCCCTCACCAGCTTGGTCGCCCTTCTCTGGACTCGCTCGAGCACGTCCATGTCCTTCCTGTAGCGAGGGGCCCAAAACTGAACACAGTACTCGAGGTGCGGCCTCACCAGAGCCGAGTACAGGGGCACAATCACTTCCCTCGACCTGCTGGCCACACTGCTTCTTATACAGGCCAGGATGCCGTTGGCCTTCTTGGCCACCTGAGCACACTGCTGGCTCATATTCAGCCGACTATCCACCAATACTCCCAGGTCCTTCTCGGCCAGGCAGCTTTCCAGCCACTCATCTCCCAGCCTGTAGCTCTGCTTGGGGTTGTTGCAGCCCAGGTGCAGGACCCGGCACTTGGCCTTGTTGAACTTCATGCAGTTGACCCCAGCCCATCGCTCCAGCCTATCCAGATCCTCCTGCAGAGCCTTCCTGCCCTCGAGCAGATCGACACACGCACTTAGCTTGGTGTCATCTGCAAACTTACTGAGGGTGCACTGGACGCCCTCATCCAGATCATCAATAAAGATATTAAAGAGGACCGGCCCCAGTACCGAGCCCTGGGGGACTCCACTAGTGACCGGCCTCCAACCAGATTTGACTCCATTCACCACAACTCTCTGGGCCCGGCCATCCAGCCAGTTTCTAACCCAGCGAAGCGTACGCCAGTCCAAGCCCCGAGCAGCCAGTTTCTCGAGGAGAATGTTGTGGGGAACGGTGTCAAAAGCCTTACTGAGGTCAAGGTAGACCACGTCCACAGCCTTTCCCTCATCCACCAAGCGCGTCACTTGGTCATAGAAGGAGATCAGGTTCGTCAAGCAGGACCTGCCTTTCATAAACCCATGCTGACTGGGCCTGATCGCCTGCTTGCCCTGCAAGTGCCGCGTGATGACCCTCAAGATAATCTGCTCCATGAGCTTCCCCGGCACTGAGGTCAAACTGACAGGCCTATAGTTCCCCGGGTCTGCCCTCTGGCCCTTCTTATAGATAGGCATCACATTGGCTAGCCGCCAGTCAACCGGGACCTCCCCCGATAGCCAGGACTGCCGATAAATGATGGAAAGCGGCTCAGCCAGCTCCTCCGCCAGTTCTCTCAGCACCCTTGGGTGGATCCCATCCGGCCCCATCGACTTGCGCACATCCAAGCTCCGTAGCAGGTCGCCAACCATTTCCTCATGGATAGCGAAGGCCACATCCAGCTCCCCATCCCCTTCCACCAGCTCAGGGCACTGGGTGTCCGGAGAACAACCGGTATTGCCGCTAAAGACTGAGGCAAAGGCGGCATTAAGCACCTCAGCCTTTTCCTCATCCTTAGTAACTAGGTTTCCCCTCGCATCCAGTAAAGGATGGAGATTCTCCCTAGTCCTCCGTTTCGCGTTGATGTATTTGTAAAAGGATTTTTTGTTGTCTTTAACAGCAGTAGCCAGATTGAGCTCCAGATGAGCTTTGGCCTTTCTAATTTTCTCCCTGCACAGCCTCGCTACATCCTTGTAGTCCTCCTCAGTGGCCCGCCCTTTTTTCCAAAGATTATAAACCCTCTTTTTTCTGCTAAGCTCCAGCCGCAACTCTCTGTTGAGCCAGGCCGGTCTTCTTCCACGCCAGCTCGTCTTTGGGCACGTGGGGACGGACCGCTCCTGTGCCATCACGATTTCCTTCTTGAGGAGCGCCCAGCCTTCCTGGACTCCTCTGCCCTTCAGAACCGCCTCCCAAGGGACTCGGCCAACCAGCGTCCTGAGCAGCTCAAAGTCGGCCCTCCGGAAGTCCAAGACAGCAGTTTTACTGGTCCCCTTCCTGGCCTCGCCAAGAATAGAGAACTCTACCATTTCGTGGTCACTCTGCCCCAGACAGCTTCCGACCACCACATCTCCCACCAGTCCTTCTCTGTTTGTGAAGAGAAGGTCTAGCGGGGCATCACCCCTGGTAGGTTCGCTGACCAGCTGCGTCAGGAAGCTATCTCCCACGCTCTCCAGAAACCTCCTAGACTGCTTTCTCTGTGCCGTGTTGTGTTTCCAGGATATGTCCGGGAAGTTGAAGTCCCCCACGAGGACAAGCGCCGACGATTTTGCAACTTCTGTCAGTTGCCTATAAAACTCCTCATCCGTCTCCTCATCCTGGTTCGGCGGTCTATAACAGACCCCCACCAGGATGCTAGCCTTGCCGGCCTTCCCGCGGATCCTAACCCACAGGGATTCAACCTTATCATTCCCAGCCTGGAGTTCCACAACATCAAAAGATTCTCTAATGTAGAGAGCCACGCCACCACCCCTTCTGTGCTGCCTGTCCCTCCTGAAGAGCCGATAGCCAGGCATTGCAGCACTCCAGTCGTGGGAGCGGTCCCACCACGTCTCCGTGATGGCAACCAAGTCGTAGCCTGCCTGCTGCACAATGGCTTCCAGCTCCTCCTGTTTGTTACCCATGCTGCGTGCATTAGTGTAGATGCACTTCAGCTGGGCCATCGCCTTCTTCCCCAGCCTAGCCATTGTTTCCCCCGGCACAGCTCCGACAAGCCTTGTTTGAGCCCCGTCCCCCTTCTTACCTAGTTTAAAGCTCTCTCTATGAGCCCCGCCAGCTCCTGGCCTAGGATCCGTTTTCCCCTTGGAGATAGAGACCCATCTGGGGCCATCAGGCCGGGTGCCGAGTAAAGCTCCCCATGGTGAAAAAACCCAAAATTTCTATGCTGGCACCAGCCTCTGAGCCACCTATTAACCACATGAGCTTTCCATGTCCTCTCCATGCCTCTCCCTTCCCCCGTAGGGATGGACGAAAACACCACCTGCACTCCCGCTCCCTCCACCAATCGTCCCAGCCCCCTATAGTCCTGTTTGATGGCCCTGAGGCTTCTCTTTTCAACATCATCGCTGCCAGCCTGGACTATCAAAAGCGGGTAATAGTCAGAGGGGCGAACCAGGATTGGAAGCTTCCTGGTAACGTCTCTGACCCTGGCCCCAGGGAGGCAGCAGACTTCCCTATGTGTGGGGTCAGGCCGACAAATAGGGCCCTCCGTTCCCCTGAGGAGGGAGTCGCCTACAACAATCACCCTTCTTTCTTTCTTGGTGGAGGCAGTCCTGAGGCGTGGAGTCAACTTCCTCACCTCAGGCATCCTCCCGGGTAGGCTTCCTACCTCATCCTCACCCACGGGTCTCTCGAGCCCCAGGGCCTCAAACCTATTGTTCAAGGGCACCTGGGAAGGCGGCGCTGGAAGGGGAGGGCATCTCCTGCGAGGTCGAGCAGGGACCTGTCTCCATTCCTCCTCAACTCGCAGGTCCCCTCCCTCTGCCCAATGGCAACAGGGCAGGGGGTCCACCCCCCTTTGGGGCGTCTCACCCTGGTCCCTCTCGCTCCGGTCCTGCAGGGAGTCACTCCACCAGTCTATCTCCCGCTCGCACTCCCTGATATCCCTCAGCCTCTGCACCTCCTCCTTGAGCTCCGCCACCATGCGGACCAGGTCGTCCACCTGCTCGCACCTCACGCGAGCAGTCTCCCTGCCTCCCGCCGATGGCAGCAAGAGGCTCAGACACTCCCCGCATCCGGAGACCTGAACTGCCGCATGTTTGGGCGGGCAGTCGGTCTGGGTGTGCACTGACTTCCTAGAGAAAGCACCGTGCCTGGTGGAGACCATTACAGCCCAGCTGACAGGAGAGTGCCGTTAGAGGAGTTGTCCCTATGGGCGGGTGTGAGCGCTCCGCCCTGCCTGCCCGCCCTGCCTGCGCCAACTGCCTCGCTAACTGCCGCGTCACTCCCACCGCGTCACTCCCTGTTTGCCGGCCCTGTTAACTGCCTCGCTAACTGCCGCGTCACTCCCACCGCGTCACTCCCTGTTTGCCGGCCCTGTTAACTGCCTCGCTAACTGCCGCGTCACTCCCACCGCGTCACTCCCTGTTTGCCGGCCCTGTTAACTGCCTCGCTAACTGCCGCGTCACTCCCACCGCGTCACTCCCTGTTTGCCGGCCCTGTTAACTGCCTCGCTAACTGCCGCGTCACTCCCACCGCGTCAGTCCCTGTTTGCCGGCCCTGTTAACTGCCTCGCTAACTGCCGCGTCACTCCCTGTTTGCCGGCCCTGTTAACTGCCGCGCTCCTGGTCGCTCGCGCTCCCTAAGGGATGCCTTTGAACGGCCGGGGGGAGGAGCTGATTTATCTAACGTGCAGCTATTGAGCAGTAATTCTAGTTGAAATAACCACATGCTCCAGACATGAATTATGAATAACAGTGAGAAACCTAACCTGTTTGTAATTGGCAGAACACACCTTTGCCATTGGTTGCACGTTTTTTTAATATGAACTGGAGAGAAAAGGAAGGAAAATTAGTGAGATTTTCATAATTACAGTGTATCTGCATTTTCAAACAGGGTGAGAAATGTAATTAACCAAACCTATCTGAGGGGACCACACAGGGTTTGGGACCACTTGTCTCAGGGTTTTTCAAAATATGGGCAAACGCCAGTTACCGTAGGCAAGAACAAAGTGGAGTGGGTGCTCTGAGTTCCCTGGGTGACTGTTGGCATTATAATGGCTTTGTCATTTGGGAATTATGTTTCATATTTCAGTGAATGATACCATCCTGGTTCGTGTTTGAGCAGTTAAGGAGTAGCAAGAGTTGGTACTATGTGGTAAAACCAAAGAAACTGCATTGTTTCAGAATTTATTTGAGATGAGAACATGAGATGGCATGCAAATGGCCAGTAATTGTATATCGCTCTGGGTTCGAGTGCTTGTCTCTTCCGGATAAGCTGAAGACTTTAACCTGAAGTCAAGGAAAGCAACTTTACTGAAACATGGTCAGCAAAGACCCCAAATAGTGACATTGCAATGCATTTTGATACTCTTCAGTTTATTTGCAAAATTACCTCCGAGAGTGCAGTGAGAAGAAATTTGATGACATTTGAGGCAGTTAAAAAGTAGTAGGATCTCTTGTCCAAAAGACATTGAATCGAATTCAGTTTCTCTGAGAACATGGTGGATGATGGGTTTCCAGGTCCACATACAGCTTGGTGGCCCATCGTCATTTGGGAGGACACCAAGTCCTGGAGTATTAAGAGAACACAAGGTATGAGCCACATTGATTTCAAAGCAGAACTTGGAGAAAATATCTTTACTTTTAGCCTCAGGAAATTAGGTATTTTCCTCCTTGGCACTGATTGCCATAAAATAGCCGAGTATAAGCCAGTAATTTGTACAAAGTTAAAATAAATTATTTTGTGATAGGAATTTGGTGTGTTTGTTGGTTTAAAAAAAGAAAGTCTAAAACCTTGACAGTGTTCCAGCTTCATCTGATTATTAGACCATGTCTATGGCGTCGTTAATGAGATCTATCCAGATTTGTCTCTAAAAATAGCAATGGACAAATAGTAAGTGTTTGATGTAGAGGGTCACCTTGGAACAGTTCCACTCTCCTGTAATGTCAGTCTCTTTTTACTCAGTTTCACTAAAGTAGTTATCTGGCTGTAAAGCAGTTCAGGCAGTAATGTAGGGTGTCATATATATTCCTTTAATTATTATGATCTTCCTTGTAGCAATTATAATTTCCTTTATTGCAGATAACAGTGAATTGGTAGATAAAAGTCACTAGGCAGATATGAAAAGTTGTATGTAGTAGCTTTTAGATTGAAGGCATAGTAGCTGGTTCTTGTTTAACTTTGTTTTTTAAATTCAAAGATTCTTTTGAAACGCCAATTGAAAAGAAACAAAAATAATAAGAATATATCATATTCTTACAGTAGATAACAGAATCCACTTGTTTGTCTCACTGATAGGCATTATGTGAGATGTAGCCTTTTTTCTTCAAGTGCAGAGGAAGAAACCTCTATATGAATGCCAGAAGCATCTCTTGAATAGCTTTTCTCAGACTATATTGGAAATTTTTCCTTATTGTTTGCATTGCTCAAAAAAACCCACAAACCATTAAACTCCTATGTTCCTTTGGACAGTATACCAACTTTGCTGCACTCATTTGTTCATACATGGGAGGTTGTTGGTGGGACTCAGGGATTTTCCTGTGTATAGTCCTTTCCTGGTATACAGTGGCTAAGTAAACTTGTGGCCATTATTCATGCCTTTTTTGTTTGTTTAACATTCTGAAGCATATATATTGAATAAACTCTTTGAGGTGCCTCTTTGTATAATTTGTTTTTCCTCCAAAAATGGCAATTGGAATTGGAAACATAGCTCAGCTGAATAATCAAATCCCACAAGAATGCCGTGACTATCCTTTCTTGTACCATAAACCCGTGGAAACCAATTACTCTACATTATTACTATTTTCATCCCATTTATTTGGGAAAGTCCATGGTTTTGTGTAGCGCCAGGTCTGCGTTTCCTGCCTGGTAAGGATGTTTTTTGTCGCCTTCTTCACAGGCCCCGGTAAGCTTCTGGCAGCTGTGCGCCATTTTGTGGGGTGCCATTTCGCGGGCCGCCATTTTGTGGCATGGCGCCTGCCCAAGCTGCGCCCCTCCTGGGCTCAGGCGTTTGCCCCGCTCCTCTCCCACTGTGCCCCAGCGAGGCCTCGGCTCCTTCGTCTGGTGGTCAAAGGAGCAGGCCTGGTTATTTGGGTTGGTTTGAAGTGATGGGGGGTTGCTTTTACTCCGTTTGTTTGTAATTAATGTGCCAGATCGTTTGTATTTAAAAAGAGCTTAGTGAAGAGTTTAGTGTTTTGCAATGGAATAAGGCATGAGATGAAACAGGGAAAAGAAGGAAATGGATTATCAGAGACAAGTACTTCACTGTAAGTGAAAGAATGATTTTATCAAGTTTAGAGCAGTTTACCATGTCACTATAATCTCTTGCTGACAATATTAAAGTTTAGCTTCTGATGCCTTTCAGTGTTTTATCAGGGGACTTGACATTTGTGTAAGGTATCAGTAAGGACATAAGTACATAGGTACAGTTGCCTTTGTAAAGTTGATGCCAAGGCATCATAATCCAGTAAATTTATGGCAGGTTTTCAACTTCAGTAGTGCCAGAAATAAAATTAATCCAAGGTGGAAGTGTCCTTTTGAGAGTTCAAATCCTTCTTGGAATTGCTTTTCTCATCCCCTTCCGGCTTTTTTGCAAGTAAGCATTTACCATTTTTGGAAAATGTTGGCTGTACTACTATACCAAACTCCCTTTTCCCTTTCTCATTAACCTGAAATTGAGGTTAACAAAGCCAGTTCTGAGCAAGTCGTACATACAAGTGATGATTTTTGTCCCGAAGAACGGCACTGACTAGAACAGTATGGAAGTGCTGATGCTCTTGCTTTGTGCAAGAACCCATAATGACAAAGTATTCTTGTCAGAGTACATAATGAAACTATAAATTGTTTTCATGAGTGCTGTGATATTTGGTCTCTTGCGGAGCACATTGAGAAAGTATTTAGTGCCACATCTCATGTGAGTAACGTCAGAAATAGATATAGATACATAGAATGAGAAGTGTCAGGTGATGGGTCAGAAGAATCTGTTGATTGAACACCACGTTAAGTGAAAAAAGTTGCCTGAAACTTCTGATAGGTAAAATTCAGCCACTGCAGGAAAGGATGATGTCGACATTACTCTCTCTTCCTCTCAATAGGGAAAGGCAGTGAAGCTGATCAGACTAATGCAGAAGAGCTAAGATTTGCAAGCTCTGCTTCTCTTTGTGCATGAGCCCTGCACGTAAGAGGTGGTGACAGGAGGGGAAGGCTCACTTCTGTCTTCCCACTCCCTTCACATGCTTGCAGTATTCCTGCATTTTTAACATCCTTTTGGCTCAACAAGCATGTATAGTATCACAGCACGCTGAGGGACTAAAGTCATTTCTTTTGTCTGTGCCTGTAGGGTATCACACTATAACTGATTCAAGTACATTTCAGTCGCCACTCACGCTACCCTTTCTACCATGGCATGGCCCTCTTGCACTAGCTGGGGGGGAGAGTGAGCCCAGAGGACATTGCTGGTAATGGGGAGGGAAGGGAGGACGGGGTGAGAAGTGCCGGTTAGTAGCAGAGCTGCAGAGCTGTATTGTGGGGACAACTAGACATTTTCATACTGTTATATGAGGGAAAAGAATAGAAATGTGGACTGATGAATTTTCTAACGCACAGTAATCAGGAGAGCATGTGGCCTTGCAAGTAGATTTCAGGATTCTGAAACAATAAATTTCTTTTCTGTGGTTATTAACAGTAAGCTAAGAAGACTTGCGACAGAGTTTGATCCCATGCAGAGAATCGTCTTCGGTCTTCTCAGTCTAAAACTTGAGAGTGTTGAATCAAGTACTGGCTGGGGTACAAATGGCTTGCTACAGTTATTTTGTTTCTTTTTCCTTTTCTGCAGTATCTGGTGTGCAAGAGGAAGCTCGAAAGTAAAAAGGAGGCGTTGCTAATCCTTTCCAAAGAGCTGGACACTTGTCAACAGGAAAGAGACCAGTACAAGCTCATGGCCAATCAGTTGCGGGAACGACACCAGTCTTTGAAAAAGAAGTACCGGGAGCTGATTGTAGGTTGTTCTTTACAAATGCTATATAACTGGAGGATAAGAATCAGCCTGAATATCAAAAGCAGTCTATAATGCATGCTGTAAAAAACGTTTGGGTACTTGTTTACAGTAGCCCTGCAGTTGTACAGTCCTGATCATATTATTACTCATTTGTTCCGCATTGATGAGGTAGTGGCTGTTATATAAGACACAGAAAGACAGTTTGTGCTCTGAGAAAATTAGTTGCAGTCATAATTCCATTTAAAAACTGACTGCAGTATTATTATTCCACAGCAACTTAATGTACCGTTATGAAAAACAGTGCAAAGTAAATTTGTAATGACCTGCTGTTCTAGAAATGTAAACAAATCTTAAGCCTTAGAGAAATTTTTAACGTGAAATTAATATTACTGGTATTAATCAAGATGCAGTAGTTTAGAAACAATTTTGAAAATATTTTAGTTAAAATGCATGTTTTAAAATTTGATCTGCAAGGTTAATATAGATGCTGGCTTCAGAAATAAGTTGCCAATAATGTGTGTCTGTTTATTTGTAGGATGGGGATCCATCCCTTCCCCCTGAAAAGAGGAAACAGGTAGGATTTATTTTTCAGTTGACAGTATTATTCTGCTACAAAAGTTTTTTGCAAAACTGTGAAAATATTAACCATGAAAACTGGTAAAAAGCAAGCATTTCTGTGCACAGATGTTGAATTGAGACTTCTCGTGCTTTCTTCTAAATATATTTCATTCTGAAGTATCTGAACCATCATTAATTAGAATATATGGCTATTGCTTTTATGTTCACTTAAGACTGAAATTGGTCAGTGTACAGAGACTTGAGATTCTTTTCCTCGTTGTTTATCCTTCTTGTTTTGAGTCCTAAAATGGTTTCATGCCAGAACTTCTCATACTTCAGAAGCAGTTTGGGAGTGCATTGTCTGCATCCCATAGTTGTTAATTTATTGTTGTGAGTGCTGTTTTCCATTAGGTACTCTCCCAGGTCATTTGGGTTCTATGGGTTATAAGTGGTAAGAACAACAGTAATTGCGTTTTATGGTTCCCCTGAAAATCTTTTTGCCTACTCACTTTTTTTTCCAGAGAACCACAAACTGTGTCCCTATTGCAGGATGTTGGTTGTCACAGCCTGATATTATCTTAATTTCTAGAGAAAAAATAACACCCAAAGCAAAATGTGTGAGAAGGGAGGGTAGGAGAACCCAAAGGACAAAAGTTGTTACTCTAATTGCTAGTCTTGAAAGTCTCACTCTTGGACAGCTTCAAACGTGGGTCAGAAATTTTACTGATCATCCTTTCCCTAGGAGTTTGCATGTAGTTCTTGCTATTTTATTAAATTGTTAGGGGCCCAGAGTTTTGGTGGTTTTAAACTAAACTTAGGGAGGAAATATATTAACACCTTCATGCACTTAAATAGCTGCCCAAGAAGTCAGTGTCTCAGCATAGAATCATTTAACTTGCTTGTTACTTCACATAATTTATCTGAAATTCTGTTATTTCAGCAGAGTTCCAATAAAAGTTTATGGCCAGATAAGGGTTTGTGCATTGTGACTACTCAAATTGGAGCTGAAGAATATGCAATTGAAATGAAAAAAGCCCCCAGCAATGCAGTATATGGATCATTACAGAGATTAGTAGGAAGGGAGATTTGCCATCCCATGGATGTTGTTCTCATTCCCCTCCCATATTTCAAACAAACAAATATGATGCTTGCTTCTAAAGTATTGGCAGAATTTAGTTGAAATTCAGGAGTTACAGTTACGTTTTGGCAAATCTTAATGTGTTAAGTGCTTGGAAAGTCATTTAATAATTTAGCTAGGAGTCTTTTTATTTTTTTTATTTTTTTATTTTTATTTTTTTGTGAGGAAGTTATACATTCATGCTGAATAACAGAGAAAGAAAGAAAATGTTGTTCTCAAATGGCGTCATGGTAGAGGTCTCCCCCAAGGACAATATATATTTTAGGCTGGACATTAACAGGCTGTTAGTGCACTTCGTAAGTTTTCATTTTCCCGTTGAAGCATGTCTATAGCGTACAAGCTATATAATCTGGAGTAGTTAGGATAACCTTTCTGAAGAAGAGTATACTTTTAATTTGAGAAGTGCATCAAAGCATAATAAAATCAAGTTTCGAACATTTTTTCCATTATTCACGTAAATGCATTTCTTAGAGAGCTTTTTCTTATCTAAGAAGGAGTTAAGTTCTCTGTGCTCTTTTGGACTTTTCCATCCACTTTTTGCTCAAAAACCTAGCTGCCTGCTCAGAGAAACTTGTTACCTCACAGTCACTTTATAAAAACAGAGATCTTGATCCTGTAATGAATTTCGTGTGACACAAATGTACGTGCTGTTCTTGTGGTCAGGAATCAGATGAAAACGTGACCTGCTGAACAATTTGCTGTACCTTACATTTCTGTACTATAAATGAGAAATTATTGTTGAAATTGAAATTTACAGCCCTAAATGCAATGTGTGGGTTGGATTTGCTAATTTCTTGTCCTTCATCTCTTCATTTTTCACCTTCGTTATGCTTTGTGACTTATTAAAATATGTTCTCTTCCATCACATGCCTTCTCTCACTGTTTCACAACACAGAGTTTTCTTGTTTTCGATGGAAATGTCATGCAACTGGGCAATATCTATCAGCAAGCAGTTACAGACTGTGTTTGTGTAGAATTGTTTTCATATAAAAGGTAACTTAACGTGCAGTGCTCTGCAGTGTTTTCTCTCTCCAAGCTGTGCGTGCGGTGGTACACATCTCTGACATAATCAAAGATCGCTCTAGGTGTACACCTTCTGCCAACCAGCAGAAGCAGGAATGAGAAATTGTGCTACTGTAATCTCATCTCCTGCAGTAGTTTTTTGGCTGTTTGTATTGTTAGCACAGCCTATGAGCAGTAAATGCTTCTCTGGCCTCTTTTTATACCAAATACTCCCTATTAAATGCTGCAGCTGAATGTCACGTCATGTTGTGCCAGGTGTGGGGTAATTGTTGGATAACTAATGGAGTGGTGAAATGTTTCAGGAAGGTAAGGATAATGAAGAGTTGATTTTGATGTTGGAATTCACCATGGAATTGACATCATGGGAGCACATTAACCACTCACTAAGTCTTTGTCAAACAGCTTGGCTTCTGTAAATTCATGAGCATGGCATTTGGGGGCAAGCAGAACATATGAAAGGCTGGAGGTTGCAGATGGCAATATGTTGTGACATGCTGCAAATGGACCCATCTCGATCCTTTTCACTTCTGCTTCTGGCTTCTAGCTTAATACACTCAGTTGTCACAGTTCGGTTTTGAAACAAGCTTCAGGGATTACATTATGACTGCTTTTGACATCATCAGAAAAAAATGACTAGTGTGACTATTTGTTAATTAATGAATTCAGGAAGTTTTGCTAGCCTTGTGCTGAGGCACAAAAGCTGCATTCAGAGTCTTGTGAGATAAAATCTTCAGATAAAGCACTATACAGGGTAAGCAATCATTTTGTATTTATCTCACACGGGTGCTGTGAAGATTAATGTGATTTCCTCTTTTGTTCAGAGGGTTTGGAGATGAAGAACATTATGCATGTGCCAAGTTGAGACCTGTGTGCTTTGCCCTGGTTTGTAGGTGCGTGTGTCTGACTGCCATAGTGTGAGGTAGCAGACAAAAACAGTGAGATCGTTTGCTCTTGCAACACTTCAGAGAACAATACTCCCATGGATTTCAAAATGCAAGAGCATCATCACCAGAGAGCTTTTTGGTTTCTGCATGCTGAAATTTGGCATTCCATTGATAGGAACAGGTGACAGTATGCAAAATTTAGAATTTCTTGGCCACGCTGTGAATTATGTTTTGTGAAATGACACTGTTGTTCTTCAACATGTAGTTTCTGCAGTAAACAGGAGGCTAGGAGAGATGAAATGCTGATTCTAATAGATGTGACAGTCCCACTTCAAAATTCTGAGTGCTGTTCAGACTAGATGCTTAAAACATTCTCCTATCCTCTGGTTGCTGTGTCTTGCTTTGGTGGAATAGAGATGCTAGTCCACACCCATGCACCTGAATACTCTTGATAAATATTCTGTTAATTAGTCACAGCACACAGTATGTTGAAGAGATTTTCTTTTTTTTTTTTTTGCTTTATAACATAGTTTAAATTGTCCCTAAAACCCGCAAGCAGCTATTTCTGTTAAAACAAGCTACTGAGGTGCTCAAGACCAGGTTAGATGAGGCCCTGAGCAGCCTGGTCTAGTGGGTGGTGGCCCTGCCTATGGCAAGAGGGTTGGAACTGAGTGATCTTTAAGGTCCCTTCCAACCCAAGCCATTCTGTGATTCTATGAAACAATCTTCTGTCCTAGTATAGTAGTCTTTGTATAAGCAAAGTTTAATAATTTCTTTTTGAATACATTAATCTGCTGCCACCAGAAAAACACCTGATGCAGTACTCTCACCTATATGAAGTATGGGGAGACTGAAGTACCTTATTGAACCTTTACATTAAAGGAATTTCTGCCAACTAACCTCATGATATCTGAGAGGGAAGGTGCTGTGCTGGAGGAGAGGAGCTATGCTGGACCTTTTTGTCACCTACAAGGAGGGACTTGTTGGGAACGTGAGGGTCAAAGGCAACTTTGGCCGCAGCAAACATGAAATGGTGGAGTTCAAGATCTTTAAGGGCAGTGAGGAGGGCACACAGCAAGCTCACAACCCTGGACTTCAGGAAAGCAGACCTTGCTCTCTCTAAGGATCTGTGTGGTAGACTACCATGGGATGAAGTTGTGGAGGGAAGAGGGGCCCAACAAAGCTGGCTTTATAAGGATCACCTCCTCCAAGCTCAAAAGTGAGGCATCCTAACAAAGAGGAAGTCAGGCAGAAATTCCAGGAGGCCTGCATGGATGAACAAGGAATACCTGGCCAAACTCAAACACAAAAAGGAAGCCTACAGAGGGTGGAAGCAAGGACAGCTAACCTGGGAGGAATACAGGGATACTGTCAGAGCAGCCAGGGATGGAGGTAGGAAAGCTAAAGCCCAAATGGAGTTGAATCTGGCCAGGAATCTCAAAGGCAACAAGAACAGCTTCTACAAGTGTATTTGGTGGTTAATACTAACACCCTCAGCTGCCTGTGATAGCAAGTTGCTCTGCAGAAACTGGCCTCTTGGAGTCTGTAGTTGATGCTAACCTTTTTTTGTTTGTCACCTTTCTGCACATGCTCTAGGTTTGGCTGGGGGGTGTTTGGTCCTGCAGAGCACTGTGCTAAGCTAACACACAGAAAACTGGTTGTAAAGGAGGGGAACAGTGTCTAGTGATAGAATGGCTTGTTGGTTCTGTTCAATGACTATAAAAATTCGGATTGCTGAGTATCTTGAAGGTATGTGAATGCAAGCGAGTCTTTCTTGTTTTGCAAATCCCTGTCAAGTTTTAACTGGTGTGCTTCTGGGGTGGGATTCCTGCCTGGTTCTCAGAGGTGCAGGTACTCAGAGGAAGAGAGATAGTTCTTCATTTTTTTGACTGCTTGGCAAGGTTTTGCTTTTTGCTGTTGTTTTTCTCTGGGGAAATATGACCCATTTTAAGTGCATTTTGTTTAATATGCCCAGGACTGTAATTTTAAAAGTCTTCTCTATGCAGTTTTTCAACCTAAAAAGAAGAATAATTTTTACTTTTTATAGTAAGGAACCTGTAGTGCTAGGAGGGGTCATCTGTTTTTCTGCCTTGGAGTAAACAGTGGTAGTTGGTAAGCAAAGCAGGTTTTTCTGTATTAATTCAGCCATTGCATTCATATGAAAACATTACAGGAGAAACCACAATTAAATTTACTATCAGTCGCACCCATCAAGTGTGCTTAATGTTTCATCAAACTTTTTTTTTTCCATCTGCACTATAATTCACTGTTCTTTGTTTGAAGATGTGGCTAAAAGAAACAGACTGTAAACTGCAGTATAGAAATGCCTGGTTTTATTTAAAAATAAATTTTAACTGTAGAGGTGCATTTGAAGTTTCCCCTTCTCTCCATTCCAAATTACTTTTTCAGACAGTATCACAGTATCTAAAGGCAGAAAGTCCTTTTTTCTTTTTTTTTTTTAAATGTCAGGTAAGATTTATGTGCAAGAGAATTGAGAAGTATATTAAAGAATGTGTTACTATCCATCATTTTTAAAGTGGTATGAAGAAAAATAACACTGTGTATGTGTGGCTAGATTTGCAAAATAGTTAAAGGAGCCAAATTCAAGGGTAGTGCATAATGCCAGAGACTATTTGGAGTTACATTTTATTTCTATTTTTTCTTTTTGGGTCATCAGTTCAAATTCTGTGGGTCAGTAGTGAGCAAAGATCTGTTGCTGTCTGACAGCTATTTACAGACTTACGTTAATATATAAATATAGGTATTTTCATCAGTAGTTTGAGATGTTCATGCACAGCTAAAAGTAAGTCTCTCCTCAACCTTCAGTCCTAGAAATGTTCTTGAGAACTTTAACAAAATCTAGGTGGAAAAGGGTCAGGTCTGTGATTCCACCCCACTGAAGGATTGAATCTTTTGCTCTGTGGGCTGGTCTGATTTATGTTGCTTTTTTTTCCCCCTACCTAGTAAAGGTAGGTGCTTCTCACTGGGCACTCCCACATCAATCTTTTTTCTCCTTTCTTCCTAGCGTCTAGTGGGATTTTTGCCAGTGGTCTCTCTTGCTTTTGGTCAGAGGAAAAAGCAATGTGGGCACAGTTTCTTATGTCTAGTGTGGTAGTGGGGGATGGACTGTGCTCAGAAGGTGCAGGCAAGCTTCCTGTGGCAGACATACAAAAGAAATTGCTTGTCATGCTGCAGAAGCTCAAGAATACCATAAACTGAAAGTCTCCAGAGGTGGACAGAGCTCTAGAGAGATTCTCTGATATGCTTGAATGAAGCGCTATCTGTTAATTACTATTACAAATGGTTGTGTTGAGAGAAGGCAGGAGACACGGACAGTTGCCACCGTTTTGGGCTGTCGCAGAGGCAAGAAGAGGTGAGGCAGCAGAAGGGTATAGACCTCTGCATCTTTCCCTCCCTTAAGCCCAGGTGAGAAATCTCTACACATCATTTGAAGATGAAGCTTTGAATAGTATGAGTGAAAGAAGTGAAGTCTCTGGCAGTTAAAGGAGTCTTTTTAAGTTTTCACCTAGAATCAAAAGAAACTGTTGGAGAAACTGAATACAGAGAACTGAATTTGACTAATTTTCTGAGAATTGTTCTGCGTTATGCAGGTAAATGAAAGGAACTTTATTGTCTGCTAAAGTAACTTGTCTTGAATTTCTAAGTGAATTCTGTGTTTGGTCCATGAATATTGAGAAGTTGCCAGGTGGAAAAATGAATCACCTTTCTCCTTGCATAGATTTCTCCCCTTTCTTCAAAAAATACACGCTTAGAGGTTCACGAAGCCAGTCCTCCATTGTTAGCTTTATCATCTTTCAACCATATGGTATGTTTGCTTGTATGTGCCAAAGTAGTGCTACCAAGTCCAGGTGTCGTTCAAAGTATCTTCTTGGCTGGCTCCCTTAAGCCCAGCAGAGCACCTGAAAATCAAATATTTCTCCTTCTATCTACTCTTAACCGAGAGCTTTAATGAGGTCTTGCCAAAACCTTTAAAACTGGGAACAATCTAAATTACATGTTGTATGGAACCTCTAAGGCAGGGAAATGAATAATTGCTGGAGACTGCTTCTGTGACATCGCTCGGTTGTTTTGGTCGAGCAGAAGTAGAATCGAAGCTTTGCATTAAGGAGCACGTCTATACTTAGCTCATTGTAATGCTCTTAGCATACTTAAATGAGGCTGTTTTATTTTGGTGTCTAAAATTCTTCGTTTAAAGTTTCTTCCAAAATCCCTGTCTCGAATATAGAGGTTTTTGTCACTTTAAGTCATTTATATGACTGACAAATAAAATTCAGCATAGAATTGCAATCCCAGAGAAATGGTTTTAAAGGAAATAAATCTGAGCAGGAAGATTTAGTATATGCATGGTAATGCATTTCTGCAGTTACTGGGAGCCAGATTTTGACTACAGACTGCTGGAATCCTGGTGCTGTAGCTGTAAGCACTGATTAGTGAGACTGAGTTCTTCCCAGGTGTTGAAATTACATGTGCTATTGCAGTGTTAGGAGTTGTTCAGATTCATCATAAAAAAGGACTTTATAAATAGAAGGTTTTTGGAGAGGATTGTGCAAATGGTGTTCCTTTCAACTAGCTCAGTCTGGTTGTTGGATGGCCTTGATTGAAAGTAAGCTTTCTTCAAAGTAAATTGCATCTAGCATTAGCCATAGATACTTCAGCTTAAATGCAATTTCCTGCAAACATGGGGTTTTTGTTTTATTTCTTTTAAACAGCCATTAAGAAGTACCTCTCAGAACCATTGACTGAATGTGTTCTGAAGCTTCTTGGTTCATTCGGTGTATAAATGACTGTTACTCATTTATTTCACGTGTAGAAAAAAATGAATTCTACCAAAGCACACTTGAGGAACTGTTCACATTGCTTAAGTGGTTGCTGTCTTGAAAACAAAATGACAGGCAGGTAATTTTGGCCCTGCAGTTTTTGGATATTTACAGTTTTTGCTATTTCAGTCTTCTCCCGAGTTATTTTATTTGTAGTCTTTAGGTTTATCGGTAATTTAAAAAATGCTTTAATCTCTTCCAGAACTGTGGGAAAGTTACTTTCTTCTGAGCCTTTGATCTCAGACCACCAGAAGAACAGACACTGTAGCAGTGAATCAGGCTTGAAACAGTGAATCTAGTAGGAAGCATTAGTTTCTTGAGTTATTTTTCCTGTTCAGAAGTTTGAAACTATCGCCTCTTTTAGTCCAGTTGGAGTTTGGAGCCAGCTTCTTCATATATCGATGTACAAAAGTTCCAGCTGATTGTAGTATAGTAGTCTGATCCTGCAATTGGTTGGATGCATGCATAGCTATATTCATGTTAACAGTTGTCTCAAATACAAAACAAGACATGTGGAAATAACATTTAGTAAACAAGCAGATTGCAGGAATGGCTGTCAGATACCTTGTTGGTTTGATGGTGTATGGGTTTTAAAGAGAAAGCTCAACAAACACATCCTATGAGACTGTCAAGTGAGAATGACAGGGTAGAAAAGCAGGACTGCAAAAGAAAAAGAGATCAAAATAGAGAAATGAGGGAGTAGAAAGAGGAGAACACCAAACAGGGGCACTAAAAGTGAACCACAGGTATTAAGAGAGAACTGGGAACAGTCAGCTGATGCATTGGCCTCAAACCCAGGGACTGTGTGTAAGGTTAACCTAGAAATATTGCCTCATGGGGCTTTACCAAGTCATGCTTAGAAGAGCTGAAAATTCTTTTTCTATTTCTTTTTATACCCTTCAGACTTATGGCAGGGGATGACATACCCACCTGACCATAGGAAATGTCTTGAAAGACTGTGTATTAGCCACCATGATTATTATAATGCTCTTAGAAGAGATGTAATTTTGATGCGCTTTTCCTGTGCTGAGTCAATATTTGTGTATTTCTGGGATATTTTTAGGGGAAAATATAATGCATTTATTTGTAGTATTTGTTCTTTTTCAGATTTCATAGATTGGAAAGGAAGGTAGTGCTTATTTTTTGGTTAGTGATCAAGCTGATGGAATTTAATTGTAAAAGTATAGACCAGACTTCTCACCTTACGACTTCGTAAGGTAGCGTGAATGATAACTTTTGACTTACCTGGGGGGCTTTTTTGTTTGTTTCTTCCCTGAGTGAATTCACCTCTAGCTTTCACTTCTGTTTTTGCTGAGGGTTCCTTACTGCCTAAGACCCCAAGTCACACCATGTCTGAAGTTCTGTGCCGCTGGATAATCCATGGTACAACTCCACACTGGGACAGGGACTGTGGCTGGCGTCTGCCTTACTGGATAGGAATCTGCTTGAAACACTATGAGAGAATATAATCAGATTATAATTATTTCTCAGCTATGCCATTTGTCTAATTATATGTAAGTTTAAAACTATAATTTTGGCAACTTTATATAAATACTGTCAAAGCACTCTGTTTTGTTCTTTGTGCCAGCCAAGATACCAGAACTAGAATAGATATTTTCACTTTGTTTTGCTTGGGTTTTGTATGCTGTTCTGGAAGTGTGAATGCACACATGCTGTGTGTATTTTCTGCTGTTAGAGATGAAGGCGCCCTGGTGACCTTTGTTCTCTCTCTAATGAAGTATGAAGTCTGGGTATCAACAACAATAAAAATTGTTGTCAGATGAAGAGTAAATCTAGTGTTTTGTTTCAGTCGCCACTTGTACTTTTCTCCATAGGCACTAACTTTTGACTGATACTTGCTTCTTTTCTAGGCAAATCTTACTCAACTACTGAGTGAGGCTCAAGATCGAAATAAGCATCTTGGAGAAGAGATTAGGGAGCTTCAGCAGAGACTGGGAGAAGTACAAGGGGACAATAAGGTATTACTAACTTACTTTATCAGTAAATAGCCTGGAATATGTAAACTGTGCTGGAGTTTTACATTTACTTCTTAGGAAAAAAGAAGAAGTAAATTAAAACAATGGGTTACAGTACTTCTAGAATATTTGGGTTACAGTAAATGCTCAAAACAGCAGAACAAAAGAAGCATGTGTAGGATACCAGTAAGTGCAGCTTATTTTATATTTTTGTATTCTGCTTTTGCTCACTTATCCTTAATTATAAATACTGCATTGTGCTTTAGTGATCTCAGGGTTGCTGTTTTTTTTTAATATATTTTGTTAGTAATATTTCCCCTTATACGCATAAGCATTTCATCTTTGTTGTGTAATATTTTTCACTGCAATGAAAATGCAAAATGTTAGTAGATGATAAAACCAGGAGAGGCGTAATTTTTCCGTTCAAAAATATGGAGCAGGTGATCACCAATATATATAGTTATCTTTGTATTAAGCCCTCATCCTGTTCCCCTTACATAAACAATTTATTTTATTGCTAAATTTAGCAAGTTATGTGGAACATTGCTCAAAATCTGCCATTTGGTATTAATCAAACTCCTGTTGTCTCTGTTAATTGAAATATTTAAACTCAAGCCAAATGTGTGTAACATTCACAGCTGGAGCGTATGCAAAAGTACATTCAGAGATCAAACTAGTGAGAGGGTGAATTTGAGACCAGTTGAGGTGGTTCACAAAGTAAAAAATGAGACAAACATTGAGCAGTAACTTTTCCTCCCTGAACTACTGTTTTAATGTTAAGGGATTTAAAAATGTGAATAGAAATAGTTTTATTTTCCTTGTTCAGGTGGGTTTTTTCTTTTCATTTTATTTCAAACATAAGCATGTTGTGATAATGCAGTGTTACTCATTGTTTGTCACAAAGGTCTTCCCTGGAAGGGTGGAGGGAGTTGGTGAAATGGTCATATGAGACCTGAATTTGTAGTATGCATAGCATTTTGTGTAACTCCCTCAAGTCTTCAGAGACCAGCTTCCCTAGGGCTCTTTTTATTTATATATTATTGTTTGAACTATACTACAGCGTAGAAGGCAGCGCCTTGCAGTTCTCAGGTATGAATGTTACACTATACAGCCTTTCCCAAACCAGTCCTGAACAAGTAACAAGGATTTGTTAATCCAAACAGAACACAAAGGTAGTACAATTAAAGCATATTTAAATATTGAGGTTATGCACCTGTTCTAATTCTTTATAACATCATCATCTTGGTTAACACAGAGCCTGCTGCTTTGTGATCAAAATGGCATTGTTTAGACCTGCCTTTGCAAGGTAACTTGGTACTAGCTGGTTGTCTTTGTAATATCTGTATTCTTGGCATGAATTTAAATTCGTGACTCTCATAAAGAAAGGAAGAATATAAAAAGAGTCATTCCACCCACCATGCCCCTGTCCAGAAGGTGCAAAATACTGCATCACTAAATAAAGAGGGGGAGGAATGGATTGCATCAGAGACGGATTAATTTAGACTAGGATTTTCATTTTTGGAACACACTTTTCACTTTTCTAGTAAAGGAGAAATAGAGCTTATTTTAGAGTCAGGTTGCTGGTTTTTGAAGTGCCTAAAAAAGCATTGCCATCTCTCTGAGGGATTTAACACTTTCCTCCTGTGTCAGATTTTTCTGCCTTGTAGCTTGGGTGATAAAATTCTACACTTGTTCCCGAAGCCATTCTGTTCTGCTCATCAGTTCTCCTGTACTGGCAGCTGGGTTACTTCAGGCGCTGAAGTCCAGATAATGCATGGGATATATAAAAACAAAACAAAGAACTATAATAATTTGCTTGTTCTTACATTTTTTCCCCTGCATTCTTCCCTTTGCTTTTTCCAAAGTGAGGGAGGGCATCTTGCCCAGCTGGTCTACGTCAACCTTACTTCTGGCAAGAGATGAACAAACAGCTGCTTTTGCAGCAAGTGAAGCTGCTTATGGATGAACAATTCTGCCTATGTCTGAGCAGGGGTGACTCATACAGGCTTTGTCACTGAATGGCAAGAGCTTTGTAGGACTAAAAAAGAAAAAAATACTCTTTAAATATCACACATTAGCTCTATTGATAATAAAATGTTTTGAAGGCTTGACTTGTTTAAGCTTTATGCTTTAATGTTTGCTACTAGTAGGGTACAGTCACTTGGATTAGCAAGAAGACCTTAAACTGCCGATAGTTTATGTGTTTTTGAAATCATGTTAAGTACGTCATCAGTTAGGCAATGACAAATTGCTTGCATTTGGCTTAAATGGACTAATTTTTTCATTTAGTTTCAACTAGAGTCAAATAGGCAGAAATAAAACTTATCCAGGAAGTCTCTGGAAGGATTTGTTGCTGCAGTTTCAGGAATACAGCAGTAGTTAGACTGCAGCACTCCAGCAACAGATATGTAAGACTATTTATTTGTATGATTGATCACAATCTCTTATCAGCTCTGACACATGAAAGCTATTCTATGTTTATGATACAGTTATTTGTAAATCCTGTCTTTCCTAACATTCTGGCAGCAATGCTTGGAGAACAATTACTGAAACTTAGAGGAGGATAGTTATGAAATCTCTTTCTTTCTCATAAAGGGCAGAAAATGGAAGGCACAAAAGAAACTGGAGGCTTCTGGAAGACTAGGTGACTCGGTTGCCTTCACTTGTATTCCTACCCATGGAAAGAAGTTATTTTGTAAGCTGTCGAGGGCAGTGCTAAGTGAGAGGAAGATGCATGGAAAACGATAGCTGCTGTATTACTGACAGTTCTTTCTTATAAGGCAGCAACAGTGCAAAATGTTAAATGTGGTGCATATGTTTGGGCAGAACTGGGGCTTAATGTTGCAAATTTGCATAGTTGTGGTCAACCCCTTAGGATTTTGTAGGCAATGTGGTGAAGATAATTGCTGTCAGCAACTGTGGCTAAACACGATGGTTTCTGCCTTCCACGAAGAATTTACTCTTTGTGTTTGTTTCCCTTTTTCTTCTGCATGTTTTGTTGATAACCGAGAACAAAAAACTTTGGCACGGGCATTGTCTTTTGACTCCTAGCCTGCACACCAGCTATCACAGCGATGCCTGTCTGGGGCATTGTGTTACTGCTACAGAGCTGCTACTTCATGGATAATTATTTTAGCTGACACTGATTAAGAGAAAGGTGTAATATTTAAGTAATACAGACTGATGGCTTGAAGCACCGATTGGTTTGGTTAACAATACGTTGGTTCTTGACAAACAGGAGCTGCCTCTGGTAAGGTGCCATTAATTTAAATCCACTCTGCCATGAACACTGTTTACAGCTTCCTGAGGGGTAGTGTTAACCTATTCCGTGGCTGCAAAATGAAGTTGACTGGTTCTTTCATCAGTGATTTTTGAATGATAGAAATAAAAATACAGCAGCCAGAGGGCAGGTGTATAAAATTTATGATAAAACACTAAAATATGAAATAAACCCTTCACCCTCTGGCATAACACTTAGTGTCTCTTTGGGTCACAGCGTTTTAAGGGGAGAATTTTATAGCAGGTGGTGCTGCCTCATGAGACATTCGCAACGCAGAATTAGAGGACTTGGCCTGTTCTGCCCTGTCAACTCTCTGATTGGCCAACTGTCTGGAAGAAGCACTCTCTCGTTTTATGGATTGGTATTTTACTTTGTCTTATGCACGGTTATAGTGCTTCTTTTACTGACCAAATTTGTGTTTCTGAAGCATTCGTTTTGTAAGACTTCATACTTTTTTTTTTCCCCTCAAAGTTCTTAGTAAATAGAGTTTTCCTTTTATTGGCAGACTGTTTGACCTTGCAAGTAATAATTGCTTGCGGATATAATTGCACCTGATGCACACCCTCTCCCGGGCTGGAGGAGGGTTAGTCTTCGTGCATGAGTCACAGCTCTGATACAGTTCCCAGCCTGGTGCTTGGCATTACAGAGTTCTGCTCTGCTGCAGGCATCGAGTGCCTTGGTAAACTGTGATTTTTTTCCTCTTCCTGTTTCCAGTTTTTCTGAGCAAGGTTGAGCCCTTAAAATGTTACTACATTTGTTTCCAACTACCTTTGTCGCTGATAATCTCGGAGAAAGATTATAGGAATTTAATTAATCTAACTGAATTAAATCACATTACCATGCCTTTTGCTTATCAGCCTTTTAGCATTTAAAAAAATAATCCCATAGCTATAAAATCATTCCAGAATTTGCTAGCAGCCTTTTTGAGTTAATAGTTCGCTATTTGTTTTGATAAAAAATTAATAGGAATTGTATCTTCTAGGATCCATTCAGCCTTCCTGACTGAGCTGTAGCTTCTCTGCGGGGAGAGGGAAATGCAGTTTGCCAAAAGGAGTTAAGTGGGGGTGCACTGCTTCCCCTGAGCAAGTGAACTGCTTATCAGATCAAGTGGTACTGGCTTCACTGAGCTGCACTGAACTGGAGCTGAAATAAGCGGGGAGGATGATTTTGGTAGTCTGTCTTGCATCAGCAGGATTTTAATTGGCACATTGCAGCTATAGTGACTGGCATCCCATAAATACCAAAGATAGATTTTAATGTACAATCTTCTACTTCAGAAGATTCATTTTTTTCTAACTCTGCAGTATAATGATGTACATTAATTCCTGGGTGCAGTCGAATATGGGGAAAGTCAGGCTGGTTATCATGGCGAGTTGCTCTAGTCTCTGTGGAGCTCCTACAAGTTAGGCCACGGGGAGGCAACACTT
The DNA here is from genome assembly GCF_964211835.1 of Anser anser. Classification (NCBI taxonomy): domain Eukaryota; kingdom Metazoa; phylum Chordata; class Aves; order Anseriformes; family Anatidae; genus Anser; species Anser anser. Next base: position 59,826,980 of record NC_139724.1, read on the forward strand.
TTGCCTAGTTGTACACAGTATAAATAACTGAAAATGTGGAGTGCCTTACAGACTGTTATTGTAATGCTCCACAATTCTTGAAAGGTAGTTGGTGTCTGCCTCAGATATTTCATGCAAATGTATTAATTCAAGTCAGGTTTTCAGCAGGCACAAAGCTGATGAGTTCATTAGATGTTTGCACATCTGGGCCAACACATTTGTGTTGGCCCATTTTTTTGTTTGTTTTTAGCATGAATTAACTTTTGTGAGTAATCAAAAACCACGCAAACAAATTATATAAACAGGTAAGCAGGTGTTAATACAAATTGCACTGGTATAGCGCAGGGATTTTAAGTGCTATAGGTAAAGTGAAGCTGGGCAAGCTAGCTTGTGTCTTTTTTCCTTAACTGCTTGTTTTCTGCTGCAGATAATTTTAAGATCTGCTTGTAGAATCATAGAATCATTTAGGTTGAAAGAGACTTCTGAGATCATCTGACCCGGCCTTTAACCTATCACTGCCAAGTCCGCCATTAAACCATGCCACTAAGCACTACATCTACATGTGTTTTGAAGACCTCTAGGGATGGTGGCCCCACTACCTCCCTGGACAGCCTGTTCCAATACTTCACAACACTCTCAGTGATTTTTTTTTTTTCCTAATAACAATCCTAAACCTCCCCTAGCACAACTTAAGGCCATTTCCTCCTGTCTTATCACTTAGTGCCTGGGAGAAGAGACCGATCCCCACCTTGCTATAGCCTCCTTTTAGGTTTTATGAAATTTGTGAAAATGGCTTTCTGAGAATTGTCTCCTTTGTTTGACCAGAATTTGTTCTGTCACTTCTAAAAAATATTGACCGCATTTTCATGTTTACATGGTCTTTCATCATTTGTATGCTCTGGTGACTGTTGTTGCAGGGCCTAATGCAGCTCATGTTATGTTTGAGTGTTTGTCTGGAATTTTTCACTGAGACAAGGATGGAGCCCTCGGCTCAGAAAATTCCCTCTGGTTTAAATACCAGCTGTTTGCCCTGTAAGAGATGAAATCTGACAGCCTTACTTTCTAACACAGGTGTACTCTGATAATACAGCCCGTGTTCTCTTGCTAATGGAATCTGTCTTTGTAATTACAGCTCCTTCGAATGACAATAGCAAAGCAAAGACTTGGAGATGATGAAGTTGGGGCTCGCCACTTTGCAGCACATGAACGTGAGGATCTTGTTCAACAGTTGGAGAAGGCTCGAGAACAAGTAATAACGAAATGGGCACATCCTGTCGTGTTTTACAGAGCTTGTGTAATAGCAAGTAAATGACAGCTGCTTTTGTGTTTTGAGAGCTGGTAGCTGATTAGCACTGCACATAGTGGTGAAGGTGGTGGGATTTTTTACTGGTACTGTTCTTATTGAGCACTAATTTAAGCATGCATGCATGGTAATTACCGAATTTACTGATCTCAGGAATTCCTTCTCAAGATTATCGATGATCCTCTTCTTGTAGTGTACAGCAACAACTTGTGAGAACAGTATTGTCGATGAAAGAGACTTAGTGTAAGCTGTTGTGCATAGTATTCAACACAGTATGTCGTGGGCGATGAATCAAATTCAATCAAACTCCTCTGAATCAAGTTTTCAGTAGGAGATTTAAGGTTGTTTGCTCTTCCTCCTACGTCTTAGCCATTCATTCCTCCCTTTGGAAAAAATCTTGAATAAGACCTCTCTTCTTCCTACCTCAGGTCTGCATTAATATTATGTACCATGCACTATCCAGCCCACCTTTCCCTAATACTGATTCATAGCTTTCTGAGTCGGTTTTAGGGTTTATGTTTTCTGTTGATTCATGCTCATTCCTACCAATGACACCCTCAACGAGCCATTCTGTGATCCAGGAGAAGGTGCAAATTTCTTATTCTCAGTTTTTACTCCAAATGCAATACTCCTCTAGTTTACCAGAAGGACTGTTGCCTGCACTTGCTCTTTTCCCAATTTGAGTCTCCCTGTGACCTCTGTTCCCAAGTTCTCTGTCTGTCCAGCACGTGGCTTTGTCACCTGTTTTTCTGGTGTCTTTCTCTGGCTTATCAGAGTTTTTTGAGCTGCACATGGAGACTTCTCAGCTCTTTGCAGGCTTTATTCAACATTCAGTGTTTCCTCTCCTTGGAAGTTTGAAGCTCTTTGTCCCGGAGTATTTTCTATACTGGGCTCTTTCACCCTTTTGTTTAATACCAAAGCTCACTCTGCCAATTCCATGCTGGCTTATTTTGTACTTTTCTCAGTTCCTTTTCTTACTCTGTGGAGCTTTATTGCTGAAAATTCTGTAATTAGTACAAATGCCCCATACTGTTTTTTCTGTATTTTTTCCTGTAAAAAATTACAGATTTTTTTTTATTATTTCATCCTCCAAATTTGCAAAATTCTAATTTTGTTTAGTTTAACCTTGGAGTCCTGGAAATTGTGTCCAAAAACAAGCTTAATGTGTTCTTAGCAAAGTTAGTGTATGAATTAAGGTTTATTTTGCTGTTAGGTTTTAGTCATTTTGTAGAAATTTTGTAAAACAAGTCTAATTGCTAAAGTTATTTAAATTCAAATTAACAAAATAATACTGGAATAGGGTAAAAATACTGGGGATTATAATGTGGGGAAAGACTTTTGACTGTCCAAAATCAATCCTGTACACACACACAGTGCTTGTTGCTGTTTTCAGTTTGTGCGCTATGCAATTTTTTATAGACTTCAAAACAGTGATACAGTTCCTTTCTTTTCAGATCGAGACTCTGAGACATGATCTTCAAGCTGCACTGGATGAGTTACAGGATGTTAAAGAAGAACGCTCTTTTTACCAAGATAAGTCTGATAGACTAAACCAAGAACTTAATCATGTCTTAGGAGGACATGAGAATCGTATCATCGACATAGATGCTCTGTGCATGGAGAACAGGTGAGCGCATGACAAAGCTCACTGAGTCACAACAAAACCGTAACAAAAATACGTCCTAGAATTATAGCTAAGAGATTTCGGTTATTTGTTTTGTATATTTTGTTTCTGCTCTAGCCAACCATCAAAGAATATTGAGAAAGTCAAGCTGCAGGAAATTACTAATGTTTTATTTGGCTACAGAGATGTAAGTGATATTCCCAAATATTGCTAAATGTGGAAAAGGAAGAGAAGTGCAGGCCTTCTCATCCCCATCATTGTATGGGACCAAAACCAAGAATTTTAAAAATCAGTGTTTTAAGAACTTCCTAGTGAGCTGTAATGGGCTAAGCCTGAATTGTAAACATGGATTTCAAGTACTCGTAGTTAACAATTTTGGACATCTCACCACAGGGAGAGGTTGTCAACAGGGAACGATTTCCCAACAGCGCTTTGCTTATGAACTTACTCATGTAGATATTCTTGTCTCTGCTGTGGAAAAAAAAAAAGTGTTTTATGGTCTCTGCTAAGGGCAACAGAGAAGAGTTGCTGGCAGAGCTATGGCAGGTACCTCCCTTAATGTCAACAAGTACGTTAAAGTGACATAGAGCTTGTAAGACACTTTCCCTTTACAGAGACTTACACTTCAGGTAGGAAAGTGTAATACCAAAGGCGTTACTTCCTCCCAGCATTTCCAGTGTTTTGTTTTGTTTTGTATGGCCTACCAAGTTCTGTATCAATTTAAGCCCCCCTGCTCCTGATGTCAGTGTCAATTTTTGTCTTTCTTTTAAATTGTTACTAACCCTAATGCAGCTGCAATAGCACTACAAAAGAGGATATTATATAAACCCTTTATACCCCAAAAATATATTTCATAGCTGTCTAACCCAAGTGCATAGACTTTGTAAGGAAGAATAGTATTGTTTTAGCTACTGTAAACCATTTTCCATCTATGCTTTGTGATTGCTAATGAGAAGTGCCATGTGAGTGAGTGATAACTGCAATGCAAAAGCTCTGCATTGTTGACTCTTGTGTTGACATATATACAAATCTTAAGTGTCCATCTTACAAGCTTTCAGGCACAGAGGACCCCAAAATCCTGAGAAACAATATGGTTGTGCAAGATTCTTGAAAAATGTAACAGAAGGGCACCCTACTTTTCTGATACAATTTGTTTCCCTACTTAAATTTTGATGGGGTCAAGAGCAGTTAAGATTTTGTTATTTTATCCCTCTGAAAACTGTAGAGGGAAAAGAGTTCTCAGTAATTCAAAGAGAGGACATTCCACATAGTAAAGAGGAGCACTTGAGGCAATACTGAATCTAACATGATGTAAAAGATGACTTTTTTTTTTCAGGTATCTTCAAGAGAGATTAAAGCAACTTCAAGAGGAAGTCAACCTTCTTAAGTCTAATATTACTAAATATAAGGTAAAATCCTCTCAGTGAATCTGTCATCTAAACTGTGCTTTGTTGTTCATGGAGGTTATTGTTCATTCTTGGGTTTATATGCATTAAAAGAACAAAATTATGCTTTCAAAGAAAAATCACTTTTAACATTTTGACAATATTAGCATGTATACATATTACATGCTCGGTAATCTTGTAGGCTTTTCAGCTGATGTAGAACGACATGTTAACTATTAGGGGCACTCGGAAAAGTGAAGCAATTTTTATTTTATTTTATTTTTAGGTTCTGTGGCTGGTAGGTAAAAAGTAGCAAGTCACACAGTGTGTGGGAAATGGCTGCAGCTGCATTCCTGTCACAAGCAGTTCTTGCCTCCCTGTTCCCTAATGGTACCACTGTTTGTTCCCAATGAGTGCTAAGTCTTCATGGTTCCTTCGTTCCTGGGTTAAGCTCTATATTGTTTTGCAGTAACCCTTCAGGACTGAACCTCAAGGGCAAAATATTCTTGCTCTTTCGTGAAGTCAAGCACTTTTATTCTCTTCTGCATGTGATTTTGCAGAGTGGGAGGAGAGGACTGCTTGTCAGGGCATGGGAATGGTTGTCTTAGGACCATCAGTAGGACTGCTTAACCATTTAGGTCACTGTGAAGCAGTCGTAGCACTAATTGCTTTTTGCGTGTGATGAAAAATTCTGAAAGTATTGCCAAGTTCATTTCAGTGTCTGTACACGTTTATGACATGGTATCTCAGAGTTTAAGTTAGTTCATGGGTGAGAACTGAACATCTTGGTGGTCTCAGGGGTTTCACATAACTGTAGTTGTTTTGCAAGAGCTGGACTTTTGTAGAAGGATCATTCTGCTGTTAAGTCCTGAAAGTCAGTATTTCCTCCTGAAAGGACTTCTAGAAGTTCTGATAGGAGGAGTTTGAGTTTTCCGTTTGAACCCTATCTAGAGAAATGCTGGGGAAGGTCTGCTTTTGTTCCCGACTGATACTGTCTACAGAATACTGCAGCGTCTTCACTGGCACTCATCAGTTTATTCAAAAATAGACAGGTCTTAAAAATGCATGGGGTTAGGGTAAGGGGTTGGAGAGACTACAATAAAGCGATTGCAATGAGGCAGAATGAGTCTTTTAACACTGCAAAAACTGTTTGTGCTGTGATATTCCAGGAAGGTCACACTTCCATAGGATACTACCCCATAGGATACTATCAGTGTAGCGTCAGGCCCTGTGGGGAAGTTCTGGGAGAAAGGAGTAAAGTAGAACTTTTTGGCTGCTGTTTTTGTAAGTAAGATATTTGTTGTTTCCTCAGAATGCACTAGAGAGACGAAAAAATTCAAAGACTCACGGCAGATCCAGTAGCAGTGCTCTGACTGGAGTCCTGTCTGCAAAGCAAGGTATTACATAAACGCAGCATGGTGTTGCATGTCTCATTGAATTCCTCTGATCTTACCTCATAATTTCAGTAACACTTTCCTCACCAACAAGAACGAAATCTTTTTTTTTCTTTTGTGTTTATTATCGTGCTGTTTTTTCATCCTTTTCTCAGTTGACTTGATACAAAATTTGCCTCTTGAGTATTGCTTCTCCTTTTGTTATTCCTTTGCCATTCGTTTCCCAGTCAGCTGGATCAAATGTATTCTTTCTTAACTGTAAGCCTGTTTGCAACTTTGACCCTGACAAATCACTTCTTTATTCAGTCTCTCTCTGCTCTGCTAACAACAACAATCTCAATTCATAATCCAATGAAAAATATACAGGGGGATAGAGGAGGGGCCCTAAGTCAAATTTTCTGCTCCTTATATTCAGATGTTTTGCAAAAAATTTTCTTGTCCCATGGTTCTTTTCGGGAAGCAAAATGGCATAATCTCCCCCTCCAAACAAAAAATCAAGATTACAAAAGAAGGGAAAGCAGAATAGTAGAGAAAATTCACTGTGCCAAGCAGTGTACCACTGTACCACCCTGCTGTTGAGGTGCAGGTACATTCATACACACACACATGAGATCAGTAGTATTTGTTGTAGTAGGTTGAAAATATTTTTCGACTCCTCTTGTGTCCTTCATATACTTGTGTATGAAGAGGCAGAGCCAGATTCTAGTTACAGAAGTAACTAGTGAACTTCGTGATGTGACTGAAAGGTAAACAGGCTCTAAGCTGCAGAGGAAGTTCACGGGTGACTTTTTTCACATCAATCTTAAATAACCTGAAGGATATAAGATTTACAAAAAGTAATATAAAAACTTCCTTGTGGGCTTATATTTTAATGTAAGTGAGAGAGAAATACCCCATTTTTACCATCTGTAGGCCTCAATGGTTTAGCAGAATGAGTTTGTTTCCTCCTGAACAAAAGTCATTTTCCAAAAGCAGAATTAAATGAACAGAAAATGTGTCTGCCTATTCTTGTTCTGGCAATTGTTGTGGGATAACAGTCAGCTCAAAAAGCCACCGTTTTTCTGTCAGCTGTGTATTATATTTCTGGTCTTTTGGCATTGTTTGTTAGTTGAAAGAAAATCATATGTATTCATTTAAGTAATAATTCTTTGATGTTAAGTGAATGTTTGTGTCACATCTCTGTGCATGAGAAGCCAAAACTCATTTGTGTTTTTAACATTATAGTCCAAGAGTTGTTGTCAGAGGATCATGGATGTAGCCTTCCAGCCACGCCACAGTCCATTTCAGATCTCAAATCACTGGCCACTGCATTGTTGGAAACGATCCATGAAAAAAACATGGTCATACAACACCAAAGGCAAACGAACAAGTAGGTAGCATGACTTCTAAGTAAAATAGAACTTACCAAGCTATGGAAAAGTCATAGTTCTGGGGGAGTTTCAGGGAAATGGAAAGGAAGGTCTGTTTTCAGAGAGAATTCATTGTCATTGCTAACAGGTGGGTTCTTCAGCTTTTAGAACTGAAAGATCAGCTATGTGTTTAGAGAAAAAAATACATTTTAAAGAGATCTGCCTGCTTCTGCTACGCAAGGATTGGTTTACAGGTTGAAGATAAACCATAGGAAACCTTTTGGTTTCTAGTAATGAAGTGGCATTTCTAGCAGGTAGTCTGTAGGGAGAGCCAAAGAAAAGCAGCCAGGAGGAAGGACACCTTTGAAACGGAGAAGATATGTGATAAATCAGCTGTTAACAACAAACACTGGTGAGAATAGTAAATGATGCACCTAGGAAAGAGTCTGAAAAGTTTTAATGTGACATTTGTCACAGGCTAGTAGCCTGTGTGTCATATGGATGATAGCTGTTGCTCCTGTAGTTACTTGCCAAAAGTTTTAGGAGATAAATGCAGTTATATTGCTACTATATGATTTATTTTATTTTTTTTTTAATCTGAACTGAACTTTCAAGGAGAATTTGTTTACCCTTAGCTGTTCTCATCAGGAGAATTCTTTGTACCTTGCACAGCACCTATCATGGCAGAATATCATCGGTTTTGACACATTTTCTGACATTCTGATATTATTGTCCTCATACAGTGTATGAAAATCAGAGCTAGGAAGCGTTCCTTGATGCTGCGCTCAGGTTTTTAGTTCGTTGTTTGTTTTTTTCTTTCTGGCTTTTTTTGGTTGTTTGGAGGGGTTGTTTGCAACACTGAGTCACTACTGGTAATCAGAGGTTATTCAGGCTTTTCAAAAGCACATCAGGACCAGATGTCAGAGACAGGCAGACATCTTTCAGGAAAGGAAGGAGTAGTACTGAAGTGAACTGTATTGCACTAGAATAGATGATTCATTTTGAAAATTCATAACTCTGATACTAGGCAGACTCCATTGCATAATTCTTAGTGATGTGGCAACAGAAGTGGAGGAGCAGTTTATAGCTGCTCTTAAATACTGTTGAGAAAGCAAATGCCTGATCAGCTAAAGGGAGACTAAAGCAGTGAGAACGTAGCTCAGATCGAATTGATGGCAACTCAGTCAATTCATGCCTTTTGTATGTCATGAAGTGTAAGGGGAGTTCCTGCACTGAGCAGTGTTACTGAAGGGGCTAACACCTGCTTACCCCCTTCTTGCTGCTAGTGTAACATCAGCTGAGAAACATCTGGCAAGTAACTTTTGGTAGCTCAGGTATAATTGATCTTTGCCTTTTGCATCCTGATACTGCGTCATGACCTCGTGTAATTATTTGCATATTCTTGCCTGTAACTGTAGCAAATTTCTAATTTTACATCTCTTCAGTCTCTTGCATCTCTCAAATGTATTATTGTAGTGATGGCTTTACCTTCTGATGCCAGTGCCTGTTTTCAACTATTGAGTATGAGCTTTCTTGAGATAAGCCTTCAGTAGCAGATACTATTTTATCTGTGCGCCAAACTGGTCATCTATAGCTATTGAAGTAGAGGGTGGACATACACAAAAATGAATATGTGGTGCCCAACAGAAGATGAGGTCTTAGGGGGCGGTGGTAATCCACCTCCCTCCAAAATACAAAGTGTGCTCAGAACTGCAGTGTTGTATTCGGCTCAGGATGCTTCAGGGGGAAAAAAAAACAGAATCATAAATCCTGGGAAGGTTGAGTGAAGAGCAGCAACACTCCCATGCAGTATGCTTGTTCTTTTTGTCACCTTTGGCTTTAGTTGGATTAAGGAAGCTTTTAAGGAGCTAGGAAGAATGGGAACTACTTCATGTAGAAGCACCTGAGTCACAAAAGGGTTAAATTGAAAAAGGGACATGCAGGTAGAACATCAAGGAAAACTATCCTTGATTTCAGGTGCAGTATGTGGTTGTTGGGGTCTCTTAATTACCATGGAAAAAGTTAGAGGAGTAAAGGCTGATGTTTTCTGAAAATGGGTAAGAAACTGGCCACCTGTTGGAGCAGGTTGGAGGTGAGACTGAGGTCACTGCACAGGTGAAACCGGCAGGTCCACAGAAAACTGGTACGAGTAGAAGATCCATCATCGTACTGTTCAAAGGAAGAGAAGGAAGTGGGGCTAGAGAGAAATGGAATGACAGAAGGTTTTACATAAAAACCCTCTTGTCTTGTTTGTCCTGTGCAAAGAGCTTGTTTGGAGAACACAGTTAATCTTTCAGATAGTTATGTGAAGAAGGTGAGATTCAGTTGGGTAGAGAAAGTGAGATTTTTGGAGTGTTTGTTTCATTCAGGGAAGAAGTTGTACTTTTGATATTTGATAGATGATTAATCTGTTAGCGATTCTGTTATGAGACCATATGAACTTACTTCCCTCCCAACAGTTAGTGTAGTCCAAAGTCAAAACCTGTTTTGTTGCTTGAAGATCGAAATACAGCTCTGTAAATTTAAATAACAGGATAGTAGATTTGCATTTTGATTAAATGAAGAAATAACAAGACTATTTTTTTTTAGTTAGATTGTAATTTGGCTGTGCTGTTGAAGTTGACTTTCTGCTGTTATCCTGTTGTTAAAAACATCCATTATTACCACTTGCTCTTGGAACAGGCACACTTTCATTATTGCTGGTTTTCTAAATATGTGGCATGATAAAAGGAACTGTGGGAGTATATGCCTAGAAATGAGTGGCATAAATCCAGCCTGTAATTTTTTAGCTCCATTTTTACAAGATAAAGGCCTACAGGAAAGCTGGAGAGGGATTCTTTATCAGGGAGTGTAGCAATAGGACAAAGGGGTAATGGTTTTAAAGTAAAAGAAGATAGATTTATATTAGACATTTGGAAGAAATTGTGCACTCAGAGGGTGGTGAGGCTTTGGAACACGTTGTCCAGAGAAACCGTGGATGCTCCATCCCTGGAAGTATTAAGGCCAGGCTGGATGGGGCTTTGAGCAACCTGGTCTGGTGGGAGGTGTTCCTGCTATGGGCAGGAACTGTGTGATCCTTAAGGTCCCTTCCAACCCAAGTTCTGTGGTTCTATGATGTAAGAAAAAAAAGGTATATGGGAAGAAGATGGGTCAGTTTGCCTATGTGATTGGTAACTACTACTGCCAAGTTGAAGTAACAGCCTATCTTTTTCCTCTCAAGCACATTAGCTTAATTTGTAAAAGCAGTTGTAAATGAATTCTGTATGCAGTAATGTGTTGCGAGATTAAATAGTTACATAAATGTGAAAATAAACAGCCCTAACCCTGCCTAGAAAATGGATAAAAATCTTTTTGGCTTCCACCAGCAATAAACGGTTTGTTATATGTTCTTTCTTAGTGCAATTTGTTCATGAAATTGCCAGCACTCATGCAAGCCAGATGAATTTAGAAACTGCTCTCCTGCTTAGACATGTTGCACTAATTTTAACATTACTTGGGTAAGCTTGGTCATGGCCAGAAGTACAGAAGGGATTGTGCCAACCTGTAACTGAGTAAATGTTTCCATGTGACAGGTAGAGCCAGGTATGTGACTGTGGTAGGCCGTATTTACAGGTGTTCGGGTGCTTGTGTCTCTGGGAACGTACATGCCTTCCAGAACTAGAACTAAGTTGAAGGTGAGGTTGAACAGAGCTCAGGTGCTGTAAATCAGCACAGCTCCCTTGAGGCTATGCTCATGTGCGCTGGGAAGCGCTGGGAGTGCTAGAAGGGAGTTTCTGTATTCAGGTGGGACCGTTGCTGCAGTTACGTGACCAACAGATTTCTCTACAACCTTATCCTGGAGGGAGGCTTAGACAACCTCCCTTGTCGTGTTGGATGCATGACCAGAGAGCAACGGGAATAGCTACAGGCACCTTTGTCAGTGACACAATCCTGTTTTAGTCAAAGGATCTGGTCCATTATGGCTGGAGATAGAAAATAGATTAGGGATGCTAATCAGATACTAGCCAAGCAGCATCTTCCAAAATACCTGCTGGTCAAGGCCACCACAGCTCAGTCTTTCCACGGCACATGTGGAGGTGCCAAATTACTTGGATGATCATAGTGGAAAGGGGCAAACTGTGCTGTTTTCAGGGTTTCCAATAAGCATTTATTTAAGACTCACAGCTTTTTGTAGGATTAATTTCTCCCATACCTCTCTTCAAATAATGTGGTTTGGTGCGAACTAGAATCATACTCAACAGGGAATGTATTTTGCTCTGTGCCTGAATGAAAGCAGCATCGTTAAGTATTGTCCTCTCTTTCTGCTGAGCAGTGTTCAGAGCTGCAGGATGGTCCTCATGCATGAAAACCTGCAACAAAGCTGAAAAAAAAAGTTTGTTGTCTCTTCTGAGGCTCCAGTAGGAATTACCAGGATAGATTTGCTCCAGAATCTTTAGAAGTAGTGTAATACAGCAGAAAAAATGAATTACAAAGTTTAAGAGAAGCAAGAGAAGAGTGACTTTGGTATTGTCCGAATATCAAGAGCAGTAACAGTAACTGAACTTAATCTAGAGAGTGGAATTTGTTAGCTGACTGAAACTGACATGGAGGGCAGTATCTTTTCCTCCCTTTCTGCCTTGGAACTATTGGTGAACTACTTACTAAAATAATGAAGTGTGACCCATTTGTAGTGACAATCGTTAGCCACATCAGCTTTGTTTTGTTGGCTCCCTGGCAGAGTTAACATGTATTGGAAGGAATCTTGCATGATTTCTTTGTTCCCTACCCCTAAGCCAGGGGATCTCCATATCCTTCAGCTGACCTTCAGCAGGCCCTTAGGGCAATGCAGTACACCGGGATATGAACATAGAGTTGTTAAGTCTGAGTCCCTTGTGTCAGAAGGAAGCACTCTGAAAGCAAAATCTAGACTTGAAAAATTTTGATTGTTACTGGTGACAACAGTGTTAGACCCATCATAACCTTGGTGGTCTGGTTGGTTACTGAATTTCAGTGGAGAAATAACTGCTGCCACACTCTCCCCTCTGCTAGTAAACAGGACGGGCTGCTTGCTTTCTAATTGTCACATACCCCTGTACCACCCAGTGCTTGCTTCGATGTTCAATGTGAGCTTTCTCTTTTACAGTCTGTCTCATCCTGGTATTTTTGCAGTCTTTAAAATACTTACAGGCTTCCATTCTGTCATTGCAGAGCCCTCACATTAGAGATTTCAAAAATACTTAGTCTTTGTTAATCGATTTTTCTAGCCCATTTAATATTTGCTGGTTTTGCTGTCCTTTATGTTCCAGACTCTGTCATCTCGTCAGTAATGACATTGTCAGTTTGCTCAGATGTTTGCAGCATAAAACCCTAGGGTTGAGAGCATGCAGTGCAGTATTACACGGCTCTGGCGAGCTTGGGAAGATATTGTTGCCTTGCTGTGTTGTGTTGTGCTGCTTCTCAGCATTCAGTTCAAATTTAACTGACTTATCCTGTTGCTGTAATTTGATGAGTAAAACTTGCTGTCCATTATCTCTGCTGTCATGTTTAGAATTGCTGTCTGAGTGAAAAACTCAGGTTTTTCACTCTGTGTATTGTTTGGGATTTATTTAAAGACTTCCGACTCTAGAAGACTTGCTGTGCCTGTGAGAGAAGCACTTTCAAAAATTCATGGGGAAAAAAAAGGAAAAAAAAAGAGCTTTCTTTGCAAGATAGGAATCTCGCATTTGATCTTGGGAGAGAATTAAAACTGAAAGTTAAATCCTGCAGAAGAGCTAACCGCAAGTAGTATTTATGTAGGAATCAGATAGAAAAGAAGAGATGACCCAAGAAATGCAGCGAAAACTAAGAGTGGGTGGGTGATGAAGGCACTAAACAGCTTGAAGCTCTTTAGTAAAGAAGAAAAGAGTTCAGCACGTGAAAGAAGAGAGATGTAGCAGCAAGGCAATTTGTTCCTGCAATAAGCAATCTTAGTGACAGACAAACCTTTGCGAATAAGAGTGGGCCAAAATTGTGACTAGAACTTCAAAGTCAATCCATATATTGAATTTTGCATATTTAGATCGCATAGCTCTTACCTTCCAATTTTAACTGCAGAGAAAGTAAAAGGAACTGGGAAGAGAGATTTGCAAGCAAGGGAAATAGAAATTCTGTGAGCTGCTATTCTTGGTCTGTATGTGCAAAGGTTGACTGTCTGGTACATCCTAGATCTTTTTTAAATCTTTTTTTTTAATCATGGGATAAGTTAGACAACTATATTGCATTTTCGGTAAAGTCTGGGGGAGGCTGTCTGTTGGCATTAGTAAAAAGCGGTAATTGTTAACAGGTTTACTACGCTGGTTAAGTAACAAGTTAAAAATTCAGTTGCAGACATGTAAACAAGTAGGCTTTGGTTACCTTACTAGAACAAGGAATCTCATCTCACCTGAGTATTTCTGGTTTTTGTTCTTGGTTTTTTTTTTTTTTTTTCCCAAAGAATTCTAGGTAATCGAGTGGCAGAACTTGAAAAGAAGTTAAGAACTTTGGAAATTGCTGGTTTGTGGAGTCTTCCAGGTTAGTAAAAATTCAAGAGAACAGCTTGAATTATTTAGTTTTCATGGATATATTTGCATTTAAGAAAAGCTTGGCTATAATTTTTTAAATGTCAGTTATTTTATGAATGTGCAGTATTTTGTGAATGACAGTATTTTGTGAAGCACATTTGCAAAATTAGAAACCTCTAATAAACAGTAAGTTGAAACCAAAACTCGCGAGGCTCTTTAAACCATATTTCCAGTATCAATACTACAAAGTAAGTATTGGAAATAATCAAATTGTTTCCATAGTTTGCAAGTTAGGAAAAAAAAAAAAAAGGCAAAAACTTCGAGCTATTTTATTTAAACAGTTATATAAAATGATACACGTAGGATATTAGCCATGATGTTTTTCAACAGGTTTTTTGATTAATTTTATACTTTTTGTAACTTCCGTGGTTTTTATTGCTGTATTTTATAATGTTTTTCTGTAGAATGATAATCTCTGAGAAACTGGAAATGTAAATGATCTGAAATTTTCTAGTCCCTCTCTCCAGAACAGGATTATTCCCTGTAGCATCTTAAGCATTGTATTTGGTTTAAATTACTCACGTAATGGGAGATTAATCTGCTTCCTAATAGACCTTGCTGTTAGGAAAATGGGCAATATTTAATTTACATTTTCCTTTTGCTTCTTTTCTTCCCATTACACCTAATTGTATCTTTTTTAACCACTGTAAATTATGCTGCTCCATTGTTGGTGTTTGCACCATTAGGCATTGTTGTTTACAGCTTCCTATCAGTGGGGGTGGGAGCTAGTATGGTTTAGGCTTCTGGGTTTTTGGCTCTGTTTTTATATACCTAAGCTTTTAATCTAGAAGAAAACATTTGACAAAGCTGAAGAGAACTAGTGAAAAAGCAGTGTGGCCTAATGTGGTATATTTCTGCCTGTTGCAGGCATTCTGAATCATCTTTCTGGAACTGGCTTTCATTGGGGTTTTCCAGAACTGAAAGTCCCAAATTTGTTCCCATGGGTTACTTTTCAGTTAGGCATCTAACGTACATACAGTGCTGAGAGCATTTGTCCCTCCCCACATTCTCCAAAAAGTGCAGGTGAAATATTTGTCAAGATCCTGCTGATGGAGTTTTGTACATTAGTACAAATGTGTATCATAAGCTCGCTGGGTTAATGTGCTGTAGGGTTGGTTGTGGTTTTTTTCCCCAAAAAAATTGTGTTCCATGAAATTAGTACAATAATAAAAGCAGTGTTTATAATCTTTACAAAATGTATTAAAAAGAACAACAAACAGTGGGAACTAATTGCTCCGTTGTTGGTCTGTGTAGGTAAGCCATCAAATTAATATTTATACAATAACAACTGTCTCTTTCCTTCTTTTCTTTTGCTGCCTGAAGGCCTGAGCTACAATGTCTCAGTGGGATTTGGGAGTAGGTTCTGCTTGACATATATATTTTTAGTAACTGATTCTAGCAGTACATTAAATATTATGACTGCATGTAAATAAATGGGAATGTTATCTGAACATTTTTATATCTGTCAGGTTAAGGTGTTCAGTCAAGTGAATTAGATGACCACAAGAGAAATAGAGGCTGCTCTACAAGCACTTTGTTTAAATTGAGGAAAATAGTAAGAAAGGATGATCCTTAATAGTTGTAAATGAATTTTACAGTAGCTTATGAATTCTGTTGAACACCAAGGTTGGTTTGTTAATTTGCTGCCTCCCTTTTAAATCAAGAGCGTAGTTTTGTTTCCAAATGCACTGTAGTCCCAATGTGGTCAGAAAGAGCCTTGCAACAACTGGTGGGTTGCCACGTTTCTTTTCAGAGTGTGGAAAGCTTCTGCTCCATAAAACTGCAGCATGTAATAGATAGCGTAGGAATTATCATAATGGACTCTGCGGCTGAATGTGAGCTTGGGTGAGAGGCAGCACATAGAGGCTATCCCACCCAGTCAGTCTTAAATCCAAAGAGAAGTATTATATGGTTGTGAATTGAACTTCTGTCTCTGGAAGAATATGCAGATGAAAGCTGATGTTCAGTCTACCACTGAAAGAAATGCACTTTATAAATTGCAGGGTTTTAATCTGAACTCAACGTTCCCACTTGGGCATCGTTGTCCATATAACATTAAAAACATCCATTGTCACCATGATATTAATACCTCCCAAATGCTGTTAATAACTGATGTTAATAAACTTCATCCTATTGAAAAAAAGAGCTTGACTGCTTCTAACTTTTTTGTTAGGTGACATGTTTGTCATCTGCTTTTTGTGCAATGTATGAATCAACTATGGGGAAGCTAAATCAAGAGGAAGCATATATTTTAATTTTTGAAATGGTTAATCTGGTAGCATAAGTTCAGTTTCCGTAGTTCTGCCTATTGCAAACTTCAGCTTCCCCTGTTTGGAAAATGGGCTTTAATTAAATGAATTTTTTAGGAGGTTCATTGCTAAAAATAAAGCAATCTTGGTCATAGATTTAACTCTGTTTTCTTTTTATGAGCCCACTTGTCTTGAGAAGGAGGCAGAGAATGTGATGTTCACAGAAGCATTTGATTCTTTGCCTTGTCTTACATACGTTATGGTTGATTCAAATATGCATACGTAATATGTTAAGTATACTCAGCATTAAAACGAACTAAACACCAGCTTAGTCCTCTTACAATAAGATGTCACTAGATATTCAGTAATTCTATAGTAATAGAATAGTTCTATATAATAGTTCTATATATAAAATATATATAATAATTCTATAGTAATTCTATATTTTTCAAAATGTATCAGTTCCTGAAAATTCCAGATTTCCACTGAAAAAAAAAAGCCTAAAGGAAAGATTGGGCCATGACTCAGCCTTTTCCTGTCAGGGTTATTAGGAAGGTTTCTGTGCTGCCTTTTGCTCTTCAGTAATCAGCGAGGAGCAGTGGCGAGGCAGAATTAACAGGCTCAGCAGCTGCTGTGTTGGAGGGCTGTTTGAGTGGAGCAGAGGTTATATGTGGATCCCCAAGCCTGGGAATCTTGTAGAGAAGTCCATTTCTCCTGGAGAAGAAAGCAAATGAATTTACTCCTATTGAAAACCTGTTTGTCCGCCTATTTTGAGATCTGTATGCTTTTCACCAAAGTCCTTTAAAATTCATTAAATAGAGCAACTCTGCATGAAGCTGTATGGGTTATGAAATTGAGCTTCCACGGCAGCTAATTAAAATTCCCCATGTGTAATCCAACTTCAGATCTTGATGCAAGGAATATTGTACAGCAACAGCCACGTCCCTCCTTCATGAGTGGATGTGAGTCACTGTTAATAAATAAATATATATAGGGCTTTTTGGGCCACATCTGTTACTAAGCTGTGTGGATACTGAACTTAGGTCTATTTTCTGTAAGCAAGTTGGTTTCCAGAGAAAAATGTGAAAGTGAATGTGTTTACTGTGTAAATGCTGGCTGGAAGTCAGGAAGTTTCTTTTTTTGAAGCTTGTCTTGTAAGGGTCTGTATCTGAGGCTTTACTTTTTTTTTTTTCATTCTACCAAAAAAAATAATTCTCTGCTTTCCACTGTTAAGAGTGGTTTCCCCCCAAATTCTTTATTTATAATCTTTTTGAATTTGGCCTCTTCTGTTGGATTCTTCTGGATCTTTTAGACATTGGCTACTTCTGACCATGCATATGAATATAAGATATTTCTGTAGTACTAGTTCCCTGTTTGATTTAATTCTACTTCCAACACAAAAAATCCTTCAGTGTTACAGGAAAGTGCATTCTTTTAGGGGCTTTTGCATTTTGAAATAGCCATCAGATTTGTTTTGCCTTTTTTTTTCCTTTAAATTTAATTAATTTTGCCTTACACTTGGGGCAAGGGCTGTACTTTGTTGTTAGTTAATTATTGTTTTTTAATACTTGCTATCGCGAAGGCAGAATTCTGATGCATACTTGACAGTGCGATCAAAGCTTGACAAGCTCAATGTTTCTAAAGCATTCATTGCATTTGTATTGCTGCAGTATATACCCCAGCATGCTGAGGATATTAAAAAGTCATTAATACCTTCAGTATCAAGGTCTTTACAGACAGCGTTCTCCAAAGCAGTTAGAGACTGGGGTAGCCCAGTGTGATGCTGAGAGAACAGCTTGACTTTCACTCTTTCTCAGGAGGTACCAGAACTTTCTCAGGGAAGGATTTATTCAGGGTATCTCCTGACCTGGTGCCCTTTCAAAAGTCCTTGTCTTGGATGGGTGATTAGATTTAGGATGTTGCCTTAAGGTGCAATGTACAAGCAGATTTAGAGGGGAGAAGTGGTTGTTACATAAACGTCCATTCTTATGGAGATAAATAGAGCAGTAGCTTGCCACCTTCCCAGCCATTAGTTATCGGTTGGCAGTTGTTCTGGAGGCCACGCAAACACCACGCTTAGCTGATCTTGCAAATTTCTTGCCACCTCCCCTCTAGGTTTAAGGTAATGTCAGTCACTACGAACATAAGCATCCTGAATAGTGGAGGACTTCCTAAAGAGTCTGCAGGTGCTGCTTTCTGTATTGCTAACGTATGTAAAGACTAGGCATCTACAGCAGAGTCCTCAGCTGAAGAGTTTCTTGCACAATTTTCTCTGCAAAAGAGCTGGAAAATTGCCCTCGTGCATTTGGCTTAAAACAAAAATGCTCAGAAGGGTTTGGGAAATTTTCAGGTTAAAATCCCTCCTGTTCCCTAGCAATGTCTGCTGGTTTGCTGCCTCAGCTCTGGCTTGCCTCACAGTTGTGCTAATCTTTAAATTTATTTTTACTTTTTTAAGGAAACATTGTAGTACATGTGTGAGCCTATAGTGTAAAACCACATAGGTGATAGGAGGCAGAGCGATAAGAGTACAGAGTCAGTGTCAAACACTTGCTGGCAATGGCGTGCAAATGATCCATGTATTAGCATAAAGCCTTACCTCAAATTACTTATTGTAAAACTTTTGTTATGATCTGGTTAGTAATATTCTGAATTGTATGGTGAATACAATTTGCTGAATACAGCACCTGCTCTTCTTTCAAAGGTTGTCCTTTGCTCTGTAATGTGTGTAAAAAAAAAAAAAAAGCCTTTCGTTATTTGTCTTTATTTGACTTACATATTCCAGCTCTGCTATAAAATACTTTATTTCCATGCTGTAGAAGGATCATTTGATCATTTGAGATGCTTTTCTGGTTCTGTACTTCTTTTCATGGCACTGGAAAAAAAAGAGTTAAGTTGTAGGATATGTGTGAATATCATTAGTGAACGATGAGTGTAATTAGCGAATTAATGGTTCTAACACTTTCATTGTTTCAGGTGGAAAGGATACCATAACGTTCAGTGACCCAACCTTGCCTGTTATACAGCGGTCTAGGTCACCGTTGTTAGCATTTACTGATAAGCCACAGCAAACTGAAGTACAAGGTGAGCACCTGGAACATACGGAACATGATGAGAGCTGAGCACACTTTTCTTTCTAAATAAAATGTAATTTTCATGCTGGGATAGCAGAAGGCAAAGTTTCAGTGGTCACTGAGATTGAATAAATCATCCACAAGTAAAATGGATAGCTGGTCCCTGTACAAATAGCAAAGAAACCACTGAAAAATGACTGTTGAAGAGATTGCACAGTGCTAGGCATCAGGTCGTACACCTCCAGGAATTTTCATGCCAGATAACTTGATACTGTGAAAAGTTATTCATGCCTTCTGTGTTAGCCTCCTGCTCTTTTTCCCTCTGTTAAAATGCGCAGTAGGAGAGCAGTCTGTGGAACTGGCTTAGCACTTTGCTGCATTATAGCTGATACCTAGATGAAAGGCTTCCTGATTGCACCCAGTAAATTGAAATAAGCCCCCCTCATTTTCCCGGATAAATTGATTGTGTTGTTTTTTTTTTTTTATAGTCTTGCATGTGTTTTGTTCAAAACTTTCCCAATAGCAAGCATTAACATCTCTCCAAAGTCAAGCCTAACTTTAGGTGAGAGTAGCAAAAAGATAGTGTTATCCTGATAACCTCAGTTTTTTCCTGAGTTTTTCATAATGGTCAGGAGATAAATTATTGTGCTTGCCTCTCAGCGTTTGGATAAGGTCTTTAATGGACATCATATTCTGGTATGCCCCGATCTTACTCAGCTAACCATGAAGCATCATAAACAATTTATTTGTTAGTCCTGAAACTAAATAGATTGTGGCTTAATTTTGACTTTATTATCCATATCATCATCCGATAAAACTTGACAGCCGGACTGATCATTTTTTATAATCTTGATCAGCTGATATTTTTGCTAAAAATAAGGAGTGAAACTATAGCGAGTAGTTCTCCAGTGAGTAATAACTCATAAATATTCATTTTTTTGCCTGCTTAATCATTGATTTTTAATTAAATCTGCAGTTACTGAAGGTATTTACTTGGTGGTATTACGTTCTTTCCTTTCCTGTCCTAGGTGAGGTTGGTATTACAGTTTTGATTAAAGCTGCCTGTCAAATCTCATCAGACCTTGTTTCTGTTGCTGTGTAGCACTGCCAAATGTTCACTCTGGACTGAAGCTTTCCATGATGTATTTTCTACTTCAGCTGATTTTTTTTAATGTCAGCCAAATAACTTCTTTGTGTCTTTAATTCTGATAACCACTTTTTTTTTTAAATAAAAAAACATGCAAACATGTAATATATCTATAATTAATAGACAAGGAATTTGCAAACGGGGAGAAGGTTTCCACCCCTGAGAAGGTAGGCAGGACTTTTCATCCCATTCTAAGCACAGGACTGAGGAATCCAAATTCTGTCATTGAAAGCAAGATGTGGTGATAAAGGCTAAAAGGAGGATAAGAAGTGGGCAGAGTATACGGAGGGACTGGGTAAACAAAGAGATATTGTGCAGGAGCACAGATCTCAACAGGAAGAGATCACTGGAAGAAAACAGCCTTGAAGAGAAGACAGACAAGGATTAGGCCTGTGGCAGTCATCAGAAAAATTGGCTCCCAGTAGGTCACCCTCTTTACCCATCCCCATTTCATAACTGTAATAGAGAACAGAGAAATCCCGTGTAACAGAGAAATCCCGTGATTAAACTGCAGTGGATTAAGAAATTACTGCTCTGCCTGCACAAACAGCTTGGTTTTAATTTGTATGTGGCACAGTGTACCTGATAACCTGCAGTGAGAACTCAGACAAACTTAAAATCCACCTCTGTGACAGTTTAAATAAATGAGGCCAACTTTTCAGTGACACAGATGAGCACAAACATAGACCAGTCTGCCAACTGCTGGGGAAGCCACACCTTCTAGCAGTAGATGGAGCAATAACTTCTTCCATTGTCCCAGATCCGTTTTCTGGAGGATTTTGTGCTTTCCATTTTCCCTTCGAAGCCTGGAAAAGAAGCAGTGTGTTTTCAGCTGCAGGGTGTCTCCTCCTGCGTAGAGTTGACAGCTCTTCTGCGGTCAGCAGCTCTATGGGAGTGATACTGTCAACTTTTGTGCTGCTTTACATAGAGGATGACTGCCTGTTGTTGAGTTTTAGGAATTTGCTCCACAGTGCAATTTTTGATCTCTACAGCCTGCCTCCACAGTCTGGGGGAATTTGGCAACTAAGAAGGGTACAGGAATGTGTTCATCAGCCTTTATTTACCGAGCAAGTATGATCTCAGTTTAAAAGTATTCCAGCAATAAAAACAAAACCACTTTTACTTTATTATTAGCTGAGTGATCAGTTGAATGACAACAGATAAGTGGAATAGAAATGAAATTCTTGCATATCTTTAAATGTTAGGCCTGAGGTCAGTCAACCATGGTCCTATAAACACTACCATTGATATTTGGTGAGTGTTTGGCCCAGAAAATCTTTTTATCCTTTGAGCTAACACACATTTTTTACCAGAACCTTCTGTAATACATAAAATGTTGCTCTACCTAGATGAACAGATAATTAGAAGCCCCTTTTCAGGCTTTTTTGGATCTAATCTATCTGCTTACCCTGATCTCATCAAGCCCTGTTTTAGCCTGTAAATGTTATCAGTTTCAATTAGGCTGGATGGTAGAAGTCTGTAGGATATACTATGCAGTTCCTGTGTGAAAATGCATAATGATATAGTACAGGCACATGAATTAAAGACACTGTCCTGCCACAAAACCTCACTGTACCCAACGCACCCAGTATATGGTGTTGTGTGATGGATTGTACTTGAACATCAGAGCCGCTAATGAACAGCTCTCTTTTTGTCGTCACTGGTGAATGCATTGTTCCTGTTGTATTGCCTGTGCTCCATTTCAAGCATTCTCTGAAGACAGAAGTACTGTTTTTCTATGAACTTTTCTCCACACAAATTGTTCTTCTATGAACAATTTATCTTCACAGAACTGCAGCAAGATGATGGGATGGTGTTACCCCTCTGTAGGAGGAAACCGTACCACACAGAGTGATGTAGAGTCCCCTCTAATTTTGAGTGCCAATTGGACGTGCCTAAGTTTTAGCTATTTTTAGAGCTCTTAGAGTATGTGTGTTCAAATATATAATGTGAGCACAGCGGTACTGCAAATCAAGCTCCTAGTTTCCAGCTGAGCACTCAGATAATGAGGATTAGATCCAGTGGGTGATCACCTTTTGAAAGTTAATTTATCCCTGCCTTTTCCACATACTTAAACCTCAGCTCTTCAGAGTGACTTTCCCGGCTTCCTTAATGGTAGTTAGACTGTCTGTTCCCTTCGTGCCAGCCCTTGTCTCACTCACTCAGCAGCTCCCAAATTACAAATGAGGCAGGTCTGGTAGAGACAGTAGGCTCCTGTATTGTATAGCTCAGATCCCGCCCCGCAGCCAGTCTGCTCCGTGCATTGAGCAAGGCGGGATTCCTGTGGGAGAAATCGAGTAAGTGCTCCTATACTAAAAGGTAATGCATATGCACTGCAAGAGCCATTTGAAGCTGTCAGAGCAGCCATACTCCTGGCACTCCTCAATTTTTCTTATTTGACTTCACAAGCTGATTTGCAGTGAGGCCTTTTGTCCTTAACAGAGACGAGGACGAATTCTTTCTCTTACAGAGCTGTTTGTTTACACATCACTGTTTTCTCTGTTCTGTCACTTTATTCAGCGTTTGGCTTTCGGTGTAATAGTATATTTCATATTCTTCTGCTTTGTTTTATGACACTACCCAAATCAGAGTAATCTTTTACATTAGGAGAAATGTTGCAGGATCAATAACAGAATTATTGGACGAGAGGCTGCGAAAAGAAAAAATGGAGTTTGTGTTAACCCCTGAAAGTGGTACTGATGTGGGGATTAATGTTAAACTGTGCCCCAAAATTCTGCAGTTAAGTGCCTTGCTTAAAGTTGATATTCCTAGTTATAATGTAAAAAATGGGCCGGGGGCGAGACAGAGAACCACTGTAGAAATTTCTTACTGAGGTAGACATCTCTGTGGTGTGACACTGTTGTGATGGTCTCCGGGTCAGACATACAAACACGTGAGGCATGTCGCTGTTCCATTTCTTTTTCAGCAGAACAGAAGGCGGAACGTAATGAAACTCGTGCTGTTGCAAGTGAGTCCATGGCTCCACAGGAAAGAAACTTGAATAACAGAAACCAAAATAAACATTTTTATCCTTCATTACCCCAGTTACCTTCTGAGGAAGAAGAAATAAACAAGCTTGAAAGCAAAATAATTAAACTGACAGAACAGGCAGTTTCAGAACTGGAAGGGAAGAGAACAGAAAATGCAGCTGGGGAGCAGAACGCAGTGGTTGGGGCAGAGCTTAATGGTTCGTCGGAGGGAGATTTCCCGTTCTCCAGCCCGGACACATCCAACCCCACAGATCCCTCAACTTCGGAAAGTGAGCCAACAGCTGAAACTGAGACCCTGAAGGACAGCGATGAAACCTCTGAGAGTGACTGTGAGATCACAAACCGAAGAGGGAATCGGAACAGCATCACCGTGGATGCGGTGGGTGCTGAGGACCCCAGAAGGCACGGAGGTCTCAGCGTTACGACTGCACGCACACATGGCAGCTTGGAGGAGCTCCCTGGATCTGAGAACATGAAACCGTCTGATCATGCTGAAAACTGTGAATATTTGGATAACAGTTTGGCTTGAGGTATGACATCCGTGCCCTTGTGCTTCTCACTGTAATCCTCTTGCAAGTGGGTCTGTGCTGCTGTGACTACGACCAGCGAAAGTTTGTCAGAGGACTGATTTTTTTACACGAGTCTGTTCATATTTGTCTAATAATGGTGTTCTTCTGCTAGTTTTGACTGCAGTATACCAAAAATGTAAATAATCTGAGGGGAAGAACTTGAAGCTGTTCAGGTTTAATCATTTTGGTTCTTTGTAATGATTTGAGGTTTCTATGTAGATGGATGTCATTTATAGCCGTGTAGCAAAGAGACCAGTGATAACGTTGTACCATGTCACTGGACTTCTGGAGGGCGTGGGGTCTTAGTGCTGGACTTCACTTTAATGGTTAGAAGTGTCTTCCAGTGATGGAAAATTTGGAATGATGAATTGGGAAGTACCTTAGGGTCATAGGGTTTCTCAGTTTCTCAGACTGCATGCTGTTTCTCTGTCCATAATGTCTGCGAGTACATCCTTAGAATAAGACCGCTGTTCAGTAATGGGAAGCAGAATGCTTTCTGAGAACCATCCCTGCGTGTGTATTGTTCTCTCATTTCAATGTATCTTTTGTATCTTTGTATCTTTTACTTCCCTCTCCCGGTTCATCTCATGAAAACAAAGGGAGTTACTTCACCAGACACTAAGAACCCAAACTAATGATGCTCTGAAGAAACATCAGAGGAGCCAGAAGTCTTTTTGCGAGGAACAGCATTGCTGTTCCAAAGCAAGGAGAACAGCAGGAGGAGAACCGGTTACGCCCTGCCAGCCTGCTTGGTGCTCTGGGTTACTGGAATTGCATCCCTCAGCCTCCAGGAGCTGCAACAGCCCTCAGACCATAACGGGTGGTAGATGCCAGCCTACTCTATTTGTGCCTTCCTTTTTGAAAGAATCTGTCTCATATTTTATGTTTTGGAAAACATAAAAAAAAATCGTGTTTATGTTTCCTCCTCATTTCACCACTCCTTGGTGGTAGGTTTATTTGCGCTGTTACTGCTTCCTTAAACGTCTTCCCTTGTTGGTGTTCAGTCATAGGAAAGCTTTCCTGTAACAACTGGAAGAGGGAGGCTGCTGTGTCATTCCCCAGCTCGCTCCTGAAGCTGGAGCTGTGCCACTCTGCCCCTCGGAAGGCAGCAACAAGGGAATGCTTAACGGTGAAGTTAGCAGCTGTTGGAGAAGGGGAGGCACGTCCTTCCTCTCCTGCTCGTAGCATAAGGAATCGTCTCTGCAGCTGTGGAGCTTCTATGGGCCAGCAGCCGTCAAGGCAATTTTTCTGCTGGCTTGGGAACTAATTGTCTGTAAATGTTCATTTCTCACTCCTAGAACTTGAAACCAATCAGAGAGAATTAAAACAAATTTAATAAAATACTACTAATAAAAAGGAAAATCCCTCCCAGATTGAATCCTCCTTTGACAAATAACTGCCAGCTGCAAATTTTTACAGCCCACTTGTCAGCCACTGAATAAACAGAGTTTATATTAGCAATACTGACAAACTCTTCTGTATATGGGAGCTGAGCTAGCAGGTGCTGCCGTAATCAAGGTGTCAGAGTCCGTGAGCAGTTTGTATTCAGCAGAAGAAGGGCTGTATGTAAATGATTACATATAAATATAAGGAATGATAGTGGGAAGGTGAAAAATGTGGCTTGTCGCTGTTCTCATGTGTTTTCCTTGCCAGGTGCATTCGTGTAACCCTTTCAGCGTCTGTCTGCAGGCAGTAAACCCATAGTCACGGTGCTCCTGGGATGGGTTTCCTTCCTCTTTAAAGGTTCTTTGACACTGCAGCATTTCACCGATGCTAAGCAGCAGCCCTTAGGGAAAAAAACATCTGTATATTTAAGTGCGTTAGGAACATGAAGCAGTAAAAAGTTTTTCTTTCATTATCCTGACAACAATTTAAGTTCCTCATAACCTGAAAACCACGAAGAGTTTAAGCATTTGAAAGATTGTTGTGCTGTTGCCATTAATTGTAACTGACTGCACGATTGACTCATTTATATGACAGTACTGACAAGTCAGAAGAGAAATAGCTGCAGAAACTGAAATCTCTGGGAGAATGTGGCAGATTTTTTTTTTCCTGTAATGCTTGAATGTTGCATGAAGTACCATTTTATTCAAGATACGTTCTTCTCCATCTTTCAGAGACTAATCCTGCACAGAGCTAAATATCAATGCGGTCAGAGCTGATGCAAGCCAGTAAAAAGGGCAGGATTTCATGTAGCCGAGCTCTGAAATGTCCAGGTGAAACGTTCAGGGTGTTTTACGGCCGTTGTTTCCTTGTCCTAAATCTTCCCTGACCCACAAATGTGTGAGTTGATGTTTGCTGTTGTTCCCTCAACAGCCAGTTAATGGTATTAATTAGTGAAGAGCTTGGTGCAGAAACTGGAGCAGGTGGAAGCAGTGCTGGACCAATGGTTGCTGTTCAGTGCCTCACTCACTGGTTCTTTGTGGTGTGCTTTTTTCTGTGAGAAGAAAACGGAGATGTACAACTCCGTGTCAACAAGGTCATCGGGGTAACTCTCCTTAAATGCAATGTTTGTGTCTTTCATAGAATCACAGAATGGCTCGGGTTGGAAGGGACCTTAAAGATCAACTCCAACCCGTAGGCAGGGACACCACCCACCAGATCAGGTTGCTCAGGGCCTCATCCAGCCTGGCCTTGAACACCTCCAGGGATGGGGCATCCTGTTCCAGTGCCTCTCCACCCTCTGCGTGGAGAATTTCCTCCTAATTCCTGGTCTTTGCAACCATTAAGTTCATGGAAGGTACCTAGATCTCTGGAAATCTCATTTAGAGTGCTATATTCGTACTGCGATGTTGGTCCCGTCCGTTGTGCCCGAGTTAATGTGTATTCTAGCTGCAGGTTTAGCCTTCTCTCAGGAACACAAGATTTCCACTCCAGGACGCTTGTAGAAGTCAGACTGCACTACGTGGTAGCTAATTTAATAGTCGTGTCAGCATCTTTCTTGGATGTTGTTTAAATTTGTATTGTTGTGTTATTAGGACTGTGATTTTTTGGGTAAATTCGTTCATGTTTTGTTGTGGAGTCAACACTACTTTATTGGGTTTCTTTTAGACTCATGTTCCCTTTTTCTAGGACTTTAGGAATGGGGAAATTACATCCTGCTGTAAGCTCTTTTGCTGCTGGGCTCTGGGGAAGCAAACTGGGAAGCGGAATGCTGTGGGAAGGGGATGGATGAGATGCGTTGCATAAATTGATTTTAAGCACATTGTCTCACCTAAGAGCAAATCCATGCGTTATCTGTGAGAAGGATTTCATTTGAAAGTACTGCGCTGTGGTTATTTGAAAAACAACGTTCAGTGAATTTGTAAAATAATTGTGTGAAAATGACAGCTGAAGAAGCGTCTTTTAGAATGTTGTGTCTTTTCTAAGTGAGACTATTTTTAAGCATATGGTAATTTGTATAATAAAGACAGTGGAATTTCTTTAATCCATATGAGCTCAGGAATGTATTTCAAAATCTTAACCGAGATTAAGTTGAAAGTCTGCTGCGTTTCTAAAAGATAGGATTTTGCTTACCAGCCTCTGTTTTGTAGTTTTACTTTTTAAATGATGCAGTTTAATTTATTTGCAAACCTTTCTTTTGTTGCTGCCTGGATTAACTGCGCAACATAGTTCAACTATATTAATATATTTTGTCATCTTTAATAAAACCATACATTTCCTGATACGCTTCTTCTACCTGCTTATTTCCTTTGCTCAGTATCAGATGAATGATAGTCATGAGTTAGTGCTGTAGTATTTCCAGAGTTGTGTTAAAACAGAAAAATAAAGCTTTATAGAGCGAGACCTCTAAGTTTGTTGAACATTATCTGGCTGAAATGTTTTCACTGTCACATCTCCCTGTCTCAGTTGAGTGATTTACTTCCTAAATTTTTGTGTGAAGAAACACACTCAGTATTTTTTGGCTTTGAAAGTAATATTAATCTCTGCTAATTCTATCATCGTTGTCCAAGCAGCATTAAATCTTCCGTATACAACCCAGTTACCGCCAGTCACAAACTGGAGGCGCTCAGGAGTTTTTGCAGAGGGGTAAAGGAAAGCTGGAATATTTAAGTCTGCTTTCAGTGGTATTCAACTATAGGCACATGTGTAGACAGCCTAAACTCAAACAGAAGCTCAAACATGTTTGAGAATAAAACCTGAAAATACAACAAGAATAACATAGTGAACCTAACGTTTGAAATAGAAATGTCTGTACTTTCCCCTATTTTTAGGGGAAGTCCATGACCCAAGTCTTACAACACGACACTCAAAGCTGTTGAAAGCATTGAGATCTTTTTACCTTTTCGGATTTGCAGTTAAATAAAGGACAGCATCTAATCAGAGGCAATTCCTCACTTATATTTATTATTTTTTGTAAATTTTGGTATCTGACTTCTGGTCCCGTAAGAGCCCCTCAGGATGCGCAGCCCCTTTACAGGCTTTATCAGCCCTGTAACTCAGCACTCCTACTGGCATGCCTTCCACCCCCAGACTGCACAGAAGGGAAGCTTTTCATCTTCAAGAAAACACATCACGGCGTTGAGTTGATGCTGCTTTTATTGACCAGCTTACAGAAAGGCGGCTCTACAAAGTGATACACGTTTGTTAGAGAAGCAAGAGAATGGAGGTGGGAATCCCTTTGCCATGTGTCGTGGTGGCCGACGGCGCAGCCCAAGGTACTTGGTGCTGCCCGGTGATTTTCTGGCCTTCGTTAAAGCCTGGTTCTGAGCCATCTCTTCTTCTTGTCCGCGGCCTCAAACTGTTTCTCTTCCCACAAGTTCCCGTTGCACACCCCAATCACGCAGCAAGCCAGGCGTTTGCCTGCGTTTCCATTTTCCAGACTGGCCTTGTTGTTGCCCTTGCCCATGTCGTCTTCCTGCTCGTGGATCACGACGGATCTGCCCAGGATGGAGTACGGGCCGAACAAAGTGGCGAAGAGATTCGGTTTGTATTTTCTGATTTTGCCATCTTTGGGAGAGAAGTTCCCAAAATCCCCCGGGTGGCGGGGGTGGTTGACGCTGAAGGGGTTGTAGTGTCCTCCGGTGGAGTCGCAGCCGTTGCTGAGATCCCCAAGCTCGTGGATGTGAATAGCTCTGCCGGACTGGGCGTCATCCAGCGGAAACCCGTCCAAGTGAAAAATGGCTTCCAGTCTTCCCTGCGAGTAATGCTGTCTGAACAAGACCTGTCCAGTCACTTGTGGCTTGTCGGCATCTATTTTGGAGCTGGGCTTCATCTCACAAGTGGCGTAGGTCATCCCGTCGGTCTCATTACCGGCCACTACTGGGTAGAGCAAATTCTGCCAGAGGTCGTTCACTTTCTTCTGTATTTCTTGAAGGGTCTCTCTGCTTGGGTCAGTTTCTTCTTCTGCCGCGACGCCAGAGGCAGACAGGGCGAGTCCAGTGAGCAGAGCAAGCAGCAGAAGCATCCTGGCAATGCCGAGCCTGCGAAGTGCACAAGAAGCCAGCAGGAGTGAGAGGCGCCTCGCAGCAGCGTGGCTGGGGAGGGAGGGGAGCACGCAGCCCGTGGGGGCACTGAGCACGCACAGCAGCTGCAGCCTGGTCCCAGCGGGCTGCTAAATCTGGCTAACGCGATTAATGGAAACCAAAGCAAAACGCGCCCCTTTAAACACAGACAGTTGTCACCCACGACTAAAAAAACAGCGATTTAGTATTTCGCACCAGATCTTGCTCTTAAAAACTGCCTCTTTCCCCGCAGACATCAAGTAATCTGAAGTGCTGCTTAATCTGTTTTTGAGTTTGCATTGAGACTTTCCTCCTCCTACAAACTCCAGCAGGACCGTCTGCCAGGAGGCTTGTTTTGGTCCACCTCCACACACCCGAGCCGTGCGTTACGAGTGGAAAGCAACGAGCCAGCGAGCGGATTACCTTTCCCGGTCGCTGCAGGACCCCTCAGTGGCAGCTCCTCGCCTCTGCTCCCACCAAGTGCAGTGCGGCCAGCCCCCGGCGCTGAGCTGCTGGAGGCTGATGCGTGCTTGTGTAAGAGCTGGGTAACGCTGCGCAGGGGAGGGGTCACCCGCAGGGCTGCGGGACAGCACGGACGGACGGGAAAAAGTTTCCAGTGTTTTCATCTCAGGCAGGGCGAACTCTTTGCCCTCGCTCTGTTCGCCTGCGAAACTGGCTCTCGGTCCTCACCACCATCCCGCAACAGAAGGAAAAAAAGTTTCCAAGCTGTTGAAGTGACTTGCCTGGTGATGACTTCGTGTGCTTATCTAAAACAAGCGACCTTCCACGGGCAGCGAGGAGAGCAGCAGCTTTGCTAAGGCACGGTCGGACGGCTCGGTCACTTCTGCGCTGGTTGTCATGGAGTTGTTTTGCATTTCCATTCCTTCATTCGTCAAAACTGAAATTGGTCCTTCAGCAACAGAAAATGTTGCACATGGACGTGTACCAAAGTTTTGGTGGTTTTAAAACCCGGAAGGCACAGTCCGAACTCTCAGATGTTGAGGCACATTTAGTGATGCTTCTCTGTAAAGTTTTCGGGCTACTGCCTGCTGCTTTACTTGCCAAGTTATCTGCTTCACCAAGTTTCTCTCTCTTCTTTTTTTTTTTCTTTTTCCTTTTTTTTCCTTTTCTTTTTTTTTTCTTTTCTTTTTTTTTTTTTTTTGAGAAACCAGTGATTTCTTTCCGAAGGGTGAAGCGAGCAGCGCTAAGGCGCTGCGACGTCAGATGGAGGCACAGCAAGACCGTTTCCCAGAAGCTGGCTGGCGCGCGCAGCGTTCACGTTTCATCATCCTCCGACCTGAGAAACCTGCTCTACTCCGGGGGGCATTGCCCTGGCTGTGGCACTTTGCAGAGCTGTGCCTGAAACGTGGATTCGGCCACCACAAGGGCAATTTAGCAGGCTGGGATTTGTGTAGGGAGAGAGGAGTAGCTCGTGTAACTTGGGAACAATTCTCAACGTAAGAAAATTGCGAAGAAAAGCCTTTTTTCCCAATTTCTGTCTTCTGCCAGCTGGGAAAGGAATGTGGCTGTCAGCTTCTGGAATGGCAGAAATGCGTGCGTTATCTTATGGGTATCACACGCTACATCACACCCAAGATACTCAGTTATTTGCAAGCTGATTTGTTTTTTCTTTTGGTGTGAGGGCAAGTAGAGCTAAAGGAGTGCCTCCTGCCTGGCTCATTTGCCAGGCACTGGAAACACAGGGTCAGATAATTCTGCTTGGGATATTGCGATATTGAACATGGTACTTCAGCCCTGGGCTCCTGGTCCTAATCGACGAAACAGGACAACTGATGTTTCTTTTATTCGGGGTATTTACGAGCTGTTCACATCCCTGTGCCCATGGGAGCCCTGTAAGGCTGAGCCAGCGCTTCCCCCTGCCCTGCCTTTCCCCAGGTTCATTCCTGGCAGCCTCCAAGCTGGGGAAATGCACCCTCACAAGGCAGTAATGCATTTTACAGCAGGAACTCGGGTCAGAATCGTGGCTGCTTCACATGCAGTAATGCTGCTGGCTTGAGTGGCGTTTGTGCTGTTTTACACCAGCTGGGGTTCTGTCCCTAAAAAAAAGAGAAGCCCTGAAAAGCCCAGGGTACTTGCTGCAAAGCTCTTCTTTGATGTACTGCACACGCGGGAGCCAAGCAGAAATGCAGACGGGTGTAAAGGAGATGATCAAAGGGACAGAGAGGACTGCAGCAAAGCTAAATGATGTATTTGTAGTGCTCTGCACTTCAAAGAACGCAAAGGAAATAGTAGCTGTGGGCTGCTGTCAGAAAGATGTATTTTAAAGAGGAGAAGGACTGATAACTACAAGAAATGCAATTGCCAGGGTGGTTTGGCATTCATTCCGGCTCTGAACGCTGGAAGTAGCTAAGCAATAACCAGGTGGATCGTTAAAGCGTGTTGCTACCCACTGTCCATGTCTTAGTTTTCTATTTGAAAAGAGGCGACGAATAACGGGCTAATGGCCCTTACAGCAGGCAGTGGGAGGAAAGCCCCCATGACCTGACCGTGCACTGTTTACAAAATAAACCTCTCTTTTTAAAGCCACAGTGTACAGGGCCTGGGGTATACTGAATTTCAGGCCATGTCCTAGAATCTCCTGGGCTCTGCAAGCCAGAGCTGTCCAAGCAAGCCGGCACTGTTATTCACCGGGCTGTAAGCTCCACACAAGGGCAGAGCTTTTGCCTGCGTTCCTCAGGGCCCAGGATTTCGCTCCCCGGTCACCTCTTGATGGCCAGAGGAACTCGAACTCCCAACACAAACGGAAATCTCAGTCCATGCCGTGACCTCCTTGGGCTGGTCGCTTGGTTTGGGGGTGACGTTGTCCTGTTGCACCACACCGCTGCGTGACCTGACATCATTTGACTTGCCCGGTGTAGACTCAACATGATGCAGAAGCGCTGCGTGGGAGAGCACCCATCGTAGCCAGCAGTGGCCTGCCTCTGTCTGCAGCTCGGCTCGGCTCCCAGCGGGCTTACGGCAGGATGGCTCTCCATAAAAGTGACACCCAGGGAAGGCAGGTCTTACGTCTTCCGCTGCAGGTAATGAAGCTGACTGCTCTTCTCCACGTATGGCTGAGGCTGGAGCCGCTACAAGAAAGGGATGTTTGTAGCCTGAGGGAAGCAGAGCCAAGATCATTGGAAACCTAATGTGCTCCTTCGGTTCGGGGCGCTCCCTGCCATTTCTGAGTCATGGTCCCAGCCTGGGAGCCAGTGAGGCTGGCGGGTCATCAGGCAGCAGTCTGAACCCTACTTGTGCTGCTGTGCAGGAGTTTCGTGCTTGCTGTAGAGTGACTGCAGGGCACCGGATTTTCCATGCATTGTCTATGGCATAGTACTGTGTGTGCCCTGCGCAGCAATCTCCTGCGAGCACATCACCAGCCCCGCGTGGTGTCTGCTGTGCCCGGGCACCTGCCTGCGGGTCTGCAGGTAAGCCTGCAGCGATGATCAGGATCTGTGGAGCTACAGGCAGTGGTGACGAGTTAGGATTTAAAGAGGAGAAACGCCATCAGGGTGTCGGTGAGCAGTTTTTGCCCATGTGGTGCAGTACAGGGCTGGTGCTGGGGTGCAAGCAGCACCTCCTCCTGCAGAAATCAAGGTGGAGGAACTCATTTTGCAACTGCTGTAAGGTGAAAAAAATGACAGGAGAATGAGAAAGCTTGCTCTAGCACAGGGGCAGTCTGCCACTGGTGGAGGCTTACTCTTCCTGTTTATTCCCATTCCTTGTCTTGGTGGTTCTATTTAAAGAAATAAAGATATTTAGTGCCTGAGATAAGCATCCATTTATAATCTTCTTGCAAAAGAGCTATGTGCATTTCCAACTTTTCAGGGCATTACCCATACAAAAAATCAAGTTAGATAAATACACAAAAGGGAAACAACACTGTTCTCTATGGGGACTAATTTCTCTTGAAAATAGAAGATCATGCAACTGTCAAACTAGTTTCCATCAGCCAATTTGAAAAATTCTTGAAATTCTTCCTCTTTAATAGCTTGAGAAGAAATCATTTTATGAGAGTGAGAGGAACTGTAAGTAAGCTTTTTGACAAAGCTGCACTCAGAAACCCATTCTAGTTCTGTCAGCCTAATTTAACAGAATTTCATCTTCACATGTGGATATAAAATATAAATATGTAACATAAAAATTAGGGATGGAACCCAACTATTAGATAATTTAGGTTATTATTAGTGTTTGTATTAATTTCTTGACCCTTTATTAAATATGTATCCTTTCTGCTGCACAGCATTAATCTGAAGGAGGTTTTGCTCTTTGAGAGGAAGGAACGAACACAAGACTGCCCTCCAGCTCAGTGGCCGCTGGCCATGTATGGAAAGATCTTGAGGTTTGTTTTTTTTTTTTTTAGATTCAACGTGCATGTTGCACAACATGTGAATGTTTGCACAACTGCAGGTCTGTGTGTGGCTCCCAGTCAAAGCTCAGGAGCCACGGGGCAGCTGGGCCAGCAGGTCAGCCATACGAGCAGCAGCCGCATACGAGCAGTTAAATGATCCCTGTCCCATGGCATGGTGTGACAGCTAAGCACCTCAGAAGACTAACTAAGGTCATCATGGATGAGGAGACCACGATTTTCAGGTCCTTCTGTCCTACTATTCCATTAAGGAGAGCTTCGTTTGCGGGTACCAACAGGTGCCAGCTCCTTCTTGGAGCCAGAGGCCTCCTACCCAAGCAGGAGGCAGGTTCGAGGCCTGTAGGCCCTGAGGGCTTCCCAGGGCCAACAGGGGAGCTCAGTCCGTCCCTGCAGGAAGGGGCCCAGCCCTGGCCTAGGCTCATCCCTGTCCTCAGGAGCTGGTGAAACAGTCCCAATCCTTTTAAGCTTTCCTCCCAACTTCTCCAGGCTCCTGTAGTGAGTGTGTCACTTGTGCCCATGGAGCGCGCACCTCTTTCTGGAAGGGAGGTGCACAAACACCCCAGCACCTCAGCCGGACAAAATGGACTACGCACTTGTCCTGCAAGCTCTGTTACTCTCCACATCATAACATGGCATTTGCCTGAGCCTTGCCCGCAGAACTGCTGTCTATGCAATCGTTTCCATTTTACATTTCTCTGGTTGCTATTCCTGCCAAGCATGGGATTTTACCTTTGTTCTAATTGAGTTACCTCCTTTTTATTTCATTTCCCCCACCCCTTATTGTTTCTCCAGCTTGTCACGAACATTTTGAATTCTAATCCTTCCCTACAGTGTATTTACAGCCCTTCCAGCTTGGTATCAGCTGTGAATTTAATCAGTTTACTTTTTTGTTCTGTCATCCAAGTCATTAACAGAAGGGTTGAATAAAGCCGAATCAAAGACAAACTTGTGCATCCGAGGCAGGCTGTCCTCCCCGCTGGGAACCGACCAGTCACCAGGCTGGGAGCAGAGTTCCCACCATCATCATCTTTGTAGCAGTGGGATCAAGACCATTCTTTTTCCCTAGCTTGTATGCAAGAATGTCGTGTGAGGTAGTACCTGAAGTCAAGATTCACTTCTACTTCATTTCTACATGCAATGCTTGTTATTCTCTTATATCATTATATAAAATAAATAAATAAATATATTTCCTGATATCTTTTACTTATTTCCCTTTTTGGCCTTCAGGTGAATGCAAAAAGCGTGTTTCTTTTAAGGGTTTTTCTGAGGCTGTGACTTCTGAATTGTGCTTTTCCTATTCTCCCTGGATCTTCAGAGTTCACAGGAACCAAAATCATTCACTGGCCCTATCACAACATATCTGCATTATCATTATTATATTATTATGTAGTGTCTTTGAAGTGCTGCCTGATACCAAGTGGTATTTGAGCCCTCAGGCATCCACAGCTCGTGCAAAGCCACCTTTTGTGCACACATCCTCACATTGCTATCTCCCTTCTGCCAAAACCGTCAATCTGACCTGTTGTATTTTAATGTCACATCAGCTTTGGAAGGAGAGATGGGGTTAATTCATGCTAACTAGACTAAGTACTTTTCCAAAGGTTCACATTTTTGATCCTCTTATTTCCTGTAAGCAGCACCTGCGGGTAAAAACCTCCCGGCTTGTCCACCTTCCTCGCCACCTTCTTACAGTTGCCAGTAAGGCACAACCCACCACAAACAGAGGAGCAGTGTCCACTCCTGGGTTTGTATCCTAATGTGGAATTGTATGTGCATGTCAAGTTTCTAGATAAAGAGAAAAAATAAGGATTTGTTCCTAGACTCAGGAGGATCCTGGTGTTCCCATGCCACAAACAAGAAGCCTCCCACTAGGATTTAAATTCCTGCTTCCTCCTGCAGGAGCCAGAGGCTCTACTTTGCACAGGGGCAAACTAGAGCTCAGCAGAAGCTGAAGGCAACCACGTTTTATGAAGACAAAAGCCCACCTGGCTTTGATATGGGGCAGGGGCAGGCACTGGCCAGCAGCTGTGAGGGGCAGCAGCTCTGGGCTGGGACAAAGCCGGAGCCCAGCAGCACCCAGCAGGTTCCTGAGGAGGTTCCTGCTCCACGACTGCTACAAGGTGCAGGGGAGCTGGCTGAACTCCTGGGGGCTATTTCAAAGTGGGCCTTTCACTACAGACCTTGTGGTATGTTGCTATTAGAGAAAGAGCAAAAAAGAAAAGCATGGCTTATTGTTGGATAACTGTTTCCTTTGAAAATTGTACTAGGTAGATCAGGGCCTGAACACTTGCGTGCTTTTGAAACATTTGGTGGTAATTCCACTGTGTTTGTATTTTTGACACTAGTAGGGGGAAAAAAATAAAAACTTGCATTTTTCTGTAGAGTAAAAATTGTTTCCATGGTCAAGTGGCTCCCCACTTTTTTAGCCATATTTATTCTAGTGGGTTGATTTTGTAAGCATAACTGAAACCCTGGGAGACTAATGAAGTTTAACAGTGTGTGTTAATTATATCCACTTTTGTTGTCTCAGTGAAAACATGGGATCCTAAATCCTATTTACATTCTGAAATTTCAGAGGTTCCAGGTCCCTCATCTGACCTTAACATCTTTTAGTTTCATGCGGCTTTCGTAAGCCTGTGCACATATTTAAGTTCTCCTGTGGAGAATGTTTTTTGAGATCAGATGTTCAGGGATTATGAACACAAGAGTTTTCTTACCTTGTTTAAAATCATTTTGACATTTTGGTGTAAGTCATTAAGATTGTTTTCTTGAACTGTCTAATGGGCCACAGTACGGGTGAACCATTTTTAGAAAAAATAAATAGAAGCACCTAAGTTTCTAATTGACCCACCTGAAGAATTCCAACATAAATATTTTGCCCACTCTGAAGTAAATATTTGCACCTGATTTCCTCCCCAGGGAAGACTACTTCCCCATTTAGCAAATAATTAAAGACAGAGGCCATGCCTGGGGGGAGCACGCAAGAACGGTCCCTTCCATCTGAAGATGCTCTCAGTACTGTTTATTTTTATTTTCTTTCTTCTTCCTTCTCTGAACTGTGCAGAGGGACCCAGTTCCCCCAAATGCTGTCAGATTTTGGGATCTCTGCAGAGACGTGAGGTGTTTCTGCTGGTTCTGTTTCAGCCCCGTGGATCCCGTTAGTTCCAGCCCAGCAGTACAAGGGATTCAAGTATCTCTGAAGCCACACGTTCAGGTCTAGAAAAATAGAGCTGGTATAAGGCAAAGCACATAAAGGGAATGCATTTTTACCAGCTCCAATGTATGCATTAATAAACAAGACTGAGAATGCCACCTGCTTTCAGAAAGGTTTTCAACTTGCAGGGCATGGAGTTCTTAATAGTATTCCATTAGCTATAATGGGGAATAGTGGTGCAGATTTCCCCCAGGAAGATGGTACACATTTGTACAGAATAAGGCTCCTGCTGGGCTGTTTTATGAATGTGGAGTGTTTCAGTTCCAGTTAAATAGGATAACCAGCTGTTTTCTAGAGCACATGGAGAAATCCTTGGGTTGGATGTTGTTCCTACTCTCAGTGTTAGGATGCCTGTAGTAAATGAATAAGAACACAGCAAATATTTCACTGTGGCCCTGTTGAAGGGAAAGCCATTCTTCAGATGCATTAGAAACAGCTCTAACAGATGCAAGGAAAAAAAAATCTTATTTTTTTGAAGCTGTCCTTTTTTATTTTGTTACAAATTTACCTTCCATCTCCAGCTTCCAGGTTTTCCTCCTATGAGCTATCATCTGTTTTGTCACTTGCAAGGCTTTATTCTCAAAGCCTGCAGATGTTATTAAAACTGAGGATTATAAGGTTATGAAGTGTGTTGTAGAAGCCAGATACAGATTGGATGTTTTTGTTAGAGGATTACTGAACTTTGTTAACAGGAGTGAGCTTGAACTATTCTGGTGGAAGTTCTGCCGTGCTGGTTATGAAACATCTGATCCTGGAGCAGAGGTAGAGCTGCACCTTAGCCAGGTCCCAGTCTCCAGCCGTGCTTCATGCTCATGGTGCGTAAAGCTGGACCACTGACAAACAATATATAATGGTTTCATTGGAAAAAAATGGCATGGGCATGGCAGAAAATATCTACGTACCATGAAGTGCCAGATATCCTCCTAATCTCTTGTTCACTTCAGAATCCTTTTCTACTACTGGGACATATTACAGACAACAAAGCTACAACAAAATAAAATCAGCATATGAGATACGTGCTTTCATTTCAGTTTTAAATACATTGAAAAGATCTACCACTTTTTGTAGCTTTTTATAACTTGCATACGCCTACACAATGCTAGGCCCTTATGCAAGAAAACTCCCCCCAGCTTTATTGCTGAGCATGGCATCATGTAGCATGGAACATCCCTTTGGTCACTCCAGGTCAGCTGTCCCCAGGGTGTCCCCTCGCAGCCTCTTGCCCACCCCTGCCTCCTCACTGGGGCACACGGAGAGACACAGAGAAGTCCCTGACACTGTGAGAACTCTGCTCAGCAACAGCCAAAACATCGTTGTGTTATCAGCACAGTTCTGGTCACAAATCCAAAAGTCCATTTGATTTGTCCAAGCAGACTCCTAATTGCTTAATAAATCCCTTAAATATTTATTTGGTAGAGTGGCAAATTATTAGCTGGCTAGAGATGTAGCAGGTGCCTTTTTAAAGTCACTCTCTATTTGCATCAACAGGGAAAAGGGAAAATCTGGGGTCCATGTAAACAATTTAAAAGTATAATTAGTGCCATAAATGAATGTTTGGTATTTATGTGATATGTATATATTTCTTATCAGTGAATCAGTCACGATCCTGTCCTACTCTGAAACTATTCACCAGTTTGTGTTCTTGTGGTTATTCAGTTCATTAAAATCCAGTTGCATGTTTCTCCAGGCAGGATGAGTATCTTTTGCCATGGTTAAGGATATTTATTCATCTTTCTGTCTAGATATAGGATGGATTCTTAGTTTTGTTTTGATTTAATGGATAATTTTGAATTTTGACATTGCTCTCACAATATCCATCTGGGGTCAGATTTTAAAATCAGCTGGGGGGGGAGTTCAGCTAAAATTTCAACAAAAAATGCAGATTTAAAAAACATCCCATTAGAATGCAAGTCTTTATATAAGATAGAATAAAGGCTATACATTTTAAGTAATTGACTAGTTACACTTTTCTTATTATAGCCATATATTCTTGTTTTCAGACAATAAAAGAGAATCTTTGTGTTCTGATTTTTTTTAGATTTGGTGTGACTACATAGTTTGAAAATTGCTGCACGTAGTTTCATCAAAGAACATAACGTTGTCGCATCACAACAGGAAATATGGCCGTAACATTAAAAGGCAGATTTGGATTCTGGATGCATTTTAGTCAGTGCCTTTTTTTTTTTTTTTTTTTTGGACATAGAACAAGCTGCCTAACCCCCTACTACCTCCAGTTTGCCCTTTTTCAAAGTGATGATAACAATGACTCACTTCCTCATGGGGGTATTTTGAGGCTTAGTTGAAGTCTGAGAAGTTGTTTCTGACCCTGAGAAAATTGATGTCAGAAACTGCAATATTGGAATACTAATCTTGCAAGGCTTGGATAAATAATTGTCCACAAATGAAAAGCTATTTTCTCTGCATTTTTTTTGGCCCCCTCTATAATATTGCTTGAATTGGTAGAGTTCGAACTTAATACAGACAACAGAGGAGACAGTGGACACTGCTTACCTAAATAAACAAGAGCCAGAGCCCGAATTATTAGTAAATACCAAGGCTTCATTTAGGTTGAATAACGCTGCAATCCAACAAATAAATGAGCCATCAAGTTTGAATTTATGTAGCATACGAAACACATTAAAGCCATCTGACCATGACAAAGGCCTTTTCTGCTGTGAATAATGAGGCCAACACATTATAATATCCTTTAGATGAGACATTAAACCCAAGGTCCTTTCTGTTTGTCTCTGGTGGCCGTCCAGGTGGAAGGTAAAGATTCCCTGGCATTTTGCTAAAAACATAGAAAATCTCCAGCCCCCAACAGTATTACTTTCCCTGTAAAAAAAGATTAGAATAGCCAATGCTACGTACGAGTTGAATATCATCAGGCAAAATGCAAAGTACCTGCCCGTTTTCTTATCCATAAGGACAGTGGGGAAACTTCTCTTGCTTTAGTGAGAGCAAGGTCAGCATCCCTGGGACCAATGTCGGTCTTGGGAAGTCCTTTGGGATCCTGAGAATGTAAAACATAGAAAAATAATTAATTCTCATCAGCAGCACATGTTGTGGTAACAAAGAACATGTCCAAATAATATATATTTGCATGTGCCTGTGCTTGCATAACTAGACATGCACATTTGCATCGGTAATTTCTAGGAAGGAATGATTTGGAGATGAAAAGAAAATAATTACGACAGGAAAAATTTCTTACCGTAACTTGTACATGTGCGATTCACTCGAGGAAGTTCATCTCAAATTTCAGGTTCTTTTGTATAATCCTAGTGATTTTGTACCACTTGAGATATTTTAACTTGAGCTATTTTAGCTATTACGCTTGATATACCCTTAGTTTGATATGAGCCTCCGTGAAATTTTATCTAAGTGAAAAGCAGGTTCTTGCTCACTGAGCATGTCTTAGTTGCATAGTTTCACACCAAAGTTTCTTAGCATCAGACTCATAGGGGTATGGCACAAGGTCATGTGAAAGGTAAATCTCAGAGTCCTCTCACAGGTGTAAATCTATTGTCTTACTGTTATCAAGCTGACTGAACTCGTTTGAATTGAAGGGAATGAGAGAAAGGACGAGGGAACAAAACCCTTGAAATGAGCTAAGAATCATGCTGGAGCTGAACCCCCTTAGTAGCAGAGATGGTAAAGCCTTTCATGAGGAACTGACTGATGAATCTGGGCATCTTTCGATTTTCTGAATAATGAGCCAGTTCTTCCCTCTTGCCGAGAAACACATGGGATGTGAGGAAATCAGCTGGAAACCCGGCCATGTCTCTCTCGTTCGGCATCCTCTCCGCTAGAGGCAGAAAAGTGGTACCTTATGAGAAAAGATGGCTTGAGGGGAAGCTTGGTGTTCAGTCAAAGCAAATTCGGTCCCTGTGAGACTTGTGCCCCTTGATGTTTGTTCTGCTTTTATCAGTTATCAACGGGAATGCCACAGAAAGCTGTGACACTTGTCCAACAGCGATTACTGCTGGCTGCGCTAAGGAAATCAGCTCTGCTTCCTACTTTTAGTGTGTATCTGCTTGAAACTTCCGACCTGGTGGAAATATCCCCCAGGTCATATCTTCCAGGTCTTTATGTTTGAGAAAAGTACTTTACAAGAGAGGAGAGCAAGGAAAATATCTATGCGTAACACATCTTAATATTGATTTCATTGACTTGCATTTCATTCATTTCGGCATTAGGGATAGGAAGCTCTAGTAATGAGGACTGAAAACATGTTGGCTTTGATTTTTTGTAAAGTAGTTAAAGACCACACTACACGTATTTAACGACACTTCAAGATGTAGGTCCTTTGTGGGATTTGACAGATTCAGCCTGTGCCTTCTGGCAGCCACTTGGCACCAGGTAACCACAAGCCTTGAAATAACGTACGTGGTCTTCAAAGTGACCAGTGGGGATTCCTTTTTGTTGGAAACTTCTCTTAAATGGACACAGAAAAGAAGCTGTCCCTTCAAATTTAGCACTCTGTCTTCTAAAAACAAGTTCAACGTTCTGAAAATTGTCTAATCCTTCGTACAATCTGATTTGCTAGCATGGTGTACCTTTCCACAAATTACCTATATTACTTTGTTCTACACCTTAAGGTATACATTTAGGCACAAAGCTATACCAGGGAAGGGTCAGGCTGGACATTAGGAAACATTTCTTCACCATGAGGGTGGTCAAACACTGCAACGGGCTTCCTAGAGAGGTGGCTGATGCCCTGTGCTGCCAGTGTTCAAGAGGCCTTTGGATAATGCCCTCATTAATATGCTTTAACTTCTGGTCAGGCAGTTGGACTCGATGATCTCTGTAGGTCCCTTCCAACTGAACTATTCTACTCTATTCTATTCTGTTCTATTCTATTCTATTGTGCTGTGCTGTGTTATGCTGTGCTGTATTTTCAATATGAGGTACTGACCATAAATTTCTTTACAGTTTCTGATTCCTAACCTTCCTATTTGCTTCTTTACCTGCTATCCTAAAACATGGAGGCAGGCTGCTCACAGCACAGTCCATGATATAGGATTAGATTGTCTGGGCTCCGTCCAGCAGAGGGTGGTGACAGACATCTGCCCAAAAAGCAATTAATTGCAACGTGTTTGGAGAGACAAAATAATCCGGTGGCGACTTACCACCTCCAGGAAAGGTTTGTGTTAGAAATGTTGATGTTTACTGTGGACTTTTTTGTTTGTTTGTTTCAGAGGAAAAGGAAATTTGTAAAATATTTTACAGTCTAACAAAGACAGCAATATATAGAAGTAATTAGTAGGGACATTTGAAGGGAAAACAGGGTCGCACCATTAGCCCCTACTAAAATGCGTTGGAGTTGATGAATTATTTTAATGGGACAGAATGACAAAAAAGGGACTCTTTCACCTAAGCAGGGACAGCTGGTCCCTCTGACAAGGATACATTGCTGTCTTGTTGAGTCTGCCAGCCAGCAAGGCTGAAATAATAGCACTGAGAGAGGTGTGAACATTCCCCGTTCACCTTAATTGAGAGCTAATAGGAAGTCTAATTACGAACACTTAGTATTAACTGTTTCACAGCTGAAGACAGCCATCTGATCAGCACCCCGCCGTGGTGTCCAGGGAAGGTCTGCTTTGATTTTCCGGGCAGTCACACCTCCTGATACTGAGATGCGGGCTGACAAACCACATCCACGCAGCAGCTTTCACCGCCGGTGGGTTTCGGCCCTATTTCTGTTACTGGGCTAGGGGAACTTTGGACAAAAGCGGGACCTGGGGACCAAACCGCACGCTTTTCCAAAGCAGAGTTCCTCCCTGGCTGGCGGCTGCGGAGCCAGGTGGCAGCCCTCCAGGACAAGCTGCACCTCTAC
Organism: Anser anser; assembly: GCF_964211835.1. Taxonomy (NCBI): domain Eukaryota; kingdom Metazoa; phylum Chordata; class Aves; order Anseriformes; family Anatidae; genus Anser; species Anser anser. The sequence continues at coordinate 59,869,481 of NC_139724.1, forward strand.
AAGCGTCGCCCCTCGCTGCAAACCGCAGCAGCCCCCTGGATTTCGGTTCATCCTGCTGCCTGTGGCCGGCCTCGCACCCCTGCCAGGGAGAGCCAGGGCTGCCGAGGGCTGGGGCAGCGGGGCTGCAGGCACACGCTGTCCCCACCGAGCCATCTGCCAGGATTCGAAGCACGACAGGTGGGATTAGGGGATTTGGGCGACTAATTACAGAATTCACTTTCAAAGCGTTTGTGTGAGAGGGGGAGAGAGGAGGATTAACTTAATTGAAGAAATCTCTGGCAGGTATTTGAAAGGTGGTTGTAAAATGATTGTTTAATCTTGCACCTCACCTGCTTCTGAGAACAAAAGTGCTCGGATTGAAAAATGCCAACTGGATGGGGACTGCGTGGCTGGGGGGACTGAGAATAAGGCTGCGAATAAGGCTTGTGAAGAATGCAAGGCAGCTAGCATTTGCTGGCTTTTGTGGGCTGTGTTCAGTCAGAGTGGAGACAAGGGTCCGGTTCTGAAAGAACTGCGGACCAGATCCTGCTTCCACCTAAAGCTGTGGCCCGAGACTGAGGCCGAAGCCCCACACCGCGCATCCTCAGTGCCACGTTTAGCAGCTGCCCCGGCCTGCAGGGCAGCGCTGTCACCGCTGCCGTGGGCTGGTCCTGCTGCGCAGGCTCAAAAAGGTGGGGAGGGTACCTGCGATTTCTCATCAGGAAAAAACAAACAAACAAACAAACAAAAAACTATGTGGGAAGGGAAAGGAGTCATGAAAACAAGCTGAGAAAAACAAAAGAACAAACATAACCCACTCCAAAACCAAAGCCCTTGGCCCCTCTGATAAAAACAGCTTTGATCAATGCATCTATTCTCAGAAGCACCTTCTTTTAGAAAGCAGCTAGCTTTCTAACAAATAAAGAATTGCTCTGTGGTTTCTTTCCAAAGCTCAAATTCAGCTTTCTAGAGTAAGATGAAAAGCTAATTTTCCTGAAGTTTAACATATTTGTGTAAGCACGTCAGGTGAAATAAATGACATTGATATTCAGTGTGTATATAGGTGGCACCAGCTCCCAAAACTCTATCTCTTTTTCATCTTACTGGAACATTAACTTATGCTCCTGAGGGCTATGCAGCATGCAGAGCGAGAGTGCAAACTTAAAGATAATTTATCACAGCGCTCTCCTGTGTATCACTCTCGTTCTCTAAACTTTTCCATATCAGAATAAAGAATAGAGGGAATTTACTTTTGCCTCAGCTGCCTCAAACTGTACCTGTGCAGGGTCTTATTCAAAACAAATGTTTGCATCCCTCAGATTGACTTCTCAGCTGTGGTCTTGCACGTTCTCTTGGTAAGTGGATGAGCAGACACCTTACCGTAAGAACAGCGTCACGGGAAGCTTAACAACTGGTCTCTGGAATAACTACAGCAACGGTAAAATATATGGAGAGCGGTAGTAAAGGTAGAGGAGTGGGAAAGAAGAAAGGAATTTCTTGGGAAAGGCTGTCATCCAGGCTGCTGCGAGCTGGTGGCAGCGACCAAGGAGCACCGCACTACTCCTTGCACCAACTGACCGTGAGCAACAGCTCTGGAAGGGCTTAGACCGGCTTTTTGTCATGCATTTATATACTGAGCAGTGGGACAGAGGCGTTCTTCTACCACAGGTGCTATCTGAGTAAGCACAACACTTAATAAGAGAATAGAAATCTAATTTTAATAACAATGTGGAGCATGTAGCGCTGGCACCCAGTTTCTCTTTTTCATATTGATATTGATGGATTACTCTGCATGAATTACTTAAGCTTATAATTTATCTTTCGAGCACAGTTCAGTTTTGCAATTCACACTTTGCAGGATGGGTAACTGAGCCACACAAAGGCTACATGACTTTTTTCTTCCTGGAATATTGTCAGTTTAAAAAAGACATATATATCTGCTAACATCCACACCACAATACTCGAAAAAGCGAGACCGTAGCTAAAAAATGTGCTATATAGGGATAAATGTACCTAAGCAGAGTAAAAATATCAACGGATGTTTTTAAAAAAAAAAAAAGAAAAAAAAGACTAAATGAAAAATCTGGGAGAACAATTCCAGAAATTGTAAGTCCATGGCCTAAGGACGGCACGGATTTGTTACTTTGCACTGGAAACAAATATGTATTTGTTTTGAATTATTGCTGTCATTGGCCAGAATTGCTTTGTTTGTGAAGACAGCTACAAAATGGGTAATTTAAAGTGCATTGCCAGAAACCTCTTGCAGTAAGAAATACTGAGTTGTAACTTGATAGTTGTGTGTTTAAATATTTATCAGAAGAACATGATAACAGGCACTCTCCTCCAAGACCAGGAGAGCCAGTGGTTCTATTGGAGGTAATATTAGCTGATTAAAATAATGATTTAAATAAAAAAATCTAAAGAATTTTGTACCCTTGCATGCAGAGCTGTCACCTGCAGGAAATGTTCACCAAAGACAGCTCCCACCGCATATGCCATTCCTTGAACAGCTAGCATCAGCCACAGCTACGCGTATCCATTGCACTTTAGAATTGTGACCCCTTTAAGAATGACTCTGTTCAAAGTGTTTTTTTTTCCCTCTTTCATAATTAAACTCTGAATAGGAGGCATAATGTTAGGAAAAGTCATCACAAAACCAGGAAAACAGCTGCCAACTATTAACCCCTTTTCTCATCTGCCTAAAGAGCATCCCCTGACTCCCCCTAATTTAAAGTTGTTTATAGGTGTTTGGGAAGAGAAGATATGTCTGTCTACTTCTAGATACTCCTTCGAGTGAAGCCAGTGCACATTCCTAACATTTCCACTGCAAAGAAGTGTAAACAAATACATCTGCTTCTGTCCTCTAGCGCAGTCCTGATGTGTTGTAGTGCAAGGAAAAGGCCATCACTGAGCAGCGTAAATCCTGCTTTCTGTAGTTGCAGTTCACATTGCACAAGTTTATGACGATAATTATGCACAAATACTGGCACATTTGCGCACATGCAGCAGGCTTATGAGGCAGGAGCGTGGAGAAGAGAAGGGTACTAAAAAAATCCATTGGGAATGGTATTTTTCATTGTCATTTCATTTGTCATAAACAAATGGCATTTGTTTATGTTCAAGGACCTTGATGGTTTAGACCCTACATACTGAACTAATCACTTAAGGTTGCTTTAACCATAGGTACATACAAGGTGTAGATTTCCATGGTAAAACTGGTGTAGGCAAGCAAGGGGAACAGACCTCACACTATGTTCTCACCCCGTTCTTCAAGTGGCTTCATCACCCTTTCTGTCTGGTTTATTAGGAAGAACTGTGTTGACCAAACCAAGAAAGAGCCAGGTGTTTAGCATCTCTCTCTGCAGAGGACAGGGGTTGCAAAGAAGGCAACAGCCTCTCACCACCAGGGCTGCTCTGAGCCAGCAGGTGAGGCCAGGTGCCAGTCTACCAAGAACCCATGAGAGCTGTTGGCTTCCTAGGTCAATCAATGTTATCTAATTATTTATCATTTAGGTAGGAATTATTACCGGAATGTTCGTACAAGCATTTTTTTTTTTTTTTGCTTTCCTCCTTGTGCTTCCTATAACATCAGCAGCGTGTTAACAAGGAACAGTGTTCTTAATGTCAGGACGATTTGCCAGAATAATAACCAGCAACCTTAGGAAGTAAAACCCAGGTCTTGGGATCTGAATGTACTCATCAGTATGCTCTTTTGTGCTAACGGTGACAAGAGAGTTATATATCTATGTATATAGAGCTGGCTTTGAGAACTGTCTTGGGACAAGTTAAGTTCATATCATCCACTGCTTAAAGTAAAAGTGGCAAATATATTATCACGATGTAAAAAGGCAGCGCTGTATGTGATGTACTTGTACACCTTTAAAGCATCCCTGCTGTAGATGCTGCTCTTACAGGCATTTGACCTCCAAGGTGACAACAACCCACGGCACCTGAAATCTGCCTCGGGTTCCCTGAGTGCGGGCGGCAGTTCAAAACCCCACGGAGCCCACTTAGATGAAGACGGAGCATCGGCTGCTGCGGCCAGCCTGAAATCGAGAGCACTTTACGCAAGCCTGTGCACAGCGTGAAATCTTGCAGGTGTCAGCTAGGTCGCTTCCTGTCTGGAGCTACGTGGAGATGTATAAGCAGACAGAGGTAAATTCAATAGTGAGCCGACCACAGAGACAATCGCTCGTTCCCTCTTGTGTCCAAGCGCTCTGATCCTCCCGTCCTGAACCGTTTTTCTGTGGTAACTGAAAGATTATCGCCCCGCCGACTGCCGTGCCTTCTGAGATAAGGTGTCATTCTGCAGCACAGGAAAGACAGAGCCTGTAGTGCATTTGCTCCTTAGGTCCCAGAGCTAGCACTCCGCATGAAGCCATAATCTGCTGCATGAGCTGGAGCAGTGACGGCTGAAATTGATCCATCAGCCCATAAGCTGTGGCACCTAAGAGCAGGCACAAGGTCCATGCTGCCATCCCTGCTAATCCCTAGTAGAGAGGCAGGATGAATGCAGGAAGGTCTTTAGCTGCTGGACCTCGAATTCAGAGACCGCAAACCAAAGCCCTGAACCTGAGGAGAACACTGAGGTTTAATTCACTGTCAGTTGGAATGAAGCCTATAGAAGCCAGCACAGAAAGTCCTGATGTGATGTCCTTGTCACGTAAAAAATATCTTGAAATAACAAAAGCAGTCAATCAGCGCGGAAGTTTGCAGGCTCAGCATTGCTTTAACATATGGCAAGATGGAGCACACATCCGAGGGAGGGAAGGGTTGTACCTGGTATTTTCCACAGCCCCCGGAGTGCAGCTGTACCCATTTACCGCCTTTGGTTCACTAACACCTGGGGAGAGGACAGAAGCACAATGACCGTGTGCCTCAGGAACAGGACAGCAAGGTAGTTCCTCCACTGCTTCCTCCAGAGCGGCACCACGTTTGGGCCTTGGTAGCGTTCCTGGGTTTTCGTCGTCTCAGAAACTTGCCTCCGTGCCTCCCTTTTCCTTCTGCAGGACTTCCACCCGCAGGTCAGCCTGGATACTGCAGCCGAGGGGTGTCCTGAGCTTTGTGGCAGAACCAGCCAGAGCAGCAGGTAGGTCCTACGTCTCCAGCAGAAGGTAGGAAGAGCTGTGGCTTTACTTTGGGAAGGTCCCCCCAGGTCAGGGACCACGGGTAGGAGGACCCATATCTGAGCCGCAGCCATTTCAGTTTTGAGAGAAGTGCCGCTACCAGCTCTGTGTGCCCCCAAGCAGGATCATTCTCCCACGGGCATGAACATGAAATGTATTTCGAGGTAACGTTCATACTACTCATTCAGCCTTCAGAGAGGCTTACCTATTAGCTTGAACAGGGTAGGAGAGGCTCTCTTTGCTGACCTACTGTGAATAAAATAAAATATAGGTGCTGAAGTGAGATGGCTGACTTTGCTATAAAGGTCCAAGTTTCTCTTCTCCCTTGTCTGATAAATGAGTGTCATCAGAGTTACTGTGCTCTCCCGAAGCAATTAGTCGTTATTGGTCGATCAAAAGTATTTATCAAAACTTCAGGTGCGGTGCAATTGATCTTCATTTGGGTTGGAAGGGTTTCCTTGCTGGATTTTGGAGAAGGAATCCGTCAGTGGCACGGCCATCAAACAGAAGGCAGCAGCAATATCCTTGTCAAAGAGATATATGACTATGCAGACGCTCAAAAAGGTGCCAAGAAATGCAGTTCAGTAGCAGAGGTAGCAACTATCACCTGTCAAAGCTGATGGGGTTTTGAGCAGGAGAGGGAAGGAACAGTTAACCAACATATCTGCATCAAGAACACCATAGCCTACCTTAAAATGTGCACGGTGGAATTTTAATTAAAGGATTTGTACAGCTGTGGAATCCTGAAATCCTCTAAGTAATGTGCAGTGGCCTGAGACCTCCCTGGGCACGGCTCTTCAGTATTTGCAGCCTTGAAAGCCTACCAAGGAGTTATTCCAACATGGTGTGTTTGATCCCCGTTATTCAGAAATCCTGGCTTTAAGATACATGGCCTGGATCAAAGTATTCTGAAACTTCACTGCAGCTGTTACGCATTGCATTCTTGAGCAAGAGATGTGGCTGAGAAGCCACCTTGATGGCAGGTCTTGATCTTGTAAAATGCCTTTAGCGCCAGACAGAGGTTATCAGGTTTCAGAATACTTAAACTTACCTTCAAGGTTTTCTTGTGATCTAGATGGTTTGTGTCTGAGCATAGTGCAGAAACTGCCTTCGTGTGTTAACCACTGCTTCCATATGTGAAATAGGCTAGTTTACTCAGGAGAGGCAGCCCTACTCCTTGAGACACCAGTTTTCTCTTGCTACTCAATAATTCAAATAAAATAAATTCATAGCTGAACTGGAAATACTGAAGTATCAGTGGGAATTGCATTTACAATTGCTGTCCTTCCTGGGGCAAGTATCACAGCAACAAAGCATCACGCACCAACTCATTTTGACCATTAAATGAGCAGGCAAGTTTTTCTAATGAGTGTTTCTTTCCTCTCCTTTCCCACCCTTCTCTCCCCCTGCCCCTCCCCCCCCTTTTTTTTTAAGCTTAAAGGTGCCAATTTTGACTTTTTTTTTTTTTTTTTTTTTTAATAGAAACAGATATAACTTCAAACTAATCTACTGAATACAGTTGGGTTACTCTGGATTAACAGTGGTATAAATAACAGCAGAACTTGGCACGCTGTCTCCAAATTAATAAGCCTAAATGTTTTTCAACTAATGGAACGGCTTGAATATGATCAAACAGATTTTGCTTTTAGTCTGTGGAAGAAAAATGTGTTTGCTTGACCTGTAAAGCGACTTATGCCAAATTTGATCATGAAACAATATTTATGAGTAATTTTTAATGCACTGAAAACAACTGAAGTGGGAAATGCTGATATACTAGTGTAACTATGACTGTGGAAATGGAACTAATGTAATAACTAAAACGAATGGGCATAATGAAAGAATAACCCCATGCCAGTTGGTAATTCCTTAAAATTGTGTGATTTTGAGCCTAATGGCGGGGGGGGGAAGGGGGGTGCTGCCAGAAGCTACAGCATGTGGCAGGACTCTTTGCTGACATTTGCAGAGCATTGTGTTGTGCCAGCACTGTTGCAAGAACAGTGTGAGAGCAAGAACATTGCAAAGTAACGAAGTTTGGGGCACTGTGAAAAAGAATTACATGTGTGTGCCCATGTCCAGCACATTTCTATTGAACTTGGCGTAACAGCTGACTTAAAAAATAGGCTCAGGACACTTTCCTAGCGACATACGTCCCATTCGTTCTACTTGAAAACAAAGAAAAAAAATCAGCTAAGGGCATACATTCTTCACAGCATATATGATGGCGTGCTGACTCTGTATCTCTTAAAATGGTAGCAACTGTACAGCAAAGTAAAAATTGATAAATGCAGAGAGAAATGACTTCCACTGAGAGTGGTGTTTTGTTCTGTTTTTTAAGTATCCTTTTAATGTTGTTAATAGATCTTCTTAAAAATAAATTATTTAAGGAAGCTTATCTTGAAAACACTACCAGAATTATGACTAGAAAACATATGAATCATTGCCGTTCTATAGCACGATTAATTTCCATTGCTATGTTTGTGACCTACTTACACAGACCACAAACACTAATCTCAGTGGGTAATTAAAAGAGTGTAAATATCATTTGTCCAGTCCCCAATGATTTGTTTTAGAAATCCAGTGAGCTCTCTACAGTAAACTTGCAGATAAGAAATCCTCAGTTATGTATAGACTTTAATTATCATACACCACTAATGATTCTTAATACTCTGTTTCATATTTTTCACTTAGAATAGTACAAACTGTATTAAACAAGCAATTAAATATTTTCACCTACAAATTTATTTCCCTGACTGTAGCATTCTGATGCGACAAAATGTGGATATATTGTACAAAACAGGCAGCTATATTTGTCTTTTACTTAGTCTTGGATAAAATATGGGTAAGTTTTTTTGTTGGTGGTGGTGGTGAGTGAGGTTTTCTTTAAAATTTACTCCTGGCCCTCTAAATACAGGCATATATTTCAGTCATGGACCAAAGAAACGAGTTTCACAATCAAGAAAATATTTGTCTAAATGTCATCCCATTTCAGTGATAAAATAAAATTAGCAATTAGAAATAACATATATTAGTCATATGAATAATGAATTGTATTTGGAGTCATAAAAAATGGGAAGTGGTGAAATAGTAATACAAATAGAATGAATATGACAAGCACAGAAAAAATGATAATAGAAGCAAAAGACAAGGAAAAAATCCATGACAGTAGACAATAATTTTATAAAGTATAGTAAGAATGACAGAAATCCCAGCAATGCTCTAAGTTTGTAAGTAGACAAAATTTTAATAATGATGAGGAAAGAAAAGGCATTCTTTATTTTTCTTGGGGGAGGGAGTTCTATTAGAAAGAAACTAGATGCCATACTTGTATAGCACGAAACACTTTCAAATCTGCTAGTAAACTGTGAATAAGTATAACCATGCTTACTTTTGTCCTTAGAAATCTCTTTGAGGTATTCCAAAGACAGACCTTGTGTTCTGCTGCTTTGTTTTTTAAATTATTTAGATACAAAATTATTCAATATTCATTAACTATTTTATAAATAGTTCCGTGCATCAAATCTCCGTGGTAGTAATGCTAAAATTCTGGGGAAAACAGCATGTTTCAAGAAATATGAAGTTAACAGTGAAACATGCAAAGGCCTTCAATGTGAGAACTCGAAAGGGGTGTTAAGACAGTTTTTACTCATAGATTAATTTATGAGTGTTTGGAAACAAACCTAGACAGCTAGGTCGAGGGGTTGCATGTGAGATAGGTGGGACACTTTGGACACTGAACGTTCTGCAGTTCCATCTGCAACGCGCCTGTATCCAGCCCTGCTCAGAAACATTGTGGAAGACATCCAGTCGTGCATGACAGTTGGGAGTCAAGTAAGTGTTCACCTATTCTGAGAACTTATCACACAGCTGCTCAAGCTAGGAAACTGTCAGTTGCAAGACTACTATCCTTATGAAGGAAAAAAGCAAAAAGTGTTGCTTTTTCATCCTTCTTTATTTTTCTTGGAACACAGAAAGTCCATCTCTATATTACCTAATTCCCGGAACTAGCACCTCTCTCCTAAAAGCAAGGCAGTAGCATTGACCTGTCTAGCCAGAAAGGAGTGGTGAGAGATGGCAGTGATCTGGGGGAGTGAAACTGAGGAGAAAAAGGAGCCAATGTCACTGTGGTTGAACAGCATCATTTTACATGAGCCTTCAGGTGAGTGCTAAGTATTAACTCTCACATTGGGTTCTAGATCTTGAGATGGGTTAAAGCTCCTCTCATACAGATGGGGCATGCTTACCGTACCTGTTTCCTCAGGTGAATCCTGGGACCCAGTTCAGATCATCAGTATTTGCCGTCTGGGCCCTTCCACCTGTAGTTCACCAGCTGAAACCATCCCAACAGCGTGATTAACCTTCCAGCTGTAAGCGTTCCTGTGTGAAGGGGCTGATGTTGGAAACGTTACACTGAATGCACTGCAAGGGGATTAAACTAAGAATGAGAGAAGGGCTTCCTTCAGCTACAGACGGTGTTTTTACACTTGGAGTTACTGTGGAAGAGCTGTTCCTTCTTTAAGCTTACATCTTACCATGCTCTGCAATAACGTTTGTGTGTACACAAGCCATCAGACCCATTCATGGAACCCTGTATTTGAAAACCTTCTGCTCCTAAATCATGTAATTATTATAATATGAACTAATTTTCAGGCTCATCAAAGGGGCTGAAGATTACATAAGCATTGGAGGCTGTACCAGTTATCCCCAGGAGACACATCCTTCTCAGACTCAGGTGAGGTCATACAGTCATAGCTACATCTGTGGGAAGTTTTTCTTGTACATAAACACAAGATTTCACTCAAAAATGGTATTAATCTAATACTTGCAATTGATACTAATTTATTTTTAACTGATGTTTGTAATTATTCTTATATAGGCAAAACAGTTTGTGTAATATGACATACATGGAGCCACAAAAATCCCAGTAGCCTGACATCCTTCTTTCCCTGATCCACTTTGTCATAGTTGTGCCATAGTAGGCTGTTCAGGCCCTAGGTTTTTGTTTAGTGAAACTGATGGAAACAGTGTATTAACCTTAAAAACTATTAATAATAATTGCAGGTTAAAAACATGGTGAGGGAATATATTTCTTCCTGTCTCCACAGTGCATCACCCTGTCTTCAGGACATCTGTTCCCAGCCACCCATCTCCTAAAAATCTCCCTGTCATCTTTGTCTTTGTCACCACTAGAGGTGATGTTTAGACTCGCACTGCCCTGTCATGTTCAGACCATCAGCAGCTCCTGCTCCGTGTCCTTCCTGTCTGCCTTTTGGTCCTTCACCACAAGGGTCAAGCTGGCCGCACCTTGTGACACTGCACAACTCAGTCTCTTCCCAGTCCCTGTTTTCCTCCTCTTCTCCTCTCTTTGAAGGTGATAGCTCCCCTCTTGGCTGAATGCGTATGTCCCTATTAGTGCTGTGCTGACATGAGCCAGTAAAATGTTAAAAATATTAAAAAAGGCCAACAATTTTCAGGAACTACAAAGCACTGAAGACCAGCTACCACCACTAGCATGTGGTCAGATGGGGTGGAAGTGGCTTGTAATACTGTTGTGAATACTGAGACATTCACCACTCTATGAGTGCTATTTGGCCACCACTTGCTAGCAAGAGTAAAGACACAGACGTTGAGTTGAGGCAAGAACAGCCAATGTCTGGAAATTGCTATCAGAGACTTCTGATGGAGAAAACTGGCTAAAAGAGACAGAGAAATCTGAAACGGGGTTGCATGCAATGAGGTTATCCTTCAGCTGTGATATGCGGCATGCTTAAAGTCAAATAAAAGTTTCTATTATTGTAAAATTTTCTTGTGCATTCGAAGAATTATTTCAGCAATTGAAAAGTACTTCTTTGCCACCTAGCTGACTCGATACTTGGTAAACAGGTTTTTCTTGGAACTTCCTAATTAAATTAGTTTTGGGCTGAATGCAAGCACAATAAATTCCAGCTCTAAAGGTCACGTTTTGGAAACATTATAAGCCACTTAACAACAGAAGCTTAGAAGGAGAATGCTTTCTCAGCCTTTATGGCTGCCTTGCAACACTGTAAAAGCACTGGGGCAGCAGTATTGCTGTAATTAAATATCCTTTGCAACAGCCTGGAGAAGCGGAAACATTCTGGTCGTCTAAGATATGTAGTCATAGAGCATCGCTCTTGGGACTCTTGCATAAGGATTAACTCTTTCTCAGGCATTTTAATGTGACGGCATCAGCTCCCGCATATGTAGCTCAATCAACAAGCATATATTGATATACTGATTGAATTTATATGTTTTATTGGTTGAAACTGGAAGGGAGGGAATTCTTAAAGCCGTCTGATGTGGGATCCAGGAGACCTAGCTTTAATTATCTGAGACTGTTCCCCTCCTCACTCTGCCACGGTTGCACTTTCAAGGGTAGGGAAAGTAGCCACAACAGCAGGCAAACTCCCAGGTACATTACACATGAAGGCCTCCCAACGAACATGAGCAGCCTCCTGAACAGAAAGGAGAAGCTGGCAGGCCAGGAACATCCCAGTCTGTCTCAGCTGAGTCCTCCTGAGCCTGTTGGTCAGGGTCTCACCACATACAGCTATTTCACTTCAGAGAAAACAGCTACTCAGCTACTGCTTGCTGTCTTGTTAGCTACAGGTCCTTAGGTATTAATCTGAGAGCAACATTTGGTTATCCACGTGCAATATGAGCTTTGGTGCTCTCTAAGAATTATTCAGTGATAAAAGGTAAAAGAAAACATAGGGAAGTGGTCACTCTGACAAATTATTCTATGGGAATCAAATCTGCATAGGCAGCCACATGATCTCAGTATCATTAAAAATATAGAAATAACACGGTTTCTTCAGTTTGAAAAATAAATCGTTAGCTAAGGGATAAAATGTGCAAGAAAACAGGACAACTGTCTGTCCTTCAGGTTCACCTGGGCTTTGTCGTTGATTCGGGTCTCGTGCATCACCCATGATGTGCCTGACTGCATCCAGGGCAGTCTGTGAATACTTTGTCAAACAGCCCCCATTTGGGCTGATACCAGGGGCTGAATAAGAATCAAAACTGGGAAAAAGCTGCATAACTTGCACACCAAACTATGAAAGTAAGAGGTATAAGAATGCTCTATTTCCTGTGGAGGGAACACAGAAACACATACAGAAAAGTGGCTTTCACATTTCCTTGAGATATATAAATTAATTCTACATAGCAACTTAAATCTTCTAGGAATATTTGCTTCTTGACCGACACTGGAGGATTTCACAGTTGTTGGCAGAATTTTTAAAATTTGGGCTTATAAGAGAGGCTAAGAGGTCTAGCTGAGAGCTACAACAGTTATCCTCTCTGTTTTGGGCATGGATGACAATACACAATTCACACTGTCCAGTGAGTAATACTTGCACTCACTTGCTGCATTGCATTTCAGGGCTTGTATTAGATTCTGGTTCCAAATACAAAGAGTAGGATTAGACTAATGTTGTAGGTTTATTTCTACACGGTTTAAAAATTAGTATTTGCTGGATTGTTTACAGCTTATTTGTGCGTTTAATATATTGAACTGTGATGTATGATTTAAGTCGCAAACTCCAATACAGTATTTCTACAACCTACAGGAATGCAGAAAATTTCCTCACGCCCTCCCCCCCACTACATATTCGTACTTCTTATATCTGCCAGATGGTGTGGAGCAAATTATTCTAGCACTCAGACCATGTGAATTTTAAGCAGATGAATATAACAGTCTGCACAGCACTTTGCCTCCTTTTATCATTGACTGTGGTGCTGGTCTGTTTGATCACACCCCAGAACAAACAAATCTCATTAATCAGTGTTTTCCTTTTCTTACCCTTGGCTGCTTTTTCTTTTCCATTCACTTTTGGAGATTTTCTGGGAAGCTTTGTTTTTAGATGGAGATAAGTTTTTTAGTTTGTTTGGCGCTTTTATTTAAAGGTGAATTTAGTGTTAAGGAAAGGTGCCTGCTTGCTGAAGATGAGAAAAAGCGCTGTTTGTGTATTAATGAAACTTGGACATCTGTAATGGAAGTTATCCAGTAGTAATCTACAGGAGATTACATCTCTATAGTTGAAAAGGTAATGTGATTTAAAATCCACATACCTTACATTAGTAGGACTCTTACTGAAGCTGTCATTGAAGATTAGGAATTATGCAACTTGGATATAGTTACCTCACCTCAAACGTCAGCGACATCAGCTAAGCAATAATTTGATGACATCTTTTAATTTACTCTGCTGCGACTGAAAGCATTCCTGACTTCCTGCTTTACTTTCGGTTCACAGAGTTGTAAAAATATTGGTCAGAAGGGACCTTTGGAGATCGTGCTGTCCATGCTCCATGTGAAGTGGGACTATTGCCAGTGCTAGATCAGGGCAGCCTTGGCTTTATCTGGGTGAGCCTTGAAAACCCTGGAGGATGTGGATTTCACTGCCTCCTTGGGGAAACAATGGTATAAAGCTGCTTTAGTGCTGCAGCGTCCTCCTAGTGAGTATTTCTTTCTGTCCTGCCCAAACCTCCCTAACTACAGTTTGTATCCATTGCCCCTTGTTACATTTTCTGTCCCTACTGAGAAGAGTTTGGGTCCTTGTGACTCCCTTTCAAGCCCTGTAGGCTGCTAGTAGATTGTTGCTTAGCTCTTCTTTGCCAGAGTGAACAAGGCCAGCTCCCTCAGCTGCTCCTGGTTGCTCGCTGATGGCCGATGACCAACCACTCCTTGATGCCCCCCATCTTGGTGGCCATTGGACGGACCCTCTCCAGTTTCTCAACATCCCCTTCAAGCTGCGGGCTCCAAAGCTGGGCACAGACTCCAGATCTGCCCTGGTGTACCTCACCGACAGTGTCTGCATGCATCACACTCTTCACAGTTGACTTAAGAAAACGTGCTATTTAATAGCATTGGCTACTGAGTTCTTAAAGTAGTTTTCTTGTACTAGGACTTTGAACAAGAAAGACCTATGGTTCTTAGAGAACTGTTGTGGAATACGGAACTTTTGGCACAGTCTTGGCATTGACTCTTGACTGCACTGGGACTGCTTACAGGTTTCAGGAAGATCATTCCGGTAGGAAGTTTACCTGGTAGCATGAATACATTGTGTCCACTCCCCCTCTGGATTGAGAAGGTAACCAAGTCATTTTTTGCAGGCCAATGCACCATCACTTGAGCACACTTCAAATAAATATAGAACAAAAATACAGTCTTTTGCCCTGTTGCTGTATCTAATAAGCTATCTGTTGTGGAGGGGAAATAGCCAAAATTTTGGGGACTTTTTTGGAGGTGGTGATGGTTACAACACTAGTTTCAAGAACTAAATTTAATTATGTGACAATATAAAATATGCACATATTTCTGTCTGTGAAGACCTACCTACAAATAGGGAATCCATACTGGGGGGGGCGTCTTAACACTGAAGGTACAAGAACACTATAAAAAGTGATAAAGAAAACCTTACTTATCTCCTCTTCAAAATTAGAAGCCCTTGTTAATATTCCAGCACAGATCTGGTTTATGGAGCTGCTGACAGTAGCAGCAGATCTATTTGAATCTAAACGAAAGCTGACGGAAGAAATAAAAAATACAGTGTAGCAGCTCACTGCTGATACCAGGGATGGTAAGGATCATGCTGAGGTGTATTGAAAGACAATATGATGAAACTCAGAAAACTGCACTCACGGAACAACGGCGAGCTCAGAATTTAGGCTAATGCTTAGCTCTCATCTTGACTCAGCCACGGGTATCTTGTATTTAACACCGAGAATTTTTCTGTTCCTCAATGACAGTCACAGTTGTATTCTACAGAGCATCTGGGCTCATCTCCTGGGAGGCTCTGTGGTGCTGTACCTAGAACATATGGACACTTTGCTCTTTCCCTGACCAAAGTTTCACCTGCAGCCTTCTCTTAATTTGTTCAATTCCTTGTTTTCCTTCCGTATTCTTTTTTCTCCAATGAAATACTCTCACTGTTCCTCTCTCCTTTGTGGTTTTGAATTGATTTCTCAACATTGGTAACTTGTAAATTATTTTAAATCAGAAGTAAATGTTCATTTGTGGGAATACATAAATAGCCTATACCTGTGTGCAGAATAGGGAATACAGCCATGAGCTGTATGGATTTTAGAACATATAGATAAAGAGTGAAATTAGTAAGAAACAGGATAATTTAGGCTGAGGTTTGCAATTTCATACCGATGTGCTAGTGAAGAGATACAAGCTTGCACATGAAATGTTTGTTGGGGGCTTTAAGCCAAAAGAAGGTGATACCCTTCTTTTTCTTCAAGTGATTTGTCTTTCAGTCTTACTTCCTGTGACTCTTCCATCTTCACTTTGGAACCACATCCCTTCAGAAAGTCTGAGAAGAGGCTCTGCTCAGAAAGATTAATTTTTCTTCATCTTTCTTCTGTTTCTGCTTCTCTTTCTTTTGTAACTGTCAGCTCTTGTGCTTTTCTGTCCCTTTGCCACTACTGTTTTTCCCCTTGGCATTCTCATCTTTTATACACCCTGCTCTTTCTCCTTTTCCCCAGGGGGAACACAATGTTGGAGCTGAGATAAATCTAAAGTAGGATTCCTCCAGGGAGCATCCAGATGATAGGCATAAGCAAAACTGGATGATTTTGTGAATGCAAGATTGCTAGGATAGAATGCATCTTAAAAACTTCATGCTGAAATGAATTAACAGTTTTTCATACTGACCCTATGAAACAGGACAAATTTCAGAACAATCAAGTAGGTAGATGGATTTGAAAGCACTGACACCAATTTCAATCATAACTATTGTGGAATTAGTTCAAAAAAGTTAGATATGATAAAGCAGGAAGAAAATTTAAGATATGATAAAGCAGGTTATGAATATTTCTGTTAGCTGTTTCTTATTAGTATTAACTACTGAGAATATTTTAATTCAGTAGTATTAATCACCATGGCATTAGCCAGCAGTGGCATTTACTCTCAGTCAGAACAGAGATGGGAGGTGCTGTGGCTACGAATAAAGCTACCACAGACCACCTGCAGAATCTGCACAGGTTATTGTTCAATGGCGTTTGTAAAGGAGAGGCAGCAAACCTTGCCTAGATCCATCCTGGGGATTACAAAACATTATTACCTTCAACTTCCTAGCAATGTCTCTCTGCTGGACTGTTAACACTTCCCTGCTACCCTAATCTTCCAA
Organism: Anser anser; assembly: GCF_964211835.1. NCBI lineage: Eukaryota > Metazoa > Chordata > Aves > Anseriformes > Anatidae > Anser > Anser anser. Next base: position 59,885,736 of record NC_139724.1, read on the forward strand.
GAAAACAATTTATGTAAGTGCTCCCTAACTCATTTCTGTCCAAATGACTTAATGGTTAACTTACAACAGTCTAACAATCAGCTCTGCGTTAATGTGGCTTATTTGACAAAAGTAGATCAGAAAGCTTATAAAAACTACACCTATGGGAGAGCTTTAGAGTTACAGCACATGTAGGAGGGATATTAGAGCTTTCTGTTGTATGAATGTCTATCGGGCAACAGAGCTGCTCAAGTCTTGTTCAGGTTATTTGAGATTTTTTAAATGTCCAAATAAATACACTAGTAAAAAGATGAGCAGATAAGAGTCTCATCTGATTTAATATCCTCCACAAGGTTCACAGTGTTTCAGCTGCATTTTGGAAAACTTGAAATGCTTTTTTTCTACTTTACTGCTCCTGCAGACCGAAATGCTTTGCTGTAGGACATTGCATGCTTCTCAGAGAATATTTGTACTGAAGACTCAGTTCTTAGCCCATCATTCTCGCCCACAGGATGCTGAGCAGCATTCCCTTCTTTTAAAGGGAAGAAAATTGTCTAGGATTCTTCACAATAAAATTGCTCCAAGATATTAACTAATTTCCACTAGAGTCTGTGGAAAAGTAAAGCTAATGTCATATGATGTGTATCTCTGTGAAAAAATGCTGAATAGGTACTTTTCTAAGAACAGCTAATATTATTCACGTAAATGTATCCAAATCAATCAGGATGTCACTTTTATGTAGGATCAGTCAGCTAGTAGGGAAAAATACATAATGAAAAAAATAGCTTTTACAAGAAAATATGTAATTCTTTGCTCCTGATTCTCCACAGACATATTCAAGTGCTGAACTTTATTCACTATAAGCAGTGTCAGGCTGCTATGTGTCATGGATTTTTTCAGGAGATCTGGCAGCTGACACAGTGTCCTGTCTCCAGTTGCTTGTCTGCGTCCTCGTGCTGCTCCATCTGTTGTCCTTGTTGGGAAACCAAACAGGCTAAGAAACTGCTTTTATGTTGTTGTTGCTAGGCTCTTTTTCAGCCGTATCAGTTTCACAGCCTGATGAGCTGTGTGACTACCCAAACAACCATGCCATGACAAGGGAGAGGGCACTGTGGAGATGGGAGCGAGCAGCCAGGACTGGGAAGGGCTGGGGCTGCTTAGGCAGTGCTACAGCACCATCGCTGAAAACCCCCGTTACTCCCATGGAACCATTTGCTGCATGATAACTATAACACAACACGTGACATATTTCATGTGTCATTGCCTAGACAGGAGGTACTTCAAAAAATGTTAAAACTGCAGAAGGAAGCACTTCCTTACCTGTCTGCCTCCCTTCTTATTATAATAGTATTACTATAACCATGTAGTATTGCTATAATAGTAGCGTTACAGATTCATATGGTACATGAAAATACTCTGTACAACACCATACAATGCTATACAATACTATACATAATATAATAGTATTCCATATTTGTAGAAAACAAAGGGAAGTTTGAACCAGCATTGCTTTATCTAGGCCATGCAGCCTCCATATGACCTAACGGGCACAGATGACTCCTGGGCATTCTCTTTTCTGGAGGCGTCTCTTATAAAACCAAAATGTGCACTCACTTGATGCAAGATGGGGCACAAGAAAATGAAGCCTGAAAGTGAGCTGCTGCCTTCAGAACAAGTTATCTGCCATGCAGTCCAGGTCTAAGGGGTCTGAGCAAGACTTCGTCAGTGGTATGATCCTCACCATCCTCTTTCCCAGTACTTTTCAGATGTGGGCATAAAGCAAGCACTTACATAATGAATCCAACCTGCAGTTATCCTATGTGCCTGGGGCAGGTCCAGTTACAAGACAGGAAGGATGCCATACAAATGGCTCATCTTTGCAAAAGCAGAAGTTGTGTAACCAGCAAGGTTGCCACTACTCTAAATACAAAAAGGAGCCTCAGGGTAAACAAGATAGCAGACAGTTCTTTATATTAATCTAGATATGACTGTTACAATTAAAAAAAAAAATGCTGCAAGCATAGAGTTCCCCTTGTTTTCTGTTGAGGGACAAGTTGATATAATACTCTGGTCACTCCTTTATTTTTGCAAAGAGCAGCTCTAGCAGCACTCTCTTCTTTCCTTCTAGGAACAGGCTTGCCCATGAGAGAAGGATATCATTGCAGAGCATGCAATGTAATGTAACAGTGCTTTAAAGAGAAAGAAGAAGGAAGGAAGAAAGGAAGGAAGGGAGAGAGGGAGAGAGGAAAGGAGGAAAGGAAGAAAGGAAGGAAAGGAAGAAATGAGGAAGTGAGGAAGCTTAGCTAATGCCTTCTTTCAACTCATATAGGATTCTTTTAGTGGTTTTCAGGTTGTACCAACATTGTTATTCCAAGCTGTGGGGAGAAGAATGACGCACACTAACATACAACCTCACTTCTACAAGGCTGGGGAATTATGGTAGGAAGCTGTCAAGAGGGAGGTTACAGGTCATTTTGATACAGCTGCAGAAGTTTAAATTCACTCTCAGTGTTTTCACCGGCTGCTGAGGATTTTTCAGCAAGTGGATTTTTAATGCATTTGGGAGAAAAAGTCTTGATTGCCTGGGAAAAGAGAAGAAAGACCTTTCTTTCCTGGGAAAGGAGGATCATTTGTTAAAAAAATTGTCCCAGCTGGGCAAGAGACAATAATTAATGTTTATGGTTTGTTACAAACTATTTCTAGGATATTACCTATTTTTAGTCTGTATAGTTTTCTACAGTTTTGTACTTTGTTATGAAGTCTGGAACTTATGAAGATAAGGGTGTATGAAGATAGCAGTTCGTGAGGTGGAGGTTATTAGATCACTTATTTTACATCTGAGTAGCTTTTTGGCAATCTTAGCTTGTTGAAACTGCGTATGTTCTATATAGATGTCAGAAACTAAGCAAATGAGTTTCCTAATAGTTAAGCAGAGACTCAGTGAAGATGTACCACTGGTAGATCCAGCATACCTAACCTTAGGCAGGAATATGAATGTTTTATAGGTTGTGTTAAAGAGAGGACTTCCAAAAACTAAACCAAAAAGTCTTAAGGGGCTAATGCAATACTGCGTGTATTAAATAAATGATTTAACTAAATAAAAAAGGAATGAAAAATATATGCCACTATAGTACGTTTCTTCCCTCTGTGGATATGAAAAAGTCGCAAAGAAAATGCAAGAAAGAATCAGGCCTTTACAAAAGAAGTGCTGAGTGAAAAACTTGCATTTGTTCTACTTCCAATATTCCAGCGCAAGATCAAACAGGCTTGAAATCCTGATCTTCTCTGCACGCAAACAGTTCCCCATGAAATATTTACTGCTCACTAAAAACACCTTATATCTGAGGAGCTTCTCCCACGATTTCAGAGTTGGCCTAGGAAGCAGTTAGACTGTAAGAAGCTTAAAAGATAAACTGCCCTCAAATACGACATATTAGCCTGTAGTTTCAGACGTTTCCAAATGCGGAAGGTATTAAAACAATGCTACCTAAACTGCAAAGACCTAGAAGTTACCAGCATGATGTATAAATTCAGTGCATGATGAATATAATTTAGATTTATAACCTGGTTTTTCTCATTGGTGATATTTTGCATTTACATGATCTCTTCAATTTGCATTCAAAGCACATAATGAATATCTGCTCTGCGAGGTTTCTCTGAGCGCCTAGAGGTGATCATAAGGCCTTGGCAAGTGACTGAAGGGCTTAGAATAGCAGCTAGCTGTCTGCAGCAAGGCATGTCCTTCTAGAGAATGTGGTCTGTTTTCAGAAGTAAACTGCAACTCTGGTTAACACTGATAGAATAGCTACTTTTAAAGTCACTTCTCAGCTAAAATTTGAGAATGTGTGCTTGATAGTCCAGGCTGCAGTGAGGGGTGGGGATAAAATTCAGCGTTGTGCTCTCTTGTGTCCGATGGTCTTTTCTGCTTCATCCATGTGGTGTCAAGTCGTCATTTCCTCAGAAGATTTTAGGTACTTGGGTGAATTTTTTGTCTTTGAAATGCTACCCAACTACGATAGGGTGATGTCATTGGGCTAGGAGCCTGACATCTGCCCCTGTTACTGAAAGATGTATATAATTTATTTGTCAATAACATCTGGTGGCTTAAGATCTGCTTAAGCCATTAGCTGCTGCTCTTCCAGGTTGCTCTAATACTCGGAAATGAGCGCTCTCCTATCTACGTACAATTGCCATCTGTGTGTGTGTGCGTGTCTCTGTCTCTCTCTCTTTTTTCTTTGTTATGAAACTTTACCAAAATCATTCAGAGCATTCTGACCTGCAGGCTGAGTTACAGACATGTTCTATTTGGGATAATGTTAGTGGCCATTCACAAAACTCAGACAGTGCCTTTATGACGGATAAAGCTGGCTGTCATGGCAATTCTGCTGTTACTATGCTGCCTTCCTAGAATGTACTTCCCAGAGCAATTCAAAGCCTTGATTTATATATATTTGAAGTGTTGCAAAGTTTAGTTTCTGTAATTACAGAGAAGCTGCCTCTTTTCTTCACTGCAAAAATTGAGATCAGTCCATGTATTCATCTTCATATCTTTAAATTTGAAAAATGTGGAAGTCTGACATTTTTAAACATACTCTGATTATGGGCTCTTGTCTCAAGTATTCTTTCTCCAATGATATGACAGAACACAAAGATTAGATCCATTTATTCACACGGGTTTGGTGGGGGAGGACAGAATGAGAGCTTGTCTGTGCTGAGCATTTGCATTTAAGGCTCCTGGGTAATTTGCTAAGGGCATTATCCGTTTATATATATAAATTCTTTTAAAGCAGTGATAACTATCAGAAACAATTTTTTAAAAAAATTAGTTTCCGGTAAATTATTTAATATCATGTGTAGTAAATTGGAGGGGGAAAAAAAAGGGTTAGACATGTTTTTAAAAAGCATACTGTAAAGAAAACATTGGAAGAGTAAGTGTGGCCATAGAACTGGGAGCATATGGACTGGCATATATAGCATATAGCCTTGGGACTACCACAGACAACCAGCCATATAAGAAATACACATTACAGAGATTTTAGAACTTTAACACACAAGTTACATACAGCTGATTTAACCTCCCTTAGCTGTCTGTCTTACAAGTCTGCTTGTTATTACTGCTTCCCTTGCAGCCTTGGACGAGTAAGTGTGGTTTCACTTCACCACCCCCTTTTTTAGCTTAAACCAGAGGAGGAGGTGTATTTCAGCTAACCTGCTGGACTGGGTATATCTATTTTTCTGCTCTTTATAGACTTGGTAATCTCTAGCAAGGGAGTGAAACAATTAGCTACAGGCAGTAATTGTGACGCTAGACTTCCCTGTCAGAAACCTCTCTTGTTCCAGGGTATGTCTTTGAATTACAGTTTGTCTAAGATCCATGTTAAGTCTTTGGGGGAAAAGGCAATGCACATTCAGAAAAAAGATGTAATATTTTACAGATAATGTTATTCTCCTAAACCATTAGCAGTTTTAAATGTTAATGCTCCTTTCAACCCAAATAGCATAGTAATTACTATGTGCACACCAAAATCAAAGAAATAATTCACTGGAAATTGTCTAGGAGGATTTTGATACCAATGTGTATAGTTTTTAAAACTAGGGTAAGAAATGGAGAGTCAAGGAATAGACAGCCAAATGGCAACTCATAGAAATGTCTCCTGTTTCAATAATCTAAGATTTTCATTTTCATAGATGGATATAAAAGACTTGAGGGGGGGAAACCAAACTCTTAGTTAAAAAACGTCTTTGAAAAGGCAGAAAATATGCTTAAATATGCCCTATTTTACACGTTCCTTTTATCCTTTAGGCTTTTGACATAACGCTTATCACTTTGTCATTATGTCAATTTGTGCTTCTCAATCTTTTTTTCTCGTCTCATCTTATATTTGGGCTGTGATCCTGTGAACACTTACCTACATGCTTAATTTTGCTACTCGTAGTAATCCCTTTGAAGTTAAAAGGATTATTTGCGTTAGTAAAATAAGGCATGTGTGTGCTTGCAGGATGGAGGCCTTAGATTGTAAACTCTTCAGGATGGGACGAGACTGTTTATTATGCAGTTATATAGCTCAAAGCACAGTTGGGTGGATGATATGTGTTCAGCAGTTTGCAAAGTGCTGTTAATAGAGACAGCTAGTTAGTGGGATATCAGTCGAAGACATAGCACTCAAGTGGCTGCTCACCCCAGAAGACACACAATCCACTTGTTTTTCGCTTTTGCTGGGGAGGCATAGCCATTTTTAAGATTTCATACCTGCTGAGGTATCTGCTTTGTTTTTCCCACCTCCTGAAACAGAAACTGAAACTTCAGTGGTGTTGGCCAACCTGGAGCAAGATCCTAAGTGGCTTTATGCTGCTGTGCACGGGCAGGAGCAATCAAGATCTAGAATGTACAGCTCTCCAGGCAGAGCTCTCTGTGCTCCCGATGTTGAGCAGTTGCTGCCTTCTGAGAACCATCGCAACTAATGCATGTAATGCTTTTATCTTCGCCCCTTGTTTTCCCACTTACCACCCAGCCACTAAGAGCCACTAAAGTTTTTTTTTGTGTGTGTGCATATATTTTTTTTCCCCTTCTCTGATTAGCTGAATGTCTCCTCTTCAAGCACTCTATTTCAATAATCATTTTCTTTTGTTTAAGACAGACGTCATTTAAAAGCCACTTGGGGAGATGCATAGAAAGCCTTCCCTAGCTACACTCTGAGAATGCAGCTCTGTGTATACTGCCACAGCAACAGAGAAAACGAGCTTGATATTTGGGACGGAGAGAGATCCCTATATGACACTTAACCTCTGGCAAACTCTGATAGATATCCCAGATTTTTTTTATTTTTATTTTTTAAATATAACTTGGAAAATGACTTCTGGCTTTGCATGAAAAGCTCAAGATCCGTGGTTATTATTATTTTTTTCCCCAGGAATATTTATTTCAGTTGATAACTTCAAGCAGAAAAATGGTATTTTTATTGCTGTAGTGTCTAGAATGCCAGATGAGCTGAGGGTGCCATTGTTGTATTATCTAAAATGAGTGACAGACAGAAACACTCTTCTACTAAACGATATACTCTAAGAACTTGTCTTCATGGAATATTTTAGTAGTTATACTGATGTAACTCCAGAACACGAAGCCATGGACAAACACCCACTTGCTGAGCTGGCTGTGCTTGTGGAACAGGTCACTGCTGCTAGATGATTTCTTCTGACCATTTTCAGTTGTGCTAGCTGAGCCATTTGTGAGAATGCTCCTTTGTCCTCACAGTCAGATAGAGTTAACAAAAATGTATTATTCAAAACATCTAAGCTAACCCAGTTTCTTTGACCAAGATGTTTAGGGAGTGACTGCTCATGCAAGTAGCTAAGCAAAGGTTGTGGTAATCTCTGGCAGAAAGGCAGGGAAGAACAGCAGGGAACAAGCCTTGCAGAGCACATGTTTTTCATCAAAAAAACCTCGATGAAGAGATACAGTAATATTATGGAAGTGCTTTTAATTTCTATCTTATCTAATATATGAATTTTAACCAGTACAATGGCACTTAGGGAACATGAAATATACTGGGAAAGGAGGAGCAACAGAGAAGAGAACAGTTGATGAAGTATCAAGAAATGTGCTTCTTGCCTTTCCGGAAGCTCTCAGAGACTGACTTTAAGAGTTGTGCTAAAGTATCAAGTGACTGTTTCAAGCAAAGGCAGCTGCTTAGACTTAGTGCTGGACAAGAGGAGAAATGGCTGAAGGAACTGATTGTGTGAACTCAGAGGTTGGTCTGTCAAGCACTGTGTGCTTCTACCACCATGGGAACGGCCTGCTTCCTGAAGATGTGGTCATTTAGAGGCATCTCGTTTGCTTGACTTCATCTTCTCCTGCCCAGGCTCATTTGTGCCTTTAGTTAGAGGACAAACATGGTTTGTGTGGGAGGTTAACTCAGTTCTTGGAAGGTGCTGAGGGGAGGTAGGAGACGGGGAACACAGCTCAGGGGCACCAGAAACAACTCTGAGGACTGGCCTTCTGGAGCAGGCCAGAGCTGTAGACTGCTGATGTTGGCTGGAAGTGTGAAAAATAATGCATCACAGCTGTAAGTATACAAGCGAAACCTTTCAACTATAGTGAGGAAACAGCACCTTTAACTCATGTGTCTTGTTTTACTTAAGGAATTGTGTTACTAAATGACAGCGTAGCTGTGTTCGCCCCTACAAAACTTTGCTGTGGTAATGGTGACCATGTCTACAGGTGGTTCTATTATGAGCATGGGCTTCCATTGTACTGGCAATCTTAGACATGGAAGACAAAGTACAAGAGAAAGTAGAAAACAAGCTGCAAGAGAATGAGGCAAAACCTGTGTTTCTGTGTCTTCGAGACCATTTTTTTTCCTCACAAAATTCACCCATGAATACTTATCACTGACATTTCAATAGTGAAAGGCTGCATGTGTTTTCAGAGCTTGTAGTTTGAATGTCACTGGTTTTACTAATAATTTCTTCTGCTACAGGTGACTTATGAAAGATTGCATTTTTTCCGCACTCAAGAATAATATACCCAGGGAAGCGTGCGATGGTCTAAAACGGGTATTTGATGATATAGTTATCCTGGTGTAAACTCCCTCTGTGGAAACCCCCGTTTCAGCTCACAGGAGAGCAGGACAGACTGTGGAAGCGGGCTTTCCCTGTAGGACACACGCAGGCCGCCTGACCGCAGCAGGACAACCCTACCGGCCCCGTTACCCTGAGGTAATTACCCCCCACCCCCCCGCCGCCATTTTGGCGGCCCCTCCGCCCGGCTCGCGGCGGGCGGGGCGGGGCGGGGCGGGGCGGGCTCCGCCGAGCGCTCCCGCGGCTGGCGCAGCCCCGGCGCTTCCTTCCGGCCGCCATTTCAGCGCTGCGCCTGGCCTCGCGGCGCCGCCGCCGTTGCTGCCGCCGCTGCCGCCGGTGGAAGCGGAGCGGAGAGCCGAGCCGAGCGCGCCCCGCCGGGCCCATCCCGCCGCCATGTCCAAGCGCCACCGCCTAGACCTTGGGGACGATTACAGCTCCAGCAAGAAGCGCTCCGACGGGTAAGCGGCGGCGGCGCGGCCCGCGGTGGTTCCTCCCCCCCCCCTCATCCCCGCCGCCATCCGCTGCCCATCGCCGCCGGGGCGGGGTGGGGGCGGTGTGGGCCCGGCCTCTGCCTCGCTCGGGGGGGCCCCGGGGGCGGCGGCAGCGAGGGGCCTAGGCCCGGGGGCGGCCTCAGAGCCGCGTGGGGAGGGGGAAGGGAGCGGGACCCGGGAGGGCCGGGCGCCGCGGGGGCGGCTTTGTGTGCCTCGCCCCGCCGCCTGCGGTTTTCTTTTTTTTTTTTTGGGGGGGGGGGGGGGGGGTGTTTGTTTCCTTCTGGTTTGGGAGGTCTGGGAGATGCGGGCCTGGAGGTCAGTGTGAGGCTTGGTCGGCCCGTGTAACGAGTGCCGAGCCGCGGCGGAGCGGTGTTCCTTTGTTAATGGCTTTCCCTCGGCAGCAGGCAGGGATGGGCCCGGCTCTGAGGGTCAGCGTTAGGTGGGGTGGGGGGGGTTATAGGTTTTTTCCTTTGTTTTGCACAAGTTAGTTTTGGGACTCCTGGTCTCCAGCAGATTTTCATTAAGGTTAATGAAACTGCGGGAGTACAGGCCATGCGCTGGTGCTATCCCTTTATTCACAGCTGTTTTACTGCCTTTTCTGCACAATCTCCATTCCATTTTCGTGGGGGGACAGTGATTCCAAAGGTAAATTTCTAAATAGGGAAGGAACAGAAAGAAGTACTATTTTTACATAGTCCACTCTTCTTGGTGTAGCACAGAAGACTTGCCTGAATCAATCCCTCCCTGAAGTCCAACAGCACTGTTTAGGCGGGAGTATTAAGAGTATTTATCTGATAAAAATGTCTAGTCTTCTTCTCAAAACTAGCAAGAACTACAAGTCCACCATAACAGTTAGCATTCATTGATAAACAGTCTCTGCTCTTCAAGTAGAACTTGTTTTTCTTAAAGGCGAGCTTGTGTAGCTCCAGTTTCTAGCCACTAGTTCAATGAATTTGTCCTCTGCTGAACTGAAACTAATGTTTATTATTGAACATCTATTTCCTGCATGGAGGAACAGTGTCATCTTTTTTTTTGTAATTATATGGATCAAGTTATCTATCTCTTTTAATACATTTCCCCCGATTTGCCAGCAGTTTGCATAACTCTTGTGTGCATCCAGAGAAGTCTCACATGCACGCTTTTTTGTTTGTAAAAGAGACTTTAGTAAAATTTTCAAGCGGTTATGCCACAATTGGGTATTAAATGGTTGTGGTACAAGTGTTACGGTCATCTGTATGGATAATCCCAAGTCAGTAGTTCCTTGTTTGAATGTTGGTGGGTTTTGTATTTCTGGTATGGTTTTATTATGTGGCATTGTTTCTACTGCCATCCTGAACTCTTTCCATTTTGTAAGAACTGTTATCAGTTCCCAACAGTGGTACAAACTTGTTACCCAGAAGTCTTTGGCTCTTACGGCACCTAAAACCTCCACAGATGCTGGTTTTGTGCCCCTTCCTCTGCCAGTAGCAGCATGAAATGGCGTAGGACCAAGAAAAGTCACTATGAGCAGAATTGTCTGTTTTTTTCTAATATTTCTTGAGATCTGAGTTCAGCGAGCACAAGGCATAGTAACCTTATATTGTCCTGGCTTGTTTAAGGATTGTTAAGTTTTACAGCACGTAGAAGGCTGAGATACAGAGAGGTTCTTGTTACTAGCATGCATGTACTTGTCTTCCTCTGTGCAGAGTGCCTTTATGCAATTTAGTTGGTTTGCAACTGGATTAAGCTGAATTAGCTCCTTGAATAGACACCACTTCAAATGCAGAGTAGTCATGTACTTTGCATCCAGACTGGGTTGCCGAACTGCAATATACAAGTTGTGTCAAGTTACCAAGTAGGGGTTTAGTTCCTTTTCAGCTGAGGCCTTTGCAACCCTACGTGGCTTGTAGTTGTTCTTGTAACCTTAAAAACAGGCATGGCACCTGTTATCTCCTGGGCTTGAAGTATCATCCATAAAGAAAAAACTTTTTGGAAAAATGTGAATAGTTTAGAAGACTTTCTGTTAAAAACGCTGCTGTGTGAAATGCATACCACAATTTTACCCTGGTATTTTTTTTCCAAGCATAGTTCAGTTGGTGTTGTGTAACATCACAGTTGCTGTTAGTGGGATGTATTGTTCTGTTTAATTTCTTTTCTTTATTTCTTTACGTATAAAGTGGAAATTGTATTTAACAGCATTATTTTTTTGCATCAGCTGAATCAACTACTGCCATGTCTGTTTAGTAGTGGTGAAAATATCATTAATGTTCTGCTAGATATGCTGAGACTTCTACTGTGGTGAACAGTGGTTTTACCTGGTCCTTTGTTTGTGTTGTCAGTTTTGTTTTTCATCCTCTAATTTAGTGTTACTGTGTTTCTTTTGCATCTATATGTGTGGCCATAAGGAAGTGACTGCAAGTAGGAGATCAGACAAAAACAACAAAAAACAACTAACCAAACAAAAAATCTCCAACAAACTCTTCCTGATTATGGAGGTTGTGATGGGCTTCATGCACAAAACAAACATGATTAAATTTTGATTCTTTTACATAAATTGTTCATTTTTGGGTTTGAGATCAGTGTTCTCAGTGCAATGATGAAAAGTAACTTACATGTGATAGTTTACAGATGAAGAGCTGCCAAGTTGCATTTTTAGAAAGTTCAGTAAATGCACTTGGCAGCATAGCTGCCATTCCTCCTTTCCCTTGTTGATGCAAGGCATCTGGATGTGGCTGCTGAATTTCAGTAATAACGGAAGACTGGAAATGTTTCTAGGAAAAAGTACTACTGTGAAATAATTAATACTGGAGATTAAATTTGAGGACGTGGTATATATTGTGTGCTTTCTTTATGATGAGATCTAGTTTTCCCCTTCTATCCTAAACATTTTAAAACAGAGAACTCTTGGTTAACCTCCAAGTAGACTTTTTGGCTTTTGAAACGTAGATAGAACTGGATGGGTTAATTTTATTGTATGAATTAACAGTTTCAAGAGTTAAATGAAGTAACAGAGATGGGGAGTTAACAGAATTTTCCATTCTGGATCGTGTTTGTTGTTCGTTTAATCAAGTGTCTTGTTCTTGAGGTTGTATTTGTATATAGGCTGTAAACTGAGCCAAATAGCTGCCAGCACAGAAGGCAACTGTTGTGCTGCAGGAGAGTGTTTGGAAGACTAGAGAACTGATTGGGGCTAGAATTAATGTTGGTGGAAGGGTCTGGGGAGGGCTTGCTCTTCACAGGGCTGCTAAGTTTGCGTGCCAACACAAGAGTTGGCAACAGCATCAGGCTGTTCCTTTTAGCACGAGTGCTGGTTTCTGCCACTTTGAAGCTTACCTGGAGATAAACTGCATCTGCTGTGTGGAAGCTTCTGACACCCTGGTTAAGTAAACAGCTAGGGAACAGTCTGCTGCTGAAGGGTTTTTCTTTCTAGTTCTTCATTGGTATCTAGTCCAAGTGGGGAAAACAACAACAACAGAAGCCATCAGTAGCGTGTATTGTTCTTCCCTTCAATGAATGGGCTGTTTACCAGGTTGTTGCATTTTACCCTTGCTTTACCATACTTAAATTTCTTTTACACCCTTATTTTGCATCTTATTTCTTATGTTACTGTCTGACCATATATTTGCTTATCCCAATACCTGCATATATTTAAAAATGCTAATTGTGAATAGCTCATTAACTACAAGTTCAAAGATTGATTCCTGTGCTGCTAGACCCTTCCACCACTATGCATAGCATTATGGAGCCTAGTTCCTTCAGTTTGTAATGGGTAACTTTTCCCTACTAGAACATAAAAACCTACTGAATTCTGTAATATTTACCTGTTGTTGCACAGTAAGAAGAGATTTCTAGCTTGCACGGTACTTGACCACATTATAAGTGATGTTGAAGCTATGGTGTCTCAGATGCAAGCAAATGATCTAAAATGCCCTCAATTTTTAGATAGTTCAGCATCCAAAGCTTCAGGAAAATCTGTATGAAAGTGAATTAGGTCAGTCACAATAAGCAGTGTATTTTGGGACCCTTCTTTCTTTTCAATGGGTCTGTGTTAAAGAAGTGTTCTCAAAGTTAGGTGTGACAGCCTCTGGAGTCATGGTACGTCAGAGTATTGAGGGAGCAAATATGGTCTGCTTAGATTTTCTCTTGTATGAGAAGTGCTGCTCCTTCTGGATCCCCAGCATGTTTTCTTTCCTGTACGCAGGATTTTCCTTATTACTTCACTGGTTACATTTCAATGCCAGCTGCATAGATTTAAAAAAAAAAAAACACACCACCAACAAAATTCTGTTAGTTATAGGCATGCATGTGTGCAGGTAAATAAGTGGGGAGGTCCTGTTTTCCCTTAATTACTATTCCTATAAATGTTTATATCTGCGTTCACTCTGGTGTTTATTTCCAGTTTGTTGCTTTGCCTTTTTGATGGGATCTCAGTTGTTAACATAATGCATGCTCACGTGCGTGTTTACGTAAAAAAAAAAAAAAAGGCAGTGATTGCAGATGAAAATGCCACTAATCTTTTCGCTTGTCCTACTTTCAAATGTAGTGGGGTGTTTTCATAAAGCAGGACTCACTTCAAAGTGCTGAATCACAGTAAGTTTTAGATCTCCATTAAAAACATGTAGTTACAGTTCTTAGGGTGAAGGTAATGATTTCTTGATGAGTGTATTAGTGTTCAGTAGGGAGTGTGAAATTATATGCAAAACAAGTACATAGATCCTCAAAATCAGAAACTGCCACTAAGACTGAGGCTGGAGTTTGAATTTTGAGTGTTTAATTAGAGCGAAAATAATACTGTTTTTTCATTGCATTCCCAAAATCATTATTTTGGGGGCTTAACGGTTGCAAGAAAGTATGATTTGTGTTCTGATACAAGTAATAGGCAAGTTCAAGGTTGTTTGAGGTTAAATACGAATTATGTCCCCTTGACCTATTTGATTCTTAACTAACCTTACTTTAGCTTTGTACATTACTTTATTTCAGGGAAAATTAAACAAATGCAGCAAACTTGCAACTTGAAGTAGCGTTAATATCTAGTGTCACCTTACGTACATATCTTGAAGTGTGTACACCTCTTTGTTAAGATGAAGAAGTGAAATAGTTACTGACATTTGTTTAGGTAACATGCAGATTTTTACAACTCATGCAGTTACAGCTGTGTAGATGCTGTTGAGGCTTGGTAACAAATGGGAGTACAAATGTTGAAGTAGGTGGCAGGAGGTGATACTGGAGAAGACGGTGCAACTGTAATGACTGGTGTTAAGTAAATTTCAAATTCAACAGTTTGTATATCAAAGTTGATTGAGTCATAATTGTATGGAAGACTTTAAACAAAAATCTACAGAGTAATTGTGGCATGTTAAAATGATACATGAACCCTGAAGAAGTTTGATTTTAAGTTTTTTGCAGTTGGTGTAATTCTCTTGCTAAGTAGGCAAGAAGAGTATTTAGTGTTCTTTTTCTATGCTAGTAACAAGTAGTGACAGGAAGACTTGTGGGGAGTCAAGAATGTACAGCAGGTTACTGATAATCATTAAATGAAGAGGGTGAAGATGATGCTCTCCATGTGATGGCTTTCTTCAGTCTCCTCTATAAATGAGAGGATCTATGGCAGCAGTGCTCATGTTCAGTGGGTGTATCTAATAGTCAACGTGCACTGCGTGCTGTTGTGCTCTGATGCTTGTACTTCCAGGTAACAGTTTGCAGGACTCCTTAAAAATATTTGGCTTATATCCTCTTTGCAGTAGGGACCTCTAAAGTCACTTTGTATTTAAATTTTTATTGCACTTAAATATTCAAGTATCTCATGTTCTGCTATGTTTTCTAACTCATTTTAGGAAAGATCGTGACCGGGACAGAGACCGTGATGACCGGAAAGATCGTGACAGGGATCGTGACAGAGATAGAGATCGTGACAGAGAAAGGGAGAAGGAAAAGGAATTGCGAGCAGCATCTAACTCTACGCTCATTGCTGCTGGGTTACCACCTATGAAACCAGCAATGATTCCACACAGTATTAACCCTTTCACAAATCTTCCACATACACCTCGTTACTATGACATCCTGAAAAAACGGCTACAGCTTCCTGTCTGGGAATATAAAGAAAGATTTACAGATATTTTGATTAGGCATCAGTCATTTGTACTGGTTGGAGAGACTGGGTCTGGTAAAACAACACAGGTGAGTTCTTAGTTACATGATGGTGCAGTTTTTAAAGATTGAGACTGTCGTTAGGTGCAGGGGTTGTACCTTTCTTTGGTTTCTTGGAATCTATTGTGCAAAAACCGCACAATTCATGGGCAAAAATAATTTGATTATTTCATATGCTTAATGCATGCAGAAGTATGTGAGAAGAATCTTTAAGCATCTTCCCTTTTCACAGTCAGCTCCTGATCTCTTACAGACTCTCTGGTAGTTATCTTTGTGGTAGAAGAAGATAGTTTCTAACTGCTAGACAGAAGTGTACAAATTCACAAACTGATGTGATGGTTCCAAATTTACAGCCATTTTGCTGTGTAGGTAGCAGTTTGAAAGTAGGAAAAATGTTACAGAAATAAACACTTGTTAGTGTTCTATGGAATGTAGTGCTGCAGGTAGGAACTTAGTGGGAACTGGAATGTCACATACAATTCAGACCTGATCTTTCTCAGCACTGAGAGTAAGGACAGCAGATCTGCTGAGCTTCCTTAGTCCTTAAGAATTGTGGGGATTGGTGAAATGGGAAAGATTTAAGAAAAGGCACATCACTGTGTGTATACCTGGACAAACCTGCTTAAAACTTCAATCTATCCTCTGATTTGCTGTTTAAAATCTGTGTGGTAAAGTGATGTAAACAAGTCCTTTGTTCTATAACCTGCTAAATTCCTTTTATCTTGACATAATGAAAAACTGAAGGATACTGTAGTCCTCATAAAATGGATTATAACTAACTTAGAGAATTTTTTTAGTCACAAAATAAAATTTGAAAGTCTGGAGAATGTAAAAGGACAGTGTAGTGAACACCTTTTTATATGTGTGCTTGAAATATTTGAAGTTATTTACCCTTTTTGCTGCACATTTTGAGAACCATCTTCTTGTTTGCAAGGTACCTTAGGGCTGTGTTGCTTTTTTAACATGTCAGCGGAGACCAGCTTTTTATAGATTTCTTCAGAAAAATAGATTATACAGTTACTTGGAAGAGATGGTATTCTGAACATTCACATTTTAAAAAAAACAACAGAAACAACACTGCCACAAAAACAGAATTTCTCACTGCATGATCTTAGACCCTTAGATCTGTGAATTCTGTTCTTAACATTTGAGATTTCAACTTAAATATGGCTTACGATCATGTTGCTGCCAAGGTATGAAGCTTTTACTGAATTGTGGTACTACTTTATGCCTAATTGTTGGGAAGGACTTAAGAAACCGGAGGCTTCTTCAAAACAGGTTTTAAGCTACCAAAAGCATATAAGCTGTCTCAGAACCTTCACTGCTTCCTATGGGTTACTTCATGAGGCTGTAGGTATATTTTGAAGCAATTGAGAGTGCCTTTGTAGGACCATAACACTGAAAATGATCTTGCTGATGGCTAGGGAGATCCTTGTTTTGCATGTGATACTGTCTAATTCTCGTGATCAGGTGCTATCTTAAAACTAGCTGGGGAGTGGTTATCTGTCTTCCATCTCCTTACACTCATTGATCAGAGCAAGATAAATATTCTTCTGTTTAAAAAAACAAACCCAAACGATCTAATACTGAAACTGAATGTGTCCATGAACTACTTACGCGTGCTGTTATCTGGTATAAAGTTGGCGTTCACTGAAATCTGCAATGAATTGTCTTTCCAGAAATGATTATCTTACATTTCATGGCAAAGAGCCTATAGAAGTGGATAATCTTTTAAGTGAGCTGCCATCTGTCAAGTCCCCTCCCCACTTACTGCGTGCAGGTTTTCCCTTCAGTCTTGTAGAGCACCCAGGTTTGAGAAAGCTTGGCTTTTTCAGTGAAAACAGTAGGGGATAAAACCTTTCTGAAAAATCTCGTTCCACAAAGACTTGCTTGAAATTAAAAAACAAACAACAACAACAACAAAACACATTAAACTATACCATCTGTTTAAAATATACTGAAGAAGTATGTTGGAAGCAAAGACCACAAATTCTACCACAAATTTTCAGGTCCCCAGTGTTTGCAGTGGCTTGCTTTGTAATTTAAGTTTAAGCTTTGAAGTTGAGCATTTTTTTAAACGCTTTCAGAATAAGTTCAGTGTTGTAATTGTGGAACAGATGAGTTGAATCTCTTTTAGAAGGAGCTTGTCTGCTGTGTTTGCAACACACTCCCTTTTAAATGGGAGATTATTTGTGGTGCTGCTGAAATGATTTTAATTTGTTCTGTAGATGGAATAGTAGAGTAGTATCTGCTTTCACTGAGAGCCTTAACTACACAGAATAGGATGTCTGATGTAACACAAGGGATGCCACTCCTTCAACAGGTTTTCTTAGCAGGTGAAGTTTAGAAGCAGTATTATTTTGGGCATGGCTTCATCTCCTGCTGTCCTTGTAGTCCAAAGGAGAATTGACGTGGGTGAAAGTTGGACTCCATTTTTAATTAATGAAAAAAATTGTACCATATAATTTTTAATGGAGAAAATTCTAAACGAATTGAAGTAGCTCAGAGCAGGCAAAAGAACAGTGTTCTTCCCCTTCCTGTTCAGCATGGCATCCCTTTAAAAATATCTTCCCTTTGCCTTCAAAATGGCCTTAAGCTCTCACTGCTTTCATTTGAGATCTCACAGGCCACTCTGTGCATAGACCTGCCTTATTTTTCTAGAGGTTGTATTGGCAAACCTTTTCTTCACTGAAAAAGTCCTTGAGGCTAAGGGGTGCTTAACTGATCCCTTTCTCATTCTTTCAGTATTGATAAAAATGTCTGTGTGTGCTTGTTTGTCTAGGAAGTTTGGGGTTTTGGTGATACGTATTTTTGTGTGTAGGGGAGATAAAGTTAACTTTGTTACGTTATATAAGAACTAGATAATATGAATTGTTCCATGTATTCCCAGCAGTGGTCATGACTGAAATAGGAAGTGTAGTATGTCACAGTCCTTCTCCTTAGTGTTTGTCTCTTAAAGCTGGACATTGAAAGTATTCTGGTGGTCATCTAAATCAGATTAGCGTATTGAAGTCTACGGAGGCTTTGTCCTTCATTTGACACTAGTGCTGTAGGTTTTGTTGTTACCTGGAAAACAGCCTCTACATTATTTTTACTTCTATTAGCGTGGCCTGGCTGACCTGCTGCTTTAAAGTTCGTGTCAGCATTGGCCCTGTTTGAAGTTAACCTCGTGCTTACGTTTGACTTCGTCCTAGTGATGTGGGAAATAATTTCATTTCTTTACTCTGTGCTTGGGAAGTGTGTATGTGTTACTGGGTAGGATTCCAGGTTCACGTCATCAGCGTTCAAGAGCTGCTCTTATTTTTAGTTTTGAATAGAATTTCCTATTTGAGTTTTTCTTCAGAAGTCTGGTCTCCTGTCATATTTTCTCATAGTCTTTGCTTTCTATTTTTGTATTTATAATGGCAGTATGTTCTCCATTTTAAGAAAAGGAGCTGTTTATTACAGTCTACACTTGTCTGATGTGGATGCGTCTTAGTGTTCAGTTGCTCCCATTTTGCAGTGGGAATACTGTATTTGAGAAGAAAAATCTTCCTAGGTTACTTGAAACCACACAGCTCTTTCTAGCGTTTTCTGTTGGTTCAGTGCATAAATAGTATCACTTTTCTGTAAGTGTGAGCTTCTTAGGAGCTTTTTAGGATACGTTTAAAATCAATTAGTAAGGAGGAGTGCATTTTGTGATCTATAGACTTCAAACTAGCTGTGCCTGGAGTTGTCTCCTCATAAAACATCATACAGAGAAAATGTTAATAATATTCTATCTTGTTCAAGTTAGTGACCCTAGAAATTCTTCTGAAAAAGCTGCTTATTTTGGACGATACTTACTGTTTACAAATTGCTAAAAAATTACTGTCTGGCAAATGAGAGTTAATAACCAGAATGTTGGGATTTTATATGTTTGATAAGATTTCCAAAGAACAAGAGTTAACCAAATAAACATAACTTAAAACTTGTTTGGTTTTTTGTCATGATTTATAGCTAAGCCAAGTTTTGTATCATTTTTTTTCCTAATGTGTGTTAAATAAGCAGTGTTTTTTAAGCTGCAAAGTACTATTTGTTTACTGTAGAACTTTAAATACCTAACTTGTGTTGTGGATCTCAAAACTGTGAGTGCTAATTTTGATCTTTTGCTTTCAAGCATGGTGACTGCTGTTAAATCTCTCTCTGAGGTACTGACCGAACAATGCCCAAAGATACTGTGAACCTATTTGCTTCCTTGATAACTTCAGTGGCAGTTATGTACATGCTTTATTTAGTGGTGTGGGGTCCAACTAAATTGTCTTCTCTCATACTCTGGATATTTTTCTGCGTGCAGTTGTCATCTCAGTGAAATTATAAATATCTTTCTTTGATACAGTAGTTATATGTTAACCATGCTTCTAACAGCCAGATGTGAAACTGAATTTTATTCTTGACAGATCCCTCAGTGGTGTGTTGACTACATGCGCTCGTTACCTGGACCAAAGAGGGGAGTAGCATGTACCCAGCCTAGGAGAGTGGCTGCAATGAGCGTGGCGCAGCGGGTCGCTGATGAGATGGATGTAATGCTGGGCCAGGAAGTTGGTTACTCTATTCGATTTGAAGACTGCAGTAGTGCAAAAACCATTCTGAAGTACGTATGGTAACTGTCCGGTAAAGGCATAACACAGCCTTCTTGTGGGTGGGGGGAATCACAGGGCTTTAAAGGGGGTTAGGAAAGTTTTGAAAGGAGTAATGAAGAGGGGAGTGAACCTATGGACAGACACCTCCAATAGCTGAGTAAAGAAGAGAGGAGCTGTAGCATCAGCTGAGATAAACCTGGGGTGAGGGGCTTGCTTGAGTAGATTCAGAAATGAATTATTCCTCTTAAAGAAATCTCTGGACCCTATGGAAGTGATTTCAAGTTATCCATAAAGAAGAAAGTGATCTGGAAAAGTGTTTTTTTATGAGTAAGGTGGTGTTCAGAACAAAGCCCTTCAGCATTCAGTTTCTCTTCATGTTATGCATTTGGCTGACTTTTGTCAGTGGTAACCAGGATTATCTCAGGTAGTAAGTTATTCCTAAGTTCCGTAGTGTGCTTTAGTAAGAACTACCAGAAAGTTTCAGAAGTGACCTATGCCAGACTCTAGGGCGCACAATCTGAAGTCTGGGTTTGTGAGTGTTCTAGTTGTCAGCTGTTTTAGATTCCTGTGCTTTGTGTGTGGAGCCAGGCCCACTTCATACATCATTTGCAGATGACACTCAGAATGATCAGTTAAAAAGGATTCCATGTAGCGTGACTTCATGAGTCTTACCTGTTTAAATGGTGTTTTTGTTTTGCTCATAGAAGCGGTTGAAATTTGGGAATGAAGTTCATGTGCAAAAAATAAATTGTACTGAGGAGGAGGAGCAGTGAACAGATCTGCAAATAGTGTAGAGAAGAAACAGTTGCAGGAATAGTAGCTCTACGATTTGAGTTGCATTTTTCCCTTTCTTTGCCTGTCTTTATTTGTAGACCTGGAAGTCTGCCAGTAATAGTCGACAAACTACTCATAAATGTTGCCAAATCTTGTTTTCCCCCCTCCTTTTTTTAAGCTTTGTTCCTACTCCTAGATTTCATTTATATTCTACAGTAGGTTCTATTTGAAACTTTAAATGGTTTTTTTACTCTGTTTGAAATAGTTTACTGATGCATCTGTTTTGAAAGTTGGTTGGTTAAAG
Organism: Anser anser; assembly: GCF_964211835.1. NCBI lineage: Eukaryota > Metazoa > Chordata > Aves > Anseriformes > Anatidae > Anser > Anser anser. The sequence continues at coordinate 59,906,588 of NC_139724.1, forward strand.
GCTTACTTCAAACAACCTAGTGAATAATATGGAAGAGGAGTCTTTATCAAATTTAATAAAAATTGTTTTTGTATGTATTCAGGTATATGACTGATGGTATGTTACTTCGTGAAGCGATGAATGATCCTTTGCTGGAGCGCTATGGTGTTATAATTCTTGATGAGGCTCATGAGAGAACCCTGGCTACTGATATTTTGATGGGAGTTTTGAAAGAAGTTGTAAGACAAAGAGCTGATTTGAAGGTCAGTAGTGATGAAGCCCAGCAACATCTCCTTTCTGGTTACTCATACTGAAGGAAGGGTATCTGTGTGCTTACCATTAGCTGATCATAAAGGTCAGTTAATGTAGATCAATTGTCATCTTGATCTGTTAATGATGAACATATTGGGAAGATAACTAGGAAAGTGCTAGTGCAGCTTGTATTGAAGGAAATACTAGAAAGATGTAATTATAGCTTAACCTTTACAGTTCAGGGTTTTTTTTTGCACCTTGAAACAAAGGTTCTGTATTCAAGTGATAAAAGCACGCTTGAATCACGGTCAACAGTTTAGTTTCCTGTTATTATATATTGTATGTGTAACATTTCTCAGGTCTATGTCAACCTCTGGAGTAACTTCTTTGCTTTGTGTTCTCCAAACCTACAGGTTATAGTTATGAGTGCTACTTTAGATGCTGGCAAGTTTCAGATCTACTTTGATAACTGTCCTCTTCTAACCATCCCGGGTCGCACCCATCCTGTGGAGATATTCTATACTCCAGAACCAGAAAGGGATTACCTTGAGGCTGCCATTCGAACAGTGATCCAAATTCACATGTGTGAAGAAGAGGAAGGAGATCTTCTACTCTTTCTTACCGGACAGGAGGTATTTTCTTTTTTTTCCATCCATCTTTCCATGTAGAAGCTGTTATAAGTGGCTTGTATAGACTGAAATGTTTAGTTTCCTTTTCTAGTTTACCATTCGGAAATGATGCGAGGTACTCCACCTGCCATACGTTAAGCACTTGAAATGTAAAGCGTATGCATATTGCAGACAAGACCTCTCTAAAATGAAAGCTTTCATCTTAATCTTGCACTTATAAGAGAAACCTAGGGTATGAAACACAGGTTCATACTGAGGTGAACCCAGAAGATCTGGGTACCTGGTAGCATCCATGCTTTTGATTTTAAAATACAGTTCTGTGCACTTCAGGGTGTGTACGGTATGACTTAAATGAAGAATAACCTTTTTATTCTGATGCATAGCTATAAGTAGCATTTTTAGTAAAAATTACATTTTTTGAATAGGTTTGAGTATTAGATTGTAGTTTTTTTGTACCACACATAGTGGGAGTTGTATTTCAGTAGTGGCTTGTTAGCTTGTGAAAGAGGGTTGTATAAAAGCACTTAATCCAAACTATAGGAGGAAATGATGTCCTGGAAACCTTAAATGTTTTGCTTGAAATAAAATTTTTAATACTGTCTTGAGGCTGTTTTGAAGCTCCTTTGAATGTCTGTTGACTTATTTTGAAGAAACACCCTTCAAAGGGTGTGGAACAGTTCAGTGTCTTTACAAAATAAATGTAAGCGTTGAGTGTTAACTGTGCCAAAGGAAGGAAAAAATACTGTACAAACAACTTGTGATACTGCAGGTGCACAGGCTTCTTGAGTAGACTGGCCAGTCATACAGATCCGTATGTGTTGCCTCCTAGGTGAGTTTTAAGGTATTTGATTAAAATGTCTTCTGGCAGGTATAGTCTCTGCCCTTAGAGAACCAGAATAGTGACTGTCCCTCTAAAGACAGATATGCCGTCTCTTACTTTTGTCCTTCTCCATGTAGAATATTGCTGTAAGTTAAAAGTATAGGTAGGCGAAAACACTTCAAGGACTATAGCTTTGAAGCTTGCCTGTTTGGTTTAAGTTAGGTTAGAAGTCCTAGTTCAGATGTGTCTGACAGGTAAATGCAAGAGTTAATGAAACAACTGTTGTGAGTGGGTGAATGGCATCAGTGGTGACAGAACAACACTGCTGTGCTGATGTTCTCGCAGATTTTAGTGTCTTTAACCAGAATGCTAAGTCAAGTATCTTAGACCTTATCTTTAACCTTAAATGAAGGTTTCTTCTTCAGCCTTACATGAAGAACAGATATTTGCCCTTTTAATGTTCAGTTACAAATGATGTCCTTGCTGCATCAGCTGCTATGTATTGCTCGGATTCATTTGATATGGCAAACATGGGAGATTTGAGGGGGGAAGACTTCTTCAGATGTTATCAACTGGACCAGTACCACTCTGCTTTCATGTTATGGCTCTAGATTCCTTTAGTACCCACTGTTACTTCAGAGGGGCTCTGTTCTATAGCTCAAACAAATTCTTTGAGTTCGATGGGGTTAATTTACAGGATGTGGTGTTTATAATACGCGCAAAAGCTTTACCAAACCATGCATGTACATAGGTGTAGGGTCACCTATGCATAAATGTAGCTAATAGTAATATCCCTGTGTTGCCTTACTGAATTGCTTAAGTTGCATTGGTAAGCCACCACCCTTTATCTTCTTATCTAGAGTTCTCCAGTCCATGTATCCATAGATGATGGATTAATTGTTCAGGGGCACTGGAGCAGCTCTGCCTGGAGCTGGTGTGAATTTAGCCAGTTAGTGTGAAGTTGAAGTCTGGCCTAGCTTCTGTAGAGAAGGTTTGAAGCGTTTTATCCCCTTTGCTTTGTGATTTTTGAGGGCACTTTTGTTTAGGGATTGATTAGGAATAAACATTTTGAAACAGGACTTGTGTCCCATAGGATACAAGTAAGGAAGAAAGATTGTCTGTTGATGTAAACGCAACCACACACCCACCCCGGTGTACCAGGGAGACTTCTGATGATGGAAATAACATTAATGTCTTCATTGTCAAGAAAGTGAAACTGGAAAATCTGACAGGGAATTGAGTTCATAAATAAGTGAATGTAATTATATTTCAGTCAACGTGTCTATCTTGGATAACAGGCGGTATCAAATTTGTTCTGTTGTTGTGATTATAGATCCCAGTGGTCTAGTTGTGGATGTTCACTTTAAATGTCTCAAGATTGGCTCACCTGTGTATCTCAGAGGCTGTAGGCTTACTGTCTACTGGAGTTCTGTTAGAACAGTATTAGATTTTGTACTCCATTAAGATCATTAATCTGAGAGTAGGTGTAAAATCATTACAGATGAAATTGGGTGGGGGGTGTGTGCAGAAATAATGATACGGAAACTATAGATCTGTCTGCATGTCTTAGTAACCTAGGCACTTCTGAATGCGAAGTGTGTTCTCTGCCACCCCAGTGTTCTTCTCTCCATAAAGCCAAATGCATCATGTATGTAGGAGGATGAATCCAGGCTGCATCTGGATATGTGAAGTGCAGATCAATGCTGTTCTCGAATATAGATAAATGTACTGGAAAACATTGCTGTGAGGTTCTGGTGTCGGTGTTCTAGAAAGGTTTAAAATACGATGTTGGCAAAATGGTGGTGTTGTAGAAAATGGTTGCAAAACACACGTGAGGTTTTGGCAGAATGTTTTATAAGTGAGGATTTATTTTAAAGGTACACCTTTTTTCCCTTTTTTCCTTACAGGTTGGTTAAACACTAGAACTGTGAAAGAAAGTAGCAGGCACTTTATTAGGAGGAAATTGAAGCCAAAACCGACAACTTCTTTGGTCTCAGCAGTAGAGATTGAGCAAGGTTGAGTCAGTTAAGTATACTGGGCTGCAGTGAACACAGGCTCTGTCTTGTTTCAGCCTTATACAGAACGTGCTGAGGAGTCAAGGTGCATAAACTGAGAAAGTAACACCAGTAATTGTGTTCCAGTGCTAAAGGCAGAAATTCTCTTGCTTTTCATGTATTTGAGATGATGTCAACATGAAGTATTTCAAATAGAGCAAGTTAAAATGAACACAGAATTGTGCTAAGTTCAGTTGTGACTTGCTGACAGAGCAGTTCTCAGCTATGGTCAAGTGTTGACTTCTTCCTTGGAAGACACTCCTCCTCCCCTGTATTTTACAAAGCTTTGTTTCTTTCCATCTCTGTTCTGAGCATCTCCTGAAACAGCTAGCTTCAAAAGGCTTTTTGTTTTTGGCTGTTGTTTTCTCTTCATCTTAGAATGTAGCAGTTTGTATTCATTCCTGGGAAATGAAAGAGGGAAATTGATGAAGTTTCATGCAGCCTTGAGGATGAAATGTTTCCAGGAGGCTCATGTCATCAGAGCCAGATGTGGCTGGCTGTGCACTCTGTGATAAAAACTTGTATGAGAAGAGGGAATGCTCTAAGGTGTCTACACCCCCCTGCTCCACCCTCCTTATTTTACACAAGATAAAATTCTTGTGTTTTTTTGGTATGTTTCCTTCAGGTCAAAAAGCAGTAATGTCTGCCTGGCTCACTTATCAAGAAGCAGCTGGATCTAGTTGTGTACAGTGATCTGCTGTAGTTACAGACTGCATTTCCCATTTAAAAGAACGTTCTAACTGGGGCAGTCTTGAGGCTTGCTCATGTCAAGAGGTTCCTTGTGTGGGTGTAAGTCCTCTGATACAGAGTCAGCTGAAGAAGAAATAGTTTCTGAACTAATGTTGCAAATGACCATGTTTACAAAATCATTCAATTGTTTTGTACGCTGAGCTCTCAGATTGTTCCATTAAATGTCCTTACAATTACATCACTAGTCACCATCTTTTTGTAGAAACGGTTGCTTGAAAGGCAGTGCAATACAGTTGAGATGTTAACCTGCTGCTCAGGCTTTGCTCAGAATTCAGTGGATGTTCCTGTACATCAGTTCAGCAGTTGAGCCAGAACATTTACTGACGGTTGATGCCCTTCAGTGGCTCAGGGCAGCTTCCTGTTGGTTGTTGTGTGGGCCTGCCGTGTAGTTCTGGTGCAGGTTCATGCCTCAGCCTACGGTAGTATGGATGGCTACTACATCCAAAGGGAAGGAAATTCAGGTTATTGGAGTGGATTGTTAGCTTAGAGGAGGCAATTGAACTTGATAAGTTCATTCTAGCTAGGCTTCCTGAGTTGTTTTTTGTTGACTGCCATTTCAGCAGAACTACTTTATGAAAGAATCTTGAGTACTTGTTCAGCACAAACTTTCTTCTTAAAGATGTGATGCACTAACTCAGTAATAGAACTGCTCCTATAGCCCTTTCCTGTTTCTGTTCTTGCTAATAGTAACCCATCAGTATGTGCAACTCATTCTTTAATGCATAAATACCATCAGGGAAAGAAATGGAAGTGAATTTCTACTGAGTATTCAGGTTAAATAGTGTAATAAGGACTCTATCTTCAAGAGCAGATAAAGAAGGGGGAAAATGCACTCTTGCATGATAAGAAGCAAAATTGGTCTCTTGTGTGGTTAATTTTATACATCTCCTTTTAGGTGAGTTGCTAATGTAGTGATATGTTCCAATCCTTACTTTTTTGATGCAGAGCTTGAGGATGTTAAATATTAGTGAGATGATACATGTGAGCAGTGCAGATGTACAGGAAGAGTTTGGGCAGATGGGGAGATACTGATTTTATGATTCATCTCATTCCTGAGTCTCTCCTTCTTGTCTGTGTTTGGACACAGCCTAAGGAACCAACATGTTTCTAAAATAAATGGCCATGGATCATCTTTAAAAGTCATACCTAGGAGATAGTCTTTCAAAAATGAGTTTTTTTGAGGAGAAAAACAAAAAATCAAAACCCATAATATTAAATCTTGTTCACATTTTCAGTATTGCTTTTGTTCTGTCAGTATTTACTAAAGCAAATCAAGGGGGATGAGGGTCAGATGGGTTAGGAACTTACCACTAACCCCTTTAGTGATACTTTCGAAGCTAAGCCACAGAAGTATTGGTTATGACCCTCTCAGTTTTAAATACCACCAGCTTTTCATCGCATCTTCCCAAATCACCTTTGTCAAGCTTTTTCAGGAGACCTTCTGCCTGATGCTGTCCTTTATGCAATGTGGAAGGCTTTGTATTTACAGTTGGGAGGGCTGGGGGGTAGGGAAGGGATTTCCTTCCTTAAGGAAGGGGTAGGAATTCAGCCGTACTGTCTGATGTGTTGTCTTGTAGCTGGCAGTTTTTCTGTGCTCCTTTGGGTGAGCGATGCAAGCAGTACTGAGCAGTAGGAGACAGGATGAAAGAAGACAAAAGGGATGAAGAAGACAAAAGGCTGTGAAAAGGCTATCTTGAGCATTAAAGAAACTAACCTGCAGCTGGTGCTGTCTGTGGTTAAACCCTTGGAAAGGGGTAAGAGGCTGCTGATCAGGCAGCATTCAGTACCCATTGTACGAAGGTGAATGCAGCCAGGTCTGTTGCCATGGTAAGTCCAGAAATTGTAGCAGTGAAGTATCATGGTGACACTGAATGTGTTTATTTCACAGAATAGTTGAAAGGGCTTCTGAGTACTTGATTTTGACTACAACTGCAAGTATTAAATACACCTACTTTATGTCTGGAAAGCACTTCTTGGGTTTGTATTCTTTGATACTGCAAGATTTATAACCCTTTTCAAAATGCGTGCATATTTCATGTATTGTTACTACAGTATTTAATACTGTTCATGGGTGAGTATGAGATATTACCTGTGTGTGTATATATACTTGTAGATGTACTCATTAGCCATGAGAAAGGAAAAATAAAGAAAACACTGTGCTTTTAATTGATATGAGCAACAGTTGTTGCTGTTGCCACCTTTTGTACAGAAAAGTGGGTTGAGATAGAGTAAAAATCTTGCCAGATTTGAGAGGTGCAAGTACCGTACTTACTGCTTCATGAAAATACAGATGGCTGCACTACTGCTTCAGATAATGATGAAGAAATTGGGGAGCATGTTCTTGTCCTGGTTTCTAAACAAGGCACTGCTAAGCATTGGTTCCCATATGGACACAGATAATGCTGAACTTGGTAGCAACTTTAGGAATCCATCCCTGGAAGGGATGTCTGTAGCTTAACTGTTACAATTTTAAGGAGTCAAACAGAATAGTGTGAGAATATGGAGGGATGGAGAGAGCCTGTAGGAGTGCTGCACCCAGTATTACCTTTGCTCACAAGTAGGGAGTTGGAAACAATCACAGACTGCTAGCTTTTAGTTGAAAGGGATGTTTAGTTAAACTTTCTTCACCAGACCTTTCAAATCTTTTTTATCACCATATAAGTATATTGTTAATCCATTTTTATTGGATCAAGCAAGAAGTTTTTGGAAACTTTAGCTTCGGCAGTAGGCTCGCCTACTCAGAATTCTGAGAGCTGTTTCTCAGCTAATACTCCTAACGAGTCTAGTTTTGTGAGGAACTAGGGTAAGGTTACTAAAGTGACCCTGAGCAGTGCATAAGCCTTGCACGTGGTGTGTGGTAGACGTCCTGCTCTGATTAATTCTGAAGCAGGTCTTTGTGCTAGTGCCCTCGGCAGTCATGGCTTAACTGTGGCTCCCCTGTCCCTGTGCCTGTTCTGCTGTCAGTACGCTGGCATCCAGTACCTCAAGTAATCAGTGTGGCTGTCAGGGCTCTTGGAGGACGTTTTCAGGCGTAATCAAAGCGTAAGGCTATACTCTACCTTCCCCTCCTTTCCCTCCAAGAATAAAAATCTCTTCTTACATGTAGGTGGGTGGAATAATCCCTTTTCAAGGAGGTTTGTAATGGACTCAATGTGCAAACATTAATTTAAAAAAAAATCTCTGATACTTGAGTGAGTCGAGACTACTGAATTAGGCTTGCTGAATCCTCAGAGGATTAAAGGCAAGATTGTGCCTTCAACCGTACCCATCATGTTGTGAGACTTAAATGTTTGTGTGTGATAAAAAATATATCTTTGACACTTAACTGAATCCTCAGTGCTTTCAAACTGTTCTAATTACACATATGTCTTTTAGATTGTGTAGTTTGAGATAGCTTTTTGGAAAGGTTTCTGGAATAATACTAGTTCTACTCTGATTCTAGTATTGAAGATTGGTTGTGAACATACAGCTGAAACAGATAATAATCTGTTAGTGGGGTAAATAAAAGGAAACTGCCACTACTTTATTAAACACTTCAATACTACAGGGCTCTCTGCTGTTTTCTTTAGATGAGTGGCAGTGGCTTTTGTTGACTTGTGTCCTTTAGGCAGCTTTTAATGAGAGGTCCACAGTTCTCTCTGCAAATCTGCAGGGAGTAATGATTCTACATGCACTTCTCCTTGCTGTGTTGAAGTACTGTAAGTAATTCTGATTTGGGATATTTTGAAACTGCACTGGGAAACTCTAGGGGGTAACAGCACTTCCTGTTCTTGTCAAAGATTATAGGTGACTGTGAACACGTGGCCTGAAGAGCGCAGTGCCTTCATTTGTCACTGCTTGCTTGTGTTTTATCTCAAGCATAAAACTGAAGGATTGAGCATCCTGTCCAGTATCAGAGCTCTACCAGTCGCACAGTGCAATCTGCTCAGATTCCATGAAACAGTTTAGGGACCTTCAGATTAGGAGCTTGTGTCTGTGCTAGACTTTTTGTTTCAGCATTTGACTTACGTGTTTTTGAAAGACATGGTCTAATTTTCTATTTAATCTTTATCAGGTGTCCAAGTGTCAGCTTGTCAAACCTTTGAAAAGGTGCAAATTTGAGAGAGTGGGTGTGTGGCTGCATAGTCAGCTACTTTGACATGTTGCCTTTTTCATTTAGGACCATTATATGAAGTTATTAATTTACTAAACTACTGTGTATGATATGTCAAGTACATCAGGGTTTTTTTTTCCTTTTCACTGGGAGGCTATTAATGAACTTTCAAAAAGGGTTTATCAGCAGAACCACCTGTATTGACATTTTTATGAAGAAATTTGTTCTTTGCTAGTAAACCAGTAGGGGGCATTCCAGCTCAGTTTCTTGTGTGCCTCTTATGTTATGAAAAAGTATATTGGATTTGTTGGCAAAGTGCACCTTTGTTTAAAAGGTTTTTGTAAATGTCTGCAGTTCATTCAAATTGGCAAGATAATGCCTTCTGGCATTAGGCTTACTATTAAAGGACACTTTGACATCAAAGAGGTAGACCTTTTGACTATTATTTTGCTCTGCTTACATTAATTATATATGCTGGTCAGTACTGAACACGAGTATTATACTGTCTGTGATTATTTAAAACACTCTATGCACTTATACTGAAAAGTGAAAAATCTCTCTTAAAACAAATTAAAGTTAATCCCCAAATCTGTCAGATTTGTTCTAGATAGTACCTGCATTTTAGGACTTCGAAAATGGAAGCTGCTTTTGCTTCCCTAATTAGACTTTAAAGCAGTAATTTCACAGAGCCTTAAGATTAACTGAAGTTATATGTGCTTGTGTGAGTGTCTTAAGCATCGCTGTAACTTCAGTCTGGTGAATTGTGTGGCAAGGGAAGGCTGGCCTCTTTTCTTGGAGTGTGTTGTAGCCATTTTCTTTTGCTTACTGTTATCTTCTTGTCACTATGACTTCATTCTGCTGTTGGTGGTTCACCCAAAATATCAGTATTCACGATAGCACCTGAGTTACATCAGTGGAGGCTCTGTAAATTCGAAGTTGAAATAAAGAAATTGCATTAATTGTTGGCCTAAATTTCTGTACACTTTGGTTTTCATTAAATCTCATTGCAACTATAGGTCACCTGGTGGGCTTAAATGCTCTTGTTTTAAAATGAAACTGAAATGTAAGCGATTGGGAGCTCTTTTGTGTGCTGAGTTTGTCAGAAAATAGACTGGCAATACTGTACTTTACAAAGGTAAAAACTGTAAAGCCTGTACCATTTGCAGAGTACTTCACTGACTGCTCTGGCGTTTAAGTGGGATTTCAGTTAATTTTAAAGTAAAATCTGAAACTGGATTAAGAGGTTTGATTTTGAGCATTCATGTTTATACTGTAAAGGTGTTTGTTCTCATTAGGTACAATGAAGCAAATCTTCCATATAATTGCATTACTGATACGTGACATTAAAGCTTAATTGGCTTATTTTAAATATCTTGCACATCAATTTCTTCTAGATTGTGAAAATTGAAAAGGTCATGAGTGCAGTTTAATATTCCAGGGTGAGAGATTTCAATTTTAGTACAATTTGTAGGGAATTAATTAGGAAACATGACTAAAAGGAAAAGGATGTTGAATGCAAATTAGGCTGTTCATTAGAGTATAGAAGCTGAGGCATCTCGGTGCGTTGTGGAAATTTGATTGGGAATTCAGCAAATACCTTGGATTTTTTTAAAATTGAAATTATTGTAATTGTTCTCTGAGTGTAGACTTAGTGTAATTGTCATTAGTTGCTCTAAAATAAAAGACTGACTTTCTCATGGAGTTTTAAAACAAGTATGCTTGTTTTGCAGGAGATCGATGAAGCCTGCAAGAGGATAAAACGTGAAATTGATGATTTAGGTCCTGAAGTGGGTGACATCAAAATCATTCCATTGTACTCCACCCTTCCTCCGCAGCAACAGCAAAGGATTTTTGAACCTCCTCCACCAAAAAAACAAAATGGAGCAATAGGAAGAAAGGTAAATAGTATGTTGTTTTGGTACGTTCTTCAGTAACAAGCTACTCACAGTTGTGTGGGCAATTAAATCAGTTTCGGCTATGTTAAGTGTACACAAGAAGTGGAAGCTTTTTTTTAATGAAGCCTTGATAATCCAGGGCTCTATCTCACTTAAATTTTTAGATAATTGTGTGTTTCTTAGTGTAATTCAAAATTCTGACTTCCATCTGTAATGCCAGAATGTTCTGGTAACAATTTGATTTAACTGAATGGGGCTGGCATTCATGTAAATTTAGTATGAGAAATATAACACTGAATTTGACAACTGTGTGATTTACATGGAAGGACAGGATTTTTTCCCTGATAAATTATTCTTAAATTATTCTGAGACATGTTCTTTTTGGAGGCAAAACCGACCACCCCCTTCAAGGGGTGTTATTAGGCAGTTCTTTTCTGTTTCTTAAGGCTTATGACAAGGTGGTAAGTTAAAGGAAGTATTTAAGTTGGTTCATGTTTTCTGAAGCAGTGAGCAAGGAATTGGGGTTATTTCCTTTTATCAGGCAAAAAGGATTGAGAAACCAATAAAAATACCTTGAATGACATTAGTGAATGTTCTCGTAACGTTACCAGTCCAGTTCCTGAGTACTTGTATAAACCACGTTAGAAACTGTATGGCTATTTCTCTAAAACTGAACATTTGGAAGCAGTGTTAGTAGAGCTTCTTCAAACTAAACTAATGCTATGTGGAACTGTAGCATTCACCAAGTTAGATTTTGAAGGTCAAAGCTGAATCATACTATCTGCTCTAGGCAGGGTTTGTTCGTTGATTATTTGACTTTTTGGGCAGTACAACATATGCTGAATACTAGTGGCAAACTCATAGTGTTCTGGAAGAACAAATTACTTATTAAATTTAGTGAAATGATCTTCCCTTTCCTATCAAAGCTGATTGCAGAAAGCATATGATCTGAAATCATGAAACTAATGCTGCAACAAGATTGTATTAGCAAATGACTTAAATGAATGAAATTGCTTCTCAGCAATGAACAAGTGGTAGCTGTGTATTTCATTTAACTTTCATTTGTTTAAAACTGCACTTCAAAATAGGCAGTTCCTGTTTTTCTGGATAAGAGGATAAAGCAGTGGGTAGCTTTCGTTATGTTGAACTCTACCAGTGTTTAAGATATTCTCACTATAGCAACTATTTTACTACAAGAAAAATAGCCAGGCTGGAGAGATCACCTGTGGGCAAAAAGATATGAGCAACATTCAGACCTGTGAAGTCATTGTGTGTGTTTTTTAACGCTACTCCGAAATGTATTTGGTTGACTGAAATGTTCTGGCTTTCATGTTTTGTTTTTTATCTTTATGAGAAATCTAGCAGTGAGTGAAAAATGTTACCTGTATGTGTTGTAAAGTTAAGTTGCTCTAGTTTCAGTTAGTGATCAGGATATGTAAAGCAGGACCATGCGTGCTGGGTCTCTTACCTTACATAACGTCGGCTTTCCCACAGCCCGCTATGTGAGGTGAGCCTGGTTTATAGAATGGCCAAGGAAAGAGGGCTAGAAGGAGGTCTGAATCGTTTTAAAGGCTATAATCATAAAACAAGTGAAGTGCTTGCTTAGCTCCTGTGCTTTAACTTTGTGAAAGAAAAGGTAGATTTTGGAAGCTGTGTAGCATCTTGCAATATTCGTGGTGGTAACAAATAATACTGATATATCTCGATGGCTTAAGAGCTTTTTTTGTCCTTGTGCAATAAATTGTTAGTGCTTAGCATTTACTAGAAAGCTTAAGATTCTAGATAAAAATGTTTGTTCTGGTTATGGTGAATAAATACTTCACCTACCCTATAGAGAAAGACGATGTTGACTCAAAGGTGCCTTTCTGCTCTCCTTTTCTACCCTATTGTTGCCATATATACTGCCTGCTGAAAACACTCTTGCCTTTCTCATTGCCCTTATTCTAAAGTTACTTTTGTGCATTTTCACATAGTGGACTCCTACTGGTTTTAACTCAATTTTGTAATTCAGACTTGAAGTGGACTACTGTCCTTTACTCGTAGTTATTATACAGCTAGCTTGTTCCCTTTGTATGGTTACATGACTGTGCAAACATAGCAACTGAACATCAAAGCGTTATTACTGTACTGTCTATCAATCAGATGAGTCATGTCTTCTTTCTTTTTATCTTAAAAAATAAATTAATCTTTCCAGAGTGTTCTGAGCTCAGCTTATATTTGCTTCATGTTTTGAAGAGTTTTCCTGCTTAACTGTAAGAGCTGCCAGCTCCTAGGGATGTGATGATCTTGAGAGTGTCATACAGAAGGTGATGCCAGTTGCTTAGTCAGGTATAACCAACCCAGTGTTAAACTCAAGAGAAGAGAGTGTCTTATGCATTATTTGTTAGGTTTCAAAAGTTAATAAACCACTGTTTAATTGCCTGTAAAATTTAATAGTTAAAATCAAATTTTGTGTTGGTAAGCATTTTGAGTGCTTCACTATTGCATCTGAGAGCCAAAATGCAATAACTACCAATCATGACCATATTCTTTGTAGGGAGAAACTACAGTGTGTTTTTAAAGGGATTTTTAATGGTATTTTCATTATTAAATCCTGGATAGTGTAATACTTCTTATTCTCTGTTACGATTAATGTGTGCCTTTAGAACTGGGAGATGGGAGGAAAAGAGAAAGAGCATTGAGACTGACTACTGTCTTCTATGATACATCTGAGACTTGTTTGATATCACATGTACATTGAGCTCAATTTTTTTATGACTCCTCTCTTAATGCAAACTGGCTATATCATTGCATTTTTATCTTGTCCGTTATGGTGTAAACAGAACAGTTTCCAGTAGCAGAATGGAATTTCTAGTCTGTTTTATTTGCTTCAGGAGTCTTGAGAGCTACTAGTTAATACAATATAGAGAGTTTTATATATAATATGTAGATTAGAACATATTAAGAACCATTAACGTGATATTTAGAAACCTTTTTACCGTAAACATTTCTGTAACTGCAGTATTGCAGTTAAAACTGCAAAATTGCAGTTGAAGCTAATTGGGTACAATTATTTTACATAATTTAGTGCTAATTTCATTCATCTGATTTCTGAGCAACTTTGTAATTTTGATTTAGGCTATAGAGATGTGGAAGAACTTCAAGGTTTTCTTTAGGTTTCTTATGATACAGTATTCATTTGTTTTTAAGCAATGTGACATTAACAAATGAGGTGTACATAGTCATAACACGGTGAATCCTGTTCTATTTTTTCCTCTACCCTCTGTATTATTCTGAGTACAAGCTAGGTAAATTCAAGTACAAGTTAAATTGATGGGCCTTTGTGGGCTAAGTGTACTAACAGTATTGAGTTGTCAGTATTGAAGTGTCCTAATAGAAATTGGTGATTAAAACCGGGACCAAAGCCTTTCAATGCTACTATGTAATTGGTATTTGAAGCTTCTGCGTATGGGTGCTTCATGCTTTAGTAGGTCCAAAAAAAGCTGAGACCTTATCTAAAGTACAGTCTGTAACAGCAAGTTGAATGTGGGTTGACTAGCTTTTTAACATAGGAATGCTAGTTGAATTTACATATTTAATGGCTTGCGAAATTTTTGTGACTGTATATAGTGCTGTCAGCACTTAATTGCATTGATTTTTGCGGTTTTTCTTTGGCTACTATGCAGATTACCTGTCAGTGAAAGGTGTGGGTTTTGGGGAGTTCTAAATAGCATATAATTTCAGGGTGGAACACCATATTAATTTAAATTGCTTTAATTTTTTTTCCGCCTAAGTGTTGCGTTCATTATATAGTGGCATCTGGGCAGGCTTAGACACTAAGTCTAGTTAAGAAGAGGTGAGTAGGAAGTACTACCTGACTAGCAAAGTGATCAGCCAGGAGGAAGAGAAGTCTTTGGGAATATCAGTCTATTCCAGTCACTGACTTCATTGTAATTCTGAAGAAATTGTTAGGGGTCTCAAATTCTAATTGTTAAGCTGAAAACAGGGCTTTCTGTCTTCAGTGGAATTAAGAACTAAAAGGTAAGTGGTTTTAATGAAGTCCTGAACTGGTCTGGGGTATGTTTTTTTTTTTAAGGCAGCTGATTACATTTCCTTCTAATGTGATTTAATGTGGTCACTGTTGGGATGAGAACTAATAGTATCTATAGACTGCTAACTGCATCTCAGGACATAAATGTTTAAATGGCAATGAATCAGGCCTCAGAACTCAGATACGCCTCTATTTTAACTCTTACGTGAGACAACCTCCAGAGATGTTGCAACAGCTTGAAAGCTTAACCTTCAAAATATGTAAAGATATTTGACTATGATAATTTAAAGTTGAAATTAAACATTTTTTGAGGATTTCAGGTGGACTGTATTGATAACTGCTTTATTCTGGACCAAGTAAAAGAACATACTGGGCTCCTGTGTGTGTAAAATAAGAGGCATATATCTGCTTTTTACTGTTAATATCTGGATTGTAAAACAGATGATGCTTTTACTCCATGCTTAACTGAGGAGGGGCACCTGCGTGTAGATTTGACTCATTAAAGTACAGTTATGTAACCTTTGATACAGCATT
The DNA here is from genome assembly GCF_964211835.1 of Anser anser. Classification (NCBI taxonomy): domain Eukaryota; kingdom Metazoa; phylum Chordata; class Aves; order Anseriformes; family Anatidae; genus Anser; species Anser anser. Next base: position 59,921,624 of record NC_139724.1, read on the forward strand.
ATTTAACCAGTTTGCCATCTTTGGGCTTAAAAAAAAAAAGACTTAAAAAGCTAACAGAAGATGTTAAAGATTCATTGCAATTTATCATTTTGTACTGGAGTTGGGAGTAGAATTTTGAACAGCAATCTTAAAGTAAAATATTTGCTCTTGTGTATTTTTATTAAAACTAACTTTTTTTCATATTATTAATGAAGGCACAACAGAAATATAGTGGACAAAAACTGCACTGATGCTAATAGACGTTCGTCTAGTTGACTTCAGATCTTCCTGTAAAAGTTTTGGAGCAGAGCTCTGCTAGTTATTTGCTGAAAAATCATGATGCGGATACAGAATCAGGGCTTTATTTGCGTATCTTCTTGACAAATTAGCTATTTACTATTTCATTTTTCAACAGGTTGTTGTATCCACCAACATTGCTGAGACATCATTAACAATAGATGGTGTGGTGTTTGTGATTGATCCTGGCTTTGCAAAACAAAAGGTAAATACTATGTCAGTTGTGCTTTCTTTAGTGTAGGAAAGATACCGGAGTCTGGTTTGCTCAGGTAACTCTTCTGTTGGTAAACAGTGACAAGCGTTTTGCAATTGAAGTCTTGATGTTGATTTTTTTAGACTTAATGATAGGTTTGTACTTCATCTGTAAGCTTAGCTATGACAGTCCAAAACAGTGTAGTACGGAAGAACTTCAGTCTTAAAAATTGAAACATGAGGATTTTTAGAGTTAGGCCTGGAATATAGAATTCACTTTTCATTTTGTATTGTGTCCATGTTTGAGAATGCTAAATTAAAACTAAGAAATATATGAAGGTCATGTGAAAGTAAATGAAACTGGTGCTAGAAGTCACCTCTCAATTTAAGTCATGTTAGTGTGGAAAACTTCAGCACTTAAATGAGAAGAGCGAAGTAATACCTAGGCTAGTATTGTTTTCTTGTCCGTACTCATCAGGTGCTGTCTCAGCCCTAAAGATCTTAAGTCACTAAGCCTTTCTTGAAGCATTAAAGGAGGTGCAGAGGAACTGAAGTAGCTTGCCTGAATGCAAACCAAGAACTAATTAAAGATTAAAATTGAAGTCTCTTAAACTTAATTGATTTTTTCACTGGGAACTGTCTTCATAACTTGGTTTCTTGGGCTTTTTTTTAACACTCATGCATGTTATCAGCTTTTTAAACTTTTGCAAAATGAGAGACAGCAGAATGTGAGTACAGTCAGTGCATCTTCACGCACAAGTTGCAATCGCCATTAATTTGAATTCTTCTCACAAGTAGTTCTACTGGAAGTAGTTCTCTAATAAGGACTAATGTTTTTGTATATGGCTTATACCCATTCATGGACTAGAGGTCTTCATCTGAAACTTGACTACTTCTTTTTATCAGTATCTCCTGTTCCTTAAGCTTTAATGAGTTGGCAGGGCTGCTGTTTGTGTAACTGCACTGGGAGTCTTACAGTAAATTCCAGCATATTGTGTACTGTGACGGTCCACATATGCCCTTGAAGTATAGTCTTGCTTTGTCACCAGTGTGATTTTTTTACAGTTGCATTCAAGTCTTGATGTTAGATTTTTCTGACCTTTAGAACATGGTTATTCAACCTTATAATTGTATCAAGACAACTTGTTTTTGCATGGAATTATTTGAGCATCAAGAGTGTGTTTAGCACTCTATAGAACAAATTGGACATGTTAGTTCTGCCATGAAAATCTTATCTAAAAATACACACACATTTAAGGAGAACGGGGAGCCTGGCAGGAGAAGATGTTAACAAATGAATACAACGTAAATGCTGTTTTCTAGGCAGTTGTGTTTGAAGCTTTCTGTCACTGATCCAAAGGCTTCTGTAGCCAATTTTTTTCTTCCTCTCAGATGCATACAACTTATGATTTCCTAGTCAGAAGCTGCATTTAAAAACAAGTTTAAAGCCATCTTTATTTTTGAGATAAGTCTTATCCATGAGTGATGTTCATTCTTCTTTTCCTGCTCCAATTCTACTTTCAAATAGGTGTACAATCCTCGGATCAGAGTGGAGTCTCTCTTGGTGACTGCGATTAGTAAAGCTTCAGCTCAGCAGAGAGCTGGCCGTGCTGGTCGTACTAGACCAGGCAAGTGCTTCAGGCTTTATACAGAGAAGGCTTACAAAACTGAAATGCAGGTAAGATTGCCTCTTTTTAGAGCGCATCTATAAGACCAAGTGGTTGATCCAGGTAGTCAATTACTATGTTACCAAGCAAAATCAGAATGTGAATGCTTGTTCTTCGAAGTACTTTAAACTAGACAACTTGAATTTTCTTTTTCCTCTGCACAGGACAATACATACCCTGAAATTTTGAGGTCTAACTTAGGATCTGTAGTATTGCAGCTCAAGAAGCTTGGTATAGATGATTTGGTGCACTTCGATTTTATGGATCCTCCAGGTACCAGTTTCATATTTTGTCTTTTCTACTGCGGGTGTTAATTTCAACTTCTGCAATTATTAATTTTGCTGAGTATTTTATAAGATAACATGAAATATTTTTTCCCGTGTTTCTTATTGTAATCCATAAGGAAGTTTTGTTTCTTTTAGTACCGTGTATTACCAGAGCAAGTATTTTAGAATTACAGTTTGCCTAAGAGCTTTTAATGGAACCAGGAAAACTACTGAATGCCCCCTTGCAGGGGATTTAACGGAATTATGTACATGAGAAAAATCTATTACTGAATGAATTCTTACTCATCACCTTGATTACACTTTCTAATTGTGCATCAGTTAACTGCATGTAAATAAATTTGGCTAGCATTTTTAAAGCTGAATACATGTTTTTGGCTCAGTCTATGAAGTTAAAGTTGATCTCCTCATACTATTAGATGTTCATAAATACTTTAAAATAGCTCTGTTACACTGCAAATTAAAAACACAGGTCAGACATAGATAAATATGTCCAAGATAGTTGTTTTTCACCTACAATGTAAATGTAAGCATTTAAGTAGCTTTATAGCTCTGCATTCTTTGTGCTATGCAGTGTGTAAGATAGCTTAGCAGGAAGGTGTTTTGATTCTGTTATGTTTTTCTTTGTGGCTGTAATATACCCTTGCTGAAAGGAATGTAGGAGTAAGAGAACATTCTTAAAGGTTCAGGTTTGTGAAAGGCCTTAGATATCTAAACCACAGGGTTGGAATTTTAGGACTGTACCCAATCTATTTTGAATTGAACAGGGAAGAAGGTGGCAGTGCATAGGGAGGAAAATATTACTATGTTACTGAATATTTCACAATACCACTGCTGTCTGAATTTTGAAAAGCAGTACTCCTCAAATATTCAGAGCCTTTGATCCAGTTAATAGCTCTTTTAAATAGGTGATTGATTCATGTCTGGATGTATATAACCAAATTTGGTAACAATTTCGTGTTTGGAAGCCAGTTGAATGAAGAATGGAAAGCGAAAAACAGAATAGTCTGTGTTCTCATTTTTGCTTATTAATAGCAGTTTGATTAATGTGTCTACCTAAATATTTCTTTCAGCTCCTGAAACTCTGATGAGAGCCTTAGAGCTTTTGAATTATCTGGCTGCTTTAAATGATGATGGAGACTTGACTGAATTGGGATCCATGATGGCTGAATTTCCACTGGACCCACAGCTGGCTAAAATGGTTATTGCAAGTTGTGACTACAACTGCTCTAATGAGGTCCTATCTATTACTGCCATGTTGTCAGGTAATAGCAGGGGAAGAGATATTAAACAAAGTGCAGTTCTTCAGTTTGGGGAGAATTTGAGTTTTCCACATCAAAAATATAAGCAATCTGAATATATTTTTAATAAAACCAGTTTTTTTAAACTGGCAGATGGGGATATAGTCAATCATTAGAGGTTTGAGTGTACACCTGCAGCTAACAATTATTAATGTTAAGAAATTAACATGCATAAATGGTCAAGCAATTTCATTCTGACTTTAAAGTGTATATATTTGAGTTGATACAGGGAAAAAAAAATCAGTCTAGCGGAACAGAAATTTCATCTTAGGCTCATAGTCAGGGCCAGGAATGTCAGCTCAACCACTGTTTTAAGGCAGTGAAATTTATTTTGCATTGTGCATTATTCTGCACTTTGATGTGTCCTGTTATTTTCTTAAGGATTACAGCCCAAGTTATATTAAAAATGTTAACTCATGCACGATATGGTACATTTTAGCTTTCCCACTTAATTTAATGACTGAAAGAGTAGTCATTACTTCTGAAGGGAAGAAAGCAAGTTTTGGGGAGGATATATATTTATAAGAGCTAACTTGTTTGCACTGCTGTACTTTGCTGCATTATGTGAATGGCACTGTCGTAGTAGCTGCTTGTCGAGAGAGATCTCAATGAGAAAAATGTTGTCAAGCAAGCCTTGTATTTCATTCCTTAGCTTATGTAGAACTGACTTCATTTTATAGCTGGTCTCTCTAGGACAAGCAGCAAGATTTAGTCACTGTGGAAGTGGGGATGTTTTCATTCATAATTATTGTTGTCTTTAGGGTGTGTTATTTTACAAGGCTCTTCACAGTGCAGATGTACTACTGGTTACATGCTTAACTTGGATGGTTAGAAAAAAAATGCTTCGGCTAAGTTTAAATCTGTTGTTTTGGTTAAGTCTTACAGTATATTTATATGAAAGTTTTTAAGAACAAGCTAAAATGTTTGTTGCAGAGTTATGATTGTTCAGACTCAGAGCAGATGGGCAGGGCAGAATCTTAATTTTTTAATTGGTAGGCTTAATTGCGGCGGTGGTGGTAGGTTGGTGCCTGTCTGTTCCCCCTAACTTTTCCCTACCCACTCCAGAAACACCTACTAAAGAACAGTAAGTCTAGTGTTCTTGTCTGTGGTATTCAACTGATGATTTGTCTTACTCCTTGTTCTATTTATCTTTTCCCAACCCATGATACTTTTCTTGTTTTAGCTACGATTAATGTCTTTCTAAATAACTTTTCAAGCCAATTTTTTTAAAGTTGGTTACTGTCTGGGTATTAACTTCTGCTCTTAAAACAAAGTATTCCTAGTATTTGTAGACTGTTTTCCAAAGTGCTTTTTTTAACCATCAGTATGACGTATGGTAGACATGGTACAGTTATGGGGCCTTAAGTACACACAAAGACTGTCTGGCTCTGGATAGCAATCCAAGTATTAATAGATTGGACTAAAATGAAAACATGATACCAGTGAAGAGCAGAGAATAGCATTAAAGAAATCAGCAAATTAAAAGGCTGTACTTAATTAAAAAGTTATTTCAGAAGAACTGTGGTCTCTTGCTGTGGGATTTCACATATATAACTTTCATAGAGAAAGTGCTGTTAATTAGTCAAAATGGTGAGATATTCCAAATTATTCTACTACTGACTTCTGCTTTTTATTAGTCTGAAACTAAAATACTCTTTATATTTCTGCTTTCAAATACAGAACACAAAATAACCAGGTATTTCGCGCCTGCATTTCCATTTTCTTTACTGCATTAGTCTTTCTGATTTGTTACCATGTGAATCACTATTGCAGTGTGTATCTTTTCTGAAATTCCATCTGGTATTCAACTCAGCGTACTTCTCAAGTGTAGTGTTTGGGGGGGGATATTATGGCAATTAAAAATAGAAACAAAACACCTCACAGAAGGCCCTCGTCTGTTAGGGACAGATGAGATGCAAAGTGGTTGGATAAGATTGGGCTTCAGTTACGAGCAGGCTACTGTAGTTTCATGCAGCTGGGAAAAAAAAAGGATTTGTAACATCCTAGCTACAGAATTAATGCTTACTTAGCATTAATTTTCTTGAAATCTAAACTGCTAAATTGCATCTGCAGTATGGGCTATTTAAATCTAAGCTGATATTTTTCTCCTGTAGATCTCTGTAAAGTGAAGATCTATTAACTGTTTTCTGTGTCTTGCAAATTCATACCAAAATTACAAGCCTGTAAGAATGTTGACAGACAGCAAATATTGTAGCCAACTTAGTTCGTGGTCTTCAGTAGCCTGTACTTGGAAGGGGAATGTTAAAACCCATTTTTTGATTCAAGTCAGAATAAGCCTGAGTCAGACTTACGTGAGAGAGCGTAACGATCGACAAAGCTCATCACATTATGATTATTTCAAGTAGTGCCAAAGGACGGTTTAACCTTCCACCACTACCGCTACCATCACAACCTTTAGACTTCTTAATACCTTCATTCACATATGTTTCTGTATACCAGTGCTGATAACAATACCATCTGGGGAAGATGACTTTACTGGTGTGTTCTGTTTAGTAGCAGACTTGTAATAAAGCTAATGCTTGTGTAGACTATTCTAGTGCAGTATAGTTCCAGAACTACCTTCTGCACTCTGTCCATAGAGGCTTTCTGAGAAAGTGAACTTGCAATTACTTTGTTCCGTAATACTAGTTCCTGGTAGAGCTATCAGCACTGGGTCTTGAACCAAGATCTGCTGAGCATTCCAGTATATATAGGCAATCTTGATGGCCTTCAGAATAGTTATTTTGATGCCTACATATAGTTCTAATAAAATAATCAGGTACTCTGTAGCTTTGAAACCCTCTTGTCTTACAGATGTGGTTAGGTGTTGATGTACCAAATCAAGGTAGTAAACAGTCCAAGATGCAGTTGGAGGCCATCCTGCCCTGCCCTATGCTCTGTGAACTGACCTAGCTAGGCCTTGTTCCTCTATCTGTGAATGCGTGACTCATCGATATGGGCGTTTGTGTTGGGCCCATACCAACCTTGTTTAGTCCCACAGTGTTTTGTTCGCCCCACGGAAGCAAAGAAAGCAGCAGATGAAGCCAAGATGAGGTTTGCCCACATAGATGGAGATCATTTGACGTTGCTGAATGTCTACCATGCTTTCAAACAAAGTAAGTATGCACCCGTTTTAGCAAAAATACTTGTAATTCTTTGTGTGGCCAGCTTCCGTTCCTGAGTTACAAGGACAATTGATAAACTTTGGCTTTTTTGTGCCATTATATTGTAATCTTTAATCTTTATTATTTTTTAAATATATAAAAGCTATTTATGTGCTCATTTTTTTGGGAGGGGAGAAGGAAACTAGCAAAAAGATCACGTAATGAACTGTTGAGTCTGGAGACGAGCCAGGCTCTTAAATCAATGTTGGGTAACCTTGGACAGAAGGAAGTAAGCTTTCCCGTAATTAAGAAATATTGGAGGTTTGTTATCTGATACTAATTATACAAAAATCTGCATAATTGTTTAGTAACTTTTCAGGGAGAGCAGCATGGAAAATATCTTGGATTTGGGGGAGGATATGTTCCTAGAGTGAAAGCCACTTTTAATCCTATTTTTTAAGTACATCTGGATATTCCAGATTAAGGCCTTGGGATGGATTGAGAATCAAAGGGGTAATGCATCATGAAAATGTAGAGCCATGCAGTAAATTTACCTTATTTGTATATCCAGGGGAAATGTATAGTCCTCTGTAGCATAGCTACAAGTATATTTTAGCAGGTTGAAAAAATGAATGGGTAAAGCTGGGCATTCTGACTACAGAAGTGGCACGTGTTTTAGGAAGAAAAAAATTAGTGTGGTTTACCATGGTTGTAAGTCAAAAGATCACCATATTCTTAACTACCAACCAGATTACAGTAGATGCTCCAGTTGCGTTTCCTGTAAATAAATGAAAAAAGCAACAGGCTTTTACCCTGAGTAAATACTCAGTGTGCCTTCCTGTTGCAGCTTTGATAAAGGAATTTTGTGCTGAAACATTCCTAACACTGTTGTCATCTGGCAGTCCAAAATCAAGGATATCTGCAGAATTGAAGTCAAGACAAAAGTACTCAAAAATTAAAAAAAAAAAAAAAAATCTGAGACACGTGTAATCAAAAATTGCGACTTAAGACATCTGGTGGCTAACAGGATCCAGTATGACTTGAAGTCTTGTATGTTTCTAGAAGCCCATACTTTCATCTTCAGGTTGCTCCCTTCTCTTCCTTAATAAAGCCAGCTTTAGAATATTCAGTTCCGGAAAATGGCTATTTTATGTCCTTGGGAATAACGTAATACTTGATAGGGACAGGGTCTAAATCTCCCAATACTACCTACTAGAGTTGATTTGTTTCCAAAAATCTGCGGAACCAAAATGTGGACAATTTTAGCTGAACAATCAAGGCCTTTGCTTGGGATACAGGAAATATGTATTTAAGTCTGCTCCAATTAATATTAGCTGTATATAAAAATGTGGAACAAACCTGTCTAATTTAAAATACGGTTTGAACTTTGATTTTGCATGGCATAAAGAATTGTTGAGCAGAAAATCAGTTGATGTTTGCTTTTTTTTAGGGGAGTTAAAACAGATCCAAATACAGTAAATTGGTTTGACACATCTTGTTTTTAATCTGTTGAAAATTAGAATATTTTTTTAAGACTTAAAATAGGCAGGAAAATAATTGCTAGTCTTTAAAATCAGTGTAACGTTTTGTAAAGTTCATAAGTCCAAACTGTATTGTGTAACTTTTGTGTGGAAATCCCTTTTACACTTAATTGAGTGCATTTTGTCAAAGTAAATTTGGTGGTTTAAGACAAAAGAGTTCAAGACAAAATTTGTAGGCTGCTTAAATTGAACTAGAGGTCTTTTCCCAGTGCCAGTCAGTTATGTCTTGGTTAGAATTTAGCTAATATGCTAGTGTTGGTATCTTCTTGAAGAATACGTTTACCCGTTAAAGTCCTTGTGTGTAAACTTTCACCTGCTACCTGAATGTGTATCTTAGTGAAGAGTAAGTAGTGTCAGTTTTCAAGGTAGATAACCCTGTTTGGGACTCATCGGTAGTATCTTCGCAGTACTTCTTTCCTCTTTTCCCAACCGAGACTGCTATGAAGTCGTTTTGCTTATATTAAATATTTGATTCTGTGAGTACTTATTTGTGTGTATATACACACACATTTTCAAATGTACTGAATCTAGGTATCAGTATTTTTTTAGAAGAAATGGAGGAACTGTTAACGTGTAATTAGACAAATGGAACACAAATTGTTTTATTTCTGGAATAGGTACTACTCACGCCTCTTTTTTTAAAATGTTGACCTCTATTGACTCTTGGGTTTAGAGACGTATGGTTCTGCTGTTTTTGGGGGATGAAAATATTTGTGGAATAGTCTGTTTCACTGTAGAATTGTCTTCTGGTATTCAGTATCAGAAGACAAAATACAGATACTGTTTATGTAAGACAATAAAAGACAGTTATTGGTCATCTTAAAGCACACAGTTCAAGCATAACAGGAGGTAACATGCCATGCTACTTAGATCATTTTCATTCTACCATACAGTGTATCAAGAACCTCAGCTTTCATAATTTATCTTACAGAATATGAGTGTGGAAACAACTTAAACTTTCCTCAAATTATGTAACCCTCCTGTTTATACACTCTCTAATTGTATGAACTTTATAAATTGGCTTGCAAAAATGCAAATCTCGCCATACAAGAGATTTTAAATCTTGTTAAGCCTGTTTTGTTGTCTTATTAAACTAGCTAAATATAGAGCATCACTTGAAGTAGCAGAGTAGGTAGGGAGAACTGGGTTTCTCAGTGTTAAATGTGCAGTTTTTGTACTTAGAGAATAGCTTAGGCTTGCTGTCTTAACAGATTTCTTGCTAGTGTTATCAATAGTAGAAGCAGTATCTTGGAGCATGGAACGTAGAGTTCTGTTACTGATGCTCTGTTTTACCTGTCACATTTACTTAAACTGTTGTGAGATGCATCACACTTAATATTAGATTAGTATGTTTATATAGCTCTTAAACAATTACTCAATGTCTTCATTTAAGGAGGGTTTGGTTTCTCAAATATAATTATGTACAGTCATCTTGTGTATTCATTGCATGTTACAGTTAAAAAACAAGGACTGAGATGTTTTTATGTTCAGTTTTATCTTCAAAAACCTGCAATATAAAATATTTTTTCTAGTTTCAGGACAGGTGCAATTTGCAAAATTCACTGATGTGGTATTTCACCAAAACATTGGTGATTATCTGTATTTTATGTTGGGGGGAGTAATTTTCTTTTGTTTAGACCACATGCTTTCTGAATACAAAACAATTTGGGCAAGTTATCTAATGCAGGGTATCCACTGAATAGGCCAAGAGCTGTTATCATTTATAAAACAATTTTTTTCTGGTTCGTCTGACTGATCAATTGGTTAGTTGTTGTTTTATTTACTTGTCCTAATTGGATAAAATACTCATTTTTTAATTCATGTTTTTTAATGTTGCAGATCATGAGTCGGTTCAGTGGTGTTATGACAACTTCATTAACTACAGGTCCCTGATGTCTGCAGACAATGTACGCCAACAGCTGTCACGAATCATGGATAGATTTAATTTGCCTCGTAGAAGCACAGACTTCACCAGCCGAGATTATTACATCAATATAAGAAAGGCATTAGTTACTGGGTATTTCATGCAGGTATGTTTGCATTTTTGTAAGGAAAACAGTGTTTACGTGGGTTTTAGTGTTAGTATGGTTGCATCACTTATCAAAACTGGATGAATGTATCAAGTTAAGTTGTATATGGTTAACTGTATTATTGCTTCGTCTTTGACAGGTTGGCTGTTACTCGAGAAGTAACTTGTTTACTCAAGTCTTGCTTGGAGAAGTTGCAGACAGTCTTACTAATTTCAAAATACTATTTCTGGTGTGACCAGTCAGGACTTGGCCATTAACTTCTAAATAGCTGAGGAAGTAACCTCATAAAATATCTTGAAGTACTTTGTTATTTAAAGTACAGAATATGTAGTTCTTAAATTATTCATTAACTGATACAAATCAGGGAAGTCTGCTAGCATATAAACACTAGTTAGATGTAATCCGTATAGAAGGGGAGTGTTTTATTTTTGTGTACTCTTCCATATTCATACCTCATTTTTGAGTTACATGAGTACTGGAGTATGGAGGGAAGTCTAATCTTGCTAATATGCTGTTTGCAAATCATCTGAAACTCACTTGCTGTCCAGCCAGGGTGGGGAGATGGAAGTCAATCTCTACTGTTACCGCCTGGATGCTTTGCATTTTGCGCCAAGTATTCCTCCAAGCTAGAATTCAGACTTCTAAGACATAGTCCCTGTGTGCTGTGTAAATTCAGCATTAATTTCTGGAGCTAGTGGAGTTACCTTTCTGGCTCTTGCAGGCTCAGCACTACAGAACTTTTGGTGGGAGTGAGTCCTCTTCCTACCTGACTGTGGACCATTGTGACAGTGTTTTCCACAGTAAGCACGCATTATGATGCGTCCAGGCAATGTCTTTGCTAGAGCCTCTCACTTCTGGAGAACGCAGTCGTCTTATCCTCAAGAGGCTGATCAGTGCCCATGGCATTGAAAAACTTTGCATCAGAGTTGCTCATTGAGCACAAAAGTTTACAGGTTGAAAATACGACCAGCGGTCAGTGCTGTGCAGCTTAGTATGGTAAGCGGCTTGACAGGCACTCATTTACTGTGCCACATCTGACTGGGACACGGGCTTGGGTGCTACTGATGATTAATGCGTGTGCCCATCCCCCCGGAAGCAGTTCTGTCCCCAGGGTTAAGAAGCCAGCTAATCTGTAGCATGAACATGTTTCCTGGCTTTCAGAAAATGTCTGCAAGTGCATTTCAGTATAATGTAAACAGGAGATTGAAGCTTAATTAAAATATTAAAACGGTTCTGAAGACTGCCTTGAAGTAACCCTTCAGACAAGCAGGCTAGTCACTGCGCAGTCTGTGTTTTTGTGGCAAGTTTTCCTCATCCTTCGCTAGGGACACTGCAGCATGCATTCCCACCTACACACTTATTCTGTGAATGTTTGTCAGAGAAAGAACAGTTCTGCCTGACTGTCCCTGTTGGGCCCTAGCTGGTTGAGGCAAATCTGATTTTTGCAGTTTTGCTTCTGCTTGGTAGACTACAGTTGTTTGGTTGGACCTGTTAAGATGTCATGCCCTTGGAAGTTGCTGCACAGTCACTTTTTTGTCACTCAAGGTGAAACTCTTCCTCTAAAGGATGCTTTCCTTTCGTGGCTGTGGGTAGCTGTTAGCACAGGTAGTTTTTGGTCTGTTATATCAGTTATGTCATGTACTGTGACATAACGTTGTGTCACTGAGTAGCAGCATCATGAAATCAGCAGTGTAATGCCTCAGTGTTATTGGTGCTAGCTGTCTTACCTTCTTAAGTTTTGTGGTAAGCTAAATCATATAACTGAGTAGGAATGAAATTCCTTAATAGCCAGACTGCTTAATTGCATGCTCTGAGAGAGATCTGGTTCATCTGGGATACCCTGGCAGAGGCTTCACTTTCCTGACAGGCCCACAACTTGGCTGTTGTTTCATCTGTGGCCTCTTGCTAGAGGCAGGAAGGGTCTGCTCTAATTTTCCTCTCTCTCACTCTTCCTCTAGGGTCTCTTTCTCCATGTAACTTGCTTTGCAAATTTATTCCATATAACATTATGGAATATAAATAAGATATTATTTATATCTTGATGTAAACAGTGTATAATTTTGTCATCTTCAAGGCAGACCTGTTGCGGGCATTTGGAGTCAAAGCCATTTCAGCTGCTTCCCTTCTCCTTTGATGTGTTCAAGACTGTTCTATTTTGAGTTTCTTTTGCTCTTTAACCTCCCTGACAGTGTGATACCTGACCTCGGCTCTGAACCTTCTCTCATGAATTCCATGTTGCTTTGAGTAACCTTCAGTAGAAAATTGTTCATAAACGCTCAAAAGAGATGTTATTTATCTGTAGCTGAAGTACTTGCGGCTGTATGCCCATTTTGCCTTCCTTTTGTGGATATCCAGGCTCTGGCATTCGAGGGCTCCTGCTCAGAAAACCTGAGTAACAAACTGCACGCATCAGTCTTTACCCGCTTGGTACAGAACATGCATCGAATTCAAAGTCTGAGCATCTGCAGAGCGTGCGCACCTACAGCGGGTAGGCTGTGCAGGCAAAGCAGCGAGGCCTGTAGGCAGCACGTGCTGGGTAACTTCATTCCTCAAGCTCCTGAGTTTAAAAATACAGTCTGAAGTGGGGAAGGAAGTAGCAGCCGTTGTTTTGAAATAACTTCTGACTGCATTGTTTTCTGCTTTAATTGCCTACTGTCCTTAAAGCAGTCATAAAATTCTGCTTGTATCTGTACTGTAGAGATATCTGTTAACTAATTAAGACCTGTGGCTGCTGTCTGACAGTGCAGGCCTGCAAGATAGGACCTGTGCTGTCCGAGAAGTTAGATGTCAGATGATTGGGCTGGTAATTAAAATCTCATTCTTGGCACTACTTTGTATAATTGATGTATGTTTTGAAGACTTTACATAATCAGGTTCCTACAGTAATAGAAAGGTAATAAAATTACAACGTGAAGGTGGTCCCCAGTGTGTTTAATGATATTCCTTTCTCAAGTTATGCAGAATAAAACTTTTTAATAGCTTCAGAAACACTGTTGCATGACGTGGCAACGGCCATTGCTCCTTTGGTGTATAGTGGTCTTTTCTTCAAGAAAGACAAAGAACAATCATTTTTCTTAACTATCAAGACTAGCCTACCAAAACTAGTAGCCTTAAATCTAGTAAAGGAGGAGCTTCCTACTTTCGGTCTTGTAAGTGCATTTGGCTTTAGAGTGTTTGACACATTTAACAGAAGGTACCTGGTTGAGCCCTCATGCTTAAAAGTGTATGGGTGGAAGGGAGACCTAGTTCTTAACCAAACTGTGACAGCCTTGAAGCTGGCTTTGGAGAACTTGAACTAAAACCTTTTTTTATGGTGTCTGTGTTGATAGGAGTGTTGTAACTGTCCCTAAATTATCAACAGGTGGATTTTCTTGGTCTGCAGAGCAGCCTGTTACTGGAAGAGATGCATGGATTGGTTTGAGTCCTTATGATCCTTTTAGGGGCATGCTTATACTTCCAGGGAGACCTGGTAGCAGCATTCCAGTACTTAAGGGGGGCCTGTGTAAAGCTGGGGAGGGACTGTAGTGTTATGACAAGAGGTAGCGGCTTTAAACTAAAAGAGGGTAGATTGATGTTAGATATAAGGAAGTTGTTGTTTACTATGAGGGTTGTGAGGCACTGGCACAGGCTGCCCAGAGAAGCTGTGGATGCCCTGGAGCACCCGGAGGTGCTCAAGGCCAGGCTGGATGGGGCTTTGAGCAGCCCGGTCTAGTGGGAGGTGTCCCTGCCCATGGTAGCGGGGTGGAATTAGGTGATCTTTAAGGTCCCTTCCAACCCAAACCATTCTCTGACTGTGTGTAGCTCCATATGTTGTATAGTCAGTAGTGTTAGTAACTCTCATCTCCTGTTGTAGCCTCATTCTTTGTTCAAGTAGCTTAATTCAGATGTTTTATACTAATAAGTGACAGGTTCTGCAGGAATCTCAGGGTTCAAGTGTGCTCCATTAGCCATTGAAAAATGACCTTATTTGATAGACATGCTCAGTATGATTATTTGGTTTCTGTGGAAGCTTTGTTTTTTTTACTCAGAAAAAAACATCGTTGAATCACAGCATGATTGAGGTTGGAAGGGACCTCTGGGGGTCATCTGGCCCAACCACCAAAACAGGCTTATGTAAAAACTGAATTGGAAAAGTGTCTGATTTCAGAGCTTGTTTGTCGTGTTCCCTCTGTACCTTTATATCTTATGGTCCGTTAGCAAGAATCCTTTCTTGGTTAATTGTTTAATCTTCATAGCCAGTCTGCCATTTGAAGTCCAGTGGGAGAGATCCAGAGGAAGTTTGTCTTTTCAATCTTACTTTCTTTTTAACCAAGCAAATGTCAATGTGCTTTTTTTGCAGTAGAGTAACTTGTTTTAGTTGTCCAAGAGATATGAACTTTGTGTTTTTTCATTTTTAAAGATGCAATTTCATTTACTGTAGTTAGCTAGCCAAGATCATGTGTCAGCGTGGTGTTGACTGTTCCTTTGTCCCCTGCTTCCTGTATTCATTTAGGATAAAATTCACCTCTGCCTCTTTTCCATCCTTTCCAACTCCCAGCTCCCAGGCTTGTCTCCTGTGCTGGCCTTTCTATCAGAACTCCGTGTCATTTGATTTTACTTAATTAACTAAATAAAACAACAGAATTCTAACTGTCTTCTGCTAGATCAATGTGTTACATTGACTTGTTGAAGGGTCGAACAAACAACGAGCCTTACATCAGGGAGGGATGGGGTTATGTATCTACAAGCAGGAGAAGGAGGAGGGGTGGGAGTGAGACCTCCCTTTCTGGCCTAAGGGAGCGACTACGCTGTATTTTACAGGCACTGAAATTGCTTGCAAGCCACGGGTGCAAAGGTGTGTAAGTTTGTGTGCTGTCCCCTGTGTGTCCTTGTTTGCTCCCTTATGTCAGCCTTGGTGCTTGCCAGAGCCTGTTCTCAATTGTTTCAGCATGGTAATCTGGCAAGCTGCTTGCACCTTCAGAAAAGAAGCAGAATTATCTTTGTCATCTGTGCTGAAACAGCTTGGTCCAGGAGTGAGCAGGGAAACGCAGTAGCTGGTAGTTGGATCATTGTTGCTTGCTGTGGAGCCATAGATGGCTTCACTGCGCGTGCTGTGTTACAGTGCTGCCATCACTGAACCCAAAACTCTTTATCAATTTGTCCGCTAACAAGCATGCTTAATAGTAGAATAAACACAGTAGGCTTGCTATAAATCACAATAGTATGTAGCCGCTTAAAGGTGACTTATCCCTGATAGCAGTGTTTTGATTTTTTTCTTAATTGTGGAGTTATTCTAGTCCTTCTCACACTCCAGAAATTGAGAGCTAACTATATTGTTCTGCAGCTCTTTTTACTGATATGCTTGACTAGTTATGTCAGAAGCTTTTTACTTCAGAATTGCACAAAGAAAGAAATACAGATTCTTCTATAGATATAGATGATGCAAAAAGGTGGTAGTATGCATTTGGGAAAACTAGATGCTGTGACTTACACTGATTTTAATGCATCTGAGTGAGGTTGACGTGCTAAAGGTAAGTTGTATTGGTTTACATTTAACAGTACACAGTTTTCTAGGAAAACCTAAAATGGATTGTGCTGCCCTTTTTTGGGAAGAAAAGCAGCTAAAACAAATACTTTTGTATATATATGCTTTTAGTTCTGAGCTGAAAAATGAAATTGATTTTTCAAAAAAACCAAACACCAACAAAACGCGCATAATCCAGCACCAACATGTGCGCTATTATTGTGCCAGGTCTGAGACAGATGAGTTGCTTGTCTGCTCTGTTTTGCAGCTACACTGCTATTTAATTTTGCAAATGTTGGATTGAGTTGGATGAAATTAAGCCTGAGTTGTTACGGACAGTGTGCTGTTAATCTCCATTTAAAAGAGCTCCTGTTGGCTCTCCAGAGTTGAAGATAAAGTAGCATGGTAATGTCCAAAGTCTTGGGTGAAAAGATCTGCAGCTTAGAGGAATATTTTTTCCATCACTAAAATGCGTTCTAGTTAGGAATGTTATGAAACACCAGAGAGGCATGCTGTTTAAAGTAAATCATTTGTTACAAATGATGTCCTGATGTCGTATTTGAGGTAGCTATTGGTTTTAGAAATCCTTGGATTTTAACCTAATAGGTAGAATCTACCTTTGAGGAGGTCAAAAAAAAAAAGTGAGATACATAGGAATTAAGAAAACAATAAAGAACACAGGATGTGTTACAGGAAGCAGTTAATGATCTGATTTAAAAACTAGTATTTCAGACATCTCTTTTTAGCCATTGTCCCGTGTAATCTTTTTACACTTTTTTTGTATGTATATGTGATGAAGTAACTACTGGGGTCATCTGGAATTCCCAGTATCAAAAGGTTAATTTTGGTTACCTGTGCTGTCAGATGAACTGTTCTTATAGAGAACAGCCTTCTGAGGGTATCTGACTGCTTTACCAAAGCTTAATGAGCTAGGTATCAGACCATCTCGGCGAGGTAGGCATTATACTTCTTCACAGAGCGAGAAGCTTGGTCAGAGAGAGGTTAATTGATTTTCTACCAAGGTCACAGCAGAAGCGTGTTGCTGAACCTACGTTTTTCATCTCTGAAGCTCGTGCTGGAACAAGACTGTTCTTATTTCTGACATGCTAAGCTTCCCTTTCTTACTGGACTGACACCTTTTTTGGGGGGGCTCACTGTGTGAGAGGATTTGCAGAATAATACTTGCACCAGTAAAATTACAACTGAAACACTGCATTAATAAAAAAACTTCAGAGGATAACATTGCGGCTTACTGGCCCCACAGTACAGTAGCTAGTACAAATTAAGTGCTTAAAGTAGTTGTCTGTACTAGACCACAGCTGACTTTGTTTGATGTTAACAAACCTGTCCAATAAATACTCCCTTCCAACATTTCTGTTGTTTTCAGTGCTGCTGTTGTAAATAATGATCCTTCTCTTTGGGTGATAGCTGTTTTTGTATGCTGCTTGAATTGGTTATATGCATGTAGGGCAGTGAGGAAAAACATCTGGCACCTCGACTGCGTCTATTTTAAAAAAAGTGATTGTTTGGGTTGTTTGAAGTGGTCAAGTCATGTACCAGGTTTAGATGGGGTTTGAAAGTTAGGACAACGAATTTTGGATGAAACACTAAAACCAGCCAGCTTGAAATCCCTTAAGCTCACCTGTAATAACAAATGGCTCTCTTTTTACCTAGGTGGCGCACTTGGAACGAACAGGGCATTACTTAACAGTGAAAGATAACCAAGTGGTGCAGCTGCATCCTTCCACTGTCCTTGATCATAAACCAGAGTGGGTGCTTTATAATGAGTTTGTCCTTACAACAAAGAACTACATCCGGACATGTACAGACATCAAGCCGGAGTGGTAAGCGGAAAAGACCTACTGCAAAGCTTTTTTTCTTAAAGTTGTGGATATTCCTTTCACTTCTTACGAATCCAGTATTAAAATAGTTTGGGGAATGGTGATGGTATGGGCTTGTGACTTTTTGGATGACTAAAGGTTTTCTTTGTGGATGTGTGTTCCTGTTTGGGGAAGCTGTGTGCAAAACTCAGATGCTCAGGCTCTGTGTGCAGTGTGTGGAGAGAGACCTTTGACTTCAGAACTGTTTTGTTAGTAAGTCAGTTGGGGGGAGCTACTTAGCAGTACTAGATCTGGGAGTATGTCCTAGCACCCGCTTGTGTACTTAAGAGGTGCCTCTGTTCTCTAGATCTAGAACCTCTCATGGCAGTAAGTGTCTGCATTTTTTGGTAAGGATCTGAACTTCAGTACTTCCTTAAAATACGAAAGATGTGGTGATACTGGTACAGCCTGCCCTGTCGTAATGTCGTTAGTCGTCATTAGGGTGTATGTGCAGATCTGATGTCCTCTGCAGGCAGTGGAGATCTGAATCCTCTCATCCGTCCTGAAGGTTGTACTTTAAAGTTGTAAGCTTGGGGGATATGGGAGGCTTTTCAGCTGTTGTTGAAATTTGCATAGAAAGAGTTTAAAGATTTCTAAGTCAGAAAACACAGCGTATAGGACATCTTCCGTAGTGTTTTAATGGAAAACACAGGTGTGAATCCTTCCTCAGAAGTCTTTCTGAACAAGCACTGTAAAGCCCAAAGCAGAATCACATCACCTTTCTTGGTTGAGTTAAGCTTAAAAGATCTAAGGGTGAACTTTTAGTCTTGCACAAACTGACACTTAGGTGGGCTTCTGTGACTTCTGGACTTTGGCGTTAACAACAGGCCTGGCTGCATGGGCTGTTACGGCACGTACTGGGGCAGCAGTGTGGTCTGTAAGGGACACGGCTGAACAGGAGAATCTCATTAGACTGAAGTGTGTGCTCTTTTGCTGTGGACTTGGGCACAGGATGAAATTTAAACTGAAATTTAAATGTGTGTGCATGTGTTTAAACTTTCATTAGCCTCTGAAATGCAAGACAGGCTAAAAATCAAAGACAGGATAATCTTTGTTTCACTCAAAGTAGAATTTGTATAGGATGCATCCTGAAGTTGGAGTCTTAGTAACAAACTTTTCCTTTTTTGGCAGGCTGGTGAAAATTGCCCCTCAATATTATGACATGAGCAATTTTCCACAGTGTGAAGCAAAGAGACAGTTGGATCGCATCATTGCCAAACTTCAGTCCAAGGAATACTCACAGTACTGAATTTATGCTTTGAACTGAAGTTATTCAGAGGACAGCTTTAAAAGATGAATGGATTCAAAGTTCAAGTTGTGCTCTTCACTTTGGTTCAATAATGGCCTTTTATTTGAAAGCTTTTTAATTTTTCTTTACAGTAAATATTCCATTCTGATTTCATAAATTAAACATTTATGCCTCCCTTTTGTGTTGACACTGTAGCTCATACTGGAAAAGCTGATCAATGTTTTGCAGTTTATTGAAAGTAGTTCTATATATAACAATGTTATAAGCATTTCTTTAGAAATGGTTGAAAATGCTTCTAAAAATGTGATTATCGACCATGGTATGCATGATCGTTGTAATTGTTGACATTCCTTTTAGAAGTTGTGAAATGTTACAACTTGTGCTTATGTAGACACAATCTTCGGCTTCAGTACAAAGGTACTGACTTCAATAAAGTCTATTTATACTAACTTCGTGCCACAGCATGTGTCAGTATTTTGATTGATGAAGATGTGAGAAACCGTGTAGTCTGCTGTTTAACTGGTGTCTTAGTGACATGGCAGTAGTTTAATGTTAAAAAGCACAGATGCTTCAGCAGCAGGGTTATGGTGACATCAATATAATACATACAGTGCTAATCCCTTGCAAATTTCTTTTAAGTTACATAGGGAAATTTTAAAAAGCAAAAATCCATGCAGACTTCTTTGGAGGATGCTTTCTTCAGACGTATTCCCGGATGTTTCCTGGGCAGAGCGGTAGTAATATGCCCTGCAAAGGGAAGTGTCTGCGGCCAGTTCAACTCGCCCTGCTGGGCAGTGTTCGGATGCAGTTTGACACAAATAATACCATAAGCCACGCTGTAGGTCAAATTAAATCTCACTCTTGTCATGTAGTAGTGATTTTTAGTGAAATACAACTTGACAGCATTTTCAAGATTGGAAAGTAATTTCATGTGGAAATTTTAGTAAGTTTCTTTTTTCCTGAAATGCAATTTATGTGGTGGGGAGTGGAGAAGTTTTGATTTTTTTAGCAGTGAAAACGGTATTGTGAAGGGAAATGTCTGAAGATGAAAATAAGTGAATTCATAATACATGGTGGGACTTGTGGAGTGTGTGTGGGGGATTTCTCCCACCAGAGGTGCTGTGAGGTGGGCCTGTTCCCCTTCATGGGCTCTTCTGCTCCATGCAACAATTTTCAGTGGGAAGGAGGAGGTAGGTGGGAGCCTTCAAAAAATGTTGAGCTCAAGTTTTGAGTTATTTAAAAGACAGGTGTCCTGAACTACTTAAACACTTTGATTTTAAACTGTTCTTAAACTTCTACACTATGAATTTGTTTTGACAAAGTTCTGCTGTAGGATAAGTCTCGAGCTCAATGTATGAGGTCTCATAATCATTTGCTTGTCCTCCTCTTTCTTGTGAGGGAAACAGAATGCTGAACAGTGGCTGTTCCCCGCATAAGGATGTCTGGTATTTATGCACAGCCTTCAGCTAAATGGTGTAGAGCCACCTTCTGTGCAATTTTCCTAGGCATGGCAAGGCCCACGAACGCAGCCAATTCCCAGCATGAAATCCCGTGAGGACCCCAGAACCAGCTGGCGTAAATCGCAGTCGCTTTGGTACCGGCGGACTGGGGAGCAGATGGTTACGGCCGTGAGTGGAACTTGACAGTGGAGGGACTTGGGCCTCTTCTGTTCTTTTTTATAATTGTCATACCCACAAACTCAGCTCGGGCAATGACAGCCAAGCTGGGATCTCTCTCCTGTGCATCTTGACTACCAGGAATGCAAATGCTGTGGGCCAGATCGATGCCCTCTGACAGCTGTGCCCCCCTGCCACCTTCCAATTAAGTCAGTGGCACCTGTGCAGGCTACCTACAGGCACGGGTGCGCGGTGTCACCGGCCTGATTGGAGGGCTGTTGGGTTGTGCAGCTGTCAGCAGGGACAGGAGAGGCTGAGTCCTCTCTGCCCTCGTGGTGGTGGGAATGCGTGCTATGGGTGGCAGCTTGGCCCTTGGGGACCTACTGGGGTCTACTGTGTGAGAAGATGCTGAAGCTCAAGCGTTTTGGGAATCTAGTGGTTGTGGTGCTTGCATGACACTCATGTATGTCACTGTGATCCCCTGGAAAATGCTACTATTAGTGAGGGACTGACGGGGGCAGCTCCTTCACAGGCAGCTCTGACCGCGTGGTGAAGAATGGCTCAAAGGTTGGAGTGTCCTGGTACAGCTGGTGTGCAACCCGGTTTTACTACGCGGTGCTGATCTGTAACAGCTGAGGGTATTTGAGGGGTTAGGGCAGTAAGAGACCTGCTTAAATCTGTGGGCACTGCTGAGTTACTGCAAATTTCTCTTCCGTTAGTAGTTCTAGAGCCATGGAGCATGTCGGAAGGGTAAAGTAACACACCTTCTGTGAAGGAGTAATGGTAGGGATGGCGTGACTTGTTAGGTGCTTCCTAGATTCTACAGGGAAGAAGTACCCAGGGACTCGCAGCTACAGTTCCCTTAGGGATGCAACATCTGCATGCAGAATTCCTTGGTTTTGAGCATACTCCTGTTTTTTCATAAGCATTTCGAAAGCTTAAAAAAAATCTCATGCCCATTTTTTCTGATAGAAAAACTGTCAAAAACAGTGGCCCAGAGACACAAGAGGGGACTAAGAAGGAGATTCATTAATTGGGGTGCTTCATCTATGACCATATGAGAGTCACTGTGTGCTTCTTCGGACGATTAAGAGAGACCACGATCGTGCTCATCATAGCTTTGATTTTGTCTGCTTGTACTGCAGATCGCAGTAAATAGGAAAATAGTTGGAAATCACGAAACAGATGAGTTTGCCAATGTTAGACAGAAATTAAGGCTCCCATGCTTTTTTGTGTGTGTGCAATGCCAGAGATAGTTAAAATAATTCTAACCCTATTTTTTTCCCCTTTTAAACTAACAGTAGCACTCAAACTGTTCACCATCTCTTCCTCAGAATGGGCCAGGTCTGTTCTAGGAAGGGTCAGTGGATGACAGTGAAAATGCTCTGTGATTTGGCTCTTTCTGCTGCTTGATGGTTGAGGGATTCTGAATAATGTCTGTTTTAATACCAGATGCACCTGACCAACTTCAGCGGCTTGCTGTTCTGCTGCGTTCCCTGCCTTACAAATTTCTTGCAATTTGCTTCAGTACTCAAAATGCTAGCTGGGGTGGCAGCATCTTTCACAGCACTGAAGAATTGCTCCATTAGGATTAGTAGGTTATCTGCTTTGGAACAATCTAAAAGGAAAAGCAACGCTTTCTTTATTTACACTGACTTTATTTTATTTGCCAGGGGAATTGTGGTCTTTTTTTGGGAAATGCATGGATTGTATAAACTGAACTATATTGCAGGACTTTCAAAATGATGTAATGGATTAGATAGGAAAATAGTACTAAGTGAAAGTATCTTTTTTGAAAAGAGGAGAGTCTTCAATCTTCATATAACACCTCAAAGC
Source organism: Anser anser (assembly GCF_964211835.1). NCBI lineage: Eukaryota > Metazoa > Chordata > Aves > Anseriformes > Anatidae > Anser > Anser anser. Next base: position 59,944,103 of record NC_139724.1, read on the forward strand.
AGTGAAGGGCTATGAGTGAGGCAGTGTGTTTAGGTTTGTTAGGTACAGAAGTAACTGATGGCTGAGTACGCAATGCTATGTTTAGGTAGGTCTCTTAATGTTGTAGAGATGTATGGAAGTGACCAGTTATACTGCGTCTGTATTTCTAGGGATTTTCTAGATAACTTTTTATTTCTTTATTGGTCAGAGATGGGAATAAATGGTAAGCTCATGCTTCACTATGTCTTCGCATTAAAAACCAGACAACAAACTGATCTTTTATTTTTGAGAGAGAGGCGCATACACAAACCCAAAATACACGCAAAAAGGTCCCATCCGCAGTTGTACAGATGCATGCACTTGTTCGCTGATCCATCTACCAAAGTTATGGTGCTGTTGGAATCGGGCGATTTATGTGGGAGTGGGCTGTAGCGGTCTGGTCAGCTGAGTGGGGCAGGGCAATACCACAATTTCTCACTGCTTTCTCCCTTTTTGGATTGAGGCTTGTGAAACCAACGCAGTGTTGGTTTGTGGTGTGTCGTTTTCCTTCTGCCAAGCTGCACAATGTGTATTGGAAACTGCCTGTTGGAAACCGCTCAATATTTGTCATACGAAAAGCAGGTTGAAACAAAAATGCTGAAGTTAGCTTTCAGTATGTCATTTAAGAAGATACTTTAACAAGAGTTAAAGGGCAAGTAGTTTTCCTACTGTCCAGCCAAGCTATAATTACTGATTTGTAATCAGATTGCTATAATTTCCCTCATTTTCTGACAATTTAGCAATAAAAAGCAACACCACACCATTATATTAGGAAGCAGAGAGTTACATTCTTAAACTGCACACATTTATTCACTTACTGTAATTTATTAGGAATAGCCATATATTTTGGCTTTAGAACAGCCAGAAGCTTAATAATAAACATCTTTTACTATTAGAAGTATGACCTTGTATCAGTACTCTGAACTTTTAAAATCATTTAATTTGGGGACCATACATGTGACAAGATTTATGTGAAGCACAGAGGGAAAATGATCGACTTGGTTAACCTGCTGTATTTTTCTCCTCATACATCTTACACTGGTGGCATTCTTGTTTGATATGCGTCCTGGACCTGTTCTAATACAAAGCTGGGTGTTGGTCCCTTGTAATACAAACTTCTCATGTTTCTGATCCTGAGGTGTGCAGCTTTAAAACGGGATTAACCGTTATACGAGAGCATTTTCCCCTCTTCTCAGTTTTCCTTTCACAAATGATGAGCTTGGATGGCCTCTAATTTGCGCTGATGCATTTGAGATAAGTGGTTGGCATCAAGGAGATGCCAGCTTCCAGTATCAAGGGATTAAACTATGTACAGACATAAACAGACATAAAATAACATTCCTATAGCAGCAGTGATAGCTTGCTTCTGATGATTCAAGGTGTTCTAATTTTGCAGTTTCAACTAAGATATGGTAGTTTCTCAAAAACAGCGTTGGACAGATGATAAACTCATTTTCATTTGTGTACATCTTGTCTCTGAGTGACTCTTCAAGCTTTTTCCAGCTATGAAAGCTATGCAGTAGTTATGTTGTACAGAAACATAAAACGTATCACAAATTCATTTTGATAATAAATATTTCCTGTGGCTCTGAACATTTTTTTAAAATTTATTTTGGGGTTGGTCTTATTCTTTTAGCTCGAGTAGGCTCTTGCCTTCCATTTGATTTCAGTGTTTATTTTGTAAGCATAACACATTAATGTTCCCAGCCTCATTGCTTCCAGCAGCATAAACAATAAACACTTAAAGCATCGAGCACTTGCCAGGCTTCATGGAGTGGAGGGCTGCTGGTGGACCTATTTCCTGACTGCTTTGTCTCTTTAAATATTCAGCCATGTGGTGAAGCTGCTGCTGCTTGTATTAAAAACCAATTTTATCCTCAAAAATATCAGCCTTTTCAGTTTCATAAATATGCTACTTTTAGCTATCAAAATTCACATCTGATTTTAAGGATTTACAAACTAAACTTTTCAAACGTTAGAATGGTATATTTGAGATTGTTTCATTTTGCATGTCAAATAGCAGGTAACCGATAAGCCCTTTATTGTGACAGGGGGATAGTACTTTAAAAAAACAAACAAACAAAAAAAAAATTAATGCACTCTGAACCTTTTGTGAAAGGCTTACCATGTGTACAGCGGCAGAAGGTTAAAAGCAGTGAGATTCACAAGATGTTTCTCAGAGCTGCTAGCTGTCCTGAAGGATATTGACAGCTTTGTTCCAATGAGCTATTGGGTTATGCAATATAACGGAAGTAAACTTAAATTACTGCTACTTTAGGAATCATTTAAGAGCAGATAAAAATTGGCAAGAATTTAAAATTCCAGCCTTACCATTCAAAATATGTACCCTGTTTGTTGAAAATAGTAACTTCATTTTCACTAAGTTTATGGACAAAACCAGCTTCTCCCTATAAGCAAACTACTGTTAAAGAAAAATCTATAAAAGGAATGAAAACAAGAACATTAGAAAATTTATTTCATTACGGATGTTAGATCGGGACAGGGTATTGCATGGTTTTGCTCTAAAGCTCCTTGTTGGACTCACTGCTTTGTAAATCCACGAGCTCCATTCAGACGTCAGCGCTCTGCATTCTCCGGCATCGTCACCCACTAGGTTAAACGGTAACGTGCTGGTAGAGCTGGGATTTTCTGCAGCCTAGAGAAATCCTGTTTGTTTCTGGAGGAGAATTATGGAAAGAAAAGAGAATAGGAAATTATTTAATTATATGGAATGGTAACAGCTTATTTCATAATCCTCTTCATAATCATATTGTTCCTTACACAATAATTTCTTGCAAGGAATACATTTTTGGAAGTAAAGCTTAAGAATCCAGTGGTCTTTTTTTTTTGAATGTCCACTGGCTTGATATGAATGTTTAGATCTCTCATTAGGTACAATGTGGTTTTGTAAACTCAATCACATATTTAGCAATCTCGAACAAAAAAAAATAATCTGATAATAAAAACCAACTTTATCAGTGCTGGGCTGTCTAGGCTCAGAACAGAACTTCCTAAATTAGCAACAAAGCAAATCTTTGTTCTCACGGCTTCCTAAACTTTGATTAAAAAATAAAAATTTGCAGAGAAATTCTAATTGCCTTTCATTGCATTCACTTTAGTCTGCTCTAAGAAAGAACAATGACGCTTTCCCTTGATTTTGGGCGCTGTGCAACAGAAAGGACGTGGTTGCAGGCTGGAATACAGTGCCTGGAACAAGATGCCTACCTGGCTTAGGGTAGGTTTGCTCTTAGTGAGGTTTGTTTTTATTAATTGGGTCAAGCAGAATGATGTCACCAATGAAATCCAAAGTTAATGATCTGTCAAATCCCTTTGAAATATCTATCAATTATTTCTGAGGGTTTGCTGCCTCTTTGTGGTATTTCTTGTGTAAAAATGGAATTCTGTATTGATCAAAGCTTTTCTTGGGACTGTGCAAAAGACAGTTAAATGAAATTTCCCTGCATCGTACAGTGTGCGACTGGGAGTCTGTCGTCTTCCCTCCGCCACATTCCTCCCCACACCACACCGTGCGCAGTGCCAAACAGCCCAATGTTGTTGTGAATGTCTGTAATGCGCTTTGGGAGGCTGAGGTGCTCCTGCTTTATCAATAGGCTTTGAGTAAAGGACAATGAAGCCTCTTATCTTCATTATCTGGGTGAAGACAAGAGACCTCATCGTTCCTTTCAATACATTAATTCTTAGATGGCGTCTGTACCACTCAGGTTATTCTATGATTCTATGAAATAGTGGTGAATCTACCCTATTTATATCACTCGATATTTTGCTAGTGACTGGGACGTATCCAGGAACAGGAACAATATCCATGGGCTTTTTCTGAGATGCAAAGATACTTACATTAGAGGCAGAGACTCGTGACAGACCAACCATCTTGATTGCTGCTAATCTGGGTTATTCTAGGATTTTTTTCCCTTTTCATCAGTTACTTCATACAGTTACTACATAACATGAGATACTTCATATAGTAACTAATTACAGGAATGCTATTTGGGGGAAATTATGATCAGATAGGGCTTTATTTACATCGTTAATTGATGGTAAAAGACTATCAAAAGTTATGAACTGCCTCAGAAGTTCATGCCTGCCTCCATCTGAATGACGCGTATTCACTTGGTTGTTATTTATAATTTTGGGGGTATTGAACTGATGAAGATTACTCATGTCGAAAAGCTGCTGGAAGGCCTGAACTAGGAATTAAATTATCATAGTGGCTTCATTTTGTTAACAGTCTCATTGAAAATATCTTGCTTGCAGGACAATCAAACTCATCAGTGTTCTGCTCTTCCACTTCAATAGACAAAGTTTTAATCAGTGGCACACTTGATCTTGCAGAATTCAAGGAAAATAATTTCCTGCATTTTTGAGATGAGCAAAAAATATATGTAATCTAGCTTTTAAACTACTGGCAGATTTTATTATTATTATTGCTCTTTTTGTTTCTTTTTGAATAATCAGCTTTACTTTATTCAGTTGCCTATTTCGTGTAACTTCAATTATCAAGATGACCCAATGCTTAGATGGGATTAGCTCATGGATGAAGAGCAAGCAACTGAATCTAATCTCAAGCGAGGCAGATAACAGACTGATAGTGAGATCAAAACATTTTGAAAAATGTAGTTTTCTCTGAAGTTGTATATTTGCTATTGGCCATTGCATTTGATGGCTTTTAGAGAACCTTGTTATTCATTTGTGATGGTCCTGCGCAGGAGCATTTACAAAAAGTACTTTGCTGCTGTCCTCTTTTTTTTTTTTTCTTGGATATGCCCTCCTATCTCCGTGGTCAGTTATTTAGCTTCAGTTATCTCTTTATCTTTTGTGTGTATGCAATCTTCACCATCTCACAAACTTATAAAAAAAAAAAAGAGTTAAATTGCAGGTCTCGGTCTTTATCTCCAAGACACTTAACAGCCTGGACTTGGCTTTGGGCTGATGACTGTGAGAAAGTCGGGGCTTGTGTCTTTGGTGTTTTGGTTATTTGGTAAGCATTCAGGGGCAAGTGTAAGACCTGTAACAAACCGAACAGTCATAATTGTCTAGAATCTCACTACCTTCTGTTTTAATTGTAGTGTTTCTTCAACCACTTCTTATCAAGTACAGCAAGAACACCAACACAGTTCTGCGTTTTGATGACAAGAAGAATGAGCAGATGTTAGTCACCTAGTTTAGTGCACTATTTTAAAGTGTTCAGATATAACAGTGATATACGCAATCTTAAGAAGCATATTGGACATAGCAGCGCTTGATAAATCTCTGTACCACCATTCAGCACCACTGAATGGAAAGCAGCCATTTGCTGTTATTTCAATCAATGGCATTTGATTTTAAGGCATTCCTCTATCCAATTTTCGTTCAGTCACTCTCGGCAGAACCTTGTATTTTTTGAATGGTGGCATGTGATTGAAGTTTGAGAGCATGATTCTGAAATACTTCAGAAAAGTTTTATTTTGATTAGTCTTCATCTGTTATGATAATACTGGAAAATCTGCACACTGTGGCTGAAGTTGATGATTCCAATGTGTGGAAGCTGTTCTGGGAGCTCTGGGTCTCTGAGGTAGCTTGGCACTGGGCTGTCTTGCCCTGTGAAAGTAAAGAAAAAAAACGTCACTTGATTTTAGCTAGAATACTGTGAGAAGACAATGAAAAAACGCAAAACACTGAGGTTTACAAAGTGTCTATGCTTGCTGTGTTCGCATCCACCGGTGATATTCTCAGTTATGTCCAATTGTACATTTTCGTATTATAGACGGCAGTCATCTCGAAGTTAAATAGAAACCTAAACATTCTGGAATCTCCACTTACTTCTGCTGTAAGTAGGTTTTGCTCCTCCGGGGCTAAATGCTTTTATAAACATTGTCTAACAATGTTGCTCGACTTTTCCAAGGGTCTGGTACTTAAACTGTTGATCTCCTCAAACATTAAAAGGACATAATACCTAGCTCCAGCGGTGTTCATAAAGCAAAATGAAATCATTTGATGGAAGGTGCTAAGGAAGCTTTAAAGTATTAGCCTAATAGAAAACCTATCAGTGGACTTTTAAAGCCTTTCCTCTTCAATTTTTATGGACTCTCTTAATTGACTTTAAAAAGCTTTTATTGCGCTTATGAACAGGCTAAGTGGAAATATTCTTTTATTCATCTGCAAATAAGATACAGGACAGCTGCTAACTTTATTTTAGAATATCCGGTATTATTAGGCATTTGCCCTGTGAGAAGATTTTCAACTAATGAAATCTAGTAAGGTCAGGAATAAAAAAAAATTACATGTATCTTCCAATGCTGAAAATTTGTTAAAAAAAAAAAAAAAAAAGTGAGAATGGTGGGTAAAAGAATGGTACCTATAAATCATTTTGAAATATTTTTGATTACCAGCTTTAAAAATAATGAGGACCACAGCACTCAGTTCAAATGCTGTGCTGATTATTGGAGGGACACAACTGCATAAACAAAACGTACAGCCATAGAACATCACTTTGTGCTGTAGGACCTTAGTGTAGAGGCAATAACTAGGTTGAATCCTGATCTCCTTGGGACTGTTCTGATACAAATCTGATTACATGGGACATGTAAGTTGAGGAGGAACGTCCTTTCTATCTCAAATTCTGCATACACTTCTCAAACCAAAGACCTCTGGAAGACTTCCTTCTCAGCGAATTTCTCAAGAGATGACTGCACAGAGATAAATGTGCGTTCAGGATGCTCTGGCTCTTGCCTGCAGTGGTATGGCACGCTTAGTCTTTGAAGCGTCCCTCCCCAGACTTGGCACTTGGAGGCACCACATCAATTACGGGCCCGAAGAGCAGTCTCTGTCCTTAGTGTTGCCTCTGCACCAGCCTCAGGGGAACGAGGACGTGCTGTCTGTGGGACGACACCACCAGGCTCAGTTTGAAAGTTTCACCCTGATCCCCTGATTCCCATACCAGACAGACTTTGCAGGTTAAAAAAAAAATCTAGATTATTTAATAGATTTTGAAAGAATTTAGAGCTTTAAGCCGAAAATGCACAAGCAAAGAGCAACCATAATGAAATTTTAGACAGTATTTAACAAGAAGGCTTTCTAGTTGCTTTGCTGTCCTTTACCTCCAAGTACTCTGGCACATCCTACCTGCAGGTTTCACAGAATTATGCTGTGTATATCGCTGGAAAGATTGGGCTAATTTTCTCCGATTCACCTGCACCCTGCCTCTTTCTTTCAGCACAGATGGAGTATTAATGGTTATCATGAGGTTACTTTTGTTATTCAGACATTTCCTCGTTCCTCCACCCATCATCAATCCATTTGCTCAAGTCCCTTACAACACTTTATTCCATTTTATCTCTGCTTCCTTCCTTCCTGCCCACAGGACTGAGTACACCTTAGTATCTTTCCAACGGAGCTGTAAACATTCTGGGATATTTGGCTCTGGCTATCTGTAGGTTTTATTTTTATTTTTTTTTTTGCCCTTATCAGTTGTGCATAGAGGCCACACAAACTTGATAGCATGGTGCTTCAACCAGGCTATTTCCTCCACAAATACCGTCATTCAGGGAACCTCATCCTCATGCTCCGGCTGTCACTGATGGCAAATTAACAATTTAAATTCAGATGCTTTTCTCCTATGGTCTTTGTACTCTTTTCTTTGTCCTTTTTAACAGTGATATAAAATCCAAGTCAAAACGTTACATATCGTGTTCGCTGCTCTTAAGGAACCCATTTTTATGGGCTGTTGTCCTGCTGCTTCCACCATCTTCTGATGGAGGTGGAGGAGAACAAAGGAAGCGATGCCGGTGCTTCACTCAGTGGGTGAGGTGCTCATCTGGGCAGCTTGGTGCAGACAGACATTGGATTTGATATTTTAGTACAGTGCTGCTGTTTAGGGGTTCTGTTATCTCACTTTCGCTTTGTTCACGTGTTGAAGCAAAAGCCCATCCATCTGAGTGAAACATTTGCTTACAGAAAAAGACACATTTAAGAGAACAGAGTTCTGAGCAGTCTGCATTTACAAGAAGAGACTACAGCTACATTTCCATCAGGAGATCACTAATCCATAGGATCCACTGGTGATCTGTTAGATAACCATGCAGTTAAGCTTAACCTCCTACTGCTGATGTTCCTGCTGGGACAGCTCTGATGAACTTCAAATGAAGAGACTCCGGGATAGAGCAAATGGTTAACAGCTGGCTGAGGAACAACATTTGATGGAAATAGAGAGGAAAAGCCCCAAACTTTTAAAAGCCCAAAATCTTTTTTAAGGCTTTTAATGAACACTGTATTGGAGAGGTAAGAATATGCCACTGGAGGAAGGAGAGTAAATGCCACCTCCTGAAGTATATAGATCACATATTTGCAAAAAAAAATAAAAAAATAAAAAAAATCCCACCAAACATGACAACAAAAGAACTGTAAAAAACAAAGAAAAAATCAAACTGTAGGATCTTCAGTTCAAACTGTGCAATTTTAGAGAACAGATTCAGGCCGGAACGCACTAAGACAATATGAAGATGAAACATGCATTGTGAAGTTGCTTAAAATTGATGACTGATCCCTCAGAGGGAAGAGATGGAAACAATTCAAGAAGGATGGTGAAAGGAATTTTATGCCTTAATTGCTGCTCTTTGGAAGGTTGAAATAAACTCCTAACCCACATGAAGCTTTGTGGGCCAGTGAGGAGCAGGCTGAAGACTGAAGGAAAATGCCAAAGCAATTTGAGAAACAAACTATTGCAGATATGGTGAACTCCTTGTTTCTTATGTTGCTTCCATACTCTCTTGCTGGGAGCTTTCTTGCTACATTTTGACGCAGTTTCATGGATGAAAGGCTTGGTGACCTACTATTGAACAGAGCTGCCTGCCATGAGGGTTCTTAAATTCACTGGATGATGAATTCATAGGATGATGAATTTAGCTATTCTTGGCTCGCCGTCATTCAAAGTAGTCTCACATCAGAGTGGTGAGATTGTATGACACCGAACTGTGTCTCGTGGCGCTCCATTTGGGGAAAATCAGATTTCCTCAACAATTAACAATGGTCCGGGGATTCCGTGGGTATTACCAAGCGGTGGCTTGTTCCCTAAGATGCTAGGTGAAGAGGAGGGAGGAACTTCAGGGTCCTTTGTCTGGAGTCCTAGCTGTCAGAAAACTGTTTGTGCCCTCGTCCCTTGGTGGCTCCGGGTCGGTGGGGCTGGATGCTGCCGAAAAACATACTGGCCTTCTGTAGAACGGCGGCTGGAAAGGAAACAAATAAAGAAAAAGTTATATCAAAGGAAGAAAGAGATATATCAAAATAAAGATGTATAAAGAAGAAGATATATAAAAAGATATATTGAGATATATAAAGATGTATAAAGAAGAAGATACATAAAATAAAAAGATATATTAAAAAATACGTGAAGGAAAACATATAAAGATGTATAAAATCAAAAAGATAAAAATAAATAAAAATTAACATATATAAAATAAACAGATATATAATGAAAAACGTAAAAATAAAGAAAAAGATGTATAAAATAAAAAATATATAAAAATAAGGATGCATAAAAATAAAGAAAAACATATAAAATAGCGAAAAAGATACACAAACCCAAAGAAAAGCACACGTTATAGGACAGGGCGCAGGCCGCGCCCCCCTCACGGCCCGGCGCTGCCGCCCCCAAATGGCGGCGGGGCCGAGGCCGAGGCGGGGGCGGGGCCGGGCACGCGGCGGCTCCCCGGCGAAGTTTCCCGCGGGCGGGACCCGCGCCCCGCCCCGCCCCGCCCCGCCCCGCGCGAGGCCCCGCCCCCCCGTGCCGGCCGCCGGCGCGCGGGGCCCCAACTTTTCGGGGGCGGGGCCGCGGGGAGGCGGCGAGCGCGCGGCGGGGGCCGGCACTTGCCCGCCGCGGTGCGGCCGCGGGTCCCGGCAGCGCCCGGCTCGGCTCCGGGCGGGGGGGGGGCGGGATGGGGACGGCGACGGGGCGGGCGCCGGGGGCTGCAGCGCGGCCCGGCCCCGGCGGCGGAGCGGCGGCGGCGGCGGCGAGCGCGCGCACGTGACTCCGGCGCTGGGCGCCCGCACACCGCGCCCGCTGCCCTCGCCGCCTCCCCGAGCACCGTGCGAGCCGCCGGCAGGGCACGGCTCGGCTCGGCTCGGCTCGGCTCGGCACCGCGCGGCTCGGCTCGGCTCGGCACGGCTCGGCACGGCTCGGTACCGCGCGGCACGGCACCCGGCGCCGAGCAGGCGGCAAGAGTTCGCGAAGGCTGCCGCTGCGTTGCCTTCCCGGAGAGGTTGCGCGCCCGGAGGATGGCCGGCTGCGGGCTGTCGGAGGACGCCTTCTTCTCGTCCTTCTTCTGCAACTACACCTCCTCCTGGGAAGCCTCCTACAACCAGGTGAGGGCACGGGGGCAGCGGGGCGCCCGTGCGGCCGCGGGAAGGGGCTGCGAGCGGCTCGGCGCGGGGAGCGGAGCGGCAGAAAAGAGACCTTTATTTTTTATTTTTCCCCCTTTTTTGTCTTTTTTTTTTTTTTTTTTCCCCTTTCCTCTCAGCCCCCGTCCCTCCGCCCTCGCCCCCCGAGGGGAGCGGGCAGGGCTCCCCCCCTCCCTCCGCACGGCCGCTTTTTGGGGCCGGGGGCAGCCGTCGGGTCCCTGCCTCCCGTCGGCGTCCCCCAACTCCGCCGGGCCGGAGCGAGAGGCTGGGGGCGAGCGGAGGGAGAGCGGGCATCACGCCCGAAAGGCGGAGGAGCTATTCCGGGAGGCTCCGAAACGCATTTAATTAAATAACCGGCGTAGCCTGCTGCCCCCGCTGCTCGCCGGGTGCAAGCCCGCGGTTACAAACTACGGGGACGGACGGGGGGACCGGCAGACGGACACGCGGGCAGCGGGGCTCCGGCGCTGCCGTGACGGGGAAAGTTGGGCGGCGGGGGGCTGCGCCGCAGCCGGCGGGAGCTCTCCCCCCCTCGGCAAGCGCCGAGTTACGGGGCCCGGCTCGGGGGGCAGCCGGCGGAGCTGCCCGCCCTGCTCCCCTCCCGGCGCTGCGGAGCCGCGGCCGGGGGGCGTCGTGAGGGGAGCGGGCGCCCGGAGGCGCTGCGAGCCGGCCCCGCGGCCGTTGGGGCTCCGTAACGGTCACCGGGGCTCCGTAACGGCCCGCGCCTGGCGGGGCTGGCGGGCCGAGGGGAGCGGGGCGGCCGTGGGGGGCCGCCCGGGGGGCGGCGGGGCCCCCGCGGTGCTGAGGCGCCTCTCGCAGCTCCCCGCTGCCCGGCGGCGCCCCGGCTGGCGGCCGGCGGCCGCGCGAGGAGCCCCGTGAGGCCGGCAGGGGAGGAACGCGGGGAACAAAATCGGGCTTCGCCCGGTTCCCTGCCCTCTAAAGTTTCTTCGGTTCCGAAGCGGATCGGTTCCGCGAGGGAGCGGCGCCGTCGCGCCGCAGGCTGCCTGCCGCCCGTCCTTGTCGGCGTGGCGCGGGGAGCGGGCAGGGTTGCCGGCACATCCAGAGCTGATTTATTCCGAATACTTGAACTGCGTCTAAGGGGGAAACAGGGGAGGTAATTTGGGATGCGGGAGGTCTATTTATAGAAGGGCTGTGCAAACTGTAGGATATATACGCAAAGTTGAATTAAATATGCGTGATTAGGAAAGGAGTTGAGAAGGAGAAGGTGTAATCATTATATAGCATTACAACAGGAACAGATGAGCTTGCAAGACTTTCCAGGGTGAAGACGAGAGGAATCTCTAAGATACGTATTCTTTCTGGTGCTCGAGGCTCCTTTCTATTTTCATCTTTTACATATTACGCTAGCATCTACATCAGTCACATTCACCAGCTGAGGATTAGTGGGAGATGCTAGTCTGAATATGAAATCAAAATGAATATGGGATTTTGCTGCAAATAGATTTTCTTACAAGTTTTAACACTTAAGAAGGCAGGCTTGGCTTAAATTTGACAGTCAGCCATGTTCATGTTTGTTTGTTTTTTTACCTGAACTGCATCCAAAAAGAAAAAAAGCTTGCAGACCATTTCTGCTTGCTAAATATAGCAACATTGCCGAAGTAGGATTTGTTTTGTGTACTCCTTTTAAAACAAAACAGCAAACAGGAAAACTTTAAAACAAAGTGCTGAGATGAGAAGATGGGTTGACTACTGGAAAAATAGTTATTTATTCCTAGATCAATATGATGCACTCTCAACATCTAGTACAAGGTAAAAGGATCCTTTGTATAATAGCGGTTCAGCCATGGCTTACTAAAAGAATCTCTTCCTGGCATCTCAAGACACGTTTTCGTGAAAGTATAGGTAATCAAAGTAAGACTTAATAATGGAACCAGTCAGGATAAAGAGAACAGTCGTTTCTTCTGGAAACATAACATGATACCTGACAGCTTTGAAAGCAGAGATGGGACGTTTGCTTTGCAAGTCAGTAAGGCCGAGCGATGGGTTTCAGCTTATATTTTTGATGCATTATTGCAGTTCCTTTTTAAGCACAAGACTATGCGGGTGATTTGTTGGTAATGTTCTTGGAAGGAACTTTTCCCATTGCGTATTGAATTCAGAAGTGCATCACAGAGAAGCTTGCATCAGAAAAATTATATCCGGAAACTTTCTGAAATCTCTTTTGAATCAATTTCTGAGATAGTCTCCCAGAAAACAAGTCTCTGTAATAGGTATAAACACGACTTCTTTGCATTTCTAAAGAAAGCTCCAAAATATTAGCAATTCTCCAGAAGTTTGGTATCTCGTTTATGGTTATTTTAGTACAGGGTCTTAACTATTATGAGAAATCCTAGCCTAGACAAACTTGCAGACTTAAATCCTGGGAGCTGTGAATTGCTATCGCATAGGCTTATCTGCGCTGTCTTGCCAACGTGTGTAAACCCGAGGCGAGGGAATATCTGGCAGATTTCCCATTGATTCATTCTGCGATCTGCATTTTAGGCTGTCAGTAAGGATGCTGCTTTTGGTTCGTTGCTTAGTGAATATTCGGTCTTCAGAAACTTCCCGAGTCTGTCTTCTGGCTTTCTGAAAACGAGTCTCTGAATTGGTAGTGGTGAGGAGCAGCTATTTCTAAGTACTGCAGAGGGGGATGTTTGGCCTGGGAAGAGCAGCAGGTATATTCTTGGGCATAACCTATCTTTCCTTGCTGAACTGACAGCATATTTGTATTAATTATTTTTCGCTCTCCAGTCCAGAACCGTCTGCGTTGTTGTATTACTGAATCTATATGGTTGGGAGTGCTTGGGAATCGTTTGAAATGTAATTGTTGAGGAATGAAATCCTATGACTAAGGCATAAATCTGGATGCTTATTTTAATTCAACCTCAAGAAAATCCCTGCAGTGTAGAAGCAAAATGAGAGTATGCTGCCTGATTACTGCCAGTATGTCAGAGATCTTTCCCTCAGCGCTCGCGGAAGGCTTGTTACCTGGCACCATCTCTTCGTGCTGCGTTTCCATCGTGGCCATACTTTATGCAGTGCACTTTTACAGGATGTATTTCGTGCGTATAGGCAAGTCAGTGAAAGATGAAGCTAAAAGCAAGCTTTGTGGCTCCTCTGTTTGTCTTTCCATGTTCAGGGACAAAAGTACCCCAGTGCAGCCAGAGCATTCATCCAGTATTTTGGGGGTTCTTGACTGGACGTAGTACATTGCTTTTATGCGTTTTCATCTGTTAACTAGAGTAGCTACCGTGGCTTCATGTCAATTCTGGTCCATAGCCAGTGAGACTTTTGGACTTATTTTTGTTTCCACAGTTCCCAAATTTTCTTTTTGTTTGAATAGCAGAGCTGAGGGTATATGCAGGTTTGAAAAGATGCTAAATGAGTTTGTGCTCATGCACTGCACGTGTACAGCATATAGTATGAGTATATACATATGTTGAATGAGAGATGATACTGCGCAAGATAGGGCAACGCATGTTACAATTTTTGTAGACCTTCACAAACAGAAAAAAATCTGTCAATTGTTTTACATTGCTTGACTCTGAATACCAGTGGAATAAAACCATCATTTAAAATCACTTCTATTTTAGCAAAACCTTTAACATTTCTGCAAATTAAAAGGATATTGTCAAAACTAAATTAGTTAAGAAAAAGCAGTGGTCCTGGTTTAGTGTTAACAGAAAAGACTTAGTAAATAAAAAATAATCCCGGATTTTAATTTTTTCCTGACTTTTTGTATCCAAGGGGTATGTGTGCTGGTGCACAAAGCCGGGGAAAATGGGACACAGTAAAAATGAAAGTGAAACTGGAGAGACCTTGGCATCACAGGAAAAGATAAACAATAAGATGCTGAGAAAGAAGCTAGTTCTGGCTTAAATAATTCAAATATCTATAGTAAAACAGGTTACAGACTTAAAAAAAAAAAAAAAAAAAGTTTTAAAACTCAATTCTGTTTCTTTCAGAGAGTAATACCTTGATCAGACATTCAATACAGTAAATTTAAAAAGTTTCAGTCATCAGCAGTGAATGGTACCATTTATTTCCAAGGTTTGTCGTCACCATTGCACAGCATTTGAGAGAGTAGATTTCAAAACACATTTTTGTCTACTCCTGATGTTGTTATTCTGGTTGTTGTTTAATAAACCCATCCACAGTCTGGATGAGAAAACCAGTGTATGCTGTTGGCAGTCTCATCTGGCAAAAAAGCACAGTTTAAACTGGGTGCAAGTAATTTCCTCTTGCCCCAGAGCAAAACAGGTAAGTAGTGGTGCAGCAGGGCAAAGTAACCAAAGTTTAAAGCAGAGAATGGGCAAGATGTTATTTTTCTACCTGAGTTTAGATGAAAAGCTCAGGTGCAAATTTTAAGGCACAGGTATGTCTGTGATGAACTGCGTCTTAGCACTTTATACGTAAGGCAGGATTTTAAAAGAATACAGTTGCGTTCAGGAGGAAATGTCAGTTGTCCTAGCAGTGTATTCTGTAGGAACAAGGCAGGGAGTTCTTAGCTGGTCAAATGTTCATGTGGTCTAAGCAGAAATGTAAAAGTGCAGGGTTTGCATTGGAATGAGAATGGGGTCATCCACCCTTTGTACTCATCATCAGGGAAGCAGAACCTTCTTCCAGAGAGACCATAGGAAATCAATGAGTACACTTTGCTAGTGTAGAGATAAATGTGCACTGCAGAAGGGTATTAAATATAAAAGGGCAACATAAAATGATTTACTATGTGAAGCAGTGGAACTTTCTTTTGGTCACCTAAAAGGCAATTTTCTTTCTTCCTTTTTTTTTTGATAACATAATTGTATTTTTTTTAATACTAATATTTGAAAACAAGCTGGCAAGCAAACTATTTTGCAGGGATTTGAGCTGTATAATGCAAGCTAGGAGAGGCTTGTTTACAAATGGCAGCTTATTTAAAAATGTATGCATGGTTTTGAACATATTACCCGACATTTATCATTTAGATTATAATCATCTGACCCGACTTTACCAAAAGTTAATGGGTTTTCTGATTTTTTTTTTTTCCTGAGGCAGTGTGGATGCTTGCGATCCAGTTTGTCTCGCTATGACCAGAAGGTATCACTGAGGGATACCAGCGCGACGGATGCACATAGGAGAGAACCTGACGTACGTTTAGGTGTAGAGGCTTAATGAAATGTGGAAGAGCAGGTGCACAGTCCTAATGTGCTGGTGCTTTTTTATTTCCTCTGATGTGTCTGTTTGCTGTGTGAGCAAATCTTCTTGTACGTTTGAAACCTATAGGACTGTAAAATTGCTAAAAAGGAAGGAAAGCCAATATTTTACAATATCTTTTGTCTTAGGTACTGCGTTCTCTGCAAATGGCAATTCTTGTGTCTACTCTAAAGGTAAAATTAAGGTGAAGAGAGATTAATAGTAGAGCGGTCCTTGCTCTGGACGCGGCGCTTGTGACATGGTGGTCTTAATTTGGAAGGAAAAATGGAGTGCTCTCGGTTCAGTGTGAACGTGTTGGGACCTGGGATGGCAAGAGGGGTGCCTGCAGTAGCCCTCTGCTTGGGAGCAGGAGCGTGCTGCGAGTCCCCCCGCATCCCGCCCCTGCTGTGCTTCGGTTTGTCTCGTGGGTTGGTCCTGTGGGACACGCGCTGAGTTCCTTTTGGGTAGAACAGAGCCAGGAGATGTTCTGCAGGAGCTCCTCTTCTGTATTCAAACTGCAAATTGACATTCAGCTCACGGGACGAGACCAGAGCCTGGGTGAACAGACCTCGCCCCCAGGTGCGCAGCGTCGGTGTCGGATCCCCAGCAGCAGCTGTTCTGCTCTTCCTGTGCCGCGGTTCTGCGCTGCTCGCTGGCGTAGCTCCGCTTGTGGAGCCCGCCTGAAGGCCCACCGCTGGTCGGGAAGCCAGGCGGAGGCTCAGGGCTAGCACAGTCACCTGGCACGCGTCCTTCGGTGGCAATCACCAGGCCATTATTCTTTCCCTCAAAAAGGGGTAGTTTGGGTTGGCGTGAAGAGAAAAGGTTCATTTGATCGCTTGTAATATAACACACGAGCGGGTAAGAGGCACTGGTACTCTGGCTCTCAAAAGCCCTCCACGTTTTTAACCCATTTTATTATTTGCAAGAGCAATTTAGTTCCTAATGTTAACAATGAGTGATTATGATTCTGTACTTCCGTTTACAGCATAAATTAGCATTTTGTTTTCCATTACAGCTTTTGAATGAGGAATTATAATGTATAATTTGCTGCAAATAGATGTTATCATCTCTTTGGTTGTGAACAACCATATAAACTTGAGCAAATGATAAAAATGGAATCAATTACTTCTCAAATGGAAATAGTTTACAAACCTTCACATACAAAATGGCAATGGAAGCTGGTTATTGTAACAAATAATTACTTTTTTTTAAAAACAACATTTATTGAATTCCATTGACAATTTAGTAATTGTTTATAGAGGATTTTACTGTCCCCACTCAAAATACATGCCACGTAATATCTGCATTTTTTAAACTACAGATTGCCTCCGTAGCCCGTGTGTCAAGCTTTGACCACGTATATTCGCCTGTACATACGTTCCAGAAGGGGAGCACTGAGCCACAAATTACACTGGTGTTGATGATGGTTAGAGAGCCTCACAGCATCCTGGGATTAGTAGGTCAAGATTGAAATTACAGAAGAGAGAAGGGAAGAGTACGTGTGGTAGGCTGCATCCAAAGCCTGCTGAAGGTGCTGTGAGTTTTTCTGCCACTTCGGAACTGACGATATAGGTCCTGGTTGGTGGGAGGATAGAGAGGGGGAGGAGACAGTACCGTGATTGCTTGAATGAGTGGATGCAGTGAATGTCTGCTGGAGGGGAAGGTGATTATACCTCACTATAATGAGTTTACCAGTATGAATTTCATGAAACAAAGTTTTCTGTCAGTTGCTATGACATGCTTTTGTTTTATACAGAGTTATTTGTGCTTGGAAAAGTATCACTCCACAGCCAGAACGAATGTGAGAAGCAGTCCAGGATCCCGCCCATTCTTTCTTCGCTCCTTGTAGACCTGCTTCATCTTGCCTAAGGACATAACCCACGCAGCATTTTCAACCCACTCCTTTCAAGGAGGCTGTCTAAAGGGCACTAGTTTTCTGCATACTGTTTTGCATGTATGTTGTATTCTGGTCCTCCGAAGCTCTGACCACTTAAAACCGTCACCCACATGACCTCAGTACCCGAATTCACCAGCCTTTTTGTCGTAGTCTTCGCTGCTATCCCACTGCACCCATCCATGGTGGATGCGATATAAGCCCTGGTTGAACATACTGAACTGATCTCCTCACTCCGCTCCCCATCTTACATCTACTTAAAAATACAATTCACAATCCATACTTTGCATCATTTAGGGCTTTAGAATTTAGACTTCTTGTTGATCCTTTTAAAGCCTTCGCATAATTTTATAATAGCTTTTCCCTGTTTACTATGTTACAGCCACTTTTTCTGTTTACAAACAATGCTAGATTTGATGCTTGTCTGGGTTGCTTCTCCTCAGCAACGTGTTTGTTTTTTTTTTTTTTTTTTTTTTGCTGTCCCTACACTTCACCCTTTGACGTAGAGAAGTCGTGAGCTAGCGGAGGAAGATTACATAAGCTTTCTTCTGCCTGGTCTCTTGAAAGCCATCGTTACCTAATTATTAAAAATGGATAAACTTAATTTGGGCTTGGAAAGCTATGGAACAAGCTGAGCAAAAAACAGTAATCACCCTGACTGCTTCATTTCCTTGCAGTTGTCTGGCGCTCATTTCTTTAGGTTGGTGTCTGCTGACATGCTTCGGTTTGTCTGTAGATCAGTCTCTTTTAATAATTAAAAAAAGACTCTAAAACATTACAGGTGAAGTAATTCCGGGGGAAAAAATAGTGATAAAATGGGACTAGTATAACATGCAATTCAGGATGCTGTATTCAGTGTCCTCTTGAGACCGTGGAGCTGATGGCTAAGGATGGAGATTTCTCATATTGTTATTTTTGAAGTAGCTATTGGGTGTGAAAATTTACTTTCTTGTTTTCACCAAGTCTTTTTTATTTTTTTCAACTTTCTGAACACACTGTCTGGGGTTGGGGAAGGAGGTGAGTGTTATGAAGCTGTGTATTTGCAGTGAGGCTTTTTGAAGCTTAGAAATAGACATTCGTTGTAGCAATCATTTCTAAAACCAAGTACCAGCAGCCCTTCAGGAATGTGTGCATGGCTCCATAAAATGTATCCAGTCATCCTGGGGTTCCTGGACTGAGCAGTTTACAGTCTCAGAGGTGTACTTGGACTGTAAAATCGCACTCCAACAAGATAACTCACTTCAGCCACTTGTTTTCTTCTTTCTTTTTTACTTTTATTTTTTATTTTCCTTAACAGTCAAATTGTGCAACGTGACTTGGTGTATCTGCTGAACTTTGACTTTTTATTCATGAAGCTTCTCATTATATATGTCTGCTACCTCTTATATGCTCATAGTTTGCTTAGGCCTTGATCCAGCAGACCACTTAATTGCTCAACTGTAAATGCTTGAAGTCAAGAGAACTGCTTAAAATGTGTGTGGTGTGTTGGACTGGGGCCTTAGACAGCTCTGTCTTAAGGTCAGAGAACTTTGCTTCCTTGTTTGTTAAGCACTTACCATACTCGCAGTACATTACAAGTATCGATGGTAATTATGGCAGTGGGAGCAAGAAAGCAATGAGGAGATCAAGGAAACGTAGCAGTGTTTACAGTCTTGTTTATTGCCAGTTCAGTCTCTTTCTTTCTTAAATGGATTTGCAAATAAAAGATTATTCCTTTTCCTTTCCCAAGAAAAAAGTCTTGAGATGGAAGGAATAGGTAGTGCATTAAAACGCAACATTTCGTGCACTGACAGAAAGCCATGCATGAAAGATACTTAAGGACAGGAAACTCCTTCTGGACCTTAAGCAAGGTTTGAAAAGAAAAAAAAAAAAAAGATGGCTGAAAACATGCAACGGTTTAAAAAAAAGATTGTAAGTAGGACACGCACACACTTAAATATTTAAGTCGTTTACAACAATGAGTAAATGAACTACTGACCAAATAAATTAGTAAAACAAAAGTAAGGTTGCACTTCCAGCCTTTTTTATTTTCATCCAAAAGACTGTTAATTGCTGGAGGATTAAAATAATTCATATTCAAGGATAGAAAATGATAACAGTGTGCAGAAGCTTGGATGCTCCAGCTATGCAGAAACAGTGAAAGGAATACTTTTTTCATTGTCTGATGTCAAAGCCAAAAGAAGGAGAGGAGGAAAAAAAAAAGGGAGAGGGTTGTGGCTCTTTGATGTCACTTTCAGAATAAAAATAATGCTGTAAAAGAACCAGCATAATCTTTTTCTATTTATCTAAGTCCTTTTTTTCTAAAGAGTTAGGGCAGCATTGTTAATTGATTTTTTTGACACTCATAATAACAGTTGTATTAGAAATAATTTACAAAGGATTTTTTTTCAGAAGCTTGAGCCTTGCAGAATCCATTGTAGAGAAGTGGGTAGAGAGTGGATTATTGTACATCACTGTTCTCACAGAATTATAATCTGCTTGATTGGTAAAATGCATGTGCTTTTTGCTTTGTCCATTTTCAGCTGGTGGTGTCTTTCCAATAAGATTTGCTGGTTTAGTACTAATAGCATCAGGATATCTTCTGCCCTTTCAGTATAAATAAAGGTTGTCCTAACAGCTGCTCGGATTGTGCTGGCATAGTATCTGTCTTTGCTGGACTGCCAGTTTTTGGCTAGAGTATTTTAACACGCTGGAGCTTTTCTCTGGTTACCAATGGTTGAATCATTTCCAGCTGTGAAAACAGATGTGTGCCTTTTTTGGGAAGTAAAGTTAATTAGGGGAGGCTTATGAATTGCTCCTTTCAGTTATTTATTTAATTTATTTTATTTGGGGTAAGAGGATGCATTTGGGAATAGAAATAGTTTTTTATCGACATGAACTTTGTGAGATTATCAACATGCACATCATTACAAGGAAAATTCTGGTCATACCGTGACAAAAAGAGCATGTCAGTTGCCCCACGACATGTTGAAAAGCATGTTGAAAATGAAAATAAGAAATACTTTGTATTTAAATTGGTAACTGTTCAAGTTCAGACAAAACGGGCAAATGAAAGTGACCAGATGACCTTAGTGCCTATTGCGTACTAATATTGCTATTCAGGCATTTTGTAAGGCTGGCTCACAGTCTTTCCAAATCTGTATGGACAAATGCTTTACATCTCATTTTTTTATTTTTTTCTTCTTTGTCTTTTATCTTTGTTGAAAGGAATTCTCTAGGTGAAAACTCCTCTGGAAAATATTTGCCATGCTCCAGACATCCTTTTGCCTTTTGTTTTTAGCCTGGTGATTTGTATCTTCAACGTTGACATCTATTTTTACATCTGCTGGTAGGCACAACGCAGTTGTTACGGAAAAGGAAACTTTTAGTATGAAGAAATTGTTAGTTTTGTGATTTCTATGCTTTTATTCTTGATTGTTACATAAAATAAATGGTGGACGATGAAAATGAAACTAGCAGCAACTCATTTAATTTTTGTTAGCCTTGTTGCAGATAGGTGTCTTATGAAACAGAAGGCTGTTCATTAGAGTATCCTTGAATATGAGCAACAGTGTGCATATGCTAGGGCTGCAGAGTGAAACCCCAGATGTACACAAGTGTCACTAGAATTGTCACTAAACCTTCATGTCTAAATGAACTATCAGCTCACTGAGCAGCATTCATCTTCTCTAAGACTACTACAACTGTAAGCTAGCAATACAAACAAAACTAATGTTAACACATGTAATTTGTTTTTTTTTCCTAAAAAAAGTGTATTTGGAATGATCATGGAGAGACTATTATAAATAATAAATACAAAATTCTTGTGGAGGTTTCAGACGTGCATCTGTGAAACCACTGAGCTTTTCTTCTGCCTTGAGTACACAGAACTATCGTGTCAACTGCAGGACATATTTGATGCTTTGGGTGCATTCCCTCTGTGAGTGTCTCAGTGGAAAGCATTACATGTTCAGAAGAGTGTGCTGTTTATCTTATTTATATTGTTGCAGAGAAGGAGGAGATGGCATACTTCTCTCATTTTAAAAGCACAGGAAGCTGGGCAGTGGTTTGTAGGTTTTTTTTTTTTTTGGATGGGGCATCGCTTCCTGCTTAAGCAGAATGACTGTCTGCGTTAGGATTAGCAGTTGCCTGGAATGATGAATTAATGTGGCAGTACTACCTGCAGTACCAGTTCCTATGACCTTACCGTGTTATATTCTTATTTTTGGGAATCATTTTTCCAGATATTAACTGTATGGACTGGTTTTGCCCCAATGGTTGCATGTCTCAAGTGAGGGTATTTGTTTCTAACAGAGATATCAATAAATGTTATTTTTACTGTCTTCAGGAATGTTATTAGGTTTAAAGGAAAAAAAAAAAAGGCAAAATTTCATACTATGATATATAATTAAATTTTTTCACCGAGGAAAACTTTTTTTAAGGATCCTTTTTAATAGTTTTTTTCTTATAACACAACAAGCAAATAAGAGAACAAATAAGAATAAAATGACTGGCATATTGAGAAATACTTTGCAAAAAATATTTCTTTTGTAGGTTAGAATGTGTAAAACAAAGTGGCAGCAAAAGTCAGAGCTGTATTTGATTAGGAATTGGAAGGTTATTAATAGTGCTGATTACTTCAGCTTACTTATGTCTGCTCTAGTATTGCTCTTATTCGTTTGCAACAGTAATCAAGCTCACTGTAAGCCCTTATCTTTGACCAACCAGAAGAAATCATAAAAGGAAATAATTGTTTAGTGAGAGACTTTGATAACAGCATGGCTCTTGTGTGGGAGACAAGGAGATAACACTGTCTGAATGAAATGATATAACCGAGGTAGCTAAGGTGATAAATTCTTCAGTAGTCTTGTCTTCAGTGGTAAAATATACAGCAAATTAAAGATGTCTTTTCAAGAATCATCTTAAGAACTGATACTATTTGTAATTTGCATGTTTTGTATTTGCATGTGTAGAGGGAGAGTGAGGAGATCTGGTGTTGAGAATAATACAATTTTGTAAAGCTGCAGGTTTACCACAGAGTTAGACCAGATGATTCAGCCATTACTTATTATCCAGTTATCCCTGTATTGAATTGAAAGCTGTGGTTAGTGTTCGACTTGTATTTGACCAGCTTGTTTTCCAGATGTGAAGTATTTATCTGAAGAAAGGCATCAAGATACTTGGTAGAGCCTTTGATACTTATTGTACTGGTTAATCATCCTCATTATTTACTTTCTTTAAAAAGCTCTGTTTTTCATTAGATTTGTTTGGAATTCATTTTCTTGGAAGAGATTCTCTTTATGATTTGATCTGGTAGCTTGGAAAGCCCTTCAGTGTCTTTTTTTCATCTGAAAATTAGTTTTACTCAAGACACCACTGAGTTTTCTTTTTGTTAAGCTAATCAGAGTGACCTCTTTAAGACTCATAGTGGAGGATGTTATTTGCAGACCTCAAGTATATTTGTGCAACTTTTCTATTTTCCTTCTAGTTTTTTGATTTCCCTTTAGGAAAGTTAGATGCTGGAAGTATGACATGGTATTTCAGAATTGCTCTCTTCAATGCTCTCAGTACTAAAGAGAAGAATTGACTTTCCTGCTTCTTCAGTACATTCAGTGTTCAAATTAATTATTTTTTTTACTGCAATATACCAATGAGAGCTCACATTGAGTCTGTTGTGGTCTGCAAACCTTACCATCTTTACTGGTACATCATCTGTTTGTTAGTTGCACCTTAGTACTTTGCTTTATTCAAGCATATTTTGCTAAACCAGCCTTTTTCATCTTTATGACTCTTTGCCAGTCATATTTCTGTCTACTAATTTTATCATTAGTGTCTGTATATCCTTGATGAAATGTTGAGTGGTGTGAAGCCTAGCACCAGTCCTTGCTGAAACCCAGGAGAAACATCTCAACCTTAAGCTAATTCTTCATTGATAAGTGTTTTATAATCTCTCTCCTAGCCCCTTTTTAATATACTTAAATGTACTCTTATACAGTATCTTCTCAATACTTAAGTCTGAAAGTCATGCTGTAATAAATCAGCTGCCTTGCAGAAAGTCTCCTACAGATGCGTAATTACCGAACAAGTAGTCTCATCAAATATTTGAGTTAAAATTACTGGATATTTTTAGTGAAGAGATGCCAGTCCTCTAGTTAAGTTACGCATCTATGTAACAGCACATTACTTAGTTCCTGCTCCTCCCAGGAAAGTTATATTTTCGTATTCATTGTGTCTAAATGAGCATTTTTATAACTTTGGATCTATAGAGGCTATACTTGACTTTTCACATGCTTACACATTTAGTGCCTATACCAAAAAGACAGTTATAAAAGCATTGTGTTGGGAGCAAGACTTTACACACGATGCATACATAGTATGTGTTAGTTTGCCAGCTTCTTGTGTGTGTACCCTGGATAGCATTAAAATACTTCCATCTTTTTCTAGATAATGCTTGAATAACTAGAAACATATTCAGAATTGGTCTAGACGGGGAAAAAAAAAAGCTTTAGGATAGTCTTGGCTCCTTAGTTTAGTGCAAAAAGGAAAAATAAGTGAGAGATACTAAATCCAGATTCAATATTGCAGAAGTCAGTCCGAGTCAGGGCTGAATTACTCCTATATATGTGAAAATGAGCTGGATGCATTACTTGTGCACACGCTTCATCTGCCTCAGACTCTATCAGCCAGGACTGCTTCTGAGGGAGGTGGTCCTCAGGCCAGTACCACCTTGCTCACCTCTTGCCTCTGGCTCTCTGTAGCCACACGGACGTCCTGGGGCACCAGGGCGGCAGCACAGGCTCAAGAGAAAGCCAGCTAAGAAATGGCAAATCGGTGTGTTTCAGCATCGGCGGTGCCCATGCTGGTTTCTCTGTGGTGTGGGCCTGCGGCCAGGTGCACCGAGGGAGTGACCAGGCACCGTGCTCACCTTTGCTGCCCCGCTCTGTTGGTGTGGCTTGTCATGTCCCTCCTGACAGAAAGCTCTCCATTCAACGTTGCCAGCTTCGCTGCACGTGTAATTGCTCCGTAACCTTGTTCTCTCAAAATGCCCTAAAATAACTTAAGCATTGAAAAAATTCTGCTCTTATGACTCTTAAGAACCATAGGCAAACCTGACTTCATTTGGAAAGAGCTTGGGTTTGTTTGAAAGGACCACGGCTATGCTGTCATGCTAGGACACTGTCAAGGAGTGGTGGCAATCCACTGGAGAGAGGTTTGTAGGGCTGGTAGCCTGGCTGAGCTGCAGCCCAAGGGACAAACCGAATTCAGCCTATGTTTGTTGTGAAAGCACTAAACAGGGAGAGGTACTAAGTAGGTAAGAGTTAAGTGTTTTTTTTTTTTTTTTCCCCTAAGAAACATCTGAGGTGAAATAGGTCTGGATTTCTTTTTCGACAGATCTGGAATTTTCTTAATTGAAGAGCTCTAGGTAAATGAACAAAATTTTCTGTAGGTGTGTATGGAGAATGTGGTTATCCCCCCATCCCCTTTCCCCCTAGGAAGTAAGGATTTTGAGAGTCTAGGCTTTCGAAGGCTCAGATTCAGACATCTTAAATGGGGCTGACTCTCAGTGGCTAATTGTTTAGCATTTGTTGAATTTTTTATGATCTGTTTTTGAGCAATCCAGTCTTACGAATCAGTCTCTTGATGTGCATTGTCTCTAGTAGTTAACAGGTGAGGACAGCTTGCAACCGTATCGAAGGGAAAGCTACGTGGAGACATTGCTGGGCTGAGTTATGCAGGGAATTACCGATAGTCACAAAAATTGGTAACTGTAACTAATGTCTCCTCAATAATGTGCTCTTACGATGTTTGTTAAACACAGGTGGAACTTTGATGACCTGATGGATAATTTTTTTAAAATAATCCTAGTAAGCTCGGTCTGTTAACTAGTCCCACAGTGCAGAGCTCTGAACTTCATTCAGGCTCTTGAGCCTTAATCCCCGTATGTTCCCCTAGAAAACAAAATTTGGTGATGTGTTTTTTACTTGCAGATTGTACAAGAGTGGAACAGGCCTATCCTGGTGTCTGTGCCAGACTTGTGTGAGATAAAACATAGCCTGAAAGATTGCCCTGTAAACTGTCAGCAACCACTGAGAGTTTTGATTTGGAAGCGATGACTGTATTTAGAGCTGAGTCCGGAGGGCTTCGGGTAACGTTTGTCGGAGGTGCTGAGCCTTGTTTTCTGAAGGCATGTGTGAGAAGCAAGGTGCCTTTCCCTAAGAATTTAGGTAAGCTCTCCGGAAATGCGTAGTGCTGTGTAGGACTATTTGAGACACTTTTAAATGAACTAGCTCAGATGACAAAGCAACGGAGATACATGGCACTTCAGTCTTCTTGTGGATTAGTTACCGCAGTAGGCAAGCTTGTCAGTTTTTCCTCGTTTTGTCTGCTGTTCGGATTTAAGGAAGGTTGTGTTGGATATCTCTGTTCAGCATTGCCCTTTGCATATAGTATATGTGCATTTTAAAGTTACTAATCTAAGTAAAACTAAACACGAAATGAAGGGAATTCCAAAAGTTTTATTCTTGGGAGGAGATGTAAGAAATCTCTGTCAAAACAAACCTAAAAGATGATAACTGAAGTTCAGGTTAAAAAGCTTAGTGCTCGCATTGCCTCAAGTTAAAAATAAAATAAATTACTATTTTTTCATCTGGCATAAAACCAAAATAAAAGTAAACATTGAAAAGCCTAGTTTCACGTTAATTTAGATGTATTTGTGCGTCTGAAAACTCAAGATATTTCGCTGCCAAGCAGTGAAAATGCCATCTGTGTAACGTTTTCTTAAATAAGTTTATATATGTGCCGCCTTTAAATTCTTGTGGAGATGAGGTGTGACTGTTTTTGAAGTGAAAGCTAATGGTTTTGAATGAGCAAAAAATACTTAATACTCTAAAATAGAAGAGATATATCCATACTAAGTCATCTAACTCAAAGATAGTGTGGCAAAACTTGCTTATAACTCATATGCATAGCCAGTAGTGTGGGAGGAAAGTGCAGATATTTCAGATCTTGCAAACAACACTGTAATCAAAGTTTTAAGCATTGTCCTGCTGATCCTGTATTTAATATTCTCCCCAGCATCTTCCTGTTATGGAGTAGCACAATGTGCAGCATTTAGTATGTGTTTAATCACTCTTTTGTTTTTAAACAGATCTTCTTCAACTGGTTGCAGCTTTAAGAATTATGTGAGTAGAACTGCAGGAACAAAAGCAAATGAGAGAAGACAATGTAATGATACTCTATACTTTATATATTAGTTTTCTTTCATTTGGGAACTCAAGGAGTATTGCTTTTGGTTGCCAAATGTTAGGCTGATTGCTTTCAAGGTGAAGCTGTACTATGCTGCTTTGAACTGATACTGCATGATTAAGGTAATAAGTAAGTGCCACTTAATTGGAACAGGCCTGATCTGAAGACATTCCAGGTAACTGATTTAAGCCAAACAATACTTAATTGCAATGACTGTTGCTTAATGGGATGGTAATTATGTGCATTGGGGATGCCTTCAAATGATTCATTGGTGGTCTTTTGTGTCTCCCTCAATGTTGGCTCTTTTTTCTGTTATTCAAAACAGCTTTCAGTCTCTTCATAAACAGCCATGATTCATTCAGAAAGTGGATAAACCATTGCAGTGGTTGGCTTTTAATGGTTCTGTGCCAGAGCTTTAAAATCAGCTTGCTTAAAATCATAATGCCTCTAATGATTTTTGAAGACCTTTTTACTTCCTTTCGGGGTTTTGAAGCTTTGTTTTTGCTTTTTCATTTTTCTCTGTGATCAAGAATGTTAGAAATTGAAATAAGAAAAGACAAGTCACATAATTCTGGATCTGGCTTATGGGTTGTGGCAGGCGCTACTAACATTGTGAGACTTACTAAATCATAGAAGTTATGTTCTCTGCCCTTGGCAAATCATTGACTTAGTTTAGTTCTGTCATACTCTTTTTGTGAGGATTGCATGTTTTCGTCTGCATGAGCCCTCCTGATGTGTTACAAAAAAACACTTTGCAAATGGGGTACCCACATTTATAGTTGAAATGGACCAAACATGAAAATGGGTCCTTTATCCCACTTTCTCAAACAGTGCCCTACCAAGTACTTGTTTGTACCTTCTTAATTTAGCTTTGCTCTGCCTCGCTCTTACTAGTGTTGCTCTGCCTATCTACTGTGATATGCATTATCATATCATCAGTATGGGATGCTGATGTTTGCAGCTTCAGTTGCATTATGGCTGTCCCCTTTTTTCCATATACGTTTGCACACTTTCCACTATATCTTTAGAGGCCGTCCTTTTGAGTAGGTGTGTTTATTGGCCGTTGTGCTGAGAGGCAGTGTTTCTGAGGTAACTTTGTAGACGAGAGTTCCCTCACAGTGCTAATATTACAATTCCTTTTTAATTCCAGAAATATCATGCTTCCATATTTTTCAATTTTATATCTTATTTACAGAGTGAACTTATTGGATTAGCATAAGTAACTGTATTTGAGTTGAAAAGACTTAGAATCTTTCCATTTGTTATTTCTAGATAACTGGTGCTTTTATGTCCCCTTTTCTCTCTTATTACATCTAACACTTGAAATGTGGGTAGGTTTTACTGATAGCTCCTGCAAGGAGTGATTTTCAATGGCAGGAACATACGTAAGAAATTTTCATTATTTAAAAAATAGACATGTTTCTCTGTCAGCAGATAGACTGCAAATATGAAAGCAGGACAGTGTTTTTATCATGAACCTCAGAACCAGCATATATTGCTGCCTTCAAAAATGAAAGGACACTCCAGGGTTTGTAGGATAACACTTCCTCCTTTTCCTTCATTTTTCATTATCTCTTCACTTTAGGAATATTTAAGAAAGAGTTTCAGTGACACATGTATGAAAGGTGGCACAGGAGGCTTTGCTGGGAAAACCAAAAGTATGCATCTCCAGAGCAGCAAAGTTGTCTTTGACTCCAGCCTCAAGCACTCTTACATATTGCATCATATCTCTTTATTTAAATCAGCTGAGAATATCTAACCCCATTTCTTTTGAATGAAAAAATATTAGAAATATGAAGCATTGTTTTCATCAGCATTTTCCATGTATATGTTTATAGAAAAGTGGAGAAACTCTCAGATATTGTCTAGGCTACTTAATTCATTGGCCATTGCTTCCCAGAAAGGAATTTTTTGTTTTGTTTTTCGTTCTTTTTTTTTCCCCACTCCTGCACTTTTAAAGTGCCAGACAGCATTTTCAAAATGTCTTTTTGTTTTGGTGCCTTTATGCTTCTGCCCCTCTGTGACATTTGTTAAAGGGCCTGACTTGCAGTGGGTAGAGATGTGGTACTTTCAGAAAGTGTAAGCTTCTTTAAGATGCCTGAAGGTTGGTTCCATTTACCTGCAGAAATTAAAACTAACCCCAAAATATTTAAAATACATTTTCAAACCCACTCAGCTCAGTAAATGTGAAGGTTTTTAAGTATATCAGTGAGATGTAGGCCCTTGTTTTGGTAGGTGTTGATTTAAAAGATAAAATATTAGTAAGTACAAGGTTTTATGTATATATATTTTAAAAAAGCAAAGTAATAAATAAGGAAATTGTAAATCTAACATTGCCTGTGTAACACCAATTATTCTAGTTCTCTGATGTATAAAGAAATACTTTTATCACAGCATGACTTATACTTCAATGCAACATAAATGCTATTCTTTCATCAGTAATTTCCACATATATACCTAAAAAATTGAAGTAAAAACCATCGTAAAACATAGCTGAGTTAAATCTGTTGACCAGCCTATAGAGCACTTTTTTTGTACTTTTTTTGTGAGTGGATGGTTTTATTGTTTTTCCCTTAAATGCTTTCCTGATTATTGCTTTCCTTAAAAACAGTATTTGTAAATATTTCAGAGTAAAAATATCAGTACTTACAATGTTTCAGTAATATGTTTTCAAATAAAGGTCACGATTATTAGAGAGATACAAATACTAAAAAATAGCAAGTTTTAAGCTATCAAAACTAGGATCCAGGTTTTAATGAGCTTTCGATTTGGTGGTTAGGCCAGAGTATAGTTGATACAGATAGAGACGACTGCCTTCTCCTGAAGGCCCGGCTCCCTATATGTTCCTTGTGGTTGTGTAGTGGAGCTATTTTTTTTTTAAGGTTTTCAGACCCTAAATCCAAGTCTTTCCCTTACTGGTTGAAGTATCTTTTGAGACAGAAGTTCTCTGGCTCAGCCTGATGGCTGTGCAAAACTACTTGTGAAGTGTCCCCTTGCCTCTCACAGAAAAGGATGGGGATGCTTCCATCTCCATCTTATCTTCCTCCTCCACCTGAGGATTTGATCACTGACGTGGTGACGGGGGAGGAGGCCAGCAGCCACGGCTTTAGGCCGCTGAGGCTGGAGCAGAGGTGCCGGTCTGATCACCGTGCTCCATCCCTTGTCTTGTGGCACAGATGAGAGCAGAGTGTTTCTCAGTAGTGCTGTTGCTGATGCGGTTCTTCTGGGATCTGGAGCCTCTCGTTTTTTCATAGCCTTTCTTTTTTTATCCTCCCTTGGCGTGTCACGGTTTGGAACAGAAGAGTCGGTGCCCAGGGGGCCTTGTGGTGTGACTGTATGTGTGTGATGTGCTAGCACAGTGCGGAACCAGGAGGCAGGGGAGGAGAGTGAGTTAGTTACCCCAGCTGGCTCAGCTAAGCCCCTTACTCATACAAGAGGTAACTGCCATCGTGGCGTAGGGGCGTGAGGGGAAAGCAGACAATTTAATAGGTTCCTGTGGTAGTTTAGCTTATTTACTGTGGAAATTGTGGCTGAAGAGAGGCTTTTGAAAGCTGTGTTAACTGGGAGAAGCTAAGTGCCCTCATGAAACACAAGTGAGGATGTAAGAAAAGACATGGAGGGCCTTGTGGAAGAAGCAGACAAATGGGCCATCTGTAACCGTAGAGACACTACTGCTAGATGCTGGTAGTGCTTCTAAAGTCATAAATTGATAATGCTGTTAGTGTTAGATGCCAGAACTGCTGCTAGTGTCCAACAGCAGGAGTGATTTTCCCACTGGGAGAGTGAGTCATGCTGTCCCTGTGGAGAGAAGTGTATTAAAAACATGGAAACTAGTGAATTACGCTAGTTTTTGGAAAATACTGAAATATATCTTATACAATGCCTGCATTGTCACATTGCAAATAGGTTCAGATACGTAACCCCTAGCAAAAATAGGGGCTGTACAGGACAGGTTTGTATTAGGCACTACAGTGATACGCAGAAGGACATGAGGAAGAAGGAAAGGAACACAGACAAAGGGCTTAAGGTGGAGATGGATAAATAATAAATTAGAGTTGGCTTTCCATCAGTGATTGTCACCCCTCTAGCAGGAGAATGCAGAAAGCGTCTTCTCCACCAGCCCCAGCAGTTGATAACATCCCGGATTCCCATTGCCAGGCAAGTCCATGGTCAAGCTGGGAAGTCAGCCTGGGGGTCAGGGTCTGGGTGAGGACCGATGGGGCCCACAGCACAGTGATGCAGCTAGGGCTGTAGCAGGATCGAGCAGCAGAACATCAGCTTAAAGCGGCTCTTACAGGAGGGGGGCAGTCCTGGCTGAGGCATCCCAGCAGTGCTGTCTGGGAGCCGCTCTCTACAGTCATGGTTGGGAAGCCCTCAGCTGTGCTGTCTTTTAGTTGGCCTGGAGCACTGACCGACAAACCTCCGGGAGGGGATGCTCTCAGGGTGCTGAAACTTTACTGACTACAGCTGCCCTGGGTCTCTCACTGGCAGTAAATCATCTTTCAGAGTCTTAAAATCTCCTGGGTGAGGCATAACTGGTAAATGAGACAAACAAGGGTGTAGAGGGAAGAGCAGAGTAACAAGGTAAAAAGATTGTAGCTGTGTACACAATTTGTAGGCAAATGGCAGAAGTCACCCTAATGACAACTTGGTGCTAGTTGTTTATTGCGTATTGTCCTACCTACAGGAAAAAAACGTCCTAAGTGCTGCATCAGAAGAAGTAAAAGGAATTGTTGTAGTCCTCAAACTGAGCAGTAAGGGGAGAGAGAAAGTGATTCTGTGAGCAGGGGAAGGGCAAATGACATGGTATGGCAGGTCTTCCCAGGAACAATCAAGGACTGAAAGAAGTTTAGTAATACAGAAATGGAGCGGATAAAACACTGTGGCGGAGCTGCTGTCATTTTTTGCCTGACTGGAAGAACAGCTTGTGACTGGTTTAAAGTAAGGAGAATATCAGGTTTTACATTCCTGGCTTGCCGTGACTCGTGCATCGCACACAGCTCTGTTCAGCATTGCTCCTCACTTCATTGTTGCAGTAGCAGCCCCCGTCCTGTGTGGGGTTGCTGTTATAATAGGCTATGTACAAACGCCAAACAAAAGCTCGATCAGACAGATACTCTTACCCTGCACATACAGTGGCAGATACGGTAGGTGAGCGCAGGCAGGTGGGGAGGTGCAAGGAGACAACAAAGCACTTGTCTCTAATCTCTGTGCACTAATGTACTTGTCCTGTTGTGAAAACAGGTAGGGCAGAGACCTGGTCTCCCAGGGGCCAAGTGCCTCCTTCAGCAGTTGTTT
Source organism: Anser anser (assembly GCF_964211835.1). NCBI lineage: Eukaryota > Metazoa > Chordata > Aves > Anseriformes > Anatidae > Anser > Anser anser. Next base: position 59,976,099 of record NC_139724.1, read on the forward strand.
TCCATTGATATGAATGGGCTCTTTGGGGAATGTGTCATAGCTGTACAAGCCTTTTTTAGAAGAGACACCTGAGAGTTGCGAGAGAGCCATGGGGCCAAGTCAGAGCCCACTTGTACCAACAGTATGACTAAGACTTGCGCTGATGTAAAGAGTGCCTCAGTAAAGTTAGCAGAGATGGAGAGACGTGATAGAACTGAAGGTGAAAAAACTGCTTGAGGTCTCTGTGCTCCCAGAGAAGTATTACTTCGATGACTGCAGTAATGATTTGTTTGTGGTTATACAACGTATTTTAGCTTCAGAGCGATGAGTCAGAGCATTTCACAAACAGCGCGATTTTAGTGTAGCATATCCCTTTGCAGCCTGAACTTAGACTTCCATGCTCTTCTAAACTAACGTGTCTCACTTTACAGAAGATGCCTTATACATGCATACAATTGTGCATTGAAGAAATTCTGTCTGGCTCCCAAGAAAGCAGTCTTTATTAAATCAGACACCAAAAGATCAGCTCGGGTCATAAGCTATGTTGCAAAACAAAATCTTTGTCTTTTCAAGAAGTTTTTGTATACAAACAAGCAGGGAGGTAAGGAAGTCAATGCAGGTGATTCCGTTCCAAGCCTTTGGAACCAAATATGCTGCAACCCCAATCTAATAACATACAGAAAACCCGTTAGTGTGCAGTTCCTTTTTTTTTTTCCTGATTAGGTACAAAGATCTTGGCTTTGTTCATGTTTATATCAGGTAAACTCTCTGCATTTTGAACCTTGCAATGTAGTGTTACACAAAGAACCGAGTTTACTTTAAAGGGTGAAAATATTACCTTGTGTTTGGCAGCAGATAATTTTGTAATATTTGGGTAATGTCGTGTTGGTTACCGCTCAGCAGGTCAGTGCAGACAGTTAAACAGTTGGTTACATGTACAGAAAAGTAGATCTTATGTGACTAAATGACATTGACAGACCATCGCAGATTAGGTTTCATTTTCCATTCCCTTTTTTTAGAATAGTTCTTTCTGAGTCCCTTTTTCTTTTAGGATTTGATGTATTGCAACCCATGTGTTTGGAAGTTACAGCAACGAATATCTATGAAAATTAGGTATGAGTAAATCAAAAGTGGAGAAGAGAAGATCTGGAAAATGCAAATTGATTTAGATTCACAAAATTTATTAACTTTTTGGAGTTTTTTTTACTCCCAAGAATATGCAGTATATTATGTCCAAGAAACATCAGTTGTGGCAGGGAATGGGGGCGTCAAAGGGAGAAAAGTAGTTTTATCCAAATAAAAGTTCTGTGCAAATGCTGAAGAAAACCAGAGATGATGTTGCATGGCAGAATTCATCTGTTCCAGCAAGTGTGTATGCTGTAGATGGAGCAGCAGCTGAATTGCTGTAGAAATTAATTTGCCCCACACAGAATAAGTTGAATAATTTACTAGAATAAACATGCAGGGCTGTGATAGGAAACCATCTATTCAGTGTATCTGTAAGGGGAAAAAATGAAAGTAATCTTGTAACTTGCTCTTTGTAAGCAGAGAGAGAAGACCAAGATTTTCTGGGCTCTGTGTGTGATAGGGTGGAGAAGCAGGGCAAAGAAGCCCCTCTGCGTGCTACCATCTCGATGAGCAAATAGGGATACCTGGAAGAACAGACCCAACAATACTTGCACCTGAAAGCACAAAGGAGAAGTCTTTATGGTTGGCCCTCATACTGATGCATGTTCTTTTTCCCTGGAGGAAGGAAAAATCATTAGAAATCTGTTCCTGGAGCAGTGCAGCTGTGTACCATGCCAGACACGGGATGTGTGACAGTTGCATCTGGTTTCTGTGCGATGGTTACAAAGCCTGTATGGTTGCTGTCAATCATACAGAGGTGAGGTATGATGCTAAATTAGTTAAAAAAAAAAAAAAATCACAAAGGAAAAAATGCATGGTCTGATTTTTTTTCCTTCACAGTAAAGTGATAGGATGCCCCAGGTCTCCAGCAGGTGAAACCTGACAGAGGGACGTGAACTCCTTGGGTACCGTGTATGTCTGTGGGCTGTGAAAGCAGGCCTTCTCCTGCCATCCTGACCTGACCAGCGTGCTGGACGTACGTGTACCTCGTGTGTTTACTGCCAGTGGACGCGGGTGCTGTTCCCCTGTGCTGCTCAGGGGGAGGAGGTAGAAGAGGGTGGGTGGGGGAAAGGTGTTTTTAGTTTGCTTTTAGTTGCTCACTAGTTTAGGTTGTTAGTAATAGGCAATAAATTATATTAATCTCATTTACACCAAGTCTGTTTTGCCTGTGACAGAGATAGGTGAGCAATTTCCCTGTCCTGTCTCAGCCCTTGAGGTTTTATTTTCATTGTATGAAAAACGTACAACTCTCTCTCGTAGTATTTTCTTCTGAAGATGAGGAGTGAGAGAGTGGCCTGGTGTTCAGCTACCCATTGGTGTTAAACCACCATGAGAGAGTTGCAAATCTCTAACAGTTCAGCAAGGCGCTAACCAAAATAGACAAAATATGGTGAAATGAAACCTAGCTGTTTATTTCAGGCAACTGGGAAATACCAGCCTTGGTACTAAATTTGACGTATATGAAATATATATATATAAATAAATAAGACTTAATCAGAAGAAAACTATTTGATCAACTATTTGATACAAGAAAGAGAAGGAAACAAAAGCACGATTTGTTTTTTCACATCCACTGTTGTTTCTGACTCTTGGCTTTTGTTTAGAGGAGAAAAAACTGGAGTGTCGTTTTCATTTGGTCTATATGAGAAGATCACAGTATCACAGATTTCTAGGTTGGAAGAGACCTCAAGATCATCAAGTCCAACCTCCGACCTAACACTAAGTACTCCACTAAACCATATCGCTAAGCTCTACATCTAAACGTCTTTTAAAGACCTCCAGGGATGGTGACTCCACCACCTCCCTGGGCAGCTCGTTCCAATGCTTAATAACCCTTTCGGTAAAGAAGTACTTCCTAACATCCAACCTAAACCTCCCCTGTCACAACTTTCGCCCATTCCCCCTCGTCCTGTCACCAGGCACGTGGGAGAACAGACCAACCCCCACCTCTCTACAGCCTCCTTTAAGGTAACTGTAGAGAGCGATAAGGTCGCCCCTGAGCCTCCTCTTCTCCAGGCTGAACAAGCCCAGCTCCCTCAGCTGCTCCTCATAAGACTTGCTCTCCAGACCCCTCACCAGCTTGGTCGCCCTTCTCTGGACTCGCTCGAGCACGTCCATGTCCTTCCTGTAGCGAGGGGCCCAAAACTGAACACAGTACTCGAGGTGCGGCCTCACCAGAGCCGAGTACAGGGGCACAATCACTTCCCTACACCTGCTGGCCACACTGCTTCTTATACAGGCCAGGATGCTGTTGGCCTTGGCCACCTGGGCACACTGCTGGCTCATATTCAGCTGACTATCAACCAATACTCCCAGGTCCCTCTCGGCCAGGCAGCTTTCCAGCCACTCATCTCCCAGCCTGTAGCTCTGCTTGGGGTTGTTGCGCCCCAGGTGCAGGACCCGGCACTTGGCCTTGTTGAACTTCATGCAGTTGACCTCAGCCCATCGCTCCAGCCTATCCAGATCCTCCTGCAGAGCCTTCCTGCCCTCGAGCAGATCGACACACGCACTTAGCTTGGTGTCATCTGCAGACTTACTGAGGGTGCACTGGACGCCCTCATCCAGATCATCGATAAAGATATTAAAGAGGGCCGGCCCCAGTACCGAGCCCTGGGGGACACCACTAGTGACCGGCCTCCAACCAGATTTGACTCCATTCACCACAACTCTCTGGGCCTGGCTATCCAGCCAGTTTCTAACCCAGCGAAGCGTACGCCAGTCCAAGCCCCGAGCAGCCAGTTTCTTGAGGAGAATGTTGTGGGGAACTGTGTCAAAAGCCTTACTGAGGTCAAGGTAGACCACGTCCACAGCCTTTCCCTCATCCACCAAGCGCGTCACTTGGTCATAGAAGGAGATCAGGTTCGTCAAGCAGGACCTGCCTTTCATAAACCCATGCTGACTGGGCCTGATCGCCTGCTTGCCCTGCAAGTGCCGCGTGATGACCCTCAAGATAATCTGCTCCATGAGCTTTCCTGGCACTGAGGTCAAACTGACAGGCCTATAGTTCCCCGGGTCTGCCCTCCGGCCCTTCTTATAGATGGGTGTCACGTTTGCTAGCTGCCAGTCAACTGGGACCTCCCCCGATAGCCAGGACTGCCGATAAATGATGGAAAGCGGCTCGGCCAGCTCCTCCGCCAGTCCTTTCAGTACCCTCGGGTGCATCCCATCCGGCCCCATCGACTTGCGCACATCCAAGCTCCGTAGCAGGTCGCCAACCATTTCCTCATGGATAGCGAAGGCCACATCCTGCTCCCCATCCCCTTCCACCAGCTCAGGGTACTGGGTATCCAGAGAACAACCGGTATTGCTGCTAAAGACTGAGGCAAAGGCGGCATTAAGCACCTCAGCCTTTTCCTCATCCTTAGCTCGTGATGTTCTTCTTCATCCTTAGTTCGAAGATGTTCGTGTCTTCTACACAATATAGAATTATTTCCATCGAAACCAATTGAATCAATACTTTGTTTAGGAGACTTTCTGACTTCATTTGCTAGCGCCTTATGTCATGTTAATAGCACACATGCAGCTCTCTCCTGTTCTCCCCAAAACATTATGCAAGCGCTGTATCGGGTTTGGTTTGCATGTAAAACATACCCTGTGAGACAAAAAGCTTTGTGTTCCTGTCGAGCTTTTCAGGCAGGTGGATTTGGGGAAGTGTATATACTCGAGGTGGATTGCATTGCAGGCAGTGCTAACCAGTGGTCTGTCAAGAGTGGTCTGGGCTCCTCTAGTAGCCTAAGGAAAGAAATGTGTCCACAGGACGATTGACCCTCAGCCAGTGGTTGAATTTTATTGCGCTTTTTCAAATACATTACTCCTAGACGGCGGAAGGGGACACAAATCTCATCTTTATTAGTGTAATAGCAAATGGCGTGGTCAGAGTGAGTTGTTGAACTAGGAGCTGCCACAGGAGGTGAGGATGTTTGCCTTAAGACACGGTATAACTGGCATATTAGAGATAACAGCTGATTGTCACTACCTACTGCGTGCTTGGAGTGTTGGTAGAAACAGTCTCTGGAGTTACAGGAAGAGCTCTATTAATGGTTACAGTCTGTTTTTTCTGACTTTGTAGTGTTTCCTACCATACCAAGTCCTTTGGAGCACAGACTTGCATATGGGCAGGTTAGGTAGCTTGTTGTAAGTTGGCAGAAGGATACTGTGGTACCCAGGTCTTGATATGTTTGAGTTCAGTAGTGTAGCTGTGTGCTGTTCTCCTGCTTGTTTTGCTCTTGAAAGAGGAACAGCCAGATTTCTTTGGCTGCTGATGCCTATAAAATTTTGACTCGCAGAACTGCTTCTCTAACCACTGCTGGGAAATGAGTTCAGTGGGGTGGTTGATGGAGCAGCTGCTCCCTGCGCCTTGCCCAGCTGAGAAGATTATTCTGGTGTCAGTTGATTTGTCTTTCCTGCCTACCTAAAGTTCTTCCCCTGTCCTCGCTTGGATCATCTTCTGGTGAATTTGCCAAGCTGTATATGTGGGATCCATTAGTGAACCAGACTTCCTTGTGCACACTTAATTCGTTGTGCTCTCATGAGAACAGTTCTGTGCTACCCAAAGCTTATGATTAGTCTGGTTCGTGAAGGCTGATTCAGCAGACACATCTCCTATTGCAGTCTCAAGTGCAGCAAGCATTATGCATATCTGCTGTATCAAATTCCATGGAGCTTGTGGGTGGTTTAGAAATAATGTAAGCTAAGCAGTTTTTGAGCACAGCTTGTTTCTGTAGATGAAGGAACTATAGCTTTTACAAAGCACAGCTTTTTAATTTTTTTGTCCCGTATGTTAAAGAGGGGCTTAGAAGCGGGAATCGTAGAATCACAGAATGGTTTGGGCTGACACAAAGAAGTTTGTTTTGTATTTTGGGTGAAGTGGGAGAACCCAGTTCGTGGTGTTTATGAATTTTTGGAAAACGTGAGTAGAAGATCATGAAGTTTGAAAGCACTGCCCTGGCAGAGACAGAAATGTACAAGTTCTGCTGATTTCACGTGCCTGGATTTACATGTGTAGTGATTCCTCTCTATATCATGAAGGATTCCCGCTCCTTCTCTGGGAGCAGGAACAACACCTGTGAACTAGCCCTTCACGTGGAACCTAGGAACAAGCAGCGTCCACGGCAGGAAGGGCACAACTGGCAGTGGTATGTGTCAGGGACTTGCTCTACAGCCTCCGTGTGATCTCAATGCAGTATGTAGTAGAGGTGAATACTGCATAGGTAGTGTAATCTTTCCTGATCTTAAAAGTCCATTGGCACTGGAGCTGCTGGGTGCAAGGTGTCCTTCTGCAGGAGCAGCTGAAGGAACGGCATTGCCTGGGTAGTGCTCCTGAAGGTGGAGGCACGCTGCCAGTACAGTTCTGTGCTGTTTTCTGCAGATTTCGCTGTTGTTGTGGTTTTAAATGCACTAGTTTGCACAGACCGCTTTTGACCCCTCAACGAATCTGTGCTTAAGAACTCTTAAGGACTCACGTTACCTGTGCATCCATCTGCAGACGCATCAATCTTTGTGCTGAAAATCAGAATCCAGAGATAGTCGAGAGGAGAACTGCAAGCTGGTTTATTTCATAATCCAGTTGGTTAGTAATGCTTCTCTGTAACCAGCTGATGTTTCTTCTTTGAGAAGCAAAGTGTTTGGGTGTTTGAATTTTGCTTGTGCTGATCCTGACGCTACCTCTGCCCCTGTTTCCTGACTGTGCTCCTTTGCTGCTATTAGAAAAATCACTGTGTTGATTCTAGTACATGCCATTTTTTTGTGAATCTGACATCTCTTTTTTTTCCCCAGGTACGGCTGAGAAGAGGCTGTTCTTTTAGCACATGGGATACAAGTGCAGAGGAGTGCCCCTTATGGCAGTAATGTAAATGTGTCAATGGGCAGTTCGTAGCAGGAGCAGGGCAGTAACTCTCAGGCAGAAGCACATCTTAAAGAGGAAGAACAGCACGGCCTCTTAGGCTTAGAAAAGCAAAATTTGCCTGTATATAAGGGATTAGAATTGTAATTTGTCAGTATGAAATGTCACATAACAGGCATGGCATGTGTCATGTAGGAGCATAACTGTGCACTCTAACGATGTGCCCTAATCCTGAAGTCAGATGTCTCTTTGAATGTCTAAGAAGAATATGGTGGCAGAAGTGATTATCTCAGTATAGGTAATCGAGGCACCTCTGTAGTGTTATGAGCAGTATTATTTGATGCAGAAGATGACTGACCCAGCAGAGCAGTAGCTGGCAGAACAGTCCAGGAAATGCTGAAGCTTATGTCTGTTTTGAAGGAGAGACAAATATGTGGTAGTCAAAACAGCTCAATCTATTCCTAGGCATTAGAGGTGGAAAAGAAAAGTAGTTTTTTTATAAGCTAAACAAAAAAGTGTTTGGCAGTAGCATTATATCTGCATACACATCAAGTCTTTGTAGCGGCGTTAGCAGTACGCTATCCTGCATGCTTTTCAATACGTTCTGTCTTTTGTTTGCTTTCTATTTTGTTGAGAAAAGAGCTGTCCAATTAAGTTTCTTAAGGATCTTCTGCTTTGCACAGTAAGTTCTTTCTAAGCTAAACAAAACGCCTCGGCAGTGCCTCACTGCTGTGCTGGGAGGCGACGGCCATTTCTGTGTACTGATCAGTCAAAGCTCGGTGATCTGAAGCAGTCTAGCCCAAACACCTCAGTTATCCAAATGTCAGAGCTAGTCACTAAGGTTTGATGTGAAAACTCAAGTCTTCAAGTGTTGGTGCACTGGTCATACTCTCAGCACATAAATCTTTTCCTGCATTGGCAGATAAATGAACTTGGTGACCTGCTACGTCTTTTCCGTCTCTCTCTCACATGATTGTCCGTGTTGAAGCCCTAGAGCATCACTGTTGTTGCCTCCTTCCGAGCCAGCTGGCCTCAGGGAAAGAATCTGTCTGTCAGTGACTGGGGGAGCTGGCCAACTGGCTGTGAGTTGTGTGCTGGCTCAGGGGACCCCTCCTTCCTACTTTTATAGCCTGCAGAAATGGGCCTCTCTATTATCTGAACCCGTGATTGTTTGGAGATTGCTGGGCTCTGCCACGACCCGGGGATAATAGCCTTGTGCTTTATAGTGTCCTGCTGCCCTTTAAATTTGAAGTGTAGTGAGAGCAAAGTGTGGCAGCTCTTGAAATAGCACGGAAATGGAGCCAGCCTGGGGCCTCTGTGGAGATCTAAAGCAAGTGGGGTGCAGCCAGCACAGCTACCGTGCTGCCAGACCGGGGCATCCCTTTGCAGCCTCTGCCTCCAAGTTTCGCTGTAACCTAAATCCAGCCTGTCCTGCTGCAGCAAAAGGGGAAAGATAACTCTGGAATTACGGCTGGCTTTCCGTCTGTGAGATGGGTCCCGTACGTAGCATGAGGCTTTCAGGTGGAGGGAGCATGTGTCTCCCTGTGTCATCAGGGCAGTGAGATTAGGACAGCGTGTAACTCGTGAGATGGGAGTGTGAACTACCCCGGCCTGAACCTTCCTCCTTCGCTTCTCTAGGCCCAGCACAACAGTAGTGCCTAGAACATTGCTACAGTGGAGGAAGAGGCCTTTGAATCCAGAAGGTCATCTTTTCTTTTTCATGTATGTGCAGGCTTCCAGGTGTTGGAGAGAAAAGAGTAAATTCGTGAAGAGATGAACCTCCCTTACAAGGATAAAAAAAAAAAAAAAGAGAATTAAGTTAGTTAAACAAGAGGACAGCAGGAGTAGGAGAACAGACGTGAAAAATACATGAAAACAGTAAAGTGAGAAGCAGTATCTGGAGAAGAGAAATGGCCATATGCTCAAAAATGTCTGAGTTTTGGGACCCCCCAGCCTTACTGTATTCCTCATGAGAGTTAAGCTTCTGAGAACAGAAGCCACTATTGGAAAAGCTTTTGATTCCTGAATCACTTCTGATGGTTTCCAAATTTTTATCCAGAGGCTGACACACTAGGAAAAGCTTCTCTGTCACTTAAACTACTCCATTCATGGAAATGCAGGAAGCTATTCTGAAGGTTTCTTGCACGTTACCCATGCAGGAAGCTGCGGAAGGTGAGATGAAGGTGCACTAACAGAATAGAGGCGGGTGGGATGTGACGTCCATTGCTGCTTGCAGTTCACAGAAGGAATAGTGTGAGTTTTTGGAGTATTTGATCACAAAAATGTAACAGACAAGCAGCTGTGCTGAGTCATACTGAAGGCTTATATGGCCTTGTATGCTGCTACCAGCTGTGGCCTTTGTCACATGGCCTGTGAGCCAGGTTCCCACGTGTAGATACTGCCCCAATTTGTTCCCTTGACATCCAGCAGATTTCAGCACAAATCAGTTTTTGTGAGCCAGTGGTGGTGGTTTTCAGCTGAGTCTGTTCCTTTAGAGTCAGCTTTGATGCTTGAATTAGCTAGATTCTTTTTAGTATATAACTTACAATTTAAAAAAAAAAATTCCATCTTCCTTTGGTTAGTGCAGGATTTCTTCTCTCAGCGGGTGCTCTGAGAATTTACTTCCCTGGCTTGTGAGGAACAAAAGGCTGTCTTACATGCCACAATAATATCTAAACTTACGGTGATACAAAGCACCTTTGCATGTTGAGTTCATACTCAAGGAAAACCCCAAAGTCAGTCTTCATCAGCGTACGTGTAGTCTAAGGCCGAGTCTTTGAATAGCTAACTCCTATGCACCACACTCTGCGTTACCCTGATATCTGGTGATGAAATAGCGTTCTGTAAAGTGGCACCGATACTGTGCATCTTCTGGCAGAAGTTCTTAAAATCTGCACCGATTGTAGTTGCTCAGTAGAAAGGTAAGTATGCCCCTTAGGAGAGCTGGAAGGGAGAACAGCTTATCTGCCCACACCTGAAACTGGAAGGGACAATTCACTGGAAGTTAATTTGCTGCATGCTGGAAAGACTAATGATGGTTCTGTGTTACATTGGCAAAGACATCAGGTAGATGGCAAAAATGCTCTTACTGTAGTGCCTGGGTAGTAGAAATTTATGAGAAGCCTGTTCTGTTTTTGCAACCTGTGATGTCATTTCAAAATCTTGCTGTAAGATTTTTAAGGGAGAGAGCTGTAATACTGTAATCTAAAGGATAAAGACACCTGCACTAAATCTGACAGTAACTTAAGTTCTGTTCCTAACTGCTGGTAACATGCTATTGCTATAGAAGACTATTTTAATCTTATTTGCAGTGTTTTCACTGTAAATGGGTAGAGTGAGGAAAGGGAAGAAAAAACCCTAGGAAAAGCAGCTATTTCTTTTTATGCTGACATAATACTGACAGGGAAGAAAGAATAAAACGACTTCTGTCATATCTCTTCTTTACTTTTTCTTCCAGCAGCTCTTCCTGTTCAGTGGGACGTAGCTATGATGTTGATCAGAGGGTGAAGTAGATAGAACAGGTATGGTATTAACAGGTGGTTGGGTGCTATCTGAATTGGAGGAACTTGGAAGAAACTATCCATTTCTGTGAAACTTACTCCTTCAGTAAGGAACATAAGGAAGACCACAAAGGCTTATTTTAAAGCTTGTGGTGGCCCAGGATAGTGTTTTAGCTGAAAACCTTCACCTGTATATTCTGATTTCCAGCTACCTGGGACTTCCTTAGACGCAGGTTTTTAAATTAAACAGTTCCACATGCTGTATGTGTCCCCATGCTCCCCATGTATTTGTCCAATTGATATTTTAAACCCATGAACACTTCGGGTGTAGACCTCCACTTCTGGAGTGGGTGTCCCAGCTTCACTACATGTTGTAGGAAAAAATAAAACTGCTTCTGAGTCTTCCACCCACTAATTTCATTTGATGACTTCTGTTTCTTTTGGGGTAAACACTGGAAAATCATTCTTTATTTACTTTCTTCACTTGTGATTTTATAGACATCTATGACATTTATCATAAACTGTCCAGCCAACTTGCCAGGCTGAGAATCCCTTACCTTTTCAGGCACTCCTTACATGGCAGCTGGTCCATGTTTTTCATCAAGCTTTCCAGTTCTGCTGTCTTTTCGAGGCAGCCCTACCTGTGCACAGTATCCAAGATGCAGATGAAACTCTGATTTAGGTTGTGGCATAAAGTTTTTCCATTTTTTTCTTATTTTTTTCTAAAGCTTCATTTCCATGCTTGACTGGTACTTAGCACTGAGCTTAGATTTCAGAAAGGTTTCTAGTATAATGTGGAAATTTCTGCCGTGAGCGGTGTCATCTATTTCAGATCCCATCCATGCACACGTCACGTAGAATTGTTTTAAGCGATTAGGCATTACTTAGTGTATTAAGAATGGGTTTCATTTGTCATTTAGTCATGATATTGTTAGTCATCTGTAACTCATGCCAGATTTTTTGTTTTTATTTACTTGAGTAACTTGGTGATAGCAACAAACCTAAAACATTCATGTCAAAATAAGGCTCACCTCACACTTCTCCTGGATCATTCGGTAACATGTCGGACATACAATGTCTGATATCCATAGCAACAGCTACGGATCTAGAGTAGGACCCTGCAAGACTTCACTGCATCCTTTGTTTGGAAAAACTAACCTCTTATTTCTCTTCTACTTTTTTTTTTATTAGGTCACTTCCAGTCTTCACCCAGGGCAGTGTCAATGAAGACCTTTTCTTGAATTCAAGTAGACTTTATCACAATGATCTCTCATGCCTGCATGCTCAGTGACTTTTTTTCAAAGAACTCGAATGTATCTGAGAGGCACAATTTCCTTCTACAAAAGCTGTGTTGATCTTTCTGTAAAAAGAGAGGTCGTTAGATTGTTGCCAGTAAGGGGCATTCAAAAGCTGCAAATTCAGTGGTGATTAAAAAATAAGATTTATCAAAACCCAGTTGTGAAACAGAATTTTTGTCTTTGGTTACAGGGCTGTGGCTTTATTAAACACACCAAATATTGGGTGATTTCAGACACTGACTGCAAAATGGTTTGTTTTGTGATTTAGCGGCAAACATGTTTTGTATGCAGACCTTATTTGAATGCCAAGTCTGAAATTCTAGCACCAAGCTGTTTTTCTAGTTGTTTATCCTTCCGGCAGAAGTAGTGGCCACATTAGTTTACACTTTCATAATTACCATGTGTGTGAGAGGATTTTTGCCATATATATGTATATACTTACTCCACTCAATTTGTATCCACGAAGAGCTACGTGGGATTACCTGTAAAATCTGTGTCTGTTCAGCAGCTGTTCAATAAGGAGCACTGTGTTTTTTCCATGTTGTCTTTAAGTTATTCTTGCTTTGGGGGAACTGCTGTGAGAAACAGTCATTATTGAATCCTTGGATTTTCTTTTTCAGAAGTCAGGAGGTACCTTGCTCTGTTCTCTCTCAAATTCTGATGACATTTTACAGAAAAACTGGACTGAAAGATACAGATCAGATCTTCTTAAAAATGATTTTTAGCTGCTTGGCCCTCTGAACTACTGACGCTGAGGTCAAAGACCTCAGTCGTCCTTTGATCTGTCTGTCCCCTGTGGACGGAACGACTCATACTGGTATCAATGACTGGCATGCAGCGTAATTTTTTAACGGGAGACTACTGTGAAAAACAATCCTATGGAAATGCATTCCATGGTAGCAGAGTAGCAATCAACAGTCCTGTCTCTCCCCACTGGGAGATGACTAATATTCAGGTTATTGCCAAACTGTTAATACAAAATAAAAAGCAAGCCCATTCCAAGACACCCGTAGAAGTCTTGGATGAGTTTTTCATTAAATTAAACTTTTGTATCTATACTATATATATATATGTAGGAAGCAGTTTTAATTATTTCTGTCCCTGGAATCCTAAGCAATGCCATCAGGTTACTGTAACATTTGGAGTGGAGATGTACTCAGCATTTCTGGCGTTCCCGTGTATTGGCACGTGGCTGTCCATGCTGTGCATCAAGGCTGTGCTGGAGGATAGGTGGCTGACTGGGTGGGTTGAGGAGTCATTATGCAAGCTAACTTGCTTCTGTGTCAGTTTGTCAATAGAGGCGTTACAAAAATCAGTAGTAAGCTGTTTGGGAACTGGGGCTTTGCCAGACTAGAGGAATTAGCAGCTTCTTGAATACTGGCAATAGGAATTGGGTCATCTGAGGAAGTCGGCCATGTGCTCAACAGTAGATGGTAGCTGTAGTTGATTTAATCAGAGGGTTTAAGATGATCGTGGGGAAAAGGAAGAGGGAGGAAGGCTGTTGTAGTGAATGTGCTTTTTGCAGATATACAGAAAGCATTAATATATGTCTTTTAGGGAACAAATTGGCTGCCAGCTCTGTCTTAAGCATAAGAACGTTGTTTGCTACCTGAATTGTTCTCCTTTTTAGCTTCCTTATTTTAGGCAACACATCTGATGAATTCTCTCTTACTTTGGATACATCTGAAGTGCCCCACTGGCCTGCTCAGGTTTTGAAGAGGTATAAAGTCTTGTTTGGTGAAATTGCTTCTGGTTTATAAAGGGAATAGTGTTGGATTCCAAATCATACTGAAACTTGGTATCTTGTTGCGAAAAATTAAATAGGAAAATATCTGATTGTTCCCTAGGGACTCATGAGAATAATCTAGAACAAAGAAAAAAAATATGATTATTTCTTGTAATAGTAGAAGAACAAAATGGTAAGGTACATGTGAGTTGTAGCTTGACTCACCGATGCTTTATGTTGGAGTGAAGGTGAAACAGAAGGCAAAGTTTTATGTATGCAGGAATTTTGGACAGGCTGTTGGGCACAGTATTGAAAGCCTTTTAACTTGCTTTGTTGCCAGAGAAGAGGGTTGTGTGGTCCAGTAGCTGGATTTTGCTTGCATTTTTCCCCACTGACCTATTCTGCTTTTTCTCTGTTGTAATTTTCTCACTTTCAAACTATTATTATGCTCATCCTTGTGAATTGATTTGTGATAATTGGTGGAAAAAAGACGGAAAACCCAAGCATTCCTGTATTTTGAAGAGGGACTGATAGATGTAAAAAGCCCCAGAAACAGACAAGAGAAACATTAGAGAAGTTTTAGTGCAAAAGTAGATTGTATATTTGTACATGTTCTTTGTAGAATGTGCCATTCTCTTTGATTATGTTTGAATAGGTAATTCAGTAATTCCTGTAAAGAGATATTTCTGAAGCTCATACTGAAGCTTCTAACTGTTCATGACCTGTAATCGTAGCTGCTGAGAAGGGGTCTTTCCTCATAAATTCATGGGCATGCAGAAACCAGGCTTCTTTCCTTCCAGAAGAAAGGATGAACTTTACACAGCTTCACTTTATTTCTTCCTTTCAAGAATATATTTGGCCAGGTTTTAAAAGGACTCAGCTTCCATTTGAGCACCTAAACTAAATGGTTGGATTTGCAAAAGTGTTCAGCATCCAGCCGATACTTTAATTTCCACATATGTACCCAACTGGGAGAGGAGCTGTTTTGCCCATGTGGCCAGTTATTCGTCAAGTTGGTTGTGATCAAGACTCTGAGTGCTCTGGGAGCACTCTGTTAAAGTACTCACAGAGCAGGCAACCTTTTGGGGCCACTTATAAAGCCATACAGATGGGCTAATGGGAACGAAATTCTGAAGTTGTGCAACCACACCTTGTAAATCAAAGTGGAAGAGGGCTCATTGCAGGTTCTTCTCTTCACCTGCTCAGAGAATTCAGTAAAAAGTGATGGGAAATTCAGGTAGTTGCCCACACAAGCGAGAAAAGAAAACACTGAGCATTCACAGAGCCGAAGTCAGTGAGGTGTGCAGAATTGCCAGGCTGTGTTAGGTAAGCAGGAAGCGTAGCTGGGAGGAGTATCCTTTGGGAGCAGTGCAGAGCTGAACAGCATACATCTAAGGCCTTTGTCCTGTTCTTCTGGGCACCTTGCGAGGAAAACAACCTGGGGAATCACAGGTTTCTGTGGCATTCAGCAACTGGAGGCTCTAAATATGGATTAAGACCGTGTAGCTTAAACAAGGGAAGTTATTGGTGGCCAGATCACTCAGTAGCTATTGCATGACGTTATGGCTGGTAGTATTCCTTGTTCTGAGTCTTCATTTAAAAAAAAATCCTGACCAGTCATTTTTACTTGTCACCTTGAGACGTTATCTGTCTGAAGAACCATATGAACATCGTTTGATTCTTACTTCATGCTCAAACTAGGTTTTTCCCGCTCTCCTCAGCACGTACAGAAGCTTTAGAGGGGAGCTGCACTTCTTGTTGGAGTCTCGCAGTGAGGAGACAGTGGTTGATTGCAGGACTGGATATTGGACTGCTACTGGTACACTTGCATGCTGTTAGTGGCACGCGGAGGTAATGCTGCCTGGCACCTGATGACAAGAGCATCTGTTGTCTGAGAGAGGAGAAGAGTGGCGTGACAGGCTACAACTTCAGTAACCTGGAGCTTTCTTCCTTGTTGCCTTAATGCTTGGCCTCTGTTCCACAACACAGTGTTTTAGGTTTCAAAGCGAAAAGAGAGCTTTTCACAAACGCTGCATTGGTTTGGCAGCCTCAGAAATACATTGGCTGTTCTAAAGCACAAAGGTGTTGAAGAAATCCTTCACTGAAGATGCAAAACGATGATAATGAGGACCCTTACATCTTGGTATTGCAGCTGTAAACAAAAATGTCAGATGTATGTTGCTGACAGCAAACTTCTTCCTTAGCACTGAAGATGTTGTTCAGACAAGATGCCTGGAGATGGAGAGCCCCTAACTCCAGTTGGTGGGGAGTGTCCTCAGGCACTCTGCATCTTCTGTCGTCATCTTGCTCAGGACTAAGAGATGCTGGCTGCATGGTTAACACTTGCCCCTATTTATTTAAAGATCTTTTGATGTTTTTAAGGATTTCTCTCTTTCATGGCCTATCTGCTGTCTCTTAATTTGTACCACAGGATATAAAGGTGTTATAGGTCTGACTAATATGGGATCTTACAGAAGCTTTTTGTATTGGTCTGACTGTGCAAAAATCCATCGAAGTCTCCCTCCTCTTCCTTTCCCCCCATCTTTACACTGTTACTGAGGCACAGCTGTATTGCAAGCTCTAAAACTTTCCTTAAAGGGAAATCTTTAGTTTTTATGAAACTTGCAGCAGGGTGCCTAAGAAGGCCAGCTATCACAATAGATAATTATTTTGCATATTTACCTAAAGATAAAGAAGAGAGCTGAGCCTTTGGTCTTTCTTTGCAAACCATCATGTGGAGTTGGAGAGTTTATGGGGAAGATCTAGAAATGTGTGCTGAGCTCTCTGCAGAGGGATGAATCTTCATAAGTTACAGGTTGGGTGGTGATATGGGAGGGAAGGGGGTTGTGAAGTTCATTCTCCTGATGCCGAATTGACAAAACTGGGCTTTGCTGCTTAAATCAACCCCATGAACCTGTGATCTGAACAATTCATAAGAATTTACATTGACCTTGCCTTAATTCCAAGTTTCTGCTGCTCAGCTTCAGTAGTTATTTTAAAATGGTAGTTGAGCTCCTCCCAAATATTGGTGCATGCATGCTTATGATTTCTGCAGTGTTGGTGTGGACAGACCGGAGCAGTGCCATGAGCCAAAGATGTCTGCATGGCATTGAAATGCTTGCTGCTGTGTGTGAGCTGGGGCAGGCTTGTGGAGGCACCTCAGCTGCATCAGCAGCTGCACCAGGTGGATTTACAGAGCTTTATGATCAGATTTAGCCTGGTTGTTTCTGCACAGGGTGGCACTATGTTGTAGACATAGCACTCGTTCTGGCAGAGATAGGAATTGAATCTGAATCTCTTAGGTTGCAGAGCAGCGTCCAAATTAGTCTAATTTTTCTATTTATTGTTTCTTCAGCTCTTTTGGCTCCTGTGATAGCAACCAGGAGATTCAGCCGTGATCGGAGTTCATCCCTTTACAGGCACTTCAGTGTTGATCTGTTATTCTTTACAGTCGGGGGAAAGACTCCCATTCTCACACTTCCAGTAGAAATGGATCCGGTCCTTACCAAGCTGGAGCAGCTGCAGCCTTTCCGAGAGGATGCAGCTATGGCTAGTGGCAGAGCTGGGGTGAGCACAGCGGGATTCTGCAGAGCGGCTGAACAGAGAAACGCACTAAAGGGTGCCTACAGTGCGAGGGGCTAGTGTCTCTCTTGAGGGTATAGGAGGTGAGTGTGCCAACATCTGTACAACGTGTGTTGACTTAAAATTGTTTTGGTTTACTGGGCTTGATGTGTTCTTTTCCAGTGCAGCGCTACAAGTCAAGGTATGTGGTTTTTCTGATCACTATGAAGTTGCATTGTGGAATAACGTTGGAGAGGGAGAAACCAGGCATGCACGCTGGCTTTGTAACAAGGTCAACGTTTATGTTAAGATCGCATGGCTCACTTCCTGGCTATGGAACTACTGTGAGCATCATACCATACTTAAGCTATAATATATAGTTTTAGGGTCACCACTGGTCGTTATCTGATGGTTAATGCCTGAGGAAACTCTGTATTACTGCTACTATGGATTGTGTATTTTTTTTTGTTTTACTGCTCTTGGTTTCCCATTTTACTGAATAGCTGCTGACAGTGTCCTCTCAAAGCTGGCTTACAGTGTGACACAGTGTTTGAGACAGGACAATTTTATGGCGTTGTTGTATGTGTTTTAGAAGAATACATCAGTATCCACTGCACTGTTTAATTGTACATTGCTGAAAAATTCAAGCATAATAGGGCGTTTTGCATTACATTGCATCTTAAACTAGTGTTGCATGTTTTGGAAGCATCTTAAGATAGAAAAGGGACAGAATAATTTACACTCTTAAAAATTAATTTTATTTATGAGACTCAGTGATAGTCATATGGAAAGTACATGGTATCAACAGCTCTGTATGAAAATAAGGCTTTATAAAGCTGATTTTCGTTTTTTGTGCTTAGACAATTTTTTTCCGCTGAAGTATTGTAGATTCAGTTTATCAGATTTTCAGAATCTGTTTCTAGAAGTTACTCATCTCTGTTCTACAGTGTTAAAACTGCAAGCAGTATCATGTGTTAAAATTTGGCTGTTCACTATATATTCTAATTTTCTATGGCAGTGTGAAAGGATTACTCACAAAATAAGAGATAAGGGAAAAATGGAAGAACATAATGATTTGCTTCCAGATGTGAATTCTTCCCCTGAAGGTATAGGCATGAAATGACAGATACTCAGCTCAATAGTGGATAAAAAGGTCTTAATATTAAAAACAAAATGTGACAGGAAATATACCTTGCAAGCATAGCCTCTTGGATACTCATCCTCAGTTTCATTTGCCACCCTGAATTAATATTTTAACTTCATAAGATCTGGAAGGGAGTTGTTTAGTGATTTTCATTGTACTGCAGTGCTGCTGTATAAAAAGCTGTATTAACATTTATAACAGGCAATTTTATCAAGAACTAATACATAATATAAATCTGCATTAATTATTGCCCTTGTTAAAAATGTGATGACAAAATGTTGTAAATATTTGTTTATATATCTATTAAACAACTGGTAACTACAGCCGGGTTGTTTTCTGTGTGGGAAATAAAAAATCACAGTCCAAACACACGCACTCAGTTTCATTATTAAGTAAGGGAGAATGAGAGATTTAGATGAACTGCAGCATATGAAATGCTTTGCTCCCGGTACAAAAGGAGAGCAATTTCACGATGTTTATCGGTGTTGTGGTCCAGCCATTGCATAATAGCCACAGCTAGCCATAGTACACATAATTATGATATATCTCTCGTAATCTCTATTATCATAATACGTTTTTCTTCCACAAGAGAAACTAGATGTGTAGTGCTGTGTAGCTGACGATTTTGCTATCTTAAAGAGATGCTGAGTATTTGAGTGATGGTTGAATTACCTATTTTATACTTAAGTACTTAATCCCAAGAAGGTTTAAATCAACGTGTTAATTGGTAAGTGATACTGTAATTATATGTATAATCATGGAAATTTTGAATCCAGATTATTTACTTGCTCTCAGGAAATTAATCTACAGAGGTCATATATTAGATTGCTTGTTTATTAAGTGGAACCCCTGTAGTTACAAAGTACTGATTGGCTATAAGCTGGATGAAGCATTCTTATGGCTGTATCCAGCAGGTGTCAACAGTTCAAATCTTTGAGTGCGTATTGATCCAGATTCAAACAGTTCATTAATCTAAGCACACATTATATAGATTTTTCAATGTAATTTTGAAAGAGTTGAAAAATTGTATTGAATGATGAGAGATGATACTCAAATTATGTTTTTATGGCATATCTCCCTTGGGTTTGAGAAATACTCAGATGGGCTTGGGTGCTAAAACGGGCACTGTGTTTTGATTTGTATTTTCAGATGTACTTTTCTGGCTTCAGAGGAGGTTCAGTGGGTGAAGTACTCTTTGCTTGCTGGCAGACCAAACCATCTGTTTTTCTAGCATCGGGTTTGTCACATGGCCCCTGCTTTCTTTTCGTTTGCTTATGTGGAAAGAGTGTTGGTACCACTTAGGAATCCCAGAGATATCCAGACATGCCTTGTTTTATGTCTTCTCCCTGGTCTTCATCCTGAAATCCTTTGGAGTCCTCTGGCAAGGCAGTTCAGCACAGGCTTGAATGGGGTGGCTCTAATGAAATCATCTGAGCAGCTTGAACCTTTATCGCTAAGCATGTGCTTAGATGCTTCGTTTCATAGGCAAAAACACCACGGAGACCCTGTTAGGGAAAGTAGTCTGAGGTAATTGCCTGGATCTTCCCCTCTGGCGTACCTGAGAACAGAAATCAGCTGGTCATTCAGGTAACTCTCAAACACATTACTCTCACGTACAAATTCAGTGAGACAAAGACTGCTTCTCTTCCGTGATGAATTCTGTCAGAGCTCTATCAGCTGGTGCATCTTGGGCTAAAAAGCAGTCCAACTAAAGCAGTTAGGCTTTTAGTTCGGCGGTTGTAAGATTTTACTACTTTTCTCTTCTCTGCTAATTGCTAGTATATTAGCTGAAGTAGACAACAAAGAAAAGAAAGAAAAAGATGTTTCTGCTGCTATTAAGGAGACAAAAAAGAGGGGAAGATTGTTCAATTTTAAAGGAAAAATGCGATGTAGAGAAACAGCTCAAGGTTTTCAGGAGTTATATTTTTCCCTTACAATAATGATCAAGCTAAAGATACACTTCAGTTCTGCTGACCAATTTTGATTAGATTACTATAATACTAAGTATAATACTTAGTGCCATGCATTAGGACAGCAGTAATGCTTGCTTAATCAGTTACAAATTGTAAGGTTTTTTATTCTTTTCTTTTTCTGAACCCCTGCCATTTGCATTTTTTTTTGCGATATTTTAAAAGTTGATACCTCTTTGACACATTTGCTAGAATATAAAATGAATTGCAAGGCTGCAAAGATAACCACTGTGCAATAGATCATTGTAGATCTGATGCAATAATGATACTGTACAAAATCTAACCCAGCCATCTTACCATGTATGCTTCTTTTATGCTGACAATATTATTTTCTAGTACTAACAACTAGCTTTAGCATTTCTCAAGTTCTCTGTTTGATTTCATAAAATACAACTTGTGTTGTGCAGCTTGCATACTAAAAAAAAGTATGCAAAATTGCAATAAAACTTTAATGGACAGAAGTTTTTCAGAAGAGTTGACATGCCTGTCAAGATAATGCAGATAGAATTTCATACATCTGCAGTAGGACACAAAATTAATTAGCAAAGAATCTGACACTGTTAGTCCTTTTTATTCAGTTGTATGATATCTTCAGTGCTCTGTAAAAAAAAAAAAGGGGGGGGGGGCAGAATTAAAACTTCTCAGAATGGCAGGTTTTCATCTACAGATATTAATGCATGTTAAAGTTCAATTAAAAAGAATGTGCATTGTATCAACTTTTTTTTTAATAGAGTAATTATGGTACAGCTTCTGTTCAAAGGTATGTTATTTAATAGATTCCATTTTTATGCAAAAGATTTGTGGTTTTCAGCAAGTTATTGTCATCGTCTTGTAATTTTGGATAACCAGGCATACACAGTAGTGCAGTCGGCCATCTTCCGTCAATTCCAAGGGTGAAACTCAGTCACCAAGACTGGTGACATTTCCAGCGTGAAGTACAGGTTGAGCACTTCATACAAATGTAAAATACCAAGGGCCCTTTGTAACCTTTATGTTTTTAAAGGTATTTTATCCAGATCCCCACTCTGTTTTTGGAACATGGATTCACAAAGCAGTTTTCAGATGCAGGCTGGCTTCACGGTGCCACTTGTGACTTCTGCGGATGCTTGAGTGGGGTAATGGCTTCTTTCTTTCCTTCCTTCTCAGAAGTGAACCATTCGGGATGTCACAAAGGGGTTACCGGGGGGCCAGGCCTTTATGTGGTGCCCACGTTTGCGGTGGGTGCAGCTGCTGTGCGGAGCACCAGGTGTCACTGTTCCTCCATGGTGAAGTGCCTGCCTGTGCATTTTTTGGGCTGGGAGTGCAAAGTAGCTGGAGGTGGCAAAGGTTGGCAAATTTCGTTTGTGTTGTGCTACTTTGGATCATGTAGTCGTGACCTTTGAGACAAACAGCAGCTGGATTACTAAGCATTTTCTCGTGTTATTTAAGCATCAAGCGTATAGTTGGGAGAGAGGCATCAGCAAGCCATTTTTAGCTGGATTGGTGTGAGCCAACTGTGGTCTGCTATTTTTGAACCACTGAAACCTTAACGCAGAGGAAAGACAGCAGTTTTCTAATCTCTGTTTTCCATATCAGCAAAGGGATGATTTTATTTTTAGCTAGTAACTGGAGGAACTGGATGAAAACTCTACCAGAACTTTGCAGATGAAGGTTGGTTAGGTAGTATCTGCCATAATTTGTCTCTTCAGTCACTTGTTGAAGATCTCTCCCTTTTTTCTGTTCTTAGCAACAAAATGCAGATTTCAGCATTGTTTAAGCTGAAACTAGCAGCCAAAGGTAAGAAATAATGGGGAAACACAGGGCATGCACTGACAATGTGCTTTTACACCTTTATTTGGACAAGAATTTATTTGGAAAGAAGTACCAGTAAAAAACTGAATACGGACCTTGGCCATTGATGCTGCACATATTAAATTAAAAGCTTAGACATAGCCTCAGTAACCTATAAAATCTGTCTTGGTGTGAAGGCTTTCTCCAGGTCTGTCATCCCCTTCATCAAGAGAGGGTTTCTACCAGGAGGAAGTTGTTCAGTCTGGAAACAGAGCTGTAGCTCTTAAGATCTAGTGGATAGTAGCTGAAATTAGAAAACTGGAACTGCTTATGCAGTTATTTTATATGTGAATTTATCAGCAATTCTTATTATTTTATCAAGTAGCGACTCATGTGTCAGCTGACATGTTTAAATCATGAAAAAATGTCTTTCTAAAAGATAACCTACGAGTAGTTTAGAAGGTATGGACTTTGTGCAGGAATTAGCAGTTGATTTTTTTTTTTTTTTAGTATTTTCTAGTATGTGAGACCTAAGGCATTGAATCAGTCTCACAAATCCACCTCCAGATTATCTTAGACATTTGCTGGCGTGTGACCTCTGTATTTTTGCTGTGCTTCTGAGCAGAAAATCGCAGATTGTACCCTGGCAGGATGGAAAAGGCTGAAAGTCATTGATCTAATATGGCTAAAACTTGCAGCGTGCTTTTATGGTGTGTTTGTCTTCAGAAGAGTAATACTGTGTAAGTTAAATGCGGTTTTTTCTTGTCCCAGTGAATTATGTGCAAAAGCTACTTAGCTTACAAGAAAATCTTTGTAATGTTGAATGTAGCAAATGAAACCTGGGCTTGTTCCTTTTTAACGCTTCTTCCCAGTCAGTGAGATTATTAAGCAGGCAGATTCATACAACCCATTGCAGGCTTGTAAGAGGTAGAGATAACTGATTTTAACTTAGCAAGTTATGCTTTGGTGAAGACCTAAAAGTTGAAGAAAATTGAAATCGTTTTGCTAGGTAGGCTGCTCAGAGGAGCAAAAGGCAGGTTAAAATATTTTTAACATCACAAACAGGACCAAGTTGTAACAGGATGTATAACTGTGGTAATGTAACGTTGTTCGTGGGTAGTAGAAGTGCATCTTTAAGCAATAAGGATGGAGGTGACAAAACTTCGTTAATTAAAAGTACAGGATTTTGCAGCTCAGCAGGTCTCCATTTCACAGTTAATGGATTGCTACAGGGATTCTGTTACAAACTTGAGGGGGGCCCTGTTCCCCATAGGCATTTTTAGAAATAAAAGTACGAAGTTGCATCCAATTAAATCTGGCCAATAGACCCTCTCTAAGTTTAGCCTTTGTATCGAAGGTCTTACTATGTTTATAAAATTATATATGTTTATAAAATATATATATATTATATAGAGGGAGAGAGAGAGAGACCTTATTCATTGACCACTGAATTGTGGCCTGCTGTGGGATGGAGTTGGGCTGTTCTCCATGCCGCTTATACTCTGGTGGGGGAAAAACAGATTCATTGTGAGAACTTAATGCTGCAATGACGAGAACTGGCAATTGGCTAGAGTTCTTAGCAGAAGTATAGAGAAGCTTTTTTGGTCATACATCTGTGGTTTAAGTTACCTGTGCCACTGTTTCACTGCTAACTCCAGCTGCTGCCCTGTGTGATAGGGGATGCCCGCTCTGAGCTGCGTTACTGATGCCTTCCTGTGACCGAGGTCCATAAAGCGTCTCCCGGTGGAACCAGCAAAGGCGGCCTCACTGGTCTCTCCCAGCATCATTTCTTCTTGCAGTCAGGGACAGTTAGGTGAGCCGACACATGGCATTTCTCTTGCTGCACAAAGGTTCCTTCCCCCCTACTAAAGGGCCAGAAGGAAAGAAGAGTGTCGTGTGCTAAGCATGGAGAATAAAATGCTGCTGCTACTTACAGGTGGCAGGAGTGGCTAGGAACCAGCGAGATGTGAGATAACAATCCAGGGACCAACTTTATTCAAATGCGTGCATTTTCTTTAACATTTATTTAAATAGTGAAACTCTTTGATTATTAAATTAGCATTAAAGCAGGATGGAAACTGGTTTACAGCCTCTGGAAGGCAGCCACACATCATCAGTGTCATAAATTATGTCCTTTTTTACCAAGATACTGGCTGCCAGCTGAAAGGTTAGAAATAACTTATTTTATTTTCAAATGCAATTTGCAGTTTATCCACGGAGAGAAATGAGCAAAATGGATGCAGCTGTCTTTTAGATTAACCCCATAGAGTCACCAGGCTTGGAGTTCCCAGAGAAGTGTAATGCATTCTGTATTATCTCTACACAACAGGAAATCCCAACCCTACTTGGCATCTGAGAGGCAGAGGTGGAGGTACACGTGCCTGTATCAGGAGAGAGCCTGGGCTGTCGTAATGACAGACCGCTGAAAGAAAGCCATGGAATAACTCCAGGACGTCCATTTAACAGTGGAGTGATGCAAACACAGGTTGATGATGTAAGAGGCCAACTCTTCTAGGGGGGAGGGACATGATTTTTAAAGCATCTTTTAGTGCTGATGAGAAATACCAAATCTTGCTACTCTGGTTAAGGCGTGCTATCTTACTTTGGCTTTTGGTGAAATTTCATCCTTTAAAGAAACGGCATCTTCTGTTTTGGAAAACGTTGTGCCTCGTGCCAAAGATATGACTATGTGAAGAACTCCAGTGAATGGGAGAGGTTGTCATTTTTTTCCAATTTATTTTGTAGTTCGCTTTTTCACTGCAGTTTGTGCATTTATGCAAGCCAGTTTGTCAGGGCGAACTGTAACATAGGAGAGTAAATCTTAAATTAATAGATCCAGTGGCTTAGCATTCGTGTCAGGTTATGTAAAGTTATTTTAAAATGATACATAAAATGATTTTTAAAAACAGTGAGCCCCCTAGGTTGTTTAATTTTCAAATCCATCACTCAAGCCGAGACGGTTTACAGTGCATGTGACACAGCAGAAGAAGGATTACTGTACGTGTGAAGCATGAGGACAAAGATTATTGAGGAAATACCAGAGTCAGATCTAGCTAGGAATCATTACTTTGTGTATAGGAGGTAATATTTATTTACCATATAACTCCATTTGATACGACAATGAGACTGAGTCCTACATTATAAGCATGCAAGTTGTCTGCAATATAATCTATGTGATATAAAAGCTTTTTTTGTCACACAGCTGCATCATTAGAAACCCAGTGACATTTTGTGTGTGGAACTGCAGCGGTCGCTTACTTCTTAAAATACTTTTCTGTAGCATGTGCCTTTTTTAATGTTCAAAGAAAACTCACGTCATATATCCTTTCTCAATGTCTTGTGACCTGGGAATGGAGTTTATTGTATGAAAACAGCAAGTAGAAACTGGAACCTTGCAGTGAGAATGTGCGGTTCATTTAAAGTCCAGTTGGATGAATCATTGTTGACGATCTTTTTCATAAGATGGTTCATTGCTGTAGATTCTTAAAGGGAAAAAACAAAATTGTAAAATCATCCTTGAAACAATTTTCCCTGCGTGTTACTGGTGTATTCCTGGTGCTCAGGAAATCAGTGTCAGTGATGTAATGGGAGTTTCTACATCATACTGGTATGTCATTCACACGAAGAGAGCATCGTGGGAGCTGGTGAGATTGATGTCCTCTCTAAGAATAGCACTGATTATAGAACAGATTTTCCCATATACAGAGCCATTTTTAATTCACTGCCTACTGCAGCTGCCAGCCTGCAGAGATAATTCCTTCTAGCAGAATAGCTCTAGATTATTATAGGGAAATCAAATTTGCATAAAAGCATTTTATCTCTCCCCTTTTTTTCATGTCAAAGTTACCAAACATTCACTGTCAGTTACTTTTTTGTGTGTAGGAAGAACTTCGTTAGAATTACATCTTAAGTAAATTTTGTTAGGATTTTTCCGGCTCTTTGTTGTTTTGTGTAATTTAGAATGAACACTACACAACTACAAGTAATTATTGCTAGGGAACAAGCAAGCCTAAAAGAAAGGAAGAGAAAATGGAAAGCTCTTCCAGAGCTGGTTTTGCACACCTTGAGGGACCGATTCCTAGCTCCATTCATATCTGCTTACTTGTGTTCTCCCTGTACTTGGACAAAGCTTGCCAGGATGGGTCCCTATGGTTTAAAAGCACAATGTAACCAACCATTGATCGATAACCAACCATTGATCGAAGTGCTGTGCAAATCTGAGTAGGCATTATCCTTTACTGATGAGGAAACTGAGGCACAGGTAAGTTAAATGACTTGCTTTGGGTTGCAGACAGATAGCCAAAGAGACTATTAGTCTCTTGAATTGTAAGTGGTTGTCTGCATGGTCAGACTGTTCTCCACATTGTTATGTCCTATAGCACTCATTCTAACAGATTCTGAGGTTCAACAGCCAAGGGGAAGTCCATTCGTTTTTGGGGTGATACTTTAAATGCACTTCTGAACTTCAGCGTGGGTAAGTGCAGTGCTGGGTATCTCAGAATCTATATATAAGCTGCTTTTTCAGAGGTCAGGGAAATATTGTAGGCAAGTCTTAAGGCAGAGAAATAAATTTTCCACCCATTTGGAAACCTGGGCTTGAAATTTTTCTTAGTTGTCTTTTTCTTCAGTCTTGTTCCTAATGGAACGAATGTCAACGAAGAACCGTTTAAAAGTATTTGTGAAATTTGTCTCCTTCTCTCTTAAGATCTCTAGTATGATTTGCAGAATTCTAAAACAGTTGCTGCAGAAGCTAAATAGTTAAAGGAAACACCAAGGTGTCATTCAGTTGCCTGAACTAAGGTGGCTAATGCCATTTGACACAGCCTAGGGCAGCCTCCACCTGCTAGTCCGTAAAGGTGCAGGCATCCCATAGATACTGTCAGATCCAGTCTTGGGTGTGTGCTGTCAGATGCCTGTTTAGGCAACTGAACTGAGATCCCAGATTGACTGCAGGGCTAAGGTGTTTTTTTCTTTTTTGAGCAAACGTAACAGCAGGAATGTAGCCTAACGAACACACTGGCCATGAAGGTAAGATGGTAGTTCACATCTGCGTGAAGAAAACCATTCAGTACCTTAGGATAGTTTCAGATTCTGTATTTGCTGCCTTACTCCTTTGAAAACTCTTGGAAGTGGGATGGTAGGTGTGAGTACATAGTCAGACCCTTGTCACAACAGTTGCTTGGTGCGACAGAGCAGAGGCTACACAAGAATGGATTTGTTTGCTTTGCCTTGCATGAGTTGCATCCTCATGTAGACTGGAGGCATCTGGAGCTGCAATTTACCTAGCCTGGCCCAGTGGGACCTTGTGCCAGTTAATAGCAGCTGAAGTGCTGAGTCCTCCAGGGAGGTGCTCCGTGTTCTTCTGGCACGTGCTCTGTAGGACTCAGTGGTTTGGGTTGGACTGGCCAGGAGAGACATGAATATTTATAGTGGTAGTTAGGAGATCATGAACTATTACACAGAGACAATTAATTAGCGACCTCCAAGCCTCTTCTGGCTTCATTGATTTCAGAAGATGGGGCTTGTAGAGGTCTTGGCCACTCTCTGCACTATCAGCAGTAGAAATTATGGTTTCCCTTAACAGCACGTAGAGTTATATTTTTCCCAGGAACTGTGATAGCCTGCTTAAGTACTGTGCTCCCTGTGCTATCAGCTGCTAACGCAGAGTTTATGGTTGTAACAGGCAAAATGACTTTGGAGGATTGTGCTGTAACCTGATAGTTTTTCCCCTACCCTCAGCGTTATAACATGATTTGGTCTTGCCTGTGGACGGAAGTAAATCATATTTTGCCCTCACTGCTAAATTGTATTACGGCCCTGACCTTTATAGGTGAGACAAAACTGCATTATAATGTGGTTATAGGAGTGCTGTGTTATACAGGGAAAACGTGGTTATCCGAGGGTCCCATGGGAGCGTCCTAAACCAGAGGGTAATCAGGAGTTTGGATAACCAGGAATTTCAGCCTTGCAGATGTGTTGAGCTAAATCAAAGCTTCACCGCTGAAGCTGGGGAACATACGTGAGCCCAGTAAATAGGCATTCAAACGTAACATAATATTCAGCGTGATCAAATGGAGTGGAGCGGGCCCTCAGCTGCTGTGAGTTGTCATGACACTGAAGTGAAGCTATGACAACTAACACCATCTGGGATCTTCCTGTCTTCCCAGATTGGCCCTTCAGTGTTTTTTTCTAGCATGATTCCTTCTAAAAATAGAAAAATTAGAAAAGTCAAGCCAACAGGCACTGTAAGGTCCCATTAGGCAGAAAACCGGAGGTAAAAACATCCTGCTAGCAGCAGCCGTGCCGGTATGTGGGTACAGTATGCTAATGTAAATGCTCTTCCGTATGCCGTGGTTTCAGGCAGAGCAGTGGAAGAAATCGCTTCAAAGAACCACTCTGTGGTGAAGAAGGCTCTAGAAAGCATGTACTGCGGCAAACTGAGGTGCCCTGTCTGAAAGGAGAGCGGCAGGCCCCGTGCGAGCCCTGCGGAGCACAGGCCGCAGAGGCAGCGCGGCGCCGGACGGGGCCTTGCGCCCTGCTCCTGTGGCTTCCCCACGAGTCTGAGTGAAGCCTTCCAGCCTAGGTGCGCAGGTCCCGGCCCTGATCGCTGGCAGCTACCGATCCGTTTACCTCGAGCCTTTCTTGCATCTTGTACCTAAGGGCGAGTCCTTACTCTATGTAATACGGAGCTGTGTGAAGTGCTCTGCAGGATGTTGCGATGATTGCTTGGCTACTGTCAAAGTTACTAAACGAAGTCCAAAATTAATTGGAAGGCTCTCAGCATTTTCAGGGTTTAACAGCGAGAAGACCCTAAATGTTAGCACAGTTGCGTCGTCCAGAAGGATGTGTAATGTTAGCAAACGTCTTCGTGTTCCCTTTTGCAGACAGCTTTTGTCGTCCTGCTGCGTAAGTCTGGCAGTGGGGACTGCCATCCTTCAGCCACTTAGATATTGGACTTTGCTGGGTCTATATGTGAGTGTGTGTGTGTTTGGGTGTATATGCCTCTGTGTGGAGAGGGGGAATGCTTTTGTGCGTGTATACATGTAGTGCTAAATAAAACAGTACAATTGTGTTTCAGATACTAGTTTAAAAATTCTTTATGCCAAGTAGTTCTCCTGCTCAGTCCTCTCCACCATGGCCGTTTCTCCATTTCTAGTCTGATGTACTTCCCATTCGTGGGAGCTGAGTATACAAGTGGAGGAAAAGGCGATTTCACAGGCCCACAAAGTGTATTTCATTTTTAGTACATGCTATAGATTGGACTTTGGTAGCTGGTTTTGGTTTTCTCCTTTATAGCAAAAAGGCATGGAGGCATTTTGCTAACACAGAAGTTTAGTTTCTGGGGAGCCTTGTAGTACGTAGGAAGATGAAGCAGCAGATTCTTAAGCAGTATTTTTTGTTGATGTGGATGAGGGTACCCTAGGTTACAGAGCATGCAGCTCTGTAAATCCTTAGAACTTACGATTTGCTACGTGGAGTGATTTCTGTTGCTTCAACTCATAAGTCATAAGAAATAACACTACGGTGTATTTTTTTTTTTGTGCCAACATTTGAAGCACAAAATACAAACTCATCTATCACTCAGAAACTGTAGCAGGCAGACTACTGTATGATTGAAATGTAAAATAATATTATGTACTTGGAATACATTTCCTATGGACCAGCCAGCTCCCCCCGTTGTGCCATCTAACATACTAGAGCCTACAGTTGTATTACTGCAATTTTGATGTGATTTGAGCAGACATAAAAATTTATTATGTCAAAGTTGTTAAAAAAAAAATGCTTTAAGCAAGCGTAATTATTTACTGCTTTTCTGCAGACTGCATTAGCTGATCATTAACTGTAATTAAAAATAGCTTTTGGTGGATTTTGTAAAGAAAAGAGTGAATTTCATTTGGGCTTTTACCATCTTGTGTACATGACAATCTTGACAACTGTGTACCAATCGTTATGTTCTTGTAACAATCAGATAAGAAGAGACTGATCAATGGAAGACATAATAAATTAAGGGTATAATAATGTTGCTTGTCAAGGTATTGTTTTCTAAATAAGACCTGGCTTGCAATTTATCTGGTATATTTATATTAAATTGGAATTACACTTAGAGATTTGTATAATTGACTTGCTTTGCAGTTTAAAGAAAAATAGATTAACTTCTAAATTGTGTGTTATTTGCTGTAAGTACTGGTGATTAGTTTGGTTTCAGGTGTAGGGTGAGGGAACCAACAAACTGGAACAAGAGCCCCGTCAGATGAACAGCACCATCGTCCTTTACAGGTTACATTGACAGTGAAATTAAGTTTTTCTGTTCCCTACAGAGAGTTCTTCTCTGGGTTTTCAGCAGAGAGTTGGTGTGTTCTTAGTGGTTTACTTTTAAGCTTGCCGTTATCAGCAGTTTATTGAAGCAGCTGTACAACACAGAATGTTCTTCTGCATAAGCATTTTGCAGAGAAGGTTACAGCATCATCCAGAGCCACTCATGAGGAAGCTAACCTAAGGCTAAAGTAAAGGGACAGAAGTGTTTTTTTATTGATGATGCACTAACCCATTGGGTTTAGAACTGTGCCTTCTGGTTGACTTCTTGCTTTATCTGAAACCCAAAAGACAAAACTCAGTGACCAAGCATAATGGTAATCTAGTAGTGAGAAAGATGAGTAAAATAACTGGGGTTTTTATACTTGAGCACTTCCGTTATTGTGGTTGGAGTTTTAGATAAGGAGCTTTGCACAATCTGAACAGGCGTCAGTGTTGGAAGAAAGTATATGGAATTAGAACAGCGGATGTGCTTTTTTGGAAGGGAATCAACTTCTGTTGCAGGTGTAAGTTTTGAAAAATATAAACAAGAAGCAGAGTCCATGCAACAGTACCATCAATTAAGTTGGTTTAATAGAATTTCAACTTGTTAATAAAGCAAACATTTACTAATCTTATCTCTTGTAAGCAGGAAGGAAGTTAAAGTGCACAGTAATGCACATTGCTGTCAGGAAAAGTGGTTTATAATATCATAAGATATAATTTGCAATGAAGCAAAACCAGCAAATGGCTACGTGGGAGCACTCTTTATCCTCTTGATTTAACTTCTTCCCCTCCCTTCCCCCTTGGTAGCTTTTTTGTTGTTGTTCATTTCTCCAGTTTCGTGCATCCTTAGCATTTCCTGCTGTAATCTGCTTGGATATCAACAGCCTGGCTGTGCAAAGATCATACTGCTGGATACAGACGAGGTGAGGGATAAATGGTGTGAAATCGCCTTCCCTCAGGTTTTTTCTTTGCCTTTTCCCTGTGCTGAGCTACTTTGAAGAGCGATCGGCATCACAGCTTAATTACACTCCAAGGAATGCTCTGATATCTTTGAGACTGACAAATGGTGGTCTGAGGATGGAAGGAGTGTGTTTGTTGAAAAAAAATCACCTGTCATTTTTAAAAAGGTGAATATTATTGATTGATAATGAAACAGTCATGTATTTTCCTGTCTCATCTGGCTGATTTTTCCCCTTTTACACACAGATCTTGTAACACTCTCAGTGCTACCAATAAGAGCAAGGCTCTTTGCTTTTAACGGAAGACTAAGTCTTGACTAAATGTAGGTTCTGAAGACCACGTTAGGATTCCTGAATAAGTGAACTTCCCGGAGCCATTAAATTCCCAGCCCTTTCCAAGTCAGGGTGCTGATATTTGAACACCTCACTTCGGGCTCCTGTTACAAATAATAGCCCAGAGTGTGAGGGAGGCGTTGGGAGCGCTGGAGTGACAACTGCAGCAGTGTCCCACTGCTGTTGTGTTGAGGAGAATGAATTGCTGATTAATTCTATAGTTTTGCATGCAATACTGATTTCTGAAAGCACTCCCCACCTCCTTTGTCTGGAAACGATCCCATAGTCTGCTGACATTTGAAAGAATATACAGCTTATCTGTTGTGAAGTCCACTGAAAAATAATTTACTATTCACATGTTAAATATAGGGGCAGTTGGTCTTTTTATACTGCTGCAATAATTCTGTGAGGAAAATTTCAATGATGAAAATGAAAAAAAGTTAAAATAGTCATAATTTACTGCTTTAGTCTGCAGGGCAGCTGTTTTCTGCCTCTATCTGTATTCTAATAAGTCTTTTAAATGAAGAGATTTATGAGATTATTTTAATTTTGATGTCTTCTTAATGCTTCATGCATTTTAAATACAACCTTTTAATAGTTTTTGAGATTGAAGAATTTAATTTTATTTTATACTGCAGAAATAAATGTATTCTCAGGAGACTGCACCATTATTACAGCTTTTTTTTTTAATTCAACATATCTGGCATATACAACTGTCATACTAACCAGTAATGCTACACTTAGCGTCAGATGCAAGGCATCATTAGAGTTTGAGAGACAATCTGGCTACTAAAGGTACTTAAAAAATAAGGATAAAAAAAACAACTTAGCAAAACTCTGGTAGGCCCTTCCAGCTGTTCTCAGTGCAGCAGAATAGGCGCGGTGCTGCCGCGCGAGGTGCCTCCGCATCCCTGCTGCCACCTCTCCAGTGCATGGCTGTGCAAAAGGCTGGCTCTGTCTTAACTCCTCCCTGTGAAATCTGGGTGCTTCTGCTTTGCTTTGGTTGCAAGGTGTTAGCAGCAGGCGTGTGTTTTATGGAAGAGCAGAAGGAAATGGACAGAAGGCTTTAATGGAATAGGAGGACATGGGACAAGCTCACCTAATTTTAGCAGTTTGCAAACACAGCATGTAGCTGGTCACAGACCTTTTCAGAGGTGAGGTAGTGGGTTTTGCTGGAAGGGCATGGTGTGTGTGTCCAGCAAGGCTGGGAAGTACGTGGGGATGGGGGCTGGCCGTGTGGCCAGTATCACGGTATCCGACCGGGTGAGCAAGCAATGCATGTCGCAGGGGCAGGTCCCTGCTGCTGCCCCAAGGTAGTCCCACCTCCGCACTGCCAACAGTGGCAGCAGGAGTGGCTCTCTGCAGCTGGAATCCTTGCCAGGAGTCCTGAGTGTTACAGCTGTTGGCACATCTAACTATTTTATATTAAAAATAAGTCTGTAGTGGTGTTTGAGAAGATGTGGCACGTGCTCTTCAGGTGCGGTCAGCTCTGTTCCCTGCAGAGAGGGATCGGGACCTTGCTGAGCTCCAGGATGATCCTGGGTTTAGCTGACCTCCTCTCTTTTCATGTACTTGGGAAACATGTGAATGCATTTCTTACAGCCACTGTTGCTGTACTGCCTTGCATGGACGCCCATAAGTCAGCCATAACCACTGTTCTCCCATCCTCCTAAAATACTTCTGTTGAGATTTGGCAAGGCTCAAGCTGTTAGGCACATGAGGGATCGCAGAAGAGCTCTTAGTACCCTGGGAGAACATCCTCCAAATCGTACTTTCTGCCTTGCCTTCAAGCAAAGCTTGAAATGGTCTTAGAAGTGACTGGAAGATTCCCAAACAGTGTGAGAATCTCTGTACATCTTACATGTATTTTATTGTTCAGGCACTAGGTTTCAGTATATGCATTACCTCTGGGGGAGTTTTTCATATATGGGTAGGTGGAAATTCTGACTGAGACAATAAATGAAGAGTTTGTGACTTAAAGGAGCAGTTCAGAGGTAGGGCAGGGAGATGTCTGCTGTGTTTTTATTAAGAAAGATACTGTAATATTGGTTCTATTGAATGCTATAAGGTATGCCAACAATTGTGCAGTGGTTCATATGGGAATTCCTGAGTAATGTAGGCTTTTTTATGGATTTGATATTCACATAGATTTCAGTAGCCTCCCAACTGGATGAAATAGCACTTACTCTGTTAAGTGCCATCTACAGATAGATGACTGCAATGAAAGGACTGTTAGGTATCTAAACAGGTAGGAATCATCTTAAAAGAGGAAGAGGTTTTTATTTGTATTTACTTGTAGCTCTTTTTCTGTTTTCTTTAATGGTATGTTGTTCTTTGAGGTGTAAAAAAAAAAAAGTATTCAGCATAGCAACTTATTTGAAGAATGACACAAAAATGCTTTTTGCTGATGATGCAAAACTGGGAGGAGGGGTGGATATACTGGAGGGTCATGCTGTCAACCAGAGAGACATTGGCAGGCTGAGGAAAAGGTGGTGTACAGTGACAGGACAAGAGGCAATGGGCACAAACTGAAACACGGGAAGGTTTGTCTCAACATCATGAAGCACTTCATTCTGTGAGGGTGACTGAGCACTGGCGTAGGTTGTGGAATCTCCCTTCTTGGAGATGTTCAAAAGCTGCCTGGACATGGTCCTGGGCGCAGCCTGCTCTGGGGGGCCCTGCTCGGGCAGGCGCTTGGACCAGTTGGCCTCCAGAGGTCCCTGCCAACCTCAGCCATTCTGTGAATATTTACTCTGGCTATGATTTGTGTAAGACAGGCATTTGAAAGAGAAAATATTAATTTAATGGCATATATGGACTCTAATGCATGAAAATATTTTGGGAGAAAACATGAACACTGGAATGTAAAGCCAAAAAGATAGAGTGAGCAAAGCAAAGACTGTGTTCAATGAGAAAATTGACTGAGAACTTATGAGATCCCTTGGGATTTAATAAGTAAAGCAACTCCATCTAATTCAGGAAATGCCCTGAACTGAAAACAGTTGGAAGCTCTCAGAGGAGGGGAGGAAAGGTCATATATTATTCCTTGGGCACCCACATCTAGCCACTATTGAAAATAGGATTAGATAGACACTTGGCCTGAAGTGATAGACTGGTCTTACTTGCCTTTCTTATGAGGGGTTCAGTCACTGTAAGGTGGCTGTTACCTTGTTAAGTCAATACGCTGCTAGGTTAGAAGAGTAAAGATCAGCAATGGGAATTCATATTTGGATGAGTAAAATCTGAGAGAAAAATGTATTTACTCTGTGGTCCCGTTACAGGGATGGAAGTTCTGCATGATGAGGTGCTGGCAGAACCTGGATGTCTGGC
Organism: Anser anser; assembly: GCF_964211835.1. Lineage (NCBI taxonomy): Eukaryota > Metazoa > Chordata > Aves > Anseriformes > Anatidae > Anser > Anser anser. The sequence goes on from NC_139724.1 coordinate 60,010,937, forward strand.
TTTGCACGTGTCTGCCCTGTGCCAGCAGTTCCCTGGATCAATTAGTGAAAACAAATACACAAATCATTTCCGCATTGTTATCAAGAGATACAACGGCTAAGTCGCTCAGTGAACTGAACGTCCACGTTTTGGTGCTAATTCCTCTGCTGTAGTGTTACAGGCTTCTGAGATTTCTATAATCTTAAAATGTAAGGCATAGAAAAAGTAATCTGTTAATTATCAGAGAAGGAAAAAATAGGAAGTGAGTAAAAGCAGGCGAGAGCCAGTATCTATCTTTCCAGCTGGTTCTACTTATTTTGAGCAGTTCTGCCTTCATCTGCCTTGTGTTATTCAGGCTAAAGCAACAGTATTTGCTGTGCATGCATGTGAGATTTCAACTACCACACTTTAGGTTTGTAATTAAGAAATTAATTAAAATACTATACAGTTTACTGCACAGTCTATCAAGAGAAGGGCAGTTTACAAGATTTTCCACGTGCGTGCTATAAATTCAGTGCTACAGATATACAGAATCATATTCACACTGACATTACTAGTTATCCTCCTCCTGCAGAGGAGTATCACGAAAAATTATTGTGAAGGGCTGGTTATAAAGTAATTGTCTCAGCAGAAATCTAACCTGTAAGAATGCAAACTTTAATGCTGGAAGACCAGCATGGAATCTGAAGTGAAAGTAGAAAAGAGTAAGCAGAGAGATGTAAAAACAAAGCAAAAAATAAACCCCCAGACTTCTGAATTTGCCTACGGTTTTCTGAGGCTACTGGTGAGCTTCTGTCAACCTTGTGTTGATGCCTATTCAGTAGCAATATGTCAGAATTCAGAAGTACAAGTCTGAAAGTTGTAATTCACTTCTGTGCCATTAACAGATGCAGAGCCTAAATTTCAGACAGTCTGATTTTGGGCTACGTGATGTAATTCCAGCAATTCCACTGTCTGCAGAATCTGTAGTTAAGATTAACTTAACTGAAGGCGCTAACAAAGATGCAGCTTTTTGCAGATTCTAGGCTGAGAGTGAGCTCACTTTCAGTGAAATTGTGGATTTCCTACTTTTGTATGTTACCAGACAAATAAAGGAGAAATACTTGAGGTAATACTGCTCATTAAAAAAAGTGCCTCATAATGCTTAAGGTGAATTTTTGGAAGATAGCATGTGTAAAAGTATTGCCAGGAAACTCGTCACTTCCCATCTTTCCAGTGATGAAGGTAAGAAACAGTAGGGGAAAGAGGACACGTTTAAAACAGGAGTACATAATGCTGATGTGTGGATGGTATTAACAAAACCTTCTTCTCAGTTCAATTACCCTATTAAAAGCATCGTGCCTTACCTGCCTTGAGAGGTATCTGCTAGAAGTGATGCAACAAAAGCCATAGGAAAAGATAAGAAAATAGTATTGGTAAGAAACTTTAAAAACAGAAAGTGGGGCAGACAGAACCAAACCTTTCCTTTAGTATCTTATCAAAAGGAATTGAATGAACTTCTGTAGCACAGTAAATTATTGATCTCTTTCAAGAAGGTTTCATCAAAACTTCATCAACACAGTTGAAGCTTTTGCACATCTCTCAAGAGATGCTACGCAGTGGGTATGAATTGGGATAAACGATTCTTTAAACATGAAATGGCTCCTGCCTCCCTCCTGTATTGCAGCAGCAGCGCATTGAAGTTGGACAATGCCAGTCAGTGCAGACTGTCTTGGAGAGTACAGTGGAGAAAGCTGATAGATTGTTATAGAAAGGGCACTGGTGTTAAACTGAAATCTGACATCTCTGTGCACGCTGAATTACTGATTAAAGTTGACTTTTTTTGGGAATTACAGTAGTGTACTACAGGGGACAGCTTTTTGCCAGCAACCAAAAACTTTTGTTGAGTCCCAGAAAATACCTCTAGAGTATTTGGTCATTGGTGCTACTGGCGATACTATAACATGGCCTAAAAAGGTCAGTCAGATTGTAATACTGTAATGGGGAGTTTGTTAACTACTAGAATATATAATCTAGTCTTTGCTGAAGTGACAGATATATAACTATTGTAAGAGGAGAATTGTGAGATTTCCTTTTATTAGATGTTCAAGTAGATGCTAGGGCACAGCAAGATGCCCGAGTTGGCTGCTTTATTTGAGTGCTCTTTATTCCTACTTGAACATTGAGCTTTTACTGTTCTAGAGTCTATATACTCACTAGTAAAGCTCCCTTCCATGCACCACAATTTCTATTAAAATTAAAGGACACACGGAAAGGAAAGAAATGATGAAATGTAGGATGCATTAGCTTAGACAGTGCAGAGTTAGGAGGAAATAGGAATAACCCAGTTTTGGGTCTAGAGCTATTGCTCCTTCTTTTATAGGAGCAGTCATAGAAGGAGAGATGGCTTGTGGACAGATTTTTTTTTTTTCTTTTCCTTCAATGCTGGGAGATGCAAACTGGCCCAGTATCATCTTCGTCCTTTTGAACCTGAGGAGAACGAAGGAAAAAGAGTGTTTGGCTCACAAGGCTTCTGACGTTTGGCTCCTACAGGGACAATGCCTCGATCACTGAAGACTGATTTATCTTTGTGTCTGAAATGAAGACAGCAAATGGCAGAGTACTGTGTGCTGTCTTTTACCTTGCAAAGCTCTAAATGGCTTAGCACCTGCCTGCTTCAAGATACTCCTTCCTCCTCCATCATGCTGTCCAGTTTGGTCAGCAGGGCCTTTTGCGTGCTGTGAAGGGAGGAAAGGTCCAAATGTGACTTGTTTATGTGGAATGTTTTTGCCTTCCAGCAGGGCTCTTGCTAGCTCAGGTGGGTTGCTCGTTAAGTGGCAAAAGAGAAAGCTGTCGGCCCCTGCACTTGGCATCTCCTCCCAGGAATACAGCGGGTTGCGGTGAATGTTTTTTGGAGTTTCTGTAAGGCTAAACTTCTCCAAAGCAAATTAAATTCCATCCTAGATGATGAAATATAAATGAACATGTTGAGTACTAGAAACTTGATAGCTCTTTGTGAAGCAGTTGAGGAGCCTTTGTTAAGTACTGCGCTCTCCACCACGGTACGAGACGTATTTATTTCATGTGCATTTAATAATTCAGTAAAGATGATGCCCGAAACGCTTAAGTACAATGAGGAATTATTAATTTTCTGCAGCAAGGTAAAGGCACTACGTATGATTGCCTCAGAGGATATGCAAGATGCAGAAAATGAAATGAAATAAATAAAAAGTGGCAGGTGACTGGTTTCTGGGTGTTGCGAGGTGGATTTATTAATTGCTAATACAGAACGAAGTCATGAATTACTCAGTCATTGCCATTGTTTCAATTTTATGACTTTCTTCTTAAATACAGATTCGTTAGGAAGGAATCAAATGTCACTGGGCAGTGAATTATACAGAAACAAATTTATGCTTGTGAATGCTGATTTCCCATAATAAGTTATGACTTTAAAAGGACACCATCAAGGTATTTTTCATAGTTTTGGTGCAACTTTTTTCTTTGCTGTTGTCTATGATAAGCCCTTGTGCTTGGGGTAAGGAAAGCTATGGTATACATTTCTTCCCTCTTTTTTGCTTGATAGTGTATGAAAGAGGTTTGATTACTGTAGTTTTTCCTATCACTCATTTAAATGTTCATATATTTAAGTAAAAGAGCATTGAGATATTTTGCTTTTAAGTACATATGTTAGAACTATCTACATTGTCAGGTATAACGACTGTCTGGCCACCTTAAAGATGCACAGTCTTTGAGAAAGGCTTTACCTTGGAAATCTCGGTCTGGTTGGGCTTAAACACCTCGCTGCTGTAACCGTGGAGCTGGCTAGGTCGTGTCCGGCCTGCCAGGAGGAGTTTCACGCTCCGGTGGGCTTTGCAACGTGATTCCTGTGCTCGCGGGCTCTTACCTCGCGTTCCTTGTTTGGTCACGAAAGTGTAGTTTGTAGTGGTTTGAAGCTTGAACTAATGGGGAAAAACAATGGAGAAACAGCGTGTGGCTCCACGAACTGTCATGCGTGTGAAAACACCTCCGGACAGTTCAGTTTGTGTCACTGCTGCTCTGCTGTGGTGAGTGAAGTAAAGATCAGAGTCTGAAAGAAGTTTTCTGGGCTACTCTTGGTTTGAAACAGTGAGTGGATAACTGTGTCTCCATGGGGCAGAGCAGGGTAAAATCGAGAACAAGGTACTCCTTCAGAATGTTGCATGGATGTGCTTTGTGTGCGGAAAGCAGTGTCCTGAGTCTTGGCCAAGAGCTATGGAGGAGTGGTATGGCGTGAGGTTCTCACACGGGTCTCCATTTGAGCACGACACCACGCTGATCGCTTAATACGCACTGTCATAAAATGCAAGGTTTTCCTTTTGGCTTAGCTCTTGATGCTTTGGCCACGACCTTAAAAATGTAAGCCATACATATATGTAAAGGACTGAATTTCTACCCAATTCCTTCTGCATCTGTTTAATTTCTTTCGGGGCATGCTCAAATACCCTTATAGACGCTTTTTAGATGTTTGTAGACGTTTTAACACCATTCCTAGAACGTTCCTTAGTCCTTGCCTAGCTGAATTATTTGTAATTAACTCAATTTCATTTTCCCTTTGTATTCGTATCCTGATGCCAAAGCAAGGGTGAGGCGCGCTCTTCGCAGTGCTGTTGCAGTCGGGCGCGGAGAGCTGCCTGCCCTGCCGCTGCCATCCGTCTATTGACTTCTTGCAGCAAGAAGCGGGCTATAAATCCCAGGCTCCTTGGTGCCGGGCTGGGCTGTGGGGAACTGCAGGGAGCCCCGATGAATTGATGAACCCTGAGTTGTTGCCAGCAAGCCCAGCGCGTCTCTGGAAACAGACAGATATTAAAGGCCGGATTTGTAAAGGCGTGAGGCATCTAAGGATGCTTCTGGGCACCTCGCAGGAGTTGAGGGAAAGGCCTTCCGTGTCCTGCGGTACCGAAATAGATAGTGCCTGTCCGTAAGGTGCCGTCTTCACATTTTTCATGGCTCAAATCAGAGCCAGGTACGTGACGGGGGGCTGGAGCGTACCTCTCCAAGTGCCTGCCGAGACGGGAGCGCTGTGGGCATCGCTCCTTCAGCAGAGCCGACGTGACTCTGAGAGTTGTATGCTTAAATAAATTAATGTGCAGTTTCAGTGGGGCTGCACGGTTTTGTGGGGAGCCCGAGTGGCTTGGAGATTAATGAGCTTTGGGATATATGACTAGGAAACGAACTGTGGTATGTGGGTGACATGAAACACCAAGGGGGGTCCATAACGTGAGGGATGATGCAAATGCATAACAAGGCTGTCTGCGTTGTCTCCCTTGGATCCTTCTGGAGTCTTTCTTGGCTTGCCTGCTGTGGTCCAGCAAGGCAAGCTGGTGTTCTGCAGCTGTATATGGCATTTCTCCAAGCTAATTTTGGGATGGGGAAATTCCTTTTCCAGCTTGCAGTTCTTTCTCCGTAATCAGCGGAAAAGTTGATGAGAAATGGAGAGCCCGAAGAAGAGCCCGTGGAGAGTGACAGCTCAATCTATAGGTACTCCTGGGGGAGATGTGAATGAAGGTTTAAGGAATGACGTTATAGGAACATGTGCCTTTTCAAGATTTGTTAAGTGCTTAAAACATTTTTAATGGATCGCTTTGTGCCTAGGCATAACTTTGTTTTTGTAAACAAACTGGGTTCTGAAATGCCACGCAGACAGAACTTGACAGTGCAGATCATCTCGGTATTTGCTGTTACATATATCCTTACGTTAGTTCAGTTCATTTCTGAGACAATACTCTGGAAGAAAACATAATTTGAATTAATTATTTGCGCATATGGCATATGCCTGATGTCAGCTAATGCTGTATTAAGGATAGACATGCTGGGCACACATTAAATAATAGAGTAAATATTTGTATTGTTTATGATAAACTAGTTTCTTCTGCAGATCTTCATTCTTTGTGCCTCAGTAAACATTCCCATTGGGCTTATTTACTCTGATTCATATAGTGCAATATGTTAAGTGTTATAAAAAGTGTGTGTTTAAATCTAGGTTCTTCTGCAAGGCCCCACTGTGTTTTCAGAGCAATTGTCTGTTTAGTAACACTTCAAAATAATACTAAAATCATTATGGCACTTTACCATTATATGGAATGTTTGATTAGCATTAATCACAAGGGTTTGTTTTGTGTCAGAAATGCTTCTATAGAAATTCCATTGTAATCTAACTGTAATGAAACAGACATTTATCTCAACACGCTTCAAAATATTTATGTCAAGTCATTATTTCAGGAAAGAGTGTAAGACTCAGATGCCCGAAGTTGTGCAGCAATAGAAGAGAGAAGGATCGTTCTTTTGGATCAAGGACCCTGCATGAGAAATTTACAAACAATCCCTTACCTTGGTAAACACAAAAAGGTGTAAGAACTAATCCTCTGGTTTTAGAGGGTGGAGGACAAGAGCAGACAGTTGCGGTCTGGCAGATGTTGTGGTCCATCCACGTGAGGTTGGGAAGTCTGATGAGCGGCGCTTACAAACACTCAGGTTGACTTCCTGACTCCAGAAGGTGACAACACTGGGTATCCGAACGTTTGTGTGTGTCTAAACTCTGCTCTAGTTGTCCCTGCATTATTCCTTCTTATTTTCGTGTGCATGTTCTCAAATGTATAATGCCTTGAAATATGTTGAGCAGAAAACGCCACCTGGCAGGACATGCATCTACGTGTGTCTAGATACTCGAACAAAATAACAAAAATGACAGATCCCAATTTCTGGGTGACTTGAAATAGAACAGAAATAAAACCAGCAGTATCATTACATATTAAGAAAAGAGCAGGCACTATGAAAAGGCTTTAAAATAGGAGTAACACCATGATAATCTTGACTGCAGACTCTGCAGTCCAGCCTTGTAAGCAGTATAACTCTCTTGAGAGTAGATGACAGAACTTAAGTCGTAAAATGTGCAGAGCAATAGATGAATGCAGGCTTCCCCTTCACCATTATTGGGTCCTCCTTTTTCCCAGGCTGATGCTCTTAGTATATTAACATCATCAGTATCATCATACGTGCCTAAGATCTCCCACATTCCCAAAGACAGTATAACCATTAGACTTTCAGTTAATACGGATAACAAAAGGCCCCTAATAAGTAGTTTGGCTTTCACTTCAGAGGCAGAATAAGGAGAGGCTAGGGATATTTGCTGCTAATTCACATATGCTGCAATGGGAAAGAATTCTGCATTCAGGAGCCAGTTAAACTGCAGTGGCCAACGTGGACTGTTATTTGTTCCACCTTCTCAAGAGGTTTCAGGTCTGTGTTCAAGACCCACAGCACGCATTTGGCAAGGCAGACGTAATTCTAAATCGCCTTTGCGCTCTCTGAGCTTTGGAAGAAACGATGGCTGCTGCAGTCTGAAGCTGTGTCCAGAAGGCTGTGTGTGATGGCCCTGCTGAATCTGCTGCTTCCAAGGGTGGAGGAATAGGAGAGGCAACTCGTGTCGGGGCAGAGAGCCCTAGGTATGGGAGGCAATGATCATCTGTGGCTGCCAGAGGCTGATTCAGATTTAGGATAAGCGAAGAACTGCGACTAATATGACGCGTAGAAAAAGCTCTCTCTGTTTCCATACGTGATCTTTGATGAGGTTCATTATTTTCCTTTATTTTTTTTTTAAATGTAGCCATGGCTGATGTAAGCCTGACAATTGCATCAGTTTCCGTAGTTTATCTTGAAAATATATTTTTTCCCCACAGGTTTTGTTCAAAACCTAACAAAAAAATCAGAAGTTCAGAAATTTGCATCCTGATTTTGAGACCCTACCCTGATTTTTTATGCATTCTTAAAGATTCTGATGGTCAGTTTTGTCCATGGAGACATTAAGTAGATAGCTGTACATGTGACTGGCTTGGCACAGCACTGATATGGGAAGCCCCTGCTTTCTGTTCTGCTTCACAGCCGTGCCAGCCAGGCATTACGGCTCCTCGTGCCCACTGCTTGTCGTGTCACTGATCAGCTACATCGTGTGGCCTGCAGCACAGGCACCTAATCAGTGTGTAAAGGAATCGAGAGTTTGTTACTTAGGGGAAAATGGGGATTAAAATAAAAAAGATTGATTTTTTTTTTTCGGTGTCATTTAGGACTGGCTTATAATAAGATCCTGCTGCATTAGACAGTCTTTGCTTCAATTCTTGGCAGCGCTAGTTGGATTAGGAGTGTCTAGCATGCCACTGAAATCCGGAGATTGTGTGCCAGGTATTAAATAGTGGCAGAAACCTAGTGAAAAGTGGGAAGGCTCGCTCTAATAAACGACTTGTTATTTTCTTCAGAATGCAGGAATACATTTTGTTGATTGAGGACTGGATGTGTTTATGCATTTTCAGTTGAGATGAAATGATTTTGTAGAATAATTCTCCTAACACATCAGAAATATAGGCAATCAATTTGTATTAAAATATCACAAGTTAAGACTCTTCTTAACGTTCTAAATGATCTATACTTGGAATATTTTCAACTGGTTCTTGAATTATAAGAAGACCTTCTGGGTTCTTCTTGATTGGTGTGACTTGATTCGTTAGTCTTGCTTGGTATATGCAACTCCCAGAACGTACATTTGTATCTATGGGGGACTGTGATACAGTGTGTGTTGTTACTCATTTTCACCTACATTGTCACGGATTAATAAGACCCAGGAATTTTTCTCCCTGCTGCAATGCTGAGTTCTCTTTGTGTGTGTGTCTGAACTGTTGCACGCTGGTTCACGTAACGCATGGCAGCAGAACTGGGGATGCACAGCTGAGAAGTCGATACGCCAGTTTTGTGACCCAGCTGGTGACTGATTTGGCCTCAAGGATGAATTTGAGTGACTGCAGATCGTCTTCACTCTGTCCCTACTCTAATGGCCTCATGGGATGCCTTCTGCCAACCCACATTTACTGGAGAGTGACGCGCTGCGGCTGTTCTGCCTTGCACCTGAAATCCAGGTGGAGGGTGGCACCAGCACCAAGGGCCGGTGAGTGCAAGAGCAGACGTGCCAGGGAGCACGATGACTTTTAAGACCATCAGGAGTGTCTGCACCAAAGCCACACGTTACAGAAAAAAAAAGAAATATTTGTAGCTATTAAGAATAGAGAACAAAATAGTAACTATAACACACTGGCATGAAAAAGAATATGCATGATGCAGTCACATGCAGGAGTATCTTAGGATGATTTCTGAATTTTGGAAGAAAAGGAGAAATGTAATCTCGTTGAAGTTCAGCAATTATGTACCGTAGTTAATTAATCATATAATTAAGTAAAATGAGACCGTATTTCTTGAAATGTGTCAGATAATTATGATACATTTTGGTAATTACGTGTAATAAATTTAATTAAACATACAATTCAAGGAATCAGGAAAATTATTCCTTGAAATGATTTATCCCACCTATAGGTCAGAAAGATCTGTGATTTTTTTTCCCCCCCTTATGCTCAGCTATGACCTTATAATCCAATCTTTTCTGTTTTTGACGACATTGCAGATTTCCAATATTAGCTTTTTGCCTTAATATTAGCTCTTGGTCAGAATTTTTCTTGGGATTCTTTGATCTTTATAATAGTATTGGTCACCCAGTATGAAAATCCTTGGATCTCTCTTGTTAGATCATTGCTCAGAAAATAGATGCTACTGTTATATTGTGCTGATTCTTGCTTCATTGCCGTGAAGTCGTGCAGAGTATTTGTAAAAGAAGATAAAGAGAAGGAAACAAGAGGGAAACAAATATTACCCAAGTGTAAGCCAGTGTGCTCAGAGGTGTTTTAATATGTTTTATTGGCATTTGCCTGAAGCATCAAGCACACAAATACTCTCCCTTGGTGTGGAGGGCTAAACTGACCTCCCTTTCAAGTAGCAACGTTTTTTATAGTTAGTTCTCATTTTCATGACTGCTGTGAGGAAATTCTGCTGCCGCTGCAGATGATACTGTAAGAAAGGGAAGCGGTTTAGGAAAACCCTATAAAATCATGCTCGTGATATTAATTTTCTCACCTCAGGCTTAATAATCATTTTATGGTCATTTTTGAAAAGTTTTTTAGCTATAATGTTTTATCTGTCTTTATGGTCTCTTATGCTGTATTTAATCAGTGTAATTACAGAAGGATAATTAAATATAATGCTACTTAGTTATAAAGATTTTAACACTATTACTATTAATGTAACTAAAAAAACCCTTGTAAATCTGGGTGTCTACACAAGGCAAAATATTGGTGCAATATATTTGATATGCCATTAAAAAGGAAACGGTGGTTCCTTTTCTGTGGTACAGCAGCACGCATGCAAATTCTTCAGTTCATTTGCAGTTGAAGAGACTTTTTAGCAGCATAAAATCAAATGAAATGAGAGGGACTTTTTTCTTTTTTGGATGTCTCAGATTTTTGAGGAACAGCATAGGCCCCAATTTAGAAAACTACTCAAGCAAATGATAAATTTACTTTTCTTAAGTAGAGGTCTTGAGTGCTTGTGCTTGAGTTACAGGTTAAAACGGCCAGATGGACTGGCTTTGCTGTGCAGTTCTGGTTTTGTACATTTTCTTGTACCTTTTGGAAAGCTAGACTCTGACCCAGTGCCGGCTGAGGTCTCCTAGTCAGTGGAAACTTAATGGGCATACTGCGATTACATTGTTTGGCTTAAAAAAAGAAAAAAATATAAGGAGCCTGTTAAGTCTTGTACAAAGCCACACACCATCTTCCACAGCCGAACGCCCACCTTGCAGCTTGCTGTGCAAGTGGTGCCGTTCATCTCACGCTAGGTGAAGCCTGAACGTCTGATTGCTGCGTTGCAGCACGGAAGTCACAGCAGAGCTGTTTTTCAGGAGATGTTTCTGTATCTGGTGTGATCCATGGTTGTGTTTTTTGAATCAAGATGAAAGACTCCTTTGTAGGAGGAGAAGTAAAGGGTTAAAGGTGCATTTGTGGGGGATGTTTCAGTGCTGCTTAGACCTTCTTGCAGTGCTGTCACAAACAGGATGCAAGGTGAATGTGCAATTTCTGTTCTGAGTATATATTCCTTTGTCCAGTAGAGGTTACTTTATATTCTTGACTTTCCATTGCGGGGTGTGGGGGGGAACAACTTCTAGATTGAAAAGTTAGATAGTGCTGTAATGTAATAAGCATCACGGCTTCCTCCATCCATTTTTTTTGGGAGCGTATTCGGTTTGATACGAGTACGAAAACTTGTCACCGTGCGCACCCCTTGTCAGCTGTCTTAGCCTGCTCAGAAGGCAGGCCAGGGCTGGACGTGCTCGGAGCGCGAACTGCGCTCTCATCCTTCCTAGCTCCGAGCCGAGACGTTGGCAAGGCTGAGTCAAGGCGATGCCTTGATCTTGTCACGCAGCACTCGGAGATAAAGCACTTGTCTCTGCTCCTCCGCAGTGCCTGTCACTCAGACACCTCCACGGGCCCCAGCTTGGCACTCCTGGGGAGCTCTGGGACCGGCTTCTCCGCGCGCTGGTGCTAGCCCGTCGTGGTGCCAGAAGTCACCTGGGTGCTTTCTGGCGGTGGCTGGTCTCTTGTTTTGCACGTGCAGGTGTCAAACACACAGCGCTGGACCTTGGCAGGAGACTGTCTGCCTTGGGGTAGGGCAGCACAGCAGTCTTCACCATGCTGCCTCGTGAGCACTGAGCTGCGCTTGCAGCACAGCGGCCAGTGCAGCAGTGATTCGGAATTGATCTGCCACACAAAAATGGAAATGAAACAAGTAAAACCATGTTTCATACTAATAACCTGGCAGTGACACCATATATAAAATACAGAGAGCCTTGTTTTTCATGTTCTTGAGAAAAATGGAGGAAATGTACACTGGAAAAATGGGGACACTAGATGGCTCTTCCTGTGAATTTCAGGTGTGACTGGCTATCACCGGCAACAGTCTGGTGCCAAATTCGGGCTGGCTCTAGAAAACTTCCAGAAACTGGCTCCCATGGAGGGGGGCACAGGATTCAGGCCATGCCTCCACCATGGGGCTGAGGGCGCCGAGCTGCTTCTGTCTGCATCGCGGGGTGCAGAGCTGCAGGCTGACTTGAAAATGAGATGCAAAACTCCCCTCCTGTCTTCTCCCTCCTGTTGAAGAGATCATTTTACAAACTAGAACTATTTTCCGTTCCATTTTCCTAAAGCAAGTGTGTCTTCAGTGGGGTAATGCCTCTTCTGCGGGGAGCGTGAGCGCAGCCGTTGTATCACCTGAGTGCTGCCTCTGCCCTATTCACGTGGCAGTGACAAGAAATCCTTCTTGGAGTTTTTGTAATACCACTACTATCCCGGTAGCACAAGGTATCAGAGTAGTATTACATCGGTTTGAAAAGTACCATAAGACAGGCAGTATGCAAGCTGGGGAGGACGCCGCTTTTGTGTAACTCATCGCATTAAATGCCTTTCGTTCTGCCTCTCCCTGCCAGAAGAGGAGGTACAGCATGGTTTGGAAGGGCTCAGCCATGTCCTAAGTGCTTCTGAAGGAGATGAGCAGCTGCTGTGCTCCTTTCGCTTCCAAAAAGGCTGATAGCATTTCTGGGCCTCACTGCACAGCCGCCTTCTTGCTGCAGCCCCACGGCTGAAGGTGGGCTTAGGAGCATCAGTAATCTTGGAAGGGGTGAACAAAGTCTGAAAAGTACACAGTAATATTCAAAGGCAGCTTTTAAGAAGTAAAGCTGCTGCCAGGAGAGTAGAAGTATCAACATATAATGCTGGTACCATGTATTACAGTGGTCATTTACTATTCATAGCGTCGAGTGCACATTCCTTTACAACCTTGGAGGTTGGAGTGAGATGTAAATGTTGCATCTGCCTTGTAACAGTGCTCTGCACAAAAGTAAATTTCATTTGGTTATCTCCATTTTTGTGGGGTTAAGTCAGAGTTTATGGGGGTGTATATTCAGAACTCCTTGCATTTAGATTCTAGGTTCCTTGGCTGGCATCCCAAGCTGTTTTATTTAAAAAATAAAATAAAACCACAGAACTGTTGGTTTTCCAAGTGTATGGATGCGTCTGCAGTTACTGTTACAGTACATGTGCAACTTAAGTATTGCTGCTTCTCTTCACATTTCAAAGAGGTGTAAGATGACAGCTCGTGGATTACTATCCTTGAAATAAAATGTCCACTTATGACTTAATTTGATGCCTAGGAAGGCACTGACACTGCATGTTTTGTTGGTAGGCTCATCAAAAGGCAGTGGTATCTCGGTGTGGTGTTGGAACTTTAATGAGTGGAAAGCGTGTCAGAAACTGTATTTCACATTTAGGATATAAATTCTTGTAGTGTGCACTGTTCTTTTAAACTATATAACGGATATAAACAGAAGCTGCTAGATTGCCTCTCCTCCCCCCCTCAGGTAGTTTGTTCCTTAGAATATAAAGGATATTGGCTTAAATGTGTTTCTTTTACAGCACTTAAGGGAATTCCTAAAAAACAACAAAAGCAGCCTAGTTAATGAAAGAAGCGATTTTAAAATACCACTTAATTCTTGGATAGTTGAGTTATTACACCTTTGCTAAGCATTGTAGTAAGGAAGCTGCTTTAATTATAAATAAAAGGACTGGTAAGTGAGATGAATTTCTGCTAAGCAGGGAGCTCAGCCCAGCTCTGACTTGGATCAGAGCCCTGTTGTAGCCCCTTCTCATTCCCAGCGCCGCGGTTTGTGTTAGTGACGTGCTTGGTTTTTCAGTGGGCGGACGGCATTAAAAAGGCACAGCAGTTCATTAGTATGGGGTTGCGTTTTGGAAACTATTGGGTAGAGAAGTCCATTAAAAAACAATTAAGATCGAGTGAAATGCAGTAATTTTATTCTCCAGAGGCTTCACGTGCACGGGACTGCCACTGTGAGATGGCGGTGGCATTCCTGCGCTGGCACCTCAACCCACACAGCTACAACCAGATTTTTTCTCTTCATCTGCCTGGCTCTCTCCGCCTGTGGTGGTGGCTTCTCCTCTGAGCTGAGTGGTTCAGTACGTTTCTGAATACATAGCTGTGTGTTGGCTCTCTTCTTGGAAAATCCCTTAGCGGGAGAGCAATGGATGGCAGCTCATAGTGCTGGCTTCACGAAAGGAAGGTGGCTGTCCTTGTGGGCTAGGGAAACTTCTCCGGACACCTCTGTAGCCTGCGTAAGTTTAAACAAACTTGCACCTAGCACAGTTCCTCCCCACTCCATGCACCCCAGTGCTTACGGCAAGTCTGTTTTCAAGGTGCGTGTGTCTTCAGGAGCAGCTTCAGGCTCAGGATTTCATTCCTTCTGCTTGTAATAAACACCGGGGAAGACACAGTGGATATTCCTGTGTTTTTTTCCAGCCAGTCTTTATCCCTTTGAATTCATCCTTTTAAAATTTACCTTCAACAGTCTTTGCGGGCAAAAAGTTAGCTCCCCACCTTTTGTCCTAGAATTTCCCCCCCTTTTTTTGCCCAGTCATTCTGTAGATGTATTTTCTTACTGCTTTTCAGAAGCAGCTCACCTGCCTTTCCAGGAGCTAATCGCTGCTCAAAACATGTTGGTATAATGACTGAGACATTTCCTGTAAACACAATTTCTTTGAGCTACTCAGTGGTGTTTATTTTCCTTCTCCCCTCTGAGCCGTCTTTTCTTACACCTTGCTGGCAGCCTCTGTGCCTACCTGCGGGCTGCTCTTGGGTGCAAACCTGGCTGCTCTTCTGTGCTTTCTCACCCCATCGCTTATCCTGCTCGGTAAACCATCTCCCACTCCCCTCCTGGGCTGCTCCTTGCCTCTCCCAAAGTCCCTGTGCTCAGCAGAGGCACTGCCAGGCATGCAGAGGACGGTTCCTTGACTCGATGTGGTGTTTGTAATGGTCTGGGAAGGTGGAAAGGTCGTGATAGATGGGTACAGTAATTTTTTTTTTTTTCCCCATAAAGCAGGAGCATGTTTTTACTGTGCTGTCTCTACTGGTCCATTTACCACTGAGGGAAGAAAGAAGTGGAGATTAGGAGTTGTTCTGGTAAATTAACCCTACCTGGTCTCATGTGATTAGTCACTAATACATTTTTGCATGAGCACCTTGGGTTGACAAATTCTGACTCCTAGCACCAGGTGGCTAAGAGCTTTCCTACAGAAATACGTGAGCATGAAGTAATGTCTACTGGTGAATTATTTTTTTTTAGTTAACGGGAACTGACATCTTCTGCCATCAACTGTAATTCAAGTAAATGATACTCTCGGTGACAGAAGAAATTAAGGTATATTGTACAGCACATGGCCTCAACACAAATTCATGTTTTTCAACATCCTAAATTATGTCAGCAGTATGTTTACAGTCAAGTTTTTTTTTAAGGCAGATTGTTTATGTCAGTGTATATCTTTTTGAGATCTTTATGCTCTCGTTATCCAGTTTTTCATACCTCACCAGCATTGCATAGGGCATCTTTTCATAGAGACAGGTGGAAAGAAGTTCCAAGTTTCTTATTTGGTGTCTGACTTGGGAAACTCCTGTGTACGCAGCAATTCTGGAAGTCAGGTGTCTCAATAAGGAGGCGGAAGACTGTTTTTAGATAACCATGTTTTGGAAATCTTGCTTGTAATTTTCTTCTGTAACAAAAAGTGGTCAGTTCTTCTTTTGTTCTTCCTCTTCTGCCTGCAGAATGGACAGTGAGGATTTATCTGCTTGGCAAGGATGCTGGGGAGAGGCAGGAATGTCTGTGAAGTGCTTTCAACTTGTGATGCACAGTGGAGTAATGCTTCTATGAATAACATTTTCTGCTCCATTTTTCATGGTAGCCAATTAATGTATCAAAAGAGTGTAACTTTTGGAATCATGTTGGTTGATAGAAATGCACAGAATGTTTATCTTCAAGAGGCAACGAAGAAAAGTAACTGATAAACATGGCAAAAATCACTTGGAAGAGTGTGAATGAGTGTTCGTCTTCCCAAATTAATCAACAGCTTCCTTAAGATGGAAGATTTGACTATTTCACGTTCACTTGCTATAACTAAGATATCAGCCAAGTTCAGTATCTAGATATGTTTTTAAATTATTTTTTCTCCCACACTTTAAAGGGGAAGAAAACGTACTAATTCGTGACATCAGCAGTATGTGAAACCACCCCTTTATGTATCTGTTACAAGACTTAACCAAGTGCGGCAGGCAGGCGTTCAGATGGATGTCATATCACGTGTTTTCTCTCTTACCCTGTCCATGGACAGGTAGATCAGAAACGGTTCCAGGTCTGCACTCAACAGAACCGTACAACTCTGAGCAAACCTTTACAACTCAGCAATATAAAAAGAGAAATGGCAACGCTATTGTCAGCTCTGTATCTTCCAATGCCAGTTTTAGAAAGGCAGTGTGGGAACAAATAACCTTAATTGAGCCCCTTGGCAGAAGTAATTGTGATTTAAAATTCTGTTTTTTTCTCAGCTGTAAGTGGCAGAAATTTGGTTTATTTTTATATGAGTGCCACTTAGTAAAACCCACTAGATTGTTGATTAACCCTGTATAATGTTTTTGATATAACTTTTCTTCTAACCAAGAAATTTGACTAGATGACACAGAAGGGCTTAGCCACGTTAGATTTTTTTTTTTTTTAATCCATCTACCTAACCATTAAAAATTCCAGAAGAAATAAGGAGGTGTTTAGCTTAAAAGCTTTCAAAGTAAGGTAGTTCATTTTTCAATGCTGGAGTGTTATTTTTATTTTTTATGTTTGGTTTTGGTATAGCCTTTTGGTAATTGCTTAAAATTGAAGTTTAATATTTGAGGCCAAACAGACTGTTCAATTCTCAGCCTACAGATTATTTTCTGACCTTTTCATCCTCAGAATTGTGTGAGTAATGTTTCTGGTTTAACATGAAAAAAATATTATTACTGATATTTTTGTTACTGATACTTGTTAACAAACTGAAAAATCTGTTGTCTAACTCAATTGTTTAAATCTGCTGTGCTTAGAGATTTGTGGGAACTTTCTGCTTTTTAACAAGGAAACAAATAGATCTGAATTTAATCTTTCATGAACTGTAGAATACTTTCAGATGAGTTTTGCTATTGAGTCAGGTGACAGGCACATAGCAGGTACTAGATTTTTTAAGTGTTATTCTCGTAATCAGTATGCAGAAATGTATATGTATGTGTATCTGTCATCTTTGTGTGCTTTTTGCATATAATTTATTTATTCAGAAGCAGTTCAGTTTGTACGGGGATTGTTAAGAACTTCCAACTTGGTATGTTCTGAGTTCAGTAATTTTAACATAAATTATTCTTAGGTTGAAATTAGCTCTAGATTTCCATTGGGAAGGGAATAGTATCACCCATTAAAAAAATTTGCCTGGGGTTATACATAACAGAGGAGTCAAACAATTGGGGAATTGCTGTGTTCCTCATTGCAAGGCAATGCTTTGTATTGGGGGACAGGTTCAAAAAGAGCAGTAGGTTGCAAATCAAATTCAAGTAGCTTTTTTTTTTTAAGTGCTGTTAATTCCAAAGTCTCTCTCCTTAAAACCCCTGATTTAATTTGATTATGTTGATTCCCATTTTTGTACTATTTTTTGGTCTGTCTTTTCCATTGTCACTGGTGTTGTGATTCTACTGATTATTCCTATGTTTAGAAATTTTACATCACTGGTGTCAAATCTTGGATCCCAAGCTAGATTCATCTGCAGAATGAACTCTGGCCCTTGTGATATTTTTCAATATTCAGTTTTATTGAAAAACAACAACCCTCTAGCAAACAACATTTTTAGATCTCATGCCTGTTGAGAAAATTTCCAGTAAATGAATTGCAATGTAGCTGAATTTAACCTGCCAAGGTACCTGGGACGTTAACTCCAGGAACAAGTGATAACAAGCTTTGTGTGCTGCTGTTAATGACATGATTTGTTGCCTATGATTTTAGGAAATAAAGGTGGGAAAAGTGTGTGTATACACACACACATATATATGAATATATATAAATGACAATAGGAAGTAAGAAGTCAAAGGGAAGAAAGAATGAGCAATAGAAATAGAGGAAAAATGCAAGGGTGTATTTGCCAAATGTTTTTCTTGGTCCAAGAATGGCCCTGTTGGGGGGGAGGGAGGGTGGGGAAGGAACAGAAGACAGTGGGTGAACGAAGATGACTTGGACAATGATGAGTTGTTTTCTAGGACACAGGGCACTGTCACAGCATCATTGTGTTCCGTTTTGGGCCCCCCAGTACAAGAAGGACACCGAGGCCCTGGAGTGTGTCCAGAAAAGGGCTACGAAGTTGGTAAAGGGCCTGGAGCACAAGTCCTGTGAGGAGCGGCTGAGGGAGCTGGGGTTGTTTAGTCTGGAGAAGAGGAGGCTCAAGAGAGACCTTATTGCTGTCTACAGCTACCTGAAAGGAAGGCGTGTTACCTCTTCTCACAGGTAACTAGTGATAGGACTAGAGGGAATGGCCTCAAGTTGAGCGAGGGGAGGTTTAGGTTAAAAGTTAGGAGACATTTCTTCTCAGAAAGAGCAGTGAGGCGTTGGGACGGGTTGCCCAGGGAGGTGGTGGTGTCATTGTCCCTGGGGGTGTTCAAGGAAAGGCTAGACGTGGTGCTTAGGGACATGGTTTAGTGGGTGACATTGGTATTAGGGTGATGGTTGGACCCGATGATCTTGGAGACTTTAAAGCTTCAGAGCAAATCCATGTTTGTACACTCAGACAGATTTTAATTATCAAAATTTCTTTGAAATAGGAAGAAACTTTAGAGTTCCGAATGTACCTAAATGATAGGAATGGAGGAAAATAGGGTGAGATGTTTACGTAGAGAGAAACTTAAAAAAAAAAGGAAAAAAAAATAGGAAATTCTGCTTCAGTGTCATATGTGCATGACAAAATTTGAAAACAATTAGACTAAAATGCCAAAGAAATTAAAAATGAAACATTTAATCTTTAAGCTATTACTAATAGAAAGGAGTACATCCCAGAGGAATTAAAAAAAAAAGTGAATAAAATTTTGAGTTTTCTGGATTTTTTGATTTTACTATCCTATATGTTGTAATCTAGAACATTATTTGACTGTATATCAAAAATTTCAGTTTAGGAATGAGCTTGCATTGTGAACATATATAAGGTACCGGCATTTGACGATAAGAAATTTAATGATCCACAGCCAGAAAAGTTAGGGAAAGCAAGCAATAACACAGCACTGAATGTACTCATTCCTTCATCACAAATATAGGCATGGTTTTGAAATGCTGTGAAACTGGGTGATACCGAGGTGCTCTGGTAATGGGGGCCATATAAAAGTGAAGTAGATGGATGAGAACAGATGGAAACCTGAGGGAGGGAAATGACCTGTCCGGAATTCTGCCTGCTCCTGTTGTTTCAAAAGAGTATTTAGCGAATCCATAGGACTTGGTGCTATATAGAAATGTCATTTCCTTGTGTTTCCAGTCACTTGGGGGTAACAAATGGACTCCTTCACCATGCTGTAATTATGAGAGGAAAAAGAATTGCTTACAGGATCTTTGCGTAATTCAGGCTGAAGAGACCTCAGGAGGTCTCTCACACAGCATGGCCAGGTCAGACCAGGTTGCTCATGGATTGATCCAGCTGGATCTAAAAAGCTTCCAAGGACAGAGACTGAACAGTCTCTGAGGGCAGTTCCACTGCTGGACTGTCTTTGTGGGGAAAAGGTCCTCACCATGCATCCCGTCTGAACCTTTCTTACTTCACCGTATGCCCATCCTCTGTTATCCCACTGTGCACTACCTCATCTCCTCAGTGACCCTCCCCTCAGGGTGCTGGGGACTGTTGTAGGTGCCCCAGAGCTGTCTCTTCTCCAGGCTGAACAAACCCAGCTCCCTCAGTCTCTCCTCACAGGGTGGGTGCTCCAGTCGGCCTGGGGACCCTCTGCTGAAGTTGCCGCAGTTTACTGATGCGTTTCTTGTATCTGGGGAGAGCCGGGGGTTAAAACTGGATATGGTGTTTGAGAGCAGGCTGAGGAGTGCTGAGCAGAGGGGGATCAGCCCTTCCCTGCCTGCTGGCTATATGCCTTTTAATACAGCCAAGAAAGTTTTGGTTGCAAGGCACGCTGTGGGCTCATGTTTGGCTTGCTTATATGTACCAACACCATTTCCACCGTTTCCACAGGACTGTTCCCATCTAGACACCAGCGTATATTGTTAATTCCTTCCCAAGTGCAGGACATTGCATTTGTCCTTGTTGAATTTCAGGAGGTTCCTGCTGGCCCATTCTGACAGCCTGTCCAGG
Source organism: Anser anser (assembly GCF_964211835.1). NCBI lineage: Eukaryota > Metazoa > Chordata > Aves > Anseriformes > Anatidae > Anser > Anser anser. The sequence goes on from NC_139724.1 coordinate 60,031,045, forward strand.
TCCTTCTGGATGGCAGTGCTGCTCTCCAGTGTGCTAGATCCCCCAGTTTGGGGTCATCCGCAGTCTTGCAGAGAGCGCACCCCATTGCTTCCTCTGGGCCATTGATAAAGATCTTAAAAAAGAATGGGGCCCAGGACAGATGTCTGCTGTACTCCAGGTAGAGGATGGTCCATTTACCACTACCCTCTGAGCCTGGCCATCCAAGTAGTACTTTACATGCAGTTGTCCACCCATCTGGTCTGTAATGTCCTCAGTTGGATGCAGGAATCTTGCAAGAGACTGTGTCAAAAGCCTTGTGAATGTTGAGGTAAATATTGCCCATTGAAGAAAAGTGTTCCAGGAGAATTTGCTCCTTGATTTTGCCAGGGAACAAAATTAGGCTGATTGGCTTCCCCAGGCTGTTCTTCTGTGCTTGTCTAAGACTGGTGCAAGATTTGCTTCCCTGCAGTTGTTCAGGACCTGGCCTGCTCCTCAAGACCTTTCAGAGGTGATGGAGTGCCCTTACAAGAGCAGCAGCTGGCACTGTGAGCCCCCTGCAGCCCATCTAGTCCCCTGGAGACCTATGGGTCCAGATCTCTTGAGATCCATGGCTTGATCCTCATCTACTGCTGGTCATCTCCTCCTCAGACCCTGCCTCTCAGCACTGAGACCTTGGGGACTGCTGGTGAAGACAGGACCAAAAACGGCATGGGGTACCTCAGCTTTACCTGTGTCCAGTGTCACTAAATCACCTGCCCAGGTTTGGGCTTACTGTACTAGAACAGACCTGTGTTTCATAAAGACTTACTTTAGACTTGTATCCCCCCGCTACTCTGTTCTTTGAAAACTAGATAATTCATTTTAAGCCCTCTAATTAAAAGAATGGGCACAGTCATGTGAACAAATGCGACGGTCTACCTGGCCTAGCATCCTGCTTGTGTTGTTGGGTGTTTTATGCCACTTCAGAGGAAGGAGGCTGGCACAAACAGCTATAGAATAATCTGTCTGCAATGAAACTTTCGATTTCAACTGCTTTCATTAGGGACTGTCTTTTCCTGTGAAGCAGGGGGATTTTTATCCTTGATGTCCTCTGGACTATGTTTTCACGTCCTACTTGACAGAGGTAATGTATTCAAGGGGAGTATATGCCATTAATTTACAGTGATGGCAATATAAATGGCAGTATATTAATATTTTTCATATTCTGTATTCCCTTCTCAATACATCGTAACATCCCGTTCACTTTTTTGACCCCTCATGTGTATTGAGCGAACATCTTCATTGAAGTGCCCATGATGAATCTCGCATCTTTTTTTCCTGAGAGGTTATAACTAATTCAGAATCCATCAGTATGTACAAGTGGCTTTAAATTTGTTCCTTCTAGTGTACCCTACTCTGCACTTTTTTCACAGTGAATTTCATCTGCTGTCAGGTTGTCCAATTACCTAGTTTTTTAAAGGTCCTTCTGGAGTTCCTCACAATCCTTTGTAGTCTTGTCTACCCTAAATAGTTCTCTGTAGTCAGCGAATTTCACATTCTTATTACTTACAGCATGTCAGCTTTCAGTTATTAGTAAATATGAATAACTGCGCCATTCACAGTATTGATCCTCTGGACATGCTTTCTTTCTACACCAGTTATTTTGTGCTCCTTGTTCCTCATTCCAATCCTTTGGTCTTTTAGTTCACAGCAAGAATGCATCTATAAAATGTGTGCGTCTCACTGAATATTCACAAGAAGTAATGCTAGATATGGAGGCTGGCCTCCAAGGTGTCCTCTGTAGTCAGGGAAGTGAAGTGGCCTTTGACACAAGAATGTAATCTTAGGGTTTGTGAATTTCTTCAGAGGCCTTCACTATCACCCAAGAATACTTGGCCTTCATGACTGTTTCTAGGTTTTCTAAGTAAATTCATACCAAGAAGCTTCTGAAAAGTCTATATAATGTTCCTTCACTCTAGATTTTCTTCACTCAGATTGATTTGGACTCAGAGCATTCCTAATGGGACAAAGCAGCCCTTTTTCTGAGGAATTCTGTTACACCCCAGTATGTATTTTGTGCGAGCAGTAGTCAAGGCACATTCTGTTTGAAGAGTAGAAATCATGTACCTCTAATTACGTGGATTGTGTGCAACTTCTCTCCTTTTTCCTTGAGTTTGGAAATGCAACCGTACATTTGTATTAGTATCTCAGCGCTCTTGATCCTTGCTTCTTTCAGAACTGGGATCAGTGTTTCACAGCCAACCTTTGGGGCTGGAAACTGCTAAGCTTACAAGACTGCTTAGGAAACATTTGTCATGAAAGCTTGACAAGTGAAGGTTTTGTATACAAAAGGCTTACGTTGGTTCAAGGTTATACTGAAAAATTAATGGAAGAGAGATCTGTTGAGAGTAACATAATAGACAAACTGTATCAAGAACAGGAAATCCAATCAATTGGAGATAGTGGAGGTGGAAAGAGATCTTGGGAGGGGTAAGTATCTTACATGCCTGCCTATTTTTTGGCTTCCCTGGAGGTTGAGTTGTAAGACTAACCCTGGTTCTGAGCCAATACAGCCATGCTTACATTCTCAGAAATGATAAAACTATGAAATACAAACTTCATGCAGTATATAGAACGTATAATACTAGAACATTCAAAATAGTATGTTTTTATTCTACCTGATTTCCAAATACTGTCTCTTTGCCCTAACAGGCATATCAAGACAGATGTGCTATAAATGAGATCACATTTCCAAAAGTATCTCAAACTGAGGAAGGTTGGTGGTCCTGAAGGGAATAAACAGCTGAATTTGTCAAGATACTTTTACCATCCTGTCTGTGACAGCACCAGTCTGATGGAGAGTTGCCTATTCCAAGTATTGTTAATTGAGATGGATAGGGATTCTAAGAAAGATTTTAGGTTCCTGGCAATTTATTTTAACTGAACTATCGATACTCAGGTGGCCTAACAGGCATTCAGTTCTTACTGTTCTTAGGGAATCGCTTACTGGTGTGGTGTATTTGCCTGTTTTGAGGACTTTCTTTGCCATCTTAGCTCCTTTTTAGTAGTTTACACGATTTTTTTTTGTCTGTTGGCTTCTCATGGCTTTGTGTGTGTGTATGCATGTGCGTGCTTTATTATTTAGCCATACTATTTTGTTTTTGACTTTTTGGGGTATAAAAACCTGCTGTGACTCTAATAAAGTAATTTTAGTAGACTTCTGTGGATTTTAATTTCTTAATTTTCCCCTTTAGGGTCTATAACTAAATTCCTCATTTAGGGGAAAAGTCTCCTGCTTCAAGTTTAGTGTCATAGCACTACCTCTTGATAGGACCCTCACAGGGGATCCAATTTAATCACCCTGTGACCACTGCTACTTAATGGCTGAATTTTACTTCAGCCATTAAGTATTTTATCTGAACCAATTCCACTCTGTTACAGTTCTTGTTTGAATTGTTTTGTGTGCTCTGCAAGAAACCTCCTCTTCAGCACCTAACCTAAAGTGATAGTGGTAGCCGAAGATGTCCATTCCGACTGTTGTAATTAACGTTTATGAGTACACACATCTGCCAAACTCATTTGAATTCCAGTTCTGGCTTCCCTTCCCACTCAAAGGGGAGTGGAGGGGTGGATTTTCTCATGTGGAGACAAGGGTGGCTTCGTTCTTCCCCTTCTTACTTACATGGAGAGGACAATATGTGATGTTGGCATCACATTGCTCTGAAGGTGCACTCCCTCCCAAGGTGTGGCCGTGGCATTACAGTACCACAACGTCTTTCACTTCATATCAAGCAATTTTTCCTTGCCTTGTGTACTTTTCTAAAGAGAGAAAACCTGGTGCTCAAGACTCATAGTGAGTCTTTTGCTCTGCGTCAGTGCAGGCTCTGTCAAGCTGGGGCTCTTGTGCAGGTAAAAAAAAAAAAAAATTATTTTCAAAAGCTGCTATAAAAATGTACAAAAGGATCTCAAAAATAGATCCCAGTTTCAGATTTCTTCATTTCCTGTCACTACCCTGGTGATCTCCCAAATGAGAAGAAACACTTGGATTTACCAAACAAAATCCTGTGTTTCTGAAGTGTCTCACACAGCCTACGTGTATTTTTGTCTATATCTAAGGAGAGAGTGGGGCCCTTTCTTCTGAAAAGCTTCCTTACTACTTGCCTCAGACTCTGCAAGTGTAATCACCTTGATAAAACGCATGGCGTTTTATAGTCGCTCTTACACTGTGATGAACTCCTGGTGGTTGGAGTAGTTGCTAATGCTTCCTTGCATTTCTAATCTTTTGATAGAATAAGCAGAGGAGAGAGGGCGATGGTCCATAGTTCAGTTGGGCAGTGTGAACCTTTAGTTCAAAAAAACCCACAACATATCAGCAGACCATTTTCATAATGCAACTCCTTTCCCTGCCTCTTTTTCCTAAACCTCAGTGCTATGCAATGATATTTATTAGGTCAGATGATGTACTTTGCTCCAAAACATTCATATGGAGAAAAATGAACAATTGTGATTAAAATTGATTTTTTCCCTTTGGGAAGTTAGAATCAAAAATGGTTACCTGCTCATTTATGAAACAGATTTATTCTGTTGACATGGAGGCTTGTTTGAAATGTAATTGAATTTCTGTTACCTAATGGAAAGTGACAGTTAACAGTATTTATTTTCCATTTGTGTCTCAGTAGATAACATAACACAATTTTGATTTGTAGTTAGCTTTGGAATCTGAGATTGTTCTATCTCTGTAATTGAAAAGATGGGAGCGTGATGGCCTAATACAATCCTTTTTTGTTTTTTCTTTTCTTTTTTTTTCCACCAGTAAAGGCAACATTAGTACAGTAAACAGCATCTATTCTGGCTTAATGCTTGCACTGAGATGTTATTTTTGCATTCTGCCTTTCTCATTAGAAACTGACACATCATGATCTGGATTGATAATTCTTCCATTTAGACACTCTGAGCCAACCTATTTCTATGAGCAATGCCTCCCTTTCCTGCCCACCTCAAAATAACTTTTTTTACCTTGCAGACAGAACAGCTTTCTTAGTCACAAAACCACAATTACATTGCTCTCTTTTTTTTTTTCCACAATATATTTTCACAGCATGTATCACACTTTATATGGAAAGCCATCGTTTCATTTTTAACATTAAAAACAACGGATAACAACTCTGTTTGTAAATAGCTACATGCGTTATGCTCCAATTCCCCTGTCACTTTTTAGAATTCTGCCTTAAGTCCAGTGGTACTGAAGAAGAAACACTTCTTGGAGATGCAATTGTCTGCTCTTTCATTTGTCGTGGTGAGACATTTGCTGCCCTCTCTAAAGCCTGTTCACCGTAGTTACTTGTCTGGTAGGTGATTGCATCTCTGAAAAAATATGTAGTGCTTGCATTACAATACCAAGGGGACTAATAATGTAGTGGCACCCAAATGTTGTGGAGGAGCTTGTTTTCTCTCATAATTGCATTAGGTAATCAAATGGATTGTCTTCAATCGTAGATGGTACAAAGATACTCCAGAGCAAAAACGTGGTCATCTCGGTGCAGCTTCCCTTTCCAGATGGCCCAGACAGAGGACACTAACCATCTCTATTGATTTACCAGCTTCCACTGCTATTTTTGCCATCACTTATTTAAACAAGTAGTTCTTAAACCAGTAGTTGTGCACTGTCCTGTTAGAGCATTTGGGAAAGGGTATTATTCTGAAGATATTTTTGGTATACTAAAGTGTTCACAAAGTCAAGCTTTTTATAGTGTATCAGATATCACAACTATTAATTATTCAACCACCAGATTTTTTTCCTTCATGCTGATGAATAAATTAAGAAGTCATTTTTTATGAGCTACCTTGATTCTTAAGTTGATTTGGGAATAGAAAATAGGAATATGGCTCTGTAGTTTCTAAAGTGGAAGCTGAAAGGAGTTTTTGTACGTCGATATCACGCTAGCACAAAGAAGGATTGTTTCATTGGGGTTATTTTAAGAGTTTGCATGTGCATAAGAAGCACAGAAAATGGATACAGATTTTAGAAAATCCAGAAATAGTTCCTGAAAAACACAGGAGCAGTATGTTTTATAGCTTCTGCCTCTAGGTTTTTAGGTGTTAATTCACACAAAAATCCGTGTATTTTCAAACTGCACTTCATTAAAACCTCAGTGATTTCTGATATGAGCTTCGCAGAAGTTAAATTTATCTATTCAATAAATAGATGAAATCATAAATAATAACAATGCATAAGGTACCCTAAATTGACAAAAATCCAAACTAATATGAACAGGAGACTTGCTGCATTGAATATGAACAAAAAAATTACAATAAAAAGCATGAAATGTGTCATATTTTCAAAGCTGCCTTGAGTTTCTCTGCAGTATTCACAAACCACAGATTTTATCCTTGTTCCTTGCTTGGCCTACAGTATTCATAGGTTGAGACTTACCATAATTTAAGACCTGCTAATGAACAATTATTTCATGCATCATTTTTAATCGTAGTACTGAATATATAAATATGCTGTTTCAAGTGATGGATATCCAAGCTTGTAATGACAAAATATTTCAATACATTTTAATTAGACCTGGAGTGGAAATTTCAATGGGTATTGCCACGCATGCTTCTTTCCGTGTGCAGAAATACATGTATGCATATAGAGGTACGTGTGTATGTATGTGTGTATACATATATGAATGTAAGCATATATATATATTTAAAACATGCCTCTGTGTGTGCACGTATACATCAGGAAGTCTGTTGTGACATAGGTTACCGAATGATAACCTACTCCTGAACACCTCTGTTTTCAGTGGCTGCCATACAGCTGAGGGAGCTCACAAAAGCTTAATGCCCTATACTGTTTTGTGCTGAAAACATTGACGTTGGTGCAAAATATAGCTTGCAAACTTACAAAGTTCAGGTGACTCACACTTTTTTCCCCCCATACCCATAGGTACCTGGCAGTCTCTGGCAGGCGGGGTAGCCGTATTTGTTCTTTTTTAACCCCAAGTTACGGCTGTGTTCTGACCTTTATGGTAATTTCCTACATGCCCTATTCTGATTATTCATTTTGGGAGAGGTTTCCTGGTAATTTCATTAATAGTTTTGAGCATAAAACAACAAAATTACCTCAGCTTTTTGTGGAATAAGCAATCTTTTGCTGAAAGGTGGTATCTGAGTAGGCTTTATGTGGAAAACCACAAATATGAAATACAGGGCAGTACTCTCTGAGAAGAAAATTACAAGGTATATGCTGTTTCATCAGTTGTTTACATTTATTTGTTCCTTTCCTACTGGAAGTGCACTGATCTCTGTTGGTAACTGCGTAAAACATCAGTTTTAGTCATAAAGAAGTGTTCCAAAATAGTCAACAGCATGGCAGAAATGAAAAGACGCATTAGAAGTAACTAGATCTGTGGAAAGGCTTCCAATGGGGAGAAATTAAAAAGCTGGAATTACTTAGTTTGGAGTGGAGATTAATGACCAAAGCCATAGGAAATGGTGCTACAAAAAAAAAAGCCTGGTGAGATTTCTTACTCGCTTTTTTTCGTCATGTAAAGGCTGCAAGGGAAGGGAAGCATCCTACTACCATTAACTTATTTGTTTAGGTATTTATCTATTACTGTATATTAAGTATATTAAATAAGAAACTGCTAAAGGTTGCACGCAATATGTGTGTACTTTTGTACCATGAGCAACGAAGACGTGGGCCTCAGTTGCTGTGATGATGCTGATTACTGCTCACTGGAAAGGAGGGTTTATGGTGTACAAATTCCCCATTTTAGGGATTTCTTGAAGTAGGGTGTGTAGCACTGAAAACCTGTTAAGCTTTTTTGTAGCTGCTAGCCTCCTCTGCCATTTACCACATGCTGTACAAAGACAAGTTGAAAACAGCACAGTTATGTTCCGGAACAAGCCTTTGGATGAAAAATAAGAAAATAATTCACTGTTTATTGCTAGGCTGGATAAAAACATCATGAATATCAGTGCTTCGTGGCAAAACGAAATCAGGAGAAATTTTCATCTGTAGTATTTTGTAGTGGTTTGTTACAGGGTGGTTTGTTGCAGGTATTTTTCAGCTTCTCAGTCAGCCAGTAGTGGCCGAGTGAAGAAGGAGGTGGTTCTCTGCGCTTCCTGGGATCATCAGTTAGACGTTTTGCTGTGAACTATAGGTATTTCGACTGCTGTGTGAAATGTAACTTGATGTGGCTTTCTGTTTCATTATGTGCTCTGTAGAAATGGCATGTTTGAAGCTGGAAAGAGGATGGGAGCCAGCAACCGGCGTGACTGGAGGCCTTCTCAGAGAGCTGAGCTCCTGTTTGCCGTTTTCTGCTGCTCAGGTTCTCTCATGAACTGGATTTTCAGGGGATTAATCATGATGAAGATTGTTAAATTGGTGACACAGGTTGGATTGCATAAATAAAGTATTGAATCTGGATTACCTACTGAAATGAGAATTTACCTGTATCTGTCAGAGGTGGAAAAAACTGTATGGGTGAACATCATCTGCTCATTGGTTTATGGACACGCTGTCCCACAGAGAGCGTCACAAATACACAGGATGCCCCTTTAGTGCAGGGCTTTGTTTTTAGGTCTGTGACTAAGCTGTAAAATCAGAGGTAGGAGAACTTTTCTTTTGACTAAGCAATTGATGGCATTTATGTGTATTATTCCTGCTAGAAGGTCTGTGGAATCTGATGAGTTCTGAATGTGTGCACCTGATGTAGAAAGACAAGAATATGGAAACACAGCCCACCAGTTTAAAATATCAATTTTTCTCCCTTCTGTCCTGTTTTCATTACCTTTCAGCTTCTATTACCTGACAGCTTTGTCAGTGGTACTTTTTTCAAGAGTCAGATGAATTGGGATGGGGTTGAGCTCACTGGGAGGTGATGCCAAATCCACAGCCCAGGGGGAAGCGCAGCTGTCCTTGTCATGAGGTGCTTTCTCATTTGTCTGCCTCCCAAACTCTTTATCCCTCTTGGCCCGCCTCACACATCACTTAGGGCACACTGAAACTGAAGTGAAGGGGAATGAACTCAGAGGTTAGAGCAGATTGCTCCATCCTTCCCACTCCTCTGTCTGAAACGCAGAGTGCTTTCTCCCTCTCGTCTTCCCTGCAAGCTTTTATGTAGAAAGAGGTGAGTATCCTGCCAGGCATCCCAGGCTTGTGGTTACGGAAAGGAGAGGACAAGGAAAGCCCTGCTCATATACGAAGGGGCAGTGCCTTTTTTTGTCCCATGTTGTCACTGGGTCTACGTACAGTCCCTTTAGTCTCCATGGGCCATTCTGTATTTGTCACATGTTCAGCGGGTAAGGGAAAGTTAATGCTAATTTTCAGAGCAATGCAACTCTTACTATATCTTTTTATTTAGTCCAGAGTTCAAGAGCTTGAGCCTTTCAGGAAAAAAAAAAAAGCCCACGTACATAAACATGCAGATATCCAAAAGTTATCCTTTGGTGTTCTCTTAAAAGTTGCCTCAGCTTGTGTTCTTGAAAAATCAGAGGTAGGGATTCCTCTTTGAGATTTTGTCTGCTGAAACCTCTCCTCTTGAATGTGCAAACTACATAAGGTTATGCATGAAACGAAGGAAAGTTCTGAAAAGGTTTTCTAAAAACGCTGTAAATAGTAGGAGCTTGTACACATAAATGCATTTCATTGCAAAGATTTTGGTGAGTGCTGTGTACGGGCAGTGCTTTGAAACGCAGTGGTAAGCCAACTTCTGACAGTGCCTGAAGTTTCTATATACATAACATTTGTTCTCTGAAATTTTTATTGTAAGCTCAGCAGCATGAAAGCGGTGGTGTATTCCAGCTCCAGCTTTGATGAGCAGTGCTGAGCTGTGAAGGGGTTTGGAGAGGGAGACTTCACATAACTCTGCTCAGGTTGGAAAGAGAAACTGGTTCTCTCCAAGTTTCAGATCAAGACTAGTGAGCGTTTCGGAGGAGAACTGAGGAGTGGAAGACTCCTTAAAAAAAAAAAAACAGAAACTAACAACATACAAACAAACAAAAAAAACTGGTTGCAGACATTGCTATGAATACTCCAGCTAGAAATTTTAGAAAAGTGCGGAATCTATCCCAAGTAACAGAAATAAGGGAGGGTAAGTATTAGGAGTAATAATGTAATTAGAGGGGATTTTCAGTAGCAGGATTCAAACTCTTAATCTCTTCTTTTGGTGAAGTTTTTGATTGTTTTAAAACCAAGTCATGCATTTGATCTCAAATAGCCCTATTTTATATGTCTGAAACACTTCAAAATACTTTCTTTACCAATTCCTTTTTCAACTGTATATGCTGAAATATCCTTAATTTTCTGCTGAAATGCAAAGTGATACGTTTGGAGGGTATTTCCTGAATAGCTGGTGACTGCTAAAAATTGCATCTAGGATTGGTATAAATTTCAGATTTTTGTATTAAAGGATTATTTACTATAATCATATATTCACTATGTGAGCCACAGTATTTAGTTTATTGGCACAGCACAAAGTTTGATAAAACAGGATCAGTGGCTGAGTCTAATAATTTCTATATTTAAAAAATAATACATTTGTTAATAGTGAAATTTGACAGAAGTCTACATTTATTTGAATAAAAAAAACCTTTATGCTGACAGATTTAGTAGCGTGTATTGAGACTTGCTATTAAGAAATGGTCAGACATTCAGTCTTCAGATCCTGTTTTTCTCAAATTCTTACAATTTATGGAAATTATTTATTCACTGCTGTATTTGCTGACAGAATGAATACATCTGTACTTTATGCGTAGGTAGACTTGAACAGATTGCAGAAGAATGGTAAGACCTACCAGTAAGACCTACTTCAAATTAAAGTCGACAGTGTTTGGACCTGTGAAGGGATTTATGAACTGACCAAAATAACAGAGATGTATTGAAATTTATAATAATTACCACTCTAAAGAATAAATCAAAACTTACTAAAATTGAATTGTATGTTTGAAAGTAGTAGAATAGGCAGCAAACTCAAAGTGACCATCTGTTACTATGGCTGGAATGAAGCCTGTTGACACGGGATGGGGCCCATGCCACGAACATCAGGAAGCCCTGCATCTACCTTGACATCCCCGTGCCACAGGTGCAGGTGTTACCTTTCAAATAGTACAGGGCAGGAGCAACAATTTTAGTTGTGGTCATCTGTGGTCATCTAATATTACTCAGTCACGTTGTTACCGTGTGACAAGTAATCTGTAACAGTGCTAAACTTGTAATATTTTCTCACTCTGTCAACTCCCTCGTTTTGTGTCTTGCTGCATCCCATGGCATTCTGTGCATGGAGTCAAAAACAAGACCTGGGCTTGGAAGAGTCCCAGCAGAAGCCAGGAGGCAGTGAGGTGGTCAGACGCCGCCTGCTTTGCTTCTCTCTTGAATTGTGTGCTCCTCAGGTACTCCCTTGGGTGCATAATGGGTAAAAAAGCTTATGGGGATTGGCATGACTTGTGAGGTGACTGGGAAAAGGGTCACGGGCTGATGCAAAATCCCTAATTTGCAGGGAATTCTGCTATAAACTTGTCTCTTTTCATCCTTTTAATTACACAGATTGCTAAGGCATAAGTAGAGAGTAGTGGTTTTATTTTTTTTATGTTGTCCTTTTTGGATAGCAGCTTATTGTGAGTGCTTTGACAGTGGAATTCTTCCCGACAACTGTTTGTTTTGAACGGTATAGATAACCAAACTCAAAACAAACAAACCCAAAACAACAATAACAAAAATAAAACCAAAAAAAAAAGGCACCTGGGATTAAGCAAAATATTAAGCAAAATAGTTTTTGTTTCTGAAAAGAGCCCACATTCCTTTTCGTGTCGAAAAAGAATCACCTATTTTCTTATTTTAAGCAAGCTGGCTTTGCTTGTTTGTGTGTCTGTTCCCAAACAATGGACTTGAGCTATGCTGTTCTGAGATACACTTGAATGCAACACGTTTCTGACTAAAATAGGTTAAGCCTACAGTGTTCATGAAGGAAAACCTTGGAAAACGTTCAAACAATCAGAGCATGCAAATTAAGCTTACCATGAAAAGTTTAAAGGACACATTTTACGTGTGTAAATGTATTGATTGCTCACATATTAGGTGTCATTAAGGCTTTACAAGTCAGTGCCATTCATCAAGTGGAACTTGTAATTTTGCTTTTATTTTGAACTTATAAGAGAAAGAAGGGGTAAATTGTGCATAATTCCTGGCCAGATGGACTTGATCTTGTGAGATACCTCACACCTACCAATCCCCTTGATCTTGTAGGTGACACACATGCTTAATGAGATTTTTAGTAACTGAGAGGATCTGCTGTATTCCAGCAGTCACTTACACTGAAGCGAATGGGATCTTTCAGGTGCTCGCTACTTTTTGAAATCAGGCCACATCTTTAGGTTTCTAAATAAGGATTTTAAGAAGGACTTTGGCTTCATGGCTTGGTGAGGTCAGAACCCAATTGGTTACTCCTTTCTCAGCAGCTTTGAGAATCCTGTCATTTTTTTTTTCATAATCTGCTTCCTTCAGTTTCTGGTGAGATCAGCCAACGGCAGCCAAACCATCGCAGGACAAAAAATGAAAGAATTGGTCCATTGCTTGTATGACAGTCCCTCTCAGTTCTGATATTTCCTTGCTCTTTAATTTCACTTTTCATATTTGTCCATGTACAGCAATCTTACTTGTCACTGCATGTTCATAAAACACTCTATGCACTGCTTAAATTGCCCTCTGTCAGGATCTAATTCTCAAATACTAAAAAACAATCATTCTCGAGACTGTTTTTAGGTAGGTAACGTTATATAAATGACAGTGCTGTTAATATAGTGGATGGAAATAGATTGATTAAAATCTTCTGGTTCCTATATGTTTCTCCTACCTCTTTTTGTATGATCGGGCCATTTTTAATTAACTGCTTTCAACTCCACCTGAAAAGCAGTTTTATAGACAAATAACATTAATGAGCGTCTTTTTCTTGTGATCAGCATGTAAAATCTTGCAAGTGAGAGCAGGCTTTTGAAGACAAACCCATGCCACAGTTTCATCACTGTTGTGAAGTACTAACAGCCCGTGTGTGTGCACATCTGGTATTTGCATGCGTAAGTTAGGCTTGCTCAGTTGCACATACCTGCCTTGGAAAGTCTGCCCTGCAGTTAGTTCTTAGAGGATGTCACATATTTTTCTGGCACGTTATGAAAGGCCGGGGAAGGATCTCTGTCCCTCACAAGATAAAAACACAGACACACGCTCCTGAAGTTTGTGTCCACCAAGGAGTGCTTTATATTCTTGGTACGTGTTTGCCATTTGGGGAGGGAAGGAAGCTGAGAGCAGGTGTGACAAATCAGGTAGATTTTGGCTCCCTTTGCCACAGACACAAGAAGCAGATGGCGCGGGTCGGTGCTTATTGAACATACGGAGCGAGCACAGGAGTTACCAAGCTAGACCCTCAGCTGCACTTCCCTGTGCTTTCTGCTTGCCATTTAGCTGTGAGTACTTACTGCATATGTAGAATATCACATCCGTTTTCATTTTGTCCTCTTAAATTCTCTCTTCTCTTTGGTTATCTTTTTTCCTCTTACATTATTGGTCTCATGTTGGTCTCCTTTGTTATTTTGCTCTCCATCTGACTGGATGCTGAATTTTTAACTGGAGGGATTGCGTGGCCAAGTTGCTAACAATAAGGAGCATGCCTCGAATTTGCTTTTGTGCCTGCTTTGAAGACCAAGAGAGAAAATAAACCCAGAAGAATAAAAAGCATAATAAGCATACCCACTAATATTGGGAGCTTAGATGCAGGTGTACCAGAGTACAATAGATAGAATTATAAATGTTTCCCTTAAAATGATAAAACCTTCTATATTATCAGCCATTGAGGAAGGAGAAAAGGAGGGAGAACATGCAACCAGCAGAAGTCAGTGATTTAGCTGTGAAGCGTTAGACTCATTGAACTGATTTTTTTTTTTGTAAGTCCACATCTGAAAATCTTAAAAGGTGATAGGGTTTTGAGATAATCCTTCAGCTTCAGTGGGAGTTTCTTGGCCCCCAGCACCACTTACCGCAAATGAGTCTGATTGTTTGGAGCCCTAAACGTGAGCGTAAGTGCTTGAGGCACCCGTCAAGGAGAAGCTTGGGCTTGGTCATTAGTGGCCGGCCATTTCTCTGTAGAAATAATGCTGCGATTGGCAGCAGGGGTTGGGCAGGACGTTCTCCCAAGGTCCCTGCATTTGTGCAATCTCTAAATATTTGAGAGAGATGAGAGAGTGGCCTCAGGCCATAGTGTAGTACTTCGTGGGATGCATTTGGCCTCTGGGCCATATTCACCTCTGTGTTTTTACTTAAAAGGAAAACCCTAGCAAATCTGGCTACTAATGAACGTCTTAAAAGCAAATGAGGAAAAGCTGGCGAGGAGGTGGTAGGGCAGCGGTGGCTTTGTGCACTGCTTGAAGTCTTTGCTCACTGTCCTCCTGCAGCGTTTCCCTGGGGAAGGGCTGGGGAAGGTGCAGGAGCTGAGCTCGTTGCAGGTGGGTGCAGCACCGCACGCCTTCTCCTTCTGTGCAGTCATTTGCCCCGCGGAGGGAGGGCTGCCTCCCTTGTACTGCTTTATTTTTCCTACTGTTAGAGCCACCCCATGTACCGTGCACATATGCTGGAGACCTGATTTATAATTAAGAGCAGCTGGCCATGCTGCTGTCCAAAATAATTTCCCCTAGTGAAGGATCAGAGGAGAAAAACACAGACAGGTTTTAGTGTTCTGCTGCAAGAAGGAAAGAAGGAAGGAAGAGCCTTCGTGCCCCACGTGGTTGGGTGAGGTTTATTGCCAGCCTGAAGAACCAGGAGCTGGGAGCCTCTTCCATTTATGAGTCCCTCCTGTGCTGTGCCAGTGGTGAAAAAAAGAAGTTAAAGTTGCCTAAAGGCAGCTTATGGGGTTTCCCCATATAGCTTATTTAACTTGTGCTGGTGGCTGCTTCTGCCCTGGTAGTCTTCAGAAATGCAAACGGCTGAAAGGTAGGGAAAACAAAACAAAACAAAACCAAAAAACAAACCAAACCTAAAACCAAGATCTCTCTGTTACTGCAAACCTTTACCCTCATTTTCCCAGGCATGTTTAGCTCTCCTCTAGGAACTTAATAATGTGAGGGGCATTTTTATAGTGCTCCTGGAAAAAGATGTTGCACCTAGTCTGGTATGGCCGACTGGACTCAAACGGAGTCCGTTCGTAATATTTAGTAAGTATAGTGGAAGCTAATCTCATATTATGATTTTTTTCCTCAAATCTGTATTTTTAGAGTGAGTAAAGCAGGTAAAATGGTGAGATGTCTCAAAACGTTTTGGGGTAGTCTTCTTGGCGTGGCTTCTGTTGCAACGTTAGGCCCCCGAGGGGCGGTAGGAGCGCAGAGCTCTGCTGCTTACAAGCTGTATTTAGGCAAACTTTTCTTTCCCTGCCTTCCCTTCTCTCAAGCAGGGCAGGACGCAGGGGAGGAGGATGAGGCTGCTAAATCCAGCTCTTGGTGGAAGAGCCCTTCTCCAGTGTGATCAGAGGAGAAGGGCAGTGCTGCTGGCTGGTGTGCTTCTTTCTCCCCTGCCCACGCCTTTCCTGAGTGATGATGATGATCCTGCAGACTGTGCTTCTTGGCCTCCCCCCCCCCTTTTTTTTTTATTTTTTTTTTTTAAGCTAACTTAAAGACTGCCACAGGCAGTCTTCTTTTGAGGGCTTTCACTGTCAGTAAATACTGTTGCTAGTGAGGTGTGATCATTAATCTCACATACACCACTATCTTGTGCCCTCAAGCGTGGTGACAGTGTTGCGGGTGGCAGAGATGCCCAGCTTGTGCCTTTGTGGCCTGTAATTCCAAACAGATGGAGTTTTGCTCACTTTTTAACTCTGTACACCTCACTTTTTAACTCAACACTCACTGAAATGAATCGGCTGAGCTCGGTTGTTACACTTTCACAGCAGCCTCAACAGAGCTTTGCACATTGGGTGAGTTGTGTGCCCAAGTGGAGGGGCTTGACTACTCGCAGGGTTAAAAAGATGCAGGTATCTGTGTGTTGCGTGTGCTCCTGAGGCTCTTTGTGTGACCTTTGGCAGTCGCCGGAGCATCGTGGTCAGTTGCTGTCTCTGGTCTGCTGAGTGCCAGGTGCAGGCTGAAAGCTTGGGCTGCAACCCAACGCAAGTCAAGCAGTAAGGTTATGCCTTTACTGTACGATGATTTATGCAGGCCTCCACAGTGGGTATTAAGTTGGCTAAAAAATGGATGCTGTCCTTTTTCAGGGCATTCAGCTCTGCCATATAAATATGCTGTTCAGGTCCGAAAATTTTTATAAAATGCTGTTTCTGCCAGACTAACTAACAGGGCTTATCCAGCAGTGACACTTCAATAGCAAAATGTTTTGTGAATGATTTTAGCCTATATGTTTTTGTCTCCTGCTGTGATCCTAAATATTTTTACAAAGCTATGTTTGAGAGATGTATTCACTTGGAAGGGCTTAGAAGGGGAAACTAAGAGGTAGATTCCATAGTCACAGACTATTCCGTGATCACAGTCTGTTTTCATTAGTTTGAAAGTTAAGATGCATGTATGACTGTTTATATTGAAAATACATGTTGGTAGATAGTGTTATAAGGCTCAGATTTTTGATCTCAGGAAAAAAGAAGTGTTAAAGGTGGCTGATGAGGAGGTAGCTGTTTGTCAGATGTCTGGCAAGTTACATGCTGCTGTAGCATGCACCTACTAGCAATAACAGAAGGAGCATTTTCAGATTGCAGGTCCGATGTAAAATAGTAAATTTGTCAATAATTGAATTATGAAACAAACATTCCAATTGTTATTTTGTTCATGTGATGGACAGGCAGTGGTTCTTGCTTGTACCTGTCCCTGGCAATTATTAGTTTGCGTACTTAATGTGCCCCTATTTTTCCCATTTTCATAACAACTGCATTATGATGTGACATATCTTTTCCAGATATTTTGCTTGAATAAATAAGTAGGATATTAAATTCAACTAGGGTATTAGATTATAAATTAGTTCTGTAACAGGCGTCATAATGTTATTTAGATTTTCAGTTTACACAGGCCTTGTAGCAACTCCCCAGAGCTATGCTACAGAATGAGAGGAAGATGTGAGCTGATGTAAGAAAATTGGTTTTGGTAATATGCTGATGTCAGTAGAGTTTTGCTGTGTGGAAAGATATTTAAATTAATGTTTTTACTTACTCTGTTGTACAAACTAAAGATTGGTAATGATTTCAAATTACCAATTTGTTGGTGTTTGGACTGTGCATACATGACCATAAATGTCTTTTCCCTAGGAAGGCGATGTTTATATTGCAAGTTTGCATATGGGTTTTATTTTTTTTAACAAGCAGAGCAACGTATCCTGAACTTCCCCATAATATAAGCATTTCGTTTCATGTCAGCAGAATGAAAAAATTTAAGAGCATTTATGGATTAAAAAACCCGGCGTGGCTAGCAGGTACAGACCTCTCTGTGTCAAGGAAGAATGAACGGACTTACAGTGCTGGTCTTGAATAATTGTATCATGATTAGCAGGCACGGTGACACCGTGTTGGTGAGGGAGATGTGAAAACATGCACATTTATAAGTACATTTATTAGTCAGATGGATGGTAATGGTAACCTGAAGAGAGAGCTTCCAAGTGAAAAGATTTATAGCTGCTTACACAGGTATTCTGTAAATACTGGGATCCGTACCCACTGTGCTGTTTTAGATATTCAGCGCAAGAGCAAAGGTGAAAAATAACCGTGAAAGAAAGAAGATGTCCTCCTGAGCCGTTTCCCGAGATGATGGACAGGAATATTGGTAGGGGTCTTAATTAAAATCAAACCAAACAAAACCCACCCCCGTTGCCTTTATTAATGAGGAGTACCGGAGTCAGGGAACAGATTATCTCCCCCTCCAGAGAAAATTGGCAGATGGAGAAAACGTGTGTGCAGGTATCAGCAAGATTGCCTTGAAACCCCCTCCGCTGCCTGTCACCGCCGTTTCGGAGCCTTCCGTCAGGGCTGTAGCGAGGCCGGGCGCCAGCCGGGGCACAGCCTGCCCGTGGTGCCTCTTCTCCATCCCCTTTTGTCTCCCCCTTGGTGGAAGCCTGTGTCGAGTGGAAGGTCGAACAGCAGCACTTTTTTTCACCCCTTTGCAACGCGGCTCTCTTCCCCAGGAAGAGGAGGTGGTGATGAGGCTACACATCTCTGTTTATTTTTTATTTTTTCCAGCCATGCACGTGCCTCCTGCAGCCTTGGGAGCTATCGCCCCACCTCGCTGCACTGCCTGACCAGGCCTGTGCTGAAAGGACTGTTCTGAAGTAGGAAGGAGAGCAAGCTCAGGCCTGAGAGTTTACTGTCCAGGTCTTTCACATTTTGGCTGCCCGTTGCTCAGAGCTATGGGGCTCGTGCAGGTATCCCGGTCTGAGGGCCTCTTCCTGCAGCTCTTCCCTGCCTTTGTGTCAGACCTTCCTTCACCAGGAAGCAATTCCCCTCTGGTCAGTTAACCACCATTTATATTAGGTCTTTCTTTGCTTTGGTACCTGCTAAAATCCACTCTCTACACATACACACACAGTGAGGTTAATAGGTGCTAACAGACACATGGCCTTTAATGACGGGGTCACTTATTTAAATGCTTAACTCTCAACTTAGGAGCCGAGAATAAGTTGGAAAAAAAAAGTCAAGAGGCACATCCTAACGCTGCACATCTGTTGATAGTGCAGGCATGCTCCTACCTAGTGCTTCTGTGCCAGTTCATGAGCCTGGGCACGCTTTTATATGCAAAACATGTCTGGAGCCCACATTCCTTGTCGCATCGTGGACATGCTATGTACATCCCCTGCTCGGAATGCGATTTGTCATCTAAATGTAGCTGGTGTTAGAGTCTGAGTGTCTCGTTACTGTGAAACATTTTGCCGCTTTTAAAACAACTTGAACAAAGAGAGCACTTCATATTGCACTTTGATGTGTGTCTTTATTGAAAAAGCTCCTCACCATTGCTGAGGCACTGAAGCATTTGCATTAAGTGATACAGGAGATGCCATAGCAATTTCGTGAGAATTATCCTCTGCAATGAATGTTAGATTAAACACCTAAGTAAAATCCCTTGAAAGTGGCCAGAAGATAAATTAGAGCAGAGCTCTACCTAGGTAGAATTAAATTATGTACCTTCTTTTAAAGATTGTTTTTAATTGATTTGGCGCATACTCTTTAGTTAGTTAATAATGAGTGTTGTACCTGTGGCTATATGATCACTCATGTGAGTTAGATTCACAGCACGAAGAAACTCCCTTTATCAAAGAAAACAATTTCATAAAGGGGTTGTCCCCTCTCACTGCTCTGTTGCTGATAATGTGTCTGGACTGTTTTCTGATTAGTGCTCCAGTGTTATACTAATATTGAAGACGTTCTGTAGCAGATAAATGCAGGATTATCGCATCATTTTAGCAACCTAATTTGTTCCTTGCTTGCACACTACAGCAACTCTCATGTCTCAACCCCCTCCTCCCCATTAGGGCTTTTACAGCACCACAAAGCTGAAGCGAGGGGGGAGATGGGCATTGGACGAGAAGAGGACAAGATTATAGGATGAAAACATGGAGAAAGGAGTTGCAAGTGGCTGGAAATTTTGCCAGCACGGAAATTCTTCCTGTTTAACTTCCATGGAAGCCTGAGTCTGGATGCGATTGTAACTCGAGTGAGCGTGGCTGACGGGAGGTGCGGGGCTTCACTCAGCCTGGCCGCACCAGACACAAATGTCGGCACGTGAAGGATGAGTTAGGTGTTCTTCTCTTCTGTTTCCTTGCAGTTCTCACTTGTTAATGTTTTACCAAATCCTACGTCTAAACTGATACCTAAGACAAGTATTTCCAAAGACTTGGACCTGAAGGTAGACACCCGCATTTGGAAATGTCATGATGATGGACAGAGAGGAAGGACCCTGTCCCTAACAAGGTACCCAAGTGCTGTGGATCAAGAGAAGAACAGACGCAGAACCATGAAGGCTCTGACAGGGACACATCCTTGCTCACAGGGGTCCAGCCACAACAAGGATGGGGTGGGCCCATGAGAAGCGGGCTGCAGCCTGGGACCGACAATGCTGAGCCTCTTCCATTCATTTTGGATGCCAAAGTCCTAAGGTGATGGTGGCAAGAAGGTGTCTTGGAGGTTGCTGTTCTCACTTATCTGTGGTTTCAGACTTCTGAGCTAATAGGGTAATGCCCTGCAGGTGGGCAGAGGAGAGAATTCCTCTTTGCTTGGGGAAATCTTAAAGGTTTTGCCTTCAGAGCCCTGCTTGGAGAGCATGGAGCCTTGCCTCAGGTCCCCGTTTGGGCACAGCAGGGGCACATTTCTTGTCTTCAGTCACTCTTCGATTTTAAAAAAGAGCCTTAAGCAGCACATTACTTTTTTTAGTTTCCTAACCTCTAAAAACAGAAGTCTAAATGAAAAAAAAATCAACCTAACAATTAGATAGCTAATGTTTGCATAATTTTAATTATCACACATTGCAATTATTTCTAATTCATTTCAGTATACAAATCACTATTTTCTATATGGCACGTTGTTAATGTTTACTACTATAATTACTAATTTGCAATATAAGGCAGCAATTTTATAGTTATTCAGTTATGTATAATTACTATGTCAAATAGGAGACAGCAATTAACACTGAAATGTATTAGAAATGATTGTACTAAAATCACTCTAAGAATATTTGACGCATAACTGTGATGCAGTGGAAGACGGACTGCGTTTTCCTACACTTTTCCCCAACCATGCTTTCGTGCCATGTATTTATTTGAGATCCCAAAGGGATTTAATCCTGCAAAAGTTCGTTTCGCCATCACATTGACATTAGAGTTAGAGCTAGGACTAACGGGCAAAATGCAGTGAATCTTTTGGAACAAAATCTCGTCTGAGGTTTTAGGTGCCTTGCTCCACGCTGGCATTTCAGCAAGTGCTTCAGCGGCTGCTTAGAAAGGAGATGTCTGCCTTGTTCTGCTGCCCAGAGATCTACACGGTTCCAAGTCAAAATCTACGTTCCCGGCGAGTTTTGAGCTGTAACTCCGGCAGGAGGAGGGAGAGCCGAGGCCTGGGACCCCTGCAGGAGGAGGGAATGAGAGCTGCATCTCCCTCCGCACGGAAAGCGCCCTGGGGCAGGACGCTTCAGTGCTGAAGCTGGGCCGTGGCACTGTGAAACGAGCACAAGATTTGGGGGCCAGGAGAAGGCAGGGACCGGAGGGGCTGGGGCCCTTCAGGGAAGGCAGAGACTTCCCTGAAGGGTTTTTCTTCGGGAGCTCCTCGCTCCATGGGCAGGCCCACTGCAGTGCAAGGACGGAACAAAGTCCTTAAAAAATGACACGCTTAAAGTCGTCTAGGGAATCAGAAAGGGGAAAAGTCCAAAAGTCCAGTTTCACATCCTGACCCATACACCATCTAAATTAGCACTATCACTTAAACTCTTGCTGTGTGACAATTCTTTTTTTTTTTTTTTTTTTTTTTTTTCCCAACCAGGGATTTAAAATCTGGGCAGCTCTAAGCCCTGCTAAACAAAATTCATGGCTGTACATCTTAATAAAGCAAAGAGGAGCACAGCATGTCAAACAAATTCGCCTCCTTCCTTGGTCTGACCGTACGGCTGATATAACCGCACGCGGCGGTGGGAGGTCCAAATCGGGCCCTCGGTGTGTTAACAGAGCATATTGACTTATATCAGTCCTTTTGCCTGGTTTAAAATTGATCCCCTTAGAAAAGTTAAATATCACCTATGTTTGTAGATTGCTAGACAGCTATTAAGATAATGCTTTTATAAATACAGATGGTGCCCTTATCAAAATTACATGGCAGTAAATAGATGCCAGTAGAAATAATATGACACTTTGATTAGCTAATAAAATGAAGCACAAATAGAATGGGGATGCTAAGTTGCTCTGACAGTTTTCATACCGTCTTATTTATTGCTTATTTAGCTTTGATAAGTTTCTATTACAGTTTTTGCTTCTTAAGCAATTCCTTTGAACTCTTAATTTTTGAGCAGTAATCTGTGTTTCCCTGTCTTGGGGGGAAGATCCTCACTGTCAGTAAGCTTTTCATCACGATGGTAAACGTTACCATTCTTTTTAAAGTAAATTGATAGGCCAAATTGCGTGCTGCAAGTTGTGGAGGTAGAAGTGGCAGAGGGTGCCAATTAATCCGTTACGTGAAAAATATTGATTACAGAGTAAATTATTGCTGGGAATAGGGCAAGCGATGTTGGTTCACTGATGTGGCACTATTTATGCCGTGGGAGATGCAGAGGAAGTCTTTTCCTTACATCAGTATGTAGAGTGACAGCAGGAACATCCTGCCAGAGGATTATTATGCTTTTGGGAGGGATTTATGCTGAGAAATTTGCCTAAATACTAGGGCAAGAATCTCAGCTGTTTAAAGCTGGTGTAACTTCATAAGCTTCAGCGGGACCGAGACATGGTCTTGCCAATTTTAAACCTGCTGATAATAGGTGCGAGGGAGCCACTGCCTGATGTTCGAGGCATATCAGCAAAATGTCCTCGTGGACGCAATAGCTGCTGGGGTTGTAAATGGCAGTAACAATCGGGAAGCACGGGCACCACGTGAGAAGTGTACAGAGTAAGTGTCATTAACACGGTGTCAACAGGATGATGCTGACCAGTACTACAAACTTCTTGGCACCTAACGAGACTTGCCTCAGTAACTTATAAGCAGAAAGTGATTAAAGTGTGCCACAGGTTTAGAATCAGCTTGGAAACTTTCGATTGCTCCTGATTTCTCAGGGTGTGCGAAGTTCAGTTTTGGTCTTTTGCTGCAACCTGTCCCCGGTGATGAGCCTGCGGTGTAGCGGAGTTCCCAGTGACTGTACGGAGCTACGTTTCCTCTTCTGCTTGAGAAAGACAGATCTCAATGCCTGTGTTCCTACTCGCGGTGTTTTCCTCTGCACCTTGCGGATCAGCAGTGCCATGGCTAAACACGACACCCAGTTCTCATCAGTCTTACTCAATAATTACTGCTAATTAATGCTCTGACAGGATCACTCTGCCTGTGGCCAGCAGAGTTTGGCACAACCTCCGGGGGACCAACCGTCAGCCAGATGGAGAGAAGGGAGCGAGCATCCCAGCTGCCACGCTCTCCCGGATCTGCACCGAGCATCTCAGCCCGGATCCCTATAAGCCAACGACGGCCGTGAAGCACAGCAGAGTTTTTTCTGTGTTTAAAGGCCCTGCCTACAGCTAGGACTATGCTTGGGTGACAAAAATGTGTCTTGTCACATCCAGACAGTTGGTGTGAGGACGCACGACTTGTGCAAAGACTGTGGGCTGCATGGGAAGGTTCCACCTGTTGCACCCTCACCAGGAAATGTCAGTGGAAATGGCAAAGGCAGATTTTAGATTTTATCTCTTTGGTCCCTGGCCATCAAAGTTCCTTGCAGAGTGGAGTGTTTCAGGGCTATGTGAATGCTTTACCCCTGATTAATCCTGTAGTCCAAATGTTTCCTTGTTGTCAGAGAGCAGATAGGGCATGTATCTAGTTGCCAGATGGAAAAATCCTCTCACGTGTCCAGATACTGGCTACGTGGACCTAATGGAATTACGTAGGTGTTCACGCTTTCGCCTTTTGTTATAAAAATTTAAAAACCTGTTTTCCAAATAAATAAACTTAAGAAATCCCAAACCATAACAAAAAAGCCACCTTCTGATTTCACATCTTTATGGCTATATTGTCAACTTGATGCATGAGGTTTTAGCTGTAAAATCCCTTTAATGCAAGTGGGAGTTGTACAGCTGAAGATTTACACACTGACTTTAGAATAATATTCCTTCATCTGCCCCCCCCTTCGTTCCCTCCATATTTTTTCATTTTTACTCCGTAATGAAAAATACAGGCTAATTCAGTGCTTCTCCTTCTCCAGTGAGAGACAGGCACAATGATCCTTTCCTGTCCCTTGAACACACACATGTCAAGGGGCAATATATGATTAATAAGGTGACAATGTAAATCTTACTAGTGTTTCCTACCCAAAATAGTGTGAAGCACTCAATACTGCAGAACCCCATCCCAATGAAAAAAATACACAGAACTTTTAAAAGCTTTTTTTCTTTTTATTTTCTGGATGACTTTGTCAGCCTCTCTGGCTAAAATTTTCTTCACTCCTTATAAGTAATGTGGTTGACACAAACAGATGTACATAAATCTAACATTTCAAAGAAGATCATGCCATATCCTATCTGTATGACAGGGCAGAATTTGAACAGTCTTTTGCAAGCCTGTGGGCGTAATGCAAATTCCCAGGGCTGGAGAGAGTTGCTTTTGCTCCAGAATTTCGAATGGTTGTCACCTCATGTTAAAAAAATGGGCTCACGCCATACAGCTGGGTTATAGAGTTTTTCCTTCCACGTCTTCGTAGGTGACAATTGGCCTAAGTGTTGAGTCCTTTGGGATTGCGAACAGTAAAAACACCTTTGTTTCTATTGTCCCTAATTTCTATTGGAAAGTGCATTTTCTCCATCTTCCTTTGTCCATAGAATTTGCATTTCTTACTAGGATACTGCTTGGGAGCAACTTTGTCTCTGTATCGAGATATGGATTAGGTGTTTTCTTTTTCAATCCAAGGGAAAAGGAAGGACTTGTCACCCTTCTGGGTGGGGCGATAATCCTACACAGCCCAACGGCTGTTGAAGCGAGAACACAACCCAGATGGAAGTCAGACTACCGTAAGGAAGGCACTTTGCCAAAATGTTTGTCTACAGAACGGCAGAGATTAAAGCACTCCCAGCTCTGATTGGATTACCGTGGACCAGCAGCACTTTAATCTCTACCACTGTGGCTCTGGGGGAAACCAGTGATTGAGATGTGTGGCGGGACCACGCTGGAGAAGCGGATGACTGTGCTTAGCTCTTTAATCTTCTAGTCTTGTGGCTGTAGTGGGAAAACATTTAACTGTTGCAGCAGAGAGAGAGAAGTAGGTAGTGAGTAGTTATTGCACCTTGTACCGTGTGAAGAAAATTCAAACAGTGCTCTTTCCCCTCCAGAGCTGTAGAAATAGCCTTTGTGAGATAGCCTGACTCGGAGCAGCCTGAGTTGATGCTCAAAACACACTGCTGAGTAAGTTGGTGTTTGAGGTTAATGTAAGCACGTAATGGCCGCTGCTGCAAGTCATCGGTGTAAGGTGCGAGCCTGGATCGTGTCTTCAGCTACCGGCAGATGCCAGTGGAATGGTACTAAGGCAGAGTGTATGTAAAGTAGTTTTTCGCCCTAGTCTGACAATAGTTGGTATTTTTTGGACTCATCTTGAATAATTTGTGTTTAAACACCTTATATTTCGTGTGCAACAGTGGTTGCTAACGGAGCTGTTCAAGAATGATGCCAAGTATAGGAATGCCCTCTCGGAGGGAGGAGGGATGGAGAAACGTGAAATACTAGAAACCAACTTCGGATGATATACAGGTCAGTAAAGAGACAAAAATAACAGTGAAAAATAAACGGGGAACTGAGCAATCTCTCTTGTTCAAGTCTCAGTCAAGAAAGGATACATGCAGTAAAGAAAAGAGGCTGTGGGGTAGGCGGTGAAATTGTCGTGTGAGATGCGAAGTGTGCATTTGTGCCTGACCTGTGGGTGCAGCACGGAGTCTGAACTGAAAGGAAAAGCGTCCTTCTTCCTGTGCAGGGGTCCGCAGCCTGAGTTCATCTTTGTGCTCCTGCTGATGCTATTCTGGTGTTTCTACAGCAGACTGCTCCCAGTCCCATGGGAATGAAGCTGAGGGATGCTGTGAGACAAATGTAGTCTCCAAAACCTGCCACGGAGATCGGATTTTTATTAAGCATCAAATAGCTCCACGTGAAGCGAAGAACCATCCTGGCTAGCAGTTTCTTGAGCTGTCAGAAAGAGGGAAGGCTCCCTCTTGTCCAGCTTGTGCTGGCATGGTGGGGCTGGAGGGGCAGCAGGGTGATGCACGCTTTTCATAACGGGAATAGAAATCCCTCCCCGCAGGGCTGAGAGGCAGGCTGTGCTCAAAGAGGCAGGAAAGTCACGGGGCTAGTTCTGTTGGCTTCGGGAGAGCTTAGGGCACCAGAAAAAGGCGACTGTCGTGAATGGAAGAGGTCTTAATTTCCATTTTCATTTGCCACTAGGAGTCTGGTCCTTCAGTGAGCAGGCTGCACGTTCAGCCTTTCTAAAAATACGTACAGCTTGAATCGGAAGCATGTTGGATGCCATGCAGACTTCTTTAATTTTTAAATGATCCTTCAGACTAGGAGGGTAAAGCTGTGTAATCCTTATGTTTTGCACGCTATTGTGCCAGCCTTTTCATGGTGAGAAGCTAAATATTTTTGTCATTTTAGTTAGCTTATATACACTGCTCTTGATTTACTGGCAAAGGAAAATGTTTGATGTGTCCCACCCCTGATGTCTGCATTTGGATGCAGGGTGAAGTGAAATGAACCCTAGAAGCCAAATACTAAGTTCCTTTCCATGCTTTTATTAGCTTTTACTTGGCCAGTTGTAGTGGCTTTTACATAGAGAGCATTGTAAAAATGTGTTTGTGGAAGACACAGCGTAACTTAATAAATGCGCTATACATGCTAAGAGAATGGATGCTCTTTCCCTAAGTACAGAAGCTACATATGGTGCTGATAGCAAATGCCATATGCTTGTAGAAGAGGCTACGTTTGTACAGTGCCTTTTTCTGAGACCAACTACTCTGAAAAATACCAATTCTGTTTCACACTGCTGTTTGTGGCCTTTTGGGTTTGTCTTGCAACTTCCATGCGATGCTCCCAGTCAGAGTGGACCTGGACACCTAGGTCCACATGTCTTTTCAAGGCTATTTAATCCCAACAGTGCCCATCTGAAAGATCTAAAAAGCCCCTTACCCTGATCTTGATCCCACAAAATGAGGCCACCTGGCATGTCCTGCTCCTCCCTGGGTGCTCGCTCCCGGTGGCACAGCGTTCAGAGGAAACTGCTCGTCACCAGCCTCACCTGTGGCCTGCCGGCAGGGGCCTCGGAGGCTGGGGAAAGATGTGAATCCAGGTATGCCACCTGTCTGTTGCCCTAACCATCAACGTACAGCGTAACAGGGATCGAGAGCAGCTCCTCTGCTAGGTGGCGTAGCAGGGAGCCGCTGCTGCTTCCTTCGAAGAACAGAAGCGGGTGCTGACGTTCAGGAGAAGGTGCTGGGATGCAGGTGGAGGCAAACTGTTGCCTTTTCTCAGGGAATTTTGCAGGGGGGTAAGACTTTGAATGTACCCTGCCTTGAACTTCCCTGTTTGTCTGCACGGCCACGTGTTTTCTGAGGTTTCTCTCACTGTAATGCACCCCTGAGGTTGACTTCTGTGCTCCCTCGGGTCCTATGTGTCTACCTCTGGGTTTCAGAGACTCCAGTTTGGGGCCATCTTTCTAAGCATGTGTGCCTTGTAATACCTAACCTCGAGGTGCCTGAGCCCCTTATTGGATCCAAGCTGCAGCCTAAACCTGCTTACTTAGAGATCTGATTAGGTGGCAGCCGTACCTCCAATGGTTACTGCTTCCAGGACTGTCCCTGGCTTTTTAATCTAGACATGTCTGCAAATCAGTTTACAGGGGTTGGTTTGGATTAACTAGCTCTCTCTGAATGTGGCATGCATAAATAATACCCAGCTGCTAGCGATTCTCGGCATTTTTAAATTACAATTTTTGTTTGTTCAGTAAAGAAAAGCATTTGAAAACAATCATGTAAGTAATTGCGCTGGGTAGGCTTTTTAGCAACAGGCAACAGAGAGTTAACTCTGGGTGTTGTCAGCTGCTTTCAGTTCTGAACATGTATTGGATTCGGAAGACAGCCATGTAGAAAAGAATGTTATCTTAATGTGACAGCAATCACAGACACTGCTATTGAAAACTCACTGTTGCTCTCCCCTCCAAAATTAACATCATAACCTTATGTCAGTGGCTCACTATTATCCTAATACCTGTTTTTGGATTCTGTCCAGTCCCATTAGATATCCCCATGTTGATTGCTCTGTTACTGGTGAATGTTAATTGCCTCCAAATCTCAATGGAGTTCAGAGGCATGGGGAAAAAGTACTGACTGGTAAAGCTGCTGGTTTTATTAACAGGCAAGTAAATAATAAATCTGTTCAGAGATTTGAGTGAAGTGCCTGAGACTTGAGATGTAAACAGCTGATTTCACGTCTTTCTTTGCATGTCTGTCATATGTTGGTAATGAGATAGAGGAGTAAGCCATACTGAATGTGAACATTTAAGTGATCGTGGTAGTGCCTGTCCAGAATCAGTGCACTTGAAGAAGTAGTCAGGCTCCATATCCTTCCCACTGGGATTCTTGTCTGCTTGACATTAAGTGATGCCCCTTATTAGCTTTCAAGATGCTTTTTAGAGTTACTGGGACTATTTAATTAAAACGATGATGTCAAAATATGGTTATAGCAACGCTTGTCACATGCCATTTAATATTTTTCCTCCTCCTGGCAATGCATATTTATGTTTTTTTTATAGAGGATCTACTCCTTTGCATCGCTCTGAAGGAGAACTGAAATCTTTATGACTTGCCTGCTTTTTGTCTGTTTGTTTTAATCACAGAATTTTAAACAAAGTCCCTGCATGCTCCCTCATCTCCACACCCGAAACCTCTAAATGGAAAATCTCCAGTATAATCCCGTTGTAGGTTTGCTTCTTGTGGCATATTTCCTGGTTTAAATGCCTGTCTTCGTAGTTTTTAGTTTGTAGAAACGTTGGTAACACTTGCAGAGCTGAAGTAAGTGATGTGAAGAATACACTGTAATCACACACTGCAGCATAATTACATATTTTATATCACTGGTTTTCAGTTGGTAGATAACATTTAATCTCCTAGTAGAGATCTGTAATGACTCATTTTAGACACTGACCCTCTAACTTCATTTCAGGAATGAAATATTTCATAATCCAGTAATGTCTGTCTATACCTTCATGTCATGTAGATAAAGAAAAGCAACTCGAGGCACCCACTGCTAGATTGCTTAACAAAAATAAATGTCAGCAGGTGAATTGCTTGCTGAATGCTAGGTGAAAGTCAAACGGGAGCTGAACGTGTGTTATGGCTATAAAAAATCTATATTAGAGCAGGTGAAGCAAAGTTGCTGCTTTTGTTATTTTTAGTGATCGTAAGGCTGATATAATAGAAAAACCAAACAATCTCAACTTGTTTTCACATTGATCTGATAAGCATTGTGAATATAGATTAAAGCGAATTTTTTAAGTGGTGAAAACACGACCAGAAGCCAAGAACCTCAGTGTGAGACTCGCTCCAAAGAAACCTCACTAGAATGAAGGAGTGAGAGAGAAAAACAAAATAATTAATGGCATTTTTCTTTTAGTAGAAATGAGTTTAATAGGCAACTAGTGTTTATTATTGAAATACTCATGTTTGAACCTTGTCCATATTTTTGCCAGATATAGTAAAAAATGCATACAGAAAATGAGTGTTGTGCCGAACTGTGTGTTTGTGAGGCCTCTGCAGTAAAGATGGTGGGTGATTGAAACTAAGCTTCTTTAGCCACACTGACGCACGTAAATAGCTGCCAGGATTTCACAGCTTCTGAGCATTAAGAAGGCCCCGTTCGTTTCCATTCTGCAAACGTTGGTCACGATCTTTGCTGGCTGGACACTTTGAAGATACGCTTTTCCTGTAAAGCCCTGTGTATGCCTGCATCCCTCCATGGCTGTTCACATTAATGAAGAATTTCAGCAATAGGAAGGACTCTGCGTGTTACATTTCATGGACAATTTTACATTTCCTTTTTCATTTTTAGAGTCCACAATAACATAGAGTGTACACCAAGGCATAAGAAAGAATGGATAAGAGACTATTTTCTATTTGTTTAGTTCTACCAGGTTAGTATTATGCTATGTTTTTAAACATACCAAGACACCATTTTTTACTACGATATCATACTCCTGGTTGTGTGGCCTTGTCCCATAGCCCTGAAACATGTGTTTGTCCCTGAATTCGCAGGAATTTTATTTGCCTAGGCGGCATAGAGTGAGGCTGTGCATATTTAGCATAGTGCCCCAGCCCAACGCAGGAGAAGGTGGCACGTGCTGCTTGGCTGGTGTTTGGGCACGGCCGTGCTGCCTGGGTTTGCTCAGCAGCAGTGCACGGTTAAGTCTTCGATACTTAGAAATGTTATATGGGGCTGCGAGCACTCGACTCGGCTTTGAAAATGGAACGAAAACCCAGGTGCAGTGGTTCTGTGTGGGTAAAATTCATCTTAGGTGTAAACACCACCCTGCATTTGCATACATTATCAGAGTTTGTGTGAGGGATTAATTTGGCCCAGAGACTCTGTGAAGATGGAGTTCTTTGTGTGCTTGTGGATTACGATGACAAGAGAGGAGATCGCTTTTACTGAAGAGTGTCTAAGAGAAATAGGCCAAAAATAGAATCATTTCCATAGCTCAGAAATTCCCACAGAATCATAAAAAGTAATCAGCTGTTGGAAAGAATGAATTTTGTGCTCCTAATTTGCAGAAATCCCAGCAGTTGATACTGTGCCCAACCACTCACTAATACAATAAAATGTAATTACATAATTAAATACAATATAGGATTTCCATAATAGGGAACTTTATTTCCTTGTCACAATATGCAAGTCGCTGCTGTTGAAGCTCATAGTTTAACGCTGGAGCTATTATTAGATGCTTGCATACCACATACTATGGAGGAGTTTCCTGCAGTGGCACTTTCTAATTTCAGAGGAAATTGTTTGCTGTATGTAGTGGCAGTTTCATAGAAGGTTGCCCAAGATACGCCTTTTGGATGGAGAAGCATCTCATTAACCATGTTTTGCTTTGTTAATGGGTTCCCCACTGCTGCTTGTTCTAACTGATGGAATCTGTAGGTTGCCAAGTCTGTGACTTGTGGAAGCTTAAATTTAAGTGAATGGGTGATTCGATGGTGTAGAAAGTTTCTTAGAACCTGATTCTCCATTGCTGAAGCCAGTAGAAGCCATCATCATAATTGCAGAAGGAACCATTTAAATGTAGGTACAATAGAGTCTCTGGGTGAGTACTGTCTGTAGTGACGTAAAAGCATCAGTCCTAGCTTTGTTATATTTCTATTCGGACGTTTGTTTGCATGAAGTTTTGCAGTATATGAGATTGGTTTGTAGCTAGCAGAAACAGAGGAACATCTGGATCCAGCGCTGAGCAATGTTGGCAGGATGGGTAATCGTGAAGGTGGGATTCCTTAAACTTATGAAACTGATGGGCGAAGCATTTTCATTGTTTATATGTTTGAGGTCAGACAGAAGGAATTACTTGCGCTTTATTTATTTATTTATTTGTTTATTTTTGGTACAAGGTATATACATAAGAGAAGAGAGACTAAAAATTAGATTTCAGAGGAAGGAAATGAAGCCATGTGAGATGTAATAGTGTCCAAATAAATGGGTATGTAGCATCATCTTGAAAACACTGGACTTTTTATGTTCAATCAGATAGATGCAGTTAAAGGCATCTGTGAAGTGCTAAGTTGAGATAAAAGAGCAGTTCTGGTTATCTGCAGGTCAGGTGTTGGTGACTTTATTGGTTGCTTCTGCTTTTGCTTTTAGTTTCTCTTCCAGCCCTTTGCTGCACCCAAACTTGGACCCAAATCCGCTTTCCACTCTGACCTGCTTGCCTTCATTTATTGTTGTCCATCAGTGGCCTTGTCCTAATCCCATTAAAATCAATGGCAAAGCTATTACTGATGTCAGTGATGCAGGAGAAATCCCAGGTCTGCAATTCCTTGCTTGTCCTAATCAGTCAGATCATCATCATTAATTTAATGTAGCTTAAATCAAAACACGGAATACTTTGTTACCTGCTAACACGTGAAGTGCATAACCCCGAGCCTTCAAGCACAAGCTCGTATGCTGAGTTTCTCCCTAGCTGAGCAGTTGCCTTCCTCACATTTTAGCTAAGCTGCAAGTAGGAATCTGAAGAACTGCAGAGTCTTCGGGGTTGGCACACTCTGTTTGTACACTACAGAATCGACTGACTTGAGAGTAATCTGTGTAGATGTGCGTGTAGAGTACTTTCACAGTCATAATCTTGAATAGTTCAAATTTAATTATGACTGGAGATCCTATATTTCATTTATATGTAAAATTAAAAGAAAATATGCAGAAGCTAATCCTATTCCACGACCGACTCCAGATATTTCTGAGCTAAAATGTTTGTAACATAGAAATCTTATTAAAATTCCTATTTCTAGTCATTTTAATAGTAATTTTGTTTAAAAATTGCAAGACTGTGGTTTCATTTGACTGAAAGAAGAATTATGAGACTGTAGACAGACTAACTGCAGTTTTAACAATGCTAAAATCCATTATA
The DNA here is from genome assembly GCF_964211835.1 of Anser anser. NCBI lineage: Eukaryota > Metazoa > Chordata > Aves > Anseriformes > Anatidae > Anser > Anser anser. Next base: position 60,063,340 of record NC_139724.1, read on the forward strand.
AATCAGAAAAGGAGGGAAAAAGTACACATGCCATAATAATAATTTATTTGATGGTGCTATTGAATATACATATAGCTCACAGATTACGTGTTTCTAGTACACTAAAAATAAAAAGGCTAAGCACAGAAACATTATTTTTAATATGAGGATACAATGCTAAAGGGGAGAGAACTTTTTGGAATGATAATCAGGCTGCTGCAGCACCTGCAGCCTCCTGCACCAGTTGCAAACAAAAAACAAAAACAAAACAGAAAAGCAAAGAAGGCAATAAAGATGTCTTCTTCATACCTTTTTTTTTTTTTTTTCATGCAAATGAGATTCTCCCAAATTTCAGAAGTGTTATTGGGCTGTAGCTTTCCAAAGCCCAGTGTCAGAAATGCTCAGCTCCAGTACAGACCAGGAAATACGTGGTGGCTTGTCTCTGTCCTGTTAGTGTGCTTCTGTCAGGGCTGGTGAGCGAGGGATGGTATGCTTGCTGCTTGTCAAATGTGAAAACCTAGCTATTAACCTGTCCTGCATATTCTACAGGGGTCATTTAAATCCTGCTGGTCACCACTGGGATTTGCAGTGGGAAGCAGACTTTGCATCAGGGCCTAGAAACACATCTGTGATGCTCTGACAAGCTATAGGTAAGGCTGTATGAGAACATGAGGTAGGCATTTTTGATGCCCTTATGAAGAAGATTTACGAGATTTGTCTGAGCCTTCCTTTTGGCTTTCAGTGACCCTGTATGTCTACCAGGAACATGGTTATTGCTGTCCTTATTTCAGGCAAAACTGTGATTCTGAATTGTTCCTATTAGCAATATTACTGTCATGGATAAGAGGATGATGGGGCTTTCTCTGAATGAGTTGCTCAGGGTGAGGCCCAAAGCCTGGTCCAGATGCAGGTAGAGCTGGCTTCCTTATCTGTATTTACAAATTCTGTTTAATAGGAGCAATAATATGTAGCAGAAAAGGTAATTGTACTCATAGTTTAGCTGAAATGGGTTATCCTGAAGGACTGGGCTTTGTAATATTGGTCTGTGCTCTAACTGCTCAGAAATGCATTGTTGTGTGTTATTGCCTAATTGGCTAACTGTAATTGCCTACATTGAGAACTGATCTTAAAAGTTAATCTATGCTGGAGTCAGGAAGATTAATTGGGGCAATCACCATCCAATGGATTTCTAATCAAGTGACACCCACCCGAAATGGTGTGCTATGAGTGCAGTGTAGTCCAAAATGAAAGACAGACAACACGTGCCTCCTGACGTCTGCTGTGTCTTGTCCAGGAGCTCCTCCGTGACCCTGCACACCTGCAGGTAGTGCTTTGCACATGAGGTTTCAGAGGGACTGACTGAGAAAAGGCACGAAAGATTTGAACTATACAGTGCTGGGTGAAACCTGTGCACTTGCTTGCTCACACTGATGGAAGACTGTGGTTTGTGTTCCTTTCATGTTTGCTTTAAATATGCGCTCGGATTTGAGAGTGGTTCTGGTGGCTGGTAGGTAGGGCTTAGGCCAAGCCCTGGACATGGATCCACCTCAGTATGTGCCCAGTGGCGAACTGCTCCAGCCACCTGGGCCCGGCTGGCCAGAAAGGCCTGGTGCGGTGTGGGTTGGCAGGGACGAGGTCTGTCAGTGCAGTACCCGGGTGTGTTGGCCCTGCTGGTGCTGGGAAGTGGTCTCAGAAGGTCTCTACAGGTGCCACGTTGCTGCCTGCGTGGGCCGAGCGGCGTGGGCTGCGGCCTGCCACATGCCGTTATGCTAGGAAGGTCACAGCTACAACTTGGGTGTAAAGCAGGGTTTCCAAAGACGTGCTGAAAATTTGACGTAAATGGGAGCCTTCTGTACATGATTTGAAATCCAGTCCTACTACATGCTTCCACTACAACAGCTGAATCGAGGAGACGGAAAGCTAAAAGATGTTGGGTCATGTGGCTTTGGGGGGAGATGGACTCGGTGTACTGCAGTGAAATGTCACATTCCAGAGGCTCCTGAAATTAATAGTCTCAGTGTCACATCGCACTACAGCCTCTGCTCACATGATGCGAGTCCTGTTCATGCGATCCGTCCTGAAATAAGAAAGCTGTTTGCTTTGTTTGTGAGGCTTGTGCCACCATCACAACCTGGCAGGTAACATCATTTGATCACCTCGGCGTGCGTTAACTGCCTGCTCTGAAGCAGGGCAGAAGCATTGGTCTGACACACCGAGTTAAGCGTGAGAAGGCTCGAGGCAGCATCGTGTGCTGTCTTGGGGGCTGCTTAACGCGTAACGTGATCCAGCTGCTGAACTTTGTAAGGTTTCTATTTCTAACTTTAACTGTTTTTGATTCTTTAAAGGAACTTTGGCCTCCTTCCAGAGGCGACAGGATGTAACCGAATATCAGGAAGTGAGGCGCAGTCCGGGGCCTCGCCGTGGAAAGTCAAAGAGGTGGTGCTGGCTTCTAGAGATGTCACTCTGCGTTACAGGAGCGGTTAGCGTTCCTGGTGCTGTATGAGGACCATCGTCTGGCAGCCATTTCACGTTCACTGCGTGCCTACTGGAGTTTCTGCTTATTATGGGAATTCAGCTAAGAATAAGGACAGGTTGTACATTTGATAGGATGCTACCGGTTTCTGGTGCTGTCTTTTCTTCTTTGTTGAGGGTCTGGTTCTTGCTCTCCTTGAACTACATGAACAACTGGCAGCTGTGGCAGACAGAGGTTTACACGCAGGTTCATGGTGGTGATGCCTGAAGGGACCACTGTGGCCATCTAGTTTGATCCATAACATAAACACGCTCCTTGAACCCACTCCAGATTTAGTTCATTGTTGATCTAGAACCTCTCTTAGGGAAAATGTCTGATCCTGAAAATCAGTAGTGACAGGCAGTGTACCGCATCCCATGGTAACCCATGCTCCAGCAGTTAATTACCCATACAGGCAGCTTCATTTCTAGTCAGATTTCATGTGGCTTTGACCTCCTGTCATAAGATCTTCCTTCTGTTTTACCTGCTAGGTAGTCTTTGGATCCCAGCTACAGACCGGTGCTGTATAAAGCCACTGTGTGTGCTACAGGCGTCAGGAGGGAGTGTGGTGCTGACGGAAGGGTTAATGCTGCTCTGGTCCAGGGACCCGAGGTTGAAAGACACCCGCCTTGCTTGGCCAGGGTGTTGGTGGAAATGACCCTGACCTAAAGCCAAGAGGCAAAAATCTTTGAATGTTGCATTAGGTTATCTCTGTGCAAATTTCTGGCTTAGGTCTATCTTTAGCTGTTGAGAGACATCTTCTTGGAATACAATCCTGTTGGCAAGTGTGTAAATACTTTCAGCTTTAACTTAAACTCCTGGCTAAATGCACATTTTATTATAGAGTCAGAAACAATATTTGTCAATTACCATTTATTTTTTTATTATGGGGGAAAAGTGAATTTCATTTCAGTGAAAAAAAGAGTTTTCCAGGTTTACATTAGACCTAAACCAAAAATCCAATACTATTCGTGGTGGGAAGATTAAAATAATGTATGGGAACAGCCTGTGCTTTGCACTCTGCATTTCTGCTTCACAGGAGCAGCTGACCACTGCTCCGTAGCTAAGTGTCCATCCAAACACTGCTGCTGGCACCCGTGAGTTGTCACACAGCTAATTCCCCGTAGGGGCTTGCTGGCTGGGAGCTGTACCTGCGGCTCAGCAAAAGAAAAGGCTGGGGTTTGCCATCCTGAGTAGTCTGTGGGAGTTCCAGTTTCCACACAGAGGCAGTGGTGTTAGAAGGACAGCTCGCTGCTGCCGAGTGCATCCTTAGGGGCTCTGGCAGCCAGCAGAGCTGTGAGAGCAGGCAGGCCCTGAGGGAGCAGTAGCACGCTACCGACTGCTGCAAATGGGCCAGCAAGTGAGCGAAAAGAAAGAAGAATGGTGTACAAGTGGTGGAAAGTCTACCTTACTTTATTTTGAAAGTTAGTTTTTCTTGTAAAAGTAACAAAAGCAACAAGAATACCTAGCTTGTTTGTTTAATAGTAGCACTACCGAGTGTAATCAGCAGTGCCCCACTGGCACTATACAGTGGCATTTTGCTGTGCAATCTTTGCAGCCCATGGCAAGGCAGCAGAGGTTCCCCTGCACAGTGATTTCCTAAGCAGCCGCCACCACTGGAAGCATTGGTGCGCTTCATTCGTCTCGTAAATAGATTAGGACCAGTGAGCAGACTGCAACCTCCCCACCAGATTTCAGTCTGATCGAGAAATGCTTCTGCCCAGAGTAGAAGGAAAATGAAATAATTAAGTAACTGTGGAAAAGCTTACAGACTGCTTCAGTAAGAAAATTTCATAGACAAGAGTCTACACTCCAGAAACCTTCCCTGGGTCCAATTCATTTTGCTCATCTGAGAGAAAACAAGGGCACCCCGACTGCTCTCAATTGCTATATAGTATATAGGGTGAAAGACAATCTTGAGAGTGGCTCGCTGCTGGGTTATTAAGGATATTGTATCTAATGAGACCTTGTACTTGCAAGACCTTGAAATGCACCAGTGCCTTGCTTACTGCCTGCCAATGCAAGGTAGGGAGATCTGCATTACCCAGGTTTTCATTTTTCACTTTGATTCTTGTTCTAAAGGCACCAAAAGGAGAGCTCTGTGCATTTGTAGCTCATTTTTTAGGCCAAGTGAGCTTAATCATTTCCATGGGTTTCCATAAACTCGTAAGGTTGTGGTACAAGTTGTGTAATCAACCATGACAAGATTATCACTTGTCTTGAGGTGTATTTAGATTGACTTTTTAGGCAACTCGGATGTTAAGAATTGAGTTTTTTCTGAGTTGTATTGTCAGGAGAAAAATTGATCTTGAACAGCTGGTTGAAATGAAACTGTATCATCCATTAAAATTAAAATGATCATTTCTGAATAAAAGTGACTTTTAGGCTTGCTCCTGGCACCAAAATAAGCTATTAGTATATTTCTCTCATGAACACTACTTTTTTTTATTAGGAGACCATAAATATAATGTACGTTTAACCATTTATAGACCCTTACAGATGTCTCACAGCTCGTATTTTAAGACATAATTCCAGTATTATGACTCTGGGGTAAAACGTTTTGATCCAGAAAAACATATAAGTCTACATAAAGGACTGCGTATTTCTTACTCCTAGTTTCCAATGCTGGCATATTTTTTAGAGTACAAGTTTTATGCTGTTGTTTCTATATAAAAACAAGAAAGCTTGCTGGTGTCCTAAAACTTATGTATCCCTATCAGTTAGGAGCCTCTAATTGTGGCCTTTATCAGGTTTGGATGATACTAGCAAATAGATGTAAATGGGATATAAAATTAATCAGCTACTGTTCAAAAAGAAAGCATAATGTTTACTTCAGCTTTGTAACTAATTTGACCTCCTACAGTGGTTATTTTAATTAGCAGCATGAAATTTGGATAGTTTAATTTATATTTTGATCATGTAAAAATCCTCTTTCGGAAAGGTTTATTTATATACTGCCCAGGTACTCAGCAATAATGTTTTAACAGCATCTGTAAAAGCAGGGTGTGCCATAAAACACTTTTTGCTCTTCTTTAGCTTTACCAACAGGATAGTTGGTGGGGTGTCCTACTTTCTTGCTGCTCTTAGCTGGTGAAAGCGGAGTGAAGCAAAGTGAGCATCAGGTAATTAATTGGAAAAATAAAAATTTACTTTGTTGTTTCCTTGACAGATTCTTCTGTATAAAATGCTAACAATAACCCCTTATATTTCAATGATGGTTTCCATTCCAGCAGACCACAGTAGACTTTACAGACTTTAGGATCAATTCATCTGCTCACTGAAACCATGGCAAAGTTTGTGTAGTCTTCAGTACTTGTAGCAGTGAACGTTAGATGTCAGCTGGCAACAGTTCTGGACCACTTTGTGTTACGCTGCTGCTCTCTGGAGCTGATTACATTTAATGTCTTGCAGAATCAAGCCTAAGTAAACACTCACATAACCCACATACTTCCAGTGAGAATCTTGCATGAGGCATGTGAGCAAGGGCATGAGTATCGAGGCAGATACGGGCTTTATTTGCGTGTAACTGGGCAAAGTCCCTTCCTGGGTGTGAAGTACCACAAGTGCCATTGTATTAGTATCTGGGTTTAAATTATAAAATTAAAGTTTTAAGTTTATGAAAGATTTCCCTGGGATGTAGTTACACCATGAATCTTAAGGAGGAATGGTAAAATTCTGTGGGTCAGTGCAGACATTTGTAAACGTGTTGGTCCTGCAGTCATTAGTGCCACGTGGAGCCATGGCTCAGCCGAGCGCTGGGAGGGTTACTCACTCACTGAAGTCACTAGGAGTGGGAAAAGTGCCACTGGATTTGTTTCCAGAAAACATATCGTGCAAATACGTTTAACTGATAAAGTTTATTTAGTTTTATTTTTACAGTGAGAAGAACTTCATATGTGGTTCTATCTTTTAAGTGTTTGTGGAGAATTGCGAGTGCAAGAAGCAGGTGGATTAGGTACTTATGGTCATACAGACAGTGAAGATCTTGCATATGGAAACCTGTCACTGATCTGTGTGGAAGTTTGTCTGAGGAAAGACTAGATAAATGTGTTGAAAAAGTTTGGGAGATGGAGCCACCTATGAAGTTGGGAGCACTGTCTGGGCAATGCCAGCATCCCAATGCAGAATGACATTTCCAACAGTGAGCATTTTGTGGATGTTGATTTAAGAACACTCTCCGCAAAGCTCCAAGTGGAAAGTTTTGCAAACTGTTAAAGCCATTAAGCAATTAGACTAATCAAATGTTTAATCACCATAATTTCCTCAAAGAATGTTCGATACATACAGTGACCCTTGCAAGAAGCTAGATCAAAAAGTTACAAAGAATTGAGAAACTTTTTTTGAATTTTCTAGTCTTCAAGATCATGTATAAAATGGTGTCTTACACAGACATAATCCCAAAATGAATGTGATGTCTGAATGCAGACAACCTTTCCCAGATAGGGTCTCAAAGCCAATACACTGTAATGGACAAATTATGGCATTTATCCTCTGTTTTTATCAGCTTTGCTCTTCCCACAAGTTAGGACTGTGGTTTATTCAGAAATGAGATATTTGGATGTTTATTTAAACATTGAAGTCTCTTTTAAAAAACAGACTATTTTTCTCATAAAAATGACGTACCATGGACAATGCTGTGGCTCCTGCTTTAGAAAAGAGTAATTACTTACAACCACTCTTATAATATGCTTGCTTGCTAAATGCATAAATCTAATAATGCAACAATACAATGCTACAATGAGCTTCATGAATTGGAAAAAGATAGAATTTAAATGCTTTTGGCACCTGACATACATTTCTCACAGAAGGTCTATAATTTCCTGTATTAGAGCTAGCTCTATCCTTTAATGAATGCAGCTGGAAAGAAGAGCAAAGGATGTTTTGAGATTCATGTATTTAGCCTGCTAGGTACCATTTTGCTTATTACTTTTGATTTTAAAGCTATCAACCTTATTTGAGCAGTTTATCCTTTTTGTGAGGAGAAAATGGAAGCAAAGGATGGCAAATTGTGTTTGGAAATTAAGACTCAATAATGCAAGGTTAAAATCAGGGTCCCCGTCCGTTGTTGCTGAAGTGTATTTCAAATGCCTCGGTATTACTTATATGCATTTTGAGCCTGTGTTTGTAAATGTTAATGTGCGCTTGCCTGGCTCACAGTGCCTCTACGAAAAAGCAGTAGATTATATTGTAGCTCTCCGCTGTTTCTTTGACCTAAGCACCAGCCATGAAATTTTAATGCAATCTTCTCTAGTGTACGCAGCAGTCATACAGGTGTAAGCACAAGTCATCATTCCCACAATGAGCTCTTCAGCATTGATGCAGGACTTTCTTATTCCGCGCATAAGTTTGGTTTACAGAAGCAGCATCAATGACGAAATAAGCAGCTCTATATCCTCCTCACCATCACCAAAACAATTTTAGAGATCACTGGAAAAATGCAGTATTTTAAGGCTAAATCTGATGCTGAAGCTGGAGGTACAGTGGAAGTCAGTGGAAGTGGTTTTGAGAACAGTGTGAGGATACTTGGAGAACAATTTTGTCCATTTTAGAAGGACATTTTGCTTTATGGTCTCTTTTAAGGCAGAAACGTTGAGGGCAGTTGCATCAGAGCAATGCATGGTGTATCTCTGTGAGAAGGCTGCTGCGTTTCACCCACCTGTATTTCATAGCCTTCTCCAATTTGAATTTCCCCTAAATCATTTTGTACTGTGTTCCCAAATTGTTGAAAACCAGAGTCCTGTGGAAAAACTTTTGAGGAACGTCATAAAAATCTTAAGAAGAAAACCTTTCCCCTTCCTTGTGACATTGCCTGCCCTTCAGGTGTGGGGGTCATGTCAGTTCCTCTGGCCTGATCAGGAGAGATTACGTAGATCTTTCACGTGCTGAGCACCCGTCTGTGTTGACCAATTCCACGCAAGCCATCAAATGATTCTGCCTCACCTTTGCCCTGAGTCTCATTTAATTAGATCCGAGTCTACATACAATTCAGTCCAACTAGTCTCTCAATGTAAGTTGTGGTTTCTCTTTTTGGCTTACTCTCTACTTCTTCTGTGATTGAGGCTGTGGAATCTTGTAATTCATTTTGTTCCACCATTATTGATTTGGTGGCAGCGGTCCAAATGTTGAAAAATATTTCCCAGGTTGTTGTTGCCCTTGGTTTCCAAAGACATTGCACACGGTGAAGCGTGCGAATCAGGAATTGACGTCGTCGTAGTGCCACCAGGGTTTGAGGGTGCATTTTCAATTGTAAAAGCAGTTTATTGTTAATTAGAGAGATTTCCAAGGGCATCCTGATCTCTTGTTAGTCTGTGAAGAGTACCTGTGGTAGGCTGCTCTGGGAGGGGTTGCCAAGACCATCACTTGCGTAAATCCTGAATCAATTCTCTGATGGAGGAGAGTTCTCAAAGTTATATATATTTGATACTAATTTTCAAATTTGGCTCTTTTGTTAGTGGTCATTGCTTTTTCATTATTATTTAAAAATAATAAAAAAAAACAGACTATATGCCTGTCTATTGTAGCCACTATCTGTGCAATGAAAACAGCTGTGTTTCAGTTACAAGTCACAATTTAAGCATATTTCCTTAGCTAATTTGACTCACAGAGTGTTAGCCTTCCTCTGAGAAGCTTTCGGATGGCACAAGTATGACTAACTGGTGAAAGCTTGGGGAATTGGACCCTATTGTGCATTTTTTCCTACCATAATACCTGCTGTCTTATTAACATGTTAAAAGGTTGTGGCTTGAAAACCCAGTGACTTACCTTTGCACCGAAAGGCTTCATCTTTCATTGTACTGTTAGATGTCTGCTGGCGTCACAGAGAATGGCTTTCTGGGGACCCTTTATTGGGTTACGTGGGAACGCAGTGGGGTGGAGAAGAGTCCATCTTCTTCGGTGCCGTGACGGTATTTCTACACTGCATGCTTTGGCGAACGGTTTGAGTTAGTGTAAAATCACCCAGTTCTCCATTTTAGATGTCTGTTCTTTCTTTAATAGGTAACAACACCTTCGCTTATTCCAAAATGTGTTTGTATTTGCCTGTCTCTGCCTGTATGTAAAAAATGATCTTTATAAAGATGAATTCTTGTGTCTCTGCCAGTGCTGCTTTGTTATAATGGAATGACGAACTGTAAATAGAGTTGACTTAGAGGCTGAATCAGTTGTTGGTATTTTGTTAATAATAGTATGAGCTGCCCCCTATCAGGTAGTGTGAAAATAAATTCTGAGTTGTTATAAATGCCAAATAACTTTGTGAAGATTACTAACGCAGCTCATCAAATCTGTTTTGTCATGTATCAGTCATTTTGACCTGCTGTATGATGAGGTATATTTTCATTAATCAATATTGCTTTCTATTACACAGACACAAATGCCTTTTTAAAATCAAGACACTGCAAGCAGAAGCTCTAGATAGCTTGTTCTGTATTGTGCCTGCAGATGCTTGTCCTGTTTGTGTCGTAAACTGGTGAACATCCTCTACAGTTCTCCAGTGTTTTATTTTTAATAAATCTTTTGGAGTGTGAATAGCACAGAGGAGAATTATCCAGGTAAGGTGCTAACCAGTACTAGCTGTATGCGGAACGTGCTCCTGTGCTTCTTCTGCCATTACGTTGTCGCTTAGTTATGTGCTGGACTGAGTTTTAAATCCTGATCCTGACATTCATTGGATTATATGGATCAGCTCTTCCCTGTCTTTCTGAATTACCAAACTATTAAACTCTGAACCTCCATCATTCCTGTGTCAGGCCATATTTTGGTCTGTTATGAGCATATAGGTTACATCAGTTTAAATTCCATTCCTGATTGTATCTCAGTTTTGAAATGCTCTCCCTGTTAAGCCTGATTGATTTAGATTTGATTAAAAAAAAACCAACAAACTAACACATTTGGAGTTATGACTCCGTTTCCGCGGGGAAGAGTTAGGTGTTATTTGCTTTGTTTTGTTATGGGAAAGTTTATAGATGTGAGCGGGGGCTAAAACATTTTTGCTCTGAAAACATTTTGTCTTTGCATCAGGGCAGGCCTTTCTCTCTAAAACTGCCAGCGATGGCATAAGGTGTCCTGTTGTCTTTTCCTCTCCTTCTGTCTGCCACATTTTGCTCCTACATCTCACACGTGGTTCTGGCAAGCTTTTGCAGGCGGGATGGGAAGGGCTTGGTGCACGCAGATCATGCATGGAGCTGGGGCAGCCTCAGCACCCGTGGGCATTCAATTTGGGAAGAACTGCTTCCTCAGCCCCGGTGGGCATCCAGTCTGGAAGAGCTCCGTCCTCAGTACTGGTGGGCATCCAGGTTTAGCAAGAGCGTTCCGAGGATGTGGTAGGCGATCCCAGAGGCTAACTAAGGGGCAGCGTCTGTAGCTGTGCGTTCAGTGGGTGAGCGGTTTAGGTTTTTCATTTGTGAAGGTGCTCTGAAAGGAAGGATTCTTGAGATCTGGTGAAAACTTGTGCCTTGAGAAGGAGAAAATGAGGAGGAAAGACAGCATGAGGAGGCAAGTCTGATGTCCTATGCTTTTGTAGGCATACGTGTTCTTGCGTTCCTTCCCATGGTGGTTTGACTGGGAGCTGTCAGGTTTTGGTGGGAAGCGCACGGGGGATACACAATTAACCTAATCCACTTTTCCTTGGTTTCTCTTTCAGATTCTCATATCTTGGTCGCTCACAAGACCCCATACTACAATTTAAAAAGGCTTATGTGTTGTTCCCCTTCTGGCTGTAAATGGAAAGGATGAGGATTTGTTAGGTCCCCTTCCCCGCTGGGAGCATTAAGCAGTAGTGTACTTAAACTTTGTTTGGTACTGTCCACGTTGAAAGGAGCAGCAGGGCTCCAAAGCAAAAGCCGATCTTAGGAACATGCACGGGCTGACTTGTGGTGGTCTGATTGCGAAAGCACATTTCCCTTTAAAACTAAAATGCCGGCCAGCTGTGACCACTGACTGGTAGTAAGTGGGGTTTTTGTTTGTTTAAAAGAGACGAAGCATACTATTTTTACCCAGATTGGATCAAGACGTTAACATAACGTAAAAACACGTGACTGTCATTTTGCATCTGTCTTAAGAAATAACACTTCCTTATCTTAATTAATGAAAGTGGCTTTGCTGAATGGCCTGCTTATTGATCACGGCAGTTCCTGAATGTTGATGTGCTATATCTGCGTGGTCTTATTTGTGTTATCAAATATTCAAAGACAGTTTGATCAATTTTTTTTTCAAAAGGCAAACTATTTCTGTCTCTCATTAGACTGACTGACACTGTTTTAAGATATTCACTGTGAGCCTCAGGGGAACGGTGGGTATATATTTTTAATGGGGTCATTGAATTGCAGGTGTACCAAGTTACAGTATAGGAATGGCAGTAGTCTCTGCTGGGTTCATCACGAGCTGTGCTGAGATCATTTTTGCTTATGGAGGAACACAGGTGGTGTAATTCCAGTTGGTCAATAAACTTGAGAACGCTTGGGATCATTGTAAGCTTTTTTCTTCAGTTTTGCAGGCCAGTTAAAAGGCAGCAGTAACCGTGACAGAGCTGGGGCCCTGGAAAGGTGCAGGCAGTTTTCTGCCGTAGCATATGTTTTTGATGGGGATTTTATTACAAAGGTAAGAATCAGAACGGTGGAAATGGCAAGAGTTGAGCTAATGTTGGGAGGCAGACTTTAGCTGACACTTCACAAATTTAGAAAAATCTGTTTTGCTGTATTTCGGGTACTGGCTGAAGCCTCTGGTGTGTGACTTGGAGTCAGGCTTGTCTTTGCTCTCCAGTTTTGCACAGTGAAATGCCTAATGGGGTCATGCAATCTGATTGATGTCATGATCCATTATTGTTCACTTTGCAGAGTTCACAGAAGTTGTGGACTATTTTTCCAGAGTGTACATTCATGATTTCTTGGTTATTGCAATCGTGTGGTAGAAACAACGGTTTTTGATTCTTAACAGTGTTTGTCTTACTCTGTCATTTTCTTGTAAACACCGGCTGTCACAAGTCTTTGTAGTACTTTAGAGATACACCTATTGGAACATTTTCTTTGCCTTTTTGTGTTGTACCGTAGAGCAGAATATGAAACCTTTAAATAATCATTTCCCTGTTTTCAAGGTTGATTACATTGTTTCATGGCTATGATGTCTCAAAATAACCAATAACAACACTCCCTTTAAAAGAAATCCAAATAACCGAGCGCTGGTATGTCCTAGAAAAGGAAAGCATTATTTTCAGCATTTTGGCATCATTCTTTTGTGCTTTCCAGTTTGTTTTAATTTTGTCATGCTTCCTTTCTAATGTTATATACTAATTTAAATAATAGAACTCGTACATAAATATACAGTCATGCAAGAATGACTAAGGATGATAAAATTGGAACAGTGATGCTAAGTGCAGCATTGCAATCAATAGGACTGCAATGGTAATAACACCAATATGTCTAGTTAAAGAGATGTAAATTGCTCTTAATCTGAAAGAAGGTTAGAACCACAGTGGAGCAAGGAAATGAGTAAGCTGCAGCGCGAGAGCTCGCAAAGACGTCTGTGCCCACTCAGAATGTGTCTTTCTTCACAAAGAGCAACCTCAGGGGGCCTTCAAGGGATTGCTGTAAAGTGAGCAGAAGCTCTAGAGAACAGAGGAGATGTCCTATGCGGCAGAACAGCCCTGCTACTAGCAAAGAAATATTAGAGAAAACTGGTAGGAGGATTTTTCAAGACTGGTTCAAGGTAAGCTTGAAAACTACGTGCCTCGTTCTGCCACCTGGAGTCCGTGAGCTCAGTGTGGCTAATTGCAAGGGCAAAGAGGGCTTCCTGAAAGCAAAAGCTATGGAAATGGGCACGGGGTACATCAGCCCAGGCAACCTGCTGTACTCTCAGCTCCTTCCAAGACCTGTACCCCACAGTGTTTCTACAGCAGACCGTTACATTTCTGTGCAAAACGAACCACACACGAGCAAGGGATCTCAAAGACAAACGTGCAGTGGACAAACCCCGAGTGTTCTGAGCTAAAGCTGCCCTTGCAGCTTTAATTTGCCCTATTGCGTCCACTCAAGGTATTTCAGTTCGCTTGATATGCAAAAGCACTCCTTGTTCAAAGATCCCTGCAGATGACTAGGCACCGTGAAGGTGCATTAAGGTTAGAGCATTTATCTTAGCTCTGAATTCCTCTGCTGGGTTGGTGTCAGTTCTCCACTGTTGTTCTCACATTTCTTCCAATTTATTGTGCTTATTTATTTTTAGTGATGCATTAGAAATAATAAGAAAATGGGGCCACCCCTTCCTTTCTCGCCATTGCCCATTTAGGTTGAAAATTTTAATTAGGATTGGGAAATTTGGGTTGCTTGAGAACCATATTTAGGTTACAAAATGACCTGCTTCCTATGAATAAATACGTATGAAAAAGGACCACCAAGTTTGTATGAAATTTTGACTCCCTAGGGAGGTGTTTTCCTAACTGTTGTGATACTTGGGCTGGAAAAAAGAAGGTCAGGAATTGGTCCCCGGCATGCAGAGTTGTTTAATGCCTCACTACAGCACTAAGCAGGGGATAAGTGAGGGAGTAATGAGCAGTAAAGTTCATTTAAGGTGAGAAAATAGAAGGTTGTGGTGCACAATAGTTTGGAAAACATATTTAATAGAAGAGATATACATATCACTGAGGTTGCTGATTCTCATGTAACGAGCTGAAGATATGGTATGTAAGTGGGACATAAGCTGTGGGTTAGACTTCTGCACGGAGGTCTTTATCTTGCAAATGTTATCAGCCAGCAGTCCGAGCTCAAAATTGATAGCTTGCACCTCAGCAATATGTGAAAAACAGTTCACGGGCCAGCTATTAATTGATGTTAACTGCCATAAGCCCTGAAAAGGAAAGAAGATATAACTACTTACCATTTTATCCTATAGAGTGCAATGCTGTTCCAAAAAGCAGACAAATTTCGTATGCTATAATGAATACGTACTCTAAATACCCTTTTTTTGCTAAAGAAAAATCTTTACTGCCTGTTCTTTGAAAATGGTAACTTTTGAGCCATTTATTCATGGCTCTGTCAAAAATGCTGCTTTTAGCTGACATTCACGGAAACCTGCTATCTGCAGAGAGGCTACAGGATTTGTTAAGAGAAAATAAGGTTTGGCCGTAGAGGTGTTTGTCATGCTGTTTGAAGAAAATATTCTTATATGAGTAAAATAAAATGCTCATATTTTGAAAGTATGTCTCTACAATGATGTAACAATTTGAAAGGCTTGTGTGGAGATTCACGCCAGTTTTCCAGGCTATTTTATAAAGTTTAATGAAATATGAAAAGCAGAGGTCATGAATCATGCACAAATTCCCAGTTCATTATGAATTGTCTAGCACAGGTAGAATACCATTTTATTATGTTTACTATAAAGCGCCTGCTGTTGGAGTTAAGTATCTGTATCCCTTAAGGAAAGGTTCGTCATGCGCAAGAGTGGTAGTTAGTAGTAGCTTTTCAGCCTCGATAAGAGGTGACAACTCTGTTGATCACTCGAACAGCAGTAAGAACGAAATGAAGCCATTTTAGTCACTGAGTTTCACCCACTGAGTTGTTTGCCTGCCGCTAGGATTCTTGAGTGGCTTTTCTTCAAGGACTTCAATTTTTTTAGAGCATAAACTCTTGTTACTATGAGCTGCTCTTTAAAAAAGTTGCATCTGGGTCCTTGAATAGCGAACAGCCAAATAAACATAGAACAGATCCGTATTTCTCAAGTAGAAAAGCAGGATTTTTGCTTGAGGAGCTGGCTCTAAGTATAGTGAAGCAATGCACAGAAGTTATCATGCTGAAGAAATTAATTTAATTTTTCTCCCCAAACGACGTGCTTTCTTTTTGCTTTTAACCTTGATCGGTGCATTAATAGATGATAGGGGCAGTGACGGGAAAAGCATAAGAAAAGTGCTGAGATGCTGGAATACAATGATCTGAGGACACTTATATCACAGAGCAGATAACCTGTTTGCTTTTATTTGTGAGCTTTCAACCATGAATGTAGAAATGGCACTCCATGATTATCGATCAGCTTACCCCACTGTCTGCCATTAGACAGTGCTTCAGTTAAACTTACTGCCAAGCAAAGGACGTTGCAAACAGATGCCACAGAAAACATGGCTTACGTATTGCTTGCTCACTGAGCTAGAATATTGTATTAACTTTGCAAGGCTTCTAATATTTCAAGAATTACAAGTTAAGTGATTTTAAAAATCTCTCGCTCAACAGCATTATCATGGAAGGGCTATTTATGGTATCTGCATGAGTAAACTGATAGCAGCCCGGTCGCTTATTGTGGTCCTCCAAATTCATTTTCCTAATAGCTTATTGGAAACTTCGGTGGGGACAGGGCTTTTGTGTGGTGTCTCATCATTCCTCATACAACCAGCTTTCAAATAATTAAAGCTTCTTCATTCTATCAGAAGGTGCAGCTCGACCCGATGTTTTACAGTCATTACGCATCCTTCACTTTTGCAACAAGAAGAAACATACTGCTGGTATTCAGAAGAGTAAATACTGCATTGGACGGTAGCATACATCTCAGCTGGGACATCATGAGGTGATGCCTGCTCTTGGGTTGTGAGGACATAGGGGATTCACCGGCAAAGCTTTAAGGAAGCCTGCTCATTTTGTAAACTTAAACCCAAGAATAAGAATCCCTTGCTGAGGAAAAGAAGCAATGAGACAGAAGCCAGCAGTAAGGAGTATGAGCCGTGCAAAAGTGGCAAAGGTACCACAGGACAGAAGGAAATCAGGGGCAGATAGACTGGAGTAGCCTGAATTGAAGCAAGACGCCAAGGCAGAGAGCACAAAGCCCTGAAAAAACTTGGGTTGTATGGAGCAGTGAGAAAGGGACTCATAAACAGGGTGCATCTTGCAGTGCAAATTTCCTGCTCCTGAAGACCTGTCATCTGTCCGTGTAGCAGCAAATCCATGGTGAATGTAGCTAGGATTAATGTTTTTAAGCTGAACATAGACCTTCCCTTGCCCTGTTCCCCAGCTTTGGCTGTGGCTGATATTTCCCAACCCTTAGGAAAATAATTTGAAATAATGCTGTTGTTTTCAGACAAGCATGTCATTTGTTTTACCGGTCTGTAGTTGATTAATTTGCAAATGATATTCCCAATAAAGTGCTTAGAAGTAGATAATTACAACTATATTAACAGTTACCGGGGAAGCAGATGGTATTCTGAGGAGCTGCCATGTAGAATTAGTGCTGATGCTCTACTGTAATGTACCATATACCCCAGCAACCCACAAACAACAAACTAAAATCCTGCTGATATTCCAGATTGTAAGTAAATTGTGCTATTGCTTCGCGTTCAGTTCTTATCTGAATTTTTATGTGTTTTCTAGATAGCTACAGTGCTCAGTGAGCTGATCCTTTTTATGTTCAGTCGCATAACTCTCCACGTCTGGATTTTGTATTTTCTCACTATTAAACCTCCTAAAACCAAGCTTCTAGGCTGTACCTCAGTGCTTTCTCCACCGTACTCCTAGATACTTTGGAGCGCAGATTAGCTCTGTACAGGGAGGGACTTTTAATTTACTAAATTATTCAAACGGCAATTCCGTGTGAGGCGGCAAGTTGAAGAGGCTCCGGAGCGGAACAGCTCCATGTCGCACACTTTCTCACAAGCACACACACGCAGGCACACACACAATCTCTCCCCATTCCCTGCTTGTTTGGTTAACCCCATACTTTATCGTGCCGCCTGCCAGAACGCCATCCTTTTCCTGCCTCCAGCGAGCGAGTAAAGGGCCACAGTGTCGGTGCAGTTCTGCCTGTGCATCTAGGCATTGCTAGGTTGTGTTTTAAGCAGGCTGGAGTTACGTAAGCAGTAACACACACCAGGGCTCGAGGTTGGAGTGAGGTTTGTATTCATGCCCGGGGTTGATGGAGTGCTGCGAGCATCCGCAGGCAGCTTGCTGCAGCCACGTGGCCTGGAGGGTGCGTAGAGCACTTTTTTACTTGTTTATTTAATGTATTTGTCATTTACATATTTAAATAGAACTGAGATTTATTTATTAAATAAAAGACTTTAAAACCACTGGGAGTACTTACTAAAAGTATTTTGTTACTTTTTCCCCCAAGTGCACTTAGGCGTTCCTCTCTCTCAAACCAGCGTGCAGCAGTGTGTCTGTGGTGTAAGTGCCTCTCTGCCCAAAGAAGCTAACACGAGCACCTGGTGGCTAGAGGATCAGACGAGAAACTTGTGGTAGTTCGGGTAAGTCACCTCGCTTATTGCACTGCTGGAAATCCTTGGATTCTCTGCAGCCAAGCGGGGCTCAGACTTATGCTATTTAATCCTGGAGTTGCGTTAAAAACTGAAGGGAGCTAGTGGATGTAGTGCTCCCCCCTTTCCAGCCAAGGAAGAGGAATTCTTCAGAAGTTCCTCAGAAGTTCCTTTTAGGATAGTCAGGGTCAGAACCTCCTTAAAAAACAGACGCTGTTTTGCAGCCAAGTGCAGGTGCAAATGGCTGAGTGTTGTTTTGCTGGATCGCTATGGCAGAAATCAGCACGTGTGTGCGTGCGTGTGCCCACAAGTGCACAAGTCGCCCCGGCCAGAAACAGCACAGGCATCAAGACAGTGAGAAGGAAGGGCAGCCAGAGAAGTGTTTGAAACACAAGTGTGAGGGAATACTTAAAAAAAAAAAAAAAAGGCAAAAAAACTCCCACAGCACAGAAACAAAACACTTTAGATGTAATTTGAAGGCTCAAAGAAGGGTCTCGGGCTACCAAACTGGGAAAATGTTTCATTCCTGTTCATTCCAATTAAGGAGTATTTTGTACGCTACCCTTGATAAACAGGATTGCCTTAAAGCAGTACCTGATTCCCTAAGCAATATATTTCTGAATGGAAACAGCAGCCAGATCCTGAATATTAGCTAATTGCTTCAGTTAAAACAGAACAACACAACGTACTGCTGCCTGCCATCCTCTGTCTGTACTTAAAATTAGTGGAATTAGAATTGCCGACTTTTGGGGCATGTTCAGGAAAATGTGAGAAAGAGGACTTTATCCAGTAAGGTCTCCTGACCCTAGAATACTCTTTCCCTAATATGCATCAAAGTATATCTCTGGCTTCTTTCCCGGCTTTGCTTCTGTTGGTTGAAATGAGAAGTTATTGGATTTGTTATAAGGAGGGTGAGGGGGTGACACCGCTGATTGTTTTTAAGGTTGTATAGCATGTCCTTCTAAAGGAGCTTGTTTTCAGCTGCTTAAAACTAAAATGATTTTACCCCAAAACTTTCCAGCAGGATTTCCATGCAAATACTATGTAAAGATACCAACTTTCTGAAAAAGAAGTGATGAAAAATATTCTGTTTTGCTGTTTTTAAGAAACACTTCAGACCTCTTGAAGCTCTGGAGCGTTGGTTTGATACCTATCAAGGAGATGGTCTCCTTTGTCAAGGATGCTCCTTCTGCGCATGTGAAAACAAGCCTGGTTCTTGTGTGGTTTATAAATCTTAAAGGAAGAAAAGACTGGGATGTGTCCTTTACAGGTTTCATTAGTTTTTATAGCTTGCAATTAAACCTCTCTGCCTGTGCTTGGGCTTGGTAGAACCCGTACTGTTTGCATGTGAGTACCTGGTGGATGGCAGTCATGTCCCAGGTGGACTTATATCTGCTGGGGCTGCACCAGGCCTGGCTGGCCCTGGGTTTCAGAGCAGGAAGGGGGGAGTTTGTTTGGTACTGCCTATGTGACGGTGAGTTTGTGCAGGAAAAAGGAAAAAAAAAAAAGAAATGCAAAAGAGAGAAAAGCTAGACCTCAGAATTGAATGGAGATGGAGCTAGTTGGCCAGGGAGTTTGGCGGAGCGGGACTGGGATGAAAAGGAAGTGAAATGTAATAGGGGTTTGGAGAATGGTGCTGGGACTGACTCAATGAAGGGTGTGAAAAAAAATGTAGGAGCGTAAGATGAGTAGCAGGGGATGTTGGGTGACAGGGGGAGTCCTGCATCCAAAGGATGTTACGTGTGAGACGGGAACGGGGAGCCCACTGGGGTCGTGCAGATGAACAGGGAACTGCCTGTTCTCTGAGGGGAACGTGGGAGAGCGCTAGCACTGGGTCTGCCTGAGTAAGGCGAGCTACGAGAGGAAACTGGAGAAGGGGAGGAGATCCTTTTGGCAAAGGCCTGGTGCGATGGAGGAAGTTCTCTAAAAAGTCCTGGAGAGGAATGTGTGAGGGACTGCAGCTGGGAGATTCTGGGGCCGGAGACAGGATTAAAAAGGAGAGATGTCACCCAGTGCTCTGGGAGGACGTAACAGGTAAAACAGATGAGTCTGGGAGCGAAGAAGGGAAAAGACAGATCACTGGATGTGAAAAGATTGGGGATGTGAGAGCAAGGACAAAGAGGGTGCTTAGTCCTAGCAAGGAGACTGGGATTGCATTGAGAGTCGTAAGGAACGTGAGCTGGGAAGGTCGTACTCATCTGTCTTCCCCTGTTCCCAAATACCTGTAAATTCTCCTGGTAGGAGTATTTGTCATCCATTTTCAAGTGTTTGTCCACATCAGTGAGGATAATACATTATTGCTGTCAGTTACTCGACAAGCTGCAGTAGTCTACGTGGCGTAGCTTTACACTTAAACTGTGTCGAGTAAGTAGCCACACGATAGCCAGATGATGCCGCAGTTCTTGTAGTTTCAGCCTTTTTCTGGGGAAAAAAAAGAGGAAATGGGTGTAAAAATCTGCAATAAAATGATAAGCTTGCTGTCTTGCTGTTGTATAATTAGGAAATAAGGGAATTAAGAGTCTTCACGCAATACTAATTTGCCACTCACACTTTACAGTAGTCTCGCGTGCGTGAGCACGTGCTGCTTCGTTCTGTTCTGGGGGATTTGTGCCTCACAGATCAGGCAGGGTGAGCAGTGGTGTGCGGATGAGCTGGGGCTGGCCTGTGGTCAGCGGGACCACACTGCCGGAGGAGGTGGGAGAAGTTGGAGGCCAGCTGTGGTGGTCACAGAGAGCCGGGCAGCCTCCTGGGCCGTTACAGGCCCCAGAGAACGAGCTTCTGCCTTGTTCTGGCACGGATTTCTTCGTCGTGACACTAAGTCCCTTAAACCAGACTTCTTAAAGATGATCGCTAATTTTGTATTTCCCAGTTTTCTGGAAGCCCAGCCTCAGCCCCAGGGCCTGTTTTGCAGAAGAGCGTAGCTGTGACTGAAGTCTGTGAGACTCGTGCTTTGAAGATACAAGGCGCTGCATAATGTTAAAGGCTCTGAAAAATCGTGGCCGAGGCGTCGTAAGGCAGGCTTTCCTAAATTAGTGGGTACTCTTGACTTTAATTTATCTGTGCCTAAGCTCCGTATGTATAAAACAGAATAATAGTTCCCTCAACTCTCAGGGATTTTGTGAAGATTAGTGAAGTGCCTGTGAAGCCCTCACTTATTTTAGTGATGAGCGCTATAGAAAAGCCCATAAGGAAATTAATAATTTTGTCTTCAGAGCACTATTTGAATAGTTAGCAGGAAACAAGCCGTAAGGCCGTACCCTGAACAATGATAAGACAAACTATTGAATAGTTGCTTTATTAATTCAACACCATCCATCCTGTGCTGTGAAGGAGAACTGCACTTAAAAAAAAAAGTTAAAAAAATTAGACTGTATCATAATGTATACGCAAAGGATACCGGATTAAGTTTGCATCAGCAACCATAATTCTTTCATTGCCTGATGTCGGAGGCTTGATTCTGTAGCCTGGAGTGTGTACTTTTTAACAGAGAGAGGGTTTTTTTGTGTGTGTAATGCTGCATTTTAATGGGAATGTGACTTTTAGATATTCTAAGGAATTGTTTTATTCAATGCATAATTCAATTTTTAAATATTTCTCGCTTCTTTTAGATGTAGGGAATTTCTGGCACTGACATTTAGTATCCTTTTTTTCCCTCTGCTAAAGGTCCGGCTTTGTAGCATTTATTCATGCCGAGCAGCATTTACTAACACAGCTGAAAGCACTGGGGATGCTAGAATGAGTGAGAATGGCAGAATCGTGCCCTCAATTTTTCATGCAATTATAAGCAGATCTCTCACAACCTATATTGACTTTTCCAGAGATCAGAAAGCTCTTTGCGGGGGAGGGAGGGCAAAGCACAGAGGGTACATTCAGCCACAACAAGGTTAATGTACTTGCACAAAATTATACGTGAAGCTAGGAGAGAGCCAAGAATAGTAGCACCCAGAAATCCCGTCAAGGAGTTTGATCTTGTGAAGTGATGCCCTTCGTGCAAGGTGCTGATCCTCTGGAAGTTGTAAGTGTAGAGGGCGCTTAGCTCCCCGCAGGATCAGGCTCTCCTTTCCTGCCTCGTGTACCCGATTCTTGAACTTCTTGGATTTCAGGCTTGTCAAGTTCTCCATGTGTCCCAGGGGGTTTCTAGGAGCAAATTTCCCAAATTTCTTGTGGGTATTTGCTGACCCTGTGACTTTTTTTTTTTTTTTTTTGCCAGTAGCCATCTCCAGAAAGCACGCAGGCGGTGCAGCCTGTCTGGAGGGTATGTGTTGTCTGCTAGTGGAGGAGGAGGAATTCCAGCATCACGGCTGCTGTCGTGGGATGCCGTTCGGCCTGAAAAAGGGAGCAGCTCACTGCCCTGGTGTATCACTTTGCAGTCCTGTAGCTGCTGCCTTTTGCCGGCTGCAGAATGCCGTCAGGTGAAAAGAACGCTGTTTTTTGGGTTTGCTTTTGTTACACAAGACACACTTTAAATTTGTTACTCTGGTATTAATATGGGCATGTGTGCTCTTTCCCTGTCTGAAATTTCAGTAGATACCTTTGGAAAGATTAATAAAAATTGGAAAGAAGGTGTTAGACTGCCATCGTTCCTTCTCAATCTCAAAATATATCAACTTACTTTTCTTCTTCAGAACATGGAGTGAATCTCCACTTGCTGAGAAGAATTATCCATAATGACTAGAGAAGTCAAAGGACATGGAATAAAGTATCTATCTACTACTTTTCGTGGCCACAGGAAGCTAAATTTGCAACCTCTTGGTTCAGAAATATTTTTTTAATATCCGGATCATGAGGTTTTGATCTATTCTGTATTTGGAAAATCCTGATATAAGCAAGGCTGTAGTCTGTTGCTGAAGTGCTTAGCCACAAATTGTTCCAGCTGTTCTGTGATGATAGCAGACTTCTGATGTATCATACAATATGTAGATCGCTGCTAATTTTATCTTCATGTGGTTTGTCGCAGTTGGGCTGCGGTGCTGTGTAAGGCAGATGACAGGGGCGGATCTGCATGGAAAAGTATGTTGTGCATATTGTAATTGCACCTGTTGAATGCAGTTTCTGAGTTCTGTGGGGTTGGTATTAGTAAAGATTGCTCTACTCCGCATATCTAGAATAAATTTTCTTCAAATGGTCTCAAAATATATTGGCAGATGGGATCAGCAATGGTGGAACAGACTCATGCCTTATCTGCGATGGTACATTTTAATCACCCCAGCCACAAACTCCTTGTAATTTTGATGTGCACTGGGTGAATGTTGTAAAATAGATCTGTACTTAAACACATCAGTTCTGGATCTTTTTTTTTTTTTCCCTGCCTGAGGAATATCCTGCACTATCCAGTTCCACAGATGCATTAAACATTGCATTGCACAGATGCTTTTTGCTCTCTGTTTCTGTGTCAGACAGTGCCTGAAATGCAGATCCATATGCCTGCGCAGACATATGGCCTCTCTAGCATGAACTGTCTCCGCCAGAAATATCAGAAAATCGCTGGGAGACTGCCTCCCCTGGATGACTGGGTCCTGGAGTAGGAGGAGGCGAAGCAGCAAACCAGCTGCCCTCTGTTCAGCCTTTTTCCATGTGGAAAGCAGGTTTCGAGCTCCGTCTCCATCAGGAGCAGTCTGCTGATGCAGCTATACCCACCTCCTCCAGCAGCACAGCAGTCCTGGGTGGACTGCTGGAAATAGCTTGTTCTGGCAAAACTGCGCTTTTGACAAGATAGCTTATTACAGCAACCCCCACCCTTCCCCGGCAAAATAAGCAATACCAGCAAAAGTACAGCTTTGTCAGTGTGACTGCCTTCACATTAGTGCCTTTTACCTGGGCTTTATGCATCTCCTGGCTCTGCCTCACTGACCCGGCTGGCGCAGCGTGAGGCCCGCCGTGGCTCTTGGGCAGCTGAGGGCGAGGTGTGAGAGGAGCAGGGCCACAGGCCAGGTCTGTCCTGCTAAATTCCCAGGGTTTACTGGGCTAGAGAGGGTATTGTTGCCATTTTACTCCAAGTAAAAGTGAAATGTTCACCAGCCACCTAGAGCAGGCTGCCCAGGCCCACCTCCAGGCGGCCTCTGAAGGTCTCCAAGGGGAAGATGGCCTGTGCCAGGGCTCCGTCACCCGCACAGCACAGAAGTGCTGCCTGGTGCTCAGATGGAGCCTCCTGTCTGACAGTTTGTCCCCATTGCCTCTTATCCTGGTGCTGGGCACCACTGAAAAGACCTTGGTCCTTGCCTGGTCCTTGCCTCTCCCCATTTCTAGTAGCACTGATGCCTTTACGTCAGCACTGTTTACTTTGTGGTGACAGCTTGCTTAGTTCATCTTATATTTTAACACAGTTCTGTTTTTTCTTTGGCTGGTATTTTATCTGAATAAGGTGCTGCTAGGGTTTGGTTAGGAGTCTGGCCATTCTCTGCCATCCATTCCCCTCGTCCCTTTCCACCCCTCTCTGCCAGGCATCCGCGGTCGCTGGACGGGGAGCAGCAGATGGCAGCTCAGAGCGAGCCTGGGAGGCAGGGGGGCCGTGGGGTTCACTGGCAGACGAGCAGAGGCAGGGCAGTGCGTGTACTTGTGGGAGAAAGTTTCCTAACTTCTGTCTGAAACGAAAAATTTTTTGACCTGCCTCCTTTGGGTGTGAGAGGGGAGGAATGACTTCAGATCAGCGGGTGTGTAAAAGCCGTGTGATACACTGCTGCAGCAGCGCATGGAGGAACAGGCCAGCCACAAGGACTTGTTAAAACAGTATTTACAGGACTTTTTTCAGTTCTCCCAGAATAACTCTTCATTTCTCTGCAGTAGCAGGAAAAAATTTTTTGATGTTGTTCTTTTTCCATGGATGGCAGGTCAGATTTTTCCCTTGATATGTTTGCTTGTCACAGAACTGGTATCCAGCTTTCTCTGACTTTCCGGATTCTGAGATTCAAAGATAATGTTTGTCGGTCCGTGGGGATAAAAGTAGCATACCTCTATCACCGTCATCATCACCAATTACAGGAATCACTAAGGCATCTGTCACCATGGTGGAGAGGTACTGCAATATGCCTGTAAAGCATCTGGTTCCTTCAAGAGAAGGAACTAGTTCTAATTCCCTCTGCTTCAGTTATACATCTTTTGCTTATGGGTACTTGAATTCGTGTAGTTTAATTCAGGATTACACTCCTGGGGCCATTCCACTGTTCAGCACTTAGTAATGTAGAAGATCCACTGCCAGCTTTGAATTTGCAATCTGATAGTTTTAGTATTTGTGCTCAGCCTCATCTCCTCACCGAGGATGAATTCCAGAGGGGGAGACCACTGGCAGCGCGAGGTCTCTGGCCCGGTGAGTTCAGATGTGGTCTCCCTCGGGTTTTTATGGCCCCATGGATATAGCTGCTTCTTCTTCAGCGCAGAAACATAGACTGAGCCATGCAGAATTTCAGCTGAGTTTCAGGAGTTTGTCTTGTATCCATCCTTGTCCCCATCTTTCAGACACACGTGTTGTATGCTGCTTGCCTCACTGGATATGTAAATATGGGAAGTTTTAATAAAATTAGGAGCACAGATGTTCCTCTTACAACCAGTGCACCCTGTATACAATAATAATAATGAAATATATCCATTGCTGTTCTCTGTGGTACTAAATTTTCTCCAGTGAGGCATCTTGCTTTAATAATAAAACCACATTTTCTTAAACAAGGGAGTATCAGATTTACATTGGCAGTAAGTCACTATTTTCAAATAGCATCAGGAGAGATATCCAAGATAACCATAAGACTCTCTAGGACAGCTGACTGTGCATGGAGACTGCAGCCAGGTGGAATGGTCCACCATTAGTCTTCATTTCTTTCCTTCATCAAAGCAATTAACGGAAGAGGACTGGCGGTCCAAAGGTTCACTTTCAGCTGCCAAAGGGGAACTTCCTTTGCTGGGAGGCTGGTCAAGGTTTAAAGCGATCTATTTCAAACTGATGAAGTTTTTATT
Source organism: Anser anser (assembly GCF_964211835.1). NCBI lineage: Eukaryota > Metazoa > Chordata > Aves > Anseriformes > Anatidae > Anser > Anser anser. The sequence goes on from NC_139724.1 coordinate 60,088,992, forward strand.
TTCCAACTGTGGTTGTGGCCAAAGGTTCTGGCCAGGGACCTTTCCTCTATTACCCTGTAATGGAAAGCAGATCGCTCTGAAGAGGTTACAGCCCAAGTCCTGATGCTGCATGTGAGTAAAGATAGGTATGGGCTTATGAGATTGTCATCCGGGGGCATAACTTTGCATACTTTATTTTTTTATTTTTTGGTGGTTGCTGTTGTTGAGGAAAACTGAAATAATATTGGTGAGGTGCTATAAAGCCAGACGTAAGTGTCTCGTGGCTTTACTCTGGCTCACCCTCTACTGTTACATAAAAGCAAGTCCTTTTGACTCCTTTGCACGAGTTTGCAGATCTGGGTCTCTGCTGCGCTGCACTCTTAATTATCCGGGAGGACAAATGAGCTCACACTGACCAGGGCATGGCTGCAGTAAATGTTATCCTTCCAGGTGGAAAAGGGGTCAGACCACAGTGAAGGAGGAAGAGAAATACAGGAAAAGGATGACAAAAAACTGTAGGCGAAAGGTATAATGAAAAATACAGGGGCAAAAACTTCACCACTAATAATTCTGCACCAATTTGACTTTTCCCTAGTAGCATACCATTCATTTACACTGTCTGCATTAAATTTATCATCTCCAGGCTAGCTGGAAAATGGAGGTCAAATTTCATTTTGGCCTGCAACTTGATAAAAATGACCTGCAAAAGGTAGATGACAGGCTGTTATTTTATGCACTGGAAAATAGCAAAGATCAGATACTATCTCCCACGTGCCCTCTTTTTCCTGCATGTCTGATGCTAGCTCCTATCCATAATGTATCACAAGTGAGTGTCCTGATATACTGGAAGGCTGGTCAAGGTTTAAAATAAGAACAATCTGTTTCAAACTGGCAATCTCAATCAGCATGGGTTGACTGGGCACCTTTTGCCATGTGTAATTTCCACTGAATCACTAACAAGTCATAAAAATACCGAGTTCATTGATGTGACAGTCAAACAAACTACTTGCTATAGTTCATTTAATCTCCAAAGCTATCTATTAATAGTAATTAATGATTCCTCAGCAGCTGCATTCACCATGTCTCGACAACTTTTCAGGAAGCACGAAAAATCCTGTTAAAAAGGCAGAGCACCAACAGAGCTTGTGGATAGCAGTAGAGTGTAAAAGTTAAACTCTGTATGGGAGAAAAAAAAAAAGCAACAAACAAATGTTTCCTTAGTACTTCGAGTATTTTGGGATCTACACCAAATAGAGCCTGTAAAGGATTAGTCTAGGATTAAGAATCCTTTAAACTTACAGAGTGCTTAACCTTCAGTGTGTCTGTTTCCTCCACTGTTTGCAATATTGCTCTGCCACTTTTGCAGGGGAACTAGTAGCAGAGCGATAGTGCTGCAATGCAGCCTTCTTCACGTTGGAGCTTTTATGATTCAGTACTACTTTTGGTTTGCTTTGTAAAGATCATTGCAAGGGCTTATCTTGTGTAATTGTTTTACTGCCATCTGCATTACAGTATAATTACCTTTCAAAAATGGTAGATATCTTTTGCTAATGTTTAAAGGCAAATAATAGGCAACTAAATTGCAAAGTCTTGGGATGTAGCAGCACATAGGCGGTAATAAAATGTATCCTATATTTACAGCATATACTTCTGTCTTTTGTTCTGCTTTTTTTCTTTTCTCTTTTCTTTTTTCTTTTTCTTTTTTTTTTTTTTTTCCCCTAGGAATGGTAGATGGTGATTATGGTTTTCTCCTCTTAGTATTTTTTCCCCTTGCCTGTCCTCTTTTTACATAGAGTTAATCATAACTCGTGAGGGTTTTTTTTTTTAGAATTTGTTCTGATCCTTATCTGATAGCTGTCCTACAGTTCAGGAAGGATGGATATTCTGGTATTTTCCTGAACTGTAATGACAAACAGAAACATGGCAAATAAATCTAGCACAGATTGAACTAAATACAAGGAGTTTTATTTCTTTTAAACGGAGATTTAGCTATTCCTTACAAATAATCACTATGAGCTTTTTTAAAGTTTTAAATCATATAAATACAATTTTAAATCTGTCTGTTTTGTACTTGTAGCCTATAAATGCCCTTAGGTTCATGTGATAAACTGCTTGCCTGATAATATCTTGAAGTTTTCTGTTCCCTGCAATTATGTACCAGGAATTACAGTAGGTGCCTTTAGTTACATGTGAATGCCTGTTCCCCGGCTGCTGCTGTAAATCCCGTATTACCTGAAAGGTTAAAATATGGAGGTGAGGACATTAAAAACGCATCCAGAAAATGTAGATGACAGGAGAAAAAGAAAATAGAGCGATAGAGGGGAAATACCATAGATAAAATGATAAGGCAGAGAAATAAAGCATGACAAGACCATGATAGTTTGCATAAGTAATGAGAATTGAATTCGTGGTTTTTAAATTGCTGTTTAAATTCCTATTTGCATGTTTATCGGAAATCTCCTTTGCTTAAGTAAAACTGGCCTATATACATTTTTAAAATCCATGTATAGCTTTGATTTAGTTAAACAGAGGAGTCGTCTGCAGTTAGACAGATGCACGTGTACGATAGTATTTTAGAAGTGGAAGGGTGCGTATTTCAGTGGCAGCGGCCTAGGATGTGTGCCTTCTGTCGAGGGCAGGCTCCTGCTTTCCCCCAAGTCAGCGGGGAAACATCCCACGTCTTCGTTTAGAGCAGGATCAGGCCCAAAGTGACTTGTGAAGGACTCAAGAATAAGCCTGCGTGGCCTCGGGCCTTCTGGAGCCGTGCAGCCCTCTGACACTTATGGAGGCCGCTTCCACAGCGCCCCCAGCACCTGTCCGAGGGCTCGGCGGCCTCGGCTCCCACATCAGAGGCACTCGTGGCTGAGTGGAGCCTGGTTTTGTGGCTTTTTTTGTGGCTGATCCTTCCTGGTTACCCGTGATGAATTGCACTGGCCACTGGGTGCCCCTGATGCCTCAGGTAAATGCAAGTACGAGACCATAATTTCAGTACTTAAAACCTCATGTTTTTAATGGGGCAATATCGGACTGCTCCACCTCTGCAATTCACGCATGCGTGCATTTGGCTGATTTTGTGTGTGCTCCTGGTGTGCTCGTGGCTGTAAGGAGAGCGATGTGCTTGGACACAGCCGTGCTCCTGGGGGCTCCCAGCCCCTTCTCCCCACACCCCAGGCACTGAACCGTGGAGGGGTCTCTGGGAGCTGACGGGGACAATGTGGGGTTGGGCACCTCAGCCAAAGGCACACGAGACACCTCGGAGTGTCCCCATCACCTGAGAGGGATCAGTAGCACGTTCAGCAGGTGGGGTGGCATCTCTCCTGGCGGACAGGAGACAAGGGGCAGGCTTCTGAAGAGGCTCTCCAGCACGGAGAAGCCCAGAAGAGGCAAGGGCAGCCCTTTCCTCCTCTTGTGGGGCGCTGCCGTGAAATGTCTCCTACTGGACTGTACGGTCCTTTGGAGGCTACGACAGCTTGGGCAGGATGGAGCCAGATCACTGCAGATCTGAGTCACGTGCCTGCTCCTTATATGCATTCTTATGGCATCTCTGAAACAGATGCAAATTGAATTTCAAACAAAAGATATCACTACTGCTGCTACAGTGGTGAATGACCTAGTCTTTGAAATCTGACACTGCCATACACATTTGCAGGTATACATCCTGCACGGATAGGTTTTGGGGACAATGCAGAATTCCTAGCAGAAAAATAACCATTGAGGAGCTGCTGTTAAAACATAAAAAGCTTCCTCTCCTTTGCAAAATGCGTATATACATTTTTTATCAATGTATATTTTTGGTTACAGAATCAAATGAAGCTAACTTGCATTTTTCACATTTACAACCTCTTTAATTAATCTATATATCTCTCCTGGATTTCTGTTTTCTAATATACTGGTGCTATGGAAAAGTCGTATGTCTAATTTACATGTCCAAATTAGTTTCAACTTAGTTATATTGAATGATAATAGATTTCTTTTTCATATAATTAATGTTGTCTGCAAACGTAACGTGGATTAAATTTATCATTGTAAAGATCTTAAGATTTTAATATTTTTGCAGAGGCATAAATACAGTGTAGCTATAATTATTTCATTATGTATGTATAAAAATAGGATACGGGGAAAAGTGCATGCTTTCCTTCACTGATTACTCTTAATGTCTCCCAAATTTCCTGATTTACAATATTCTCCAAGGATGTAGATTTTTCTAATTGAAGTACAGTAATTTGCATATTTTTAGACCTTGTGACACAGTTAATTGATATGTCATTACTTATACGGCACTGAATATATTTTACACATTCGCTGCAGAGCAGGCTTAACTTGAGATGCAGTGGCACTTTGCAAAAGAATCTGAAACTATTGTGTTTGGTTTAATCTTTTCCTTTCCTTCCTCACCCTTTCTTTATAAAGGCTAAGCAAAAATGGATGATGTAGTAATTGGTATAGTTCCTGTTCAAATGTACTCGTTAAAATAATGTTACTGTGTAAATGACAGGACAAGAAAAGTAAGAGCAAGTAAACAAAGAAAGGAAGAATAATGGGAGAGGCAAGGACAAAGAAGATAAGGTTAAGACTGGGGGGGAGCTAAATGTCAATAGTATCAGTGCTGTGTGTTTGAAAACCAAATTGTTCTGTTTTCTTTTACCCTATTCAGTATAAACTTGTTAAACGTTCACTGTCTCAGAATATTTTAAATGGGTCTTTCAAATTTAGGAGCACTTCCCCTCTCACAGATGATAGCAATGTGCCTGATAATGCTCTGTTATTTAATATGGGGCTCAGGCTTTCTCCTGGGGCAACACGCTTGTTCCTCCTGGTGCACACCCCAGCAGAACTGAATGCTTTTTGTTTTTCTCTGCTAACCAGAAGGGCTCAGTCGTGCAAAGAGGCCTGAAGGGATCCTCATTTCGGTGTCCAAGGTTCTGGTTAGAAGTGCGGCTCGTAGGTGGTGGTATCATCGTCTCTATGGGTAGCTGAAGGAACAGTGCCATGTCTGGTGGATTTATTGTTGACAGTCATTACTACTTACGCAGTGGTAATCGTGACCGTGGAGCCTCACTGCAGGTTAAGAAGATAAAGTTTAGCTCTTTACAGAGTATGGAAGGCGAGTTGTGTTACAAGTGAAGGTGAGCAGCAATGGGGATGTGGGAAGAGTTAGGTTGCGAGGGGTCGACTCACAGGTACGAATCAGCAGTGATGCTGACGTTTCTCTGAATCATCTGAGAGCAGAGTTTACGTATTGAGGAAGACAACATCCAAAGGTGCAGCAAGCTGCAGGATGGTGCAAGTTGGTGTGGTGGAAGTGGTGCATTCCTGGGCACCTCCCTGCCCCTCCAGCTCTTCTTCCTGAATTTACACTGAGAGTTGCTTATGAGCCTCGTTAACAAATTCCTTACATAGGAGGGTAAGGTGGGGCGTGAGACCAGAGTTGTGTGACAGGTACTAAGGGAAGCTGTTGCATTTTCTTAAGAAGTATGATATCTTGGCAGGAGCATCTTCCAAGGCAGCGATAAGAATAAATATAAAACCTCAGAGGACATCTTTTAAAATGCTTGTACACTAGTGGCTTCTAGCGTCAGGGTGCTTCCTGTTGAATTGAGCTGGAGAGACAAATGTGAATTGTGAATCCTGGCTACAAAGTAGAACCCACTTGCACGTGAGCTTGCATTTTTTTTTCCCAACAGAAGCAGTGAATAAGGAGGAAAAAAGCCAAAAGCGAGGTCCGTCTCTCCCTCTGAATATGGGGTTCCTGCATACCCTTTCCTCAGACCAGGGCACTCCTGCAGCCGCGTAAGATGGAAATGGTGATAGAGCAGCAGCTCAGAAACATACACGGAGAGCTCTGCCCAAGTTAGCATTTCACGGGGATCGGAGCTTGCTGCAGCCCCAGCCCTGGTTGCATCCTGTCTGCTGAGATGGGCAGCGGACCATTCTCCTGTCAGAAGGGCACATTTTACTGCTCTGTGATAAAAACCTTTGGGGAGCTGTGGAAGACATGGTTGTGGAAATCGAAGGAATTTTCATTTGGCATACTGCTTTTTTTATTTTAAACAAGGCCATGGTGGACCTGCCCAGATCATAATCATTAAATAGTACAAAACCTTTCCTTTAGTCTTGCAGATTCATAGCACGGCAAGAAGGTTTGGTTATTTAGGATAGTGTTACTTCACATGCCTTTAACCATGTATGAGGTAGCTGTGTGTGATAAAGCTGAGTGTTTAGGCACTATGGTCATTTGGTCATCGGAGAAAGATGTGGGGAAGGAGAAGGGCATCTCCAGGATGCAACATCTACCACCAGTCTTAGGTGCCAGACTGAGATGTGATAAATGAAGTTGTGAGAAAATCAGCAAAAGAATTCAGGAGATTTTGCTGTGCTACAAGAATAGCTTTCTCTGAAGATGCAGTTTCAGGATGGTCTGAAAGTAGGATTTTGTTAAAGATAAATTTGACACCAAGAATAAAATACAGGAAGATACACAACACTTTCAACGATTATTTCTGCCCCTTTTAAAATGGTCCCATTTTCTGACTGAACTGTTTACTAGTGGTCCAGCAAAGGAATGTAGCATTTATGAATATTAAAATACAATCTGCTCTGTATAATTAATAATGATTAATAAAGACATTCCTTGATGATTGTATTAAATGAGGTGATTGATTTTGCATCGGAGAGCATCTTTTCTTACAGGATACTTTTAATTTTAACTACCCTGAGGAAAGGTATTTGAAATGAAAATACGCAGCACTTAGAAAAATAGTTTATCAGCTCAAAACAGTTCTGTGCATCAATGAATTTATACTATAAAACACTAATTCTGAAAAAGTAATGAGAAGTCTGTGGCTGTTTCTGCACAGCAGCGTTCCTCACTTTGCCGGTCATACAACTCTCTGTTTTACTGCCCTTGAAAAAGAACTGCACTTACGCATCGATTGTGTACATACAGAATACCGTAATTTCATAGACGAGTACATCAGGTGCTGCCGTGTTACAGCTGAGCAATGTGTACGTGAGTGGTGCTAATCTGCTGTTATTTTGGAAGATTTCTGAAGGTTACTGTACAAATACTAATGATCCGTAGGCTTTTGCTTTGTTAACAGGAAGGGAAAGCTGTTAATGCTCTTGTCTTTCCAAGGAAAGAGCTCATATTTTGCTTTTCCATATTTTATTGTAATGCTCATGGATGTCTCGTAACTTTTGTGCAGTTTCCTTTTCAAGATTGTGTCTCACTGGTACAGAAGGAGTTACTGGCAGATGAGAGGATGGTGGAGAGGCTGTTGCACGAGCACAGGATGTGTAGCAGAGACAGGAATACTTTGTACTACAAGCGGAGCGGTGGTTTGGAGATCCTTGGAGCATCGCAGCAGCTTCTTCTGTCTCCTCGCTAACATTTCCTCCCTCTGAGACCGGAGCACCTCATAAACTGCCCAGGTAGCGATCACCCGCCCATCACTGAAGTGCAGCTGCTTTTGGGACGTTCTCCCGTAGCTACACGTCTTTGTGGGTTCATCAGGAAGGGATGCGGAGATTAACTTCTCCAAGTGAAACTTCAAAGGAATTTAAGAGGGCAGAGCATAATTACCTGAGCTGAAAATTTGCCAAGACACAGGTTGAAATTCCCACTCTTTCAAGTTTTCTATTAAATCTACTAGCCCAGATGAAGTCCTGGCCCTTTAGAAGTCAGTGGTGGTTTTACCCTGGATTTTACCCGGTGAGTCACCTTCAGCCTCATCTAAACCAAGTCTGAACTTGCAGTCCTCGACCGTGCGAAGCTGCTGGTGTCTTCAGGGCAATTTGTGTATAAATGTGAGGAATGTGCACTTAATTGATCTCCAAGTAAGGATGAAGAACAGTTCATGCATAGCTGGGGAAAGGATCAGGAATCACACATTGGAAAATAATGCTAGCTGAAAAACACCAGTGGCAGCTTTTCAGGCTGGCTGACAAAAGCATAATGAAACCCAGTGGCTGGAATTTGAAGTTTGACAAATTCAACCTTGAGATAACACACCATTTCTGAGCTGTGAGCGTGGTAAAAAAACTGGAGCAGTTTGCTGTGAGGTGCGGGATGGGAATTGCCACGGCTTGTGTTTTTTGAGATGAGGTTGAATGTCCTTTTGAAAGAAGTTGCTTTCATTTGTAGGAGAGTTTATACTTCTCTTTGCAGTCCTGGTGAGGTAGGAGTGTGTGTTTTCCTTCGGGTCTGTGCTCAGTGTACCTCTTATCCCATTCCCTTTGCAGGGCGCGGGCAGAACTGGGTTGCCTTCACTGCTTTCAGCACTGTCATCATCCTTGCAGTCCCACATTAGGAACGTGGCTATAACAGAGCCTCATACGTCAGGACTTCAGCAAGTCACTTGCAGGGAGCGGGGCATTTTTTTCCCTCCCACAAGTAACTGGATTTACTCCTTTTTGGGAAAACAAACAAACAAACAAAACAACAACAATAACAACAACAACAAAAAACACTTACCTGAGAAGTAACCACAGTTTTCTACTCTTGGGAATGGAACTATAAAACAGGGGAGTAGCAGACTTATTCCTGAGATGCATTATTTGTGTTTTACTGACATGGCCATAATCGTGTTTATTGTCACGTGCAGTTGGGAATTAAGTCTGTCACCTCGGATAGATGTGAATGCGTGGTCACCTTTCCTGGGCTGTTTTTCTGCTGCTAGGATCTTGACTGATTCCCTCCTGTTTGCAGGGTCTTTGGTATTTGATGCAGCTTTAGTTTCTGTGTATTGGGTCTTTCACACTGGTCATTTGAAAATTGAACTATTGTGATTTAACTGAAATTTTGGTTTAACATAGAACGTGAAATGCAACAGCCCACAAGGTACCTGCCATTGCATGACATGATCCAATGGTCTGCTCTGTCTGGAAGCTATGAAAACTATCTCCTTTCATTTTTATTGTCCAGATATTTTGATGAACTGATTTCAGTCTAACTCATACCAAGAATTAGAATGATAGTTAAGTCTTTGTGCTCTTCACTCATTAAGTGTGTGTGTTGTTAACTGGTCTGTAGGCATAAAGCTCTTAAAGTACTTCCAGAGAGGCTAAGCCCACAAAAACAAACAAACAAACAAAACAACAAAACAAACAAAAAAACACAACTTTGTCTTGTATAGAATGCATATCCATTTGTGTGTGTGCATACAAAACTTTGGCAAGATCCCTACTAACAGAGAAGACACTGAAAAGATCAGGAGAGCAATTCACAGGAGCACAGCAGGCTACAGGAACAGGAATTGGCAATGCCTGAAATTACTGCACGGTATTTACAAATCTGGCTGTCAGTGGAGACCCTTACGACATGAAGACAATCATTGCCTTCTTCAGATCCATCCCACTTGTCATTCAAAGGTTAAAAACCAAAGACCTAGCTGTAAGGCTGAGAGGAGAGTGGTGACTACAAAGGTGGGTCCATCACTAGGTGCTTGTCTGTCTTTTAAGTTGCTAACAGATCTTCTGTCTGTCCCACTAAAGGAAATAATGAAGTCTTCGTTTATTCTCATACATATAAAAATTTTCATACAAATTAGTTACCCTGAAAGCTAATATTCCTAGTGCTTATTTCCATGCTATTAGAATTGCAGAAAATCTGAAAGTAATATAATATGTCAATTAATATAAAATGTACAAACAGGTCTTTATTGAAAAACATATTTTTCTAATCTCTTGATTGTTTTTAAAATCATTTATTTTTATTAACTAACAAACTTGCTTTGTTGGGCAGTTCATTAGCTGTAGAAAGATTTTATTATTTCCACCAAAAATCTGTAATAAAATTCTAGCAGTATCGTTTAGAGCTGATTTTTTCATAAAGCATTATGCATCAGGTAAATAGTCTGAATGTAAATGCCTACTTTAGGCAGGGCTCATTAACGGGTAGAAAAGATGCAGTTTTGAGTAGGAATGAAAAATAAAACAATGAAGTATTTCCTGACATAAATATAATCTAATAGTTCAAACTGGCTTGTACCAAACCCTTAAGATTGTTAAATTTTAGATGTAGTTACCATTATTTTACCCTACAGTGGACCAATGTCAGCCAGGGCATAGTTTATACTGTTCAATATTGTACAAGCATATGAGGCTGAACAGTAGATCTTACTCAGACATAAAACTAAAATGCTTGCTGGTTTTAAGCTCTGCACGGTGAAATGGCAGCAGATCAGAGCTCTTTCTCTAGTGAAAGTGTATAAACCGGGACTCTGTGAATTCACTAGGTAGATTGGATCGTAAGTTTTCATGGTACAGATCAGGTACTGACAGGTACCGAGATGAGACCATTGATCCATTTCTCCCCAGTGCTTGAGTAACTGTTATTAACAGTAATAATACCTTACGTTTACGTGCAGCTATGTATGCATAAGTTTCCAAAATTGTGTAACAAGCAAGAGCAGAGATTCTGCCCTTCCTACTCTACAAGTAGTTCCTTTGACTCAGGGAAGTGCTCACCCCTGCAACGTCTATGCAATAGATTTTCCTGCTGGTGCTTTTTCACGGGGAGCTGATCAGCCTTTATTTTAAGCTGAAAGAAGCCTTTGGTTCGGTATGAAATGCCTCTGCACTATCTAATATCATGGCAAATGCAGCCAAAGGCTGGAGATGACATTTATACGAGATTTCCAGCACACGACTGCCAGAGTAAAAGAGCTGGGGCAAGTATAAACCGACTAAAGGGTGTTTCTTCCAGTTTCTGCTGCACGTGGGTAGTTGAATATCCTAGAAAGCAGAATAATTTGTTCTGTATTCTTAGTTTCCTTCTTCATGCAATTAAGGCTTAATCTCTAGAGTCACGTGTGGCAGACATTATACTTGAAACTGGTAGGTAGTATTCCTCTCCTTCTGCAGATGGGGACTCCCGGGCACCTCACTAAGATGAGCTTCTAAAAGCCACCAGTGCTAGCACCATGTGGATCTTAGGATCAGAGAGGAAGTTCTAGCAAGTTCTAGCCCTTAAGCCTCTGCTCACTTCTGGTGCTCCTTTCTCCATGTCCTGTGGGGCTCTGTCTATAAAATACTAAATGCCCCAGCAGAGGACTGAAAACCTTGCTGATACTCCCACACCGAGCCGTTGAGATGAAGGACTTCGAAAGCAGCTTGCAAAATTTGCTTTCTGCAGCAACCTGGCCATATGTTCAGCTTGCCTGTTGGGAGAGAACTTCCTCCAGAAACTGAGAAGCTTTGATTGCTTATCCTCCGAGTTGAAGATGTGTCAAAGATGCAGAGAAATGGACCAGATTTGGAATCTGGCCTCCGTCCTGCAGGTTAAGCCTCCCCTCATCCCCACTTGGATTTAAATCCCTATTCCCAGCTTGTCACTGTTCCTTGTGATCTTGGCCTGCTGGCTATAATATGTAACAAGGGAAAACAATGAGGAAAATAACCTTTACTGCCTCCACTGTACAAATCCAGTACCTCGTATCGCTAAGGGTGCTAGCCCTTTTGTTAGGGTTGTTGTGGATGGACCAACGTGGCTCCTAAGGAGACAGTCGATTTTCTAGGTGAAATAACGCATTGCCCTTCTCCCCTCTTCCCCTGAGTACTTCAGGGAGTAAAACAGATCCTTGGGATCCGATCCAGTCTGTCGGGTAAATGTTATGTTTTCTAATTTCATTGCAACTCGGTGGTGAAGCTTGTGAAATAATAATATATATACTGAGGGCTCTGTGGGGGACTGCAGGGAAGCAGTAGTTACTTCTCATAAAGTTTTTTAATAGGACGTGAGCTCCAGGATTCGAGGGAGAGAACATTAATGTCCTTTTCAGAACATCGTGGAAAATAAATACTGTGCAGCACCAATCTCTTGGCGGTTTCAAAGAATGTCTAAAGAGGATCATTATGAGACCATTTATGATGGGAACATGACTCCATTGCAAGTCTTTGGAGTCTCTGCTGGGATGTTGTTCCTACTACTTGAGATTAGGAGAGGAAAGCAATTTCAACAGAAGTCTGTGGAGACCAAATGGCAATTACATTACTGACAATATCACTATGATTTTAGTGCGAGTCCCTGGAGACCCTAACTTCTCAGTGAAATGAAATGCATCATGCCCATACAAATTATATTATTGTTTGAAATAAACCAGAATAAGTTAAAGCTAAACAAGTGCTGGAATACTACAAACATGCAAATCGATAAGCCAGCAGCGGAGGCGGGGAGCCCTGCCCACGGCCCTGCTGTGCCCGCCGGTGGGTCCGGGTGCAGTGTGGGGATGGGGATTTCTCCGGGCATCTGTGAGGGGCCCAGACGGGAAGATTTGCTTATTTAGGTGCCTGTAGGGTTGGCAGCCAGTTTAGAGAGGGGATTCTCCAAACGAGTCGTTTTACTGATGTCCTGCTCTGCCCCTAGTGACCCGTGGGGTCTGGAGTAAAGGAAGGCGAGGCAGCTTGTGGTCGTGGACTGCCTGAAGGAGACTAAGGAAGGAGCAGGGCTTAAAGCACCAGCGATGAGAGCGAGCTGCTTTTTGCCTCACGCTGATGCTAAGATGATGCAAACCCTTGGCTTGGGCAGCAGTCGACGTCCGCTGAGCTCTGGGAAGCATTTTCCAGGCGTTTCCATCCTGCAGGTTCACCGAGGCTGCCCTTGCCCTTGCCCCTGTCTTGCAGAGAGCCTGCTCCCCGGGAGGGTATCGCGGCACGCTGGCTGCTACTGAAGCAGCGCGGCAGCAGCCAAGGAAAGCCCCCGGGGAACCGAGCAAGCCCCCTGCTTTTCCTGCCCATCGGTCACCCAGGACCTTTCCTTCCTCTTTCCCTTAACTGCTTTACGAATGCCAGGCTGTAAATGGAGAGCTGCAGCATTTCCAGGGCTGGAGGAGCGTAGGCTGAAGCAGGCAGGGTAAAGTGCAGCGTTTGCATTTTATTGATTCCTACCTATTGATTCCGATGGGATGAAGTGTCTGCGTAACAGAAACGAGACTGACAGGCAGACAGGAACTCGGGCATCAGAGGCAGGCCAGGCCCTGCATGACAAGAGCAAAATTACATAAACAAACACCCCAGATATTTCCTGGGCGGAATCTAACCAGAACCAAGGAAAAGGAGCGCCGTTCTCCGAAGGGACGAGGTTCACTGGATAAAGTTGAGTTTGCATTTGATCACCTCTGCGGATAAAATGGGGCAAGGCAAATATGTGAGCATTTTGTGACAGATTGCCCTGTGCCAGTTCGTGTAATCTGGAGGGCGACAAAATGTAAATCTACATCTCCCCACACCGTAGATGATTGTCATTCTGTGATTCAGAAGTGGGAATGAATAGGTATGTAATAGCCCGACCTTCCAGGCAGGAAGGTGTCTAAAGGGCTAGCGAATGTCCAAAATGCGCACAGAGTCTCTGTTTTACTCCATATGCTTTATATGAATAATTTTATTTGAGAGGCCAAGCACATACTGAGGAAAATGTGCTCAATATGAGTATTGATCTTATTAAGGGTTTCTCTGCAGATATATGTATATATAGTCTCAGACCAAGCTTCTGTTCTGATTGTGGCCAGTTTATTACTGGCTTGTTAACAAACGTTGCCCACGCGCTACATCTGTATATGCGGGATGGAGCTCGAGGTGACGCAGGATCTTCTTTTGTGCCTTCTGGATTCTGGGAGCTGCAGAAGTCAAAATATCTGGGTGTAATTCCCAGTCCCAAGGGATTCGCTGGGATTCAAGCATCTTCCAGGCTCGCGTGGCCAAGGCAGGAGAGGGCCCCGGCGTGTGTGAGCCCAGAGCCAGAGGCTCCGTCAGAGGCAGAGCCGTTCCTGAGGCCGTGGTAGTGGGAAGGGCTGAGCCAGTACTGCTCCGACAGGGAGTCCTCGTCTGCCTTTGCTTGAAGAAAAACACATGAGAACAGCAATGCCAGGAAGCAACAAGAGGCAAATGCTTTGTAAACTCCCCACTCACCAGCCTTTTCAGAGACCTGGAGCTTTGTGCTAAAGCAGCCCTGTTTGAAGCATTGCTCAGAGATGGAGGAGCAGGATTTGACCCACGTCAGGTACGATGCGAGCACCACAAAGCAGGTAGCTGCCTCCCACCAACACTGCTCGTCTCTGCCTGGTCTGCTGTGCCACACACCCCCATAACCACTGGACCCAGCAAACAGAAACCCTGAGAAGTGACCCTCCCGCTTCACGTTCTGCCTCAGAATTAATTTTTGCGCCCCCATATAGCACTGGTCAGCTACCAGGACAACCTGTACGACTCTGCAGAAGGCACTGCCCCCTGCCCTCTGCTGCAGGGATGCCCAGCAGTCAATTTGCAGTGCTCGGGCACTGCTCCTGCTGTGTTCCTCGCCTCTCCCTCAGGGATGATAAACCACCACTGCGTGCCTCTGATGCCTTCGTTTCCCTTTTCCCTCCTCGTCTTCTCACACAGATTCCCCTGCAGCTCTCTTCCTGGCTGCCAAATGTGCCCTTTCGTGTACGCTTTGCAGAAGCAGCAGCAGAGCAGTCCCTCCATCCTCCCTGCACGCCGCTGCCCCCAGCTCAGTCCCCCTGTGAGCGGACCAGGAACTCCAGGCGCTGCTGGGTGCTGAGCGTAGAAGCGGATCTGACTGTAGACAGAAGTGCAGCTGACTTCGCTGAGCGAAAAAGATGCAGACGATTATAAAAAGACAGAAGAGGGAATAGGAAGATGGGCTTTTTTCTTCCAAATGAAATAATTTTAATCAAAGGGCTGTTAGTAGCGAAAGAAATTAAGTAATTTGAACAGTCAGTTCTTCCCATCCTGCAATTTCCTCTGTGCTTAAATTTAAGGATACATTAAATTTTATTAGATATGAACACAAACTCTGTGTGGGAAACATGTTGGAGCACCGCTTTTTAATTTCTTAATTCATTTCTTTAAGTAAATTCTTAAATTCCCTTTTGTTCCTGTTTATGTGTTTTCCCTGCTTACTGGTTTGTAGGTTTACTGGAGGAGAAAATGATGGAAGATTTGGAAACCGAAGGCCTTGCTTCTGCAGAAGCAAAAAGCAGGAAAAAAGTTGAATGATTGTATCTTGCTTCTTCCCCCTCTCCTTTCCATAAGTGGGTGTTGGAGGAGGGAGCAATTAGCCAGCATGGGCTGACGGGCGTCCTCCTGCATCCTGGACACCGCAGCGAGCATCTGATCCCACCCTGCCCTCCATCCCGAGGATCTGACATACACGTCGGGGCTTTTTGCTTCAGCTGCTGACGGAAAACAGTTGGCCTACCATTAAGTTTAAATGCGAGATACAATTAAAAGCTCAGAACTCTGATGTGGTACTTTAAAAATCCCTCTGTAGATGGAAGGAGGTTTCTTCTCCATTGGGAACTCTGCATTATTTAGTAGATTTGCCTTGCAGGACAGATAGTTTCAAGGCTTTACGATTATATAGAGGATCAAACATTTCTGTGGCCTGAATTAAAGCAAAATAATCACCAGCTTCACAAAACTTTGTGGTTTCCTGGACAGGCTTTTTTCTTCCCTTACCTTCTTGTCTCTGAGCAGATTCTTTTTCATAAACCCTCTTTATTTGACACATTTTTTCTTCCCGTAGCGCGTCTTCGATCCGTTTCCCCAGTGAAGCAGCTCTGCCACCTCAAATAAAATTACATTTCCAGGCAGCTGTTCCTCTGCCTCCTGTTGTGAGCACCCGGGCGTCCATGTACCAGAAACCTGGCTCCCAGAAAGCCGGAGAACCTCTTCTTTTACTCAGGGAAAAGCAATGCATTTCACCCTGCGCTGTTCATATTCTTTCAGTGCTTATAACCGTCTTTGCTTTTGGTATAGACTTTTCACCGAATTTAGAACTTTTTAGCTTTTGTCGTATGTTTTTCTTTGGTTGGTTTTGTTGCCGGCCTCTGTTACTCCAACCACGCAGGACTTTGCTAATATTTCTTCAGTCTTCCTGGAGGAGTGCCATGCTCCTCAGTGCTTTTGCTGGTCCAGGGTGAAAAAGTATGGCTCCAACAGACACCCTAAAAATCCAGTTATTTTGAGGGGAAGAAAAAAAAAGCATTATGCATTTTACATCTCCTTTAATATACAGAACATATTGGGTTATACTGGCGTGTTTGGTTTGAAAGCGAATATTCGTACTGAACAAAAGGTTTCATTTCTGCAGTGCCCGAGACATCCCCAAAGTGGTGGGTCTTTAAAAAGCACTTCTCCCCCCAGTATTTTCTGTGAATTTCCAACTCCCAGCTGCCCACTGCTGCTTCTGGCGGGGGGGCACTGCCTGAACCTGGGAGAATTACATCCACCTGCTGTAAATGATGTACGAAATGCAAAATCCTCACCTGCCCCCCGCGCAGGGAAGGGGGAGACAGTGCTTTGCCACCGCTGGTTCAGTGTTCTCTTAGCTGAGGTTCCAAAGCTGAGAATCATTAAAAAATAAATACAACTATAAAGGAAAAGAAATGACAGCTGGAAAACATTGCAAAACGGCAGAACAAACAAACAGAGAAGCCATTTAAGCCCAGCTACCACTGCCCCTGGCTTGCTACAAGGACTGACTGCCAGGCACGCTCACTTCTTGTGACTTGACTTTTTTTTTTCTTTCTTTTTTTTTTTTTTTTTTTTTTTCCTGAGAACTGTGCTTCTGATCAGCCATAGCACCTGGCTGAACCTGCCTATTTATCTTTTCCTTTAATTAAGAAATGATGTCAATGGGATGAAAATAAAACCTGACAGGATGAAGATCTCCTACTGTACTATAAAAACAATGGGAAGGTGGAGTCGAGGTGTTTATTTTTGAAAGCAAGAAATCACCTTCTAGTCGCACGAGCCTGTTACCGTGAGCTTATTATTGTTAAATTAACGAAGGAAAAACCCGTCCAGCGAAGCGAGCGATGGCAGATCTGAGCAGGCAGCCAGAAGGCAAGCTGCTCGCGCAGGCGATGGTGCAGTAGAGGCTGTGATGGCTGCTTTGGGGCAGCCTGGTCCCGGCTGGCTCCGAGGGGGTTTTGTTCTGAGTGGGCAGGCTCCAGAAACTGCCCGAGACTGCTGGAAAGCAGTGGGGTGTCAGGCACTTGGTGCTCTTTTAATGCGCGGGAGCTGGCGATGGGTAGAAGGCAGTGTGGACACCTGTACGGCCTCTGGAGTTGGATCTGGGGCTGTTTGCTGGCACTGCCTGCACGTGGCAATGGGAACCCAACCCTGCCAGCCTCCTGAGGAGGAACTTGCTCCAAGCCTGCTTGCTCGGCTGCTTCATGCAACAGCAGTTGCGGATTTTTTTTCCTAAATTTCACCTTTCAGACTGTTTGCTTATGGCTGCAGGGAAGGGTCTCGATCCACTCTCGCTGCACAGCCCTTTGCCAAGGTGAACACTTCTCGTTGGAGAAACTGAGCTGGCTTCACTTCTTGCTTTTGGAAGACAGCTGAAAAAAGCATCTCCCCTTCTGCAGCGTGGCCGAGTGCTCAGGTTTGGCCGGGGTGAGAAGTTCTAGGGTTTTGGTTGCTTTCTTTTCTTTTTTTTTTGGCTTGCGGAGACTGACACTGCTCAGGTGAGCGGCTGCGTGGGTGAGCTGCAGGCGGGGAGCGAGCAGGAGGATTTCTTCTTCCCTACCCTCTTCCCCACCGAGCTGAAGCGCCGGGGCTGCCCAGCGCCTGGCCGCAAAGGGGCATGCAGAGAAGGGCAGCGCCCCGACACCCGCCAGGGGACCCCTGCGCTGGCTCCGGGAACGCGCCCGCAGTCCTCATTTAAATCACTCTCGGATACAATGAAGAATAAAGCATTTTGATCAGAGTTAGCGGTGACCTATTTAACATTTAAACTGGTTGGCACTTACTTCAGCTCGTTTATGAGTCCTTAATGAGTTTAATGAGTTCTCTCGGATGTCAGCATTTACTACTAGTGTAGCTTTATGGCCCTGGATTCGGGAGATGTGAGTGGCTGCTTGTGTGACCTTGGGCAAATCCCTGCCTATAGTAGTGCCTCAGTTTCCCATAAATAGGCTGTTGCGAGTTACCTTTCATGGCTGCCTGCACTGCGAACTGTACAGGACAGTAATTTTATTACATTTTGTTTGCATAATGCCCAGCATAACGGGCACCTGGTTTTCAGTAGGGCCTCTGAATAATGCTATTTTAAAAATGAAAGATGATCATTAAGGAATGCAGCAT
Organism: Anser anser; assembly: GCF_964211835.1. NCBI lineage: Eukaryota > Metazoa > Chordata > Aves > Anseriformes > Anatidae > Anser > Anser anser. Next base: position 60,107,061 of record NC_139724.1, read on the forward strand.
AGCATGACAGGGACACACATTTATATGTACAATCTTGTCTTAAAGAAGGCAGAAAAATAGTGGTGTCTATTAGTCAAAGTAATGCAGTCCCAGGACACCACAGCAATTATTTCATTTGTATTACTCTCTGCCTGTGTGAGAACCCTTACGTACTTTCCAGATTTTCAAACAGATAAGCAACTTTTTAATTGATGCTTAGCCTGAATATATCTAATGTCAGCCAACTGTTGTTAATAGGAGCTATTATAACATAAAAGTGCTGATATTTTAAATGCAGTTGGTCAATCCCAGCAGGACTATACATCCAGAGCTCTTCTACAAGGTTGTATTAGTCATTTGACACTGGTGCTGAATTTATGTTGTCAGATCCATGCCAGCTATTGAAACTTGACAACTAATTCTGGATAAGGATGATTGGAATTGATAAACCCTCTTTTATTTTGGGGGGAAAAATTGGAAGTGGCTGCTAGTTCAAATAGAATCTCTTATCTAGTATGGCACGATGGCATTTAATGAAAAACATTCAAACAAATCTACTCTTGGATTGCCCTGAAGATAGAGAGTTGCAGAGTTGGATGCAATTCAAATACGTAGTTCTTTATTTTGCATAACTTTGGGGCATGCCGAGACGTTTCATCAGTACCTGATGTCATTAACTGTGGCGGCCACCGCCTAAATGTCTCGCTCCTCACGTGTATGAAAGATGATTTTGTTAGAGGAATGCTTGGAACATAAGAAATAATGTTTGTTTGTTTCATATCCTTTGCGTGTGTTAATAATGACACCTCAAGTTATTAGGACTGAAACACATTTTAAATTCGAGTGTAGTTTTACCCTATGTAAAAAAACGTTACCTTGGGCTTGTAGTATTACAGAGTAGAATGTTTGTTTATTTATAAGCACTGGCAGTAGCTCTGCTCCTCCTTTTACATGCAGTACCCCAAAACAAGCGAGAAGGATGCACAGTGTCCACTGTCAGGCCACCTCCTCCTGGCTGGTGGAGCTGCATTACCACTGGGTCATGCCACGCTAAGAAGCCCTCGTGAAAGCAGTGAGAGCCTGACTGTGTGACAGCACGTCTAGGTGGCGGTGGCACTGGCTTTGTCCTTGTCCCTGCTGCCTTGCCACGTAGGCAGAGCCGGTGCCTGAGTGTTTGTCCCTGCTGTGTGGATGCTTCCCGGGGTTCACAGGAGTACCAGACATCAGAAGACAACTCAAGCCATGTTGTCAGGTTTAAAAATAGGAGAGAGATCAGCAAGGCTTGGCAGTGTCACCTTCAGACCTTTCCGGCCTGTGCAGCTCCATGATATGTACGACCCTGTGGGGCTGCGTTGTGTCACCCAAGCAGTGCTCTCGTTTTGAGGACTCTCTCCCCCCTGTAAAGTGGCTTTTACAGGGTTGGCTTTTTTGGTTTGGCTTTCCAATGTAATTTTCATCATTCTTCAGTGCTGCAGCATAGTCCGATGTATTTGAGGTGTTGTTTCCTCTTGTAAATACAGATAAGTAAGGCATTGCCTCGGATGCTGCCACGTGGTGAGCACTCAGTGGACCAACTTCCAAGCAGTCGTGAGTCAGCTTTCTCCACCATGCCTCTGGTAGTGTTAAACTGAAGTTATTTTTATTTGTACATAGGAACTAAGCTAGGGATAGAAATTAAGCTTTTATCAGGTAACAAAGCACAGGCTCAACCCACCTGAGTGGGTTTACCTTCTGCCTAGTTCTTCCAAGCGGGGTGTCTCTGGAGGCTTCTCAGTAGAGATAGAGAAGACCGAAGGAGGCTCGAATGGGGAGGCAGCCAGGAGGCAGCAGCAGGAACAGGGATGTCGGTGTGGCTGAGGCAGGCCGAGTTCACCCTTAGGAGGGTGGCTCAGCTTCTGGGGCGGCCTTCAGGCGCTGGAATTACCCTGGGCTGAGCAGCACATCGCATCTCAACCTGCCTTATCCACCCCTGTTCCAGACCTGCCTCGCTTGTAGCGAGAATTTGGCCACTGTCCCGTTTCACAACCCTTGCAGTGAAAGCACATCCTTCAGAAATTGCAGGGGCGCCATCGCCGTGTCCCTCCAACCCGGCCCCCACCCTTTCTTTTGCTTACCAGAGTGCAAGTGAGAAAATGTTGACAAATTGTCGTCCGCCAGAGGTTCCCAGGTTCTTTTGCCTCGCTTCTATTTTTAGGCTGATTTCCTTTGCTATTTTTGTTTCCATTGTGTTAAATTTTGCCAGATTTCTGCCCAGAGGAAATCTTTATAGCTCAATTTTAAAGCCCTTGCAATTGAGGATTTATCCTGGGAACGACACAATCCAACTGGAGTAGCACAAATGGCACAGTACTGAAATAAAAGGTTATCAAGACTGTAATTTATTTGTTTAGGCCACTTGGAGTACAAAAATGCCTCTTATCTCCTCGGCTCCCTGAGTGCGTTGCCGCACAGTGGATGCTTTCAGGCTGTCTCGCTTTCCCTGTCAGTCATTTTCTCCACAGAAGCGTTGTTCAGGAGGCGCAATTAAAAAGCCGTTTCCTCGTCTTCCCCCGCCTGCCCTGTCCCTTCCCTTCCCCCTCAAAACCGCAGCTTGGGCACAGGTTGTTTCCTGCCTTCCAGGTAACGAACTCCCCTCGTGTCTTGTTACGTGGAAAAGGCCCGAGATAGCAAGGCGGCCCGGCTGGATCTCCAGCCGTTAGGATGGAAAGGAGAGGCAGGATGCGAAACCCGCTCAAAGTCCGACTCCATGCTCTAATATGCATTTTGAATTTATAGAGAATTGACTCGTGCCATTTGTTCAAAGCCAGAAAATGCATCTGATCTGCAGTTGAACTTCTCCTGCTCTAATAATGTGCCAGGCAGTTTTCAGAAGTGATGGATACTGTTTTTCACAAGTCCTTTCTGCCGAACTGATTCAAGGCCAGCGACAGTAACGCCGGTGGCAGTCATTAGCGATGCCCCCTGTGAAGCTATTCAGTTAGGCACTCGACGGCTGAAGCTGTTGGGATTTTTGCGACCCTTTTCCTTGCCGGCAGCCCGTTGGGCTCACCGCAGAGGAAGATGCCATGCCCCTGAGGGGTGAAACAGGGTGAGGAGTGATTAGTGCGTAATTGGGAGACACCCGAAGTGACGAAGAGCGGCAGTAGTCCCTCGTGAGGTATAAGGGAGTCATGGCGTACTCCAGGTAAGGTCACACTGGAGAGGGCCATAACCAGGCCCCAGACACCAGCAAGGAGTTTCAGAGAATCCCTCATCTTCCTCCTTGTGAGGGACAGCCCAAGTTGGTCAGATGGCTGCTGTCAGGAGGCTGAGGTGCTCCCGAGCCCGTGTGAGGGCAGATGTGCTGCTGGCTGACGAGTAGGAAGAAAGTCTGTGTTCAGAAAGGCTGTGTTCATGGAGACATGGGGCACAGAGGGCTCTGCTTTCCCCACAGAAACCCTCTTTCTCGCCTTGGCTCTACCAGAGGCTCTCTGCAGCTGGCACTACGGCAGCTTGAGTAGGAGCCTGGCCCGGCTCGGAGGAGGGAGCACGGGGTGCCTGGGTGTGCTGAGGGGCTGCTGCCCAGTGCTGCTGGCTCTGTGCGGGGCCTTCCCCATGTCCTGCTCCGAGCACGGGGATGGAAGGGACGCTGGAGGGTAAGGAACGCAGAGTTTGACTTGGACAAGGAGCGTGGTGATTAATGTGCGGCTTTTTGACAAATGGGTGTTTGGAAGAATTGGAAACAAGCGAGTCAAGGGCACTTCACCTCTGCCAATGCGCAGTGTTGGCAGCTGGGGAACCGCACAAGGGAAGATTTTCATCTTCTGCTTACAGCTCTCAGCCCGTGCTACAGCTGGCTGAAGACAGAGCATCTAGGTCCCCAGTGTTTCTGTTTTTACTTAAAAAGCAATGAAGCAATTTGAGATGAAGAGTGTCTCTCTGGACTTCTCTTTTGGCCTTCTTGAATCAGGCTGGAGAAATTTTGGTCAGTTCCGCCGGGTGAAGTGAGCAGAGGTGAGGGTGACTGTCACGGACCAGACAGGCATTGCTGAGTCCTGCGATCAGGCTGTTGTGTTCAGTACCGTATGCAGATGTGTGTTGGGTCTGTCCGCCTCCTATAAGCACCTATGAAAATTCTTTCTGGCTTTCTACAACTCCTGGAATATTTCATGGGCTATCTTGTATCTAAAAACATTTCTACATAGCCTCCTGTTTTTTTTTCCTTTTTTTTTTTCTGTCATGTAAATTTATCACCAAAACCCAATCCAATGCATCAAGTATAAAAGCAGATGCGCTTTCCTTTCTCTGTTTGTTGTTCTGTACATGTTAGTGAATAGCCCAGATCAGAACTTTCCACTGAGAAGTACTTCATAAGTAGTCCCCCTTCACCCCACTGCCTGCCAAATGACTTGTTATGAGAAAGGGGATCAAGGGTCTGTTTCAAAATGGCTATAGTCACCCCTAGTGGGCTGGAATAGGTGGCTCAGTTACTGTGTGCAAGGTAAAACAATGCTCCTGCACGTGGTAGCACCACTGTCAGGCTTTTCTCACATGAGCAGGTACCTCCACCACCACCTCTGTGGATCCTGACCATGTAAGATGAGCGCACAGAGGAACCGAAGTGCTGGAGGGAGGTCTGCTACATGGTCTGAGCAGGCTTTCGCTTCTCCCTGTGCAGCTCACAAATCAAAGGTCCCGGCTGTGCTTATACAGGCATGCCCAGTAGCCAAATACATAATATGCTCGGGAAATGCCACATTTGTCAGACTAGAGTTTGGCCTTTATGGCCACTGATCTTATTCCCTTAGCAAGACATGGAGCCCAAATCTAGTCACTTAGGGACATAGCAAATAAATAAAAGGGCTCTTTAGCCGCCCTGCTTTTTTAGGAGCTAATAGTGGCTGAACTCTATGAGAATATGATAAGTATCAAACACTTATTTTTCCAACAGAATGACAAATGTCTGGTTAAAAAAGGGTAATTGGGTAATGTAGAGTACAATAATATCTTGGCGTTCTCTCATTTTTTTAAAAAGAAAAGTACAAACCATAATGCATGCAAGCTAACATACAGATAAAAACCAACTCTTTCTCAAAACATGAGCTGGCTTCTAACTAGTGTCTAGTTTGGGTACCCGGAAATGCAGTCCCAATGTAGTTGTTTTGATAAGCACATCAATCATTTTATATTCCTCCAAATTTTAAGGAGTTTGGGATTTTTTGCTTCTTTTAGGATGCTGTGTAGATTACAGAATGGTTGTGGTAACGTGATCATTTGAAAATAAGTACTAAAGAAATAAATGCTGTCACGGTTTCTGCCACTGGAACAGCTCGTCCACGTCATGCCGTTCCAGTGCTCGGAGACCTCTCCTTGCTGGGTTGGGGGTTTTCTAACTCTATGAATGTGTTCATTGCTACTTCAGGAGGATGTTTGGAACTTCAGAGGAGAAAGAAGCTAGAGTTCCCATGTGCACTAAAGCAGAGATATGCGGTGCCACAAGTGAGGAGTATAAATGTGGTGTCCTGTCCACCTGCTAAGGATTGCTCTCCTGTCCCTTCTGCAAAATATGATCTGCATAAATATGCATGAATTTCTGTTTGTTCCCTCCAGATTATTATTATTAATTAATTAATTAATTAATTTTTAAATGTGGATAGCACACCACAATGACCACAATGAAAAACTTCAGGATTTTACTGCCGGCCATTCAGCCACAAATAGGCTTCCCTTTTGTATATTTTTCTCCATGGTATAAGGAGAGGGAGCTGGGTTTGCCCTATATTTGTTTGACCTTTCCTGGATATAGTTATGGGTACAGGAGCTGTGCAGGTGGTCTGCATGTGTTCTGTAACTATTTGCTTGGGTCTTCCTGATATCTGTGTCTGTGCTTGGAGAAATTTCTTCATCTGAGACATCTGGACAAATTCCTCTTTTTTTTCACCTGGAAAAAAAACTTTCAGGTGGAAGAGAAGGCCTTGCCTGGGAATGCAGGGACATACAGCAGCCCTAGATGAAGGTTAAATTGTATAATTTGAAAAAAGAAAACCAACCCAAAACCCACACGCAACCTTTGCAGAATTGCTGCTTGCAGAATTGCTGCTTAAATCGCCCCTTAAATCACCACTCACTTTGCCCAGAGAGGCCGTGGAGTCTCCTCCTTGGAGATATTCAAAAGCCACCTGGACATGGGCACACTGCTCTGGGTAGCACTGCTGAAGCGTTGGTGTTGGACCAGATGGACCCAGAGGTCCATGCCCACCTCACCACTCTGTGATCCTGCATAAAAAGCAGTCCGTGTGCTTTCAGGAGGTACATGTATGTGGTGTGTGTGTGCACGTACATGAAAAATGACATTTCCCACCCATTCTGCACTTCATGTTTGACGTGACATTTCCCACAGACTGAAATACGCAAGGGTTCTCCAAATAAAAGGATACACACACTTCTCCGTTTGGTCAATGTTCCTGTACGACTCTAGGGCCCTACCCAGCACTTCTATGCATACACTTGAAAAGTATTAACATTTAGATGGGAGAGAGGTGCTGGTGATTACAGCTTAATGTTGTGAACCAGGCAGTCAGAATTACCCTAGCATCCCAAATTACTTCCTCTGCCCCCACCTGCCCAATGCCACAGACAAATACAGAACAGGGCTGCAGGCTCCTAGGGGCTCTCTGCGAGCGAAAGGAATGCTTCTGAGATCCTTCTGCAAAGAATGCCGTGCAAAAGCCACGTGTCTTTATAATGTCTTTTAACATCTGGCAATGTCAAAGGTAATCAGAGCTCATCGGGATCTGGTATGTAAATATTAGGAAGGAAAATATTCAAATATTCTTTATGATTTCTTTGCAGTTGTTCACCATGTACCAATCTACAAAGAAAAAAAAAAAAAGGGTTTCTCCTTTATATCAAATGCTCTCAGATAGTGAAAAAATGAAGTCTGTGCAATTGCCTGAATAATACTGTGTGTCAAGATCCTTATACTTTGCAAGTGGGAGTTTTTTCCTTTTTCTATGCAATGGTTAAAGTCTTTGCTACACCTCCACATTTGCTTTCTGTCACCTGAATCCACCCCATTTTTGCTGACACTGCTGCTTTAAAATATTTTCCTAAGTTATTTTAAATGCAAAAGAGCATATTGATTTTTAAAGCATTATATTGTCATTTTTCTGTTTTATTAAAAAAAAACAAAACCAGCACCAGCTTAGCATATTTCACAGCTTGCATCCTGGGCATGGAAGCTCTGCAGATGCAAATATGATCCCCAAAAAAGAAAAAAAGAATGTATTGAAATGCAAAAGATCGGTATTACTAGATGAGTAGAAAATTAGCATGGTAACTATTTTATTGCTAAAACTCCCTTGCCTGGTATATTTCTTACTCTCTGATTGAAGAAGAAATAAAGTTCTCTCATTTTGTTGTGTTCCTGATTTGTTGGATATTTATCGATTTACGGATCATAATGCACATTTTTTTTTCCATCTAAAGTAAGAATATTCAGTATCTGTCATGCTTTCTATGAGTAACTGATTTCCTATGATCTGTAAAACTGGTTTGTACCAATATAGTCGCTAGTCATCAGCATTTCTAAGGGGTTTCTTGAAAGATACTCATTCATTCTGCTAGGAATCAATGAATTACACTAATGTTGTACAATCAGATTTTCTGTAAATCATGAAGAAATGGTTTTAGATGCAGGTAAATTTCTATTGAGTAAATAGACTTCTTTTATATCTATCATGAGACTTAACTGTACTTCCTGGAAAAAATCAAAATAACCAGATCTCCTGGGGAAAAAGAGGCATTCATCATCCTATTTAGCCCTTGTGCTGGTGAGAACAATAACATCACTGGGGTCATTTCCTCTGTTAGGAGCATGAAGAGTTTTTGACGGTCTTAGAACCATAGAATCATAGGTTTGGGATGGAAGGGATCTTAAAGATCACCCAGTTCCAAACCCCCTGCCACGGGCAGGGACACCTCCCACTAGACCAGGTTGCCCAAAGCCCCATCCAGCCTGGCCTTGAACACCTCCAGGGACGGGGCATCCACAGCTTCTCTGGGCAGCCTGTTCCTGTGCTTCATCACCCTCATAATAGAGAATTTCTTCCTTATATCTAATCTAAATTTACCCTTTTGTAGTTTAGAGCCATTGCTCCTTGTCCTATCGCTACAGTCCCTGACAAAGAGTCCCTCTCCCGCTTTCTTTAGGTGCTGGAATGGACCTACTCGGTTCAAAGTGCCGGAGGACAAAGCAGTATCCAGCAGCACATCCTGCCCAGACAGCAGTTTTGTCACAAAGGGCTGTAGGTTGTGAGGCGGCTTCAATACTTTCTCCTTTTCTCTGCATACAAATAGAGGCAGCAACAAATGTGCCCCGAAGTCATTTCTTGTTTTCTGGTGATTCCTGGCGTAAGCATTGTAAGCATTTGCCCAAACACCGCCAGAGATGAGCAGCTCTACGAGTGCTCTGAATTTCGCTTGAGCCCTGACCTTAGGGAAGGCAGAGAGCAGAGCGTCAGCTTCGTGCCCGTCGGCATCTGGGGACAGAGGTAGCTGCAGCTCTTTATTGCCTGAGAAATCTTGTTACACAGGAAATATCCCCAAGGTTGAGGTCTGCTGTCTTTAAGCCTCTTCATGCTACACGAGCAACAGAAGAGGCCTTAGGGCAGAGAAAATTTGATCCACTCTATTTAGTGTTACTGTACAGCACCTTAGTAGCCACACTTGGAGTCCTTGCCAAAGTCTACTAATGCTCTTTTATCAATAATGCTATTGAGAGTTCAATTAAGTCTCGCACCGATCTGTTTCAGTTTACCTTCAAACAATGCTAAATCTGTGGAAAAGGTGCTGATGCTTACTGCGGTGTAATTTGTAACTAAAATTTTGATGATTTTTATGGCCTGACAAGACTATGGTTTTTAATTTAGCTGAAGAAGACACCTATGGCTAAGAGTGCGGGGTGTTCATCCGAAATGACTGTTCTTTAATAGGTTTTTTAATCTTAAGTGCAGAAATACAGCTTTCTTGTGGATGCTTACAAGGTGCAGTAAACCAGCAAACTGAAATTAATGCCAGGTTCCAGTCTCTGCATCCCTGTGGCTTCAGATCCAAGTGTCTCTTAAAAACTCTCTTAATAACAGACAAATTTTTCTCTAAATGAGTAAGAAGTGTTATTAGCAAATGACTTCTTGTAACAGGATCTGATTTTTTCATTCCATATAATGGTCATTTCAGGAAGGTACTAAACTGAATCGTTCATTTCTTCTTTGAGGTGTCTCAGACTTGGCTGGAGCATTTGCTTTCTTGTCTATTGTTTCGGAAGATAGCGTATTGATTAATTAATTTTGAGAAATGTGAATTCTTAAACCCCTCAGAGCTCAAAACTCCCTTTTTTCCTTCAGCTAGCAATATGATGAGTTTCAGTTTAAGGATCTAATCCTGGCAGGCGCTGAGCTCAACGCCCATCAGAACTAAATCCTGCATATGCTGTATCTTTATGAGGCATTACCTGTTCAATAAAGACTTGGTCTAAAAGTGGTTCATTTTTTTCCTTTTTTTTTTTTTTTTGGTCTTTTTTCTGGAATATTATATAAAAACCTTTGTCCTGCGTTGTGCTGAAGGATTTGAAGGAGGAGTGCGGCCCATGAAGAGGGAGGCATCTCTCTTCTTCGTAAAGGAGAGGGAGAGATGCAGAGGGACATTGATGGAGGATGTGGGCTAAGCAAGGCAGCAGGAAGATGTGACAGCAGTCAGACATCAGCGGGTAGGCAGGGTCAAAACTGCACAGCTTTCAAAGTGAAGATGAATTACCTGAACTTAATGTGGAAGGAAAACAAGAGAGGAGGTGTCAGTAACAGTGGAGCGTCAGGGATATTAGAAATGGTTTTTATTTTGTTCCTCTCGGTGACTTCTTAGCCCCTTTTCATTATTTCAAGTAATTGGCTATCAAATGATCTCCTGGATTTTGGGTCAGTCTAATTTGTTATGACAGGTGTGAGGCCTGTGTGATTCACTTCCTCTATTTTAAGGCCTTGGAAATGTTCACGTCAGGTTTGTATCTGCTTGTAACTGGCTTTGTTGAAATAGGAGCTCAGCATTCAGGTTCATCAGGGCACTACTCATCTGCCGTACCCATCTATCCGTCAGGTCTTTCCCTGGTGCTTCCTCGACAGCATCCATGCAACTTAGCCCTCTGTACGAGACTTGGATCCTTTCTAAATATTGTGAAAAGAAATGGTCACCTTTCGGAGGGTGCTACATTGATGTAGCAGCCCACAAGAACAAGGGATGTATTTTCTCTCATCTTCCCCTCGTTCTCCAGCATCTTTTTTTCTTGAACTGTCTTAAGAGCATCCTAGCTCAGCATCTTCTAGTGCCTGTAGTGGCTGTTCAGAATCTGTGCTCAGTGATTTGCCTGCCTACGAGCTTTGCGGCCTCCTCTCAACTTCGGTTATCTGCAATTTTATTCAGTGCAGTATCCAAAGAAAAACCATCAGCCTATCTTGCTCTGGACAGGTTATAGAAAGTAATGTTAAGCAGCAGCAGCTTTCATTCTTTTCAGAAGCTTTCATTGGTCACCTGGTGCTTCTCTCTTGTCGTAGCTGTTCCAGGAATAAATACTGCAGGGACAGGGGTTGTGCAAATACCACAGGTCACATTTTCATTCTCAAATTACCTTACATGAAAGAGTAAAATGGGTAAAACATACCATTAATCAGCCAGTTATGTAGGGTGTCCTGGCTTAGGATGCAGAGTGTTGCTAAAGCCTTGTGCTGGCAATTTGATATGGATTTTAAGGTCCTTGTTTAGGACTGTTAACCTGCTCTGTGGGTATCTTCCCCATAGATCTCTGTCTCCATTCTCATTCTTTTTTAATTGAACAAGACAGCTCAGAAAAGTAAAACTGCAAGAGCTTGTACAGGTGCGGGCCATAGGAGGGAGGGAATCGAACTGTGCTATCATCTTACATGAATTTTATGTGGTTATTTTTCGCCTGGGTTTCATAAGCAAGCTGAGTTTTTAAATCTCTTTTTAAATGAGAGAATTACGTGCTCTGCTCCAAGTATACGTGGACTTCTGTCGAGATGACTGAGTACTACGACTAATGTTTTTTTGACTGTGTAGACAAAGGCAGGCAAGGCCCTGGTCAGCCGAACTTATCTCTCCTGCTTTCAATATCTAGTGCTCTGAGAAAAGCTTCCTGCCTTTGGAGGAGGGAAGCACACCAGGCGTTGTCTCAGTAAATCCGAAGTAATCCTATTGAAGAAAATGTGTTAAATAATGTAAGTGAATAATAAGATGGGTGCAGCCAGAAGATGGTCTGAGCATTTTCATGCCTAGTCTTTTACGTTGATAAAGCTGAAAGGTATTGGTACATATGAGGTTAAAATGACATCTGGGTTACCTTTGGGTTTTGCTTTTGTATTTTGCAGGATTTTTCTCACATTGCCTCTTATAATAGGGTATTGACAAAGCAGCCTGGAGTACCAGCCAGCTCCAGAAACCACTTTGGTTCTCTCATCACACAGAGAATGAGGATGCGGGACGCAGAGTTTAAGTCTCCCGACTGCCATGCATTTGCTAGGTTATATTATCATGCATGCAGTGTGTCACTGGCTGTTTTACATAATATAACTAATTGGAAATAAAACAATATTGGAATGTAGAAATTGTCACAGAGTTCATTAGACAGTTAGCAATAAAAATAAAGCCTTTTAACCTCCTGTAAAAGTGGTGGTGTTAGCTGAGCCTCCTGCTCTTCCAGCAGGGCAGAATTCCTCGGAGTAAAAGCTGTTACTCCGTGAAGCTCGCAGCAAAACTTAGAGCAAGTGACAGATTTCGCTCAGCAGACTCAAGTGTACATCCAAGAACATAAAAGAGTTAAGAGATGCTGGACAGCGGCCATGTAGTACCTTGTAGGTTAAAAGAGCAATTTTAAAATCAATACTTTTGTTTAACTGGCGACCAAGGTAGTAGTTTCAGGCTAGGTGAAATATGTTAAGAGCAAAGCCTTTTCACAAGGAGCCTTTTCAGGTTATCTGTGCTGGAGTACTTGGCGATGTCGTGTTGGACATGCATGGCACCTGGGAATTGCAAATAAACTAATCTCGATGTGACAAAAGCGTGCATAATTATTTTGAAACCCGAGGGAGATTGAAATGGCCCTAACTTGGTGGTATCCCGTAAGTGATAGACAGGCTGCTGCAGAATTTATAATGGATCATTTTCCTAGAAGATGAGAAGGAAACTTAAAATAACCTCTTCTGCTGCAGCTCTAATACGCTTGCACTTCTAATTGCGAGGCTGGGAGCAGGATTGAGCGATGGCAAGCCCTTCAACGCCACAAGCAGCACTGACTCTGGCTGTTTCGTGGCTCGTGCCTGGCTCTTCTGTGAGGTCTGTGAGTCTTCCTTGGCCCCCGCTGTTTCTTTTCTTAAGGTTATTAGAAGAAATCACAACTCCATCAGGGCACAGTAGTCGAGAACTGTCATCAAACAGCCAATGACCAGCTCTAAAATAGGGTAGTAAGTCAAGGCGGACTGTTTCCCATTCTAGTTCCTGAGGAAAATCTCCTTCCTTCGCTAAGTAGTTCTCTGAATTTTTACCAGCTGGAAAAAGAATCCAGTTACACCCTGATAATGATATACAACACCAAAAAAATCAATCTATCGATCTCCTTAGTGTATACCAAATTCCAAGTGATCAATCAAAACACAGAAGATAAATCAGCTAGCTTGGTTGCAACTCATTGGCTTTAGGCAGAACTAGGTATTTTGCAGTCCCATGCTATAACAAGAGACTTTGTTTTTATTGCACAAAGCAACAAGTAGGAAAAATTATCATAACGGTTCTTGTATGAGAAGATGAGAAAGCAAGAGATGCGGCGTCTGAGGTCAGGAAGCACCGGTCAGCAAACAGAACGTAAATTGCAAGCAGAACGGCACAGGCTTTGAGGAGCGTACCAGAAACAGAAATCCCTAATTGTTGGCTGGTGCTAACCGTAAAGTGAGAGGTCGCAGTTCTGCCTCTTCAGCCAAGGCAAAATTCTGCTGCCTCGTTAGGGACTGAGCTGACTTCGGAGAAAGTCGCCGAGGTCTTCACAGCTGAGGGTCTGCCTGCAGCGTACCGTACCATGGCCCCCTTGCACCTGGGTGTTTGTTTGTTGCCTTTGCCTGTAATGCATCTGGTCCAGTGCACCACTGGAATTCATCTCAGTGTCACGGGAGCTGGAGATTTAAATGTTAGCAGTCAGGAGGAAAAAAAAACACCATTTTTTTTTTCTTTGAAGTGGCAAAGTTGTTGAGGGAGGGAGAGGGGAGTGAAGAAAGCTGGGCAGTTAGTTCCCGGAAATCTGGAACGTTTTCCTGCTTAAAGAGGATCAGAGAAATAAGAGGTGCAGTTTTCTGAAAGGACCCCCTCAAGTCCCCAAAACGGGAACTCCTCAAACCACTCCCTGCCTTCAAAATCCCAGCCCTTTTTATTCTTGTGGCATTAAAAGCGAAGTAGAGGAACATAAAAAAGGATGGTAACATGCAGAAAAAACATAAGACTGAAAAAAACAAACGAACAAAAATATCTTAGCATATCTGCTTGACATACTAAAATAGTTCTGTTTTCTTGAAAATGTTTATTGGAAAATGCATTACAAAACCTTGTAACAGCTGGAATATGGTGATCTAATTGCTGTTTCAATAGCACTGTGAACATGGAAACATATTTCCTATGCAAAATGTCAAAAAGGCAGCAATCAAAGCGAGGCTTTAAGCTTCAAAACAAAGAAACAATGAGCTGATTTGTAAACATTTATTTCTAAGGTTACATTTAAAACCAAAATGGAACAGAATAGGTTTGGAGACAGCGCAACAAATCTTTGTACAAAACATGAGATTTGGGGAGAGTGGGTGTCTGCTGTCTGGGAATTGCTTGGGCTGCATCAAGATCTGGTTCCCAGCGGTGCTGGAAGTCCTTTAAACAATGTATTCTTCTGATTCAAACAAAATCTTTGAAAAAATTGTCTCAGGGGCAGTGTTTGCTCACTTTGATGGTCTGGAAGGCCACGTTACCGCTTGAGAGCACCGCAGGAGTTCGCTGCAGTGCCAGCAGCCTGCCTGCGTGGTGATGGTGGTGGCTGGGCACAGCCCGGAGATGTGGGCAGCCAGAGCCCACGGTCCTTCTGCCCAAATATCTCCTGTGCTTCTCACGTAATGCCCTGCGAACTGCCCGAGCTGGCTGAGGAGGAAATCAGGTTACGGGGCATGTCCCTGCTCCGCACCAACCTGTGCCAGCAGCACGAAATGAAAATCCTCTTAAATATTACTTGATAAAGAAATAAATCTGTTTGAGAAGTAAATTTACTTTTCACCAAGGCTATCCATTTGTAAGATTCTTACTGTATTGTGCTTGCAAATAGCATTTATTTCTGTAGCGTAAATATGCAAGAGTTCATTTTAATAAAAAGTAAGCCCTAAAATAAGATAAACCCCATGACTAGACTTGCATTGAAGATTTAAAGTGCATTCATCTGCTGTTTTTCTATATAAATATTCATTGGTTTAGTGCTCTCAGGTGTTGGAACTTTTAATCTGCATTCAGATGGAGGTACTTTAATCAGAGAGTTCATAAAAGTCTCTAACTTTTTTCATAAAAAATAGAGTAGTAGATATAACAGAGGGCTGCAAAAGCTTAAAAAAAAGCTAAACCGCAGCTCTAGGAGAAAAAAAAAAGTAAACACCAAATGGCATTTTGTGCCATAATATCAATATTCTATTAAAAATAAATCTCTCACTGTTAGACCGAAGAGTCTCAAACAACCTGTCACTTCACTGCAGTCTTCAGAGATGACTGATAATGGGGAAAAAATCCCATAGCATCTGTTTACCATGTACTCACACAAACTGTTAGGAATGTTTTTAAATGTCAGCAGTAATGTATGCATGTATTAGCTATCACAGAGCAACAGCTCAACAAAGACAGCATCACTGCCACACTGGGGGCTTGTGCTCTAAATTAGGGAGGTCAAGTGACGGAGGTACAAGCTGGGTATTTTTCAAACCATATTGTTTGCCTTATGCAAACCAGAATAAACTGTGCAGTCAGACGCAGTGACAGTGCCAACATATGGAGTCTGCGCACTCGGAGAACGGCAAAGCGGGATTAGGGTAAATCTTTCCATTGCAAGAAGGCTAATTGTGAAAGGCGCCGAATTTAAGGTCAGTGGGATGTGCGTGGGGGTAAGGTGGTTCAGGCTGTTGTTTGCATTAGCGAGGAATCACCTTTCGTTCGATAACCTAAGCATTCATCACGTGTGGGGTGTCGTATAGGTGCAGGTGCTGACTAAACAGTGCTTGTGTGGCAGCATTGTTAGCAGCTGCTCTATTACCTCACAATTCTGCGCTATTTAACTGCTTAGATATGGAGCAGGGTGTGTTGTCCTGGCAAAGTCATTGTGCTACAAGCCGCTTTTCACACTGAAATTCATAAATCAGTTTTTCCCCCGTTACTCCGTAATAGAAATGTCTCTCTCTCTCTCTGACTCTCTTTGAGTGTGCACAGGTTTTTTCTTGTTTGCCACTAAGACCACACGTTGTTAAATGTTCGTTCAGCAGTCAAAATGTGTGAAGAGTTGTTTTTTTTCAAAATGATGAAGCAAACACATTTCTTCTGCCCTAAGCCCTATGTGGTAAGCCTGGTCCTGCCTCGAAAGTTGCGTGGAGTGCTGGGTCTTAAGAGAAGCGTCAGTCCAAACAGGTTGCAGGCAGAAATTAATTCCTACCGCTGCCTCTCGCAGCCCCCCGACACGGAGCCTCTGCAGCAGACACCTGTGTTGACACAGACACAGCGCCGGTTTCGGAGAGGATCCCTGCGGACATGTTGGGGGCCGGCGGCGCGGCCGGGCCACAGCCCGGGAGCTAAAATGGCGCGCGGGCCCGACCGTAGGTGTGTGAGGTGACGGGGCGGTGGGCCTCTGAATGCCACCTTTGTTGCTCCCCCAACCCATAGTGAGCATTGTGGAGCTGCCCACAAAGGTGTGTGGCCTTTAGTGAGTTAAGGGAACTCTACCGAGCAGTCTTTAGAGAGTTTTCTGTCCTGACATTTCTTTTATGGGGGTGTGGGCCATGATGGCTGATAGGCAGTTTCCATACAGAGTCGTAGTGGCCTTTAAATCTGGCAGTTAAAAAATAAAAAATAAAAAGCCAAAAAAGAGCAGAGAGAGATCAAGGACATAATGTTCTTGATGAAACAGACTGAAATCCCTGAACAGCAAAGAGGGTTTTTTTCTCCTTTAATTATCTAGATCATTTGGCCAGCTGCGAGCCATGAACCCAGCTGGTCGGCTGGGGCGCGTGAGGGAGGCGCTGGTAGTGTGGCTCTTCAGCCTAAAAGCTGAACGTAAATGTTCTCCTCGTGGCAAAACGGCTCCGAGAAGAGGTATCCCGAGTACATGGGAGGGAGATATCCTTCAGGAGATGTTTGACTGCGTGGATCGGTGTGGTCCCTGTTCCCCTCGGTGGGGAGAAGGGCTGCTGGGGGCCGGCCAGCTCCTCGGCCGGGTGGTTCAGCTGGATCCTAGCAGAGCTGCGAACCAGTTCCCTAACTTCTGAAGTGGGTAATTGCAGTTGAATTAGAGCCTCGAGAAAGTAATTATTAGAGGCATTGTGGAACACCCTGCTAACCCAGCAGTAAATTAAACCACAGACTGGGAACAACTGGCGATCGTGAGATTAGAGCTTGCTTTCGGAAATTTGTTCACTCGTGGTAAGTATATGCTTTTCTCTTTCCCAATTCTAAGACTGAACGTTGCCCCTTTGGAGCAGTAGACTAGTGTTGCTCCTGTGATCAGCAGGTGAGGGACGGTCTGCGGTTAGAAAAAGCTTCTGAAACTGGGTTAGGAAAAAATGCATTGATTTTAGAGTTGGGAAAGTCCTGCAAAATGGACAGGAGATACCCAAAGCTGAACACACAATGAAAGGCATGTTTTGAAAAACTATGGAAGTTTCCTTGCCTATCTTATTATAAAAATAAAAAAATAAAAACAACACATTATGCAGAGGTTTGAAAGCAAGGACATAAAGTTAGAATGTTGCAAGACAGAAGAACCACATTTCAGAGAAAACTGCCTTGAATGTATTTACCAATGCACAAGCAAAGCTTGAAGGAGAACTGTGAAAAACTTAAGCTTAGCAGCAGGAGTAAACAGCAGTTTCTGAGGGCTAGTTTCTGACACTTTTGTTCACGTAGCTGGTTCAGAAAGCGTTGACAGGCTTTTTCATTCTTTGCTGTTAAATGTTGAATACACAACCATTTCAAAGGTACACTTTTTAGGCATCAAAAAAGATACCACTGCAAAATTACAGTTATTTCCCCAAATGATGCATCTTTTTTGAATATTGTGCAAAATGTATTCTCAGGAGAAGAGAGCTTTCTTTTGACCTTTTAGGAAAATATAATTTTTGTATGCCTTTCTTAATGCCTTAGTAACATACAAAAAGTGCTCTTATTTTTATATGAATTTTAGCTCATCCCATGCTTGGTTCTTACAGTGACACACTGGTTTTCCCCAGATGAAGATCTGATCCAGTTCAGACCCAGCTTTTCAAGGAAATTGTGCCATTTGTGAAATCACTCAGAATTTTAATTTGTAGCTGTAATTTCAGAATAGAGATGTCCACGTTTGGCAAATAAAAAGCTGCTGATAAAGCCCAAAAGGAGCACGGTGCCTCAGTGAGCAGTGTAGAAAATGAGGCTCCTCCTTGCTTCTTGGGATTATAATAGCATCTATGAAACAGCAGAAGTCTGTTGGGATATCAGGGCAATTTACATGTCCTTTCAGCTTTACTGCGGGCTCTTCATGGCTGGCCAGTCCTTCATTGTGAGCCCCTTGAGTTTGGAAAGTCCCTCAGACCAAATCAGAAATAACTGCCACTAATATACACGCTCCTATATTTGGGTTTTCAGCACAGCTCTCTTCTCAGGGCATGTCTGCACAGCAGTGATAAATCGTAGACGGCCTCCTTTCCCACATCACGCTCCTCTTTCTTTCTTGCATTAATGGATTTGCAGCTGAACAGAAGTCTGGAATGTGTAAGCAGTGATAACTCTTTGTGTTACTTTAAAACATTTTCCTTGGCCTCTCGTCTGGATATTTGAGATGGTCATAACTCTAAGTCCAGAAAGAGGTGAGAAAGAGGAGCCAGGTGCTTGGAGGCAAAACATGCTTGGTGCCAGCTTTTCTAGGCAGCTACCTGGTCCTTGAGACAGCAGAGTCTGCATTCGAGGTTGCCGGAGAAGGTTGGTGCGTCCCCTACAAATTATCCTCTGCTCACTTATTGCTCACATAAACTGAGCACAACACCGTATACACGATTCATACACGTGCACACAGATGTGTGCGTATTTACATACCAGTTCGTGCAGCGGGAAGGATCGCTGACACAGCCTGGAACTGCAGATGTTGTCACCAGGCCAGAACTGGGGACGTGCATTTATCCCCCCACTTCAGCGACGGCAGGCGTTCATTTTGTCCTTCTGATGTTTTGTAACAGCTCCTGGTGCCTGTTTGACGTGGTTGTTGTCCCTTAGCATTAGCTTCCAGGCAGTGAAGGGAATCTGTAAGTGGCTCCGTTTCTTCACCTACTGCTTGCTTTATGGGGCTTCTTTGTAATTCTCCGATGTCCTCTGTCCGAGCCCCTTTCAGACAGGAATGAATTAAACATCTCAGCAGCATTCAATGGCATCCTGCTTTTATACAGGGCGAGGAGGGCTGAGGCCAAGTCACTCTGGTGATTGCAGATTTTCACTGTATTTTAGCACAGTTTCCAAAGTTAAATGAAACACTTGCTGAAAATATGGTGTGCTTTGGAAGCTGGGACTACGTTCCTGGGGTGCTGCTGAAACCAGTGTCCTGTATGAATTCCCCAAAGGCACTATGAATACCTAGTATTTTTCCCGTGGAAAGTGTAGTGCCTAGCACTGTATTTCCTAGCTCTGATAACACACAGAGCCTCAGCTTCGTGGTTCCTGGTTGCCTGCTCCAACTAAAACTCTTGACTTTCTTATTCCTCTTTTACAAAAGGAAATACTTCAGAAGCATCTTGGATTTTGTATGCTGTTTGGGTGGTTCCAAGAGGAACACGTAAATCACCTCTAATATTTGGCTTAGGCTTTGCTCAGAATGATGCAATTTCACAAGAGTTGGCTGTAAGTGGTATTTCTAGACATAAATTTTTAAAGGGAAACGAAAGCTAGTTCAGCAATGAGGCGTTCACAGAGGGACCTAAGAAGAGTAACAATGAAAATAGTTGCGGTCCTCTAGAACTAGGCTTGGTAAGAGGTCTTCTCTGAATACACAAGACATCCTCTTCTTGAAAAGAAATGTCTCGGGGTTAGTTATCTGTGTTTTACTCTTAGCCTAGCAACTGGCAAGTTGTGTAGCATTAGCTACATTAGCCGATTTCCGTCTCCATACCACTACCTCCTGATGAGAAGATGTTACATACCTCTCCCTCAGGACTCCTGTAACAGTACGTCGTAGGGATGATGCAAAATTCTGGTCTCAGTTAAGATGATGTAAATCCACAGTACTTTGCCTGACCTCTTGGGAGTTTGTCTGGATTTTAGTATTCGGTTTGTTGATACAATTCCAGTTTTGCTTGGAGAAGCCTATAAGAAGCAGTCCTATTTTGTCTTAGACCTTGCTTTCTTCCCCTTCCCTTTTATTTGAAATGTAGGGCATGAACTTGGGTTCAGTGGGAGCGCCATACCCAATCTATCAACATTTTTATCTATTGCCTTGTAACATATGGTGCTGATTCTTACTAAAAGGTGATTTACAATTTGTAAATGTCTAAATTAATTCTACATTGTTTAGAAATCGATACTTATTTGAATTGATTATATTTCTATGCCCTTAATTTCTTTTTTTTAAGAAAAGGGCTGACACTGGCACTTGTAGATGAAGATGAAATTTCTCCACCAAAAATCCTGGAAAGCTGTTCCTCTGATTGTCCGTGTTTAAGGACAGCACCATTCTAAAATGCTCATGTTTCCTCATTATTAAAATAACACATTGCAGTTTTGAGCTTGCTGGTGGTGATTTGACTGATGCAATGCTAATGACTCCAATGGATATACTTCTGATTTGCATTGAAATTGCAGAAAAGCAGGACTGGTCCCCAGATGGAGGAAAATTAAAAGTCCAGAGCTCAGTTCTTGCCTGCTTTGCATAATGTATGGTCGCTTGCAGGATGGGTGCAAAACTCAGGATTCAAGAGAGCGGGCAGTCAGATCTGTGTGGCAAAGCGAGGTGGTGGCTGGGTGAGGAGCAGCTACTTGGGTTTCATTCCCAGCCTTGCCTGTGGCATCCTCAGGGACTCTGGGTCCTTTCATTTCCATTATGCAAAATAGGGTGGCTAATACGACATGCTTAAAGTGTTGTTGAAAAGATTCATTATTTCTAAATAAACTGAAGCTAAATGCAACTATTAACAACTATAATTTGGAAAATGTTTGTTTTAGAGCTCTGTGAATGTGGAGTTGGTAGATTTGCACTGAACAGCTATTTTGAGATCGGGAAGGTCGTCCCTGTTAAGATAACAAGCATTGTCATGAAGGAGGAGTAAAGAAATTTGGTGTCATCAAGTACAAAGGGAAATCTAATGATTCAGTAAAACCATAGTGAGGATTTCTTACTTTCAGGGTACAATCACAAAGAATTTACTTAAAATAATTGTGGGAAGTAAGAAGATTGTCGTAAATTCCTCAGTTCTTTTGTGTTTACAATAAACCTGAGTTTGTGATATGATCAAGAAGCCTATTTACTGCTGATTATGATGTGTAAGTAAAACATAAAAAGATGTATTTTTTTCCTTTCAAACGTCAAACATTCCAACTTCGATGCGATTCTCACAGTCAAAGTGGACAGCTGGCCTAGTATCACCTATTGATTAGTGATTTACTTGGCAATAAGGTGTATTTATTTTCTGTACTGAGCATTTGCATCACTGTTCTCATATTTTCCTCATCCTGTGCACATTTAAGTCACTGAAGAGTAACACCAAGTGCATTGCTTCTGCTTCTTTCTCTCTCATGTGAGAGTCGTTCCTTCTCTAGGGGAGGTCTGTGCCTCTCGGGTGCTGTTGCAGCTGCAGTTTTCGCTGCAGGAAGTGCAGGGCATGCCTTCGGTTGGAAGTAGCACAGGTAGTCATCGGTGAGAGCAGTGGACCTGACAGGCCCTCCACGCCAAGGAAGGATGCTGTCAGTTCTGTAGCTACGTCCAATTGTCACGTGCAAGGGTCTGCTGGATCCCAGGCGCTCCTAAGCTTTGCAGTTAGTTGAGTGGGAACTTTCAAGATCCCAACAAGTGGGTTTGATGCTGGGGGGCTATCCTGCTACCCCCAGGTGCGCTTTTCACAGCTCTGTACTCGCTTCACTTCACCCTCCCATGTCCTGTGGCCGGTCTGCTTTCCATTCCTTTTGAGAGTACAGAGGTAATGTCTTCTGGTTAGGAGGAGCCTTTCTTTCCCCTCAGCCTGATTCTCTGATCTTCTCTAAGTTTCCAATTTTCATTTGCCTTGGATAAGAGAAATCCCAAGCACTAGCCCTGCCAGCTGGTGTCTGTATGGAGAATCATTAGGAGGCAGCGGAGCTGCTTGTTGCACCACATAAACAGCCCAGGATTCCAGGTCTCTCTCCTGTTGTCTGCAGCAAGCAGAAACGTTCTGCTGCAAAATGGGGGTTCTACTTGACAGAGCAGGCTCTGATGCGACGTGATAAAATACATGTTCTGTGCCGGGTAGCAGGCATTTCACATCCAGATAAGGCCATGTTTGCAATATGTCACAAACACACATAACAGAAATACTAGAGATGTATTGATTTACCTTTTCTCAGAGATGTGAATACCAGGTGTGTGACTGGTTCTTGAAAATCCTGCTCTCAGTTTGGTGGATTGTGTGTATTATACTTATATGAAACAGCTGAAATGAGAGAAGGACACTTAAATTTTTCATCTTCTCTAAATTGGTAATATTCGGAGAGTCTTGTATCAGTACCTTCACTTTATAATGCCTTATCTGAAACCTTTGTTAGAGAGGGAGGAATTGCATGAGTGCAAAAATAAGAGTACTTCTTTATAAATACTTGATTCTAGGACTTTTCAAAGCTTTTTTTTTTCTTTTTTTTTTTTCCCCCAAAGTTCTAGGATAAGCAGTTTTGTTCCCTTTATTCCACCCATATCTTTACTTCTCAGGATTTCTGTTGTTGCCTTGGATTACTGAGTATCTTGAAAGAGACTTATATTGTGATATTTCCAAGAAAAATGGAAGTAGAAAACGTAAGAAAAATCACAGGAAAATGAATTCTCGTGTGATTTTCCATAATTTTGTATGGATTCAAAGGGTTTAGTTTGTTCAGAAGGTATTTGCATTCCTTGGTGACTGATGATCAAGATAAAGCTCATTTCTCTTCTCTTCTCTTCTCTTCTCTTCTCTTCTCTTCTCTTTTCTCTTCATTTACTTTTCTTAATACGGTTGTTTCTCCTCCAACTTCCTAAAGCACTCTGTTTTTTAAGGATGTAAGTAATTCTACATCTGAAATGTTTGTCTGAAATAACAGACGGTGGAGTACAAAAACAGAAAAATAACCTTGTTAAAATTCTGGAGGCACATTACTGTCTGTTCCTTCATCATTGAATCTACAGAACTCCTCAGAAATTTACCCAGTCTGGTGCAATAACCTTGGTATGTTATCGCATTTGTAAGATGCAGTTGTCTATACGTTACGTTCAGTGCCATAGATAATATAATCAAGTTTTATTAGTAATGAAAATATGAGATGTTTTAGTGTTGAACCAAGGGATGTGATGAACTTCTCAGTTTCTGTAAGCATTTAGTTACAGATTTTTTTTCCTCTATGAACAGCAATACCCGGTGCCCAAAGACATAGGAAGGGCTTGTTCACAAATACTCCTACAGGAATAAATCTACCATCTTTCCTGAAGAAAGTAGTATCTAATGATCCTGTTATTAAACTAAAACCAACCTGAACGATTTTATGACAAAGTTAAAACCATATTAAATTAAGATATATACTGGGTGCATCTATTTATATTAAAGCAGCATGCAGTGAAATCCTTCGTAAATGAATACTTGATAAAGGAATACCTTGACAGTAGAAGGTTATCCTCCTGAGAGGTCATCGCTGCTGCCACACCAAAAACATCTAGCAAGAGCAAGGTAAGGATGAGTTTCCTGTTTGTTATTTTTACCCCAAAATAGGCATGTTCTAAGTTAGGAGCCATTATTCCTAACCTTATTAAACAGAGATGAAGTAAAATACCAGTAGCGCGTGTTGGTTTGTTGTTGGGTTGTGGACCTAGACAGCTGGAGTAGAGTGATATTTGAGTTGTCTCGGCTTGAAATTAAAAAGCAGCAGAGATGTGAGCACAACCGAAGAACCTTCAGCTTTTCAACGCTTCAGCATAGTTGTAATGCTTATAAAAAAGCTTTTTATAAGCATTACAGCTATGAAACCACCACTTCTCCTGTTTTCTGTGTGATCCACAATGTCCCTTTGCACCCTGAACCTTGTGTGTTGGTACAAGATTTTCACCTGTTCAGCGCTAACTCCTCTGTCTCTTACAGGCCTTTTATACCAGCATAGCCCTTGCATAAGGGAAGCTGCATACCTACAAGGGAAATTAAGCTCTCTCTTCTGCGCCATTAACTTCTCACTAAATGCATGTATGCCACGTGGAGGCTGATTTCTTCAGGGCGCTGACGTTATTGGGGTCCCCGGTGGCTAACCACAGCTAACCAGCAGCAACCCCGCTCCCATGATGCGAACAGTTAAGACTCATTAATCTCTTTTCAGCAGTTTCTGGTCCTTCGAAAAACAGCACTGGTGCAAGAGTAAAAAAAAAGATCTCAAAGACAATAAAAAAAAGAGATGTGTCAAAAGCAGGCTCTGTGAAGTATGAGGACCCTTAGCCTGAGTCGGATTGCAGCTAGACAGGAGTCAAAGCAGTTTGGCAACGCGTGGCTGCGTCTCAGAGCAGGAACGTGCAGAGATGCTCCTGTCAGATTTGTTGGCCGATGTATGGCTAGGCATGTCTCTCCGCGATGATACTTGGAGAATGAGATAGTAATGCCAATTGTCTGGATATGAAATGACAATATTTGACATCACTTCTGCTAATACTGACTGCCAGAAAGGGACATCAGGGAATGATCTCTCTATCTATCTAGAGCTAGAATCGAAATCCTAATATTGATCATCCTTGCTCCATTTGTCATTTCTGTTAGCTGCCCTTACAGTTTACTTCTCTCTCATGCTTGATTTCATGGGTTGCTATCTGATCTTAGGTTTTAAGTTTAGCATTGTACCGTGGTTTCATGATCACAGAGACCCCCTTACTATGCTGGAAGCACCCACAGGCACCAGACTACGGAGTCTTGAAGAAATGCAGCTAACATCTCCTGAGTAATTTTGTCTGCTGATCATCCTTTTCCCATTCTTTTTTAATTTTTTAATTTAGAAAAAAGTAAAGTAATGTCTTTTTTGTAGTAAAATAATGTCTTTTTCGACCCACAATTTGCAATTGTGTGGGATATTCCAGTAGTCTGACTCATAACAATACATGTAGAGCCAAAATGTGATACTGAGCAAGCATTCATGAGGATCTGATTTGTCAGGAGTCGCTTTTCTTGTTCAGGAGTGACATATGGGACTTGCACACATCTCTGCACACTTACGTTTATTCATAACTGTGTAATCTGAGTTTAAGTACTAGAGGAATTTAAAAAGAAACATTGCACAGAAAACTCAGGACGTGAGGCCTCCACATTTTGTTGTGATTTCATAAAACTGTGTGAATTTTGAGAAAACACGGAAAAAAACAAGGCTTTGTGTTTTTAATATTGCTTCCTATCAAAATAGGCCACAAAGTTTTGCCATAAACAGTACATTTTTCAAATGCACTTTTACTGTAAAGCTGGGAAAAATACGGAAATGAGGAAATGTTTTTGTGGAGATTAATATTTTTGTTAGATCAACTGATTTAGCTGGAAAAACAGAAAAGCTCTCTCTTGTATAAAATAGAGTCAGCACACATGAAGTGTGTCTGAGTTTATTTTAGGAAAAAACAGTTGCTTTGGGAAAAATGCACAATTTGTACAAAAGAGGATACAGGTGATAGAGAAGTGGTAAGGCCATTTGCCCAGCTGGAAATAGGAACATAGAGCTGAACACCGAATCCAGCACACTGCTACTTCTAGAACTGTCTTCATCTAGTATCTTCCATAAGTCCATGTTGAAACCAGTTACTTTTCTCACCTGTGTTATTCTTACCAGAAGTCCTTACTCAAGTGCCATATTGGTACACAAACTGCGTCAAACTCTTCAAGTGCCGATGGCAGAATGTGCTTCTCATTCCAGTCCTCATCCTAGCAATCCTCTTCTGCATCCGTCAAGGTCTGTATCCATCTCAGGAGCTGGTAGCCAGAGTCGAGCTTAGCATTGCAGAGGACGTCTCACCACATCCACGCATGAGCCTTCTTGCCCTTCCCTTTGATCAGCATCATGCCTTACAGTTATTCTTTTAAACCCGTCTTCTCTGCTTTAACTAAGGATTTCCTATGCAGATGATAAATCCTTTGCCAAAGTCCAGAGAGACGAGGTTGCTACATTGTCTTGAAAATTAGTTATCATATCAAAGGAGCTTATTAGTTTGGTTCAGTCTGCTTTTGATAAATCCGTGTTGATTTCCATGCCATTTTCCATTTGTCTGTACCCCTTAAGTATTCCCTCCTGGAAAAATTGTTCTAAAGCCTTACATGCTTGTAAGATCTGATGAACAGCCTTGTATTTGCATGCATCGCTTTCCCCTGTCTGAAGTACATAAGTCATTTTATCTGCTAATCTTCAGTCCACCCTGGTTTAATCATTTGTTTTGATGCCCAGCCTGTAATTGGTGTGCCACTTCGTTCAGAAGTCGGAAGCTGTGATCACCTTCTTCTCCTGACCTGAGGGAATTAGGGAAATGGGGTTTTGCTTCCACGTTGGATTTGATCATTTCCATTTTTACACCCTGCCTTTCTGTGCCACCAGTGGCCCATCAGTGCCTACGCCTGTATTGTCATTTCAGTTCTGTGACAGTTTGCTTCTCTTTCCTCTCCCCCTGATGTCACTGCATAGTTGCCCAGCCTGGTCCAAGCTGTTTACTTTTACTGAATTTTACTATTAAAGGTGGAATTGTAAAAAAGAGCTACTAGCTAAACTTTTTTGAGGAAAGTCAGTGGTGAGACCTTCCACGTGCTCCCACTGAAATTTTGCATAAGCCTTACATTGCTTTCTGAGGGGAAAGAAAGGTGACAGAGGTGACAAGTGTAATATTTCAGTTGATCTTTAAAAATAGAGTAGGCTTCAACACGTATATGATTAAAGTGCAAACTGCCCCAAACACGCAAGTTTTTCTGCAAAATTGCATTATTTTTTTATTTTTTAGGAAAAATATCATGAGATAGCATTTTCAGAGGAAAAAAGCTCACCCAGACAATGTTGGCTTGCTGCTAGAATGATGGGAGCTGCAGATTGTCTAAATGTGTACCACTTTTACACGGTAGCAGTCTTTTAGGTTGAAACCTCTGCTTAAATGGCTGCATTTTGCAGATGGTGTTGAAACTGCATGCATTCTGAGGCTGGAAGCGTGTACTTAGACTATTAGTTCTATAAAAACAGAGAGTCAAATCTTGCATCCTTTATTTGGGACTGCTTGCAGGACTGGTCCCTGAGCTTGCAGAGATTCCTGTTTTGAGCTATCTCTTCATTAGCAAATACAGAATTTACCTGGCAATAAAAGGTATCTTTGTATCACGTATAGTCACAATAATGTTTATTTAAATATTATCTGATTCCCTCAGCACTTTTATTATTTACCAATAGAAAAAATGATACCATTACTTTTCTCTGAATTCTTAAAAATGACAATAGTGCAATTAAATTACTGAATTCATTTATATTTAATTGTACTTTTGGTTTTAATGTGCTATTGGAGGACATTGCTTTCCGTGACTGTTAGTTTTCCATGCAACATAAGAAAATCTAAAGCTATATTAAGGAAATATATTACATGGGCAAAGACAAAGTCTCATTAGTGTTATTTATGGCATGCTGAAACCTCATTAGGAGAAGGTATGCTGGATTCAAAAATGCATTACTGAGAATGGTTTTTTGGGGGGGTTAGGAGAGAAATTGCTTTTATTGTGTTTCTTTATCACATACAGAGTGGTTAGTGGACATGTTGGTTTCTTAAAGCGTAAAATAAATTAAGATAGAAGAAAACGAGTAATTAATCTAAGTGGTAAGTATAACCTCATTACAGATGGAGAATAGCCTGCACATGGTCACAAGGAGTTTCTGTTTACTGATCACCTTAGTTTCAACTAACCATTAATTTTTAACTTCTTTCACTGGAGGTAAAAAGTGATATTTTTCAGCATGGTAGTTTGCATCTTAAGCAGTAATAATGTGCTTTTAGTGCACTTCAGACCAGGGATGAGTGAAACTTGAGGTGCAGAGTCACAAATAGCCCAATTTAGGTAGTAGGATTTGCTCTAATGAGAGCTATATATCCAGTCCTGCGTAAATATTGTTTGGTAGGCATACAAGGAAACCATTATTTGCAAGTAAATGAGAACAAAAGGAGAGTCCCTGAATTGTCAGACTCAGACAGGAAAGTCATTTTGTGTGGGCAATATCCTTCCCCGGGTCTGTGTCGCTGCCATTACTTACTAGTGACTTGAGCAGCCATGAGATGAAATCCCTCTCTTCCCGCAGACCTTGATCCCCGGTGCCATCGGTGCAAAACAGATGCGAGCAGTTAGTTCCCCTCTTCATTTGGTGCCTGCTGCAGTTGGTCACTGTCAGCCCCGCTCCACAGCTGACAAACTCTCTCACGTCGGTGCCTCACAAGGCTGCCTCCTGACAGCGACGCTACCTGCTAGCCACACGCGCTGTTTTGACTCGGTGTGCCAAGTCCACTTAATGCCAGCGCTACACGCAGCCGCTCTGATGGGGCGTGCGTGTTCAGGCTTCCTACGCTAGGCCTGTTGGTAAGCGGGAGTACCTGCGGGGCTCCTCTATAACAAAACATCCATTCTTCTGGTAGTAGTTCCTTTTTACAGCCACTCCACGTCTGACATCCAGCTGTAACATTTACGAAACGCGGTTCTTGTGTTTGTCCATGCTCGCTTGTGACGGGGCTAGACCAGCTCAGTGAACCCCTAAATGCTGTCCGTGTTCTCTCCCTGCATGTTTTAAACACAGGATGCCACCTTGGGGCTCCTTGCTTGCTCAGGGGACTTTAGATGTTAAGGCATAAATTTGTGATAGGACCACATAATTCTTATCAGCATAGTTAGTTTTCAGGTGACAGGTGAAATTCTGGAGTTGTTCTCTGAACTAAATCCCAGCACGGTACAAAGGTTTATGAAGACCTAGCAGTTGGACTAGGTGCTGTGCCTGTTCCTTTGCTGAAGGACCTGGAAGCTACGTCTGAAAAGACAACCCCACTGAATTTTTCCCTGCATTGGTAAGAAGTCATAAGTAGTCTTTGCTTAAAAGTGATCTATTTATATAAACAAAGCAGACTGGGAGGGGGTGGAAGGAAAGCATGCAGGCAAAACAAATAAAATGACAATTTTATCAAATATGTGAAAGCTACCTTCTTTTTCACATAATTTTCTTCCTTTAAAAGGTTTCTGGGAGAAGATGAGGGAAGGAGGGTATCTCACTGAGGATAAAGGGATGGGGGGGCTGGAAGGGACTAGGGAAGAAGTAGAAGCAGCTGTGATGAAAATGGGCTTCAGGGAATGGTTCAGCAATTAGTGAGCAGCAGCAGAGGCCGCAGAAGGGAGCTGGTTAGGCCTGATGCTGTCATTGTGCCAAGGGCCCAGCTACTGCTGATGTGCTTTTCCCGGAGCAGCATCACAAAGTGTCACCCATCAAAATGAGGCTATCTTGCTTACGACGTGCATGTGTGATCTCAGCTCAGTCCTATTCCTTGCTACAAGTCTGCTTCCTTTGGAGGAAAAGGTACAGAGTCCGAAAGCAACAGGTCCACAAGGTAAGTTGACTTTAGCCAGGGAAAAGAAAATGAAATATGTTATTTCAAAAAAAGAAATGAGAGGAGTAGGTAAAAGCAAGAAACTGATGAGCATCCCATGCCTTCTCTCAGGAATGTCTTTCTGCCCAGATTCATAGATGAAGAGCAAGGAGGATGCTGTTATGCTTCTGCCTTAGGGAGATTGAAGGCATGGGTCTGAGGGTTGCTGGAAGATGAGGGATAAATCTCTCTTAGTCTTCTTCCATCTGCAATGCAGCTGTCTTGTGCTGTGTGACGAGGAAGCTATGACAAGGTCTTGCCCTCCCTCCTCCATCCCTACTCTCCGCACTCTCTCCATGTCACAGCTGTAATGACAGACACTTCTATCTCCTCCTTTGCCATCCTGCCCAGTAGCTTGCCACCTAGATTGACCAGTGCAGCATCCTCGGTGACAAACAAAATGAAGAATTACTGAAGACACTACTACACCACGTTCAAGACGTGCTTACGTTCACACCCTTGTTCCGACTGGCTCCCAGCTCTCCTAGAGCCACGTAGAGCGGTCCGTGAAGATCCACATGTCCAGAAGATTCATAAACCACCTGGAAAGAGCTGGTGATATTCCTGTATAATAAATTGAGGCACAGTCCTAAAAACAGGTGCAGTAGAGGGCTTTGTATAAACACCCGTGCTGGGCAGAGGCTCTGAGCCATGCCTGGCTTCTGAGGTGTAAATAGAGCTTGTGTTTGTAGGAGCCACTTGCAAGGTGAAAGAGGAGGTCTGGTGGCGGTGGAAGAGGACAGGGTGGCAAACAGCCCCACGTTATCCCTATCTCTGAGTAAGCCCCACGTATGATTTAGGCAAATGATTTGAGAGAAGAAAGCAATCTTACTCAAGACCTTGTGGGCCTTACCAGGAGTTTGACTTGATAATTGTTGAGTGTCCCATTTCTTGTTGTGTCATTTGGGGTGATGCATGGAGAATGCTCGTTCTTCCTTCTTTCATGTTAGTGAGGTGCGGAGGTATAATTGTAATTGTCATTTTCAAACATGCCTTTAATAATAGTTCTTAATAGCACTGCAGCATAAGGGTAGTGTGTGCTAAAGATAGACATCTCCAGCTGAGGAATGCTTTGGGTGACTAAGATAAACACTTCTGTTATGGCCACTTGTTTTCACACGTATTGTTGTGAAAGGGGTGAGCAGGGAAATCATGCAGCCCCGTCAGAGGGCTCTTACTGTGAGTCGGATTTCTCTGGGAGAAAAGGAGACACGCCAGGTTTCCTTTCCCATTCATTTTTGGAGCATTTGCATCCTCAGCTAAGAGGAAGAAAAAAAAGGAGTAATTTTCAAGTGCAGCCAAATTCCTGGCAGACCGTGACACTTCCACAATAATCGTCACACTGAGGGTTGGTGTCACATGTAGATTTACTGGCACTACTTGTGCAGAGGCCTTCTTCACAAAGAAAAGCAGGCAAATTTCATTCCAGTTTGACTGTAAAGAGGACAGGAGAGGAAAATGACAATGAATTTGATTTTTGCTTTCTTTGCTTTTCTCAAAACGAAGGTCTCTCCCGCAGTAGTATAAAAAGGTGAAAAGAACTTGCACCTGCCAGGAGGAAACCTGTTTCGAGATTGATGCAATGCATTACTTTAAAGATTTATACCATTTTCCCTTCATCTCTTCCATACATTGTTAGTGTTACTAATCTTCTATTATCCGAAATAGAGCAGGCTATTTGTTGCTCAAGCGTCCGTGATGATTTGTGAGAAATTAATCTGGAGACATTTGGAAGTTCTCCACCATGGCAGCATTGATCGGGTGGAGAAAGTGAAGATTATTAGTTTGCAGGAATGCCCGTTTTTTATCATAACGCCCAAGTAAACACAGCATAATGAATGGGAGAGAGAATGTGTGAAAGACAGGGCTCTGCCTTGAACACTTCACAGCAGTCATTGTCCTTTTACAAATGGGAAATGAAAAGTTGCTATTTGTGACCTTACTGAGTTCGGCAAGCTTGGTCGTTAAACAGAAAGTAGTTGTGCTGGAGCCAAACGCCGTCCTTTCTTGCTGTTAGTTTAATTTCAAAGAATGATTTGTCAAAGAATTTAAGAACAGTCCAAGCTCAGTCAAGGATTTAGGGAAGGGGGCGGTAGGATAGCTGCACTGTGACTCCCACAAAGCACTGTGCTCCCTGGGGGTCTAGGTGAACCTACCCCAGAGGACGGAGCAGAATAGGCTGGTCTGGCCAAAATAAAGCTTCAATACTTGACCAGAGCTTGCTAGCTCTGCAAGAAGAGCAGTGACTATACGAAAAGAAATTAAAGACTTTTTTTTTTTGGTAATTAATGGTTCTCTGAGCATTTTCAGATTACTTTCTTTGTTTACAGTGGCTATATGACCTAAAATTAGTTCATAGGAGGGGAGAAAAAAACAACAAATGGGTTTCTCTTCACTTTCTTTCTTTCCAAGCAGATTCTTTCACTCAGGTCTTCTAATTTGCCTGGAATGACAAAAATTAAAAATGAGTGAGACCTATTAGTCCATCTAATCCATCTCCTTCTAGAGAGAAATTGTTCTTTCCTTATACACATCATTCTTTTCTGTAGCCTAATCGTATATGTCTCAGCTGATGAGACCAGGGATATTCAACAGGATATTGTTTCTGATGCGTAATTTTAAAGGTGAGCATAGAGGTGGTATAAAGATCCAAGGCAGTGTCATTCATTCGTCTTCCAGAGGTCCCAGTGCCAGCCCTCTTCATTTAAACCCCGAAGCGGCTCTGAGTGTAATGCACGTACTTGCCCGGCACCAGGAGCTTTGTCCTGGATCCTGGTTTTGAAAGGGACGTAGCTGAGGTGGAGATCTCAGGTCCCTCGCTACATGTGCTTGTAGGCCCTGAAAGCTGCAGGACTGCAACAGAGAAGCTTCTTGTAGCACATTTTATTTAGTAATGTAATATCCTATACAAAGGCCCGTTGTTGAAGCTGTAAATGGAGGAGCTGAATTACCCCATAAATTTGAGGCTTATTGATGTGTGCTGCTTCTAATATTTCTGTAGGGAAAAACCCACTTATTGATCACTTGGGGCACTGTCTTACTTCTGGCGTTAATTTAGTTGTAGATGAGGCTGGGATGTATTACTTTCATAAAGATCCTGAGTGGCTGGGGTCACGCAGGGAGGCTGAAGCACAAACACCGGCAGCCTGCTCATGACACTGAAATAGCAAGCAGCACCAGCGAACTGGCACGCTTTCAGTTCGGTTTCCACTGAGAAGGCTTATTACAATAACAAACAACAGGTACTGCTTTAATGAAATAGATCTCGTCTTCGAGCCGCTCGGGGATCATCCTCAGAAGTCTCCCTCTAGGTGCTTTAGGATGAGTAAGGAGGCTTCAGCGGAGGATCCGGGCGAGTTTATGCCCAGCACTGGAATAGATGTCACAAGGGATTAACAGAGCAAGTGCGTGAAGCCAACTATAATCTTGGTGGGAAGTATTAGCATTGCCCAGAAATGGTATCGGTGGCAGCACAAATCTCCTGAGAGGGGTCAGGAAAGGGCAGAGTGAGATTAAGGCCATCTCGCCGCAGTAGCTGGAAATAGTGGCAGTGCTGGGGGTGGTAGGGGCGGGGAGGGGACTGTGCCTGCGTTTGTTTATCCTCTCCTAAATCGTTATGACAAATGTGCTTTGCCAGAGTCCTAGGAGAAATACTGATGAGTGTTCCTGATGTGGCAGAGGGTGCTAGCATCCTCTTTTGTATTCCCCATGCTGCTATAGTGAGGAATGAGGCAGCATCTTCAGCTTGATCCATCCTGTCGAGGCGAAGGCAGGGCAGGTCCCCGCCGCAGCTACGTGATGGCACATGTTCCTGTTCTGCTCTGAGGCATGTGGGTCCCTCCCTTCCCAAGCAGAAAGTGATATGTTCTGCTCTCCGAGTGGGAGATTCGATCCCGCACGCTCTGCTGTGCCCAGCACAGTTCCTCCAGGTCCCTCCTGAGCAGGATCCCCCAGCCGGGGGCAATCCCACAGGCTGCTGCTCAGCTCCTCTGGCACCGCCCGGCTCTGCCTTGCAGATTGGAAAGATGTAACTGACAGCTAACAAATGGCGCTGCTGTTTAGGTGAAAAAGATACAAACGAGGAAATAAGATTAATATCTGATGTTTACCTTTCAGCCTGCATGCACTCAGGATTTTAAATGCAATATAAAAATAAAATCCTGAGTACGCAGTGACGCTGGGCTGACATCTTTCTCCTGTGTAGCTACCATCAAGAAGGCTTGCTGCCTGCCCAGGGACACCAGTAGGGACCAGTGATACTGGTAAGGCTAGACTTCACCACCGGGCACATCTAGGTGGGATGGAGCCTGCTCTCTGCGAGCGGCTGGCACCAGACATCCCCAGCAAAGAGCAGCGAGCTCCGAGACGTGCCAGCCCTGCCTGAGGTCCAGCGCGAATCCCCAGCTCCAAGGGCTGGCGTATGCTGGGAAGCACCCGGCTTTGGTGCTGCTGTCTGCTTTAAGCTTGAATTTCTTGTTAGTGTAGCTGCTCAAACACTTCTGGAAAGTTGATACGTTCTCTCCCTCGGGCGCTTCTTTCAGCAATGAGTTCCACTCTCTAATTACATCTTTTTGCAAAAAGCATTTGATTTCGTGGGTTTGAATCTGCCACCTTTGGCTTTCATTGCATGTCCTCTTCTTTTTGTTTCGAGAGCCACAAAGAGTGGACCTGCTGTGTTTTCACCATTCCCTCTTTTAGAAAATTGTATCGCGTCCTGTGCTAATCATTTTCTTCCTTAAATTAAAAAAGAATCCCATTTTTTGGTGTCACTTTTCATAGGAGGGATTTTCCGTGTTCTATTTCCATTGCCCTTCTTCGACCTACTTCTGCAAAGGGGAGCAAGGCGTACGGCATTCAGTATTCAACATGAGGCCAGAAGGCATGTAAATAAGTATGCTTCCATTATATGTTACCTCTGATTTGTCCTATATGCGCACTAGCATCGTGTTTGACCCAAACCAGAGGTCTTTGTCAGGCTCTACACAGTAACACGACCTTTTTCCTGAGCGGACAGGGCTTTACCTGCTGGGTAGTTCTGCATGAGTCGGTGTGGGGCTTTGCAGGCAGTGCTGCCAGCTGGGGGGCACGGAGCCGTCCTGGTGCATCTGGGCAGCTTCTGGGACTGCAGCCTGTGGCTCCGCATGGAGTCACGCAGCGCTGGGTCGGCCTGGCAGCTTCGGGAGGCAGCGTGGATATGGCCATGGGGGGCTGCACGTCCCCCGAGAGCATCCCTCGGGCTCGTACCAGTTGCTGGGTGTAAGCAGGTGTGTGTAATAGTTTGGCCACAGCCACTGCTGGTGACGGTATGGGCTTCTTTGTAATGGGTATGTGGCAGGGAGTAATTGGGGTGAGGCTCTGTGCGCTATGAACGGGGGCCCACCGAAGACAGGTACGCACCTTTGGTCAGTGCCCTCAGTGCAGCCCCACCGCCGTTACAAAACTCGGGGTGTGAACACAGGTCTTCTGTTTTCTGCTCCAGCGTCCTGACCGCGCCGCGGTGCTGCTGCTGGGTGGCTGACATACCGTGCTACCTCCGGGTGGCAGGACCCAGAACCACGTGCAGTGCACGGAGGCAAAAGAGCTGTAAAATTGTTAGGCCTCCCAGGCCGCTGCCCTGTGCTGGCTGCTGGCTGGGTGGAAGGACCTCTGGGATGCACAGCGGGCATCTTCAGCTGATGGGGAATTCGGACTGCTTTTAGCCATTCCTGGTTGTAGCACTGGTACTACGTTTCTGCCTAGGGACCTAGATGGGAGCCAGCGCACCGCACAGACACGTTACAGGAAGATGGCCGCTGCCTTTTCAACTCAGGCCTGGAAAAGCATGAGAATTCATAATGAAGAGGAACATGTTTGAGTTAATATTTCATTCTCAACTTGTGTCAAAGCAATTTGGTTGCTCTCTCGCTGCTCCTCCTTTCTGTCCCCCTGTTGCTCAGGGGTGTTGTTTAAGGACAGAGCTTCCAGCCCTAACCCTGAATTACCTTCCTTCGGGGTTTCAAGTAAGAGGCTGGATGTTGCTTTAACACAGGGGGTTTTCTATTTTAATTTATTTTGGTTGGTTAAGAATATTCATCACTCATTTAATTCAGAAGGTATCTATTGATTCCCTTCTACTCATTTGGTATTTTCTGACATTTTATAGCACTCACTATTGATTTATACAAAATCCGTAGTCCAAACGTCCCAAGGAGTGCTTTAGTCACTTGTCATTTGCTGTTTTTCTTAACTAATAAATTTAACAGCCGTGTACATCCAGTCTGTTAAGATCTCGTGGCTCTACTTTCAAAGAGATGACAGTCTGGCACTAACAAATGAGTAATTCCTTCAGTCAGGAGCTTAGAAATTGCAAGATAGGCAAGACGGAGAAACAAGCTCCTCCTCGAGTGGTTAGCAAGACAAAGCAACCTCCTCTGCTCAAAGGACACTAAGGCTAAGGTAGGGAAAATATAGCTCTGCTTCAGCGTGTGGAATGTCACACATTGTGGTACTCTAATGGCAACTTTATTTATAGCTTGTCAACAGGTAATAAATTTAAGCGGCACATGCAGCAGTATATATGCGAGCAGGTATGTCTAAACTGCGTTGGTTGGCCGCGCTGTCAGCTTGCCAGGTGCTATAGTTAGTTCTGCAGAAGTGCAGGAAGGTGGAGGGAAGTCATTAGGAGGGTGGTGCTTCCAGCAGCTGCTTTCAGAAATCTCCACTCGGGGCAGTCGTCTTGAGTCCCATGTCCAGAAGCGATCAGGGAATTTCAGAAGTCTCACCAAAGGTCAACAGGATTAGGCCTCCTTAGGCACTGCCAGCTTCTAAACTGTCTTTGAATTTGGGGGCTTGGAAATCCAACTACTCAGTACGAGCTTTGTGTGGCCTCAGATACATGGGAGAAGAAGCCCAAATCCTTTGAACTGGGGGAAGCAGGCTGCTGCGGAGCGCTGAGCTCTCAGGAGATGCCCAAACATTGTCTTACATGCAGTGGGAATGGATGGGTCGTGGCCATGCGGGTTGTGCTGCAGAGTACGTGGGGTTGGTGTGCAGAGGGACAAGCTGGCCGTAAGCTCCATCCAGGAATAAGCTGGCGTGGCGCAGAGCCAGGGGAGGGAGATTCCTCGGCACACCGTTAGGTGGGCAAGCTGATCGTCACCCTCTGTTCCTCCAGCAAGGCATGGCCACGGGGTGGTGATTTGTTTCAGCTGAAGGTGATTGCCTGGGCTAAAGTGAGATCACCTGCCCTCTGCAGGTGCCTTCCTTCCTCTCTTGGTCACCGAAGGAGCTTAGGTATGAGTTAGGGCTCAGGTAGGACCCAGATATGTCATAAAGCAGGTGAGATGCATATCACCAGCAGGAGTTGTCCTTGCCTTGGTGTGTTTGGGACGCACCCTGCGTGCAGCAAGTGTGACAACAGGTCCCCATGGACTGCACTTCTCTATCTCTGGCACGTTGATTCAAGCCTCTAAAAGGGAGCCAGTTCGATGGATAAGCAGCACCGTGTGAGTAGCTTTAATATAGGCTGTGTATGAAATGGCATGGCTATGGCTTGGGTTTTGTTTGGGGAAAACATAAAGTTTACCTTCAGTAACAAGTACATAGTTAAAACTTAAAAAAAATTATACCTTCATGTATTATCATGCAGGGCTTCTTTGTCCGGGTTGTACTTGAAGACGTTTTTAGGCTATTCTTCAGTCTCTTAGCAAGCACTAGAGGGAGCTTTTCAGGACAGGGCTCCTGCCTCCATGAATTAAGGTGCCAGCCGTGAGCCTGGCACTGAAAACATGTTACGTGCTGAAGACTTATAGTCTGAGAGGCAGAAAAGCGTAGACATGTTCTGCACTGAGAGATCCCTTGAATGCCTTGGTAACTTTGCTGATTCTCATGTTGTCCTCTGATGAGAAAACTCAGAAAGGAAGGTTGCTGTGGGGTTGTGATGGGTGCATGTGGCAGAAAAACAAAGCCCTGTCAGGAATTTTATGCATACTGGGTACTAGACTTTGGTGGTTAGTTCATGTGTAGCTGATAACAGAGATCAGATTATGAAGTTTGGTTATGGGAGAAGGGAATGAAAGGTGGGCATGTCCTGGGCAGTGAGGGGAACGCGGAGCTTTGAGAGAAAAATGTTGAATCGTGGTGGGCTCATGCTGTGTCCCAGCTGACCTCACCACAGCTTTTGAAGGAGATGGTAAAAATTGCTTCTGTTTATCCTTGCCTTCCTCCAGAGTGGAGGTGCATCCTCCTGACCATGTCCAACGTAGGTAAAGCTGCTGGGCCTGGGCAGGGAGGCAGGTAACAGCTACGTGAGCCCGAGAAGCCGGTCCTTACCCAGACCCAGCATCCATGTCACGGTTCAAGTGGTCTGAAAAAACAGGATCCGAGTGGGTAGCAAGTCCCTAAACCTTCTGTTTTTCTCACTTTGTTTCTTCACACTGCTGGCAGTAATACGGTGGTATCACAGTAACAAAGCGTGGATGTATTAAAAAAAATTACCCTGTGTTTACAGCCAAAACCAATGCTCGAGACGGACTTCTGAAGCATCCTTGTTACCTTGTACTGATAAATCTGCTTTCACACTGGTACTTTTCTCACTATTGGGGATGAAATTGCAGCGAAAGCCTTTTAGACACAGAGCTGTAATATCCAGAGATGTTTTGTTTAGAGTAGTGTAAAATCAAGTATGTTGTATGAACTTCAAGCAAGGTACATTCGAGCTGAGTACTGGATTATGGCGAATGATATACGGGGCTTCTTTAACTGTGTGGAGTTAGATTTGATTCTTAGCAAATAAGTGACAGATTCATATGTAGGGGAAAATTGAAGTTCTCATCTATATATTGTTTTTATTATGTTTTCTTTGCTTTGGGCTCTAACATATCAAAGACAATGTGGGTGAAAAAAAGTGGTTTGATTTCCATCAATAAATGTCTTCATATTCTTGCAGCTCACACACAATTTGTGCTGTTTCATGGTTGTGAAAAAGACAAGTGAAAGTCATGAAATAATTCATTGCAATCCAGAGCAGATTAGATTTGAAGCATTGCTAATATTTACAATTATCGCCAAGCCGTTTCTGTGTGCTATCAGTCTCAGATTTAGAATTGTGCTCCTGGCCCGGTAAGAATACGCCGGTATGTTGGTTCGCATCTGTCTTTGCCATATGCAGAGAGAGAAAAGAATTCCTGCTGCTTCCTTTTTTTTTTTTTATTATTTTTTTATTGTACCCCTCCAAAACCAGCCCAGCTGTTGCCTAGATGCTGCCTTCTGCAAACGACAAGACTCATAAAAGAGAGCTGGTCTCATCTCAAGGATTTGTCATTGTCGGTGTTAGATTTTGTTACCGTCAAGCTCGGGGAGGTTCGGTTCGGTGTTGGCAGCACAAGCGGCCTTTGGTCGCCCGTCAGCCACGGTCAGATGCTGCCCGGGTGCTGGCAGCGCCCGCCAGCGGCGGCTCCGCTGGGTGCAGGAGAAGGCAGCAGGGGCAGCGACTTCGCGGTACCTTTGCGCGATGCTCCTGGTGCCTCCGGTCGTAAGCCAGGAGGGTTTTTATTTTTTTCTGTCTGGCCAAGACAACGGAATTCTGATCAGTGCCCTCATAACGAAACGTCCCTTTGTGTCTCCTTTGTTGCCAGCCTGCTGCGCCTCTTTGTGCCTGTGCAAGCATCTGGCTCCTTCCCTGTTTGTATTGGTTTACCTGGGCTAAAAATAAAATATCCATATGTGTGACGGAGCCGGGGCTCACGCGCGCTCCTCTTGTGTAACGTGAGTCCTAAAGTCAAACCGAACGCGCCAGAAGCTCCCACTTGATAGTCCCGCCCGAGGTCCTGTGATTTGCGTGGCTGTGCTTAACAAAAAGGAGAAGGGGGCAAAAAAAAAAAAAAAAAAGAGAAAGGGGCAAAAAAATATCTATGAGGAGGAGAAATTGCTGAAGGAGAGGGTCTTACAGTGCAGGAGCTTACACTGCTTGCCAGTTGGCACATTTAGTTTTATGGCGAGGATATTGTAGAAGCTGAGGAAGGCCCAGAATTTGTGAAAATATATATTTACAAAACCTGAGAAAAAATGAAATGTTTCCAGCAACCTAAAAAAAATAAAAAAAAAAAAAAAAAATGCAAGGGAAGCAGCTTGGGTTTGTATTTCAGCAGCCGCAGGCAGAGGTCTGGCTCTCACAGGGTTTCAGCCCAGTGAGGATGGCTGGGGGTCAGAAAATGAACATCCCCAGAAGCAAAAATGAACCTAAAAATGAATCTGCATTTTTTTTGCACGCTTAGCTAACAAGGATAGCGAATAAACAGTATGGGTGGTAAAACAGTGTTGGCTGTTCAAAAAAATATCTGGTGCTAATAGTCACGATTTTTATGAATTTTAGAGATGTCGTAGTATATTTTTTTACAAGACAGAGTTCTTTCACTTAAAGACATGCTTAAAAATTCACCTTTTATTTTTCTGTTGAAACAGTATTTCAGAGAAAACAGGGCTTGGTTTTTGTTCCTTGCAGCTGGCCAAAATCTCAAGTTTCTGAATGCAGCGAGCTCGGCGTTCTCAGCTGGTCTGTGATAAACGCTGTCCCCAAGCAGTGGGACAGATGCACTCTGCTTTTTTCAGTTTGGTTTAAAAAAAAGAAGAAAAAAAAAAAAAAAAGGAAAAAGCCAGACGATGTTTTAAGGAGTTGATGGGGAGACTGAAGTGTCTCTGGGAAGGATGAAAGATAGTTGTGCTGGGTTAAGGAGTGATGAAGAACGCAATAAAGCAAGGCTTGACGTGCTCGGGGTATGCGGCAGGCATCTTTAGGTGCGATGCACGGAGAGCAAGCTGAAGCAGTTGGCTTTCTTTAAATGCCTGATAGGGACTAATTTTTCTGGTTTGGGGTTGAAGTACTTGTGTCCTGCTGAACCCTTTTCTGCATTGCTGAACCTGATCTCCGAAAGAGCTCAGCGGCGGGTATGGTAATGAGCCCATTTCTATCAAAATGGCCTGTATTATTATTCATGTTTATTGGCTGCAGAGCGGTTCATGAAGCACTTTTCAAACAGATACTGAAATATTTTCTTTTAACC
This sequence comes from Anser anser, assembly GCF_964211835.1. NCBI lineage: Eukaryota > Metazoa > Chordata > Aves > Anseriformes > Anatidae > Anser > Anser anser. Next base: position 60,147,219 of record NC_139724.1, read on the forward strand.
AGCCCCAGCAGCTATTTGTATTTCCTTCGCTTGAATCCACACCCCCGATGCAGCCTTAATTATAACGCCACCAAAGGAGACAATTATCGCGCCGTACGGAATAACACTTTGGGGAAACGTGCGCGGAAATACTTGGGTTAGCATTACCAGCCCTGCCACGCTTCACCCGTAATTAGGGCTCTCGCACGGTGTCACCAGCCCTCTTTCATTACCCTGTGAACTCCCGGGCTGCAGCCAGGCGTTTGCTGGACCGGTCAGAACGGGTCAGGCGGCGGCCGCGCTTCCCCAAATCTTTTTGCGCGGGGATGCTCGGTGTCGACCCTTCCCTTCCCCTCCCTTCCCCTCGCCCCCCTCCTCCCATCCTGTGCTGTGACATTTTCTTCATGACAGCCTGTCTCCGAACTGCACTTGCTGCCGCCTTGGTAAAGGCTTACAAAGAGAGTGTAACAGCCAGTGGCCAATCGAGTTTGTGCAAGCGACATCAGCTATGGATGAAACATCCACCAGAGAGAATAAGGACTTAGAAGAAAACTGGATAAAAGGGCTGCGACGGGAAGCTAGCTGGCAGGTTAGTGATACAAAGACGTATGCTTGCAGGTGGATTAAATCTGAGCACTTAAAATCTCTGAACTTTTTAACCGAAGCCTAGGTGAAACGTGTGTGTTTGTTTGTAGCAAAGCAGTGTCTGAGAGCATATTCCTGGGAGACCGGAGATCATTATGTTCTTATTTCCCTGGGAAGAGCAGTTGTAGGATTCCAAAGCCATCTATTCCGAATTGTAGGGGAAGCAAATAGAGTTTTATAAATCTGTAGGCGTTACGAAATGTACACTTGCTTAATAAAGGTCCTTGCAATAACAAGTTGCAGGTGCATGCTGAAATATCAAAGGAAATCTGTGGCTGCTGTCTGCATATATGCAAGTTTATTCCATTAAAAAATATAATACAACACCTGTCATCCTGTTACTTAACTGTGTCTTAGTGACTGTAACAGGGGGTTTCTTCTAGCCTCTTTTAATGAGGCAGCATCTTTAAATGCACGATGCCTGTTTTCTTTATTCTGCTGGACTCACAATAGATGTGTATGCAATTCAATCCGAAGGCAGGCAGTTTTCATTAAAGTGTGCAAAGCAATAATGTTTACATTATGCAGTACCTTTCTGGAGTTTGCAGAATTAGATACCATTTCAGACCTGCTAAGCCCCACTGAGTGGTTGTGATTGCTCTTTACATTACATCCTAAGCATCGTCTATGCACTTTTTTCTGCTCTATTGCATTTTAATTAGTCAATCAACAATATTCAAGAGATGTGTCACCAAGTTATTTCTTTTTTTCCCCCTTGCTGCTTCTTACAAGGGATTTTTAAAGAAGATTATTATTATTATTTTGGTGATGCCATTATACAAAATTCAGATAAAGTGGTGGTTTGATTCCTTCCTATCAGGTGAAGCTGCGCGAGAGTCCCAGCTTGGTAAGAGTTACTGCAGCAGTCAAAATGCTACAATGCGTGCTCCCTTCCTCCAGAAGGAGATCTGTTTTAGTTTGATCCCCTCCCCATAACTTTGCTCTAGAGCAGGAAATGCAAGTCTGTTTTCATAGGAACGTGATGCTCTGTGTCATGCCATTTGTGGGGTTTGTTGTGGTGGCTCCTTGATCACCCGTCTGTATCGCTAATGAGATGAAATCCAAAATTGGGATATTGTGCGTACAGAAGACAAGTGACCCATCCTGTCTGAGTCCCCGTGGAAGCAGGTGTGTGGCCCAGGCTGCCAGGATGGAGCGGGTGGATGCGCCAGGACGCAGAGGAGGTGCTCACCCTGCAGAGGCACCCAGGGAGACCACCACAGCCCTGAAGCGTTGAACTCAACAAGTGGGTGAAGGAAATGAGGGAAAGGCAGGAGGAGAGCTGGGGCTGTGGAGGCACCTACAGCTGGTCTGTACACCCAATTAAGTGACCTGGAGATTTGTTGGCTTCTCCGGTTTGTGCTATTTCTGCTGGGTCAGATGGGTGAACAGTGAGTTTAGAAAACGGGGTAGTGATTTTCCTGTAGCACCTGGCTGGAGAGCCTGGGAGGGAGGGAGAGAAGAAGTCTCACGTGCTGTATGTGCTGCACCTAGAGCCCCGAGATCCATCATGTGGGACCTGATCCCTGAGGAGACAGCTGCCTTGTTACCCCTGTGTGTGTGCGCTGCTGTTTGCCTCCTTCCCAAAGAGCATTTCTGTTTGTCTGCCTCCCCCTTGGCTGGAGGAAGGGGATGGTGGCTGTAGACGCTGATGTGGATGTTGAACCCTGTTACCTCTGAGGGAGGTTTTCAGAGAAGCCCCTGGGAAGGGGTTATCCAGTTCTCATTCAAATTGTAACTCATCCCATATTTCTTCATTCTGCAAGGTCTTTAGAAATCCCAGGATAGGGCACAGCATCAATCTTGAAAGGAACTGATTTAGAGCGAGCACCGCAGAGCCAGAGCTCCTCTTCAGCCCTATCTGCTGGGGAGCTCCAAGGTGATGGCGTACATCCTTTCTTCTTAAATGGGCCAAGTTTTTTTAGAGCTAGGCCCTTATATCCATATTTAGTCTCCTAAATAGCTGTCCTGATTTTCAGAAGTGCTGAGTATCCTGGGAAGCTGGCAGCCATTTCAGCTTCCTTGTGCCTCAACGTGTGAGGCCTGTGCCTCAGGCTGCGTGGTGGTGGGCACCTGCAGCGTCGGGCTGGGACGGGGCTGGAGGGGGCTTGCTGGCAGCTGGGGGCTGTGATAGCTCCGAGCTATCTTTGAGAGCAATATCCCACTCGTCAGCACCCCTCCTTGGGCACAGCCACGACTCTCCCCCACTTCACAGCCCCGGGCATCTGCTGGATGTGGTCAGATGGCGAGGGGACACTAGTGACCGGTTGTGGCAGGCAGGGGGTCGTGTGCTGGGCGTGTGGTCCTGGTGCTGTGCTGCCAATGCGGAGGAGCCCGAGGAGGAGGCTGAAGAGGAGGAGGAGGTGGAGGCGGAGGCCAGTTGTGCGAGTCTCACTGGTCTAGTGAGAGACGTGAGAATTCTGACTTAGCACTTGCAAAAATCAGGCCGCTTATTTAGCGGGCTAAATATAGGTTAAGCAGCCTCGCTCGAGTATCCTGCTCTAAAAAATTCTGGTGATAGTCATCTTCTATCCTACCTTTCAGCCAGCGCACTCCTCACGCTGTGAAAGGTCTGTGCAGTAGCCCCGTGCACATGAATAAACATCAGCTTGCAAGCAAAAGAGGAAAGAAGCTTACAGTATTTCTTTCAGGGGGATATACGGTTTGGAAAATGCAATGCATTCTGTCTCCAAAAGGAATTACTCTTCTATTAGGTAAAAAAAACACCACCACCCAACAAACAAACAAAACACAACAAAAAAGAAAACGGTGCTGAAATTACAATTCTGCCTTTATCACTTAGCTTTAACTTTTTGTCTTCTGCCATTCTCATCATCTCAGACTTTGCTGTAATGGAGTGTATCTATTTTTGATTTTTCATGGGGAAAGGTGGGCTTTCTTGCTCATGTTAGCAGACCTTCAGAACAGGTTTTCAAAACCTTGTATAATCCCTTTTCCTGATGTTTCCTTGGGAACAGCTTCTGACATCCTACAGATCTATAGCTGTCACAAAGCTGGCACAGTTTTACCATAGGCCAGTCACACATTTGGGTGACCACAACTACACAGAAAGACTAAAGGTTAAGAAATCTATATGGGTATGGATGTCAATATTTAAAGGAAAAAGTGCTGCATATTTATAGAGGCAAATGGATTTTACTTCACATTTACACATTGAGGGAAATTTGTGCACTCAGAGATGCTGGAGTAACTCCTGTCGACTTAAGTGGGAATTTTGTTCCCATAAATGAGAGCAAAAGGTAGTCCAAAATGTCCTGAGAAAGGAGCAGTACGCTGATCCCAGCAGCTTACCAGAGCAGCGAATCCCTCTGCTGACATATGGCTTTCAAGATCTCAATAATTTTCTTCCTAATTGATGGCTCAATCAGAGGACAGTCTCCGTCTCAAGCTTTCTTTAAGCTTTGTCCTTGATTTGCTGAGGTACTGTGTAGCCTAAAACATGATGTCTGTAGTGGTGAGGGAGGGGTATGGGGCAAGAAATGCTTAAGCCATTCCAGAATCGTTTGGGATCTTTTATCAAGACAGGCATGCAGTTGATGAAAAATAGGCATTTTGTCAGAGCCTTCAGCAGTTTGATGATAGTTTCCTACAGGATAATAAAAGCAGACATGTCTTGCCATTTTCATTTAATTTTGAGTTCTCATATACGTTTGTGGGGAGTGGGAGCAATTTGGCTCAAATGAGACCTTACCAGGCTTCTGTAAAGCTGGAAACACAGCAATACCCAGAATAAAGTGCAGGAGACCCAGTAACATGCCTTCTCCTTCACAGTATGGCCCCATTGAGTCCATATTCTTTGAAAAAGAGCACCGAGTAATCACTCTATGATGTGTGGGCAGGCATGTATCCATACACCTGTGTGTGCATGTGAATTCAAATCTTCAAAATACGGGAGTACTGAAAATTGGATATTTTGGAAAGGGAGATACTGCAATTCCTGCCTGAAGTACTATGTACAATTTCTGTGTTATTTTCTGTATAGAGTAGCCATTTTTAAACCTTGTAAAATTATAAGTTTCCAATTTAATAGGTACTTTAGCTCTCTTATGTCTACTAAAACAATTAGAAATTTTACGCTATCAAAGTTTTGGGGTTTTGTTTCTTCCTCTTTTCTTGTGGATGTGAATGCCATGCAGTGATGATGGAAACAAGGAAAAGAAAACCTACAGATTTGCTTTAAAAATATTTTTTCAACTCATCATAGTGCTGAAGGCACTGTCCTGAGTTGGTGATAGCCAAACAGGGCTATTAAACACCTGGTGATCCAGGCATGGACTGTAATCTGCTACTTCTTGTATTATTCCTCCAGTTTCCTCGTACTTCCCCACAGTACTGGATTTGAAAATACTGGAAAATTTGATTTTGCCACCCACAGCGTGCAACAGTCAGGTGTAATATATCCAACAGCACCGTTGTACTGTGGTTACTGTGAACAATGAATCTGTTCCAATAGTGAAGTTGATGAAGTTTTCGTCTTCTTTCTGTTCCCCCCCCCATTTATTTGTTTTTGACGTGGAGGAGGAATGGTCAATTTTGTTACCTTAGATAACTTTTATTTTTTTTATTCTTCCCATGAATACTGCATTTTCAATGCAGTCCTCATAAAAAGATCTGCCACTGGATTAGTTTTTAACCTCGTAAGCATATTTTAGGTAGTATTTAAGGTATAGCAAGAGGTATATGCCTGTGGGGCTCCATGGCCAAGCTCCACGTGTGGACCCTCTAGCTGGGCTTCTGTTCTCCGTGTTGGGTGCTCTCAGGGAAGTCCTGGAGGCTCTTTGTGGAAAAGAGCGAGAAGAAACGTGGCTCCACAAAATGATCGGCAACTGAACATAGGCGTATCAGCACTGGAAGGTCTCTCCAGCGGTTCTGTCTACAGTCGCTTTTTATTTGATTTTGTATCTTTAACGGTGCTTCAAGTTGTGATGCTAGCATAGGAAACTGTTACCTGGGAGTATATGGGAGTTAAAATGCAGCTTATTCATAGCGTGGAGGCTGGCAGTGAAGTTAATCTTTGAGGTTTGTAGGCTGTAGTGTTGGTAATCAGCCGCCTGTGATGCCGTCCGTGCACTTCCTGACCTTTGCTCAAATCGTGGTGTTGGTCGGGCCGCTTCCAGCAGTGCCGCTGGGGAGGGAGGGATGCGATGCTCCCGCTCCGCGGTGCTGCCAGTCCACCCTCGGGGCGCAGGGTGAGGCATGGCACCGCCAGGACAGGGCGATTCGCCGTGTTTTCATCACGCCTGAGGAAATATTCTCTCCTTGATGCTTCTTATCGAGTGCACTGAAAGGGGACCATTCCCTCGGGGAACGAGACAGTGTCAGTCGTTCTGAAAGCCAGGATCAGTCGCGTACCAGTAAGAAGAGAGTCATGGATGCACCGGGATAGTATGAGGTGTCTTTTTGATAATAAAATGCCTAATTAGCGTAAAGAGAAATAGGACCAGTGTGTGATGTTGTATGGACTGTAGTTTTAGAAATCAAACGCCTTAAGACTAAACCGAGGGAGAGGTTCTCCGAAGCTCAGTTATTTAATACCCTGTGAAATGCACTGTGCATGCTGTGCTTAGCTAGCTATTGCTCAGTACTTTAAGCCTGTTCATAACCATTCACAGCACTTAAGATCTAAAGATACACTCATCCTTTGATAGGACAAGGTCAATTATTCTCAATTTATTGCCAGTACCAAAGTGTTTATGCAGTTTTATTTATAAGCCGGGTTTATGTTTTTCTAACATTAAAGACATTTGATAGTAAAAAAGGGCATTTCATTTGAAGATTACTTGTTCTGTGACATATTTATATGTAAAAACGTGCATGTGTGAATTCATATAAATGATATAAACGCTATCATTTTCTTTCCCCAGGACACCTTTTAGCTTCTTTTTAACCTGATAAATGCCTGTTGTGCTATCCTGCGTTATGTATGTGAAGCAGATATCTGGGTTTGAGAATAACATTATCTAACTAGCCGTCTTATTTCGATTGGAACTTGCTTTTGGTCTTGTGGTCTTTCAGGCTTTGAGTTTCTTCACTGTGCTGCTAGAATGAGCACCCAAAACCTTTTTTAATGCTTTCGTACTTTGATACCAGTACTGGTTCATCACAATCCACAGAAGGGCAGCTCCGATTCCTCACATGCTGTAGAGATATGAGTAAGTCTGACCTTGGGTAATGAAACACTGAAGCATGTGCCTAAGAGAAGCTTGTGTTGACTGCCTGGCTTGACAGAAATGAGCTGATGGAAATGAGCTTGATGATGGAAACCTGTGGGTTCCCTCGCTCCTGCTCTGCTCGAGTTTTCATCATGTACCTGCTCAGCAACTCTAAAACTTTTTTTTTTTTGGCAAATGGTTTATTTGACAACTAACAAAAATAATCGTACAACATTTTCGACTATGCTGTTTGAGCCACTTAGAGAGCTATTTGCATAATGGGAAAAATTCTTTCTTGAATAAAGAAAAGGGTAGAGATTGCCAGAGCTCATCTGATAAGTGTTTTCGATATGAACTCGGCTGTAAGTGTTTATGGAGATGCTGGGCATCGCTATTTGGATGTTGGCTTACACGATCGTTTCTCTTCCTCCCTTTATTATTCTCTTCAAAATCTTGAAGGGGACATCTGAATAAAGAAGGTACTTCTCAAGCCCAAATGTTTTAGATTTAAACCCGGTTTACTAACCACATGAAAGGGCCGGTTAATATAGCATACCTACCTCCCTTGTGTTAGCTTAAATGTTCCCCGAAGGAACAGGTAGCTGGCGCCTTAAAGAAGTGTCCACCCAGCTCTTCCCACGCTGTTCCCAGCAGAGTTCAGCCTGTGGACATCTCTTTGCTAATTTAGCCCCTTACTTGCATAGAAAAATCACTCATGGGTGTGCTTGAAAGAGGTGGACAAATTGCGATCAAATGAAAGAAAATATTTTTAGTTGTGTGACTGGTCTTTAAAATATGTTCCTACATATTTCAGATGGGGATATATGTGGCCAGCATGCAGCTCAAAGTTCACGAAACGTCTGGAATTCAGGCACGTTCTTACCAAAAATGTGCTGTTTTTGACTTCCTTGATGACTTTAATTGGAGGAGAGAAGGCCTTCAACATTTTAAATAGCTGACAGAAGGATCTGTTCCCAAGCCTTTCCCTCTAGCTAAACCTGTGATGTGTCGACCCAGTCTCCAGGACACAGACAGTACTGTACGTTTGACCTTTTACCATATTTTTCTGCAGAATGAGCTGGATTTTGCTTCTTGGCAAATTAACTGTAGAAAGCTGGAAAATCCAAATGAGCTGATACATCTTTTGTTAGAGCTGGTTTATTACCAAGCATTCTCTTTTTCCTTTTTTTTTTTTTGACATTTATAATGTTGGCACAGTTGTATATTGTTTCTGTTTGGTTTTTATGGTAAAGTCATCAAATAGTACAGCTTTTTATATCTTGATTTAGAATTCATTCCAAAATATTGTAGTGAAGGAGATGATACTTCACATTTCACACATTTTGCTTTTTTTTTTTTAACGTGGAATTACAAATATTTGGGGAAATCGATTTTTCAACTAACAATGTGAGTTATAGGAACTGATAAATGTGAGATTAATGGCTAAGAAAGCAGTCATTTCAGATGGATAATTTAGATTTTTATCATTTATTAATCATAAAAAGTAAACCTGCTGTATAACTAATTTTAGTTTTATCAAGAAGATGAATTGTTCCAGCTAATGAATGTATAGATATTCTATGCCAAAGGCATTCGTAGGAATCTGTTAATCATTTAACTGTGTCATGGCATATGCTTTGTCTTCATAAACCAATTAAAACACATAACTTCCTCCACTGAAATGTGTGTTGGTCTTCAGTGCCTACAGCAAATTAGAACAGCATTTGTCTTAAAATACGCTTCTGTATTGCAGATATGAAAATTTAATGGGGATGGTATCTTCAGGTAGGGAGCACTGCGAGGCTGTCTGTACCGCTCTCCTGTGCGGGTGTTTCAGGGAGCTGCTCCCACCAATACAAAGTGTACTCGGGAGTACTTTCCTGCTGAGCTTCGTGTCCGTGCTGGGCGTAAACAGATGGAAGCGTGGCTTAAATCCACAACTGTCCTGCCGGAGAAGGCCTTGGTCAGGGACAAACATCAGCGGTTGTTTGGAGCCGGTCCAGGAGCTCAGCTTCAACCTGGGGGTGGTCATCACGGATTTCAAGGGAGAGACGACTCCCTGTTTTGGGGAACGGACTGTAGCGATGGGAGGACGAGCACTTTGTGGGAAGGTGTTCCCTGCTAGCGCTTTCGAGGGGGGTGGAATTAAGCCATAAAACCCAGTGTGCTTTTCTGCCTCCTCCCATGGGCAGCCTGAGCTGTGCTTTCAGTGCGTCTCGCACAGTGCGTCTGTGCATCAAGCAGAACTCCCCCTTCCATTTGAAGTCTTTGAGACAAGGACTGTCCTCTACTGAATACCTGAGTAAGAAATTTCCTCCCTTGGACTCGCTCTTGGCAAGGGTTTAGAGATGCTGCTGTAATGCAAAGAGCAACACTGATTGCTGCCGGAGATTTTCCTGCGGATGGCATGTGCAGCTGAACCAAAGCTAGAGGTTAGAGGGTAATAATTGCACTCGGCTATTTTTAGCCCATCCTAGAAGACAGATTTTTTTTTTAAATGGATTTTTATATTTAAGGAAATTACAGCTTTCTGGAAAAACTTCAGAGCTGTGACAAAAAATGAGAGTCGCTGGGGTGTTTAAGTTCGGGGCCTGTATTTCTGTATTCCGGTCATTCACAGCTGTTTGGTTTGTCTTGCTTTTTCCTCCCAGTAAGGTGAATAAAAGAGAAGTGTGAATGTGGTTAGGTTTTATTCACAGCATTGTAGTAATGTCAAAGCAAATACAGATAGAGACAGACAGCCGGCAGTGGAGAAATCAAAAGACAGCAGACACTCAGATAGCCAGCTCCAGCTAATCCAACCCTAAACCACGTTTTGTTTGGCTGGTTAACAACCTGTATGTTGCTGTGCCACCTATGCTTGTTATTTTATTTATATCTTTAATACATTATCTGTAGGCGACATTATGGGTGAAGCACTGTTGTTAAAAGAGAAGGAAAAATTATAGTTATTGCTATAATAAACAGCTTGAGAATATCTTTTTAAGAAGATTGCAGTAATACAAAAGGAAATAGCATTAGATTGCAACATCAATTATTTAGAGCAATGTTGTTATATTCATTTTTTACCCTATTTCTTTCCTCGGAGATAAAGTTCCCGTCTTTCGAGAGAGAGGTTTTTGGAGCCGCGAAATGCCTGCTTGGGTCAAAAGTCCACAGCTTGCCGCTGAACCAATTCCTGGGACTAAGTGGGAGCGTGTCCTTGGCTCCGCTTCTCCGGGGGTGCCGGCAAGGGGAGCGCCCGAGCGTGCCCGGCACCGCTCTCGCGCGGCTCCGCTCGAAGGGAGGGGTGCAGTCAGCCTTAGGTTTTCTGGGACTTTGAGGAAAATAGTAATTTTAGGCCATCTTGCCCTAGTTTCAGCAGGCTTCTGGGAATAAGAAAGGGAAAATGGATCTTTGTAAAGACTTCAAGAATGTTGCTGAGAGGGAGGGGGTGAAATCAGGTCCTTATGGAGCAGTGAACCTGGTTTATAAATGGAGTGAGGAAATGTAAGTCATTGTGCGTTTCTAAATTTGGGGCTTTTGTATGGATATTACTTACTTAACCGAAGACAGAAACCTTCCCTGAAAAAGAACACGCAATTGTGCCAGGGAGGTAGGCTCGTTTGGGTTTTATTGGAAGCTAAGGCAAAAGCAGTAAGTAACCCAAAAGAATAAAGCATCTTCTCTTCCCTTTTTTGTTCCTTCTAAATTGTGCCCACATATTAGCTTTACTTTGATGAAATAAAGCCCCTTGTCCATAGGACATACTAGTAAGCGTGCAGGTTGAGAACATCACACTTCTTGGTTATATTAATGTTTGGAAACAATGCAATGAACAATGCACTCAGCAATCATTTTCTCAGTGCAAGTAAAATCTTCAGTGGCACAAACCTCGTAAAAATAAACGATATTTTATATAAATGCTGAGTGAATACACATAAGCTGTGAATACAGTTGGGGTAGCAGCCACTGCTTAAAGGTCAGTAAAGCATAGCATTAAATGGCACATTTTGTGCTCCCAGACACGTAACCCATGATAAATTTTATGCAGTACGTTTCTGAAATATCTACAGACACATTTTCTTGAATAATTAACAATCCATTTAAAGCTTTTTTTTTCCCCTTCTTCTTTTGACAATCGATAGCAGGACGTAGTGTCTATGAAAGGTGCTGGTACTGGACTTGCAGGGTCAGTTGAACTTGAGGACAGATGATGTTGAACTCCTACAGCAGCCGACAGAGGAATCTCTTCCCAAGCCCTTCCTTCCAGCTAAACTCGTGGCCCCATCCGTGGGATGCACACCGTCCACCTGACCTTTAGCTTGGTGCTCGCGCCGTTTGGTCCTGGGGACCTTTTCATTTTTTTTCCTTCCCCTTTCGCAAGGTGATGGGTTTCTATAGCAAGCGTGGGAGGACTCAGGCTGCGTATTAGTATGAGATATTTAGCGGGAAATGTCATCTCTACGACACGACTTTTTCCTGCTTCTGTTTGTTAGTGTAAAGTCAGCAGAAGTAAATTAGCTGGCAGATTTCAATGGAGACTGTTACCAGTGTCCTCTGCCAGATACCGCGCGGAGTGCCAAATTAGAATTGATTTCTCAATAAAATTGAGTTCATCCTCCTCAACATAATCTAAGACAGAATGACAAAATCTCTCTAACTCACTTTTTAATTTTATTATTTTCAGTCAGTTTTGTTCTTGGATATTTTTGCTGCCCTAATTGCTTGTTATTATCTTCTTCCTCGAATCTTTTCCCTTGTCCGGGAGAACAAAACCTCATCCGCTTTTATGAGCGGTTCAGGCCAGTAAAGGGGAAAGGACGTCTACGCATCACCTCCCTCACCCTCCTCGTGCCGAAGCCTCTTCCAGCCGCAGAGCCAGGAGTGCAAGTTCTCTCCCCGCGCTCTGACTCACGGGCTGAGAGCACAACAAGCTGTTTACAGTCCCATCCTCATTTCTCTTTCCCACTCACAGCACGCTGCTTTGGGAACCACCAACCAACCTAATTAAAACAAATTTTTCCTATTGCAGGAGCAATTCCCCAAATGCTCCGCCTCGCCAGAATCACGCTGTGTCTGCGCAGTTCACTATCTCCATCCAGCTCCCGAAGAGGCTCATCTTACTGTAAGGAAATCAATGCCTCCTAATGTGGCTTTAATTCTTAAATTCAGTGCATTTATCACACACACTTCCAGGGAACCTCATGCCACGTGTGGAAGTGAAAAAATGTCTTCTTTTTAGAAGACGCACGTAGTAAGTGACTTTTGAAATGTTAGCAAAGTCTGTTCCGTGACCCAGTACGAGAGCTAGGCACGACTAAAGAAAGCAGGATTTTAAGTGGGGAAGCGCACGTGGAAACACAAGATGGCAGCACTTGAAGCGTTGCAAAAGGTCTGGAAGTGTAACCACCACTTGGAACGTGCTGGTTTCATTTCTGCTGCAGACAAGGCATTGCACCCAGGCATGATGCCTAGTCCAGCCTTGTGAAAAGTAAGATTGCTCGCTGGTGTGACAATGGTCCTGAAATCTTCCATCTCTCAGCTTATTCCCTGGAAATCAAAATAGAACATGGCTTCTTGAAAGCGCTTTGTGCTGCTGGAAACACCTGTGCTTGAAAATGTTCGTGTGCTGTCACTTGGTGACAATTCAAAATTTTAAAAGCCTGTGGCTTTTAGGGTTAAATAGCAAGTATTTACAAGCCAACAATATTTTATTAAAGGCAGTGCTTCTGAGGAGTGCTGAGCAACATGGTAGCTCAGTGGTGTTCCTCAAACTGCTTCTCTTTTTTCAGCTCTTCAATTTTTTTTCCTTCCTTTTCGTTCTGCCAGTTTCTAGCTTTCTCCTTCCATCACGATGCCTGGTTCACCAGCACCACTGAAACCAGCTGCCTTCCCTCTTTTGCCATGTTTTGGAGAGCTTCATGCACGTTCTCCCTGGCAGTATGAGTGAGAACATATTTTTTATTTTTTATGTGAGATTGGTAGTTCTTGGATGATTCAGAATGTCCTCTCCGTTCCTTTACTCCCCCAAACCAATACTGGTGTCTGGCTGTCTCCCGTGCTAGGTGTCCTTTCTTTCTCTTTCCCACCTCATCAGTTCTCAGTCTCTCTCTTCCCCTTCTAGGGAAGTGCAGTCTGGGGTTGGCGCTGGTCAGGAGCAAGATGACCATCTCGGGGGGAAGGGCTGGGATGTAAGAGTTGTCGTGTAAGAGCTGTGTAAGAGTTGGCCAGGACGTCAGAGCTGTTGCTGACATTGATACGCTCCTGAGCTCTTATCTGCTACCTTTTGTCCAGGATGTCCCTTAAATCAAAGGCCAGGAAGGAGCAAGAGTTTGGTGTAGTGTATCCGTCTGCAGGATCAGAGGCCTGTTGGGCTTGGTCTTGAGATCTGACCCAGATGATGATACAAGTTTTAGATCTACCCTGCCTTCACTCATGTCCCTTTGGCTGAAGAGAATAAATGGATTAACGAACACTTCTGAGAGGAGACTGCCTGGCAGTCGTTCAGGCTCAAAACCTTGATTGTCAAGGCTGTCTTCATAAGGGAGCTAGCCCTGCCTTTTGCCAGCAGGTTGAAATTACCCTCTATATTTATTGTATCAAGAAAAAGGAAAAAAAAAAAAGAGAAAGAAAAAGAAAAAAAAATCAGAACGGGGTTTTGTGGGCTGTATTTTTTGGTGACTGAGAGCTTATCCATGAGAGAGTTTATAGTGGCATATGTGGGGTACAGCAACAGAGAAAATGAAAAGTGCTAGGTCATCCTGTCCTCTCCTCAGGAATATGCATATCCCCTTGGTAGCACAGGTTTATTTGCAGGCACGCTTTGTTCCTGAGTCACGCTGATTGGGGAGAGGGTGTTATATATGCAAAAGTAAAACTAAAATATACTGGGGTGCTTTGTCTTCCAGAATTTTCAGTATTTCCCCCAAACTATTTATTTCGGGTGAGTAGGTTTGAACGTGTCAAGCACTATATATACAATGTCCTAAGCATTATTATTATTTAGCGTTTTATTTACTATTAATATATTTTTTCATAAGCATTGGGACTTTGAACTCTTCCTTTGGGAAGGTGTTGTACATTCTCATAGATTTCACTGTCAGAGTTTTTACTGATAGCTTATATTTTCCTTTCCTTAATTGCTGCCTGTTACTTCTTCTTGTGTCCTCTTGTACCTAATTATAAATGTTACAACATCAATTTAGGAAAAATATCAGGGGAGGTTTCACAAGGGTCAGTGCTGATCACAATATTGTTTAATACTTTCCTAAACAATATATACAGAGCAACACAATTTGCAGATGATGCCAAATTAAGAGGGATCATAAACATAGTGGAAGGCAGAGAGAGAGAGATAACAAAAGGATGTTGAGAGTTTAAAGAACTGTGCAAAAATTAACAAGATGAGATTTAATTTAGATAAAATACAAGGTCATACGCTATGGGAGAAAAATACCAACTACAAAATGGAAGATGCTGGTTAGAAAACAGCAATAATGGTGATGTATTTTACATTTATGTAGCTTCTTTTCATCTCACAGAGTCCCAAAGAGCTTTACAAATTAAATAAATTAATATACAAACTACACATAAAGATTATTTTATTCCCCTCTGAGACATCTCCTTTGTTGGTGCAGACTATGACAGCTACTCAACGGGACTCTGCAGTGGTATGCAACAGTTCAGGACAAAATATTACAGATCCCCTTGAAATGGCAGTAAAAGTTACGGGAGCCAGAATTTGTGCAGGACACTGTTTAAAACTGTTTCTCTGATGAAAACTGCCAGAACACTTTTTTTTTTTTTAAGCTGCAGATGATCAAGATCTGGTTTTACATCTGTCTTTACATTTACTGCAGTAATGCAGAGATGAGCCCACTGAATCACAATGGATGCCGATTGTATGAGGGCTCATTGTGGGAGACTGGTGAAAAGAGGTTTTTTTCTTTTTTACTGGAATAGACAAATATATATGGCCCATTTATTAAAAAGTAGAAAGCCTCAAAATGCAAAACATTTTCTATAGTTATTTGAGAGCTGTTCATTTTTAAATGGAGAAGGAAATTTAACTGGAGGCTATATAAAACCGATGATGGGAAAGAAAGGCACACGGTGCCGAATTGATGGTGGTAGGCTCTGACAGAGAAGGGGAGATTAAGAAGATGGAAGACATAAATGAAGACGCAGCAGAAGGACAGGATGGCACGAGATGGGGAGAGGGCGAAAAACCTAGGAAAGGCTGGGGTCACTTTCTTCAACACCTCAGACGTTGCCCAGTGTGACTGCATCCTTCAATGAATATTCGTTAAATGGTGTTTTTTCAGAAGGACATAGCAGATTCCTGGGGCATGCATTTTTGCTTGTTTCCCCAAAAAACTTTAGGTTACATTATGAGGGTGGACGCAGGGCTTGGATTACTCTTGTATAGCTCTGTGTGTCTCAGGATGGAGGCATATCCCGGGGTATACGTGGGAGCATCCACGCTGGCTCCCCAGAAGGCAACACAAAGGGACTGAGGTCCTGCTTCCTTACGCAAAGGGAACGAAGTCCTGCTTCCTTACGGAGCAGCAGGTGGCACAGCAGTGCTGGCGTGAAGGAGGGCTCTGCGGGCTCTGTGCCGGCCAGCCCGAGCAATCTGTGATAAGGTGATCCCCAGAGGGACGGATGCTGAGAAGTCCTGACTTTGACAGGGCTGGGACGGGCGGCAGACACGGCCAGCTCTCCAGGGAACCCAAAGTTTCGGCAGTGTCCGGGTCTGGTGCCTCTGATGCAAACTGTGTAAACTCAGGCCGTTACCCGGGCACGAACAAGTCGCGTGTGTCTGCTCAGACTGATGGGCCCCTAATTAGGAGTGGCTCACATCTAGAGCCATTTCAGCAATCACTTTAAAGCACCGTTTACCCTACCAGGAGGGCTTTGCTGTTGGCAGCAGTCTGTGTGTGTGAGTATGGGTCCCCCTGAATATAGGTTTAGTGCTCTTACCTGCTGGGCCAAATTAAGAGGTCATGTGTTGGCTTTGGCTTTATGCTTTACTTCTCCCTGCAATGGCACACAGTAACACGTGGCTCAAATCTAGAATAATTAGAAAGGGCAATTTTCTTTTGCAGCACCTGTTTGAACCTATGGCTCTTGAATCTGCTATTTTTGATTTTTCTTTTCTGAAGAAAAAAACACGTAAGACTTGTTACCCCCCCCCCCCAAGTATTTTCTGTGCTTAGTTGAAGGGGAGACATTTCTACGTTCGCTTGACTATTTTAGGATCCTCCTAGGTGCTTGGGTTGTAACTGGCTGTCCCACGTCACCCTGCAAAGTGAAATGAGGCTGACATCTCAATTTCAGATTATTTTTCACACTTGGGTTCCGGCAGTTGCTTCATATGTTCTCCTGTGCGCGCCACCAGCACGGCCTGCTGCACAGAGGCCAGCCACTGCGGCAGGCGTACCTAGGGGGTGGAATCAGTGGGGCCGATTTTCCACCAGCCTGCTCCTTGCTTTGCTACCTTCAGCCGTGCCAAATGCCGTCGTTGTTCTTCAGCAGCATTTTCGCATCTGTTTTGCGCAGGTTCGAGTGACTATACAGGGGGCAAGCTGGTGGAAAATGCCGCTTGTGTTCTGTGCTCCATCTTAAGTGAGGCACAAGCCAGCACCCTCATGGTCTGCTGATTGTAAATCTCCTACTTTTAGATGAGCTGAGAAGGAGCCTTACATGGCTAAGCTACTGTGAATCACGCTGAGCTTACCCCAGCTAAAATAAACTGCGTTTTTCCTCCTGAACACAGCCCTGCTCTTCCTGTGTGGCTGGATGTTGCCTTGTGTGGAGTGGTGCAGGATCCTAGGGCCTGGGCTTAAAAAGTCTTGGAAAAACTGAACTTAGTGCTGCCAACAGTCACGGGGAGGCTGGCTTAGGGCAAAAAGAGTGCAAAATGGTGCATTTAAAAGAAGTGACCTCAGAGGGAAGGGGAGGGCAGGGCCAGGTACGGGTCTGTTATGGTTTTAAGGTCTGCGAGCTCTATATTCAAAATCCGTGCAGCTGCACCTGTGTGTAGAACAGGTCAAGGTTTGTTTCTGAAGAGAGAAAGCACTGCACTTAAAAAATAACACCTGCTCTTAAAGACCCTTTGAGGGAGCTGTCAAGCCAGTATCTCATTTGCTTTTTATTATGACCGAAGAGTAGTTAAAACTGGAAAAGCAAGAAACAACGCAGCTGAAGGACAGACTTTATTTCCCCCAGTGCCGTAGAAGTGCCTGCTTCAGTCTTACTGCCATTTTGCTTGAGAGAGCTAGAGCACTTGAGTTATGGTGACATCTATTAGAATTCAATTAGCGGTAGTTCACTGACCCAAATTAACATTCTTTGTTAAACTCAAGTCAGTGTATATGTATGCTATTTCCAGGCCAAACGGGCCTGCATAGAAAAGAGGCTCCGAAGCTCTGAGCTTGTTGGCAGCGTCCTAGTAACTGGATGCAGCCTACAAGCTTGTGTCATGCCAGCGCTTTAGGCTTGCTAATAGAATTGCACATGTCTGTGGTTTGTAATTAAACTGTGTGGATCTCTGACTCGAGGTGAGGAGGGAGGAAGAAGGACAACGGAGAAAATGCTGCGGCTGCTCGGGGGCCTCTTCGCTACCGCTCGGCTCCTCTCGTCCTTCTCGGGGCAGAGGCTGGCACCAGGCTGGGACTGTGGATGCTGCTGCCTCCTGTCCGGGCTTGGGAAGGCAGCCTGGCATGGGGGAGATTTCAGCCTCGCTTTGCTCCTTATTTCAAGCCTTTCACAGGCTCCTGACAGCATCAAATCAGTCCTGGTCCCAGGTTTGATGTTGTTGGCTTTAGGCCTACATTAAGCCACCCTGCTTTGTCCACCAAACCTTGCAAGTGCCTGGTTTGTGTGTTGGTCTTTTTGTCTGAGTAGCTTTCTCAGTGCCTAGCATATTGCAGGCATGGATTTAATAGAAATAATATTGTTAGAGCCAGCAATGTCATTCAGCACCAGGAGAGGAAACTGAAGGAAATTCCCACTTTGTAACCTTACCATGGTCTATCTGCTCTGTGATTTGAAATACTGTCCATGTAGTTGTGGTTTCCCTGCAGTTTATTTTTTGTTTAAAAAAACATTGCACAGTATCTGCTGTTTGCTGCAAATTGGAGATTTTTGGTGTGTTTATATGGCTTTGTCCTCCTAGGAATGAATGAATCGTTGGCTATGACCAACTATGGTTTCATTTGAAAAGAAAACATGACTTATTAGCAGATAGCGGTTAATGATTGATTTTTAAAGGGAGAAAAATCTGTTTAAGGTATTTTTCAGACTCTAGTTCCATGCTGACATTTACACTAAGACAGTGGGCAGAGACGTGTTAGTCTGGATCTGTTCCCATGTGTCACTTCGAGTAGTTTAAACTGTCAGTGGGAATCTTAGAATAGTCAGCTTCGTGTGTCTCGTGGATATCAGTCATTATATTGCACATTTTAATTTTAATGGCGGCTGATGTATATGTCAAGAACTGTTGAGGCATTTGGACACTGAACTTACAGATATTTTTTCTTATTTAATAGGTTTTTATCTCATGATACTCTTAACTATTATGGGACAAAATTCACTCTGGGTGCGAGTGAACGCTCCCCTTGTATGCTGGGTTTCAATTTGACCCATAAAGAGCAAATGGTATTGGGAATGCAGTGATTTTCCTTCATTGTCTATGCCCGTTTTCTGTTTGGTAACTTAGATATACACATTTTAAATTTATTTTGTATGTACCAACTCTTATGAAAAAATCAGCTAAGTACATGTCAGCTTCCATAGAGCACACATTTCTGATGCTGACTGCCTGGTACAAGGTAAAACTTCAGAAAATCTGTTTCCAATATACTTGAAGGCATTTACTTATCAGCAGCACAGATGGCACTTGAAATGCTGAATAATAATTGTTAAGAGCCAAGGTAAACGCTGGTGCAAATCTGAAAGCGGACACAGGAATTAAGCTCTGCACGGATTGCACCACTTGTATGTACAGGTGATAAAAATTTACATGTGCAAACTCCGTTTTACTGCTGAAACGACCAGCTAATATGCTTATTTGTCAGTGTGAACATTGGGAGCAGAGAGCAGGGCAGCTGGCTGCTGAGGTGAGGAAGGAAGCGTTCAGGACTTGCTATAAACTCCAATTCTTGCAAGCCCTGCTTGGAAGTGGAAAGTAAAGGAGTATGCTTGTAACCACAGGTGCTTCAGTGGCCTTTAAGGCACTAAAACCTTCCTGCTTCTTGGTTGCCTGAAGCCTCAGTTGTGTGGGCTGCAAAATCTTGGTCCTCCGCACCATAGCTTCTGGGCAGCCTTCATAAGCCTTCTTCAGGTACGTGTGGCATGTTGGAGTTCAGGGACAGCAGCGTAAACATGCCCAACCCGAATCTGTACTGAGTTCAGTATCAAGTTAAATGACGCTGTGGACATTCCCCTGACTGTGCGTTTTTGTACGTGTGGATAACTCAGTCCGCCCTCTGCATCTGGTTCCTTGTAAGCCATGAAAATGCTGCAAACTGAGGGGCACACGTGGTTTGGTGTGGCGCTGAGGGGCCGTGGGAGGGCTGCTCTCCTGGCCAGGCCGTGGTAGGCCCTGCCTGAGCTCTACGGCCTGTGGGTGGCCCTTGCCCAGGGTAGTTTGCAGCATGGACGAGAGAAGGCAAGAAGCAGAGAGGAGGATGCAGAAGTATGACGTAGCAGCAAACACGTGGGGAAGCAACAGGCGTGTTGGGAAGCATGATGGATGGCAGTATCAGTTCACTAGCAGCTTAGCTCTTGCCAGGTTTTCTGTAGGCATCGTAGTGAAGGAGATGTTTGAGTGATATGTTGTGCTCGCGCTCGTCATAGGCTGAACCTCAGCCAACGCTGTACATTGCATCAACCCAGATAGCCTTTGCTGGGACCTTAACTGAGTGAAAACTCACAGGGTTAATAATGAGCAGTCTTTTTTCTTTCTTTTTTTTCCCCTCTGTTATCAAACGGTGATATTTCTTGCTGTCTTTTAAGGAGTAAAACGGGAGTAAGACTTGCTGCAAAGACAGCATCGTTCAAAGACTGCAGCCGACCACTGCACCCAGCAGCAGCATCCCTCAGCAGCATTCTTCCTTCACACCTCCTTTTCTTCTAAGTCTGGCTAGTCCCCTCAAAAGCTGCCAACGTCTCCTTCTCCTGTTTCAGCTCTTTCCTAGCTATTAATTTCTTCGCTGCTGCCATCTGGTATGGGACCCCTTTCATCTGCGTGTTCCTCATCTCTCTGCTGATCAGAGCGAGCAGGCAACATTCAAATCCGCGGCTGGAGATTTTGTTCCTCCTGCTGTCCTCCATTCTTCTCTGGGACAACCCGGGGCAGTACCTGGCCCTGCTCTCTGCCGTCGATTTCTACTGCGTGGCTTACACCAAGCTCCCTGGCTACCCGGATGTCTCCTGTGGTATAACAATGCCTGGCTGTAGTTTGAAGGTGTTTGGAAAGTTCTGGAAATGTTTCTTTTTAAGAGTTTATTTGCAAAGATTTTGCTTTCAGTATTAGGGCTGGATTAGGGATAAAGTTTCCTTTCTTTACTTTATAATTGAAACATCTCTTTTGTCTCCATTTCTCACACCTCTGCATATTCTCATCAACGGAGAGGAAGATGGAAATTTGAATTAGTGGAATTAATGCTGTTGCAAGACTGCTCCTAATTTGAGACCAATTTTTAGTAATTTCTGCCTATTTCCTAATAAAGCTAGCAGACATTCTGTGGCAGAATATCTTTTCTGGTTTGTTTTCTTGGATTTACATGTGATATTAAAAAAAATTGGTGTCCATAGAGTAGATGAAATAACATTTTAGTACTCCGTTGGCTGCATTCTCTTCAGGGGTCGATACAGTGTGGCATTTGTTCTGTGATGCAGAAAATAATCTGTTAAAGAAAAAAATACGTACATCTGTAACCTACACTGAAAAAGCCATTGGACTAGTGAAGAACGACAGTACAGATGTGACATCAGGACTGGAGAAGAGTTAATAAAATGCTGAGAGAATCTTAAATGAAAAGTCAAATAAGGGAAAAATAGGCAGTTTCCTTCATCGTCATCAAAAAAACTCACAATGGTCATGAAGTAGTTCGTGCATTTTGCTGCTTGGATTCAAAGTTCTCTTCGGAGTTTTGTTTTTGCACCAAAACTCTACAGTCTCAATGCCTTGTGTAGGAGTAATTAGCCTGTGTTTTAAGTTTATTAGCGGACTGACTAATGTACTCTTAAAAAGCTTTATTTGGAAAAAAGTCAATATATGAAGCCAATAGAGCTCTTGAGAGTTTGTGCCACATATACATTCACACATAGAAAATCATGTTATCAATTTTCATTTGACTTTTAATCAATTACAGTGACAAAGAGATGATTTGAAGTCAATTTTCTGCTGGTGCTAAATTAGTGTTTGATCACAGATGTTTATTCTGGTGACTGCTTTCTTTTGTAAAAGCCTTGTAGAAGTAGGTTGCAGAGACTGAAGCTTTTCATTTTCAGGTGATTATCAAGTTTTTCTGTATTTTGCTGATTTGAATAGCGTGAGGGATCTGCTTTTGCTTGGATATGACTGTCTGGGAACCTCTTGTGACAAACATGGAGTTTAGCATGAAAGCCTGGCATGGGCTTAGAAGTGCTACTCTTTGAATGGAGATGCTCCTTCTCAGTGGCCCAGCATTAAATCAGTTCTCAGAACAGCAGAATCCTCCGTCCATCTGTTTCAATTTGTAAAATATATGCTAAGAATAGCTTTTAACCAAAAGAACATTTTGATTCCTACTTATTTTTAAGGAACAAAAGACCATTTTGATTCCTGCTTATTTTTAAGGAGCAGAAGACAAAAGAAGAGAAGAAGAAAGAGCTATGAAAAGAAATGTGAAAACAAAATACAGAGGTTCTTTGCAAGAAAGTCAGAGAATCAATCCTGAAGGCATTTCTGTATTTTTTTTTAAGCCCCTTCTTTATTTATCTGCTGTTTAAAATGGATAGGCCAAGACTTTCCAGTCTCTGTTCATACAAGAGTGATTCTTGAGGCCACAGAGCAGGCATGTGTGGAAAACTACTCTGTCTTCTTTTGGCTTAGCCGGATGGGATTCAGAATGTTGTTTTGGTGTTTAAAATCACATAAACCCAAGCTTAGGACCAGAGTTTGAAGTGGTCAGTGCCCTCAGAAGCAGCCAGATTTTCTAATGACACAATTCTTGTTTAAGTTCTGGTACGTATTGCCAGAGAGCAGGTACTAAAAGCTGGGATTTTTTTATTTGTTTGAAATCTGTGTGTCATACTGAGAGACGCAGGATGCCGAACGTTGCTGAGAATCCAGCCATAGAGAAATACTGCACAAAATGCAAACCGTAACACACACAACCCAAACCCATCATATAAATCAGCCTAAATCATCAAAGCGATAGATCAAACAAATGCCTCAAAATTCAATTCTCTCTCTCCTGTCATTCTCCCCAAATGCTTTGCATAATACCCTGAAGATCAGCAAACAGATTTTGCCTGGTATGCAGTAACGCGAGGAATGCATTTTATTGAAGGACCTCAGAATAAAAGGACCCACCAGCAGCCTTGGCTATGCTAAACTGAAGTTGTAAAACCGGTGGTATTGCAGAGAGAAAATACTGTTTTCTCAGTGAGATTTTGGTCATTTATTGTTAATTGTACTGAAGAATTTAGCCCAACGCCTTCCACTGATAATCCCTGAACTGTGACTGTATAGCTTGAAAACTATAGGTTATATTCAGGGTCTACAGCTGCCTGCAAATCGATGGGTCATTCTGATAGACACATTCACAATGCCTCATAGCAAGATTTCTACTTCATGAAAACATGAAGGGAGTAAGTCCCACAGACTGTCAACCCCAAAGGCAGTACTTCAGTTTGTGTTTTGGGGGATTTGCCTCCCCTCCCACTCTCCTCGCAGAAAAGGTACTAAAGAAAAGAGAGAAGGAGGAAACAAAGCAGGGAAAGGAACAGTTAACTGTTCATTTCTTGGTGAAAGATTGAAGAATCGTACGTAACTGATAATTACTTGATTTATATGTGAAGGCGACACCCTCCTTTTATGAGTGCTCTCACAGAGGCGAAGCACCTGGTACGTACCTGGGGCTGCTGTCCTGAAAGGAGACCGAGGGCTGCTGAGGAGGGGATAAACCCAGCCCTACAGTTCACTGTGCAGAAGGGGTGGGCAAGCCCTATGCTGCTGCTGCTCTGAGGAGGGCTTGTCCCCGTGAAACAGCTCAGCCTCGGCTGCCCTGCAGGAGCAGCACCATGGCTGATGGCACGCTGAGGTCAGAGGGACAGCAGAGGGTTGATTCAAAAGCCCAGAGCTACCACGTTCAGCATGGACATTTTATCTCCGTGTGCAGCGTAATCAAAGGGTGAAAGAGGGATTTACCAGGGGGTCTGAGGGTTTGTGGCCCCCTCCATCACTAGCAGCATGGTGGTTGTACCCGTGCTCCGTGGTGAAGGTGGCGTGTGGCCCTGCACAGGCTGGGGCTCCATCCAGCGTGAAGCACGTCGTGCGGGTCGGCTAACCCCTTAGTGAGGAGAATGCTTAGGTTGGATGCGAGGAAGATCTTCTTTACCAAAAGGGTTGTTAGGCATTGGAATGGGCTGCCCAGGGAGGTGGTTGAGTCACCATCCCTGGAGGTCTTTAAGAGACGTTTAGACGTAGAGCTTAGTGATATGGTTTAGTGGAGGACTTGTCGGTGTTAGGTCAGAGGTTGGACTGGGTGATCTTGGAGGTCTCTTCCAACCTAGGTGATTCTGTGAGAAACCGGAGTTGTGACTTGGGATGAAGGTGCCACGTCTGCAGCCAGACCCTGCGCTGCCTGGCACACGGACCCTGCTCTGAGCTTCTCCTGCCACGACCTCTGAATTTAGCACACTAGCACACAGAAATACTCAGTTGCACAAACCCTGCTTTTTTTTTCCCCAGTCATTCGTTAAAAAGAATGGTGATAGCAAAGCCCAAAATTTAAAAGGTGGTGTCTTCAACATAAAAGAGGTAGAAAAATGTTGCCGTGGCCATTCCTGTGCTTCAGTTGCCTAATAATAGCAGCTGGGAATCTAATCAGATCTCTGTGCTATCCCAGTTTTATTTTACAAGCCTCCCTTCCAGTGCAGGCCCAACATGCTCTACTTATGTCTTCGATTATACTGTTTTCTTACAGCATTTTACTGGTTTTTTTTTTTGTGTGTTTAATAGGATATTTCAAGGATCTGATTCACTTCCTGCATGACACAAATACCTCTCCCCGATTTTTAATCTCACTTTCTATTAAAGTAAATAAGATATTATTTGTATCTCAGGAGGAGAATTGGAACCTGGGAGGGGGCCTCCAGTTCTATTTTACAGGTTAATGCATCTTTTTTTAGAAATATTATACTTGGCAACTCTGTCTACAAGAATTATTCAATAGAAGACAACTGTTCTGGTACTAAGTACCAGTGTGCTGGTTGGCTGAGATTTTCTTGGCAAGAGTGGAGAAAAGCTGTTTGTCTCGTCTTGCTTTCTTTCTTCTGCTTTACTATAGGAGGGAGTGCTCCTAGCGGTGTCCAGAAGGGCTCCTTTTCACCACCCTTGGTTCTGTTTTCCATGTGTCAATTTTGGGCTGGAACATGAAGATGAATTAGGTGGTCGGGGTGAATCTACTGTGTTGGGAAGGGCCTAGTTCAGTCTGAAGATAATGAAGGGTTTTGTAAATCGTTGGAATAAAAAGGCTTTATGCATTAAACTATAAATCCGTAATTATCAAGTAAGCTTTGTATCTAATACCACTTAGCAGGAACAGAAAGGATGTTTAAGTACCGTCAGAAACTAACGATGAGGGGTGCCTGGAAAGCTTTGTGATGGGAAGGTGTTTACTTCTGTACTTTTGTATCGAAATAAATAATCAAACTGAACTTAGCCAGTATACAAAAGGCAGTATTTCCATCAGCATTTCCACCAGGATTTAGCCTTTCCCTTTGACCTTGTTGCTGATGTGGCCGGTGAGGGGATCAGCGGTGGGGTGACAAGGCACTCGCTGCACGCAGGAGACCTCGGGGACATAGGGGAACACCTCGTGGGAAGCAGCTGGCCCAGGAGCGACTCGGAGCTCTGAATGCTCGTGTTTCCTCCGGTGCTTGAATTAATTCTCGGTGCCTATGAACTCCCACGACTTCTCCAGAAGGCAGCGTTGGGCCCTTCGTGCTGATCAGATCTGTAGTCAAGGTTGTGTCTGTGTGCCTCTTAGCACTGTGGCACTTGAAAAGATATTTAAAGATATTTAACTTGAAAAATTGTTTGTTTTAGAGAAGTTCCAACTAGTCTAATGTTTATTAAAACAGACATAAGATTCACAGCATACCACCTGAAATTCAGGATGATGGTAGTGCTACTGTTGAGATAATGTAAACACACAGCAGCTCTGAACAAAGAAATAATTCAAACAGCATGTTCCCACCTCGTGGCTGCACATGGGTTAGTGCTGGAGTTGGCCTGGCTCATGGTGACGAACTACAGAAGCTTCCAGCCTGGAGTTCCCTCTGCGAATTGAGGATGAATCAGTTATCACAGTCTGATGGCTTTTTTGAGTTTTGTATAAGACAGAAGGATGGTCTTGGCCCATTTCTTCCTATATCCACATCACCAACCAGGCAACCTTTTGGGGAAGTCTCAGAGGGGATATTTAGCATTAATGGACACGGGGCTGACCTTTCCCCTTTGCAGGATGGAAATTGTTCCTAGCCTCAGCGCAGGTCACAGGAGGACTTCTGATTCGTGCCGTGTAGGTTCTGTGGTAGCTCTGGGACGTGAGACCTGGCGCTGCCGTTCCCACAGGTAGCTGGGGTGCTGCGAGCCTGCGTGCGAAGAGGTGAAATGGCACTGCAGGCATTACTGATGAATTTTCAAAACACTGAGTGGCGCAACTAGCGATAGAGATCAGAGATATTAAATGCTTTAATAATGACCATTTCACATTTTTAGTGCCTTTTTATTATGTTTTCATTAGAAAAATAAAGGTCAGTATCCTGGCAGGACATCGCATTGCAAGTCCTAGGTTCTTCGGGGCTTTAGATAACGCTTCATCTCTAGTTATTCATTGCTTTCTGCTTTATCTCCTGCTGGAAGTCATGCAAGAGAGAGCAAATAGACAGGTCCTAGGTAAAAGTTGGATGTAGCAGACGTCGCAGTGAAAGGTGCCTTTTAATTTTGGAATCACATCCATCACATGAATGCTCTTTGGAATAGCACATGTGTTTGGAGCAAGCAGGCCATGAATATTTAAATGAACAGACCACAAATGAGAAGCCTTCAGGAGGCTTGCAATCTAACAGATATGTGCTCATCTTACAAAATTTTCACAGAAATACTGCCACTGAACCAGTAGCCACCCTTGTAAGTCAAATGAGTTGTGTTGATACCTGGGAATATTATACCTTCATGCAGGTTTAACACCCCAGTCTGTTAATCCTCACTCTACTCTGCTTTTAAACCTACTTATTTTACAACCCCAGGGGAAAAAGTCTGCCTGGGTGCAAACTTTGGGTCCATAAGTGGCTGAGACGTCAATCCAGGCCCCCTCCAAGCAGCCAGCCCCAGCGCTTGGGCACTGACAAGGTGCTGGCTCTGCTGCCACTGCTTTTCTGAGGAACACGCAAATTGCGTTGTAGCTGGCCCAGTCAGTGGGGAAGGAGGCTTACTGTCCCTTGTCACAAAAAGCACAAGGAGATGTGCTTCCACGTAGCCACGTGCAGAGGTTTGGAGCATCAAGACACAGTGAAATAGCTAGGAGAGAGCTCATGCCAGAGCTGTACCATGAAGTTCAGACCTCTTAACCATCCTAGTCCCAGGGTTTTCTTGCTTGCCTCCCTTTTTAACAAGGCATGAGTTTGCTCTCCTTCATTTTTTGCTGAACCCCTGCTTCAACTGCTGCTTCATCCTGTACCATCTGCACTTTATTTTCCTTAGCTGCTCTGCCTGTGACTACGCGCAGTAGAAAATACCCATCTGTTCAAGGGTGAGGTATTAGATGGAGAGACGGTTTTAAATAGGTATTACAGGCATGTCAAACTAAAACAGAAAAGATTAGACAAAAAATGTCCCAGGAAAATCTGGGTGGCATTTTATTCTCATCAAAACATGAAAAATGATCAGAAGAGGGGTGGAAGGGAAAGGCTGTTTAATCGGAGAATCTCCCATTCTAGTTAGATTTCTGTTTTAATCCCAAAATACAATGATCTAGCCATGACACGAAGATGATGATGTGCAATCAACTGTATCAACAGTTTCACAGATGTTTCTTTGAAGTTTAATGTTAATGAAATGCAGAGATGTGCCTTGTACAGTCTTTTTTTTTTTTTTTTCCACATCTCCTCAAGTCCCGGTTTTCTCATTTGGTCTTGCTAATAGTGGAATTAATTTATCTCATTTAGTACCTGAAGAACAACAATCTTCAGCAGGTGGTTCCATGAATCACCGTGGTAGGAGCCCTGTGTTTAAGAGGGGCTGGGACGGAGCAATAGGGAAGGTTAAAAATGAGTTAGCTGGCAGAACAGGAGATGTCTATTGGGGCATATTGGAAAATCTTATCCTGCAGCCTGGTAGCCTGACAGTTTTAAACTCCCTCGTCACCAGGGCTGAATTTATCATTATTAAAAGTACTAAGTAACATGTCAGTGCCTTTGTAGCTCTAAGAGATAATTGCATGCTACATACTTTAAGGAAACAAACTGAGGAAAAGACTATTTACATACACTAGGAACATGCACAGATTAGCTTCAGCTGGCCTGTTTATACTGTCAGCCCGTATTATATTTGAGATTAGATAAATGTACATAGATGTTAGGCATAACAAATATTTGGCAATGTTTCTCTGTCCTTGCATTATGCTCTATGTAGCCTATTAGAGCACTTGCCTGAGAAAACTGAAGACAAGGAGGTGTTTAACTCCTTCAGGGCGCGTGGGATAAGGTAACGGCCAAGCACAGTGCTTTCATAGCAGCTCACAATTTTTGGTGTATGATTTCCATCTGAATTTTCAGTTGGACACTGCTGTAGCTAAAACACCGATGCATCAGGAGGAAGCATTATCAGGTTTTTATTACTTGATTGCTGTTGTTTTCTTTGGTGTTGGTAAGTTAATATCACTCGGTTACTTGTCTTTTTCAAGTAACCAATCCATTTACACTGTGAACTGGGAATAATAAAACCATAAAGATCTCAGTGGTCAGCACCGTCTATTTAAATATTTAGCATTATATTT
This sequence comes from Anser anser, assembly GCF_964211835.1. Lineage (NCBI taxonomy): Eukaryota > Metazoa > Chordata > Aves > Anseriformes > Anatidae > Anser > Anser anser. The sequence goes on from NC_139724.1 coordinate 60,175,276, forward strand.
TGTAATTTCCTTCTCTATTTTTTTGGTATTTAATTGCATTGATTTTTCTATTTTTTTAATGACATCAGTAGGGAAAAAAAATACAGAAATAGAGCATACCGCATTTCTCTGGTAGAAATACAGCATTAGTCTCAGTGGCTGAGTACGAGGGCTGGGCAGCCTCGAGGCAGCAGGGACAGATTCCCGTGGCTCTCCCTGGGGTCCTGTTGTCTCCTGCTCCAAAGGAGCATCCTTGGTGCCTTGGTGGAGTAAGGCACTAATAAACCAGAACAGGGCTAGAGGAGCAGGCTTATCTGTTCCCATTTTTGTTTCTCAAGGTTTCTTCTGTGTCAGATGGTGATGATTAATCATCATGAAACATACAGTTTAATATTTGCCGTGTCTGTTTTTTCCATCCCTAGATCTCAAGATGGTTTATGCAAGTTCATGCATCATTAGTTCATGCTAACTAGTGCACAGAAAGTTAGGCTTTGTTATTTTTAAAATGGCCTACGTTTTGGGTTGTCCAGTTGTCGACATCTGTTGTAGATTTTTCAGAGGCTCTAACGGGCCCCAGCTACTCTTGTTTCATCATTAACCACTTATGATAACAACAATAATAATAAATACAACTTTATTACCCCAATACTGGCCCAGTAAGTGAATCGTGGGCTCTCAGACCCAGCACGGTGAAGCCCAGCGATTTGGGTGGGCTGCTTTGGATCCAGGAGTCCAGCCCTGGCGGACACAATGCAGGGCGATGGCCTAGAGCAGGCGGGAGGCAGTGTGCCTCATGAAGGCAGAAGTGCATGAAATGGTGGAGAAAATGAGATTTCAGAGAACTGAGAATATAATTTTGGATGCGGTATTTGGACAGACTTGTTTGAATATTTGCAAGTCAAAGTGGATGAGTCAACAAATTCCTGACTTTTAGACCTTGATAGCCTTTAGCCATCTTTTATTTGAAGACCCATGAAATATCTCTTCTGGGGGTGTTGGCCTCTGTATGGAAAGCTTAAGTCCACGAGTGGTAGGCTGATTTCATTAGTAACTGTTCCTGAACCCCTTAGAAAAGGAGCATCGAAGGAATCCGTGGGCCCTAGATTGGAAAGCGCTGTCTCAGGCGCTCTAATTACCAAGTTGGCAACTGTGGAGTCTCTAAAAAATATTTCTAATTGTGCAACCTCAGATTGCCTAAACCGACAGTAAATACATCTGATCCGCACAGGGTCTTTCTTGCGGAAGCAGTGGTACTGTCTTTGTTGCCAAACGCCCTGAAAAGCTTGGTGGCTTGTTACCCATTTACCTGGAAAGAGAGGAGGTCTGGAGCTGGAGCGAAACCTCATCTGAGCTCCTGCAGTTTGGGCTCAGCCATCCCCGGGCGGGTTGTTCCGCATCACAGGACCACGTGTGGCTTGTCCCGCAGCCAGCTCCTCCCTCTCCTTCTCCTTCCATGACTCTCGCCCTACGTAATACCTCTTGAGAAACACGTGGTGTGACGTTTCGTGGTGTAGGTTGGTGCTTCTCATGGCGTTTCCCCACTGAGGCTCCTTTTCTTTGTTCAGGTACGCTGTGTAAGTGCGTTGGATGTGTTTGTTCCCTGGAGATTGTCCCAGCAGACTTTTTCCTGGCTATTTGTCAGAGTTTTGCTGCACACTTTCGTATACATTTTAAAGTGCCCTACGCCAAGCGTGCAGAGCTTTAGGTGGGATTAGCTTGTCAATAGTTGGCGCTGAACCTTCAGAAACGTGCTATTTTGTCTTGTCGTGCTGGCAGCTTGTTGCTGCAGACAGGGAGGGTGACCCATGCTGTGATCTTCCGAAAGAGATAATGGAAGGGCCTTCTGAAGATGATGTCGGTGCCGCTGATGTTATTTGCAGAGGGATTCCACAACGGGCAGCGTGATGCATTTCTGCAAATACCGATCTGATCTTCCCACAGAAGGCAGAGGAATACATGCCCAACCTGCGTGCACTCACCTGCTGCTTCAAAGGGGATGGACCCAGTGGAAGGACAAAGCTTGAATGTGAATTGGAAATATTTTTTAAATACGGGGGGATATACTAAACCTGCTAAATGGGATTTTTGGGGGACAGAGAGTACAGAACGTTAAAATGTCAGGGAAACAAAAGCCTCTACAGGTGTTTCCATTTGTACTGTACCCGTAAAATCCAGCAGCTCCCACTGCCTGGAAAATTAATAATAGGCAAAGTCAATGCTAAATGGCCTCAAGAAAAAAGGCAACAAAATCTTATAACAAATCAGGATCGATATGATACCACTTGCAGTACAATATTGAGCCTCCTTTTCCCTCCCCCCAAAATCACATTGTCAGTTATACAGCAAAGCTTTTACTTACTTCTGCTAATGGAAAACTGTGATAACGATCTTTGAATAATAGGGGTTTAGAAATACCAGCTCTTGGGCCCTTATACCAGCTTTACCAGTCAATACCGCAGTTTTCTTTTTGAGAGGAAGCAGTCCTAGGGGCTGGGAAGGAATCCACGCCACCCAATGGGTCTTGAAGAATTTTTTTTTTTTGCATCTCAGATGAATTATTAAATGCAAATTCAGCAAGGCAAGGGAGGAAAAAACAGATTATTTTCCTTTTGAGTTTGCTGATTAGTCAATTGCTTAGTTCATGGAGGATGCCACTTGTGTCAAGTTTCTGTATACTTTCATAGAGCTGGAGCACGATACTTACAGTATCTCAAGTGAATGATTTTTCAATTAGCCTGCAGTTCCTTGGCTGTATTCCCTTCGCAGTCCTGCGTGGGTGATGTAGAGCAAAGGTTTAAGAGTTTTTGGACAATTTATGATGTTCGGAGAGGCTATTTGTCAAGAAACAATATCTGCGACAAGTTTTATGTTCAATTTTAGTCCTGGGTCTTTTGTTTATTTTTACGGCACTGTTTCTGAGGTGTTAAAGCTAACTTTAAGGTATTGTTTAAAATAGAGGGGGAGGGAGGAGGGAGAAGGGGTGAAGAAAGAGGAAAAAAGCCGGTGTTAAAAGATCGAGATATCAGGGGGCGCACAGCTCTTTTTATGCTAGAAGTGCAGATGGGAGTGCACTGTGGATTGGTTTACTCTGCCAGCCAAACCGAGAAAGAAAGGAAAGATCAGAAACATTTGAAAATGAGATCATACAGCATGTGAACTATACAGACATCTTGCCCATGTTTTTTTTATGAGAAGTCTTACTGACATTTGAAAAGTAGGGACCTGTTCCCTAGTCTTAAGGTTGACTGACATTTAAGGGCAGCGTAAGGCATGATTTCCTTCCCCTCTTTTTAAATTGAAGTTTTCATAAATCACGGTGAGCGAGAAGCCTGGTTACATCTTGCAAAGCGTTAAGATCTGTGTAGAAATATGAAAAAAGTAACCCATGACATTTTAAACACTTTGCTGAGTCTTGTTTTGTTCCACATCTGCGGAAGCACAGGTACAGAGCTGTACCTCGACAGGGCAAGGGAAACCAGAAAATGGTTGAATTTCAGGTCTTTATCACAGTAGCTGCTGCACACAATTATCAAAATCAGAGCAATCTGGGCTAGACTGAAAATGCTGCTGAAGAAGGCACTGCTCTGCAAGTGTAATTTATGAAAATACCCGATTTCCTAGCATCTTTGCTGGGATGTAACAGAAAAAAAAATGATGTAAAGTTTGTATTCAGCCCTCGGCTGCGTTTGTCCTTTCCAGCAAAGCCTGAGCTGTGGGTTCATTTCAGAAATGTCTGCTAGCTGTAAGATGGGGTAGTCCCTCACTTGCTCCTCTTCCTGATTTGGCCTTCAGAACAGCTGCTTTTGGGGTTACACCATCAGGAAATGGATGCAGTTTTAAATGATACTATGTTTTTCATCATGGATGGGGAGGGAAAGAAGTGAGGAGGGAAGAGGATTGTTGTCGCAAGCTGTTAGGATGCTGCACATGGTTGTGGCTGATGGCTTTGTAGTGAATTCCTACTTTACATATTAAAGATGTGGTCCAAATATGTATTGAGGTTAAGTAGAAAATACAAAATTTATTACAAAAATAGTAAAGCTAAGTATTTTCTCTGTTTTGTTCCAGGGGTGAGTTGTAGGTAGTTGTAACTACAGAGACAACAACGGCTTCCTTGTCAGTTTTTAAAGCCATTCTCTGAAGAATCTCATTTCTTTCTTTGACACCCAAGCCAACTTAAAATGGTCATGTGAAAACGTACAAAGGGATTGATCTGGAAGTCACAGATAATCAAAGGCAAGGTCCCAGGAAGCTGCTTAGGCTGGAAACTGACCTAAATGCTCTGTAGCGTCTCAGAGCTGGGTTCTGGGAGAGCAGCGATGCTCTCAGCTGGCCCTGCTTTTGTGGGTGGCTGTGGGCAGATGTTGCAGACAGGCACTGAAGCTGCTGTCGGACAATTGTTTTATAAAGGGTAATAAAGAGCATCAAAGGAGGACATTAATATTTAGGTGGGTTCCTGGTAAAACTATCGAAAGAAGAGCGATATAAAGTGACATAAAAATTCCCGTATTGTAATTTGAGTAGCATAGAGGAGTGACTAATGAACTGCATTGCTTTTATAGCTAAATAGACTGAGAATAAGACTGTTTTTAATACATTCCCACTACGCAATTATCCTGGGAGGAATTTATATCACTTTTTGTATTTCATTTGCAGTATCATATATTGTGTGCGTGTGTGTGTGAATAGTGGCTTCTTGTGTGCTGAGGAACAAAGGCTAAGCAGTTGAGTTGAATAAATAATTGTGTATTTATCTCTTTCTAATCCAGAAATCTTTCTACTTATATATTTAAAAAGCACCTGCTAACGATTTAGTAAGACCTTTTTCAGCAGCAGAAAAGGTTTTTCATTTTTCTATTGCAATTGCCTTTTAACAATAAACACCAGAAATACAGGGCAAGCTTCTCTAATGCTCTGACATTAGCCAACAGAGGGGGATGACCATCAGGGAGCTATTTATGACACCCTGCTTATCAAGTGATCATTACTAAGGACACCAAATAAATGACAGTAGCTTCAAGGTTTCTCTAATTTAAGGGCAACCAGCTGTGGTCTTAGTAGAGGCAATCAATTTGCAAAATCCAGGGGCACCCTTCCCCTCCTTCTCCCCCATGATTTCCCCTCTGCATCGCTCCCAGCTGTTCATTCATCTTCCCATGTGAGCTCTCTTGTAGAGGTTTCCTCCTTTTGTTTGAAGCCAGCTGAGGTCTGTCTTCAGCTGGGCAACAGCCGTGTTCCAGCTCTGTGAGCTACGTCAAGGAGGCTCCGAAGCCAGAACAAGAGAAGGACAACCTACTAAAGACATGAATTAGCCTGATATTATCCCTGTTGACTACACCTTTCACGTACGTATTGTCCGGCGTATTCCTGCTTCAGGAATATTGTCAGGCTGGCTCCTGCTTCCCCAGGGGTGTCACAGCCAGAGGACCTGGTAGCTCTCTTTTGTCTCCATGTTGTTTTTTGAGCGTAGCATAGGAGTTAGGGACCCAATTGGGAAGTGTTTTCCATGTTTCTAGTGAGTATTTAATGATGTTTGACAATTCAGGACAGTATTAACAAATCTTGAGAGCAAGATACCTCCAATGCTTTAGGGTCTGTGTTCAAAACGTAGCAGGCAGAGGAAAGTATTCTGTATCTCACATTCCTGTAGCAAATGATTTAAACCTTAAGCCCTCAATGTTGTCTTTTTCTGAGTGTTTTGTTGCCCTTCAGTTCCTCCAGACAATCCTCTTTTCCCCTTTTCTTGGGCGTAGGTTGCAGGACACTAAAATGACTTCTGCTTGCAGACGACTGCTTAGAAGGAGAGGGAAGATTTTGTGCTGTGGAAATACAGCAACAGTGACCAGCAAATCTCTTAAGGCTTTTGCTAGACTGGGTAATCCAGTAACTGTGTAAAAAGAGAATTATTCTGGAACAACCGCCAATTGCAGAAGAAAGCATCCAGCCTCCTTCATACACCTTGAGTAGTGCAAATGTAAAACAAAGCGAGAACTGAGCCCGCAGCGTCCACTGGGGCTGCCTGAGGCAGTGACTCTTGGGCTTGAGATGGCCTCACGGGGCTGCTATGGCACAGCAGAAGTGCCAGGTGGAGAAGGCGGCCTGTTGGGGTGAAAAGGTGAAGGCCACCTCCAGTATTCATCTGTCTCTTCCCCTGAGGTAGTTACTAAAATCTGGATAGTTATTTTCTTGCTTCAGTGTGAGTGATAACTATGAGGCACAGCTCCTACCTCCACCTCAGAGAACATGCCTTCACCTGGTTTGAAAGGGAAACAGAGAAACCTGAATTCATCCCACTGTGATGGGATGGAGCCTCTGGCTCCCTGAGCGGATAGACAAAGGTCCCTGTAGAGGTATCTTCAGCGCTTTGGTTGGAAAAGAGCACTCAGCAGTTGCCTGTCCCTCACACGGGCTCGGTGTGGGCCTCCATCCGCCACCACCCTGACCCAGGCAGACCCGCTGAGTCCCGTGGCCGAGAGGATGCGGTGAGGCCTCAGACAGGAGCGAGGTACTGGGGTACAAAGTATGGGAAGCAGCCAAACTTCCTCGGCTCGTACGGAATTCTGCTGTGCTTGCTTCCGCTCCTGTTGTCCTGACCAGTGTTTGGGCTCTTGTATCCCATACCGTTACGCTGGTGGTGCTGAGCTACGATGAGAGAAGACTTGGTCCATCACCAAGCACTAATTTCAGATAATTAATACTTGGCACCAGAGTAGCACTTAACAACCATGACTGGAAGATGACTGACGAAAAGTCCAGGCATGGCATCAGCTAATTATTGCTTCTTTTTGTATGTGCCAAGGACTTAATCATTTGGTACTTTTTTTTTTCTGGGGGGAGAGGAAGTGATTACAAGTTTCTTATGGGAAACAGAGGTACCACTGGGCTACCATTAGCAGTGCCATGGGTATGAAGGACAAACAATGCTTGGTGGTCCTGCCAGCATTGTGTTCACCACAGCCAGGCTCCGGATGTATAAATATTACTCTCTGGTGAGAGACATAAGTGGCCCTTCAAAACAAGCCTTTCTGTGTTTCCTAGCCTTATGTCCTTGTCCTTCACATCATTTCTGCCTCTGAATGTTTTGCCAGGACATCCTGGTAGCTCCTTCTCAGCCGAACTCACCGAATCTGTTACTTCCTTAATTTCAGTCTCCTTTTTGGTGTTCAACTCTAGTTTATTGTTCCGTTACCAAAAAAAAAAAAAAAGGAAAAGAAAAAAAGAAAATAAAATCTCACCAGGTGGGTTATCCCAATCTCTCACTGCTCTAAATTTAATGCAGGTTTTTAATATAAATGAGCTATCTGTTCAGCTGGGGAAAACTGAGCGCAAGTGACAGCGTGGCTCAATTACTGGGATTCTCGCCTCTAGGCCAGAAGGTTGCATTTTCATTAGTCCCATACCAGGATGTGGCTCGTCCCCAACGCTGCAACTGGGTGTTGTGCTATTTGAGGAGCCACTCTCTGGATGAAATACCGCATTGAAGCGCCTTTTGATGGTGGCTGGTGTCCAGGTAGAAATGGAAATATCCCAGAGAATGTTTTTTGTTTTTTTTTTTTTAATAATGAGGAGGGTATAATCCTATTGTCCTCGTAGTATTTCCTTGTTCAACAAAGCAAGCACTAACGTCAAAGTCTGTGTGTAGGAGCCATTGGTAAGCACACAATGGCTTCTCTGTTCAGGCGAACGGTCACTCCTGGTGGTTTAGTAAAAGGTATTTAGGGTGCCGCGTCTCTGAAAGGCAAATTATAAGGCCCAGTTGTATTCTAGAAGAGAAGAAAGCATAGAAACAAAACCCCAAGTGTTGAGTTTCATTCTGGATAGCTCATTAACTTAAAAACAGAGTACGGATGTAAATTATAACCCTTGTTATTACTCATAACTACAGTTCAGACGATAACTTGGCAGTTTGCCCACAACTCTTTTATAAACCAGTAACCTCCGGAATAAATTATACATCATACATAATACATAATTGTCCTTAAAAAGGCAATAATTGTTCTAAAAGGTACAGTTTGCAGCATATTTCACATGAAGCATAAGCCACAAAGCCAGCCCGGTTGTTCGGGCTGTAGGTTACTGAGTAACCTGTGTGCCGCGGCAGCTTCTGGTTCTTGCCCAGAGCCTGTGGTCTCCTGGTCTGGGAGCGTGGGGTTTTGTGTCTTTGTGCGCCTAGTTCCTATTTTTAGCAGCGGTGCTAATTTGGGTGGGCAGGAGGGGCTCATTGTCTGAAATAAATGCAAATGATGAGGAGAAATTTAATTACTCAGCGGCTGTATGGCTCACATGTAAACGACTATTTCACAAAGCAAATGCATGTCTTCTTCCAGTGTTCTCCTCACAGGGATTTCTGTGCTTCCTCCAGCTTGGGCTGGGGCGGGTACCCATACTTTTCTCTGATTTATCCGTGAAGAATCCTGATTTTTGCAGCACGTGTCACCCCAGAAGGGTTGGTATCCTGGGGTAGTCGCTGGGGTGATGGGCCAAAATCTGTCCTTCTCAGGACGGGCCACTTGAGCTGTGCTCAGCTTTGTCTTTGTCAACACAAAGACGCCACCACCAACAGAAGCACCATGAGGAGCATTCTCTTCCCAGTCCCAAAGCCTCTTCACATCATGTTTGCTCTCTCTGCTTGTTATTTGTTAAAATTTCAAGTTTGGTTGTTGCTGTCCACCTACTGAGATGGCTGCATCTTAGGGGAGGGTGAGGTGATCCTTGGCTTACCTAGGTACAATGCTCTGTAAGGTAAGGTGGTATGTACATGCATGCTCTTCCTGCTCACATTATGATATCCTGGTAAAGAAGTACTACTCTGAGAGTACCATAGTACAAGGAATTTTGGTGTTTGTCCTGCCAATGGCTTGATTATCTATTAGGAGCAACCCATTATTTTTATGGAGGATTGCATTACCTTGGTGTCAGTCAAATATTTTCGGTAACATACATTTAGCAAAAAACTCATTCTAAGCATTTTGTGCTCCCCATCCTGTACCCCAAATGCTTTTTGAAAAACATGCTTCCTAGTGGTTTTTACTTATTTTTTTTCAATTTGCAGTTTTATAATGTTAATATTGAGTTGACAGCGTAAGACTCTATGATCAAACTTTCAATTAATTCTCTTTGCTTGTAGATATTTGTGTAAGATAGACAGCAAGAAGGTCGTGTGTACTTTGCTTTCTTTTTTTCTTTGTTTATTTGCCTCCACAAGACACATTACAGGAAACCTTTCACACGGGAGTTACTCTGTCGCTGCAATAATTGATACAGGAATGTTATGTGAAGGTCTCACTGCGCTGAATAAACTCGCTTTTTCTCAGGATGAAAAGATAAATGGTGGGACCTGAAAAAGAAAACTCTTTAAAAATGACCTGTGGTGTAAGATATATAAACTACACGAAAAGTACCCACATATTTTTATCGTTGTAAAGAAAGGTTGCCATTTTTCTCCCACAGTAACAGAATAGTAATATGTTCAGTTAGCAAAAACTTGTACAAGCAAATGTTAAGATGCTAATAGATGTTGCAAGCCAGAACTTGAACAGAGAATTCTGCTTTTCTAATGTGGGTTTGCTGCCCTTCAAATGATTAGATTCTGTCAATCAAAGACTGTTTTCATATATAAAGCTATTATAGCCTGATCTTCCTCATTTCTGAAGGGCAACCAAACTTGAATGCTCTCCGTGATAAAATACTGGTTGCTTTATGCCCTGATTTTATAGATGGGTTTTAAAACAAATTTAGTCTTCAACTTTCTGTGGAAATAATTTGAAATGCAATTTACTATGCATTTATTCGTCTTCTCTCCTTTTGCTCTTCAGATTTTTCCACTGATATATTGATCACAGTGGATAAAAAAGGGTATCTCATACCGTTTTCCACTGTGGCCCTTCTCCCCATCCAGTCTTCCAGCTGAGCTTCCTCTAAGCTATCTAAATGAAGAGTCTGTGAGAAGACGCATCTTTGCTATTGAGCTGGCAGCCTAATTTTGGTGTATTAAGTCTTGGAACGAGGTTACTGTAGTGGTATAGGGCTTGTAGAGTGACTGCATCTGAACTGTTCTGCTAGCCCAGGTCCAACGTGGAAGTCAGAAATCTAATGTGGTCAACACTACCTCTCATGTTCTGGCTCAGATGCGAGACTGATTCAGCTGGCTTTCCATTCATGGAAGCTTCCTCAGGGTAAAAGGGAAGAGAGTGAGAGGGGGACCGCAGGACAGCCCTGCCCCACCGGCAGTCCATCTACCCACAGCTGCCTGGGTCTAGGCATTTGCCAGTTCTCACGGTGATGCAGTCTCGAGGGGCAGCAGAGATGTAGTTGATGGCGAGAGCCAAAGAACCACAATCAAAACACACACAGAGAAAGCCCTGAGATTGTACCATTTGAAGCAAACATTAGTTAAAATCTCAGTGTTTTCAGGTGCACCATTGTATTTTTTCTGTTTTAAACTCTGGATGATAATAAGGGTTTTGTATGAGCCTGTGGCAGTGCTTGTTGAGATATCTTAATGGTGTTTATTAATTTAATTAATGAAAGAATGTGTTTAAAGGCATAAGCACAGAGACAAAAGTAAGGTCTAAGTACCTATTCAAGCTCTCCGTTTCCTGTTTTTTATGCACTTGATTTCAACATTAATGCCACAATAGCACGAACAGCATCTTTGGGAGCTTTTGCGCAGATCATTATGGATGCCTCAGGCTTTGCTCTTCCTCTCTTGGGTCCAAAACTCCTGTTGGCTTTGGCAGTGCAGCACAAAGTGTCTCATCTTTTGGGGTAGTAGCATACAGGATTTCAGGGTAGAAATGACAGTTACCTGATGAGGGTATTGTGGGATTTACATCTGTAGTGATACAAATGGGACAGACTGTGTGCTCCAGCCATTTAAAACTTGCTCTTTCTGGGTGTCTGTGCCCACATTTCATCCCAGGTTGTTGAGTGGGAGGCTGGATTCATATTCTGGCAGGCTGGATGGATGAAAGGCAGCCTTATAGTCCACCTTACTCTAGATTTACCCTAAAGCTGGAAAATTGGGCAAAACATTCCTCTTGCACACATCCTCCTCCTGCCTTGCCTAACCAACTGTCTGTCAGGTGTACTTCAGGCAGGGGCATCCCAGTCCTCCCAGTCCCACACTGGTTGGTTTGTATCATCTGCTTTATCTCAGACCCACATCCCTGGTACAACCTGTCACCCCAGACAACTGCCTTTTTGGTTTTTCCCCTAAAGGTGGCTCTTCCCTGTCTTCCCTTCCTTCTTCATTTCTCTTTGCAGAAAACGGCGTGCACCAGGGCTCTTAGCATACAGCGTGGCTCGGTACTTAACTGCCTGCTCTTACAGTGTTACGCTTCCCAGAGGTGCACCAGCAACTGCCAGTTATCATGTCCTTGTCAGCCAGAGCATGTCAAATAATAACTAGCTCTCACCCGTGCAGCACCGTGCTTTCCAGACAGTGTGGGAGCAGCAATTAGAAAGAACTTGGCTTTTCCTCGCCCGGGCTGCGAGGAAGCATCCCCGGTTAGAGCACAGCTCAGTGCTGCTGATCGTATCGCTTCCCTCGTGCCGTTACCGAATGGCTGCATCTCGTTCTGTTGGGTGAAGCGCCCTGTGTTTGTGCAGCACGCGCTAATTAAAGGCTGATACCCAGCTGGAGGAGTTTGCATCGCTTTAACAGCCTTTGTGGTGCTGTCGCGGGGAGGTAGGTCTACCTGAAGGTGGGCAGTGTTTAGAGCGGTTAAAGCTTGCGAAGGAGATTACCATAATTACAAGTGAGTAACGCTAAACAATGAAAGTCACGTATGGAACGGTTCCTGAAGTACAGCGTGCCGGGAAGTGTGACATCTCCGCATGCCGGCTAAATTAATCAGTTCTAGGTTGTTGCTGTGTTTCCGCCAAATACAACTGCATTGGCGTTGCGCTTAGGAGTGCTGCTAGCGGTGTTTCTTGCTTTCATCTCTTCATTTTTCTTTTAATCATGACCTCATTATTTACATAACTGTGATTCTCGTTTTATTTATTCGAAGTGACTTTCCCCATGGTATCACTTAAGAATGTTCCTACAGAAATCTTACTGAAGAGACTTCCCTGAGCTGCATTCCTTCCAGTACTTGCACGTGTTTTGAGATGGTCGCCACAAGTCGTGACAGTGAAAAAAGGGTTAAAACCAAGAAATACAAGTACATCCTGGATAGATGAATCCATTTTTCCACTAATTAATAGCATACTTTTAACAATGGAAAGCTATTAAAACATGAAGGTATGTTTTGTGAGTCACATTTATCAACCACTATACATGCTGAAGTTCTATTATTTGTTCTGTATTTTTAACGTAGCGTATGGATTTTTTTTCATTCAAATGTAGAAAGTAGCAACAAAAACATTTTTTTCTCCATTTAGGTATATATTCATGCAAAAACGAAAATGTAATAAGAACAGTACATTTTTATGTCAACAGTAACCTTTATGCGGTGTTCTTTAGATAAAACTGTGAATATTGGAAAAGAAAAAAGAAAGATAAGTGGTTCCCTTCTTCATCTTAGTCCAAAATCTATTTTACTCACTGCTGGCTGTTGGCATTGTTTGATGATATGACACAGTAACAGAGTATCAGATTATCAGAAAAGGAGATTCCCAATTTAATAGTTACTTGCAGAAATCAAAGTGTTTTTTCCTTTATCTTAACATCTCAAAAATAAGTAGCTGTTAAATTTCAAATCATGTAGTCTTCCTGATTTATCATCATATCATGGATGCACTTAGCTGTCTAACATCAGGGAATCCAATAAGTCCTGTCACATAAGAAGAAAAGAGAAAATCCTATTGGATAATGGTTTACATTCTCCCCTACAGTGATTTATTTCTGTCACAAGACTTAATTTTATCACAAGGCAGATGCTCCATCTATATCAACGTAATACATTCCTGCATTCATTTGTTTCACGCAAAAATCGTACCTGATGTATTTTCGGATGCATTTTGGCTTATTTAGTATGTGGAGTGATTAGATCGTGTTTAATCACATGTGTAATTTCCAGTTTTCATAATTCTCAAGCATAATAAAGCAAGGCCCACGTGAAGCAGCGTAATATTAAATTAAATCGCAGGGAGCAGCAGTTAGCGGTGCAGCTGGCGTTAGCGTTGCGATCTCTGGCGTGTCACGGCAGAGCACGTCAAACGAGGTAAGCAGAGCTTACTCAGGTGATCGTCCTGATGAGAGCCTGCCAAACTTTGTCTTGCGTTAATTTCACCGGGGTGATAGTGGAAAAAAAATAGTCATCACACCTTTTTCTTGGAAATCTTCAGTGGGGATCCTCCGTAGTTCCCCCAAACCCAGGAAGCCTAAGCTGCATGCCTCCGTCGCGATCGTGTATCCGACCAACACCCCCCCGCCTGTCTGCCACTTAATACAGATTATGCTCTCCTGAATAATCATCTTTATTCCGCGGGGCAGCTGAGGTCCACAGGTCGGCATCCTCTGCCAAGAGGCGTTACAGCCTGGGATGGGGCTGCAGCCGCCTGTCCAAGCGCGGCCGCGCCGCAGCTGCCCTGGAGAGCAGGACCACGGCCGCCGGGAGGTCCTGGGCTGCACCTTGCCCTCAGCTCAGGATATGTGCCGTTCCCCTTCGACATTCTGCCTGCAGGGCCGTCTACTGTCAGCTGCCACCGACAAGTGACAGCAGAGCTGTGACTTCCAGGAAGCTTATTGCCGTTTTCTCCTTCCTTCCTACGCTTCCCTTCTCTTCTAGAAACCAGCCGTGAGCAGCTGCCCCCTCCCGCGGCATGGAGCGTGGACAAGTGCAGGTAGGCTCGATGGAAAGCTTCCCACATTCGCAGTGTAGCGGTAGCACTGCAAGCAAATGAATAGATAGGGAAAGAGACCAAGTTAATGACAATTCTCCAAACAGCTGTTGTACGATTCAGCTTCACTACTTCAGTTAATTAATCAGCACCTTGCTGGCAACTCTAGGGGAGATACTCGTTAGATACTGGTAGCAAACAGACAATGCTTTCATATCAAATATGTTCAACAACATCTAATACAGCGATAACTTCCACAAAAGAGGGCAGGGAATACAGAGACTCGTACAGGCGCTCATGAAGAAGCATTTAATATGCGTGTACACATGGGTGTGCTGCATATGCTGCTTACTTTGTTATTGGTGTCTGGCTTAGAACACTGTGGACTAACAACTGCACACTCTCACGTGTTCACTGGGGGTATTCCTTTAAGATAATTTTCCTATATATGTATTTATAGACATATCACGCATAAGCATGCGCCGTGTATTGCTGCATTTGTGTATTATTTCAGAGTAGGTGAAACATTCTCAATTAAATTGCCCTGTGTTTTGCTGCAGGATGAAGAAGGGGCAAAGTTAAATCCCTTATGCAAATATATCTTGTAGAAAGTCAAAATGTGACTGAGATTTTAAAAGAAGCAGTCGGTAGAGTGCTGAGTCTACACATTATGTTGGAAAATGGCTGTTGTCTCAGAGATTTCCCTCTTTCCTCTTTGGCTTTAAAAAGGAGATACTTTGCATCCTACCTACCGAGTCAATAGCAGCATTCATATTTTATGAGGAATAATGCACAGAAACCTTAAAACAATGAAATTACATCTCTACATTTGTAGTATATTTTATATTTTAGTACAGTCCTAAAATTGCCATTAATGAACATTAGCTTCAAGTTCAAGACAAAACTGGCTTTTAAAAAATGTTACAGCCCTGTTATGACAAAAATTTCTTTCTGCCATGCTGATTTACTGTTAAATTGCAATTCAATGCACTGTAGTTCTTTTCCTGAGACCTCTTCTCCTTCTTTATTCACTTTTCTGATTTAACCCTCTTGCAGGGTAGGCAGTAAATTGCAATGAAAATGACAGCGCTTAAGAGACTGAAATATATTTGCTGTCAAATGTTCCATACATGTTCAGTTTAATTTTTCAGTTGACTTTATTGATTTATTAAGAATGATAATAGCCTGCGTATCACTTCATATACATAATTGTCACATAAATCTCCAGCGGTATGGACGTGTAATTGTGTCCACCGTAGAACGCAGCGAACAGGTTTAATGTTTAATGCAGTGTTGTTTGTGGAGTTGAGCACCAGGTTGGTTTATGGGTTTGGGGGGTCATTCTGTTTCCTTTCGAAGCCTTACCGAGTTTCAGCTGGTGGCGTAACCTTAGCTCGGACTGACTGCTGCAGCTGTAGGAGTTACCAGGGCTCTGGAACAGGGCTTGAAGTTGTATTAAGCAATTTATGTGGACAATTTATCCAGTCTGCTGCTATGTACTGATGTAGACAATTATAGCTCCAGCTCTTTAATGAAACTTACATTATGGTAGAAAGAATATCATAGCTTCTATTATACTCATGGGAACTATAAAGAGAAATGTCCTTTTTTAAATTAGCTTTACGGCGCTGAAGCTTTTATGTATTTACATGCAAGTACACTATTAACCCAAACTGCTTGTTTTGAACTCTGTCTGTTGTCAGCTATCGGGAAGTGACACAGGCTGTTAGAAAAACTTCTTTTTCTGTGTCTACCTTTAAGCATTGCTGGCATTTCATGTTAATGGTGATCCTGCTAAAACTTCCACTTTGCTGCAGTCGTTCACAGGGTGGCGAGAGCAGGATGCTTTCTTAATCCTCCCTAATCTGTAGCAAAAACCTCAGATAAAAAAAAAGGACTTTTGTCTAATCCGTCTTCTCAGGTATGGTTTACTTTAGATTTGAGCTATAAATATCTTCCCTTACTTTGTTCCTCTGAGAAGCAAACTGTTGAAAATGGGGCATGGATTTGTTCTTCAGCTGCCCATTGCAGAGAAAGACCCTTTCTAATGCGGAGAAGAGAGAAACAGAGTGGAAGCTTTTGGCGTGCGTCCTCTGCTTGGCGAATTCGCTCGAGCGCAGCCCATGTTGCAGAGGTGCCTTGTTCCCTTATAAACCCACAGGTGGCAGTGGGTACGGAGCTCCCCGTGCCGAGTGGCATCACGAATGCAGGGGTGCCAAGCATTAGGAAGGTTCACACCTTTTCAGACCATTTTCAAGAGTTTAAGACATGCATCTGTTCCTCAATCAGTCGTCTCTACCCGTTTTTCCTCTGCCATTGCTCACTCCAGAAACCTTAGTTTTAACACTTCAACAATGCACCATTACATTCCTGCTTATTCACTCATATACTAAAAATAAAAATAGCACTATGAAATGGAGATATGGGGCGGGGGAGAGACCGTATGCTTGGAGTGAAATAAAATTCACAGTTTTGCCTTTGACTTCTGTCAACTCAATATTTCATCTGCATTTTCTCTATTTATATACTCCACGTGTCTCAGATATCCTTAAATCACAGTTGTTCTTCAGCTGAAGGCCAATCTGAGCAGAAGCAAACTCAACAGATTCTTTTCCTTCCTTGCCTGTAAGGAAGCTAGGTGAAGGACCCACCTTACTGCTGTCCACTTTCATGAGTACTGCTTCGTGTCTGAGGGTGAAATTTGGGAAGGAGGAATAGCTAAAAAGTGAAGTAAATGCCTGAGACATGGCTTGGAATGATGTGATACAAGGGGGTGTAAAGTTAATGGGCTGTCTTAAGGCTTTCAATTATTCCTGTTTTCTTTTGCAAACTTTTGGGGGGTTGTAGAAGGATGTAAGAAAATGGCTGGTCTAAATTCACTGGATATCCAAAATCAGGCTTCAACAAGAGTTTTTGTAAATCATTATTCCCCAGGAGCACTGTTACGAGCATCTCTGTATCCGGCTGAGGGCATCTGTATAAGATTGTCACTGAGCTAAAAGGAAAGTACATTTATGTCATTTATGTAGCTATGGCTTTTGCACATAATTTTCCACACAGCCCCAAATCTTCATAATAGCGATCCCTGGATGTCTTTGTCCATTCTAAATCAATTTTCCTTTCCTTCGCTTTACAAATCTACTGAAAAAAAATCCTCTAAAAAAAAAAAAGGAAAATGTCAGTGCCCTGCAAATAGGGTACTTCTGAAATCTGCATATGTTTTCCATGTGCTTAATACAGGGGAAAGGTAAAGGGTGGATTTTATAATCCCTTGAAACCATGTGTGTATATCATAGATATAAAATGTATATAGTGTTAGAGAGAAAAGGTTGAATTTGGATCTATAGTCGTTCGGAGTCAAAGATTAACGATGACAATGTCATCTGGTAATGAGGGGCTAATGGGGCTAAACTTCATCAATTAAATCCTTTCTCTTTCATAGATTCATAGATGATAATGCCAGAAGGGAATACTGTGACAATCTATCCTGACCTCATCTTATAACACATACTATCAAATTTCCCTGAAATAATTCTTGTTTGAACAAGAGCATTTCGTTCAGAAATAAAGCATCCAACCTTGATTTAAAATAGCCAGTGACTGAAAACACCTGAGAAACCTTGATAAATGGTTCAAATGGTTAATTGCGTCTCTCTGTTAAAGGTGTACACCTTCTTTCCCCTCTGAATTTTTCTCTCTCAGATTTCAGTCATTGGTTTACGGTTAAATTGTGAGACGGAAGAGTCCATTACCAAAAGTTTGTTCTCTGCTTTGCTCCTTATGGTCTGCTGTGGAGCAGAACCCTGCCAAGCGCCTCTCCCTCTCTGCAGTCCTGCTTGTGGTGGCCACCTAGGGCCATCAGCTGCCCCTGAATAGTGGGGTGTGTTGCTACCAACCGAGTACCAACCAGTAAGTTGTTTGTGGGTGCAAAGGACGTAATTTCCATCCTGGTAAATTCAGTTCCTTCCTTGCTGCTGCCTCCTCACACCTTCTCCTGGCACTTTCCTTGCCAGGCAGCATCCTTGGGATGTGGCCTGGATGTAGTAAGCGTGGAGTAGTAGTTTTTCTAGTGTTTTAATATAGCAAAGGGTTTTGTATGCACTGGGAAGTCCTGCACTACCTATTCTGATGTCTTGTGAATGAGGGGCATAAAACCAACAGAACCGCATGTGGGTATGTGAGATGCTAGGATGGAGAATCTGGCTCTCCAGATCAAGAAGCATATTTCTGAAGATCTTTGGTTTGCTGGCTGAAGACACTCAGTTCAGTCTAGCACGGACTGGCCCACCAGACCAGCTCTTGCTTTTTTCCTGAGAACAGGAATTGTGAGGGAACAAGGATGCCCTCAAAACCGGTCAGATAAAGGTTTTCAGTTTACATTTTAAGCCAAATAAATATTTATGGCTTTTTCTGTAAGCTGAAAAGCTCCGAGTATCTCAGAAGGAGTTTCTGGCCTTTCATCATCTTCATTGATCAGGATCAGCATTAATCAGTTTAGGAAAAAAGTCTTTGCCTCTGCAGTTTCCAGGTGCTCCTGTAGCAAACATCTCTAGAATAGCATCCTACATCAGCGTTACCACAGCTCTGAGTAGTCAAAAAGATGAAAACACGGGAACTTTAATCTTTGCTGTTCCTGAAACTGCTCCTCAGCACTGCTCCTCAGCACGAGCTCCGTCTCCAGAGAGGCCAGCAGTGCTCTTGCTGTTCTGAAATGGCAGATAAATGGGGCTGCTTATGTGTCTGGATGGCGAATGGCAGTTTCTTATGGATAATGTAGTATTCTAATAATTACTGTAGGAAAATGATGTAACCTAATGTGTATTACTTCTGCTTACTATAATCTAAAATGTATTAGTACTGTGGCAGTACTATTCTGTTTAATGGTTGCATTAATACACACACTGTGGATGTTATGGTACACTTGCATTTATATCACATACTTTGCTGCAATATTTGCAATAGTTTTACTTTCAAAATTATAGGCAACGTGGCCTGATTTCATGGGTGGGTCATACCTCAAATATTAGATTTCATGGCTTGTTATAGATTATTAGGAAAGTCGTATGTGGAAATTATTTATATACCTTAACTAGTTATCAATACAAATTTTATGAACAATAAAAACAAACACCAGCCTCTCAGCAGTAAAGCTATTAGGATACATATTATAGCATTTGTATTGAGGCTTCTGACCGCTTGCCTGTTCAGAAGTATCAGGTTCAGTCTCTTGAAAGGGAGCTCGGGCCTTGAAAGCTAGACTGGATGGCATTCGTTTTCCAAGGACCCAGACAAGATTGCCTAAGTATTTTGTTGCCAACAAAAATAGAACAAAACATGAAAGAAAATATCCCTGTTTTATTACAAGTTTATTCTTGAGACAATGTGCCTTTTAAGTGACGTCTGAAAATTCTGCTATAAATAAAGCCCGTGGTTAGCATGTTGTATTTCCATTTAATACAGGTATAACATGTTATTATAGCTCTCAGCCCAACTCTCGGGGAAATAAAGCAGTCCCAGGCCTCTCAAATATTAGGATCTTCAGCTTGATTTGTCGCATGCTTGCAGGTCTTTGATTTCCAGCTCATCAGCCATGAAGATGCTCATTATAGAGATTCCTGCGAGTTTCCTGTTAGCAGCACTCTAGATATGAGCAGCACTCAAGTAATGCTCCCGCCTGAGAAAAGGGACGGGCTCCATTTTGCTTACCAGCAATTTAAGAGGCATAAAATGAACTGCACTGGGAGGAAACAAATCCATCCATCAGTCTTATTACTATTTTCTGGTCTCTCATTTTATTTTTCTGTTATCTAGAACTATATTGCTTATTTTAGGCTATAACACTGACAGGATCTGTTTAAAACCAATTAAAATGCAAAATTTAAGGTTGCATGAGAGTATAATTTTACATGATTTACTGTCTGGCTTTTGCCAGGCACTCCGCTGTCACCAGCATAACATTTGGTAAATAACTGAATTTAGGGATTGTGCTAACCACAAGGTATTATGCGTACCCCTCTTTTTTCTATATCTGCTTTGAACAAGCTGTTTAATACATTGGAAATTGGTTAATGAACAGAATAAGGCTTATACAAAACAACTTAGCATTTAGTGTTTTAACACTACTGAAATGTTGAACTTCAACATTTTTCTTCCGTTTGTTAAGCCTTAATTAAATCAGATTGCAAAATATTAAGTGAACGGTGACAGATTTGCAGGAGATTATTTGGAATCAGAACATCTCAGAGATGGTTTACTTACATTTTCGTCTGACCTCTGAGCATAGACGTTACCCTAGCTGAGGCTCCAAGAGTAAATCCTGGCAGCATTAAAGTCAGTAGCAAATTCACTCCATCGGTGGAAAATAGGCCCTACAATTACTGACTTAAGAAGCTCAATCTACTTACTTTGTCCAAGAGAAGGGTGGGAGATGATGTGATGATGGTCTACAAGGTATTACCTAAAGATGATACCTTTGATAGCAGATAGCTGTTTAATCTAGGCAAGGAAGGTGAGCTGAGGCTCCAGGGTTAAAAGATGATCCCAACAAATTCAGATGAAAAATTGGCCATGCTTCTTCAGGAGTCAGATTTGCAATAAGATGTGTGGGACCATGATGAATTCCCCCCTGGGAGTTTCTAATTCAGACTGCCGCTTCAGAGTCCTGGTTTTACTGGGGGGTAGAGGACACTGCTCGGACTCTGGTGCCAGGAGCTGGTGACAATTCTCGCTGTATTTAGGCGAACCAGAAGTTTTGAACCCAAAGAGTTTCATCAGGTTTTGCCTTGCAGTTCGCGGCTCCTTACACAAAAGGCAAACCTGGGCAGTGGTGTTCCCAGCAGCTGTGCTGTGAATGTGTCAGGACCTGTCACACCTGCCAGTGACAGGAGGAGTGACAGAGAGTAGCCAGAAAATAAAACTACGAAGCTTGTAGGTGATAGCAGCCTACCCTAGGCTGCCGAAAGCCCGATGCTTACAACGGTGGCCTGTTGTGTCAGTATCGTGGGCCAGCAGCTTCATGCTTTGCTGAGTGACAGGCCGCTCCCCTCAGAAATGGCTTCTCGGAGAGCGTGAGGCCACCCAGTCCCTCCCCAGCCTTTCTGGCCGAGAAATGTGCTGTCCTCACCGTGTCCCATGGGAGACACAAGGGCCAGGCTCTTCGCTCCCCGCTCTGTTTCCTCATTACGTGGGGCTGCAAGCCAAGCAGTGGTGTGGCTCGCCGTGCGCGCGGCAGGAGTCAGGCGAGGGGATGTTGTCTTACCGCATGACATCTTTGGCAGTGAAAACTGATTTTCTGTAATGCCATGGGTTATTCTTCTGAAGATATTGTGGAAGGAGGGTTAAGATTCAGTCATAATTGCATATTTTCTGTTGTGGCTGTCGCTGTACACGGGGATGATGCACCTAAGTTAAATATCCACAATGTTCCCCTGACAAATGCTCCATGAGCGCCTCCAAGAGAAAAACAAAACAACCCAGTGTCTTCTAAACCTGCTATAAAAAGACAAATCCTGTAAGTGCTATTTTGTTAAAAATAGTTCTGGGCTATTTCATTGAGCTGTGTTTTCTCAGACCTCAGGGTTCTTTGCAAAGGGCTTTAATTTTGAAAACTTAAGTCAAAAAGTCATTGTGTTTAAAGTCTAATTGATGTGGATAGCTATGAAGAAAACCATTGTGAATAGCCCTTTTTTTTTTTTTTTTCTTATCCAAGCTCTATTCATCTCATGTAAATGTTTCAGAAGCATTTTTACTCTGCCTTAAGGCATTTCAATTAATGCTCAGATGCATGCTGGTAAAAGCTTTACCTTATGCTTGTTTACTCTGAATTCACTAGTCTTCAGCAGCAGGTTGAGCAGGACATCAATAGGTAGCAAAGACTAACATGAAAAAGTGAATAAAATCTTCTTTCTCTTGGGAGACTTCACACTTCCACTTTGTTTCAAGAGCGACTCCTCCCTTACTGGCAGCGCAAGGGCTCCCTTACTAGGCCTTAGCAGGATTTCCCCCAGCACTGTCACCGTGCCTGTAGCTTGGCAGTGGTCATTCCCCAAATTAAATTTACATTTTAATGACATCATGGTTATCATTAGAAATGGGGACAAGAGTCACAACTGCACCAAGGCATTGCAGCTGTATTTATGGTGCGTAGGGGCAATCAGAAAGCGCGTACCATCCCCAGCAGCCCCATCCCTGAACTGGACAGTAGGATGGTGCTCCATCAGTCATGGGTTGGTTGTGGTAGCCCGACCAGTGCACTTTGCAGCTCACAGCATTCACCTGGTGGGCATAAAGCTCTGGGTTAAGATAGTTTAAATAGGCTTTTACTTACTCCATTTATTCAGTGCTGAAATTGTACAATATATTTTAAATACCTTGGATTACTGCCCTACTTCTCTAAAAGGGGGAAAAACACAACCACTTTTCAAGACCTTCTAGGTTTATTTTTAACACTTACAGAAACACTTTAACATGACCTGATGTGCATTAATGGCTTTCATATGAAATGAAAATTTGTTTTAGTGTTGATTCCTTTTAGTAAGTTAAGTGTGAGATTTACCCTGTTTGCATTTGTGGTTTTAGCTGACCGGGAAGATGCTTTGTATGTGCAGCACTGTGGAGTGTAAATGATGTGTTTACGGGCAGAGGGAGAATTTTCTGTAATACTTCTGTGATATTGCAGTATTACTGTAATAATACTACTGTAATATTACTTTCTGAAATACTGATATTTCCACACAGAGCCTTCCAATAATACTAGGGTCAGTCTCCCCCATGAGCAGCCGGTAGGTAGACTATTGTTTTTCTAAGCATGGGACAATCTTAAAAGGTTGGTGGCAGATAAAAGAGGGCAAGACGAACCTGAAATCCAAACAAATGCAGTGTAATGCTTTCCTGCAGTGGTTTCAAAGCCTCTTGGTTCTCTGGTTGTCTCTTTCCTGCCTTCTAGCTTGGTGCAGGAGGTGTAGGTATGTCACCGGCACACCTTGCTGCCAAGGTGTTTCTTGTTTCTGTTATTGCCCAAATTCTAGACCGAGGTAACTGTTACTGATTTGCATGTTTTTTTGGGTAGTACTATTTTATTAGTATAGCAACAATATCCATGTGTAGCGAATATTGCTGAATAGATGTGGGGAGATGGGTAGAGAAGCATACTGTGAAACCTGTGCAAGAGTATGTTAGTAAGGAATATATCCAGACCTACCTAGCTCTCCTGGTTTGGGCACACCAGTCCTCCAGTAGGAAATACCTGAATTGTGAAAAGAGAGAGATCCGCGTAATTTAGGTTCCTAATCCCTCATTAATTAGGTTCCTAATCCAGATCTCTCTCTCTGCAGGCTTGCAAAGGCACCTACTTCCCTTTGTTGACTGCAAAGGAAATTTCCACTCTCATCTCCATAGCCCTGACCAAATAGGTTGAACAGTAGTGGTAATGAATGCCTGGAAACTGGAGTAACTGGGAGAAATAGGATGAATTAAGGTTTAAAATACGGAGCACAGAACTCTATCTGGAAGGATGGATGTGGAGGTATTGATGAGGGGAAAGGGAGACTTTTGGAAAAGGGTAGCTTTTGGAAGCAGCAGAAAGGAAAAAAAAAGAAAAAAGAAAGGAGCATTTCCGCACGTCGATTGCACAAGACTGCTCTTAACCTTCGCTCATACAGCACTCACATAAATGGAGCTGCTTCTTGATAATTTTATTATGGTGGTTATTTTCAGTGGAACTTTTAAAACCTAATCAGCGCTCCTGTGCCATAAAAAGTTTAAAGGCAGAAAACTTTCAAAATTCTTTTTCTATACAAAGCTAATTTAGTTCCACAGAACAGAAGTGGCTTCAAAACTGAACTGTGAAAGTCTGTTCGAGCCTGGATTTTGGGTTTGCAGGGAATCCAGTTAGCTAATAAAAAAAGTGCACCATTTTCACTTGCCTAAGTTGCAGCAGCTATGTAAATATCAGAATGTTATTCTGGGTAATCAAACAATGGGAAAGTTGTTTGTGTGTACTGCATTATTGTTAATTAATTTACATCCAGAAGTACTTTAAATGTATATGCAAACATGCATTAATCATGTTTTAAAGGCGAATGTGGGAAGAGCAAAGCATATAAGAGTGGCCGTGTAGATGTAGAAACCATTAATGTTTCCGATGCCCTGTGGTAGGAAGAAATATATTAAAAATTGATTTTTGGTTTCTGCCTTTTTCTTGGTAACATTTACAATAAAGGATATAGCAGAAAGTAGCCTTTAAATTGATATTTCAAAGCTTTTTATGTTTGGGATATGTTTTTCCGTATTGTTAATGGGTTTATATAGCAGAGTAAAAAGGTCAGCTCCTGAATATGATGGTTTTATTCTTCTATTAAAAAAAAAGATGAGTTTAGCATTCATGAATTATTTAAATATCAACCAAAATATTTGGCACACTGCTATGGTAAGCATTATTATTAAAACAAGACTTCGAAAATGTGTCGTCCTTTGAATTTAATGCGAATGCAATGCAGTACAGTGTATAACATTAACTCTCTCTTGGCTCGCAGCAAGGTGTTGCTTGCTGCTGTGTCTGCACGCGAGGTGCAGCGAGTGGTGAGACGTGCATTTATGTTACTTTCGCTGCCGGGATTCAGTCGTCACCCATTTACACGTTTATAATTGAAGAGCCTCTCGTCATCCAAGAAAAACGAACTGTGATGCATTTCATAGCTTCACCCAGTTCAGAGCCGCACTGCACTGAGCAAGCACTGTTGTCAGATTGTTTCCTTTTAATAAGATGCTTGGGAAAAGAGCAGTCCTTTTCATGTTTTAAGAGATGTCTGAAATGCAGTGCTGAGGAACCGCAGCCTGACGAAGTTGCTTTAGACAGGGTTTCATTAATCAAATGCTGCGTCTGATACTTTTTTGAAAAAACTTTTGCAAATACCATACATTTTTGAATAAGTTCATAAAGATAGTGTTGTCAAGCGTAAGATTTACAGTGTTTTGTTCTGAATTACAGGAACTATTCAGGGATATGGTTCTGTATGTTTTAACAAGATTTTCTTTAAAAGCTTCGACATAGTCATAGTGTTTTGAAGCATTAATTGCCAAGCCTCCTAAACTGTATAAAGAATGACATTTCATGCAGCGTCATTGATCATATTTTCAGGGAGTCCATTGATGGATTAATAAACCGTCATAACCTCCTATGCAAAAGAAAAAAATTATAATAAATTGGCTGCAATCTAAAAAGCCTACTGCTAAATGAATTGAAGCTGCAGCGATAGCTGAAAAACAAAACGATTATAATATCACAGTGACAAAAGCCTGATGCGTGAGTTAGCTTTGAAAGGAAAGTCTTTGCAAGGAGTTGCTCCGTTTGTGGTGGTGCGGGCAGAGCTGGGGCCGGGCAGCCCAGCCGGGCTGAAACGATTCTCTCTGCAAATATTTGCTGCAAATGTGGTTACTCTGATGCCATTCAGTGCACCGTTGTAAAATGTTTAGTGCCTTTTTAATGTTGGCATAGCAGCTGTAATACATGAAAAGTGAAAATTTACACGGTAGGTGAAATAATATATAAAGAATAATAAGTAATTTAAAATCAGGCATAGACCATAAAGGTGTCATTTAGCACTGGTTTATATTTTTGCAAACTTAGAGTCTTGTTTCTTGAAGTTTGATTATCACAAAAACAGATGGATTCATTTTAACATATTTAATCTTGATGAAAATAACTCATTCTTAATTGGATTTATATTTAATTAATATAAGTCAGCAGTTTGAAGACAGAGAGAGGATTGCCATTCAGGCTTTCTGTGCATGCAGGCTGGGATGGTGTCACCTTTTCCTCAAGCTGTACCCACTACGACATTTCCCCCCTTTTTAAACAGCAGTACAATTTTTTTTTTTCTTGAAGACAGCAAAACCTGAGTGAAGTTAGTGAGTCCTGGAGACCGAACTGCAAGGGGAAGCATTCAGTTTGTCGATCTGCCCGAACCAGGACGAGCATTATCAGTGCAGGTTCCTGCATTCCCTTTCTCCAGTCTGTTCCTGGCTGCTTACTGGAGGGCTGGCTGCTGACAGCTGCTGGGCTGATTTTTGTGATAGAAGCATCTGGACCGTAGCAACTGTATTTACTTCCCAGCTCATTTCTCATCATCTGTGCAAGGGGATGTTGGTAGGGATTTTGAGCCGTTGCTGTTGCGCAGGACATGTATGACCTGGTGGGTTGCTGGGTGAAAGGTTTTATTCCCACATTAAATGCCTCAACCACCCAGCCTTCCAGCTAGAGCTCAGCATCTGCCTGATTTTTCCCACTTGTTTTTCACAGTTTTAAAAAATAACATTATGCTATATAGTGGTATTGCTGAAGTAATTCAATATCACAGCATGATATAGAGTTACCAAAATAATTTTCTGGATGCTTTTACATACCTACATATACATACATGTATGTATATGCATACATGTGTATGTACACGTTTATGTGCATTTAAATGTATATAAGGTTTTTCATTCTGGTCTAATCCTGTAGCATCATCAGACAAGCAGACCTGTGTCAGTCCTTCATCACCACCTTGTGCTGTGAGAAAGGGCCAGATCCTGCCCATACCACTTTCCTACGCCGCCCTCCTACATTACACCTCTCTCAGTACCACTGCTGTCCTCCAGACTGCATGCAGGATTTTGGATGAGCTGGCACGAACAAGGTCAGCGGGATGTCCCCCGCAGGTGGCCCTGTCAAGGGCGATGGTACCGACCCGGTCATGGAAGTACGTAGTGACTGCAGACCGACAGAACTGGAACCTTCCCGTGATAAGGACGCAGGGCAAAATGTGATTTTTACACCCTTTCTTTTATCATAATTGATGTTTCCATCTTATTCTTCTGTTCCTTGAAGTTATGACATTGTGTCCAGAACGACATTATGATATTCCCTCAAAATGTCATGGCACGAATGAGTAATTTCTGGTGAACGAATCCCCAAAGGGACAATTTGAACTCTTTCTGCTCTTGCTATTGAATCCCATTCAATTAAACGTGGAAATCCAGAGTCAGTTAAATGTGGAAGAGGAAAGCTTCACAGGATCTTCCTTGAAAGGCAGCTGTTAGTGGTAGGAAAACACTGAAGTCAGCACTCCTTAGTGGTGTTTCTTTTGTGAGATGTACATTAAAAGAGCTGAAATCTCTTGAGATGCTTCTGATAAGCACTGATATTAAATGCCATGGTTCTTTAAAGGTGAGCATTATTAATAGCACGCTGTGTCTTTTCATTGTACGTTGGCTGTCTTAATTCTTTGGTTCCTGTCAGCTGCTTTGCGTGGTGCTGTGTCCAGTGGGCCTGTTTTCTGAAATCAAACTAGTTATTTCTTGATGCAGGCAGGGGTATTTCTCCCCTTCTTCACATAGAAAACAACCATCCCACTTACATGTGAGATGGCTCTGGTTTCTTTAGCATGTATTCTGTATTAAAGAATTAATTCTTGGCTATTGCTGTTATTATTTGCATTCTGTTGGTGGCCAGCTCTATTGCAAGCAAACCTTGGAGCTTTTCTGTGAAGCATCTCTATTTTCCTCTTTGGTGGCTGAAGCTCATCGTACTCTCTGACTCGCAGGCTGGTATGTCTTTTCTAAGCCCTACTTAATCTTTATCAAAGCTGGCATAATCCCAGCCAGCCTCCACACAGAGCTTTCATCCCCAAAGTGTTTGAAACAATCCTAATTTTCAGACCTTTGGGACGCTAAATATGGAATTTTCTGTGGTTACTCCTGCATCCCTTCCTCTAGATCTCTGCTACCACCACTTCAGTGCCCCACTCACTCCATCTCACTTCTTGCAAAGGGCACGCCAAGGCTTGACTGAGTGCGTTGCTCGAGAGATTAAAAT
This sequence comes from Anser anser, assembly GCF_964211835.1. Lineage (NCBI taxonomy): Eukaryota > Metazoa > Chordata > Aves > Anseriformes > Anatidae > Anser > Anser anser. Next base: position 60,202,898 of record NC_139724.1, read on the forward strand.
TCTATCAATGGAAATCATTGGCTCAGCCTTTCCATGTGCAATCAATAATGGCTCTTGTTTTCAAACAAAACTGCAAAGCAATACTGCCATTGTCTCATCTTTAATAGGCTGTGGAAATTTTGCAGTGAATTACGCCTCGGCTGGGAAACAGAGATGATTAAAAGAATAGTTTGCTTGATGGACTACCAGCGCTAGTCACCAGCTTGTGCCAGTGGTCAACAATCCCAGCTTCCGTGAATTTTGTTCCTGTCAAGTATTCCCTGAAGGCTCGGTATCAAGCAGATAAGTGCCAGAGGGGCAAAAAGCTTGGGCTGAGAGAAACATTCTTCAAACTTAGATTTCAATTTTCCAAGGGTAGGCCGAAGCGAGGGCCAGTTTTTCAGTTATTGCAGCTGAAGCGTCCTTATTCCCCGAGCACCAAACGAGACGGGAGCGCTTTACATAGACGGAGCACGCACTTTATTTCGCCTGACAGAGCGTGTGTTGGGGGAGGTTGCATTTACATTCAATTAAGACTGAAATGTTTCATGCTTACAGGTGGGTATTTTCATCTGGGTGGAGTTTACCGAGTTATTAAAATGTATGTGAAATTTTACTGTGTGGTGAGAATTCAGTTCCGTTCAACCAAAGAGAAGGGTGCATGAAATTTCGGTATAGAGTGTTTGCTTTATCTTTAAGGAACATTAAAACGGACATCAAATAATAGAGTAATGTAGCGGCTTGAAAAAAAAAATGAGCAAGGAGAAGCACGCGAATTTGTGTGACAACCAATTTCATAGCAAAAACTTTGCAAGACAAAATTATGTATGTCCAATACTGATAAGCCGTCGTGAATGTACATTTTCAGATGCAGTTCTCTTAGTATTCCACCCGTCCTCTCCAGCACGCCAAGAATAGTAAGCACAGTTCCAAGCGCTCTCTGTATGAAAGTGGAAAATATATAGGGCATGAAACAAAACTTCGGTATACAGAACTGCCACTGCAAAGTTAAGGACCTGACATTGAAAGGAATTTGTAAAATTCCCTTCCCCGGCCCCTCTCGCTGCAGACGAGCTCTGTCCTACTGTGCGCCGTTTCAGTTGCAAATGAAGTGTGCCTTGGCCGGCGCTTCTTCAGCACTGCTAGACCTCAGTGCACAGACTGGCCAGCGTAGAAACTATCAGTGGCCACAGGAAAGCAGTCACTGACACCTGCCTGTCCTCGATTAATTCGCTGGGCACAGTGAATTTTAGCTGTGGCGCTTTTCAGCACAGAGCTTCGGGTGCTGTTGCCTGAGATGTGGCGGTTGGCCACAAAAAAAAAATAAAAAAAATGAAGGAATAGAAAAGCAAGCAAAAGGAAGAGAAGAAATGCATAGCTGGTGGTGGGAAAGAGGGAAGAGATGGGCCTTGGGTTTGCTCAGCGTGTTTCTGATAGCAGCTGTGGTCTGCTGGTAGTCAGGGCTCCTTCCGACTACCTCAGCCTGAGAGAAGTCGTGACAAAATCCTGGCTCTGTGTGTAGCTGCTGTTTTTCCCCTGGAATAACAAGCCAGCCATCTTCTTGCACGAATCATCTCCCAGATCTTTTCAGGAACAGCCCTTAGTAATATGCATTTGCATGCACGTAGACAAAGTGATTCTGATAAGGGTTTTCCCAAGCATCTATTTTAGAGGTAGGCTTAGTTATGACATTCTCTTTTGACATTCCTGGAGGCTTTATATTTGTAATCTTCACATAGTAATAACATTCACTGTGGTAGGTAAAACGTAGCTATGATAATTACCCTTTCCTCGTGTTTGATGACAGGATGTTGTTTCTTTTTGTTTCCAAATAAAATTAAGAGGAAAGGAAAGGAGAGGTACCCTGCTGCCAGAGAGGGAGAGCGCGTCTGGCGTGACCTGGACAAGCTGTGGCAAAGAGGCCAGCGGGTGTGTGCTGCCAGCTTGTAGGGAACTTGCTTTTGGGGCTGAAGTTGCTGTCGAGAGCCTGCGGGGAAAGAAAAGGCTGAGGGAGTCCCCGTTTCTGTGGCAGCAGGACCTGTATCTGTGATACCTGCCTACCTGCAGACAGAGGTGGGGGATTGGTGACAGTTATTCTCTTTACAGTCTTCATATGCATAGAAAAAGGCAGGGCAGAAAACTAATTGCTTCTCATTTTATGGCTTCTTGATGTCTGGGGCTTATAGGATCATAGAAGCAAGAAGTGTTAAAATCCCATGGACTGAACCCATCAGTTCTTTATGGCCTGCCCTTTATACCACCACCCTTCCGAGATGTTGCACACAAGTATATATATTCAGACCCATCCTTCCTTTCCTTTCCCCTCACACAAATGGCATTTCATTTTATTGAGATGTAGATAAATGCGCAGGGGGAGACTATGCTGTTTTTTTCAGGCCCTTCCTTAATACTATTAAATAATAGTGTAATTAAAGGCTCCAGCAATTTGCTATCTCTTTTCACATGGAATTACTTCAGATGTCTGGCATACACACTCACCCTGTTGTTCAAAGCCATTACAGTCCATACAGTCAATAATCTGCAAATTAAAAATTCAATAAGTAGACGCATTAAAAATTGCATGGTTCCAATTCAGTCCATACTCCCAATTCAGGCTGTGTAGTGCTGGAAGGAGGTTTCTGAGAAGCAGGAGATGTGACACCGTTTCAGGATGCCTCAAACCATTCCCAGTGCCTGCCCAACCCCATGACAGCGGCAGAATGAGGGCTGTGTTGAATCTGAAGCTATTATATGAATAGATAACATCATAGATGGGCATAATTGGAGATTTCCCTCATAAAGCCCAGCTATCCAAGTAGCTTGGCTTGCTGGTAAGATTGGTGCTGAACCAATGGCCGTACATAAACCTAAGGGGAGGTGCATGTCTTCTCGAATTGTCAACAGCCCAACCTGTGGGTTCCCAAAGTGGGCTTCCCTCTGAAATGTGCTCCATCCAGCCTGCCTCCATCCCGGTCAGGTAACAGCGCAGCCAGAGGCCACCCTGCCCAACAATCACGCTGCAGGAACTGTTAAAGGAGCTGGAGTGACGTCTCTGCAGTCATTTCTGGCTTGTTCTTTTGTTTTGTAACTCCGCCTGTTGTTTTGGGTTGAGGGGAAGAGTGGTAGGAAGGTTGCTTCTATCATGCTTACTGCTTTTGCTTCTCATTGTTTGACTGGTGTTTTAAAACCTGGTTTCTAGTTGTTGTTTGTTGTTTTTTGGTTTTTTTTTGTATGTAAGATCAAAAAATTATCCTTGCAAATGGTGCTTTTCAGTAAGTAGTCCCTGCTAGCAAGAAGCTGCTGTAATTCAAAATTTTGTGTTTCCAAACCACCTCGGAGCTCACTTCTGGAAAGAGAGGCTAGCTGCCATCGTAGCGTTGAGGCTGGTAACGCTGAGCACAGCAGAGGAGGTTTTCCTTTCCAAAAAACACCTGACCCTCGGGGCTGCTCTCTGTACACGGTGCTGGGGAGGCAGCTCTGAAGGCGAGAGACGCTCGCCTCCTTCTGCAGGAAATTTAGAGCTGGCGAAGACCCCGCTCCCCAAAACAGAAGACTCTGGATGTGGAGATCCTTCTGTTGGCACTAGGGTTCCAGTTCTACCCACCAGAAATGTCATTTTCCACGGCATTATCTGTCCCCACCTTTTTCCCTGGTGTGAAAGGAGCTGCTTCTCTGCAGCGACTGCGTCTCCTTTGAAGCCCTGTCAGTCTGTGCCTTTTACGCAAGAGATGCCATCAGACTGCACAGCAGGCTTGGGAAGATGTAAAGCCCCAGATGGCTCTGCCCGGCACAGGCTTGACTTAACAGCAAAGTTAAAAAAAAAACAAAAACAAAAACACAACACCAAAGGTACCAGATGACATTAGTTTTAATCATGAATGATCAATGCAGAATTATTTTAGACCTTTACTCACACATGATATTAAGGGCAGTTTTATCTCTTAACTCTGATTGATCAGCGCAGCGTTACACAAATGCTTTAAATGTCTCCTCCTTTTATCTCTGGTGAAACATTTATAGGGTGATTTTTTCACCCTCTCTATTGTTGGGAAAGGCAGAAAGACCGTGACAGCGGAAATTCCTTCTGGTGCCAGGATTTAGGGGACGAGGGTGGTGACAGAGGGGACCGTGTGCGCTCGATGCACCCCCTTGCCTGCTGGGTTTTGGTCTCTGCTGTGCAGGATGATGAGCGGATTCGGGGATGCCTGGAAAATAAAACACATCAGTCTGCTCCGCATTGTCTTCTGTCCAGGGTGTGCACTCCAGTGGGAGTAAAATTTTTGTCTGGGTGTGGGGAAGGAGTAGGGATGATGAATTTTAGCTCTAGCAGGTTTGAACCTGAGCAAATCCAATCTTTTGGAGGCTAGGAGGTGTCAGAGCTGATGGGGATGCCCAGTGCTATGGCACGCCGGTGGTACTGGCTGCATCTGCCAAGCAGAAGTTAGCCTGTTTATCCTGATAGAGTCTGTTTTTCTATTTAATATTTACTAATAACACCATGCACTTACAGGGCCTTCCATCCAAGCACTTGACAAACCTTAATGGAATAAGCCTCACAGCACTCTGGGGAGGGAAGTGAATACCATTTTGTTTATCATGCTGAAATAGTAAGATGATGTAATTGTACCTCCTGCGTTTATTTATTCCTTCTCTGCCATTATCTGTCTGATAAAATCCACTAACTAACAAAAAAAAATCTATTGTTTTAGAAACCCTTCTGGTGGTTTAACTATAATATAAGATTAGTAACCAATTTAGACAGGAGCGTAATTAGCGTAAATGTTTCCAGTAACTCCCTCTGATGAATGCAACAGCATTTGGGTATTCGCTTGCAGGACACGAAGCTGAATAATAAAGAGCTCTCTACTCAGAGCGCAGCAGTGTCTGTGAGTGGAAAAAGGCTTATCCGGGACTTTGTGAGCTTTCCTGAGACAAACTGGGTGATGAGCAGAGGCAGAGCCACATCAGGCGTGGGTTGAGTGGAGCACCAAGAGCACACGGTGCCACCAAGCCCCCATAGCTTGGCTGGAGGTGCTGCGGGAGACGGCAGCAGCCCTGGGAGGCCAAGCATGGGGTGGAAGATGGTGAGGGCACCAAGATGTCCCGCTCTGGTTCTGAGCAGGAGGAGGAGGAGAGAGCCCTGAGAAGGTTGTTACGTGCAATGGCAATGGGGAGACCTCTGGCAGGCACTCCTAGCGTAGGCAGCGCTAGGAACCAGCCAGAGAATTGCTAAAAAAAAAAAAACAGTAATGTGTACAGGTGATGCGTACTCTTGGTGTGAGTTGGGGCAGGCCAAGAAAAAGCTTTTCTCTGCTATAGAAACATACTGGGCTTTAGTTAGAGGTCGGATGATATACCATACCCGTGAAGGCTGTCATTTGCCTGCAGGACTAACCATGCCATTGCTGGGTCTAAACCTTATGAGATAAAAAAGAATACGTCTTATTTTGTATCAAAAAAGATACAAAGACAAGACCTTATTAGTCCTAATTTGAGAGTAATGCACTAATGGCAGTGTTTGTCAGATGCATTTTTGCAGTGTGAAAGCTGTCAGGAATTGTGGGGAAACAACCCAGGAAGATGATTTGGGCTTGTTTGCACGTTCCAGCCCAGAGCGCCTTCTGACACAGCACAACAGCTGAAATGTGTAAGGGAAACACATTTTACTTACTCTGGCTCAGCAAAGCAGCAGCAATTTGGCGAATGGGCACACCATTCAAATCCTGGTGCATTTTAAATGACCAGGTGTCCGCTCGGTTGCATGCCTCATTCTTTGTCCAAAAAGGAGCATCTCACTCACTGCGGAGTTCGCTCTGAATGACCACGCGATGTCTGGTACCTCCCCTTCAAATCGATGCAACAGCATTTACATTTCCTTGGATCAGACATCGAAGGAGGACTTCTTCATGTTGAAAAGAATCCTGTTTTCCTTCCATTAACTCTGCTGAGCAGACACTGCCAATATTGTGCCATGTGGTACAGCAATTTTGTGTTTTGGACAAATCTCCCTGACAGACTGGTGAGGTATATTCTCATTAGAGTTCCTGAGATTTCTGCGCAAGCCGTGTGCATTGAGATAAAAATACCTTCAGGTTTGCATTGCAACAGAAATATCAGCTATGCAACAGAAATATCAGCTATCTTCTAAACCATATTTTTAAATATCCATGTGTGAATGAAGCTGTTGGAATAAAACATTGCATCAGATAGAAAAATATATTTTCTCCGTCCTTGTCTTTCTCTCTTTCTTATAAATGACTTTATCTGCTTCGGAGGGGAAAGCCCAGCCAGCATGCTGGACTATCTATCAATTACAGGGATTATGTTTAGACTGCTGCATTCCAGATTTAACTCTGAACTAGAAATTCGCATAGATTTTCATGCAATGGAAGTACCACTACTCTTAAAAACACCGTTATAAAATTAAAACTAAATCAGCTCGATCTTTTGGTTCTTTCTTAATACTGCATCTGAAATATTTGCTGAGACCCTTTAACTTCAGTATGTATTAGTTCAGACCCTAAAGGAGGCAACTTCAAAGGTTTCTGTTGTTGGTTTTTTTCTCACTAGTTTTTATATAGCATTAATAATAGTAACAATAATAATATCAATCACAACTGTTAATCTAGGGTATACTTTAACTCCCTTGGCCATTAAAAAATGCTAACTATAATTTAGTTTGATATTTTTATGCCATCATTAGTAGTTTTTACTCATTGTAAACACATTTCTCGTTGTATAAATCAGTTTGGGTTAGTATTCGTTGCAGATAAAATGTATTTCTAAAGGTTTTCAGGTGTAAAAAAAATAGCAATTCTTAATAGAAACTTAAATGTTATCTAGGGTTTTAGATATAATTAGAAAGTATCAGTATAAAATATCCTAGCCTTGGATTTGTTTCCCATTTCAGATAATATATTACAAGCACTCTCTAATAAATTTAGCAGTTTGAAATTGATTTATGCCGAACCTTTGTGGTATTAACATTCTTGTTTCATAATTACGAGCAAAAGGAGCATAACCTTTTCCTAATATATTGGAAAGAGAGAAGCGATGTTTCAGGAAAAATCATGTGTCACCATTCCTACATTTTTCCCTCCCTCTCTCTCTTGTTAGCGCTGCTCTCATTTATTCAGCTAACACTGATACACAGTGACACATAGTGAAAGTAGCAAGACTGCAGCAAAACTACATGCGTATGTCTCATTGTTGGGAATACAACGTGTGCTCTTTTGGCACGCTACCTAAATACTGAAGGGGCATACTGAAGTTGCAGGCTTCTGGGTTCTTTATTAGTAAAAATTAGCAAGAACCTTCATGCCCTCTGCTTTAAACTCCTGACACAAACAAACAAGGCCTGATTTTAAAATACCTTGCGTAGCATTGGTGTCGTGTCTTTCTTTGCTTTTCAGGACCGTTCTCAAAATTATAATTCTTGTGATTGTAAATGAAGTATGTTAAGATAAAGGTTCTTACATTGCATTTTATCTCTGAAAACTACAAAGTACATGCTGTTTTAAATAGGTTCTGATGCTGAAGAAATGCCAGATCAAAAAAATGTTTGTCTTTTTTTCCTCTGTATCTGTGGGTTTTAGTCCCCTTAAATTCCCATTAATACAGTCAGAGGGGCTGACGCTGAAATCCCCGAGCAGCCTACGTGCAGCTGTGCTGTCTATTTAAAGGGCAGTTCCTCTCCTCGGCTCCATCCAGCCTGCCTGGGCTGTGGAGGTCTGCACCAGTGGAGCTGCAGAATAGAGCGAATGTGTGGGATCAGGAAACAAAAGCTGGTCAGGAAATAGTTTAGGGTTGTTATTTTGTCTTAAGCAAAAAAAATAATATATATATATTATTATTTTTTAATGCTCTTTACATCCTGAAAATCAGATCATGAGCAAGATTTTCCTCTTAAGAGCAGATGGGTTTTTTTGCCTTTCCTTGGCAAAGTACCACCTCCCCATCCCAAAATTATGAAAAAGCATCAGGTACCAAACAATAAAGGGAGGAGCTCTTAGAAAATAATGGTTTGTGGTTTTTTTTTTTTTTTCTGGAGAAAACGTGAAAAAATTAGTTGAAAAGAGATTTCTGATCAATAAGTATTTCTAAAAAATGACGACTTTCTATCAATACGTTTGTTACCTGGCTGTAATAATAAACACTGTTCTGTAAGAGACACCCATCTCAGCACTGGAAAGCAGCTGCGGTTTCCAACTGACGTTAAAAGAGATTTTTTTAGTCTCCCTGGGCTGCTGTGTAAGGTCCTGGAAACACGTAGGGGTGCCTCACCTTCGCAGCCCCTCTGCATTTTGGTAGGTACTGTGGAGACAGACTTTGCCCCATAGGTAAGGGCTCAAATCCAGAACAGCATTTAATTCAAGCGTGTGAATAATCCCACTGAAGTAATTTAAAGTAATCGTATGCTTCCAGTTAAGTGTGTGCTTGAAGGCTTCCCTAGGCTGAGGTGCAGCCTGTCCCCCTCCTCCCAACAGCACCACATCGTCACTTCCATGGTGGAGAGAAGGGCTGCAGCAGGGGGGGTTGCCTCCGATGCCTCTTGAACTTGAACTTGGTCAGCTAATTTGTACCACACCTTCTGCTGCATTAAATATGCCAAAATACGGAAGATTCCTGAGGTTAAAAACTATAAAATGTGAAAGCCGCACTAAGCGAAAACTGCAAATACGATGCCGTTATAGAAAAATAATTAAAGAAACTATTAATGCTAAAACCAAGTATGTTTTGTGTTACACAAGCATATGCCTGGGACTAGCCTACTAACAAAACTGCAATACGCAGAAACGCTGAAAATCCCTGTACGTTACTAAACTGCTAGAGTGGAAAAATTAAACATGATTTTTCTCTCTCCACGTACAGCATAGTCAGTTTGATCTAAGGACCATCCTACTTTTGTTGTGATGTTCTATGGGCCTTGGTTTTGGTTTTGGTTGTGATTTTTGCGAAAGCAAATGCCCTTGCTACAGTTTGACAAAGGATATTGTCAAATAGATAATATACATCACAGTTAGAAGCCGATAAAAGGGATACGGATTTCCCTTGCTCTGCTGCAGTGTTGATGATGCTCCAGAAAATGTAATATAAAGGGATTTTCTCTCTTTTTGTAATTTTAGCTATTTAAGACCACTATCAGAACCTGTTTTTGAATGAGTGCCTAGGTGTCAGGAACACGCGTGATACTACCTCCTTTTCTCTCTTGCCTGTACTGCAAGAGAAATATGCTGTGTTATACCACAGTTTATGGACTAGAGCTTCTGTTTTGGAAAATACTGGGTTTTGACTACTTAATTCAGTTTTAACTGTCCATTCAATTTCAAAATATAAGTGAGTTGTGTTTACCGAATTTCTCACTGGGTGGATGTTGTGGTATATGCTGAGTATATTTATGGTTTAAAAGAATGATGATTCAGCAAACTTACTGCATAATAATCTTTACTTCATTGTTATACTGTAAGTGGTTAAAGCCAAGTGTACATGAATATATAATGTGTTCCTCCAGTTTTGTAGCATAGTAATACATTATACTGGTGAGCTACGGAGACATTTATTCCAAAGGAAATGCAGAGAGTGATTTAGAAATGCCAATAACAATAATGCAATTACAGTTGCAAAACATCTTAGTTGACCAAACAAATCTTTTCTAAATGCACCCAGAATATTTCTTTAGCACATTTAATTAAGTATATATTCAGCATATTTAGTTTAGGACCCAATTAAACACCAAAAGCATAGAGGTATAAAATACAGCGTTGCCTTCCAGGCACTCCTGCTTAAATTCAGCAACAGTTGCATTTGGAGCTATAATGCTGCTGCAGAGATGGGAAAGACAATGCAAGCACAAGAGGCCATATTGTTAACTGGCACTGGTATCTACAATAATTATAGCAATCATTCAAATGTTCCAGCAGTCGATACAGCTGAACTTTAGACAGGTTGCAGCTCTTAATTTATTAATGCAATATTTTTGTTTTATGAATTTCTCAAGTCAATCTCTTACCTATACGTATGCAATTAGCTGTGTTACATTCTCCCCAACTTTGCAGGAATGGATCTCAGTGCAGTATTTACAACCGTCTTAGAGCCTCTGGTTTGTATATCAAGGTGTCAAGACGTCTCAGAGGCAAAGAGCAGAACGCATGCAGTGAAAGTGACAGTGACATGAAGTTACATCGCTCCAAACAGTAAATCATGATGCTGAGAAAGCGGAAGACGTTGACAATAAGGTCTAAACAGAAGGGCACTTTGACCTACAGCGTAATACCAGATTAATGACTAGCTGATACTAACTGGCCCTATATCCAGTGGCTGATAAAAAGCTGCTCTTGATGTTTGTGGGTGCCTGGTGAGGCAAGGAGCGTGCCTGCCAGGGGGCCGCAGCACTGCTGCTGTGGATGAAGGCACTGTCCAGCTGCAGGCAGCGGTCCCACACGTGCCGCATGGCAGTCACAGGGTGGTTGAGGCTGGCAGGGCCCTCAGGGTCCACCCGCCCCAGCCCCTGCTCACGCAGGGCCACCCAGCGCAGGCTGCCCAGGCCCACGTCCAGGCGGCCTCCGAAGGTCTCCAAGGAGGAGGCCCCACGGCCTCTGGGCAGCCTGTGCCAGGGCTCCGTCACCCGCACGGCACAGAAGTGCTGCCCGGTGATCAGATGGAGCCTCCTGTCTGACAGTTTGTGACCATCGCCCCTTGTGCCATCACTGGGTACCACGGGAAAGAGCCTGGCTCCGTCCTCTTTGCACCATTCAGGTCTTCATAGGCATTGGTAAGACCCCCCCAAGCCCCCTGCAGGCTGAGCAGTCCCAGCTCCCGCAGCCTTTTAGGAGAGGCGCTCCCCTCCGTCACTCGGTGGCCTTTCCCTGGGCTCTCTCCACTATGTCCATATCTCTCTTGTACTGGGGAGCACATGCTTTGCCAGCTACCAGGCAACATTTCTGTGCTATCAGCACTTCCTGAGGCATTTGCACATACACCAGGAAATCTCTTGTCCCCCCCGTGAGGAGAAGTAGCACTGTGTAGTCGTCGCTGCACGTCGTTGTTGGGCTGCCCTCGTGCATGGTGCTGTGTTCCCGCAGAGCAGGGTAAGGGTTTCCACAGCTTCATCTTCCCCTCCCATAGCTGTGGCTATTAAAGCTATCAGTTTTCTCGCGCTGTCCTTGATCTGGTATAAAACTTTATATCAGGGTTATAGAAACAAGGTGTCTTTGTGGCTAGTGATGCCTGCTGCAGTAAGTACCATTTAGTACTGACGGGAGGGTTATTGCTTGAGTACTGCATCTTGCGATGATATCGTGTATGAGTACCATAATTTATGTGTGTTTTTAGGATTGGCATATGGTGCATTTCTCTGAGACTTTTTTCATTTCTGACTGATGGTTCCTGTTACACCAGCTTTTAAACTCCGGTGTATGCTTGAGATTTAGGTTAGGCAAACAATGGAAAAATGCTAAAAGGAAAAATCTCGGAACGTCTCTTGTAAAAGATTTCTTGCCCTTGAAAAATGGATAGGCTGTCCTTTAACCTCGTGGCACCTCTTCGAGCTGTCAATCATAGACTGAACATTTGAGACTCGTGAAGTATGATACGGAGTAACAAAATGGCATCGGCTTGTTCAAAATGGTGAATATTGGATTAATCTCTTGAGGTATGTTGATAACAGATGGAATAAAAGATCACACGGCACAGCTCACATAGACTAAGGTTAACCCCGATGTCCTGGTCAGTGTCCCTTTTCGTGTTTAATGCCATTGCTAATTAACTGGCACAAGTGTTCGTAGCCTTCTGTGGGATGTTGCGGAGAGCCTGCTGACTGCTGGCGTGCCTGGAGGCAACCTCTACCTGGGCTGCGGCACGTTGGTTTACCTCAGCCTTGTGCTGCGGGCCGTTACCAATGGGGGTGGAGGAGGAATCGCTGCAAGTGCTATTATATTTAGTCATTTCTTAGGGGTCGCTGTGTCTCCTTGCACGTGGGAGGTTCAGCTGGCTCATCAGGAAGGCAGTGAGCTGCTCTGCTTGTGGTCTGGGTCTGCTCATCTGGCAGCAGCAGAAGTGGCCATGAGAAGCTGACTCGGATACAGCAGCTCACGCGGGGATGCTGGTCTGCTCCCCAAGTACATCCTGACGTTTTGCATTTCATGCAGGTGTTTTTTGGGGTTTGAAGGAGGAGCTGTGGCACGGGGCCCTTCCTGTGGTATGCACAGGAGGGCGGTATTTATGGGAAGAGCAGCTGTGGTTTAATTGCATGCAGTTGCATAGTGAACTTTTTCATCTGAAGTTACGTTTAGGTTCAGGGGAAGATGATTTTCTTCCTCTCTTCCTTTTTCTTCCTAAATTAAGAAATACTTTTGACTATGCAATACAGTGTTCTAGCTTCCTGTCTTTGTCTAAAGACCTACATTTTGATATATCTATGTCTTTCATTTGGGTCAACAATTGCCAAGTATATTTATCATTCTATGTGTCTAAGAGTAACAGCAGCATCCTATGAATATGTCCCATACCTCTTCTGCTTATGGTATTTCTGTGGCATATTTGGTGGTGAGACTCTGTCAGAAATACTGTGTACAGTTCAGGTCAGCCGTATGCACAACGACAAATTCAGTTTGGAGCAGGTGCAGAGAGTGGCTGCTGAGAAGATCAGAGGGCTGGAGAGCCTGTCTTGTGAGAAGGGACTAAAAGAGCTTGGCTTGGGCAGCCTAGCAAAACAAAGGCAGCGAGAGGATATGAGTGCTTGCCATAAAGACTTCAGAGGGATAAACACCAGGGAAGGAAAGGGCTGTTCAAGCTACCAGACAGTGTTGACACAAGAATAAATAGGTGTAAACTAGCCACCAGCAAAGCTAGGCTGAAAATTAGAGGAAGGAGATTTGACCACAAAAAGGGAGAGCCTGTGGCTGAGGGTAGCAGGGGAGAATACCTCCCAGTGGCCAGTGATCGCTTTATAAAAGGGACTGCACCACATTGAAGCCTGTGACACCAGGGGCCTGGATTCGACGGCTGAGAAGATCATTTCCATTCCTGAGTCCCTCTAGTCCTGTTCAGTGCAAGGTTTGTCTTGTACAGATATGCTGGCAGGGCTCCTGTCCCTCTCTTCCATCTAGGAGGGGTAGATACCAGGCTGTGACTTGCTTTTCTCTCTGAGCCTCACGCTGCAGAATTAGAATCAGGACTTAAAAGAAGATCCAGGAATAAATAATTCTGTGATCTTTCAGAGGATGTTTTATTTTTGTCCGTATTTCCTTCCTCACGTGTATGATGCAGGGAGATTTTGCTCCTTTGTACGCCAGTGTTATTTTCTGCCAGCTTTTTGGCATGCAAAATTAGAAAAGAAATTGTCCTAGCATTAAAGTAGAGACCCAGGGACTGGGAAATACTCCTGCTCTCTACGTGTAGCAATACAAGGCTATTCTTCAACCTGAAGGGACTATAGAAGGCAACACATTATATTGGCAATTGTTGCAGCGAACGCTGCATCGTCTGGCAAGAGGCTCAGCTTGATGTGGACAAAAAGTGAATTTCTCCTTTGTGCCTACATCCTTAGCTCCCTCTTGATGAAAATAGAACCTGCTTTAATCTTCCTGAGGCTGACGGAAAGATACCGCGCAGACTGCAAGTCAGCAGTTGCCCACACAATTGTTTGGCAAAATCTATTTTTAAAAGTCCATAAATTCCCCAACTAGACAAACTGGGATCTAACAGAAAAATATAGTCACTAATGCACCATCCTTTTAAAGAAAGACAATACGCTCCCCTCTCCTCCGGCTCTCTTGGGGAAAACCTGCATATTTTAAAATGGAAATGCAACGTGCCTCTGAAGAAAACCTCCTCGCGACAGGCCGGATCCTGCCCCTCGGCTCTGGCCTCTGGAGCCCTTTACCTGCAGAGCCGTCGGTGGCGGTGGGAGCGAGGACGCGGGGAGATGCTCCGTGATGCCCCAAAGGACGCAGGACCGGGGCTGCCTGCCGTGTGCGGTCCCCGCTGTGTGGGCGAGCTCCTGGGGAGCGCGTCGGCACAGCTGGAAACGCAAAGGTGGAAATCAGGTTAAGCCTCTCCTTGGTTTCCCTTCCCCTGCGCATACCCTTCTTCCTCTGCTCGCTCAAGTGAGCAACGTGGGGAGCTTTTGCTGACTGTGGAGCCAGCCTCGTCATTTTTTTTCCCTTGCTGAAGTTACAAACTCAGAACGAGTTAAAATTGCCTCTCCCTCGCACTGCTCAAAAAAACCTTAAAGACGTAAGAACACGCTGTACACATGAGTCACCTGCACTAAGTACCCTTTAAAAATATAGCCCTGGGCTTCGATGTGCAGGCTTGTATTATTTTTCCTATATTTTAAATCATTCATAAGTGGTTTTCAGGCTGACCCGCTGGTCTTTTATGCAGAAAATTGTACAGATTACCTGAAGTGAAGCTGTGGCGCACAAGTTTATTTAACTGTGTAGCTTTACTTTTAAGAATTTCATATATGAAAGGGTTATTTGTGCATGAATAAGCTTGCGATCCAAACGTAAATTGTTTCTGTAAATACTCAAATCTTACTGTAAATCTTCAGTGAGGAAACCTCCTTTTTGAATTAACCCCCGCCCAAAAAAAAACAGCTAAAACCAACGGCCTGAAATGAGAAGTGATTATGATAGAATTATGGTTTTCAACGTGTATTATTATATGTGCCTACATTTAGATTCCCAAAGGGACCAATTTACTAATATTAAGTATTCTTGCAATAAATGGGATGTGGTAAAGAGTGAGCTCCACATCTTTCTTTAAAAATAAAAAATAAAAAAATACAACAACCTTAGAGTTGAATTTCAAATGAATAGTAGTACCACTGGAGTTCCAAATGATGGGGACTTTTTCCTAAACCTCTTATTAATTAGGAATTATCATAAGGCAAAATATCTGCATTAATTTGCCAAAGGGAGAATAAAGGTTGGTGTATTGCAGTACTCACAAACTTATTCTGGTGGTGCTGCAATGCACAAAATTCTAATAAATTGGGAAAAATGATGAATTTGACAACAAGCAATTAATGCTAAGCTTTCCCTTTGCAGGGGTACATTTTATGGCGGTGTTGTAAGAGCAGAATTACTAGCTCTTCTACCTCCCTTTCAGCGATACTGCATAGAGCATTCTGCAGTATGCTGTAGTAGTCGGTAAAATGCCTCCTCGACCAATGCTTGTGGTTCCCAAATGGCAGGAAGCTGAATTTGGGGATAATCCTGTAGAATGCAGACAGAGTATGACTGCTTGGCTACTTTTGCCGTTCCCTCTGTAAACTTATTGTCTTTGGCAATGAGAAGATGCTTTTAGAGTAGTCTGTATTGTGTTCTTGAGCAGCTCATTGTTGTGAGCCTGAAATTTGGATGGATGTGATTCATTTACTAAGGAAAAGAGCTAAACACTTACTAAAGCAAATGGCATTTTTTATAAAGCTAATTATTCTAATTTTTCTTTATAGATAATGAAAGTCTTGTTAAAATGTTGTGGAAAAAAATACCTATAATTTCTTGTGGTTTCAATGGTGTCCAGTTAGAAAACTCATGTTGTTCTGAGTACCCAGTACTTGCAATACAGCATGGGACACATTCAGGGTATTTGTAAAAGTCTCTGGTGCAGAGCTGACACATATCATAAAAGTAAATATCTTAATGTGTCTGTGTGTGCATTGTGAGTGAGGATTTCATTTTTAAAAGTCCCTGTTGTTCCTATTTTTAATTTCTGAGCTGTTTCCTATTGGAGTAGACCCAGGCACATGGGACACTGTAATAATATCTAGGCACTGAATACTTGTAACTTTGGTTTAATTTCTATTGCCAGTTCAATTCAGTTGGCAGACAAAAAGATACGCATACGTAAGTATCAGATTGTGCTTTTCTTTCTTTTCCTTCCTTCCTTCCTTCCTTCCTTCCTTCCTTCCTTCCTTCCTTCCTTCCTTCCTTCCTTCCTTCCTTCCTTCCTTCCTTCCTTCCTTCCTCTTTTTCTCATTCTTTCCTTCTCTCTCTCCTTTCTTTGACTTTCTCTCTCTTTTTCTTCCTTGGGTTTGAAGTGCTTGTGGTGTGAAGAATTTAGTAAACAAATACTCATAACCAGGTCACATTTTTTTCTGTGCGTAAATGTAGATACAACTGCATAAAGATACACATCCCTGTGTGAGTTAACACGTATGTGTTGAGTGACAAAACACAGTGCTTCCTGACCTGTGAGACATAGGATTACCAGAAGAGAATAGCCTTATTGTTAGGAGTGGAGGTTAAGGAGCTGGTTTAGCATTGTCGTCATGCTCTATCTTGAAATTAATTGCAGAACTAATTATAGTGCTTGCTTCTACTATTCCTTTCCTCACTCACAAATCTGACTGCATATCTTTTGTGTGTTTATAGATATATATACATTTATGTGTGCATTTTTACTTTTCCTATCCCACCAACCACCTCCACCAAAAGCCAAGTTCCCTGCACGAGGTGCGAGTGTCAGTATGCCAAAGCCCTGATGACACTTGTGTACCACTTGCATCTCTGGTTTCAGTAGCAGAAACAGTAGCTATTCACATTTGCCTGTGTAACTTTACATGCCTTTGTAAAGCATTTGCTTGTGTTGTCTTGTCCTGTATGTCTGACATAAAAAGATTCAAACATTGCTCTACTCCCATCTTCCAATGGACACTGGGCTCCAAAGTGAGGCCCAAACCACTGAGCTGGACCCAGAGGATTTGGCATGGACAATGAGAAGAGGAAACTGGCTGAAGCAGGCTGTGAAGAAGGAAAAAGTCTAAATGGGATTTTGGATGATGCTGCTTGGTTACTGGAATGCTTGCAGGTTTCTGAGTATATACAGTAAATGTACAAGTTTGCGTGAGCCTAAACAGACACACAAGTACCCCATGGTGTTTTTTTGGTGATTTCCACAGTGCTCAAGAGACCATGGCATAGCCACAGGTCTCAGCCAACATCCTGTTGGATTCTGATGTTTCAAGTCCAGTGGCAAGCTCCCTATAGGACCATACCGGTTTCTACTTGGGGCAATGAGAAGCCAGAGATGGTCCTTAGGAACCTTCTTTAAGCCCAAGTAGTCCCTTAGACCACAAGTCTCTTGGAGGAATACTCTAGGCATGAGTTTTTCGGTGAGGAAACAGGAAGATTTTAAAGGTGGAAGAGGCAGACACAGCCCATTAGGTCTCCCTAGATGAGTAGCTCTCCTCACAGTGCACTGAAGTGGCTGAGGGAGGAGAATGGAGGTTTCTGTAGCAAATCAGAGAGTTTCTCTGCCAGCAGCTAAATCCCATATGGGAGCATCAGCTGCACTTCCAGACAGGAGCAGAGTCCTGTGGCTGCTGGAGAGATAGTGTTAGTTCCAGCCTTAAGATTGCTGAAGCTCCCCACAGGGCTTTCCAGCCATGAATAAATCTGTTATTCCCTGACACAAACTGCTGAAGTTGGGTCTTCCCCATCTGCACAGTGCCCCTTTTTCCCCTGAACAGAAATAAGGTGTCTCTCGCCTTCCAGAGCTCCTGTGGTTCAAGCAGGAGCTGGTATTTTCCATTGGATTAGGTTCTGTGAGCTTCGCGTATTCTTTTTACCATACTCTGCTCTGCAGAATTGCAGAGGAGATGGGGGACATTTCTTCCACCTGGACTTGATGTACATAGGGTAGGGTCCAGGATTGTTTGTTGAGCTTTCACCCGCAATGTTACTTCGCATTTGTTAGCACTCTATCATTTGTGCTGCATCTTAAAAATCACTGCAGTGCTGGCTGTGAAGGTGCCCCATAGACGTTGATACTGCAATTTTTAAGGAGCAAAGATCATTACATTTTTAAATGTTCATTTAGGATTCTGATTTAAAGCCAGAAAAAAAAAAAAAGGAAAAAAAAAAGAATCTGAGTTAAAGCAGGAATAGTTCCATGCTAGAATAGCTGCAAATAGTAAATCATACATTTAGTTACATTTGATTGAGAGAGTTTATTGCTCATGTGAGCAAAATGTCTAGCCCCAGGCACAGTGCGGGTAGTTACTGCACAAGCATGCCACCTGCAGCCATGCCAGCATACCCAAACCCCCTGGTACCACAGCATTCACTGTCCTGAATAGGAATTGGAGGTCACGCCAGATTGTGTTGCAGTGCAGTGAAGTGGACTAGAAAGAGGCCACCCACCTCATTTGCACTTGCGACTTACAGTAATCGGTGCTTGAATGTCAGTGCGTGGTGATAAAAGGCTAATTTACGAACCCCCCCATGCTGCGCGCACCCTCTTTCTGCACGTGTGGTGGAGATCATTGTCTGTAAGATTACCCACGGTACGGAGGCCTCTGGTAGCCTGAGACTTCACGTTATTTTTACATCTTTTTTTTTTTTTTTCTAATTTAATCTTGTATGCTCCAGTTGAGCTACATTAGTGGATTAGAATACAGTATGATCTTAGGAGAATTCCGGCACAATAGATAGATAGTTGGATGGACGGACAGACAGATGCAAGTTTAAAGCACAAGAGGATTTGCATATTTAGTTCTGCTTTACAGGCTCCTTTAGAGAGTGGGATTAATGATCTGCTAAATTATCACAGTTGAGTCTTCAGCATTAGTGTGAATGCGTATCTTGCTAGAGCTAGTTTTACAACTTTTCCAGAGACGTTTACAAATCTTACGGGGAGGAGGGGGTGGGTGGGATCTGGTTGTTGATAAAGCAGCTGGTGACTGAAGGAGAAAGAAGAGAAATCAGAAAATTGTCCCTTTTCTGGCACGTCTCAGAGCCTTTCCATCACCCAGTGCCTGCATTTACAGCGTGAGAAGGAAGAGTGGTCTCCAAGGACTGTTTGCTTTTTGAGTACCCAAGATGCTATGTTAAGCACTTACTGCAAGTTGGCTTAGAGGAATGTCTTCCAAAAGCATTTATTTGGAAAGGGAAAAACAGCTCATGAAGGCAAGTGAACTTCAGATGCCTGACACACCTTTTGGTCCCAGATTTTAAATCAGTGTGCTTTAGCAAGGTGCGCTGCAGTAGAGCTCGACTCTGACGCGGAGGATCTGGGGCAAATGCCACTACTGGCTGAGCCAGCACCAGCCTCATAAACTTCCCTTTGATCCAGCCATTAAAGGAAAGAACATTACTTGGCATATTTCTTGGTTACACGTATTGCATTCTTTGGTCCCATTAAATAATAATGAATAATAAATGGCATAGTTTGGAACAAAATTCTGCACAGCTCAGTAAGAGAAGAGGGCTAACATCATACCTTCAGCAACTCATAGAGGAAGATGTGAGTGCATTCTAGAGCCCTGTCTAGGGCTAGAGGTCTTAAAAAAGCAGGGAGTGGTTTCCATCCATCTAACTGTTACATAATGCCAGTTTTGACAAGGGTCAGTAGAAGAGAAAATACTCTCATACTGCAGTTAGGTAGGAAAATAGGGTGCTGGATGCTGAGATGACACTAGGTAGTCTTCCCACCATATCCAAGTTATATACTAGAGGTAATTCTTCACAAGAACAATGCAGGAACGTAGGCTATCCAATTTTATGAACCAAATTTATGCTCCAAGATTTATCCCACTTAAATTAAGGACTCAAGAACATAGTTGTTTTCGTTTCCCTATGCAGTACAGGGAAGGATACGGATCCTTCCATAGAGTGATTCAAGTTTTAATTGAGCCAAGAGGCATTTATTTACATCCACTGTCTGCAGGCAACCCAGCTTCTTTATGTCAGTCTTGGTGTGTTCACTCCTTTCCTCTCTGAGTTTAGTGCGATACCCAGAGCAGGTATTAATATAATACCCAAGAGACCTGCAAGTGCCGGAGAAGGAACATCTTTGTGAGAAACAGATTATCGTTCTTGGCACACCAGAGCCTGAGCCATCCCCTGAAGGCGGCAGGAGCCTCTCCAGCCTCTTCAGGCCAGCTCTGGGTGAGCAGGCTGGGCAGCCGGTCCCAGCTGGCCGGCGGCAGACGAGCACCAAACACTTGCCCCTTCTCTCCCTTCCGCTGTGAATGCCCTAGCTGCACCCAGCTCGTCTGACCCTGTCCTTTTTGGCTTAACGGGGGGCTAATACAGGGACGTGTTCAGTGCAGTATGGCAGTTCGACATTGCAGAGATGAACGTTAGCTGGGCACGTAACGAGACTCAAAATCCAAATCTCTTCCTGAGGGTGCAAAATGTGCTGTTTTAGAAGGTAGACGTGGAGTGTGCTGCAGTTCATAAGGACAGAAGTAATTCAGGAGTAAAAAGCTAAATATTTTTTGTCATTGTTTTTTCCATTTTCTTTTAAATTCTCTCTAATGCTGTCTTTCTCTTTCGTATTTTTTTTGGCTTTGATTTGCTTGTTTTACTTTTTTCCCTTTAACCCCCTTCCTTCACACAACAGTCCCTTTCTACGTTTCCTTTTCCTCTCCCTGCCCTCTGCCCAAGCTGATACCCTGCAATACCTTGCACAGCTCTCCTTGTTCCTTGGCGGTCCCGCTGTCCCCCTCGCGGTCTTGTCCTGCTGCAGCTCAGGAAGGATGCATCCCTGTCAAGAAGGATGCCTTCACATCTATTGGAGCTCTGCAACAGATTTCCCTTCACCTCATGTTTGAGCAGGACATTTTTACCATTTTCCCAGGTAGTTCATGGCCAGTTGCTGGGCTTTGTTTGGTGTTGTTAATTATTTGGGGGTTTTTGTTTGTTTGTTTTTTAACATCCTGCCACCCCAGGGCACCACTGCGTGTGAAACTTTGCACCCACAAATTAAGCAGACCGGTCCCTTGTCTAAAAAAACGCAGTCTGAAACAGCAGAGGGCTGTTCCACGAGGTTGTGTTGGCTCCCCCTCAGCCGGCCTGGCCTCTGGGCACAGCAGACGAAGGAGATGGATCCCTGTCTCTGGAAATGGCTATAAGGCACTTCGTGAGAGGGTTCAGAGATCTGTGGTTGGAGCTCTTATTTTTTCTTATGCTTTCACTCTTTTGCTGTCTTTCAGTGCACATACCAACCATCTCTGTCTCCTTTTTTTTAAGTTTTGATTTCACACACCCGTTTCTCTGTTTCCCTTTTAATCATTCCTCCTTTTGACCCCGTGCTTTCTCTCCGGCCCAGTGTTTGCTCTCGCTGCTGAAAGGCTTTGCAGTCCTTGTGCTCGGCCCCGGTTTCATGCCCCTCAGGGTGCCCCACGGCCAGCGGCCTCTTCGCCCCTCGCCCCTCTCCTCACTCGCCGGCCTTGCCCGGCCTAACTCCCACATGCCCACCGAGCAGCGCCTGGCAGCAAATGCTGAACAAAAATCAAGAGTCACCCCGAATGCCCCCGCCAGCAGAAGTGTTTCCTTCACCCCAGGGGCTGGCTGGTGTTAAAAAAAAAACCCGAGGGGACCCCTGGCAGCTCCAGGCAAGCGCCCCGTAACAGCCGCACGCGCTGTCCCGGGGTAAAGCTATCTAAGCCAAAGTTCAGGTGAAGGGCAGCGGCGTAGCCAGAAAGTCATGTGGCTCTCATGTTGGTTAGTATGTCACTTTGAACAGCTCTTATCTGATATTATTATGACTAACCCAGTGCTGACAGCATGGAACAGATTACAGGAGCCATGTGATGATTATTTAAGGCATCACTGGGTATAACGTGCGTCTGACATTAACCCCTTCGGCCCGGGCTGACTGGGTTTGTAAATGACGCCCGCGGAAGGTGCCCTGCTGAGGGCTGAGCTTACCTTGCTTTCCACGTTCCAGACAAGACTATTTTTTTAATCATTCAGCTGTTTTAACCTGGCCCTACAGGTCAGAGCAGATTTGTGGGCTATGACTGCTCTTTTATTCTCTTAGATTTCCTTTCTCCTTTTCTTTTTAAAAAAAGTATTAAAGTATCAGTGGTGACAGCTGCACATATTTTGTATTTCTTGTGGCAGCACGTGCCAATAAAATTCAGAAGCCTTTTTGTTTTGTTATGGTTGATCTTTAAAGTTATTGAGAGCGGCACTGAAGTCATAGCTGGCAAAATAGACTTCACTGTTCTGCATAAATGTCAGAAGCGAGAAGGCGATACTTTCCAAGAGGTAACGATTTACACATTGAACAGGAATGCAAGGCGAGCACACATATTGTACCCTTTAAACAGGCTGACACCTGCACAGGGCATTTCAAAAAACAATGCCGAAAACGCGGCGTTATGTAAAGCGCGATAGCGGCGGTGGCGGTTGGACTGTTCTGGCAGGTGTGTGAAACGCAGCGCGCCGCGGCGGCGGCCCGAGCAGCCGGCGCATGGTGGTGGTATCTGCCCGTGGGGTATCCGTCAGGTAACTTCAGAGGTGTGAGGAATTCAAGCTCCGCTCCTGGAAACGCGTCACATGAGTAACTTTACTCGTGTGAGTAATCCTGCTCGCCGCTCCCGGGGCCGCTGGCAAAGGCGCCCGGGGCTCGCGTTACCCCCGGCACCACCGCAGCTAAAGGTGAAGCGCCTGCAGGATAAGGGCCGGCTCGCTTCCCCAAAGCACGTGTGGCCGCGTGGGGAGGTGTGTGCGTAGGGTGTCTGGCAGGAACAGGCCACGCAGGGTGAATAAACTGGCATACCTTTAGTCTCGCCTGTGCCGGGCGGTTTGAAGCATCCCCTCCCCTCGGCTGAGTGTGTCTGCAGCGTGATTTCATCTCCTGCCAGCACCCGGACCGGCTGGGTCTGAGGCTAAACATGAGGGATTTTGTGTCGGGAGGGAGGGGGAAGAGCCTGCAAGAAGCACTGGAGGCCTTGAGAAAGTTTAGGCACTCGGATCAGCTTTCCTGTGTGCAACTGGGAAATGCTGGAGTGTGAAATCAGCATTATCAGGCGTGTTAAAGCCTTTCCCTGGGTGGCTGAAGCCGGTGGATGTTGTGCCACTGGTGTGTTGGGAAGTGGAAAAAAGCCCAAAAGAAAGATGTTGTATGATGGAGAATTCCTGCCCCTTCTCTGACCCTTTCTGTGCTACTGTATTTCTCTTCCTCTTATGGCTGCAAAGCCCCAGTCTCAAAAAAAAAAAAAAAAAAGCAAAAAAGCAAAGAAAGAAAGCAAGAAAGAAAGAAAAAAGAAAAGGGAGAAAGGTTGAGAAAGGAAGTCTGGAGCAGGAAACCTGCAGTTAATATATTAACTCCTCCCTCCATTTTAAACTCCTGGCCAACCCTATCTGCAATCGGAAGGATTAAGGACTACAAAATATGGTTGAGACTAATTACAAGCGAGACTCAAAAGGCCCGGAAGGTTTTGGAAAGGGGCTCAAAAATCCCTCAGAAGGGGCCTTAGCACTCTTTGTTCAAATTATTAAAAAAAAAAAAAAAAAAAAGGAACAATAGAGAAACAAAAAAAAAAAGAAACCTTGGTTCTACAATAGCAACAGCATGCGTGCAAGTGAGTGTCTTGGAAAAAAGCAGCCTTGTGAGATCGGTATCACTTCCTGGGGGGAAGGCTGTGAGACTGCAAGGATGTCCCTGCTGAGGTGGGACTTTAATTCCCCTTCCAGCAAAGCTGCAAAAGGCAAAACCACAGGGGTAGGAAAGGAGAAGTGCTAGTCCAACTGCATAATAGTAGTAGTAATAGTAATTGTAGTGATTCATTGTGAGTTTTGGTGGGCACTTGAGCTCGGTTCTCAATGCACTCAGTAACTGTAGTCAATTCATCCTGCATATGTGTATCATCGCTGCTCCATCTGTAAAACATGAATGATACATTGCTAATGTGCAGATCTGTGATGAGCTTAGATCATTAATATTTTGCATTGCTTGGAGATCCTTGATTAGAAAGTGCACAGAAGGCTAAAACATTACTTTCTTCTTTTCTTGAGCTGAATTACTCATGTTCTGAAAAACCTATTTTCTGCAGAGGGTTTATGAAATGTTTGTCCTAATGCTCATTTATCGTGAGTGGCACTGATGGAATGTGTTCTGGTGTGAAGCAGATGTATCTGTTTAATAGTTTACTTTGATGGCTCCTTTAAGAGGTTTCATAATCTTTATATTTCACCATTGAGTTTGGAGTTTTATGCTCCTTTAACAGGTGTATTACCTTGATCTGATGTTTTCATTTTAAACTATTGACTTATGAGCACATGGCCTGCAGGGATTGATGTGCAGCAAATTGATTCTTTTTTAAAGATTTATTCTTATATTCTCTTTTTATTTAGTGTAGGAGTTCACTAGAAAACATAAATGCTTGATAATCGTTAGTAAAAGTGAAAGTGCCCCACAATGAAAACCTTCATTTCCCTTAGTTTAGAAACACAGCTGTAAGAATAGGAACACACTTAGAAAAATCCAATCTAAAATCAGACAGAGGTTAGTTTTCTGAGTGAACATTTAACAAAAACAGCTTTTTACACATTTCTTTGCCACTCACAGCCACTATTGTTTTTGTGCTCTTTTATTGCTCAAAGGGTTCAGGCTATTTGAAAAGGATGTGTACAAAGATTACCTTAAAATGACTCATTGTAAAAGCTCCCTACCTGATGGATTTGTACTATCAGAACCAACATCCATTTTACCAGAATCCACTAAAAACGCTCAATCTGTCCAGCATGTGAGAAAGAATGCAGCAGCATAGTCCTGCCATGAAAATAGCTTGTGTAATCAGCGGAATATAAATGGCAACAGCATCTTGTACTCCCTTTTATGATGGTGGAAAGAGCAGGAATTCAGTGGGCAGCCATATGACCAGGTCCTGCATGACTGAGAAGCTCCCATTTTTGCATTGTGCTGTAGCACAGCACCTCGTGTATCCAGGAGGAGGTAAATTGTTCCCATGCCTTGTGACCAGACTCTGTCTGAAGGAAGAAGCAGAATAAAGGGCCATTATTTTAGCAAAGGCATTAGAAACCTGTGCAACTGCTGGATGCATTAATTAACAAAATATTTTCTCATAATGGCTAGCATCCTTCTGAAAATAGGAGTGGGGAAGCTGCTTGAAATAAAAAACTGCATATATGTCTGAGTAGCTTATAGTTTTAAAGCACTGCCTATGCAGACAGGAGAGACAAGGGCATGGCAATTACTGGAGGTTTAATACAAGGATAAATTTAAAGCAAGTTTATCTCACGTGTGAGCCTCCTACATGATTTCTGTGTTGATGCCAATATGGTTGGTGCCGTTGGTTACAGCCCGGTTGGAGTCCAGTCTACGTTGTTGTATGAAAAAAGTGTGAATGGGTCTGGTCAGTCCTCTCTGAATGATAATCCACATCATAAAGCTACTGTAAATGATTCAGCATGGTTTAGTATTATTTTCAGCCAGTGCCCAGGAGAGGCCAGGACTGAGCTAGCATTAAGAATGAATTGTCCATGCTTCCCGCTCTTGTATAACTGCGGGTTCAGGTCACAGAGAAGTACAATAGGAAATGAGTGCTGCCTCCTTCTGCTATGTAGAATACTTGTCTTCCATAAGCAAAGGTTGTGAACCAGGATGGAGGGATCTGGACTAGGGCTATAAATGCATTCTGTTTTCAGAAAGCACCGTAGGGCTTCCCAGAGAAACCGAGTTACAATTCTGCTTGTTGCCAGCACTTTTAGGAAAGCTGCTAAATACCCTCAATTTTTACAGTAACTAGGGACATTTCCCCCATTTTTTTTGGTAAGTGGCTGGCATATTGAGTTTGCGTCTTTTATTTCTAAACGGATTGAATGTGTTAATTTAAAGCCAGCATTTCAGTTGCAAACAGGTTAGTCCTGCAGTTGGTGGCCTTTGGGATTTTTGCCAGTTCTTCTTTGAACTCTTAGTAAGGCTTCTTTGCGACATTAATTTTTTAAGTTGTTTTTTGAGGTCTGACTAAATTGCCATGTTTATCTATTGTCATCCTCAAAAGGGTCTGAATAAGTTACTGATATAGATGCCTAGGTAATTCTAATGTGATTGTAAAAGGCTACGATAAGGCATACTGGGATGCAGGACTTTAGGAAGGGACAAACCAGAAGGAGAGAGAAAATTCACAAAAAGCAGAATTTGTACTTCCTAATTATCTAAACTCTGCTTTTTTAGCAGCTCCATTTAGGCTGGAGTGATAGCTGTATGATTACTCCATTTCATTGAGAAACAAACATGAATATTGTGGAGTTTTACTTACGTGCAACTGAAAACATAAAGCAGAGCTCTGTGTACTTCAGACTTGGCTAGTGAGCCCAGCCAAGAAGAGATGGAAACTCTGCCAAGCGCTTTTTCAATGAAGAGTTTTCTTGAAGTTTTAGGCAGGGAAGATCAGAGCATTGCAGACAAAGTTGCTGACTCCTCCTCAAGGCACTACTCTTTTCCCTGTGTTTGGGACCATCCTGCAATGTGGGCTGGGCTTCTGGCAAAGCCAGGCTGAGTTCAGTGGCTGTGAGTGCTGCCTGCACGCAGGGACCAGTTGACTTGGAACTGATATTCAGCAAAATCTGTTGAATTTTGTTGTTGTGTTTTTAGGAGTTTTGAAACTTTGATGTTCTGCATTGTTGCGAACGGATGATTTCAGTTCTGAGGTGGTAGGAAGTTCCAGCTGGAAAGCTCGCTGGTACTGGTGTTCATTTCGCTGTCTCGTGATGGAGCTTATGCTACCAGCTATAACGTCGTGGTAGTGCACGTCCCATACTTGCCTCACCGAAATGTCAGTATCTTTTCTTTTTTATTCTTTTTTTCTTTTTTACTAATTATATTGTCCTTCCAAGTAAGAATGTACTCCTGCACTTACAGACTGTTCTCTGCTTTAGGACAGTACAATCCCATTATTTCAGAGGGGACTGTGCCCTAAAAGAGTAGAAAAAAAAAACATTTATTTCTGGTTTGGGTCTTTTTTTGCACTTCTATATATAAAGAAATGCCATGAAAAGCCCATAGAGATGGAGTTCATTATGTTAATCCCATCTCTAAAAATGCTCCCGTGCTTAGGGCCTTTGTTGTTAATGAAATGTCAGACGGTGGCACGTACAGCATGTTGTTCAGACTTCAAAATGCCGCAGCTGTACGACCGTGATGTGTTTTCTACACAAGAGCTGAGAAATATGGGAGGGATTAACATTGGGTGCAAGCCCAAGCATTAATACTGAAAACTAAAGCAAAAAACCTTACAAAGAGTTTTCTTCAGCGCATTTGTAAATATTGGTTGTCATTTGTCATACTTGGAAAGGGCTCTGTTCGCACCTCGCATTCGGTGTCCTCTAGTTTACTCGGGAAAGGCAGCGTGCTAGTTTGCTTTCTCCAAGGGGCGATATCTTTCGAAGGGTTATTGCCAATGTGCAGCCTAATAATTTCAAAGAAGGGCAAAATCTAAAAAATTGGGACCTTTAGGTGCCATAACATAGTTACAGCCATTAATTTATCGTGCTTTTGATAATACGGGGCCAGGTAAAATACCAGAAAGAAAGTTGCCCTTTTAATACCAAGAAAGGGGATTTTTCTTCAGCACTGACTTGCTCACGAAATTGTGGATTTTTTACTGTAAAAGACCCAATGCTTGTTTAGCTCAACTCTGACCGGTTTGGAGGGGTCCCTGCCTGTTGTGGGCATGCCTGGCTCCAAGAAAGAAAGCCAAGTGCATTTCTAGTATGACCCTCACAGAAAGTATACTGTTACTATCCTGCAGATGTCATTTATAGGTGCAGCATGGAGACAGGGACTAAATGACAGCACCATTTTTCCCTCTCCTAAGCCCTAAAACAGGAGCCTTTGAGAGAGCCTGGACGTGGGCTCTGGATGACAGTGACTGTGAGCTGGGAAGCTACTCCTACCCTAGCTTCAAAGGAAACATTTTCCTATTTGTGCTGCAGGTACGTCACCAGCTCCTCTTTTCACACACCGCTTGCATGGTGCTAACCACCTGTCTGCGTTAACACCAGGTCTAGGTTACAGGCAGCTTCTACTGATTTTCAGTAAAAACTACATATATTGGAAGAAGGCCTGGCCATGTGATGCTAGATGTAAAACTTTTAAGAACAGTGATTTAATTTAGGACAGAAGGAAGAGGGAGGAGGAAGAGGTGGCCGTTTCAGGTCACGTAGGAAGCCCCAGCCTAATCCATGACCACAGCATCGTCATCTCCATGCAGTTTTCAAACTGATTCCACTGGCTGGATGTCAGGCATATTGCTATTCTTATTCTTATACATACTTTTATTATATATACATGTGATTTCCTGTAGTCTTCCCACTATACTTGACTGGGTCAAGTGCAGACGGCTTTGCAGGGAAGCCTTCGATGTGTGCCCTGGGCACAGGGGGCATGCGCTTCGCTCTGCAGCTCCATCCACTTCTCCCTGGAGTAGCTTCGTTAGGTTTCATGTAATTACGGTTGATGTCTCGCAGAAAATATTACGTGTTATGTTTTATGTTCCTTTTTGACACCCTGCGATAAGGTTTCTTTCAGCAAATCACCGTGCGCAAAATGTGGAAAGATTGCAGCTGGAAAATTAATTTCATTTGTATTTAGCCAGGTGTGGGTATTAAGAGACAGCCAAAATCTGGCATGATAAATCCTCTTCCGGAAAAAAAAAAAAAAAAAAAAAGTTAGTATCTGCATTCTGGGTTTCTCCTGTCTTCCAGACTCTTATTTTGTTGTTTCACTGAACATGCTGGTGCTGCCAGGTTCCTTGCAGCCGTTCTCGTTTTGTCTGCTGCTTGTTCGTGTGCTGATTCAGTAGCTACAGTAACATCCCTTCCCTCCCTCCTTGCCCCTTCCCTTCCCTTCCCTTCCCTTCCCTTCCCTTCCCTTCCCTTCCCTTCCCTTCCCTTCCCTTCCCTTCCCTTCCCTTCCCTTCCCTTCCCTTCCCTTCCCTTCCCTTCCCTTCCCTTCCCTTCCCTTCCCTTCCCTTCCCTTCCCTTCCCTTCCCTTCCCTTCCCTTCCCTTCCCTTCCCTTCCCTTCCCTTCCCTTCCCTTCCCTTCCCTTCCCTTCCCTTCCCTTCCCTCTCTCCTTCCTTCTTCTCTTTCTCTAAAATGGGGGCAGACAACCTGAGAAATAGTCTCACCAGCACATAAAAAGGCAACCAGCTCTGCATGTAGTGATTCAGCAACAAAACTCTTTTATCAAAACTCATTTTTATCTATGTGGGGCATTTTATGTGTAATACCAGCAGAGATGCTCTCTTTCTGCGGGGTTTCTGGATGTTGCACGTAGCTCCAAAACACCCTGCGTCTTTGGAAAAGGCCTCGTTCACTTGGAAGAGGATCTGGCTTTGGCACGGGGTGCCGGGGCTGTTGTCAGGGCTCGGGGCTGTGGCATGGTCTGCTGGGCTAAGTTAGGCAGCGGCGCGGGACTTTCTAAGAGTAGGTATGGGGATGAAGAGGTGCTACTTTTGCACAGAGCCCTTGTGACTCTTCTGACATTTCTACTTGGAAGAATCCCCTTTTTAAGGGCGAGAAATAGTTCAGTTTGTCTGCTTGGCCCTCAGCGATATGTTCCTACCTCGCACTAATGCCAGTTGTATCAGATCGTTCTAATTATAAATGTGACAGCTCTGAGAATTTTAAAATCCTGTTTGGTTGTGTTTTTTTTTTTCATGCGATATGTTGCAACTCCAGAACAGAAAAGTTGCTGTTAGACTTAAGCAGGTTATAAGGCAGGGCTTTAGCCACAAAACCACCTAGTCCGCGCCTGGATTGGAGCCAGGGAGTACATCTGCTCTGTATCTCGAAGAGAAAAACGAAAGTGTCCTGTGCTGCGAGATTGGTATCAGCGGGATCCCCTGTTTCCAGCCATGCACATTTGCTCTAAGTCATGAAATTAATTAATGGAGAATTTCTCTTGCAAAATAGAGCAGCAGTTGTGATTTACGTGACTTCTGCGCATTTGCAACTATTTTTCCCCCTATGGCTAGAGCCATATCAACCCATTTCGTTCTGACAAACGAACCAACACGCGTGTATCGAGCAGAGATTTCGGGGACCCAGTCCCTTGCCGGTCCCTCCCTCCTGTTTCTGCCTGCACCCCGACAGGGATGCCCCCCTCGCTGGGCTGTCTCTGGGCTGCTGAACCCCCCCGGTCACGCAGTGAATCAGCACTTCTGGCAGCCTCGTCCCTCCGTGCTGCGGCGCCCGGACCACTGCTCGCTGCCCCCGAGCGGGGACGCGGCCCTCGAGGCAGGACTTTTCTGGCAGTTTTTTGAAATAGGGGAGAGCGGATCCGAAAGTCGCGCTGGCTTTGGCTTCGTCTGGTCGGGGAGGCTTTTCGCTGGCAGCGAAGCAGGAGATATTTGCAGCCTCATTTCCAGCACCGTGTGGGCATTCCGATAGTTTATAATAATAGGTGCAATGAATACACTAAGGAATAAAAGAAATATAAACCAGACATGCTGCACATGCATTCGCTGATCTTTGCAAATTTTGTAAACCTCTCTAAAGTAACTGCAAAAAAAAAAACAAACAAACAAGACTCCTGTAAACATGGGCTCTCTCCCCTCTCCCAGCTTGTTTGCAAATCCTTTTGTAGGTCGTGTTACCTGAAAAAGAAAGGGAGAGAATAGATTTCTTGTGTTTATTTCATCGCAGGGAAGATTTTCAAAACCAGAAAGGCCTCTCGCTCCGGGTAACCCCCCTGGAAGCTGCTTAGTTTCTTCCTGTGCCTTTGGAAATCTCCCTCAAATTATTTATATCTTCCCTGGTGTGGCAATGCAGAGCGAGGGGGTGTTTATAGACCCTCTACGTGGAATGAATAATACTGGAAACCACAACTAATCTCATTGAGCTGTTTGGTGAATAAGGTGTTATTGAATTAAAGGCTCACAGCGTGGCCCACAGGAAAGGCTAAGTCCTGCTCCCACTGGAATCTGTGGTAAGACTGTTGTTAATAGGGTTGGGAACGGCAGGATCAGGCTCTGCGTTTTGCTTCGAATGCATTTTTGTTAAATAGTTAGAGAAATTAAAATAGTTTGCTTCCAAAAGAGAAGATTTCTCATAACCAGAACCATAGCAATACACAGCAAGACTCAGGTCCTGAACTGTGGCTTTTTCTCTGTTTGTATTCAGATCTGAGCTCAAGTCTCTGCTCAAATCCTTTGTGTGTTTTCCTAAGTGGTTCTGTAGGCATTGTTTTCCTTAACTTCCATCGATTTAAAGAGTTAAATAACTGAAGGAACTGGAACCATCTAGTATTGCTCCTCTTCATCAGATAATTGGCGCTTTGCAGGCCTAATATGCAATATGTTGATTACTGCTTTTGTTATATTAAGGAGTTTATTTTTACCGTACGCCAAACCTGCTGCAGATCAGTCTCCTGCGCGCAGTTCATTAGATGTCTTGGATGAGGTTTTCAAAGTGATGTCAACCTTGCCTCTACTTGAGCAACGAGTCCCGCAGATCACGATACAGTGCATGCATGTGATGTCCGTCGTCTTGAGCGAGGGAGATTCTGGGGACCTCCAGAGTTCAAAACATGAGCTCCTGGGGCTGGCTCCGAGCCCCGGTGTTGAACAGACCGTCCCCTTCTGTAGGCGAGGCGTAGAGCACCCTACAACACGCATGCCCTGGCCAGCGGATCGCCGCCCGTCGCGGGCTCTGCCGTGCAGCGAGCGGTGGGGAATGCTGCCTGTAGGTGTTGGCCCCCAGAGGTGTGTGCGCAGATGAACCAAGTCTGTATTTTCAAAAGTGATCCATTGTCTTGGGGATTAATGTGAAACTCGATCAGCCGGTTACTGTCTG
Organism: Anser anser; assembly: GCF_964211835.1. NCBI lineage: Eukaryota > Metazoa > Chordata > Aves > Anseriformes > Anatidae > Anser > Anser anser. The sequence continues at coordinate 60,234,440 of NC_139724.1, forward strand.
CAACCGTATACCCTGTGAATGCCCCGAGTATTCCGCATCCAGCGGCGTGGGTTTGTGCTGTTGAAGGTGGTGGTGGTGGAGAGGATTATCTTATTTTTCTGTTTACTTTATTAAGCCAATTAGAAATGTTCTAGACTAGGAGGCGTTTTTTCAGGTCTTATGATCCCATTAGTTAAACAATGGAGGGGTAAGTGAAGAAAGAAAACAGGCTACAGGAGAAGCTGTGTAAATAAGATAAAATAACTAACTTTCGGTCTGGTAGCATCTCGCTGAGCGGTCTGATTATTGACTGCCCAGCCAGTTCTGCTGATACGACCATCATAAATTCATCTCTGCTGCTCTTTTACTGATGCTAATGCCAAAGAACCAGAGGAGCTCTAGGAAAGGAGAGCTGGATTCAGTTCTGGTTCATGAATCACGTATTGAATTGTCAGGAAAGGAACAAATTCTGCCCCAATTGCCTCTATAACTATGATAGGTTGTACTCGTGTGTCTCAGGGCAGAATATGGTCTGAAATGAAATAGATGAGGTCAAAATCTGTTTTCATTGATCACAGAGAAGGCAGTGAAGCTGTAGAGGCAAAAGTGACAGCAAAATATTGTCAGCAAGGCCATTCCTCTTGCCAGTGATGCATCATGGCAGAAAGAAGGCTGCTTGATTTTCCACTTTCATGATGGGTTAGGAGGGTGGATAAAAAAAATAATCTTTCCATAAGCAAGCGAACTGAACTGAAAGTAAGACATAATGATTGACACGGAATTGCAAGCTGCCATTTATATGGAGTCTTTCTGCGTGAGAAGAAAAAAACAATTGAGGGGCATTTTGTTTCTGTTGGGGGAGACGTTTATTTATTTGTTTGTTTGCTTATATTGTGAGGGCCTTGCAAAAGGGAGACGAGAAATGTGATTCCATGAATAATCTTCCTTTATTCCATCATATATCCTGCAGCCCATTCCGTAAAGGTGACAATAATAAAAAAGCAAGGGACGCAATATGAGAAACAACTTTCTGTTAGGGAGGATGGCTTTATAGAATAGATACTGAAGCAGCAAAGAGCTGAAAGTGGTTTCTGAGAAGTGTTGACCTCCTTTCGTGCCACTTACTGTGAATTAAAGCTGTGAGTGAGAACTAGTTTGGGCATGTGGTACAGCACTTACAGCAACTGCTGCCAAGGAACAAGATTTGTGTTTCTAAGGAAATGCAACAAAAGAAAATGGTTTAAGAGGCAGTGGCTGTCACTGTGTAAAAAGAAAAAAAAAAAAAAGCATCCGTATACAGATAGGAAAGTAAGGCTGAGGTGGGTTATTTTATACACGGGTTAGTGTATGTGTGAATTCTAGCAATGTGAGCTTCAAAATCAAACAACTGTGGGTTGTGGAGGGTGTAGCATATCTCACACTGTTAAGAGTTTACAAAGTCAAGCTAGCTAAAATCGGTTGTGACCTGCTCGGTGCATGTGATTGACTTGTTTGTCATTCTTTCATTCTTACGGGCATTATTTTTAACAGCGACGTGCTGTAGGTTAAGAGATACATTTAAAGCAAGGAAACTTGGGTTTTGTGGCTTCTTGGCACTCCTTTCTCAGCAAACCAAAAGGCAAAAAAAAAAAACTCCAGCACTTCTGAACCAACGCTGGCAAACAGTATCACTTACCCTTACCTTTAGGGTTATAAATATCTTAGGACATGACATCCACTCACTTATTTGTAGCAAAGATGTTATGAGAATTGTTCATGCACTGAAGTTTCATTAAGGGATGAAAACCATAGCAAAACACCGAGCAAAAAATATTGCTATATTTATACGGCGTCTTAACTCCTTTTTTCTTCCCCCCCCTCCTCGGTTGGAAAGGGAACCACCTGTCTCCTTTGGTGGTGTCAGGCTGCTCCCTTGAGACTCGGGGCTGTTGGAAGGCACGTGATACTGTACATATTTACACCCAGCCCCTGTCTGATTGAGACTGGGCTACGAGACCCGTGAGTTCACAAGTTTCTTCATCATACTCTCATGCATTAAACATGTGTTTGAACTCTGGCTTGAAAGCCGTGTGATCTTATGATAGACATATTTATGTAATAGTTAAATGAATGATCATGTGCTATCCAGCTCCTTTTCCATGCAAATGCAGAGGAAATTGAATATTATAATATTTCAGTGAGATATCCTCAATAACAAATTACTGTTTAAAATAACCAATATTTGTATGTATATCAATTGCCTAGCAGTTATTTTCGTCTGCTATTTGCATGATATGGAAAAGACTTTTTCTAGCAAACGTTTTAAGCTACTTGGTGCTGCTTTCCTTTTGGAGTGATCACAAGGGTGCACATTTAGGGATGTATTTTCCATCTGTTTTTTTGAAGCTGGCAAAGCACGCAATTTGGAATAGAACAGAAGAAGTCTGAAAGTACCCAGTTTTGAACAAGTCTCTGTTTGAGCCATTCTAGGAATTCTTACTCTCTAGCAGTTTGCGGAAACGGAGGACTGTACCGTGCCTTTGGGTGCAATAAATAGACAGCCATGGCTCAAGGCCGGGGGCAGCCCTGTGGGAATGCCCAGGGGCACAGAAGGGCCTGGGGGCGGCAGCGCAGACAGGCCACAGGCTTGCTCAGGTGTCCCTGTGGTGTCCGAACACCTCCGTAAGCCAAAGCTGAGCTTTGCCACAGCCGTGTGCCCCACGGCTGGGGCCTGAGCTTTGACCCGGAGCAGAGCAGTGGGTGCTCCTCCTCAAGGCTGTGCATTTCGCTCTGCTCAGCCAGAAGTATCTCCTCTGCTCCTCAAGTCGGCTCACTGTTTTTTGGGGACTGCTTGCTGCTTGTGATGAATAAGGATGACAGAACCCAGCCCTGTCGCTGTGGCAGTGGTTGGGTCAGCCTGGCCTGGCTCACTGCAGTGGTTTATTGAAGGTGGGAACTGTGGAAGCAGCAAAATGTTCAGGGACACTAGTGGGCATGAGGGTCAACAGGGCTGCAAGCAGCTGGATAAAGAAGACTCCAAGAACTTCAAACTGCCCCCGAAACTTGCTGTGGGACCTTCCTAACTATGGGAGGTGCGGTAGGTTTTGAAACTTTGGGTTAGTAACGTGCCTGAGGTCTCAGGTTTCCTTAATTCAGCCCCGAGAATGAACTGTGTTTCTTTTTGTCGTGGTCTACAGCAGGATGGCCATGGCACGGCTGTTGAGCTGCTTACATCTCTGAGCAGTTCAGGTGTAATTGCTGGGCTGTGGCGATGCCTTCTCACTAGCAAGTGGATTTTGTGGGGGGCTGGGAGCTGATAGGTTGCAGTGGAAAAAACATACCAGTGGGGGATGCTGAAGACAGCGCTCCTGGGGCACCATGGGACTTAGCTTTTTGCCAGTGCACTCCCGTCTCATGGTGGGACAGAGGGAACCATCAGCATCTCCAGACCCAAGGTCTCCTTCCTCTTGTTTCTGCGGGGACTGTGATATTTTTAGAGCAGCTCTTGGCTGTACATGACAGATATTTGAAATGGACATTGAAGGATAAGGAAAAGCTGGTCATCCCTATCCTGGAAACAGAGAAGTTACAACTAGAAAGGAATTCTTGGGTCATCTATTTCATCCTCATGTGCTAGCACCATTTTTTTGTATACTAAACCACTCAGTGTTGTAATGTATGATTGATATTAATTAGGTTTCTGCAAAGTATTGCACTCCTCAACTTGAACTGAACCAGAAATAAATATATTGCCATATATTTACATTTTATTAGTTGCAAAGAAGAATAGGATGAAGGCACCTATGTGAAATCCAAAGTATGAGCTTCAGATTGAATTAATGCCAGCAGTGCCTTGAGATTAATTTGGTTACTATGGGTACAGAATAAGAAATAGTATACCATAATGTAGCTATGTTTACTGATTCATTTCTGGCATTAAAAACTAAAGCCACATTATATATGCAACAACAGTCTTTTCTTCCTTGGAAGAAGAAGGTGGGTACATTTTAGTAATTAAAGTGAATGTTGCCCTCTGAAAAGTGCCAGTGCTCTACTGGAAGAAAAGCTGTGATTCTTGTACAGGGTCTGCCCCACCATAAGCAGCAGAGCTGCAATATACTGAACGAGAGCTTAAAAAAAAAGAGGGAGGGAGAGAGAGAAAATCCTACCACCTCGGGAAGCTTCTGGTCTTCCACAGCTTCTTGTTAAATCTCTCTTGTAAAGCGATAACATCTGGTTCATATACCATTCAACTGTGTTGGTCAAACGTCACTTTTCCAGCCTCGTGCTACGTGTATCTTATCAGTATGTAAGAGATGGAACAAGTTTTGCATCTTAAGATGTTGAAAGCCGGGTAATAATAAAATAATTCAATGGAAATACCATATATTCAGAAAGCAATTATTTTAAGGGGTTTCAGTTTTGACATGGCTAGATTAACTATGAAGCTTTTTTTTTTTTATACTTGCTGTCAAGAATGTTGTTAAATACTGATACCACCTCCTAAGAGAACAACTTTTAAATACCAAAATGAAAAGGATAAGCATTAAATATTTTGGTAGATATATTGTGCCATAATGTCTACTGCCTTGTTCTTAATACAAAGCACAGTAGGGCTTAATTAAAAAGTGATTGTACGATCTATCACGAACCTGCATTAGGGATATGGATGCCAAGAAAATTAAGTTGAATAGGTGGTGATAATGAAATCGATATTTTATTGAATAGTTTTTATTCCTATGCCTTTGTTTGCTATTCTTGCCTCCCTGTCAGCAGGTAAGACATTTTCCATACAAAATTCTTTGAAAGAACTCATTTAGTCTGTTGCTTCTTTGTTTCATTGTTTGATCAGCGTAAGTTATTTTGTTCATTTTTTGACAGAGCAAAAAGCCTTGATAAACTTTTGACTCTGTTGGAGCGGAGCTCGACAGTAAACAAGAACAAGTCCTTTCGAGCTTGTTGCCGGGAGTAGCTGGCTAATGACGGGTACAAGGGTGATTTTCTGTTGCATGTAAGCAAAAGTCACAGTCACTACAAGCCTCCAGGGCAGCCCACAGCCTGGTTTAGTACAGATTTCTCCTGTACCCACTCCTGGTGTGGCTTCAGAACCCGATAAGTAGAGTGTTTAGCAGTAGCAAACATGAAAATATATTCACTGGAGCATAAAACCCAGGGAAGAATACACACCATAAAAGCGAGTGTTCATATGGCCTGGGCCAGAATCACCCTTGTTACAACTTCATCAACTTAAATGCTATTGATTTTTCAGGTACCGCTGACCTGAAGTTGCTTGGATTGTGCTCAGGATGAATTTGACCTATGCTGTTAAGGCCAAGCAGAATCACAATTTAGAAAGTGCAATGCAAAGAAATAGCTACCGCATATTCCGCCGGGTTGTAACTCTACACCCGTCAATCAGGGCTCGGGGCACTGTTGGAGAGCCTCATCTTTAAATGGTTAGGAGTGTGTCCGCCAGCACTGTAGCAAACAATAAGACAAAAGAGCGCATTGTTCCCCTTCATATTTTAGGAGGGGTACGTTGTAAACAGACAGCTCGCTTTTCTGAGCAGAGCTCCTGGGCCAGCCAGCACAGCTGCATTTTCGCGTCCTCCCTTGTGAAGTTTGGTATCGCCAGTGTTTGTGGTAAACTCAAACAGCACTGCAAAAAGGGAAAGCTGCTCTTGATGATCTTGCTGCCTGTCCTGAATGAACGCGAATCACATACCGCAACGCGCTGTGCGTTGTGACTAGCGGCTCCTCTCGTACCTTGGTGTAGCACGCAACATGGGGCAACGTGCTCGCGGAGGAGGCAAGCACAGCACAAGGCTCTGAAAGCCATGAGAGGCACTGAAAGCTTGCATTTCTGGTATGCAGCAGTATAGATATTTGAAAGGTTAGGTTCTGTCTATTTTTAGGTAGCCTTCACGTTGGGACTGATCTAAAAATGAAGGTGACATAAAAATTGCACGTGTCTCTCCTGATTTGTCAGAGATTTTTGACAAAATGCATAAAAAAGATCGTTCTCTAAATCAGAGATATTTTTTTCTGAAGTAAAGCTGTGCCTCTTATTTAGAAGAGGAGCCTTTATATTTCTGATTAAAATGCCGGTACCGTCTATTTCACTCTCAGATCAGCATTTTCAGATTTTAGCAAAGTTAAAGAAATATGACTTTCCCACTTATTGTTTGGGAAGATTTATTCACTTGTGTAAATGAATTTTAAAAAATTGGCAAGGCCTTTTATCTCATATAAAATAAATCTGAAGATAAATGATCTTTTCCGCTAACATCACCTATCATTAAAGTGGCTAAATGAAAATCAAAATGCGTTGCTATTTAGCGCCTGCTCTCTTTTTACGGGAGATGAGATTGAACATGTTTACTGGGCAGGAATTGTCAGCAAGGCTTCGATTTATAGCATTGTCCGGGATACAAATTAACAACACACAAATTAACTACTGCCATGTGTTGCCCCACTCTACTTTAAATGTGGCAGCCCAGTCTCCCCAAAGCGTGTGTCTCTGGTTTGCTTTGCAAATGCCTATGCTGCCTTAAAGAAAATCTGCAAACAATGTGATATTGTATTGTAGTGAGCTGAAGCGCAAACATTTTTCCATGTCTTTGTAAGCAGGACTGCGTGTGAGAATGAAACAGCTGGAGGTCTACCTCCCAAAAACCCCAGGGGAGGTGTCACAGTCATTTCTCCATTGTATGTAATCTTGGTTTAATAAATTGGTAATAATATGATGATGAAGTGCTCTTTGGTGTTGGTTTGCTGGTTTTTCAAAGGTTTTTTTGCTTAGCAACTCTTAACATAAATTAAAATAATCTTCCATTCAGACAGTTTCCTATTTCTGCTTAGTTCTTTGTTCCTCAGAGAAGACGGGTAAGCCTGGAATGGACAGAAGGGAAAAGGTACGCTGCGGGGAGGTCTCTGTTTTAGTGGGAGTGCTGCACTAATGCCTTTGCTTAAATACATTGCCCTGCCTTGCCATTCTGCATGTGGAGTTGGACAGAGCAGAGACCACAAATAATGTTTAATTGTGTCAGATTGTCGGGGAATTTTACGACGGTAGAGATCCATCAGGGATAAACATGAAAGTAGCAAACTTGCCTTATCTGTTGATTGGCATAAAGTAATGAAAGTACAGCCATAGCTCTTTTGGAGAAGAGGTATGAATCTTCGCTGGTACCCACTTATAAAATAATGATGAGACTAACCAGTGCCCCAGGGCGAATGATGTTCGGCAAATACTAAATTTCTCAGGAGCAAAGATATCCAAAATGGTGATAGCAGATGCAATCTCAGCATTTCATCCCTGCTCCATTCACAGGGAAAAGCTGGGGAAGCCTGAGCAGTATCAAAAGGAAAACCAGAGGAAATGTGTGGGGGAGTTTCTGCTTTTAACTGTCCTGGCCTCATCTTCTCTGATAAGGTGTGATTCAAAGCCTCTCTAAACCCGTTTAAGAATTCCCATTCCCTTCCAAGGGATTTGGAGCAGTGACCAGTTCCAGCCCCTTCAACCCCCGTATTTTACTGAGTTTTCTTGTGCAGGTAGGTAGACAAGTGATCTGGATAAAATAATTAAACTAAACTAAATTAAATTAAAATAAAATAGTAATTCAGACCAAACCTTTGTATTGCTAGCATTTCTCCCATTCTGTTTCCTTACTGGTTTGTTTGGCCCTGAGTCAAAGGTGGAAGAACTGACAAATTTCTTGTCAAAAGCATTGCTAGCAGAGGGTCAGCCTCCGAAGGTTTACAGCTGCATTTGGTACAGCTAATAACCCCTGGGCTTATCTGCCTTTATTTCACTTCTCTGAATTGGGGATGGAGGCAGCATGACATCCCTTGCCATTTGTGCAACTTTTTTAGATTAATATTGCAGCTCCAAGAAAAATGAATAATTGGACTTTTGAGCACAGAGTGGAACCATGAAACCTATAGGGATTCCTCTAGCACTAGTCACTAGTTTGCATATTGCAAGTTAACTGCAATTCATGAAGACTTCTGGCTAAAAATAACCCCTGGGCTCAGTGTTGGCTGGCAGGAACCACTAGTTAAGAGGTCAAGCGAAGCTGATCCTTCAGGAGCATTGGCTGTTGCAGTGAGGTGACCCCATCTCATCTCCTCTTGGCCTGTCCTTGACTGACTTGGGAAAACGGGGCGCAGGGGCTGTGGGAAGCTGAGGCAGCAACATTTGCTGTGCTCCGGGGCTGCCCGAGGCCAAGCAGCCTGGTGCCCACCACGGTGCCAAGCGCTGGTACCCACCCACAGCCTGCTCCCTGGGAGCTCACCTTCCTTTGCAGTCCAGCGTGACCCAGAGAAAGGGTTACTTAAAGGGTTACTTGGCTCATGAGCACAGATTTCTCTTTCTTTTTTTTTTTTTCCTTTTGTTCTGAGTAATATCTTCATTTTATTTTGTTTGCCTGAGATTGTAGCAGAGTGTGTCTGTGGCCTGCGTTACTAAAACCCGATCAGATGACTACCATTCAGAATTATTTCCGCATTATACTTTGTTTTAATATGAAAAATGCCAAGAGCTAGGCCCAAGAAAAAAGGCTGACTCAGTTCCACTGAGCTCTGTCTGAAGAAAGTCTTATTTGAAGATGAGAGATGTGTTGGTAAGGCTGTCTGTCATCTCCAGTTTATTAAAAAAAATTGCTAGGAGGCACTAAAGCTGTCCACTGCCTTTCCCTCTGTTCCTTCACTCAAAGGTGCTTCATTCACATCGACTTTACCATAGCAGTTTTGTGTAAAACAAGATTTGATTTCAGAGTATTTAAAGGTTAGCGTCTCTCCAGTGCTGTGCTGCGGACTTGCGTGCGCTCCACTGCAGTCGCTTCCCCAGCCATTTTAGAGAAGGGATCGGAGATGTTACGAAAGTGGGTGAATTTCTTCTTCCTTCAAGCCCTCCACGAAGTGGAGCTGGCCAGGAGCGTGCTCTCCTGTCCCACGGCAGTCAGGACACCACGGCTCCCCTTCCAGCTGGGACATCTCAGCGGGATGGCAGCCTCACAAGTCACTTCGGAGAGCAGTTTAGATGGTATCTTTGGAGCAGCCTTGGCTCCCAGCAAATCGCTCCCGGGAGTCTTTCACCCTCCCTAGGGTATCGAGTCCCCGGTGATTGTTCCTGGGATTGTCCTGCAGATCCCTCTCAGAAAAAGTTAGTAAGAAATGAGATCGGTTTTAACAATGAACAAGTTGGGAAACGAGCTCCAGGGCAATACTTTGGATGCCCCAAGGGAAATGATGCAAGGTGGATGGTAATAGGGTTAACAGGAAGAATCCAGGTGGGGTTTTCCAGGGCCTTATGGAAACTTACAAATACAGGCTTTATACCTGAAGCTTTTACAAGCTCTGCCCTTGGTGGCTGGAGCTGGAGAAGACAATTGCCCATCCCCTGACGGGCTGCGTGAGCATCCAAGGTAGGCAGGGAGGGCTTCTGGTCTCTTTCCAGGACTCAAAAGAGGAAAAAAAGAACTTTGATTTCTCTTTTTCAAGGAAATCTCAGCAGTGAGGTGAGTAAAGGAGAGATGACCAAAACCTGCACCGGTCTGTAATTTTGGTGTGGTCCTGCCTGCAGGAGCAGGACGTGCCAATGTGCAAGGAGCTGCAAAAGAGGCACCTGTCTCCTTTGCTTGGCCGGGTGTCTGCCCTCAAACTGCACCAAAGCCTCCCCAGGAAACTGATGGGTTCTCACGGCTCCGTTTCTCAAACATATAGGGGCAATAAATTTACATGTAGATTCTCTTTTATAGATTAGTCTCTCTGGGAAACAGTAACACCCGAGTGAAAGACATTGTTCATGCTGCTTTTAACAGGCCTGACAAGCTGGATTTTCCTGCAAATCATACAAAATGTGGGTCCTGGAGAACATATGCTCCAAATGTTGGGGAAAACAAGTGATAAATGTACTTTTTATGTAATCAGCTCGAGTGCCTTTGCCTTTCTTGTTTTAGTAATGAGTAAGTGAAATATGCTCGTGAAGAGGGAAATGCTCAGGGAGGTATGAGAAGATTTAGGAAGATTTCTTTCAGCTGGTACCTATGTTCCTGCACTTCAGCACTCCTGAAGGTTTTACAAGCACTGAGTTACAAGGGGTTGCATGTGTGCAAGCCTGGTGACCGCTGATAATCAGCTGATCTGCAGGAAGAGTGAATATTCACAGTCAGGCCCACCCGCATGGGAACAGGCGAGCAATTTCCATTGGCATCCAGCACTGTTTATTTGAGCCCTCAGTATGTGGAGGCAGATGTGGCAAAATTCACCCTGGTGTCAGTAATGTCAGTAACGCATCACTGTTCGGAGAAAGTTATTTTGGACTCGGTAGTATACCGCTACTCAGACAGCGGCCCGTGGCCCAGAGCTCAGCCAGAAATTAATTTGGCCCCGATCTCTGGAGCCTTTCAGAGAGCTGGTACCGAGCACCGTCGTGGTTTCTCTCTGTAAAAAAAAATAAAAATAATAATAATAATAACTGCCCTAGCAAAGTTGGAGAGGGCACACTGCCTTATTCCATTGTAAACTGACTGCACCAATGAACCCAGAAGCTCAAGGAGTTTTTATGCTGGTCTACGCTACTGGCTGCATATTCTGGGTAAGATGGGCTGGATAAATAAGGAAAAGAAACTGACGAGGAAAAAAACCAAAACATAAAAAACAAATAGGATAGAAGTGGAACAGAGAGAACAGAATGGAAAACAAATACAGAAGGACTGTGGAAAAAATAAGAATAAAGTTGCACAGAAGGAAGATTTCTCATAAAAAATTAATAGGGTACATATACTTTATATAGAACACCATTCACACTAACACACCTTTGGAGTGCGGTTTGATCTTTTATATATACACAGTTGGCTTACCTTCTGCTATAAGGACGCTCGCAAGTGGAGGGTCGAGGGAAGGGGTTTCACTGGTTGGGGAGCTGGTTTGCAAACCTCTGCTTGTTGGACTTCAACACTGTTTTTTAATTCAAGTTAATCTGATTGCCCTTACTCCACTGGATATTAGCCAACTTTGCTGAAAATCAGCAAGCACCGTAGTCTGGAAGCAAAGGAGGAAACTTGGTCGGTGTTGTGACGAAGGGGCTCAGTTTTGGATTTCAAAATCAGGGGCTGGAAGGTTCTCTGAGATACCTAAGTTACAGGGAACAAAAATGACCACAATTGGAAAAAAGAAAAAAAAAAGTGGGTGAAAGAATAAGAGAAAGAGACAGAATGAATGCTGAATCCAGGAGAAAGGCAAGGACAGAGAGCTTAAAGACTTTGGTCCTTGAATCCTCTTCCCTGTCATTGCCAGGAGCCATACCTTGCAATCCTGTTAAAATATGGATCAGGATTTGGGAATCTGTGCCCCAGTGCAGCTGGAAGGCTCAGCAGTGCATTCGTGAATTATGTCCCTTGAAGAAGAAGAGGAAAAAGTGGTGAATTGCTGAGACTAGGTATGGATTAACCTGGAAAGAGGAAAATATGGTGAAAGAGGGGGATTTTACAGCAGGCGTTTCGACAGAACAGGTTGGGTCAACTGGACCCGCAGACTTCACCAGCCGCAAGAGAGTTCTCTTTGTGTTTGTTACGGAACAAAATCGTGTGTGCGTACTCAGATATTGCCCCAGAAAAGACATTTGTGCAATTCTTTCATGTTGTCAAAACACTGGGCAAGAGTACTGCTAAAGCTGCTGGGGACTTTTCAGAAGACAAGGTTTCTTTGAGGAGGGAAGCTTAGGTGCTGGCTGTGTTTCACGGGCTTCATTTACATGTGCTGAGGCTGCGCAGTTCCCAAGCTACGAGCTCGTTGCAACTGCCTTCCCCCCTTTTCTCCTCCTGGATGCACTGCGCTCAAAAAACCCACCACATTAAAGCATAAAAAAAGGTCCTAGCGAGTAAATTTATATATATGGCCTGGGTCGGACAGTTTGGTTAAAAATAAATGAATTCCTCCCGAGCTGTGGGGAACCCTTGTGTAAACCTCGTGGTCTTTTGTAGTCTGAATCGTGCTTGGCATCCCTGCCAGGTGGCACTGGGGCTGCCAGCAAAGTCCAAGCCGCGGCGTGGCCGGGGCCGTAGGACAGCTCCGGAGGACTCGGTTGTTATTACAGATGGCTTGCTCTGCCTGCCATGTACCAAGAAAGTTCTCCAATCTCTAACGCTTGCACGGTGAGAGCACCGCTAAGGTTACAGTTTATATTTATCAGTTAACTTGCTAATTTGAAGGGAAAGCAGTGAAGTGGAAATGTAGAAAATAGAAACAACATGAGCAGGTCAAAATATCCAAAACAGCAATATAAAATGTTCCAGTGTAAATACATTTCTATAAAAGGTGTGAATGAAACTTCAAGAAAAAAAAAAAAAGATGATGGATTCGGCACAGTCAATGAACACAATTATAAGTAGGTATTGAAGGAGAATATTCCACCAGCCATGGATCCACAGATAATAATTAATAAGAACCGACTGCACTTCAGGTGGGCAGGTGCCCAGCATTATTTCACAGCTGACTGTTTGGAGGGTAGAGGTACTCACCTTTGCCCCAGATCTTAATAATTTACTGCAGTTTTATCATTAAATCAGCATATAATTGGGAAGGAAATTAGGTTTTTTTAGTCGCAAGAGCGAAGCAATGCCGTTAATTTAATCATTCGTAGGAAAGGCTTTCTGCAGTCGTTCGGTATTTTGCTGTGGCTTTTTTTAATTAAGTAAAGTAAAAACAATGCCATTTTTGTCATTTGTGCTTGGTGAAAATATGACAGTGTGATGTGATTTGCAACTTAAGCACAAGCGGGGAAAACTGGCAATAATGAATTACAAGGGAACACAAATAAGCCGAGAATATATCTGAGACTTACAACAATTTCTGAAGTTTTTAATATCTGTGGGAAAAAGACTATTTCAAGAACTGTTCTTCTTTTTATTTATTTTTTCTCTCAGCGAAATCGTCATCGCCTGGTTTAATAATTGAATTCATTTAGCCTTTAGAATGCTCAAGTTTGCAAATAACAATGAAAATGAATATTTCATGACAAGGAGGATGATCAATTATAGTTTGGTGACTTTGACTGGGAGCCCAGCGTGATGGATCCAGTGCTTACATTTTTACAAGACTTTTGAACCCAGCTAATTAAAAAAATACAACTCCAGAAAACAAGGAGTCAGGTGGGGCTAGTTAAACAAGACCTTTATTTGTTTGTTTTTCCTGATGCGGGAAGTGTTTTTCAGGTATATTTGGTACCTTGGGTTTGTTATGTATTCAGTGGATAGTGCCACCATAAACCCGTTGCACCTGCAGCAGCAGCCCCTGTTGTCTCAGCAAACGAGCTGCTCAAACCCAGAAGCCCTCCTGTTAATGGCAGGTCGGTGTTTTCACGTGACAAGGGCTTTTTTTTATGTGTTCCCAAAGAGAAAACGCTCGGCCCAGGTCCGAGGGGTGGGTGCGTGGTGTATATACAGGAACGCACCCGGAGGCGAGGCAGACGCACTGGTGCTTGTAGGAAAATGCAGGCAGGAATCCGCGTGGTCCTGGGCAGGACGGGGGCGGTTGCATGTCATAACGCTGGTTTTTGCACTGAGACACAGAAATGACTAAAGAGCAGCTGAGAAATGCTGTAATTTAGCTGGAAAACGGGATCTGGCTCCCTTGCCGTTGCAGGTGAGGTAACTGCAGGACTGGCTTTTATCGATACTTACTCCATCCCTGGGAAATAGTTTTTTGTGTTTTTTTTTGCCAGTGTGTTTGCTGGTGGAAAAACTAACTCTGGTTGCAGTTGTCAATGAGGAATTAACTTTGCCAGGTGTAAAATCCCCGAGTGAAATAAAAAACGCCAACCCATGCTGTAACTTTTGCCCAACTCCGGGCTCGCATCTCCGGATTGAAGCGCGCCGCGGTGGCCGCCCGGGGAGGCTGGAGGCTGTTCAGGGCGCACGTGCTGCAGCTCCCCTCCGAGTTTCTTTACTTTTTATTTGTCATAAATACGGCTCTGCCCATTGTTTGCTTTGGCCGAAAGAAAAAAGGAAAAAAAAAAGGGGGGGGGGCGGGGGGGGGGGAGAAATTTAAAAAAAGGCAGACGGCGAGGGACGGGAGCTGTTGCATGGCAGGCAGCGGCACAATTCCGGGGGTGTGGCGCGGCGATGCGATTTTAATCACGGCGTGGTGCTGGAGCCTCAAAGGTCTGAGTGGCTTTTAGGAAGATTTACTTCGCCTCCGCCTGGGTCTGCCTCTGCGCGACGTCACGGCTGGAGCGGCGGCACAAGAAGGCAGGATGAGTGACAGCCCAGCCTACTTTTTAATAGCTTTGTCATGTGACGGGGAGCAGTAGTAAGACAGGTGCCTTCGGTTCACGCTCAGAGAGGGGCTCGTCGCCTGCATGCGCCTGTGCTCCCTGCCCGGCTCGGGGTTGTAGTTCGCGAGCGGCGCCGCTGCGGTCCGGGAGCTGGATGGCGTGGGACATGTGCAGCCAGGACTCTGCATGGAGTGACATCGAGGTGAGCGGGGGGCGCGGGGGGCTCCCCGAGCGGGGGGAGCCGGCGAAACGGGCCGGCCGGCGGACTTTGCGAGCGAGTCCGAGCCTTATCTCAACTCCTGTAAGTTTGCTATTTTAAGGTTACTCGGCGGTGCCTTGAGCAAATCAAAGCTTAGCTCCTGTCATCGGTATCTCCTGCAGTTGGAAACTATTTGCATGTGCCTCTGGCTCGCTCTCCCCCGTCATATGCAATATTTATGCTCCGAGATATTGATATGAATCAGTGTCTGAAGTCTTTCCAGTGGCGTTTAGTGGCCTGGTTGGAAAAATGCCATGTTTATTTAGAATAAGATTAACGTTTCTTTTTCCAAAAAAAAAGAGGAAGAAGAAGTTAAATTAACCGGTGGCTTCCTATTTTCCTTGCTCGTTTCACTGTGCTCTGTGGCAGGTTTCCTCCTTGTTTGTCAGCTGCAGAATTCACCCCCCCCCCCCCCCCCCAGGAACGAACACCCCGGGGTTTTGCTTTAGATGCTTCTAAGAGAGATTTCTGGAAGTAGACGCTGCCCTGCTTCTTTTGTCTTGGAATGATTATCCTGTAGCTAATGTCCTGTAGAGCAGGGCTCTCGGTCGGCCCAAGTAGTCCAACAAACGGTTAAATGCCACTGCACGGCAGAGACAAGAGGATGAACCGTGAGAATAGAGTTTATGCAGGACTGTGCGAACTGCTGCTGCTGCTGCTGCTGCTGCCACCGCCGCCGCTGCTGCTTGTGTAAAAATAGACGGCAATACATCAAACCCACAGCTTCTGCTGGCTACAATTCATAAAGGAGGAAAGAAAGAAAGAAAGAAAAAAAAAAAAAAAAGGCAAGCAGCTCCCTGGTAATCTCTGGAGTATAACGTGAGGCGTGAGGATTTCTGCGCGTTTGCATTCGGCAGAAGGGAGCCTTACCTCAAAGTTCGGGCAACTTGGGCGGCGAGGCAAACTTTCTGTGGAGCCCGTCGAGAGGAAGCCAGAGCACAGACCTGCTGGAAGGAGCTAACCCCCTGGCTGCGAGCTTGGAATAAGTGCTTAAAACGCTCCCCTCAGGCAACAGGGGAGGGAGAAAAAGGTTACGTGTGATGCCTTTTAAATAAGATGTCCACGCCACGCAGAGATACCCATCTAAAGTAAAAATGTTGCAGCGTTCTCCAGTGCGGTTTCCCTATCTGGCGGAGCATGCATGCGGGTCCTTAAGTCTTTTTGTCGAGTTTTAAATATTTGCAGCTTGCCATTGTATCCGCTGATTTCTGTTTGCATATTGTAATTGCTCTTATCTTGTTTTGATTCCTTGGTAAAGTGGAATAGATATGGATAATTCATATGTCCTGTAGCTATTATGAGTCAAGGCTGTAAGTGGATGACTTTCTGGCTCCAAAGTCCTAATTGTTTCTGAGTAGCTGGAGTATCCTGTGGGCTGTTGTCTGGCTTGTAGCACGGGTCTCAGCTGCTGGAGCTTCATTTTTCCATCATGTACTATTCCTAATGCTGCTAGGAGCTGATTGAGGAACCAGTTATATGGAAATATTGAAGATTTATTTTAATCACTAGAGTTCCTGCAGTAATTTCAAGTTAGAAACAGAATGGATAATTTATGTCAATGACTTCTTCATAGTGCGGAGGGAAAAAAAAAAAAAAAAAGGAAAAAAAAGGGTTGATCTTAATATTAATTGTGCGGTGGATGGATTAACTGTTGGTAGGATTTTACCAACGTGCTCCTGCACTGCACTTTCTGGAGCAGCACAGGAGTGCCTGCCTGCTGTGCTGGCTCTGGGGATCACCTTTACCGATCTCTAATATTGCAGGCGGCAGGTACCGGAGGCAGCCTTCATTTTTGAATCATTAATGTTTGCTGTCAACTTAAAATGTATTAGATTCTCGCTCACATAATGACAGGATGGCGTGTTGCTTAATAAAGGCCTGCATCACTGTAGCTGATCAGCGTCCCCAGTGTTTCACAGTTTAATGAAGGTGATGTACAGTAAGGTTGCGAGGATTGATAGAGAGAACCCACATGACACGCATTCTGTCAGGTCTGTCTTTCTTTCCTGGGTTCGCCCCCTCGGCTCTTTGAAAAACTTGTTAAAAATAAAACAAAGATTATTTTTTCATTAATATATTTAATGTGGCAAAAGTCCAGTCTTCTTCTTTTCTTCCTTTTTTTTTTTTTCTTTTGATTTACCTTCAGAGGCACAAAAACATTCAAAAGGTTAATGGAGAATCATACTTAATTATAATGATTCATTATCAGTGCAGTTAAGCTAATTTATTGTTTGCGCCTGAACTAAGAGAAAAAAAAAGTCTGTTGGAGTGAAATAACGCACAGTAATTAGCCTTTTGTGTTTAGTGACTGCTTTATCTTTCTGAACGATACTATGAAATTAAGGCCACAGTTATGGAGTAACTATTATATCAAATAACGGTGGGGAGACGGTAAAATGTCTCATAGCAATGCAGGTGCACCTGTTACAGATGTATAGGCAAACAGTAAATATCAGCATGTCAGATGAGGACAGTTTTAGGACTTGGAGTGTTAAACCTGGCATCATCCAAAGGCCAAATATAAATTAATAACAGGAACACTTGCTACTAATGTGTCTCAGATTAGAAGCGTAATGTCATATTCAGAAACATTGATTTTATTATCATGTCAACATCGGCAAGAGCATATATACTTCATTTCAGCAATTACATTTTTTAAG
Source organism: Anser anser (assembly GCF_964211835.1). NCBI lineage: Eukaryota > Metazoa > Chordata > Aves > Anseriformes > Anatidae > Anser > Anser anser. The sequence continues at coordinate 60,251,595 of NC_139724.1, forward strand.
TGACATTGCAGTCATTATAGGGAAAAGAAAGCTGTGATGAGCAGGATTTATTTATTTTTAAATACAATCGTTTATGTTCCTTCAAAAGCCCATCGTAGGAATTTGAAAATGCATATTACCAAGAGTTAACATCTTTAAGTAGGTGGTTCACAGACTGAAGCTATTTTTACAAACGAAAGCAGAAACAGATCAGCAGGATACTTTACAAGTCTACGGCATCAGTTATAAGCTACTGACCTCCACAACACAAACCTGAGAATGATGCTGAGAATCTACCTTTTCAGTCAAAAACTAGATTATCCTTTAATGAGATCAGAGATTTCAGCCAAGCATCAAAAAAGGTCATCTCTGCATTATAAGATTGCTTCTGGAAGGTTATGTCTAGCACTAAAGAAGAGGGAACTCTTTAATTTTTTCTTTGTTTTCTTCAATGACCAAAATAATACTAAAAAAAAAAAAATGGTGTGCAGTAAAAAGGACCTAAGTGAGGTTTTGACTTCGTAAAGTTCTGCCGCCCCTTAAGTAATGGAAATTGGAGCAAGTGCTATTTCAGAGCCTCGTTTTGCAACCTGCCTTGCCCCTTGGCCTGTTACATGACTATCTCATAGCGTCCTGGTAGACGTAAAAGTTGTCCACTGAATAAAAGCTCGCGCCAGCTGCACCGAGCCCGTGTGCCAGCGGACAAAATCGGCGCTGGTGGCTCCGCCGCTGCATGCAGCCCATGCACTGCGGGCGCACCGAGGCTCCCGGAGACAAAACCTCAATGAAATTCACCTTCAGCATCTCCTGCTTGCGTGCTCGTGAAAGGCGGTCCTTCAGAGAGTGACATATCCAAGTATTGAGCAATTCGCATCGGTGGACGCTGTGTTACCGCCTCTCCAGAAAGTGGCATTTTCTGGGTTGACTTCAGTCCAAACACAAGTTGGGAAATGGCTCAAGCCACCCAGTCGGCTGACGGGAGTGGAGGAGGACCTGCTGTCTGGGTAGGCTCTTGGCCACCCTAAACGCAGGGTGAGAAATACTCAGCGTGGGAGCCCTGAGACACAGCAGATCTATGCTTTAACCATTCAGTGCCTGGTACCTTTGCAACTTTAAAAAAACGTGAGGGTGTTTTGCACCGTGCCCATGTAGATGTTTGGGGATGGGTCCCAAGGGTACATGGTACAGCGCAGGAGGAGTTGCTTCATCCATCCACGCTGACGTACGGGGCCCCGTTACTTGCCAAGCTGTTGCTGTGTGTGTACCATAACTGAGAGCTGGGTTTGGGTGGTTTCAATTGCCGTGCTAAAGTGGGTGGTATTAATGGTTTTCTTGCTTAGTAGGTAAGTCAGTACTCTATCAGCTTCATACTAGCATATAAAAGGATACTTATTCCAGGTTTATTTGTATTTAGCACTGCTCTGTTCGCAAGTCATGGAGACAAACACATGTAGCACTGCTGAAGTCGCTGTGCAGATCAGACTTTGTTTCCTACCTAAATCAAAGCGTTTCGTGGACGCTCTCCATTAGGGTTACTGAGTCAGCAGCAGCATGCTACTGGGCTGCCAGGGGAAAGGAAACCATCGGGTTCCCTTACAGCAGCCACTGTCTGGGGACAATTAAGGGGCTGGGTGGAAGCTCTTGGCCTGGGACAATGCACGTACTTGCCATATGGTGAAAAGGTAGTGTGCGAAGCAGGTGAAAGGCTCCATGAACTGACTGTGCCTGTCACCCTGAAGTGAATACAGGGATGTTTCAGAGCACACTTCAGTGGCCAGGACCCTGCTGCGTAACTGGCAGTTGTGCTCTGTGCATCTTTTAGCCTGCTGGGGAAGCAGTGCAGCAGCACCTCTGCCCCATACTTTGTCATGCCCACACGGTGGCCATCATCACAGCTGACCTCGAGGACTATGGTAAGATCTGCAGAAGCGAGAGTGCGAGTATGTCCAGCTTGAGCTCGCCTCCAGGGCTGGAGGCTGGAACAGGCTGTGCATCTTTAACCTGAATGCATCAGGAAATGCAGGAAAGACCTTGCCCAGAGGTATTCAGCTGTAACTTGTACCTGCACCGGTTCTCTCTGAAGCAGCAGAAGAATAAGGCCGTGCTTTTATAAACATTTGGACACTATTGTTGTCAAAGAGGATAGGGAGAAGGAAAGTGACTGCTCCTGTACAGAGACATGTTAGAGAAGGCAGCTTACGTCCTCCTATTTCCCCCTCTTCTTTGAATAGCTGTGCGGGGCTAACAAGGATCTAATAGTTAGTGGTTTGTTGTCTTTTTTCAGAAAACAATTCTAGTGGCCCTGTGCCATAGCTTAATCGAGGTTTAGTTCTTATCACATGATATTAAAGCTAATAGATTCCTGGCAATTAATGAAACTCTTTCTGCATTGCTGTTTCCTGCAGTGTGCTGCTCTGGTTGGCGAAGACCAGCCTCTTTGCCCAGATCTCCCAGAACTTGACCTCTCCGAACTAGACGTGAACGACCTGGACACGGACAGCTTTCTGGGGGGGCTCAAGTGGTACAGCGACCAGTCAGAGATCATCTCCAACCAGTACAGCAATGAACCCGCCAATATATTCGAGGTAAGGCAAGGTGATTCAAGCGCACGCTGCAAGGCATTTGCTTGCTTTTTTTCCTTTCTTTCTTTTTTTTAAGCCTGGTGGACAACGGGTTTACTATTTTTCCCCCGTTGAGGGACAGCAGACGTGATGATGTGCGTTACAGGTTCTGCCTGGTGCCTTTAATCCTCATGATCAAAAGCAGGCCTGTGATCTGGAGAGAGGGGGAAAAAAAAGCCTTGAAAAGAATTAAATGGAAGTTTTGATTTCTGAAAGGAAACGGCTGAAGAGTGCCTCGAGTACGCTGTGCTGTGGTGTAACGACGAGGAGTTGCACAATTGTCAGCTATGAGGAAAAACAAAAGTTGAAACCTGTTTGCTGTCTTCCTCTTGCAGTCACTGGAAAGGAGCGGAGTGCAGCACAGGAGCCAGCCGGTGGAGAGCCGGAGCTGGTGCCTGTTTTGTAAAGGGCTTTACTGTATCAGAAGGTTCCTCTCAGAGCACTTTGCACAGAGTTTGAGAGGTCCCCGTAGGTTGAGTATAAGAGGGGAAATGGGTGGACATAGCAGGCAAGGCAGCGAGGGCTGATGGTCGCGTTATCGCTCAGGAACCAGCTCATCGTTTGGGATGTTTCGTAGATCTCCTGGCAGAGAGCGGTCTGAAAGTAAACCTTGAAGGGTGGTAGGAGAGATTTAAATGTTTTCTTTAAAATACTGCCTTGGGGTTCAAGCTTTACAAGAGGAGGGCTGCGGTCTCTTTATCTCTGTCTCCAGTCTTCTTCCTTTTGTTGTGTAAAACCTTCATGATTCTCCACCCCATAGTGATGGGGCTGCTATGCCCCCCCGAACCCTAGCCACCTTCCCTCTGCGATGATAGAAAATGCAATAGATCGTCCATGGACCGGGAAATTGGACAATAAATTGATTAGCTGGCAGGAAGACCTTGTGCAACAGTAAGCTGTTGGTGCCGCCTCTCACGTGGCCTCGGCAGCTCCAGGAACTACGGCCGGCCCCGCTTGCCGGGGGAAGCCCCGAATGATCACTCTGGAGCTTAATAGCTGGAAAAGATTAACTGCCACAGTATAGCAAAATGCTTTTGAAGGTAAAATATAGCTTGCCTAAGATGTCCTGAATGAAATTCTTCTTTTTTGTATACAGCTATAAATGCACGGTGATCTCCCTGATGCTGATAAGGTTACTCAGGATTTATATTTATCGGCATAACTGATAGCAGAAGCTGGCCCTCTCTATTCAATCTTTCTGTCATTTACATCCAAGCAGTTTGGAATTAGTTTTATTCAAATCAGAATGAAATTAACCCTGTTCTTAGACCCTCATTTTTTCAGTAGTTTTGTAATGTCCCGTGACACATTTTGCAAAGTTTCATAGCTGTGTCTTGCGCTTGGATTTCAGGTGCACCCCTCGCACGAGGTACAGCTGGTCTGTTTGTAAATTTTTGGTGTCAATAGCAGGGAGGCAGGGGGCAGGTAATACACTTGCAGCTGGTATCAGAATTAATACTGGATGAGAGTGGGTTTGCTTTTTTAATAACATCTATGTATTTTTCCTCATTTATCGAAAGCCACATGAAGAGGCATTTTTCTTTTGGAAGAATCAGGGAAAGATACAGACTTTCAAAATGTAAGGTTAGCAATTGGATAGCAGTTGTCACTTCCTAAATCAGGCAGTTCCAGTTCTGAAATCAAAGCGTGTTGGAAACAGTGAGACAGGCGTACGAGTTGGTATGTAACCTTGTTGGGACATGGTGACACGGAGGTACCGGTCCTTACGGGAGCCTTGTGGGCCTGCATGCATCTGAAGACCCAGTGTGAAGAAATCAGAGGCATGCAGTTGGGGGGATGCATCTAGGCAGAAACTGATAGGTCAGAAATAATGGTTTGGAAGTGAAATATGCTACTTCTTTCCTTTTTGGACAAATTCTGCTGTCCTTTATGTAAATGCCTGGCTTCCCTAGCACTCATCGACTTCAGCTAGAGGATGCACCGCTGTCTCTGACAGCACAGATGGGCCCGAGCTTACCTGTAGGGACAAACTGTTCTCTAATAGCGTCTCGCAATGCTGCAGTGCTAGGACAACACTATTTTCTGTTTCGTAGTGTGTTTTATTTCCATTTCTTGGTTGCTTGGCCTAGGAAAATGGGAAGGAAACAGTTATTCTCTCTTCCCATCCATTAACCCTGTCCCCAGTCTCCATCGTGCAGCTGGATACATAGCACTATTTCTCCTCTCTGCCGCTCTGTAATGTGACGACTGGGGGTGCTCAAGAACAGAAGAAGATGTGTTCTTTCTCCAGAGATTATCTCAGATACTCTATGAGGAACTATTTGTTTTAGCTCAGAGAATGGAAGTTTTACGCAGTTTCCCATTTGGTAATCTCTGGATTTTTCCGTATTGATCCACACTGGCTTTTCTTTTTAAAGAAAAAAACCTTTTTTTTTTTTTTTGACTCTCATATCATCATGGGAGTAATAAGTGTTATATAAGTTAAGCTTCCAGATGAGGCCTAGTCATATCAAAATAGAAATACAGTCTCTTCAGACTGGAAGGGAAAGAACAGGAATGGCAAACAATATTGAAAAGCACAAGTATGGTGTTAATTGCACAAGCCAGGTAGTGTTAATTGCAAAATCTAACCTTGAATGAAGTGCACTGTCCTTTAAGTTACGAATGCATTACATCTGCCTTTGACTACGTCAGGGCCTATGTTGAAAAATCATTTTACAAAGTTCCTGGCTGTCTCAAGCTGGTGCACTTTTTTAACTTCTTTTTTTTTTTTTTTTAAATATTTTATTTCAGAAAGTGAATTTTCAGGCTTTCTGCAAATCATGTTCCTGGAAGCTCGCCTGAGCTGAGCACCCACAAGCTTAGGCAATTCCAGTAGCGCTGGAAGTCTCATGGATGACGAATTATTAATAGTTATGGTAGCAACTAGGAGCCAAATGAGATAAAGGTTCAATTAGTCTAGATAGTGTGTAACTGTTGAGTATAAGTCCCTGCTCCCATCAGCTTAGGTGTGATGAGATATTGGCCTTCACTCTAGTACTAAAGCACACCAGTATCTTGCAGAAGAACCTAATTCATTGCTGCATTATTCTGCTCACATGGCAGTGTAACAAATCCTGAACCAAGCCTGTCCGTTTCTTACCAATGTCTGTATGTATGCGTATTATCAATCAGTTGATTTCCTTCTGCTCACAGCTTGATAGCTTCTGTTTTTCACCTGGTTTTCTTTGACTGTTGTTCTGACTACTGGAAAGATAAAATGCATAAGTTCTTATCCCTAAGGCTACTGTCTATTGACACAAGTTTGTGCAACTAAATAGTTAACAAGTCACCTAAGATCAGTTATTTAGATGTTTCACTGCATCGTTCACTTCCATTATTTGCTTTTACAAAGAACCGGCCTTTAAAAAATGGTATTTGTAAAAAATTGATCTAGTTTCTTTTAGAAAATCAAAATAATGAGGTTTCCATTCTCCAAGCCAATGCTATGTGAACACGTGAATAACTGTAGAACTTGACGTGACATGAATAAGAAGGCTTTTTGGTTACAAAAACTGTTGTCCCCTGAGGCTTCTTCAAATATACCATACCCTGTCATGGAAGGTTAGTCATATTTAAAATTATTTATGAACCGTGCCGAGCATTATGGAGAGAGAAGGTATCTACAGTGGATATATCGCTTTGTTGGCCTTACTTATAAATAGCTCAATTAAGGCAGAGAGAAAAGGCAGCCTATAGATAGGCAATAGCCTATTAAAGTATAATGAACTTGCGTAAAATCATACCGATTTGTAAGGGTGGTGTTCTCATACTTGAAAAAACACTTTTTGAGCCTTTAAGGGGACTTCAGAAAACCTGAATTGCCTGCCTGTCTGTGGATTTCAGTTATTTACATGATTCTCTGTTCCGGAGAGATGCTCAACATATTTGATGACTTTATTTTTAATTGTTTTGCATAGGTGTAGCCCAGGTTACTTTTCAAGACGGTGCTATGTGCTGTGTTTTTGGAAAGCCTACATAGGCTACTGTGCTTTATTGTAGGCTGCCAAAAGATGCTGTATTGCAAGCAATGAGAATGTGGGGGGAGAAGGAGATTCACAATGAAATGTATACTCTCTTACTCCTGGCAGCAGGGAAATTCACGGAGATAAATGATTTCTTATATATTTGGAAGGGTTTGCATCAGGAAGATAATGAGGGTAGAGGGGAGCCTTAAACTCCACCGGGGTAATTTGCATTGGTTCAAATCGTAGACTCTCTAACATTCTGTGGTGCTGCCAGTCTCTTTTACTATTTCAGGTTATTCATTCAAGGTTTGCAGCCAGATTGATTAATGAATTACCAGATCTTGCGTAAAATGACTTGGCCTGACTTTTAAACAACCACCAATGTTTTCTTTGCCAGTCTTGTGACTGGTGTTAATGGGTTTCCAGAGAACTGAGCCCATATAGATTTTCTGTACTGGCCTCTCCTAGCATTTTTTCCACTTTTTAATTTTCTCCAAAACTAGTAGCCCAGGGCAGGCAGTTCAAGGAGATATAATCTCAGGGAAAAAAAGACATAGTAGTCAAATCCTTGATGGCTGATGCCCTTCAGTGCCAAATCAGCATGATTTATCATAGCCATCTATTCAGCACAACAAAGTCTAGAGGTGAGCTGCATGGTGTACCTCACACAATATGCATAACTAGAGCTCTGAACTTTGAAGGAAAGCCTCAGAGCTATTTGCAAAGTGCTGGTGCTTAGTGAATACTAAATTACATTTAGGAAATAGTCTACTGCTACCAGTTATACTTCATTTTTATTCTTGACACAGACACCTAAATCAGAGAACAGTAACATTTCAGAGATTATGGTAGCAGTTTGGGTATGTTCCAACACTATAATAGGATCAGAATTTTAAGGCCTTTTTTATTATTACCAATAGTCACTTAGTTTCTACTGCAGCGTACTTTGTAGGGAATTACAGCTTTTACTAAAAAGATTAAAATGCTATTATGCAAATGATTGCAGTATGTTATTATGTTTACAAATTAACATCCATGGCTCAACACACAAATTAACTAACTATTCCATCTATATTATTAAGGATTTAATAAAGTAACTGTTGATAAAAATGAGGAGCTCAGAACAGTTAATAGGAACTGATTGTGATTTAACATAGAACTTAAACATTGTGTTTGATGTTCTAGATGGTATAATGGCAGAATAAAGCTTATCAAAGTGCTTAAAAGAACTGAGATTGTGTGAACAGCATAGCAGCATGTCTGAGGCCTTAGAGAGCAGAAACCGAATAGCTCTGGGCAGTACCATGGACCAGGCAACGTATCAGCAAGTCGGAAGGTAACACAGGACCGGATCAACATGTGGGCTGCTGCTCCGATGAGCAGCTTTTTGCAATTCCGATTAACGCACGTTAAATGTTTTACATGATAAGCACATACAGGATACTTAGGAACTCGTGTCCCTCTGAAGTGCATCCTGTAATGAAATTCTTCTCTGGCAAATGGGATTTCACTGCAGAGAGTACCGCTGTATGACAGAAAAGGGGAAGGCTGAGTTCAGACCGAGATGACTTTACAAACAGCGCTGCAAATTGCTATTCCTAGCAGTTCATAAGAGATCATAAAAGCAAACAGATAAGAGCTACCGAGGTCCTAGAGAAATGAATGTACAGTATGTGGTTACAGGATAGATTTAGTAGGGAAACAGACAACACTGTAGGTTTAACACAGCAATAAACGTAAAGGCAAAAGATGCAGATTTGGGATAGGAAACTTTATAAGAACAATAAAAGGTAACAATGCATCATAAAACCCCTTTTTGTGACCGGGAGAAAGACCTTCAATTCCGATGGAAGAAAATATCAGAGAGTGGGCAAAAGAACAAGAATGTTTATACTCCTAATAGAGCCGTGTCGAGTTTCTTACACATCTGACTGCGGTACCTTTTCAGATGCCTCTGCCCTGACTCACATTCTGCACCTTCTAAATAGGAGCCCAGCTGAATAGCATTACATCTGTGTGGAAGGCGTATGTAAACTATAGTCCACGGCTGGCTATGCTGACATTTAAAAACGCTCAAGCAGTAAGTGGAATTTATTTTACTCAAACCAGCTGCTGTGTAATTGGGAAGAATTTATGCAAATGCCCCGTATTGAGTGCGAGTGAGGTGTGCTGTTTCTCCGTTTCCTTTCCCAGTTGGACACACTGGAGACTGGCTAAACTCGCCTCCGTTTTGATGCAAGAACCTCGCACATTGGTTGAAACCTTCAGGCAGGAAAGAGCTCCCAAATGAACAAAAAAACAATTGCTTTGAGAGCTTATTGTTTGATGTATGAGGCCACCAACACCATTCCCCAGGCGTGTGATCAAGAAAATGCAACTGATCTGCTTCACAGTCCCATTAAGGAGATATTTCACTCCTCTGCCAGGATTTCACCTGCAGCAGCCAAGGCTTAAGATGCTCACTGTGTTGCTACTCAGCAGAGTACCTGTCCTTTTTGCAGGAGGGAGGAATAGCACTCAGCAGAACAGTAGTAAGCTAATTAGGTCATTAGACGAATGTCTTGGCCCATGTTAAAATGGGCCCTTCAGGACACTGTGTTACACTGTGTTCCCACTGGCTACATATCTAAATACAAACTGGTGTCAGCTGCCATACAGACAAAAATGTAATAGCCTCCTTTCACAGAGGTCATCTTAAATCCACTTTGGTCACAGTCACACTCCACATCTGTTTTAGTGAGATGCAGCTTCTTAAGGTGGCATTTGGACTTCATAAGCACGCAAACAACCGAGCTATAAATTGCTACTGCAGGAGTTATTTTGAATAAATGTATACTGTTTCATATTTATAATGGTGAGGCTTCATAATATTCGCAGTGAATATATAACACAGATCAGTTCAACAAGCATGAAATTGTATGTTGTCAACTTGTCACATAAATAGAGCCATATTCTAGCTTACGATAATGTTCAACTAAATATTTTCTCCCTAGAACTGCAGAGAGGGTCACAAAAAAGTGGGACGGTGGTTCTGCCTTTTGTTGGAAAAACACTCACTGAGTCACTGCTAGTGTGAAGTAAATATTTCTGATAAGACTTCTCTGTTTTTTTGCCTCCCCATTTACTTAACAACAGCAGCAGAAAGTTTGCCTTTCTTAGAGAAATGCTAATTGGCCAAACTGTTAAATTTATTTCCCTTAATGGTTTTATTTCTAGTGTAACCTCTTTTCTTTCTTTTTTTTTTTTTTTTTAATTGTTTCTATTTTTATACTGCGCATCATTGCTAATTGCTGCTAAACGCTCCATCTTAACCCTGGCTTGCTCTTTTCCTGCTGCCCCATCCCACTTAACATTAACTCAGGCCCATGCCATTACAGAAGGATAAAATCATAGTGAAGCTTAATTTAGGATTCTTTTTTCGTAGTGCCGGTAACCTATTGCACACGTGGAGGTCAGAAAGAGGAAATCACATGGAGTAAATTTGTTTTGGGGAGAAAGATTTGGTATTGAATCGTGTATAACTTTTTTTTTTCCACATGAATGGGAAAAAATACAAGGAACTCCTTGTGTCTGTGTGTGCCTGTGAGATCTCATCCGCTTGTTGCTCCTGTTAAAGTACAGCGGTTAATACTCAGATGCACCAAAAACTGGCAACCTTTCTGGCGGGTTGTCACCTGTCAGCATTTTGGGATTTTTTTTTCTCTAGTGTCTGTTTTTTATTCCGGTAGTTTTATGCAGGTACATAAGGGATCCCGATGCCTAAGTGTGCAAGTGACAAGCTGCAGCGTCGGCATGCACAGAGACCTGACTGTGTGTATGTGGATGCTCAGCCCTGGAGGCTGGTTTCATGTTTTTGGTGGAAATCAGCCACTCTGGGACACGTAGTTGGTGGTTTTGGCTGGATTTTCCGTTCTGACACCACAGAGCAACAGCCTTGCTTCATAACGATTGAGAAATTAATTAGCACTCCGTGATGAGTCTGAAGGGCCATGATTGGAGGTTGCTCTTTACCACATGCAGTAACCACTGGGTTTTGTTTGTGAAAGCACAAACCCAAAGCCTATTGAGATTTTGGTGTTGTCATGAAGTCTTAGCTGTGTGGTGCAGTGAAATAGCACTTTCATTTCCTCACTCACATCTGTGCTTTTGTGCTTTACTGTGAGTAACACAATGGGGTGCTGGTCCGTAATGGGTACTTCTGATTACTAAGACGATGCCAGGAGAACGGCGTGTTTTCTGTGAGGAGCTCCTTGGGCTCCTGTTGTTGGCTTGTTGATTTATGACAGCTTCAAGTTGCCTGAGCTGCTCACAGCCATCTAGCTCGTCATGTGAAGTTTAGGAGGATCAGCCCTCCCGAGCACGTTACAGGGTTAGAGGTGTCAAATGGGCAGGGAGAGCTTCCTACAGCTCTTTACTTCTGCCTATTGTCACAAGTGCTCCTTGAGGGCTCAGCGATATTAAATCTTTATAGGGGTTCAGAGGGGCAGTCCATCAAGTAGTTTGGTGGACTGCAAATCTCTCCTGTAGGAGATATGGTTGCCTGAAAATAGAGGAATTGGGTGAAAAATGTGTTTCTGACCCAAGAGATTACTTGCAGGGAGGTGGTGATAACAGGTATCTAGAGGATTGGTTTGGTCTGAGGAATATTCTGCTTCCCTATGAGCCGCTAGAAGAAATAATGGGAGTTTTCTCCTGGAATGGTAGTTTCTCCTGGAGAGAACTCAAAATTGCTTTTGAAAGTACTCCTAAACCTTAGTGGGGAAAAAAAAAAAAAAAAACAAAAACCAAAAAACAATCGCCGTTCTCCCAGGTTGCTGTTTGAGCAGTGACAGCGGTTGAGGAACTGCTTTGGAGAGAGCAGGTAATTAATGCTACGGAAGTGAGACTTCCCACCGGGATTTCGATTTTGGTGAGAATGTTGTAGGTTTGTGCATTTCCACAGAGCAGCCGTTGACCCTCAGTGGAAAGCAAGGATGATGTGAGTTTTAAAAGTCTTCTAGTATCCATGATTCCCCCCCCCCCCCCCCCCGCTATACATCAATTAACTACCTGCATTTAGTTATCGTGTGATCCGCTCTGCCAGGCGTGAGTTTGAACAAAGAGGACCTTGGGCCTCTTCTCTCCACTTCAGGAGGGCATTTGTCGTAATCCATAAAAATGCAATTATTTTTGCAATAAAGATGCAATTATTTTAATAAACAAAAACTTTAGTGTATGCTTACTGACATCTGGTTGGATGTGCTCTGTAAGGCATTTGACCCTCCGGGCACCCACAAAAGGAGCAGTAGGCATTTATCTCTGCCTATCTGGGGGAAATTTATGCATTTTTGGAATTCTTTTTCTGGTTTTGTGTTTGCTATGCTTTTTTTTTTTTTTCCCCCACCAGGACTGGTGTGGATTTTATTGGCTATAGTGACTGTCCTTAAAAGCCCAGCAAGCACTCCTCACACTTGTATGAAGATACTAAGCAAAATGTTACCAGTTGTCACCTCAATTGCATCTGGTGAAAAGCCAAAAAAATTTATTTTTTTTTCTAGTGCATAAGAAAATATCTCCCAGTCCTTAACTCTACAGAGGCATTCGTCCATTTCCAGCAAAAGGGTGTCAAACTGCTTCTGCCTGTATGCAACGGGAGTGTTGCCATCTCTTGTCATTTTGCTTGCTGTTGATCCCACTCTCATATAGGAAGGGTCAGGTCAAATGCCTCTCTGGAGACTGAGTCTCCCATTTGCAGCAGGAAATCTCTCGGGTGGAGAGGATAGCATTACAAAACAGAGGCTAACATTACAAAACAGCTCTGCTGCCTCTGGCACAGTCTAGAGCATCACAGACCAATAACGCTTATCATGTCACTCTTGCATCACCTTATTATCTATGTTTTTCTGTAAATCTGATCTGAAACTGTCATTACCAGTTTCACCTAGGTGAACACCATCTGGGTGAAATAACCATGTGCCAGTGATGGGCTGGAGGGGGCTCTTGTTAGTTAATCATCCCTACCTTCCCTTTGATGAGTTAATTTGTCTGTTGAGCCATGGAGGAGCCCCCAAGAGCTCCCAGGAGCCCCTTGTTAAAATTCTGCCAACAAATGGGAAGATAGGGATGATTTCACTCTTTTTGCTGGAGCCTGTGCTATCTATGATATTGCTAAATCATCCATAATGTATAACTTTCCATGCAATCTTTTTGTTACAATTCTGGCGGCACATTACTTCTTTGTGCATTTACTTTTTAAACTAGTCATAGATACCTAACCTTCCTGAAAATCTCATCTCACAAATTAAGATTAATTGCACTGCTTTCATATGGTCATTCAGTAGCTGACATGCCAGGTTCCTTGATTGTGAGCTGGACCACACCCTTTTTTCCTTTCTTTTTGTTTTTTTTCAGTTGCTAAACACAGTCCTTATTTATTTGTCTCATAGCAATACCTAAAAACCTTGTAGTTGCAGGATAGTTTCTTCGTATGTACTAGTGACCAGCCTACCCCTGTTTAATGGTGTGCACACTGAAGAGCAAAAGTAGTGAAAGAAGATAAGAGCTCAGGTAAATCCTCAGGGCGTGCAGGTGAGGTTTTACTCAGGTTATTCTTTGAGAGGCCTGAGAGCACTGCTGTGTAACAGAGCTCCTTTTCCTCACAGCCAGCTCCCCGTATTGCCCAGCCCAGGGAACAAAGTTCTGACCTACAGCCCAGCTAGGAGATGCTGGCTTGAAGCTGCAGTTATGGCATCATGATTTAGGACTGCCAAATGTGGAGAGAAGCTGCCTTAACTAGTACATCCCAACGTGGAGACTTGTTTCTCTCCAGACTTAATGGGAAGAAGGAGAAAAAAAAAAAGGACTGGGCCTAGTAAGCTAAGAAATACTGGCATTTGAAAGATGCCATACTCCCTTTTTAACTAGTCAGACACAGCTTGTTAGCACTGACAAAGTGCTCCTACAGCTAAATCAAGATTAGCTCTTGCAGGGCCAAAAGCATGTCTCTGCATAGTGCTGACTGGTGCTCGGGGTGGATTTATTAGCTCTTGCTCAATATTGGTGTTTCTCCTAGGCTCTGTTCGGAGAAGGAGCACACCTTTCCTGTAGCAACACAGGGAAAACAATGCGGGAGCCTTGCAGTAAAGCTGATGGTTAGAACTCAAAGGCCGCGGAGGGCTAATTCTCCACCGAACCATCAAAATGGCCTTATACCCCATTTCTGGCACTTGCTTGGTGAGCACAGTTCAGATACACCTGAACTGCCTCTTTGGGGACCCTGTCCAGGCCCAAGAAGGTTTGTCGGGGGAGCCCCATGCTGCATGAGGGTGGTTGTTCTGTTTCTGGATCTCCCACAAGATTAGACTTGTGAGGCTTAGATTTTTGAACCCAAAGCCAAAGAAAGATGCTGGCCTATCCCTAAACTTCAACATAAGATGTGTTTTTGAAAATAGTGTATATAAATATTCTTGAAGATGTGTCTTGGCACAACAGGAATGTCAGGAGCTTTTAAGAGTTGCGTGTGTATGTCCTGGGCTTTTCTGTCAGTCCAGCCTGTAAAGTCCAGGAATGTTGTAGTCTCAAGTCTCTTGTTTCCAAGTTGTGCTGCTCATTTAGCAGGAGCCTAAAATGGGACACATGCACTTGATCTCACATTATTCTCCTCTACACAACCATCCCAGCTTGCCCTCCATTAATGTAACGTTGGTTATGTACCACAGCTTGTCAGCATACCCTTTTGTCCCGACCAGAATGCACAGGGATGAGCAAAAAATCAGTCATGTCTCTTGTCCTTTCCTACACCTGCTTCTGGGAGTGCAATGACAGATACCAGTTTTGTTATGTGCCAATGTTACTGCTCTGTTTACAACAGATTTAAGAGTTTACATTAGGCCACAGTGTTATCTTCCAGTTTCCCTAATTCTATCTCCTGGCAATCCAAGCTGTGCAGTTGGGGTGGCTGCCCCTGTCCTAAAGGAATTTGTGTCAATTTCTGCGGGAACAAATCCTCCCCGTGTTAAACCGCTTTGCAGTATTTGCTCAAACTGAAATTTTGACAAAGACATTCTGTCCACATCCACCAAAAGAGATTGCCTTTTTTTAAATGCACTTGGAGGTAGATGCGTTGGAAGCTGCCTGTACCTGGCTGATAACTGAGACTGAGCATCTATGTAGCATGATCCATGCCCTTTTCTAATTTGTCTTTGAATGACAAATGTGTCTTCACTGAGTCAGCAAAAGAAGAGATCCTACCGTAGAACTCATTGCCCTTCTATCCCTTTCAACAGAGTGGTTAGGTTGTCCCAGTTCCTTCCTAAAATCAGTCTTTCTTCTTATAGAGAAATCCCTTCAATGTATTGTCCAGAAGTGCATCACACTGTAGTCATTTCTGACCAAGACTCATCATCTGCTATTATGTCTTTAGAATATCCAACTTTAAAAAAAATCTTTTTGAAAATCAAAGTGGTAGAAATTTGGAGACATTCCACATTAGTCCTCATCACTGTTAATCCCAGAGAGTCAAATCAGAATGAGTTTGGCTGAAATCAAAAAAATAAAAGCAGGTTTCCGTGCAAACAACTGCATTTCACAGAGCAACCGTGCATGAGTTAGCTGAGGTTCTCTTGAGAGGCCTTAAGATGAGATCTCAGACAAATTTTGCACATCTTCAATTTTCATTACAAATGCTCTGTGCAGTTCTAAAATGATTTTTTTTTTTAACTTTGCAGCTGATAAATGGTAAGCCAAACCATTCTCATGGAAAAGACCTTAGCAAAATAACTGTGTGAGGAAGATGTAAGAACAATAGCGTGGCATAATGTGTTTGGTTTTTTTTTTCAATAGCAGAGGAGTCAAAAGGTTCATAGAATTGGAAAGAAAACCTACAAAATATTGCTGACTGCTATTTAAATGTTCAAGTCCATCTGGATTGTGTGCAAAGAAAATGTATCTCCCAGTGCCAGGTTTGTACACTGCAATGTTCTTGTAGATGCCTGCCTCCTACTTCCTGAATACTTGTGCCTTTGGGTATGTGCAGGTGTCCTTCCTGGTCCCGAATGCTACTCAGCTCATGAAGGATTAGGGCCACTTCACCTGATGTTCTCCCTCTCTGGAATCCAATAATTGTTTCGCATCAGGACATAATTGTACCAATAGGTATGAGACAAACCTGCTAATTCAGACTCCGTAACTCTTGAGTATCTTCCCAAATTGTATTCCATGATTTGGTTAGATTATATCTTATCTCTAACCTTCTCGCTTCAATAAGCACACAATATCTACCCTGTCTTCTTCTACCTTATATACAAGGAAAATCATCAGGACTTAATCTGTTGCTGGTGCTAATGGCACAATTCCTCATACTAATTCCAATTCACTCTGCCTGATATCCCACTAATACCTTTGTGAAAGTATTTTATCCCTGATCCTGTGCCAAAGACACTTTCTCCCTCTGTTGCCGCTGTCTGACTTCCTACAGACTTTGTAACGACTTTTGCAGGCTGTGGTGGGTGACGGCCTTACACACCAAGTCCACAAACGAGTGCCACACCGCAGTCTGCTACTTCAGCTCAGCAGGTTCCTAACTGCAGAGCTCTGATCTTGAGCTATTAAAACGGTATCCAGAAGGAGCAGAAGTATAGTCTCTTCACTAGCAAAAGAAAAGAATTAAATAAAGTATTCAGCAAAAAGCAGTGCAACAGGGCTTTTCTTCTCTTTTTCTTCCCGGAATGTGGTCAGACGTTGCAGATGCTCAACATGTTGTCCTCTTGCAGGGCTCAGCTCCTTGGGGCCCACGGGCAGGTTGATGGGGATGAAGAGGGGTTGCTTTGGTGAATACTTTTCCTTCTAAACACCACCCAAATTCTTAAGTAAAGTATTTTCCTACTTGGTATATAGCAATTTGGAAATCTTTGAGATGAAGCTATGCTGAATGCTCCGTTCACTCTCTCCTGTTTATTTTTCCTTGGGGCAAACCCTTCTCCTTGTCTATCTGGACAGGTAATGACTTATCCAATCTGCTTTTGATATTTTCTGGTTTTCATCTTCCCAAAGGAATTTATGCAAAGAGAAAACTGAGGACAATATGTTTTGTGAACCCTTCGTTCCTCCAAGACACTTGCTGAATTGCTGGTTTATTACAGCCTCTTCCTCCTGTGTTTTATTACAGCCTCTTCTGACCTTTTGAGGGTTGGGTCCAGCTGATCAGGGTAAGCTATACAGTCTCAATGCTTGCTTCTGAACTCAGCCATGACTGTGTTCCTTCCCTCTGGTCCAAACTTCCCTCCTTTGCTGCAGCGTGCTGCAGTGCTGAACGTCCACCACTTCACCCCGGTGTCTCTGTGACTTTCCGGTACAGGCAACACACATGGCACACTGCCCTTGTTCCGTTGTGTCTGTTCACTACCACCTCTTTGCTAACTTTCATTGGAAAACCCCATTCAGGAATGACGGTAATGTGGGCACATACTGTTGTACCAAAACCATCGGAATTGCCGGGCTCCATGAAGGCACAAAATGAGCGTCCCCTTAGTTACATTGCTGTGACTCAGTGCTCTAGACAACCGTGTTTTGGTCTTCTTCTGTCAGCTGGAAGCTTGGCTCCGAGTGCTATGGACCAGGGACTACGTGTGCTGTTGGTGTTGGTGAGATGTGCTCACTGCTTTGAAGGGGAGGCTGCTGCTGGTCGGAGCGCTGGCCTGCACCCGTCGGCTTTCCCTGACCTGGAGGAATTGAGTAATCTCGGTGCATCAAAGCCCCTGCTGTATAGCGAGGATTCAAATCCTCCTTTCTTCATCTTGTCTGCTTAAACCGCAAGTTCTGTGTGCGGATCCTTTCCCTTACAACGTGACTGGAGATCATTTAGTGCAACAGGGCTGTTGTCTTGGTAGTGCCAACGTCACACAAAACCAGTAGAAACTGAAATTGTGGGAGATGGATAGTAATGTTAATCATAATAACGAAGACAGAGTATTATTTTTGCTGCCTGACTGTGGAAGGGAAGGCTGAGCAATAGGCGGCTAAAATCACTGAGTGCATATTTTCAAGGCAGGGCTTGCTCAGCAGCCCGGTGACAACAGACACGTTGTTTATTTGACGGAGAGGCTGTGAACTTAACTCTTGACTCAAAAATGAAAACTTGCTTCCCAAATGAAGACGTATGGATGGTTCTAATGCCAACTGCAAGACTTGTGGCTAGGTTATGCCACTATGCTTCAGCTTATAAAGGCAGGGGCATATATCTGTGGATACCACTACTGCTTAAGAACAGAAACATTTCTCACCCTGCAAGAGAGTCAACGAAAAATTGTGTCTAAGAGGACAGGCTCTGCCAGCTCTACAGGAGTCAGATGAGATGTCTGCCCAATAGGAAAGAAACTTTGGTTCAGCTACAGAGCTGGGTTCTAGCTTGACCTTGCCCAACATTTGTCTCTAGAACTTGGCCTTACCCACGTTGTTGGGTATTTTTTTACATTTCTGAATTATATTAGAAATGATGCATACTAAAAAGTTGTGGTAAAACCAGTCATGATGGGAAGGAACAAATACTGGAAAACATGCTGAAATATGTGCCTGAATCGGTTTCCATGTAGTGCTCCTGCTACGGCACTCGTTCTGGTGCCCAGACCGCTGTAGCACCTGAGACCTCACGTGGAGGGCTGCGGGTGGGAACTGGTATGCAGAGGCACTTGCTGCGGGATTCCTGTAAAGTTCCTGATCTGTGCTTGGGCAGCAAGTCCCAGCGATGGTGGGCCGTGCAGAAGTGCCGAGAGTTGAGGCAACAGCAATAGGACTGATATATTTCAGACTGGTTGTAGTAGGAGTAGCATTTATATACAGTCTGAGAACATTTCTGCTTTGCTTTGGCATTACTATTTTGATATCTTATCATGGCTTTCAGTGAGATTAATAGGTTTTCCGCTTAAGACCACTTAAAGAGATCAGCTTGTAGCTTTTTTTTTTTTTTTTTTTTTTTTTTAAAGACTCTATGTTTAAAGATGAGATGGCTTCATTAGGGACTAAAGGGTCTTGCCCCAAATAAAATACTGAGAGCCCCACAGTTTGACTGGCAGGGTAACACGTTAGACTATAGACTATGGAGCCTTGCTGATATGTGAGTCCTCTTACGGTACCAAAAATCATTTAGTTTTCTTCTAAAGGCCTGGGCAGTGAGCTAAAAATGTCTCATTCAGACATGCAGTTTGGAATTTCAGAATTTAAATGTAATAAAGCAGATTTTTATTTTTATTCTCTTTTGATGAGATATGCAATGAGAGAGCGAGGGTGCAGCGTTAGAGTATCTTTTGATTTGCTATTTGCTATGTGCTAAACATTTATATTTCAAAGAAGCGTTTGTACCTATACCGAGTGTTTGGCAAATCCAACAGCTCATTAGATTTTAACAATAGCAACACTGCTAAATACAAAGGATTCATAGGCAAAGTACCCCTCAGGCTATATCTCTGAGAGAAAAAGTGGCAAATAGAATCAGAAACTAATTAAATAGTCAGCTAAAGCAAGCATAACTTTAAAAAGCTGTAAAACTACCAAAAATGGAAACATATTACAGTTATCTGCATTCACAGTGCAGAACAAGTTTGGTAGTATTTAAGATAATTCTCTAGTGCCTGCTATTTTTAGTCCGAGGGTAAGCTTCTGTAAGAGCCTTTCAGCATCGCATCCCTTTAACCTGGCCTAACAAGCTAAGCCAATAAGCTGTCTGATTTCCGCCGCACATGAGGAAGGGAGATAGCTAAAACAAACCATTTGTGGCGAAAACGTTCAGCCTCTCTTGTCTTAAGAGCTTTCTCAGTATAGATTTTTCAAACATCCCAATATTCAGCGTGGCTTTGCAAGAGAACAGCATGTCAGGCTTCGCTGTTCCGAAACTGTGGAAGGGCAGAAATAGGAGGAGGGTTTTATAGACCCAGCCTAATGGAAATGAACATCGTGCCAGTGGTGAAGCTGAACTTTCGCAGCTTGGGCTCTTGCTGTCGATGCGTTTGAGGGAGAGGGAGTGGATTTCGTTTTTCTTGGGGAAAGGAGGGCGGACACAAAGGGCCCGATTTGCTTCTCACTTACGAGCGTAATCTGCCCTGATTTAAAGCCGTTGACTTTGGCGGGTTGCGTTTGGTTTGTGGCGTTGTAATCCAAAGGAGAACCTAGTGCCACATCTGGGCTACGCTCACCGAGCAGCCTTTCTGCAGGCCCGGGGCTCCCTTCGCTGCCGAAACGGGGAGCAAGGCCCTCGGCTGTTGTGAAACACTAAGCTGGCAGCTTGGAGTGCTTGTGGCATATAAAAATGTGCAATATTATTCACTTACAGATAGCTCCTTTTTACTGGAAATACCACAGGGCTTTTTTTTTCCCCTCTCTAGTTTATAGGATGAAGTGTGCCATACTTACTTTCTTCTCTCTCTGCTTCCCCCCCCCCCCCCCCCCCGCCACTGGTGGTGTGAGTGTGCGTGTAATCCCTACATCAGTTTACAAAACAGGGTTTTATTGCTGCCTAAACAGGAGCGGTACCACTGCCCACCCTCAGCAGGCTGTGCCAGGCGTGCTGGCAGCGTCCCATGCTCGGGAGCAGAGGTCGTGCTGCTGTGGTAGGTGGCTCCAGCCTTCTGCCTCCAGAAATGAAATTAAACATGTTCTCGTTTCCCAGGGCACGGTAAGGTTTGTGCCACTGGGCTGGAACTGAAACCAGTCACGTGCAGGGCTCCACCTCCGTTGTAGTATTCACATGGCTGCGATTTACTTTTCCTTCCTGGGGTTAGGCATATGCCGTGCTAAAAAACTCTTTGCTGTGCATCTGGCAGTTAGGAAGGCTCGAACTATAACTTGTGTAAACTTCAGCAGGGATAACTTTTAAATTGAGGAAACGCTTGCCGCAAGCAGATACATCAGTGTATTTCTAGCAGTGAATGTGAGCACAGGGTCTGCTACATCATAGGCTAGGTACACCCAAGCTGTGCTTAAACTGCTCTTAGTCATAGCAGCGCAGGGCTCAGCTGCACAACTCACGTGGTAAGCAGGATGAATTAGCCCTCGGTGGGCTCTGGGCTACCCTGGCTGGGCTGCTGCTGGTCCCAGTGTCAGGCTGGTACCGGTACAGCAGGTGGGAGGTGCTGCTCTGAGCTTCTCATCGACAAACCCAAAGAGCAGAGGACCAGATCCTCAGCTAGCGTAAATCTGCACAGCTCCATTAAAACCTGTGGAGAGGCCCTAATTTACAGCAGCTGAACATCTGGGCCCAAGTTCTCTTTCTTTCGGTTACTAGCAGGATTAAAAAGAAGTATGCAAAATTATTTGTTGTAGGTGCCATGGCAGCATCTCAAAGCTCGATTGTAAATCAGGACACCATTGTGAAAGGGACCATGTGAGCACATAACAAAAAGACAGTCCCTGCCTAAAGGAACCTACAGCCTAATTAATATGATATTTAGTGCATTGATAGCTACAGCTGGACTTGATTGCCTGTTAGGGGTCATTTTTAAAGAGGCAGCACAAAAAAAAAAAAAAAAATGCCCAGGCTCATTTTCACCATTTCTGATGTTGAAGAGTTTGTTAGCATCAGTGTCTTCTAGAGGAAAATACAACTTTTTACCTCATTCGGACAGCGGAACGGTGGCCAAGAACATGCAGTTTTAAAAGGCTATCAGAGCAGGAGCAAGGTATTCAATTTTGACTAGGAAATTAATAGAAGAGAGGCAACTGCTGTAGGAACTATAGTGTGCACCACAGTGTGCGTGCACTACATAACTCTGCTAGGGTGGTTGAGGGTAGATGAGCAAGGTGGTTTGAGCATAAACTACCAAGGTAGTTTTACATTTTATTTTACAATTTACATACCATTTATTCTATGTTTATTTTACATTTCCAGATTTTATCAATATTATCTCTGAAGACTAGCGAGCTCCAGCAAACTTAGAAATGAGCCAACGACTGACTTTCTATAGAGGAGGTTTTGCAACAGATAGCTTTACTGTGATCTTTATATGCTTTTGATGTTTTCTGTGTTAAAATCACCATTTCTGGTTTATGATTCTATTCACATACACAAAATTGCATTAAAAGAACATTAAAGCCTTAGCACATAGTGACAATCAAGGAAATATCTAGTTAAGGCTATTATGAGACATCTAACCTAGTCCAAATGCTTAACCAGCTGAAAATTCAGACACATCTCTTCATAATGACAAGTATCGACAGTGGTTGTAGCAAAGTTTCCGAGCCTGTCTAAAACTATTTTAGTCTGATAAGAGTAGAGTGCACATATCTAAAGACACATTTTTTTCCT
Source organism: Anser anser (assembly GCF_964211835.1). Lineage (NCBI taxonomy): Eukaryota > Metazoa > Chordata > Aves > Anseriformes > Anatidae > Anser > Anser anser. Next base: position 60,273,434 of record NC_139724.1, read on the forward strand.
CTTCATGGTGATTTCCTCATTTTTTTTAGGGCTCGTTTCTCTTATCTTTGTTTATCTAGCTAAGCCACCTCTACAGTGATGCATGTGTCACTCGTCACTTCTGCTGGGACATACCAGGAGGATGTTGGGGACATTGCTGTGATATTTAAAGACCAGAGTATAGCTGCATACATAATAGATATACAGTAAATGCAACTTTAGCCTTGTAAACAAGTTTTTGTGTTGAGCCTGAATAGACTCTCTTCAGCCAGCTCAGAAGCATGTAGGAAACGAGACCATATGGCAGCCATCCAGTTAGATCACAATAAAAATGTATGGGAAGCCCAGGCGTATTAACAATGTACTGAGCCCTTCGTGCTGCAGGGCTAAGCAAAACCTGTGTTTTTCTCCTGTGAGACATGACTGAAGTCCTCATGTTTGTAGTGCCTGCTCAACAGGTGTGGTGGGAAGGTTTGATGAAGCTTAACACACTAATAAATTAAAACATCATAAAATTTTAATGACGTTGATACTTCACAAATGCTAATTTCCCAGCCAAATTAAATTCCAGTTTTCTGGAAAAAAAAAAAGCACCAGATGTAAGCGTCTCTCTTGTTTTGCTATTTAAAAAGAAACTTCTGTACGTGTGTGTGTTCTCTTTGCACAAAACAGAGTCTCCGTGTAATTGAGTAAAAGTTAAAAATATATTTAAACTTTTCTCTGGTGTGTTGTATATAATTTTCCCCTGAAATTTATATTTGTATGTAGTCATAAATCTCTAGAAAGAAGTAGGGTTTATGATAGACGTCCTGACGCATCCAATGTAATTAAAACTAGAGCAAATGCAACACTGAAATAGAGAATGGACAAAAGCTAGAGGATTACACTTCATAGGTTTCAAAGGAGGGGTATGTACTAACACTCAAGTGCATTTTTTAGAGAGGTCTGTCATTATCAAGAGGAAAAAGCAGTTTTTACATCAATTACGTGTGTGAAATAATCGATGCAAAATATATGTAGCTCCTTTTTTCCCCCGAACATGCCGTGCAGCCTAACAAAGGTACATAAATGTTGAAAAATTTTACGTGAGTGCATAGAGAGATTAGTATAGGCATGTACCATAAATCAAGTAAATAAATATATCTGAGCAAGCAGTGCTTGAATGTTTGGACTGAAATACTGCTGACATTGTCAGTGAAAACTCCGCAATGAGGAGAGTCCCAAACGTCTTCTAACCTCCCGCAGTAACCTGTACCTTTCTTTTTCCCCTTGCCTCTTCTTGCAGTGCTCATTCCTTCTCAGAGCTTGTTGGATGGGGTCCCTCAGCCAGCAGCTGTGACTCCGTACCCTGCCGTACATTTTAGGAGTGGAATAATAATTAAAAATCTCCATGCGGGTTGTTGCTCAGGATCTTGTCACGTGCACGAGTGACCGCACGGGGACGGAGGCATGTGTGACAGGCACCGTGTGCCGCTCAAGCCTGGTGGTCAGCCTGCCTGACCTCTTGCTCCCGCAGGGGGAACGGCTCGTGCAGGTCCATCTGTCTGTCCTTCCGTGCTGTGCCACCCCCGGTGCCCGCTCGCCGTGTCCCCTGCTCAGCCCTGCGTCCCCATCAGCGGCGGGAGGCAGCGAGGTTCAGCTCCCCGTCACTCCAGGGAAGGGAAACTCCGGCCTTTCTTTTTTTTCTCTGTCTCCTCATCCAACTCTTTCTCCCCTTTACACTCCTGCAATTCCCCTGCTCTTGTTTTTTTCCCCCCGCCGGAGATGTAGGCAGAGTTTTGTGCTTCAGCCTGCCCAAACTCTCACACCGGAGCTGGCGACGACGTACCAGGCCTTCTCCTCCCTCTGCAGTTCTCCGTCGTGAACATGGAGCACACGGGGCACAGAGAGCAGGGGCCGGGTCAGGTAGCACAGCACGGGGAAGGCCTCCGTACAGCAGGCTGCCATACAAATCCTACACGTCCGAGCGTGACAAGAGGTGGGGTTAATGGTCAGAGCAGGGAGTGCTTTCCTGGTCAAGTTCTGCCCAAGGTAAAGAGCCCCTCTGGTGAGCTAGACCAGTGCAAAACACAGGTAAGGCATTTATTTAGTAATCAGCAAATTAGCCTATGTAGTCAGTAAATGTTGAGGCACAAACTGCTGATAAGATCATTTGCTTTCAGGTGTTTTCTCAATATTGTGCTCAGCATTGAGTATAAATTGAATAGAGTGACCTTTTGATACTGAGTCAAATTGACTGCGTTTCCAAAGATTCTGTGGTTTCAATTACCATAAATTTTTGATATTGGGTCTACCACCAGTGCAGTGATTCAAGCACAGCAATATCTTATCATTGGTCCCGCTAACGCAGCCAGCAGCACACGATAGCTTGCTCTCGGATGAATTTTTGTTTTGCCTTTTCCCCAGAATCAAAGATTACTATCAGAGAGGGGAAAGATGCAGTTTACACAAATGAAATTGAAATGGCTTGCGAAATGTGAATGAATTTTGGTCAGAAGATGTAAAACGTGTTACAGGTTGCTGGCTGGATCCTCAGTTTGGGAGATGAATAAGTCAATTAGTAGCTCTTCAGTTTATTAGAAACTTAATTGCCAGGCTGTAATGGAAACTTCTGAACTGCAACAACTCGTTAGAAGCAATAAAACAAGCGACTTTGTGCTAGAAGAATATTTAGTAGGCTCTTTTAAACTGACATGTTTAGTTTATAGCAAAAAGGTTAGATTTTTCACCTGAAAAGATTGTCTGTCTCCCAGGAGCTGTGGCGGCATCGCTTCAGGTGATCAAGGGCAAAATCTTAAAGAAAACCCTATTGGCAAATGGCCCGTGCCATGGCTTTAAGTGGTGCTGCTTTAATCCCAGGTACTTGACAGACATCTTACAATGTCAGGTCAGCGCCTCTCTCTTTCGGAGAGAAAATAACCCGGGCTCAGATACCAAGAATAAACATGAGAAGTGTCTGAGACCACAGATACACACCGTATGGAGTATATGGATAATAATAAATATAGTTGCTTTTATGTTGTTACTCTGAGTTGTGTAAATACTGCCTTCTGCTCAGAAAATGCCTGCTCCTTGAAAAAAAGCGGAGCAGCATTTCACCGAGCGCGCTCTGTACCTGTGCAGAGGCACGTTTCTTCAGGTCGGTATACATCTCCAGAAACCCAGCAGGACTGAGGCTACTGCATAAATGCTAGGACGTGGTGTGTCCATCAGATGAGGTACATACGTGGTCCATACATTGGGCAGTGGGACTGCTGAATTCAGAATGTGATCTCTCAGTTCAGGTTGTCTTCTGCCTGCAGGTGCATGTGCGGCGCGTGAGTGTATCTGTCTCCTTCAAGAAGAAGAGAAGATCTCTCATTTCCTTCCCATACCCTAAAGGCATTTTCACAGGGGTGGTGATAATTAATCCCCACATTTCTACTACATATAAAGAAACCTGGCTGTAATTTTCTCCTAGTGGGACTCCATTTTGTTTTTAAAGATAATTGATAGCTCTGGACTTAAGCATTTCAATTATGGGAACGTCTCTTGGGGACCAGACTAACAGACCTTGGAAAACCGTTCTAATGCAAATGCATCATGTGGGTTTTTTCTGTAAGACAGTGCAGGACGCCTAAGGATTTGCAAAGCAGCTGAACAGTAAAAGCAAAGTTAAAATACTTTTCAAAATATGTAATGGCATGGGACTGAACATGAACAGGTAGAGTGGAGCAATACTGCTGGGGGCAGCCAGCTCTTATGTCAAGGCAAAGTCTATGTGCCTGGGACAGGACATTGTGAAAGCAGCCAAATCTCCATCACTGCACCGTCTGTGCCGGTGGCGTAGCAGGTTGCCTTCGTCTGCTAGAAGATGGAAAAGTTGGGGTAGGATTCTTCCCATCAGCAACCCCTGGCCTCAGCCCTCATTTTCCTCTGGCTGGGACAAGAAGTCCAACTCTGCCTCCTGATCCCTTCCCTCCTCCTGCCTTTCCTGGGCTTTTGCCCAGCCTGTGGCTCTTCATCCTTGGGTGGCAGAGGTTGATCTGTGGGGCCAGGGCTGAGAAACAATCTGCCCCTACCCCTGCACTTTGGGGCTGGGGTGGTGGTGGTGAGCTTTTCAATGCCTCTGCATCCTTATGTACAAAAAGGGGCAAAACCCCTCATTTCTCCTAGTGTTGTGAGTCTTCAGGACAAGCTTATTCCAAAATCAAGGAATTAAATCCTGTTGGAAGCCCCAGATGTGCTCACAAGTCATTTTTTGTGCTTTCGCAAGTAGTGCCATAATGTATTAGTATTTTTAGATCACTCAGATATTTTCAGCTGGAGGAAAATCTTTTATTTTCTTTGTTAATTATGCTATGAATAGATCTTAGGCTACCGAGGAGAAATGAGTCGATCTGTTGAAACAGTGATCCCTTGTGACTTCAGGTATCCACCTGGCTGCTCCGAATTGCTCACAGAGCTGGCCTGCTGGAGCTGTGACAGCTTCTGCCAGCTGCGGGTCTGTCCCAAAGTTTCCTGTTTTTTTCACCAAGATGTGGCAAGCTGCCACTGCTCCCAGCCCAGGGCTGTGGATTAATACCGCAGTTCAGGCCCTAATCTTTCAGTGTGAATCAAGAAGGGCTTCTGCATCATTCAAGTCATCAGTGGAGAAACTTCAGAGCATCATCATCATTCGCTAACTGATTTCACAGAATCAATCACAGAATTTCCCTCCTTGAGATATCATAAGCAAAAGCTGTGCATGTGATAACCGCAAACGAAAGGCGGAGGGGAATCAGCAAGAGGGAAAATGTTGCAGATTCTATTAACATTTTGAAAAAAAGGTTTTATGTATAATGGGCTAGACCCTCTTCTGGAGTGAATCGGCATACCCACGCTGACTGCGGAAGAACCACAGCAGAGTCCTGGGTCAGGACCTCTGAACGCTGGCTTTGGGGTTTTCAGGAAGGGATTGGTGATGGTAAGGATGGTCGTTTTTAAATTTTGCACAATTGGTTTAAGGAAGAAAAATCTAAGGAAGAACCACAACGTTGCTCAATATGCCTACCCCAGGGGTGTGCCTCTGTAATGGGATTGCTGACAAATAACTTGTATTGCAGACGTGAAGCACTAACCACCAGGTGAACCCAGTTCCATCAATAGGCAGAATAAGCAAAGGAGAAGGAATTACCAAGGTTAGAGGATTTAAATACCTTTGTGTGGGTAAATTGTCACCTAATTTCTTAGATCTTTTCACTGGCCAAAGAGGCAATATCTCTGGAGACATTTTACTGAAGGCAGAAACCAATTAGAATAAGATTGTTACACAACTAATAAAGTGTTTTCAGACAGAGAATTATTTTTAGTGCTGTAGAAATATTAAAGATTAAAGCAAAGCTTTTAAAAACACAGAAGAGCACAGTTAGAAACTTCTCATGGTGCTTAGGTGCCATTTTGGAGGATCAGTTGGTGTTCCGGCCATTTACAGCACTAGGCGGCTTTCCCTGTTTTGTTTTTTGGTACACAGTGACATCAGTGCCAAATCTTATTTTCTTCAGAGCAAATATCATTCTAGATATGCTAGAAGCTCTAGCACTCAGATACATGCAAACACGTGCATGCAGTGCCATGCTCAGGTTCCCTGCCTCCTTCAGGCAGGTGGAAATTTACAGGGAGCAAGAAACCCTGTGGCCCCGCTGTCTTTATGTTAAACCAGCAATGAAGGATTTTCAGAAGTTCATGTGACATGGCTGAGAAGTGATGCATAACTGCTTCTGCATTAAAAAGTTCCATTCGTTAGCAAAATACAGTCATTATGAAGTGTTTTCGTGAGCTTAAAAATCCCACGTGTTTGCCATATGGCTTTACATGTGAGATAGTCTTCCACCCCTTTTTGTTACATTCTGTATTTCCTTCAGGTGGTCTAAAAAATTCACAGCTCCTTCTTTAGACGGAAGCAAATAATTTCCAGTGTGAAAGCTCAGAACACAACTGAGTGGATTTCTGAGTGCCTTACTCAGGCACCGAGCACCCTTCACTTCCACTGCCCTCAGCAGACGCTGAAGGTGCTCGTGGTCCTTCTAAATCTGAGTCTGTCTGGTGAGCAGGTTGGAGGCTGCTCTGCAACGTGGACTTCTAGGTGACAGCACTGAAACCGTGAAATATCCTGCATTTGGCCACGGCATTGCTTCTCCCCAGTGCTGTCAACACCACGACTCAGGCTGTGATAGCAAAGCAGAAAGTTGCTGCTTCAGTGATTATTACTCAGACGGTGATGTGCCCGACCATCTCTCTCTCTGCATCTCTCCTCAGCCCCGTTTCTGCTGTATCTAATAAAAGTGTTTCTTTATAAATAGTAATTTAGGACAATTAGGAGCAATAGCATAGTTAAACCTTTAAAAGGTTATCTTGCAATGTCATTTTCCTGACTAATGTGTTCCTGCTGCCATGTCATTTGTGAATAGACATGTGTTAGCCAGCTAGTGTGCTTCATCTGTGGTGACTTTGATTTATTTGCTCTGTAAATTGGGACTGAAGCAATAATGGAAAGTGACATTAATTGTTTAACAGAGTCCTCTTTGTCACATCCTTTGCTTTCTCTGGGGTGTTCGAATGTTGAAACTTGTACAAAACTAATTGAAATTGCTGTGATGAGGACCAGTGTCCACTCAACTTTCTGTTCTTGAATGTCAGTGCACTTGAATGTCTGTTTAAAGCATGAGGGCTAAGCAGCTAACAGCAAATATCAGGGTTTCTTCTGGCATGCTATTATTAAAGGAGGCATTCCCAGTTAGAAATAGTAACACTTGGAGCCTTGTTGTCAGCTCTATGTGCTGAAGTGCTCGGTAGCGCAGGGTGGAGGGGCACCCTACCAGCTGGACTCGCTGGGGACGTTCCCGTTGCGGAGGCAGGGGGGCAGCCAGAATGCCCTCAAATCACCTGGGGCAGTGATTTCAGGCCAGAGCCTGAAGTCTGTGCCATTCCGCCTCATTACGACGCAAAGTGCTTCTTTGCCTAATACCCTCTTTTTATACTTTTTTCTAAAAGTGACACTGTTAATTTTCCTCTTTTCTTCCCAAATAGTGACTGCGAAAAGCTGTGTTTGGAGCACGATTTTATTCACAAGGTGGCTTCCCTCTGCTTATTTCCATACCCTCTACACCTGCAGTGGAGTAAAGCATCTGAATTATCATGGCACTATGCATATTTCTACATGGTATGGTGGAAACTGCTAGATGCATAGACTTCGACTTTTCCTCAGTGGTCAAGACCCTTTTGGCCCTTTAATTGAGTGCTTCTCCTTAACATTAGCTTTGCACGAGTGTTTATTCATTTCTGGGAGATGGTGCTGTAAGCACCAGAGCAATTTGTGGCTTTCTAACAAGAAGACGAAGCTTGTCTGCAAGAACCTGCGAGGCTGATTTGTCAGAGGAGCCTGACAGGAGGAATTATCTGTGTGGTTTATGGTCATCTCTCTTTAGAGCCTGGTAAATGCAGCATTGCAGGAAGAAGTCATACTGAGGGGACACCCAGGTTCACTTGATTTTTGTTTTTCTCTTCTGAGGTGTTACTGTCAATGTTTTGATGTTGACTTTTCTAACACTATTTTTATAAGGTGAGCTTTTATTTGACTTACGTCTATATTCTTTGCTAGTTCCCTTCTCAAATGTGAGATTTGAACTTAGCTGAAATCATTGTCATAGTGTGAACTGGAGTGCGATGAGCCACTATGAAGTGGGTGGAAAAACTCCCAGCTGATATCCCTGAGTTTGGATCGGATCCCTGGAACCAGGGAAAGGCTTTTCATTTATTTTAATAGCACCAGGATCAGCCTAAAAATCCTAGATAATTGATCTGTCCAGATCAATTTCCACTCTTTCCGAAGAATAGATGTAATGATTTTTACACAATTCTATTCCTCAGAACTCTTAGTACTCCAAAAATATGTACCTTAATTTACAGCAGGGACTACATTTCATTAAAAAAATTTGAAGGTATTTAAATTTACTCAATTTGACAAAAAGAAGTCTTGTTTCTGAAAGAAGATATCCAATATAAATTAACATTAAAGCCGCATCTGATTAGGAATTAATCTACTTTTTATAATTGCAGCTGGAATTAGATAAATGCGTACAATAGTTGCATTGAGCACTCAAACTATGTAACTCGAAAGGAGAACTTCAAAGGCAACCTGCTTAATACGTTCATTTAAAAGAAACCCAAAGAATCTGCCATTTACAATATGAGTCCTGATTGCTTGTCTTATGCAAAAATGCTCAGGAACGAGAAGTTTTTCGCTTGTTTTTTGGAGCAAGTATTTCCTGATGTGTTGAAGGGAAACCCTTCCTCTCTTACACTGGGCTACATGCGTGAGCAAGGTTTGCCAGGTTTCTCTGGTAATTCATTTTGGTCTTCTGATTAGCTGTCTTATTCTGTGATTCTTGTAATTTTGTCAGGTCAATTAGCTGGTGTGCAGTGTTGAAGAGAGAAAGAAGGAGACAGCCTGGGCTGACACCATCGTTCGGTGTCAGCAGCTTCGGCGCGTCCTGTAATGCAATCCCGGTGTGATTATTTATCCCTGTTAACGCTGGGTAGGAAGAAGAATTGTGGAAGAAGAGTAAACCAGAGCAATATCCTGCAAATGCAAAGAGATTTCTCTTGAATGCAAAGACGGATAATTTTATTGCACTTAATTACATCTTCTGAGATGCTGTTGCAGGTTACTGTTTCAAAAGCTAGTTTAACGATGTTTTGACTGCTTGTTCACATACAGAGTCATTGTTTCATTCCTTTTCTCTTCTCATCTGGTTCCACTTTTTTTTGTGTTTGTTTTTTTTCTGTCTCCTCACACAGAAAATAGATGAAGAGAATGAGGCGAACTTGCTAGCGGTTCTCACTGAGACACTGGACAGCATCCCCGTGGATGAGGATGGATTGCCTTCGTTTGATGCACTGACAGATGGAGATGTGACCAATGAAAATGACGCTAGCCCTTCCCCAATGCCCGACGGCACCCCTCCAACCCAGGAGGCAGAAGAGCCGTCTCTAGTAAGAACCCTTCCTACTGTTTAACAGGAATTGGATGTGCCTCTGGCTACCCGCTGCATGGGTATGATGTAGTCACAGTAAGGTCTGGGCTTTTCATTTAGACTGAAAAGGAAAATCAAGTAAAGAACTGAAACTTAAGTGGGAAAAAAAAAAACAGTGGTAGGATGACTAATAAGGGAATCAATTAAAAAGTGGATTGAAGAGATTGTTTTTGAGTTTCTTGTGCTAATGACTGACACTTTTGCTTATTATTCTGTTCAAATAAGTCAGGGTAATGGTTTTTAATTCATGTTACATTTCTTGGGGCTCTTTTCTATGTATGTTTAGACTTCACTTTGGGTGATGTGTAGAGAAATGCGCATTGAGTCTGGTGCGATGTGGGGCTAATTTTGTACCTTTAATGTTGATTTGACCAGTAAGCACCAGCTTAGTGCTAATCAGGGCAAAACCGAATCTTGGGTGAGGATGTGGGTGAAACCTTATATGCTTTTTGCTTTGTAAAGACAGTTTGAGATGTGATTCTATTTCTGGTGAAAGCCCCTTATCCCTGACTTCCGCAGCAGCAGTCAGATACAAGCATCCATTATTCTGTTAAAGTTAACTTCTGTGTTTAGATCAGAGAGACCTGTTCTGTCAAACAGATCACCGAGAATTTTGCTTTGCCTTGGATTCAGCAATCCAAGGCCCCTGCCATTTCTGCTTGCCCTGCAGTATACTGCAGTAAAGGGAACAAAAACTTGCTGCCAAGCCTCACAAGAAAATGAAATCTGTTTGCTCTGGGGAATATTGAGCCTTTCTTTCTGTTTTAATGTACTTTGCTTGCTGAAGTTGATATAGCTAATTTTAAGTAACTAAGCAAAAATGTAGATAAGTCATTTTAATCCATAAAGATGCATAACTTTACTCTTTTCCTTCCTCCTCCCTTTCCCTGATGTGTTTGTAGCTTAAGAAGCTCTTGCTGGCTCCAGCCAACACTCAGCTAAATTACAATGAATGCAGTGGTCTCAGCACACAAAACCATGCAAACACAAATCACAGGATCAGAACAAGCCCTGTGGTTGTTAAGGTACAAACTTAATCTTTGTAATAAGAGAAAAAAAAAAAAAACTGTAACAAGGTCTTTTATGCTTTCAGCAACCAAGTAAGCAATAGATCTGTATGTGCGGTATTAATCTGCCTACTATCCTGCAACTGTTTCAAAAACGTGAACAGATTATAGACTGGGTTCTGGAAAATCACCTGAGCTCCTTTATGCTCTGAATATTTCATTTGTGCTTTTTCTTCTGGCAGAGTTCAGCTGTAGTCCCACCGTCTGTTACTCTTGCCTACTTTATTGACACACAGAGTAGCAGGGGGTACGATAAAATTTGCTGATGGGCTGGTGTTGTTTATGAGTGACTCCAGGATGCGGGACTGCCATTTTACCAGCTGTCTGAGCTAAGAAAAATTGCGCTGGATTCTTGGCAAAAGATGTATATCAGCCATTAATTGGCTAGAATGGCGGCTCTGACATAATTCTGTTAGCAGGCAGTATTAAACAATGTTTGTCTTGCCATTCACTGTAACTGAAAACGGAGCGTTTAGGGGTACTTAAGAGAGTTGTGAATACTGGGCTCAAGCAATCAGCAGCAAATTAAGGTTTAAACCAACTTATTTTTTTGTTCACAGTAAAGGCGCTGTAGGGTCTTGTTAGTTACATGTTGCTGAGTAGGAACATTGAAATGTTGGAGAAATGAAATAAAAAGCTGTATAAATGTCATTTAGGAATTTTAAATGTAATTTTCTTTTCTTGTTCTGCAAACAATTATTCACAGCTCATAGATCTAGTACACTTAGACTGAACACTTCATTGAAAATCTCATCTCGTCAGAAAACCTATATCCATTCTGATAAGGTTCAGTTCACTAATTTTTGCTTTTTTTTTTTTTTTTATTATGCCCTGTTTTTAAGACTGAGAATTCATGGAGCAATAAAGCAAAGAGCATTTGTCAACAGCAAAAGCCACAAAGACGTCCCTGCTCTGAACTTCTCAAATATCTGACTACAAATGATGACCCTCCTCAGACCAAACCAGCAGAGAACAGGAACAGCAGCAAAGAGAAATGCACCTCCAAAAGGAAGCCCCATCTGCAGTCTCAGACAAATCACCTGCAAGGTAGGTGTTGGAGCGCAGAACACAGCTTTGGTATTGGAGGGAAGCTGACACGCAGTGCTTGTGAATACCCTCAATACACTTTCTGTTCTTTGGATTAGTTTTGTAAATCCAGCATCTCTTCTGTTTAGAGACAGTTTTAGAACAGTATAATGAAGTTAAAATTGGTTAGATGCATTTAACTTTCAAACAGTTGTAATCCTGCCTCTATTGCCTCCAACCCCAGAAAAGGAACCTCAGAAAAAATAAGTTTTACAAATCCTATGTATTAATATACCGAGCTAGCTGGAGATATTTATTCACAGAGCACTATACCACTAAGAAATCATTATACCCCTAAACAAGCTGGGCAGGTCAGTTCATTAGTGAGCTTCTTTCTTTTTGCCAGCGTAAAACTGAAGGCATTGTTAACCTGCCACATCGTCCTTAAGAGACAATAAATAGTGCTCTCACTGCTACAGAATAAGCAATAAATGTGTCATTCCTGTTAAAGCTGGAATGCTGGTTTGTAATTTTATTTTGTAAATAGTTGGAAGTTTAGCTGCCATCCTGATCTTTCCCTCTCTCTTTTTAGATTCTTTATGGCCCAAACTAAACACTTGTGTTGACTTTTAGTACCCTCTGATGCATAAAGAACTGGGATATATTACAAGTAGCTTCTATGGCAGAGATGCAAGAACTTAAAGACCCCTCTACTGCTTTCTCTCCCCTCCTTCCCTGCCTGTTTTCCCAAGATAAAGGAAAGCTGTAAAAGCTTATGAGCCCAAAGGGAGCTTATTTAAAGTTACTCTTACTTTAAAATACATCTGTGGATATACTGGCCATATAGAAGGCCAGATACCTATCTCAGCCACATTGGTGCAAATCCTGGATGACTCCCCTGAAATCAGTGGAAGTTATCCAGCTGCAACAGAGATCAGGATATGACCCAATATGTGTTGTTCTGGGATTTTTAAAGTGGTAATTGTAAACTGCATATGTTTTTTTTTTTCTTCTCTTCCTCTCACTCCTCTCCCCTGCTCTTTTTCAGCCTCCATCAGATCTATTCTTTCACTCTTAATCAGGAGGTATAAGCAAGCTTAATAAAATAATCTTCCCTTCCCATCATTAAATACCCTTCTTGCTGCTGTATGTTCTGACATCCAAAGTTTTCCCCATTATGGTTTCAAATTCTCTGAACAGTATTTCTTGTAAGAAATAAGTCCAACTGCCCTTAGAGCTTCTTGGATGCCAACTGCCACTCCTTCTGGCTAGTTTCAGCAGACTGCTTCAGAAGAAAATCCAGACTGAACTGTACATCTCAAACCTGGGTCTCATACTGTGATGGTACTGGAACCAGGCACAGACCTGCCAAAGGTTACACAAGGCTTTCTTAACACTGCTGGGTGCAATAAGGCATATCATATATAAGGTATCCTATACACACATGTATGGTATATGTAGATTTGTGTGCACATGTACATAAATACCAATTATAAAATCTTCCTGTTCAGATCAGAGCTGCATTTTTCCCCAGCTGGGGCAATTGTGCAGAATTCATGCAAAGAAACAAGGCAAGGTGAGCCCGCAACAGTGTGGAGGGAGAAGTTAGGAAAGTTCTGACAGGACATGTAGCCACCTTGCCAGTGTTTAACAGATGACTCTGACTTTAGTGGTACTGCAGATGAAATTACAGGCAGAGAGGAATAACTCTCTTTAATTCCTGCAGTTTAATTTACAGGCTTCTGAAATGTTTTTTGCATCAAATTTGTCTCATACACCAATATATGACTTCAATATCAATGGATCTGCATTTAATACAAATATAAGAATATAATGCTTTCAGGTTGGACAGTCAATTCATGCAGAATTGACCTTGCAAATTTAACTGGTATTCACAGACATGCAATCATTTGTTCATACATTTAATCAAAAGTACAAAAAAAATGGCACCATTTTAAAAAATAATGAGGATCTGATATTTTCTTTCAAAGTTGGTGAAAGCTCACAAAAGATAAGTCAAACAATATTTTCCTTTAGGGTTACTGTTGCAAACATATTGCAAACCCACAGGAATGTCCACAAACCCGTTCATGCTAAAGATCATTTGTAGTTTTGCACTGAAATTTGCCCATGAGGAAATTTAGTTCTTTTGAACCTGAATGTTTTCAATTTACAGGGACAAGCAACTTCATGTAAACACTTTTTAATACAAATAAAATACCGGAATAGAACTTGAAACTCTAATAAACAGGCACCATGGAAAACAATATTGTCTTGGCTAAATATTTATCAGTGGCTGTAAGTGAGGATGAATCCTTTGCAGGAGCAGGGTTTGGTCAAGCCCTTACCTGGCAATAAGAAAAATTAAGGGTGTTTTGGTATATGAATTTCTCAGTGGGAAGGCTCAGTGATCGCTGCCTTAAATAAATACATTGGAGTGTGAGATAATGCCTTGATACTGTGCCTCAGTGCTTCAGATTTTATATGTATATGTATTCTGATTTGCCTCTCCATATGAGAGCTAGAGTTACTTTTTAAAGGCTTAAATAGCTCTTAAACATTCAACTTGCTTAGAAAGCCTAAGCTGGGTAAGTGTATGTAGATTTTATCCTCTAAAACACAGTGGGAACGTTCGTACAAACTTTTCTTCCTGAGCCTTACAGCAAGATCTATGCTTTTTAAGCCAGTTTTACCTCTAGGTAGCCACTGGCAACAGTCACAAACATTAGAATCATAGGTATATATAAAATACACACTAAGATATGTCACCTTACGTTCAGTCTTCTAGAATCCCTTTTTATGCATGAGTCAGTGGCGGTGCTGGATCAGACAAATAACCCATTTTGGTGCATTTCCTCACTTTGGCAGTGACTTCTGAGGAAGGTGAACCTAAGGTGAACACCTGAGTTTCCATTTCTAACTTTCATGTGGGGAGGAGGAGAAACAATATGCGGCTCTTGAGAATTGAGTTAATTTTTAAAAAATGTAATATTACTCCAGGAATGCTCTAGAGCTTATAAAAGTAATCAATTTGCATATAAAATCCTTTAATGTTGATGGGAGCTCCAAGCCTGGAATGAATACGAAATACGCAGTAGTGACACTCTGGACAAAAGATCTGCAGTGCAGGAGTGTTCAAGGGGAACATTTTGTCTTAAGTAATTAATTTGCAGAAGAGATCCCCTGCTGTTTTTCTTGGTAAAATGCTCTCTGTGTTTAAGCATCAATCTAACTTTTGAAAAGTAAAATTTGCAAGTAATATTATTTTCAATTTTTAAACATTTTTCTGGCAATTAAAAGAATCTTAGTTGTATTAAAATATCCTGGTTCTTGGCCTGCTTTGAGAAAATACAAGCTTGCTTGAATAAAAGCTACAAAGACTTGTGTTTTTATGGCTAGAGCTTTGCTTTTGCTTATATAGGGATTGTAGTGCTGAGAGCGTCAGCCCCATTTTTAACCATCTGTGACTGTATCCATGGCTTGTCATAGTTTGCAGGGTAATTTGGACTATAGCAAGTTGGACTCTGGCCTCAGAAACAACCTATTCTCAGTGCTATATATAAAATTGTACATTGTAGAAGTAAAATTAACTGAATATTCATAACATTCTGTTACTTTGTAGTTATTCTGCTGCTCTTGTTTCCAAATAAAAAGTGGACTGTAGTCTAAATTAAATCTAAGAGAAAATAACATTTTCATACTGCGTCCTGTAGATTTATTCATGATTTTTTACGTGTACTGCTCTCCTTCTGAAAGGTTCTTGGCATTTGGGCTGTGTGCTGTATTTCCAAGGTACAGTAATTGATGTAAATCATTGTTGAAATTTAGGTGCCCTTTTGGTACGGGTGATAAGGAATCAGGATGAGTCTCCTTACTTATCTAAGATACACAGAAATGGCTATTGAACTATCAGAGCTCAGCCCTGACTGACTAATAGGGGATTTCAGCACCAAAATAAAAGACATCTTTTTTAGTATATGTTATAGAGTGCTTAAATATTCCATAATCATTTTATTCTTTCCCTTTAGCCAAACCAACAAGTTTATCACTTCCGTTGACGCCCGAGTCACCAAAGTAAGTACTAAAAAGTGCAAACATTTATAAAAGGGAGGGGGTGTTAATACATTTTGGCTACAGCAACTCCATTTCAGCTTGTTTTTATAAATGTGCCCTGTCTTCCAGTGATCCCAAGGGTTCCCCATTTGAGAACAAGACTATTGAACAAACCTTAAGTGTGGAACTCTCTGGAACTGCAGGTGAGAAATGGGGAGGGTTAGCTTTTCCTTTAAGCACGGTTTGTTTGTGTGTTTGTTCTTTTTAATATACAACACGTACACTGAGATCTTACAGAGGTCTCCAGCAGATTAATTTCAATGCAGTTTAGCATTGGCTTTTTATCCAGTTACCTGAGAAGGAATGTATTTGAAAATATGGCTCTAAACCCACACAAGAGAGCATAATTTCTGGAAAAATATGAATGAAACCATTTATCTGTTGTACTTCCCCATTTCCCCATAGATTTGTGTACTGCCGAGCACCATCTTTCAAAGACAAACCCCACAGCAGAGTGTAATAGATGTTACAGATGGAAAAGTTATGTCATCCAGTCTGTCTCCAGGCCGGTCTAGGGCTGTACGTGACTGCATGTTTGAGTGCTTTGTCAATTCTAGATTAATATGTCACAAATAACAGCTTTCTCCTTTACCACTGAAAAACTATTCCATAGCTTAAAGGTAATTTTTTTAAAGAATTGATACTCATTTTATGTTCTTAATTTCTCTTTATATCTCCCATTAGCACACCTTACACCACCTCTCTTCTATCCTCCTCTTCCTTTCATATCCTTGGTGTTTGTGCCTTTCGAAGACGTGTAGACTTTTTATCATGTACAGCTTCAGCTGATGCCTCACCTGTTACACTCACTCAATTCATCTGCTCGTACCACAAGAGTCAATTCCCTCAGACCTCAGATATGTTTTATTGCTTTCCTCTGACCTGTTTTGCCTCTGTTTTCCTGAAGTGTCCAGAACTGAGCACAAGAGCACATGTTGAGCTCCACCAGAGCTACTGCCAAGATTGCTTTCTTTCTCGGTTTCATAATACTGCAGCGGAGTGCATTTCTCACTGGAGCATGCCAAGGGGTAACAGTGGATTGCAAATTATGTGACCTCTGACATTTTGGGGGGCATTGCAAGATAGATCTTCAGGTACTGTACATCAGCTTGAGGCCCCCCTCAGTTAGTGGCAGCTTTACACAAGAGCAGGCCCAAGCTCTAGGTTTGTGTATGTACTTTGGGCTGTTGCTTTCACCTCCCTACAACCATTGTGTCACTTTTTCAGAAACTTCCCCATTAGTTCAGCATTAAAATATGCACATGTCCTGTAAATCTGCAGTCTTACTCATTGCTCCCATGAAAAACCAAAGCATCCTCACAACACACCTTCCTTTTGCAAAACTGATACAAAAATGGCAAAATTCACTGTATGTAGCAGGTTAATCCCATTCAATGCCAACAGGCCTGAAGCATGGAGAAGCTGCTTTTATCATTACTGGAGAGCAAATCTGCACGAGGATGCCTGTCTCTAAGCACAGTGGTGAGTCAGTGCTTAGTGCTACCAAGTGGAAGGGGCAGATGAGGTAACGACAGCAGAGTGTTCATGCAGCGGCACAAGTCACTGAAGGGAGCAGTGCTTTCTTCCAGCCAGAAAGGCAGCAGCCTGCACACCTGACTGGACAGAAATTGAGAGCCAGTCTGACCCCTTGACAGTCCTCTAGTACTGGCTTAATAACGGCAACAGGAATCGTCCTGGTGTTAGTGAATTCATTCCACTCTGTCTGCTGCGCACAGAGGAGGCAATGAAACAACTTTGTGGCTGTTTTAGATAATATAACCAGGAGAACTAGCACATTAAAAAATGCATCAGAAGCTGTGAAACAGCACAACTGGATGAGTATGTGGACAGGAACATTGTACTATGAAAATATGAAATTATTCCTTCTGGAAATAGACAATCTAACTAGAAAATGAACTGATGATAGTCAAGGAGAACAAGAGCTGGTGGAGCACATGTGGGCAGGGAGCTTGGGTAGCGTTCACAAGCAGTGTAGAGCACAGTGGCTGTTGAACTTCATGTTGCACTGCCTCTGTTCTTCACAATACCTGGTGAGGAAGTTTCAGGAGATTGCATTTCATCGCTTGACAGCTCTATTAATGTCTGCCTTCGCATATACATAGATTTTATTTTTATATTCATATATGTATATAAATCTATAAAAAGATGAGTGGTTGTGAATGTCTTACTCTCTAAGTCATTTATTTGTATTGCAGTAGTGTCTTGTGTCATGAGTCTACTTGTGCTGGAAGCAGACAAGTACATAAGAGAAACAAGCTCTAGTACTGAAGAGCTTACGGTGTATGAGTAAATCACAGCACAGTTGGGACCCACTTCAGTAAAAAAAAAAACAACAACCAAAAACTACAACAACAACAACAACCAACCAAACAAACAAAAAACAGTGGCAGTAGTGATTAATAATACCTTGGAGTTCTTTAGTGAGACCCTGGCAACTCCAAATTATATCCAGATAACCACATTGCTCATTGTCCTTATACAGGGCAGCTTGCACTGTACAAGCACTATTTATTATAATTTAAATAGGAGTTGCCTTGATCTCACTGCCGAATTGAAAAGACCATTAGTAGTGCTGCTTGCACTATCGAAGCACGAAGTATTTTAATATAAATAGCAGCTCCCTTGATCTCTCTGCTGAAAGCAACATTGGTTCCCTCACTGATGAATTAACTATAGAGTAGAAAAATAAATAAATAAAAACATTTCCTGCACGAGCCATCAATCTTCGTCACACATACATTCTGGATTCACATATCTAAAGTCAAACTGAAGCTGTTCTCTTGCCAGAGCTATATCTTGCTTTAGAATGGATTTGTTAGTACTCGTGAATGTAACTTTGTCCTCCCTAAAACTGTCAAAACATGTATTTGTCGAATTACAGGGAACAAATATTTCCTAGTGCTTTCAAAGGAAACCATGTGTAAGAATGTAAGAATTCTTTGAATGCACTTTAAATGGCCTATGATAGAGGAATAAGTCCGTTGCTATCTAAAATCACAACCCCTTCAGCTGGTTTCTAGTGTTATTCTGTGGAAAATGGATCAGAACATCATGACATGGAGATTATGATAATGTAGTGGGTAAAATTTCTGTGTACGGTGAGCCTTACTGTGAGTCAGAGGCTCAGGAGAGGTTCTTCTCCCTTTTTTTTTTCCACAGCTAGCTGCATTGCAAACACTTTGCTAAGAGACTGGAATCTCTGTGATGTCTTCCCAGAACATGGGACATTTTAGTGTTACTGAAGGACCTCTTTTCTCTTTGGTACCAGTCAGGTTGAGGGGGCACCTGCAGACACAGGCACTAGGAGGATGATTCACCCTCTGGAGGTGACTGTGTTTCCCTTGAGAAATGGGGGCTGCCCACTGAACTCCTAAATGCCAGAAGTTAGATGGCATGCCTTCTAAGCGTTTGAAGTTCAGCCGTCTCAGTTCTCTCAATGCCTTTTTAAACTTTCACTCCTAAATACTCAAAGCCATCATATAAATGCATGAGGTGGGTTTACATGCTTAAGGCTTTAATGCCATACAAGCAGCAATCGATAACTGGAAGGCTATTTCCACCCTCTCACTAAGCAACAGGTGACTTAGTGAGAAGTCTCTCATTTGCACACAGAACCTTGTAATTTACCTGAACATAAAACTTTGGTCTTTCTTGGGTGCAAATTTTTTCTCTCCAAAAAGGTGGTGGAAAAGGCTATATGAACACAATCAGCTTGAATAGTGATTTCATAGGAATAGGAATAGGAATTCATGAGCATCCTTGTGGATACTTAAACCCTGTTATTTGCCCACCTCTGGATCTGTTACCTCTTAGTTGTCAGAACAAATACTTAAGATCTATCATATAAGAACTTGTTTGACCTCAGAATGATTTCTGATGAAATGAGAGATGCAGAGAGTTGACTGGGGAAATAAAATCTAGTAAATTATTAGATATTTTCAAGGGTCTGTATTTATTCTCTGCAGCACTGACAACAAGATTAAACTGAATACTCAACAAGCATGTAGTTTTTTATTATATGATGGCTATTTAATTTTATTATATTTTCCTAGCTTCTGCAATCTTGTGCCACACAAAAGCTCCTCTGATTTTTATTTTTTTTACTGAATTGAGCTGTTACCTTGTGTTCAGTGTTTTAAGTGGCCTTAAACAGCGTTTCCCTTGACAATCCATTTTCAGACTTTAAAGGTAGAAAAGAATTTATTTTCAATGCCTCTCAAAAGCCCAGTGCACATGTAGAAAGGTTGAATGGCTGCGTTCCCCAGAAGACACTGATTCTCATCCCCCCACCGAAGCACAGCAAACATCATCAAATGTTTAAATGCTAACAGTTACAGTAGAGTTGTAGAAAGATTGGTGTCTTTCTAAAACAGTATTGCAAATGAGTCCTAAAAAGTCAAGATGTCACATTTTATGCAAATGCACTCCCCTAATTTCTGATTATCGACTTAGCTGAACTAAATGAGTTAGTAAGGTGGTTTTTTTTCAGCGCGGTTTTGGTATGCATCACAAGTATTTGCACTCCCTCTGAGACTTTCTTGAAAGAAGTCGCTCGGCCGAGGTGGCAGAGTTGGCATACGTGGAAACACCTTTTGTTGTACAGGCACGGGGAGGACGGTGCTGGTTTGGCAGCAGTGTTCACAAATTGATAGACACTATTTTCAAGCGCAAAATCACTGAGCGGGTTCATCGTATATAGACAGAGCAAGGCAAAGTGCAAACGTACCATTTACTGAAGCCATTCAATTAAAGAAAAGTCCCTACAAAGAAAATGGTTTTATAGCATGTCATGAAAAAATACTTGCCTTTTACTTTAAAAAGAAAAAAGACTGTTTAAGGGGGATGATTGTAGAGTATGTACCACTTCTAACAGATTTGCTGTGCAGAAGTACATAAGTGTGAGTGATGTAGAGGTACTTGTTTATTATAGAGCACATTTCAATGCAGTAATCATAAATATTGCTAAGGTTGTGCTCTGTTGAAATATGACCTACATACTCTTGATTGTTTGTGTTACGTGATTTGTCTGACACCCATTACATTCTGGGTAATGGCAGCCATTTGTTGCTGTGCACAGCAGGCTCTTTTGACAAAAGAAAATAGGCAGCAATAAAAAAGCTATAGTCTGAATTACATTCTGCACAGTGCTGCACTGCTGAGAGTTTGTGCAAGTGTGTTAACAATGCTCTGAACTGCCTCTTGTCAGCCTTCAGCCTGTAATGGCCATCTGTCCTTCCATAAATCTGTCAAAACCTGCTAAGTTCAAGAGAGAGCACAGAATATACCTTGTACTGTCAATACTACAATGCACACTTTCGTGGAGAAATCGGCGTTTATGAAATAATCCAAAGGTTATAGAATAGTGTAGCACTTGATTTAGGATCACGGCCTGAAGTGAAGATTACCAGTGATTAGTGTACAGATGAGCAAAAGTGACACTGATGAGCAAGTGTGCCGCCACGTCATTTGCTCAAAGTTCACGTTTTGGACACTGATCACGGGACATGCTGAAGGTAGGCTCTGCAGCGCTGACTTAAACAAGGGCTAATTCAAAACTTCACTTCCCCCTCCATCCCCTTGTGGAAGTTCGTTCAAAAGTTAAATGAACCTTTTCCAGCTTCTAGCTGTTCATACTTGCTTGGGCACTTCCTGCTTCTGCTGAAAACCAGGAAAAGAGCCAAAATGCCACGAGGAAGTCCTTTCTTAGGATGTCCCCAGCACAGTTTTGCCAGCAAAAGAAGTGCCAGTAAATTTGGCTCACTCTGTACTTTTGGAAGGTTTTGTTGTTGTTTTTCCCCCTCTAAAGACTGTTGGACTCTCATTGGGCTTCTGGAGATCGTTGTGCTCTGTGTATAGCTTGCTTTCTGCCAGGGCTAGCTTTAAAGAAGTGGGAATGGAAACAATATTTTATTTTGGATATTGGATTATCTCTGGGGCTTCTTGTCCCAAATTTTTAAATGTGCAGATGTTCACTGTGGAGTGGTCGAATTTTATAAGGAAGCAACAAAGAGGGGTTGGATTTAATATTCTCCTATTTCATTCTTTCTTTAAAACTGCATCTGAAAATTCAGTCAGTAACCGCAGGACTTTTCATGGGCTGTATAATTGCATAACTAAAAGTACCAGTTCTAGGTTTTTATTTAGAAAACATTCCTTGCTTACTCAAATCTTTGTTGAATATGACCCTGAATTTTTAATCCAGGAGTGATTTTTGAAGAATTTTGAAGAGGACTGTTCTCATTTTGACAAAAATTAATTTGGTAGTAAAAAATATTTATTAATAAGGTAGATAAGGTGTGGAATCTATACTGCTGATTCAAGTGAATTTTCGGGAAGGAAATGAAAACTGAGGAATCAAATTAGAGGAAATAGTTGATGACTTTGCATGAAACTATTTCAGTTTCAAACTTGCATTTGGAGTAACTAGAGTTACAGCATCTTTGCTTCAGTTTCTCTGACTTTGGTGGCATTAGTCTTCATGTAGCCATGGGTGGGTGGCTCATAACCCTTTTTTCCAAGTGTTCAGACAAAATCAGTCTTCTTTCTCACATCAAGTATTCATGTCTTAGTACTCCTATCTTCTTTTTTCTGGAACAAATTCATTGCAGCTAATGCAATGGGACTCCCAGTCTCCATTTACGATCCGTAGGGAGCACTATGCATTGATGGACGCTTTTCTTCTTTACAGCAAAACACTATAAAACATGTTCCATTTGCATTGATCTGCTGAGCTCCACTGTATGGTTAAAAATACAAAACAAAACTCTGTAGCCATGTTTGAAATACACATTTCCTGGAAGTGTCTACACTCTCTTTTCATTCTTGCTAAGGAAGTATGGAAAGCTCATTGCCTGGCTTAGAAAAAGAAATCTTGGACAGCACCGTCCCCTGGAGTGTTTAAGGATGAACTGGATAATCTAGGACAACTCCCTAATCTCAGTTCCTAACTCAGGAAAATACTTATGTATTCATTTAATTTTAAGCATATGTAATTCTAAATTACATTAGGACAGATGTAATGACAGAATTGCAATTCTGTCAATCAGACAGAAGCAAGTTTTTAAAATGTAGCACAAAAGGTACCTTTCTGAAGAGTAATAACAATTTCATGAACAGTGACTGGAGTTAGCTGTTACTTTACACAGGTGTCCTGGGTTATCCTTTACACAGTCTAAAAAATTTTTATGATTTCTACAGGAAATGTTGAGACATATTCTACCCTTAGAAAAATAATTGGAAGATGTTGCTTTGGTTCCTAGGTTTTACTAGAGTGGGCTGTTGACCTTCCTGCAATTTCATTTCACCGTAGTGAAGTAATGTACTGCAGTTATGTGAAAAATCATGGTAGTTAGCGATGTTGTTAGTCTTGAAATACTTATCTGTTTCACTTCTACTCCCTACTTCGTGACTTTCACTAATATTTAGTTGTAAGTGCAATGGTTCATTACAGTTGTAGTAGCCCTATTGTTCACTTCGGTTTCAGTTGCAGAACCACATTTCATGCAAAATGTATTAGTTATGCTTACAAGAATGTATTATACATACATTAGCAATGGTTTACTAAGTTAATGAACTGTGGAGACAAAGAGTCATTGCAGTCAAGTTGTAGAGTTGCCGTACTTCCTTGCATTCAAGTTCTGTGTACCACAGAGGTTGCTTTGGTAGCGCTCATTTATTTTTCTTGGACTTCCTTTTATTCAGGTTTTTGTCTGCTAATTTCTGTAGGTTTTTGACAGTGCCAGTCTTTTGACTTTTCATTTTTATATCAAAATCGTTTTGATTTTTATCAAAAAAGTCTTTTGATATTTATCTCTTGATCTTTTCTGTCAGAATCTACAGAGAAAGAGGCGGATGTCATGGAGGAAGGGGAGGGGCAGAAATAATGTTGAAGATTAATGGCGATGCATTAGTATTGTTGCTATTGTTGTCACAGAACTTTGGTGTCTCAAACCCTATATACTCTTGCTCCCAGTAATAGTTGTATTGTATTAAGTTGACATAGAATGGGTCTTGCTTTTTAACCTATTGTAATGTGTATGCCTTGTTAATGAACTTTGTGTGCTTAGAAATATTCTATTCCTCCTTTTTCTTTTTTCCCTTAGGCCTAACTCCACCTACAACCCCTCCTCATAAAGCCAACCAGGATAATCCTTTTAGGACTTCACCTAAGCCGAAGTCATCATGCAAGACTGTTGTACCACCTTCAAAAAAGCCCCGCTACAGTGAGTCTTCCGGTTCACAAGGAAACAACCCGATCAAGAAGGGTCCAGAACAGTCTGAGCTGTATGCACAGCTTAGCAAGACTACAGTACCGTCCAGTGGACATGAGGAGAGAAAGACAAAACGGCCCAGTTTGCGGCTGTTTGGTGACCATGACTACTGTCAATCTGTGAATTCAAAATCGGAAATACACATTAAAATATCCCAGGAACTTCAGGACTCCAGACAACTAGAATTTAAGGATTCTTCACCTGGGTGGCAGTGTCAGATTTGTTCTTCTTTAGAACAAGACCAGTATTTCAAGAAAGAGACTTTACAGACAAGTAAGCAGGGATCCCTCGGTAATAACAGAAAACAGCTCCAAGACCAGGAAATTCGGGCTGAACTGAATAAGCATTTTGGTCACCCCAGCCAAGCTGTTTTTGATGAAGAAGCAGATAAGACCAGTGAACTAAGGGACAGTGATTACAGGAATGAACAATTTTCCAAACTACCTATGTTTATAAATTCAGGACTAGCAATGGATGGTCTCTTTGACGACAGTGAAGATGAAAGTGATAAACTATGCTACCCTTGGGATGGGACACAAGCCTATTCATTATTTGATGTATCGCCTTCTTGCTCTTCTTTTAACTCTCCATGCAGAGATTCAGTGTCTCCACCCAAATCCTTATTTTCTCAAAGATCCCAAAGGACACGCTCTAGATCCAGGTCCTTTCCTCAACGCAGGTCTTGTTCCCGTTCTCCATATTCCCGATCGAGATCAAGGTCGCCCTGTAGTAGATCCTCTTCAAGGTATGGTGCAGCAAATTCATATATCATCATTGTAGGTAGTAAGAAGGAAAACAGCAAAAACAGAGTGACTTGAAGGAAAGAAATTTAGAAAAAGAAATAACTTAATCCGGTTCAACTTTTTTTATTGTCCCTGAGCTGATAAACTCTGAAGGTTACAGGATTGCTACAGAAACACTTGTTGCCATTATCCTTTGAATTTGCCAAATTTACTCTTTCTGAGTGGAGCCAGTCAGGTCAGAGGCAGAGCAATTGGTGAGAGATGTACACAACTAACCTTCCCCATTATCTGCAAGCTGCCCGGTGGCAATCTAGCTGCAGTCCCTATCAGATGAAGTTGACAGTGGCTGACTCTGCTCTGTGTTAGCCTCAATAAGGAACATTACAGAAGGGGGCAAAATCACTTGAGGCCCCTTAGTTGACTAGGAGATCACAAAATGTCACTGGAAATTTTCACTGGTAGCGTAGAAGAAATTGTAAGTTCAGGTAAGAGGTAGCTGAGGAGAAAATGGTGTAAATAGATTCAAAGTGAATGACAGAAGTAAATGTTTTTCTTCCTGCAGATCTTGTCACTGTTATGAGTCCAGCCACTGCAGACACCGAGCATACAGAAGTTCTCCCTTACGTGCAAGATCGCGATCCAGATCACCGTACAGTCGCAGACCCAGGTAGTGCATTTTGTGCACATTTCGTTTGCTTTTCAGTGTTGTCAAGAGATAATGAAGCATTCCAGAAATTGCATTACTAAATTTACATTAACAAATGCAGGTGCTTGATTTAATGACTAAGTTATGTTTCCTAGATATGACAGCTATGAGGAATATCAGCATGAAAGGCTGAAGAGGGAAGAATACCGCAAAGAGTATGAAAAACGGGAATCTGAAAGGGCCAAACAAAGAGAGAGACAGAGGCAGAAAGCAATTGTAAGCACTGTGAAGATAACTTTCATTTTGAAATAGGTTTCTGTTTCTTTTTGTAGATTTCTAAAGCTAGAACTGAGACTTTATTTTCTTTCTTCTTTATAATGAAACAAAATACAAGAATATGCATATGTGTATTTCTTAGCATTCTGAACTTTAGGCAAATATGTGTTTTCATAACAGTTTGTGTTTTGCTTGTACACTACCAATTTTTTCAGGTTCTGTAAATTGCAACTCTCCAAGTTACTCATCAGGAAAAAAAAAAGGATTTTCTAGAAAAAGGTTTCATCCCAGACAACAAAGAATTAAATGTGACCCAGTCTATTCCTTATACTGATCTATCAGTGAACCTGCAGCTTATACTATATGTCACTTACCAGAGTGCCAGTAATCAATGTCTAGTTTCTAGATTTCTGTTTCTTTGTGTTCTTTGTGGAAGCAATATAAAGAGTCAGTCAGCTTACATACTGATCGCTCAACATTTGTAGTAGCTGTAATTGTCTATACAGAGGGTATAAATAACAGAATTTGAAACTGGGGTCCAAAGGCATGATTTAATTTTTCTTTTCTGTCTATGACACACTTATTTCTAAATTATTTTTACCAAAATAAATAGTCTGAATACGTGACACAGTTTTAAAATGTCACTTAATACTGGCCCTTTCATAATGAATATACGTTAATTATTTTGTTCATCAATGTTCTATGCAAAATGTCTGAAAATACCTGAGGCAAAGGAAATACCCATGGGAGCATCAGCAACTCCCATGGCTATTGTAGCAGTATGACAGAAGAATGGCTACTAAATGGACAGGTGGCTTTTGCCCCCTTTTAGTTCCCTATTGGCAACTGCATGATGGTTTTGATAAATTGGGAGCTGCTGTAAGTCTGAATTCCCCTTGTTAAGCTCTTTTGGTGAGCTCACTTTACTGCTGCTCTTGCCATCCTCTTACTCCTGCATGAACTGGTGCAGACTGGGATACTTCATCTTTGGTTCCACATTTCCTCTTTGTATTCTATCCAAAGCTCACCAAAATGAATAGTCTCTTTCCAATGCCTTTAGTGGACTTTGTAGTAAGAAGGTGATATGTAACACACTCTGCAGCATTTCTCCGAATACACCAACAGAGCTGGGAGTATGTAGATGTTGACAGAGGCAGGTGTAGTCTATGGCAACAAGAAGTTCTGGGAGGGAATAGGCACCTTTAGTTTGTGAGTTTTGTCTCTGCTACTGTTGGTCTTAGTGCGCTTGATCAAATGATTCCGCTTTTCTCTGCATCAGGTGTCCTATCTACAAAATGAGTGCGATACCTATATTTTGTAAAGCATGAAATATAATTCCATAACATGTTCTGATCTGAAACTCAGGGAAGGCAATGGAAGGATTTTGCATGGCTTCAGAAAGGGCTATATTTCAGTCAATTGTTGCTGTTATTTTTAAAATATCTAGCTTCCATCTGCTTAGAGATGAACACTAACTCCCAGCAATAGTAACTTACACTGGCTGTTCTCTCTTAGATCTAAGACAAATTAGATATTCAAGTAGACCTCTGTCATGGATGTATCTCACTACTTGTCAATTACGGTACCTTACTGGTATAAATAAACTTGAATCATGCTGAAAAGTAGAAAATTTGATTTAGTTTAAAACAGCAAATGTTTGGCTATTAGCTAATCAAGAAAAAGGTAGGAAAGAAAAGAAACTTTAAAAGCTATAGATATGCTGCACCATAACTTCCTCTATGTCAAGAATTTTAGGCTCTTCTAAACCAAGGATGAATTTATTTTCTCATCTAAAGTGAGCATTGTCATGTTAATTAACTTCATTAATGAAATT
Source organism: Anser anser (assembly GCF_964211835.1). Lineage (NCBI taxonomy): Eukaryota > Metazoa > Chordata > Aves > Anseriformes > Anatidae > Anser > Anser anser. The sequence continues at coordinate 60,300,462 of NC_139724.1, forward strand.
GTGTATTAATAAACATAAATAAATTAGAACTGAAATGGTCTAGTGGGGTGGCAAATCATATATTTATAAAATATCAATAAATAGAACACAGAAAAAACTTGAAATCCAGTCACCTGTGTAAAAGCTGCATGAGATGTAGATGAAGTTTTACTGACTCCTTTCTCCAAAGTCTATCAGCACTTTTACTTTAAAAATCTGTATTGAATCATGCCAGTTTATTCCCTGTGCAAATAAGTGTGGGTTAGGAGACATCAGAGAAAGGGAAGACTTGATCGCATGAAATCAGTGATAAAATATGTACTAATTTAACAAATGTGCTGTTTTTGTCTAGCATTCTCTGTCCCCTTTCTTACTCCTTTTGGTAATGGGTCTCTTCTGTGCTACTCTTTTCTTTCTTGAGGTGTTCATCTCATTTACTGTTCAGCCGCAAGAATCCCTTCTCTCTTTCCTTGAACTCTTTCTACAGTTCGATAAGTTCAGATTTCCATAAATTCTGCGTTGGAGATTTTTTTCCTTTCTTTCTAGCTCATCCTCATGCTGCAAGAACTAATTCAAGACCACATAACTCCAAATACTGTTAACAGAGCACCCCAAGGTTTGGTCAGTACTAATGCCTTAGGTGTTGTTACCCACGGCAGGTGGCTTTTCTTCATGGGAAGCACCATGCTAAGATCTCAGGAGTTAGTTGTAGAAAAGATGCACAAAGTGAAGGGAACAGAAATCATGACTGAACGAAAAGCCATCAGGTCTTATTGGTTCAATATCTAGAATTAGTCTCAATGTGACAACAAGAGTGTGAAACCGAGGAAAAAGAAATGAGAAAAAAATTCACATATTTTAATCTGTCAAAACCATATGTGTAGCAGTGCCCTCTGATTGTGCAAGCAGCTTGTATTTTGGCAGATGCGAAGGCATGTTGGCAGACTGCAGAAGAGGCTTGTTTTAGAAGCCTGTGTTCATGCTACCAGGCAAAGGCGTGTTTAAATGGCTGCCTGTTCAGTCGTGCACACAACACATTTGCTGCAGTCGCTTCAGGTCAGCTGAAAGCCAGGGCTACCATTTCCCTGACTGGATTCCTGAAGTCATATCTAGATTTGCAGCTATATGACTTCAAAAGGTTCTGTGATATTTTTCTCTCTTTTCTTCTCTATCCTCCCTTTCCCAGTGATTGGAGATTCAGTGTCTTTTCTGTGGACTAGGGTCTTAATTTTGAGCAGTCACATCTGAAAAATGTCATTTCTTCAATATGTCTCAAGTGATTTCTGAGTTAGAAAGTCAGAATACTTTTGTCATTCATTCATTTATTTATATTTTTGGTTGTGATGCTAATGGAACAGATTTTAGCATAATCTAGTTTGATGTTGATGTCATTTGTTTCACTGGGTCCCCATTCATTTGGGTCCCCATTTCATTGTGGAACGGGTGCTCACTGAAGGGAAGGCCGGTCTGCCGCCAAGACTCACTTAATAGTGCTAACCAGGTCATGGCAGAGACACATTCATTCATCATGAAACTCCAGAAACAACTGCGGGACAGGACAGGCTACTCAGGGCTTTGTAGAAATTGGGATCCAACCCGTATCCAAGGCAGATCACAGTGATTTGCCAAGAAGACTGAGGACTGCTTTTTTCTTCCTATATACTCCAGGACATTTCTGAGGTATGCAGGCTTTTGCTGCAGCAGCTCATTAGACCATGCAGCAAATATTTTCCAAGGCATGGCTTCAGAAATACAGTTAGCACATTTCAATTCTGGAGTCTGACAAGCAGACAACGATGCTTGAGTGGAGTTAGTGGGTTAGTAGCAGTTTCGGGAGAGGTTACAGTGAGTGCTGTAACTCACCAAAGGACTGCAACAGCTCAGTGGTGTAGGCTCTGCGAGCACTGGGAGCAGAGCTCAGTGAGCCTGAAAGCACAGCAGAGCTACAAGGCTGGTGGAGCACACCCAGAGTACTCCTGGGGCACTGAAGCCCTTTGGTTAAAGGAGTTTTTGGTTCCCCATTGAAGTGGTGCATCAGGGCTGGAAGGTTAGACTGGCCAGCAGCCTGGCGCGTTGAATCTGTGCTGCTCTGCCACTATGGCCGTGCTACTGACTTACTGTCCCATCCTCCCTATAGCTTTATTTACTGCGGGGACTGGCTGCTGCCAGGAGGTATTACAAAATCCACTTTTATACCTGTACAGGAAATTACTATTAGCACTACTGTTTTTAATTTCTAAGTGCTGACAGCCTACGCGAGGCAAGTATCAAGAGTCCCTGTCCCAGAGAGCTTACAGATGCAGGAAGATAAATGCTCTGTGAGGCCACTGCAGTGGAAGGAAACACATGGTTTCAAAGAAAATAAATTGCTCTACAACAGGAAAGCAAGAGAAAGGTGGTTTTCTAAATGAGTGCATGGGTTCTCTGAAGTCTAAAACCAGACTCAGCCTCTAATGGAGTCACTTCCCACTAATGAAGAAGCCAATGCACATTGGTAATTTAGTTTGGATCTTTTTGTCGTTGCTCATCTTGATGGCTCCGATCACAGGCATTCTACCTTTGCTGTATGAGTTGCTGAAAATGTATCAGATGAATTATCTAAATCTTGAGTTTTACTGATTTATCACTATTTTTTGAGCAGTCACCATGGAGAGTGGCTGAACTTTTTCAGTCCTCAGCCACACAGCAATATTTGAGAATATTGTGCAGTGTTCTTTCTTTCTTTTCCAATTTTTTGTGAGTCCTCCTTTTGCCATTCATACTTGTACACAGGTCATACATAGTCCTCAATTCTTCTTTAATACATAATCTAAAGCAATTTTTTCTTCTTAGCGTGTCAAAATCTAAAGTTTTATTGGCTCTTCCATTCGTAGCATTTCTTTTCTAAACTCTGCCCAGCCACTCCCATTGCACTTTCAAAATGTTTTTGGCCTCCATCTCTAAGGATGAACGTCTTCATTGCTTTGTACTGAAAGAGGAGACAAGGCACCGGGCATGGAAGGCAACACGGGCAGGGGGCTTGCACCCAGCCAGGCACTCATGCTGGAGGAAGCAGCAGAGCCTTTGACAAGCCTGTGGCAGACCTCAGCTTCAAAATAACCTCAGATTTTTTTTCTCTCAGCTTCACACAGAGCATTATCTGGCTCTTGGAAAACCTGGTATGCACCAGAAATGTGCAGACAAAAGGTGGCAGGGAGAATGAGGACAGCAGCACAGTGTGCTGTCACCTCTGGAGTTCCCACAGAGCCTGCTTAGCAGCACCCCAGGGTGCGGCAAGGAGAGGCATGCAAAGGAAACAAATGTTGGGTGAAGAAGCCTGGTATAAAAAAACATGTGAATACTAATACGTCTGTTGGTCTGGGCTTTTGTGAAATTAAAGATTGAGGAAGGGAAAATAAAAAAGAGTTTTGGAGGAAGCTTTTGCAAGACAAAAAGATCCTTAGCATCAGAGAATGTTTTGGGGGATTTGTATCCTTAAAACTACTATATCCTGGTAGTTTTCTCCAGTTTAGGCATGCTAATGCTTTAGTATTTTCATTTGAGACTTGAAACACTGCTTTTCAGTCTGAGACTCTCTGCCACATCTGCCTATTCAAGTGTTCTTACTGCCAGGAAGAAAGAGCAAAATTAAGAAGAAGGAGCTTTAGATAGAGCAGAAGAAGACAGACATATTGGGCTTGGGGGAGCTGGCCAGGCTCTTCTTTTTTACTTTATTTATCTGGCAAAGCAGGTACTGCAGGAACTACATACGCTTAAAGCTTATGTCGCAAAATAAATCATCTGCACTTTTGGGAGGGAAATATGAACGCTGTCATGTGGAGTTTCCTGCGGGTTCCCTCTGCCCACATTAAATTGAAAACAAAAGCTTTTCTCTGCAGCCCTCTAGGTTCCCAAGTCATATATCATCTCCTCTAACAAGTGCAGTAAAAAGCATACTTAATATGCACATACAGACGTATACACGTAACTTGTGATAAAATAAAGGTCTTTAACATTTAGAGGTATGTTGTAATCTTGTTAGGCTTCTATAGCTCTTATTATTAATGAGAATAAAAGTCAGGTGTCTCTGTGAATACAAATACTTTTTTTTCGTAATTGCTTTAAATAAACTGAAATTAACCAAGACAAAGACAGTGCTGTACAGAGCCTGTGTTTTCTAATATCTTATACTATCATGGCTCTCTGCTTAAAAAAATACTTGAACGAACATCTCCTCATGTGTGCACACTGGAGGACATATGGTGCATTTCAGCTTTAAATTTGAATTTCCTTAATTTTGCAGGTTTAACTTATTCCCTTAATGATAGTTTAACAGGCTTTTTTTTTAATTGTTCACTTTTGTTTTATTACAGTTGTCTTAAAGGGATATTAGATATATAAAAGTTATTAGAGGGATAAAAGAAGGAAAAATTGCACAGGCATGCACAGTCTTATAGAAGAGCGTGCAATAGTTATTTCCATCACACTGTAATATAACAATCTCCATGTCAGTGAGTGAAACATTATGTTTTTTCAGTCGAGATGTATTATCTCAGCTAAAGTATATTAGACAGTCTGCTATGTTATGTTCTGCTCCATCTGGTCAGTCATTTAGGTTCAATAGCAAGTATCAATGGAATTGTTTCTTATCAAGTGTTTCAATGCGGTTAAATCCTTGATTTGGTAAAACAGTCTGAAAAAGTAATTACTGTGCATATGCAGATTTTCCTGGTTTTGAAGTTTATGGCACCCAACCATACTGAAACTAAGCAGAATTAGAATGGGGAAAATGGAAGAAATGCAGATTTCTGTTGCTTGCTGTCTGCATTCCCTAGTTCATTCTCCTGTCAGGAGAGTCAGGGCTCTGGACTTGGACAGGGTACAGACAGAGCTAAAAAGCAGCAGCTGTCTGTAAAGTACCCCTCCTTCATAAATTTATGGCCACCTGTGAGCACACGTGCCCTTCTTTTAGCCGTGCTAACTTTTCCAGATTGTAGTGCTATGGCAAAGAGCAAGAGCAGCTTTTAGACCATGAACTTTAGAGGGCATAGCATTTTAAAATGGAAGTGTCTGTCGCAGCAGGGCGATTGAGGACTATTAAGCCTGTCACCTTGGTTCCTTGTATATTCAATAAAAGCTGTAGTTTCAGGCACCTAAATCAGATACTTCCCTGATCGCATTGGTTAAGGAGAGCATATACATACTTTGGTAGAGCAGTCAGGGTCTCCACTCGGCTGACCAGGGAGCTATAACAGACCGACGTGGTTGCAGTGGTCACTTTTTGTGACATACCTTAGTGGGTAGGGCTTTTGTCCAAGAAGTGGATGCATTTGATTCTTGGATCTGTTTGCTAGGGCCTTGATCCCTTATCTTTCATTTCACCAGAGCTTAGATGGACTGGATTCAGGCCCCTAAGATTTGTGGGGCCAGGAAAAGAGTAAGCAAAAATAGTTGACTTGGTATGCTAGAGAGGAGTTTCTCTTGAGAGGAAGGTATATTAGTTTCGTCTTCCAGCTGCAGAAATTTATTTATTTTACATTAAACAGTTTCTGGGTAAAGAGTGCTGTCCTGGGAAGAGGGAGCCAAGTTCATATGCCCATAACTAAGAACAGTTCTGATGGTCCCTTTATCTCAAATGTGTGTTCGAACGAGTAAAGAAGAGGCATCAGGACCATATGTCTTTCCACATGTATTTTGGTCTGACCTGTCTTGCTGTCTTAGGTGTGACTATTAACTGTCTCCCAAGAATGACTGGTACCTTATGCCTCTGTGGGGACTCTTGGAAAACGTACATTTTGTGCTATATCTGAACTGTAACACTGAAAGCTACCTTTCTCTTCAGGCTAGGATGTTTCTGAGCAGGAATGCAAGTCTATATTTAGGTCCCTGGAGCCATTAGCATTGCAGAGTTGAGGTGCCATTAGCCTTTAGGCACCTCCAGGTTAAGATAGTCCTGAATTCTCAGCAGTCAGTATAGCTCCTTTGGAATTCGGCACCTAAATTCTGTGCAAGTGTCAGGTGCCTGAGTTGATGGTTTAAACTGACATTGCTCCACTAACTGACAGCTTTACACCAGCTGAGAATTTGGTGGTGGAACAACTTACGGGACAAACGTGTGGGTGAGTGCAGGGAATGAGCAGGAGGCCAACAGTGACAGGGTTCTTCAGGCCAGAGGCAATCAGAGACAAGGAGGGCTGAGCACCCAGCCCATCTGTAGCCAATTCTTCTTTGCCCTGATTACCTTAAGGTCAGTGGTTTGAAGATCTCCTTTTGCCTTTTTTTTTCTTTTTTTTTCTTTTTCTTTTTTTTTCTTGCAACTCACTGAATGGCTTTGTCCTTGGTAAAGTGCTAATCCAAATATTCACAAAGTGACTCTTCCAGGGTTTCCTAGTCTCTGTCATTCTGCTGAGCATTTTCACTCAAGAAGGAATGATATGATCACAACTTGATTGTTTTGAAAGTATCTGTGTTGTTTTGCTCCCGGTGTCAAAGGAACATGCAAAGGAACATGAAAACCTGTAAAACCAGGGAATTCAGTCATGTTCTTTTTCCTAAGAAAGGTAATGGTGGCCACAGGACACATTTTATTTTTCTCCCTTCTCCTCCCCAGTATCTATTTTAATAAAAGTCATCTTCTGGACTCCTAGCAGTTTTCCCTCTATTTAAGGTATGGAACTGCCAATTGCAGGATGAGGCAGCTAATGAGTCTTCTAAGTTTATAATGTTATGTTTATAACCCATTTGTCAATGTTCATGGGACATTTATGCAGTTACTGTGTTACTTCATAGTACTCCACAACTAAGATGGATTTTGCCCAGTGTTGTACATATTGCAAGAGGAGGGGAGTCCCTGGTTCTGAAGTTTGCAGTCTTAAAGGGCAAGTGGTGAGAAGACTGGAAGGGAAGAAGATGTAATAAGATAAGAAGGGAGTGGTCTATCAGAGTGTAGCAGAACACAGCAAAACCTTTCAGGAGAACGCCACCTGGCAAAGCTGGCATCATTTAAATACTTCAAATGCTTTCCAGGAGAGAACTATTTCACTCACTAGCAGGATGCAGTAGGTCTCCCACAAGTGACTTTTACTATAATTATGCATCCTTTTCACATCCATGTGTGTATATGTATGCATGTATGTATAGGTTCATCTGTATTACACATTCGGTAAAAATATGTGTTCCCTGTTGCTCTTTATCAACAGGAAGAACGTCGTGTGATTTATGTGAGTAAAATCAGACCTGACACATCCCGAACAGAACTGAGGGACCGGTTTGAAGTTTTTGGTGAAATCGAGGAGTGCACAGTAAATTTGCAGGATGATGGGTAAGAACTTTTGAGATTACTTCTTGTTTGGGAGCTGCCATATGTAAAAAATTATGGCAGTAAGATTACTGGTATGGGAGTTACATGTGTAAGTACTGTGACAGATGACATGCTGAGTTCAAAACCTTATTTATTTTCTTTCATCCTTATTTATTAATCTTGCTAGTTGAGATTTCCTGTCCCAGAAATAAGTATTTAGCTGCCTGACAGGACAATCATGCTGATAAATGGATGTTGTACTTCTGGCATTTCCATTGCTGGATCTCCTGCAAGTTCTTGCTTTCAGGAAGGGGTTACGCTAATGTGTGTTAACTCTTCTTAGCTTTCGTTCACAACTGTATTTTTCAATTACAGAGACAGCTATGGTTTCATCACCTACCGCTACACTTGTGATGCCTTTGCTGCTCTTGAGAATGGATACACTTTACGCAGGTCAAATGAACCTGACTTTGAGCTGTACTTTTGTGGACGCAAGCAATTTTGCAAGTCTAACTATGCAGACCTAGGTAGGTATTTTGTTCTAGTGAATTAAAGTACATAACTGGTACCTCGTAGTTCAGGAGAAATTAAGGTTTGCTTGGTTTTTGTTTGCTGCTTGTATATAAATGGTGTGAGGAGTTTCAAGAAGGTGGTTTTTTGCTTGCTGCAAGAAGTTTAAAAGTTTACTAATCTGAACTCTACGTTGAGTTGACTTTTTCCAGATATTTCAGACTGTGAATTTTTTTTAAAGCTCATTTCCATCATTATCAAAACAAATGCCTGGTATTCAATAGTACTTCGCTGAACTGAAATGATAGCACCGCAGAAACTTGCTGGTTCCTTTGCTTACAATGGCTTCTTGGGTCTAATACTTGATTTATTTAAATGAACCCTAAACAACATCAAGTAGATGCCTCATCTCCCCAAAAAATCACTATGATTCTTAACTTTGCTGTGAATTGTGCTGTAGAGCTTGCCAGAGACGCTCCTTAAATGTGGTTCATAGTTTCTTAGGTTTGAAAGATAGAAGGGTTCATGACCAAATTTGACCCGTAGTATAGAAAAGACCACAGATCTCAACTGGTGGCTCCCACGTTGTCCATAAGCATCTATCTGTGAATGTGTCTCTTTTCAGGGACTTCCAGTCATGATGTGAGAGGGTTCAGCCAGTGGAGAGCTTGGCATGTCCCTTGGTGTTTGGTGTCCCATTGGTGGGGGGCAGTGTGCACACCAGTCTCTAGTCCCAAGTGTGCACACCAGCAGTGATAACTCACCTGGATCTTCCCCAGTTCTGTTTGGGCATAAATGTATGGTTCTGCCCTATGCTCTGGGTGTGATGCATCCCCTTGAAAGGATATTTGGAGGTGTTCAGATTCTTAGAGGAAAAGTGTTGTTATGTATGTGCACAAAGAGACCATGCAGACTTCCAAAACATCCTCTGTGAAATTATATTGTAAACTTACCTCTTATTTAATTACCTTGTAAAGTGTTCATTAAATGTTAAAGCTTTCCTGATACCTATATAAATAGTCTAAAAGTGTGGGAGATGCTCTTTTCTGAATAAAATAGCAAGGGACAATTTGCCGTTGAATCTATATTAATCAGATACTGTGTTTTTTATGAATAAATGACCACAGTCATTAAAATCTCTGCATAACCCTGTAACACATTGCTAATGAAATCTTGTATCTGCTGCCCTTGGCTTTGTGCAACGCAGGAAGTGAATACAAATATATTTTTTCAAACCAATTGATGTCTTTTCAGAATAAATGATAAAGATGATACACATTGTTCACAATGAATATGCTATAATTCACTTCAGTGGCTAAACAGATAATGTAAAGCTAAGAAAAGGCAATTGACTACTGAAGAGATATAAGGTTGATGCTGAAAATATAAAAGGTAGCAAGGCGTTTGTCAAAATGCAGGCTGATAAAAACAGTAAAAACAGATTGAAGTCTTGACTTGATTTGACTTATCTTCAGTAGCGGAAGCCAGGGTAGTCTCTGTATCTCAGAAAATCTGGGGTTTAAAATAAGTTGTCTGAAGGGAACCCTTTTGGAACATTATTCATCACTGGGAGTATTCCCTGGCAGATCTTTCCAGAGTGAGTGGGATTCCCAGAGAATCTCTGAGTATTTTCACTTTGTCCTGCTGACAGCTTGAGCTTCTCTACTTCAGACTGCATTCTCTGTATTTCACGGAGTATCTAATAGAGCTACATAGGCAGGATGAACTTTAAAATTCATGAGCTAGTACGAGGATGGAGAGAATTAATCAGCCTTGGGTTGAGTATAGAAGAAAGAAAACACTTGAAAATAGTAGTCAGAAGTTTAACACCTCTCCTCTGTGAGAAGATATTGTCTTAACAGAACTTGTAATGAACATTTAATTCACAGTGCGTTGTATAGTGGTAGATGGGGAGTTCTGATTAATTCAACACAAGAAATGGCAAGAAAAGGGCACTCTCATAAAGGAACTGTGACATAGCTACCAGGGAGAGCCAGTGTTGAGCAGGAATGACTCCAAAAGGAAATTCAGTGCTTGCAGTCACATCAATAGTTGCTGTAGTAGAACTACATGGTCACAAAGGTACCATCCCTTCTCTGCTCGAGAAACAGACCGATGTCTGTCTAAACAACTATCAACACTGGAGCAAGTATTATAGATCCCACCTAAAACACACATTCCACAGGGTCTGAACCACTGTTCTTGCTGTTACACTTATGTTACAAAGATCTGAGGATGCCACCTGAGATTGCTTGTACAGCAGCGTGGAGACTTTGCCCTCAGTTGTTTGGTTTGCTGAACAAGCAAACCAAAACAATCAGAGCGGAAGTGAAAAGAGAGATTGAGGGAGGTGTAGTGATATGCATTGGGCCCTGCAGCAGGTCAGCCAGGAGCAGCAGTGTCCCTTGCGTGCCGCCCCGCAGCCTGTGCTGGCTTTCTGCACAGCCACTGCTATCATCTCTCTTGGGAGAAGTGAGTTAGGGGTATTGCGTCTTGCAAAACCATGGTGGAGCTTTTGGTAAAGCACCTGTCAAGATTACCTGGACCAGTTTTGGACTGATGATCTCCAGAGGTCCCTTCCAACCTCAACCATTCTGAGACTACTGAGAGACCTCTAAGTAGCAGTGTAGCAGTGTTCAATTCTTGAAGAAACTCTTTATCGTTCTCTCACCCTGCTTAGGAGATGTACTACTTTTTTAGGCCTTGATTCTTATCGGAAAGCTCTGTCCATACCTAAAGCTTCTCTGATGGCTGTTTCTGGTCTTTAAGCATCCTGTTTCCACAAAGGTCTAATGGCAAATAGATGGTTTCTGCAGTGCTTTGTTGGTGCTGCCGTACAAAAAAATAATGTAAGCGCTAGCCAGTGTTTCATGCCTCTTAACTGAACTTGCATCTCTTTGGTTTCAGATTCAAACTCAGATGATTTTGATCCTGCTTCCACTAAAAGCAAGTATGACTCCATGGATTTTGATAGTTTACTTAAAGAGGCACAGCGGAGCCTGCGCAGGTAACATGCATCACACCAGAGGAAAACGGAGGGATGGCGAATACCTCACGGACATCACGTCCTTCAATAATGGACAATTGAAAAGTCATACTTAGGAATTTCTCCTACTTTACACTCTCTGTTCAAAACCATGGTTTACATGAACACAGCTGCTCGAGGAGTGAGGAGGCGGAATGGCTATCCAGCAAGCACACGCGTGTCCATGGGTGTCAGCTTTGCTTTCGCGGGTGACCGGTGGCGGGGGAGCCCAGCGGTCCTCGTGCAGTCGAGGGCAAACCACATGTCATGGCAGCAGTTCCACAGAGATACACTTACAATATAGAACTTCAAAATGTGTACATAGTGCATTTTAACAAAACAAAAACAAATTAGAAGAAAACAAATTTGAGAACTATGGCTGCTGATGTCTGAGGATCAGACACTGCATTTTTTTTTTAAATGAAGCTTCTTCTCACAACACAGTGATAATATGACAATCCAGAAGAAACCACAGGTCCCAGAAGTCTGCAATGTGTTTTAGTTTTGTTTTAAGATTTTTCTTTTCTTCTCTTTTCTGTTTTTTTTTCTTTTTTTTTCCTTGCAGAAGAGAAAATGAAAGGCTAAAGCTTCCCTAACATTTTGAAGTTTCATCTTTTAATTCTGACACCCATGTAAATGTCTACAACGTTGATCTTCCACAGCAAAGTTTTCAAAGCCTTGTTAATGGTCAAATGTGCAGCTTGTTCAGCGATTTATTCTAATGAGCGGACGTGGTGTTACATTATTAATGAGAGTTGGATATAACTATCTGGGTGTGTGCACAGATAGTTTATTTGCTACATTCTTTAAAGTAGTTGAGTATTTACAGATGTTAAATGGAGTATTTTTATTTATGTACATACTGTATGACAATGGTTTTTTTTGTTACAGCTATGCACTGTAAATGCAGCCTTCTTTTCAAAAACTGCTGAATTTTTCTTAATCAAGAATACTCAAATGTAATTATATGAGGTGAAACAATTATTGTACACTAACATATGTAGAAAGCTGAACTTAACGCTTATATATATTTGATTGTAAAAAAAAAAGAGAGAAAAGCGTGTGGGTGAGGGTGTGCGTGTGTGCGTGTGTCTGAGTGCAAAAATGCTTTACATACATTCATCCCTCCTTTGGTGAGCTTATATAAGAACTTTGTCAACACTTACCCTAGCCCAAAAGGTATTAACCACTTCTGCAGTATTTTTCCACATTTTTCTCATTGCTTGATTTTCTTTTGCAGTTTTATACACTGAATTTGTTAGGGAAATGAAATTTTCTCATCTAAATTTTTCTAGGAGATACCATAATTTTATGTAAAGTCTCTCAAATGGGTAATCATTAAGAAATGTTTTTATTTTATGTATCAACAGTAGTTTTGGAACTAGAGGTCAAAAATCTTTTTAAAATGCTATTTTGTTTTAATTTTTGTGATTTTAATTTGATAAAAATATGCTGAGGTACTAAGTACAGTATGATTTTTACAGTAATTCTGTGTCTAAACACTGTTGTTGAAGCCAGTAATCTTTTCATTGGCAGAGTTTAATGATGGTATTTATCTATATTTTTTACAGTTATGCATCCTGTATAAATACTGATCCTTCATTCCTTTGTTTACTAAAGAGACATATTTATCAGTTAAGATTATCCTATTTATTATAAATTATGAGATGACTAAAATAATAAAAGGCCAGTGGAAATTTTATACCTAGGATGCATGACGGTTGTCAGTTTGGAGTAAGTGCTTTGTCTGGAAATTCAGCTTTTGCAGAAGCAGTGGTTTTTTGTTGTTTTTTTTTTCTTCTTCTTCTTTTTTTTTACTATGCACTAGCATGGCCTCAGATGTGCCCATGACATTGTTGCTGATGACATTGCTTCTGGTAAATTAAATATAAACTTCAGGAAAGAAAAAAAAAGAAAACACAACAGTAAACTACTACTATTCTGAGCATCAGAATTTCATCTGAACTTGGAGTCTCTAGACTGAATCAGCAAAGTTTGGAATTTGCTCGCGAATGTATAGATTTGGTATTCTATTACTGTTTGGCATTCATGACTCCTCTTAAAGGTATGGCACACCTAACTATTTAATCTCCTTTCCCACTCCCAATCTTAGAAAACTGATTCCACCCCCATGCCAGTGCAGTTGATTTTGATGGCTGCATTCATTTTATCACCAGCATATTGTGTTCTGAGAGATTCCACTGTCTGTCCTGTCGGATGCTTGCTTGATTTTTTGGCTTCTTATTTCTCAGTAGATAGATAGCAATAAAAAAGAAAAAAGAAAAAAAGAAAAGAACTTTTTCAGAGGTTCTGTGTTACAACTGTAACATTCTTTAATCTGCATAATTCTCGTTGTTGCTCTGTAGGTTAAAAATGCAGGTATTTTAACTTTGTGTGAATGCCAAACTAAAAGTTTACAATTTTCCTTTCTGGATTTTGAGTATCTTCTGTTGTAAAGAAAAATATTAAAAGCAATAAATTATTTTTAAGAAATCAATATTTAGTATATCATATTATGTGTTCAAGGACCAGACGCATTACCTATTTTGCCTTTTAATTTATGTGATTAAATTTAAAATACATTCTCTTTTGCCCTACATTGCTGACATGAATAAATTGGTGGGGATTTTTTGGGGTGGGAGGAGGGGGTGGGCTGTTTATTTTCCATCAAGCAGGCATAATGTTATGAGTCTTTTTTTTTTTTTTTCACTGGCCTGGCAAGCATTCTTATCTTAAAGATGGCTTTCCTCTGTGGATTTACAGATTACATATGAAATTAATGTAGAGCTAGGATTGCTGAATAAAGCTATTTGTATCATTTGTAGACACTGTAGTAGGTAACCCATCAAAATATAAACTCAGTGTTTCCTTTTCTCTCCCCCCCCGAGAACATTTCAAATTAGCACATGTGCCACATTGTCACTGGAGGCAAATTGCAGCATAGCTCTGTATGTCTTTTAGATGAAGATTGTACTGTTGCTTTCATGCTGTGGTAAGTACCACATCTGCAATACAGGTAACAGAACTGGTACTTAGAAACTATGGTCTTTTCTGGAGCTATAACAAAGTAATTCCTACATAAGGTAAAATGATCCAAATCCAAACAGAGGGAGCCTAAAATTGAGGTAAAATATCTGTGCTGAACTGTTCTGAAAAGCAGTTGGGCTGCCATCACCAAAAGCAGCATCAAGAAGAAAGTTGTTTGTGCCTCTGGGGTGTAATACTTGGGTCAGTTGAAAAAAAAAAAAAAAAAAAAAAGGAAAAAAGAAAACACACACCTTCTTCTGATCCCTTAAGATATAAGCTTACAGTAGGTAATGATTATGTGTCCTTTTTGATAGCTGTAATGAGAACTTCAATCACTGTAGTATAAGATCTGATCTATAAATGACCTAGAATAGCCATGTAATATGATGTGATGATTCTAAATTTGTACCTATGTGACAGACATTTTCAATAATGTGAACCACTGACCTGATGGAGCTACTGTAAAATTTGTACAGTAGGTGAACATGTAAAGCTATTGGTTGGACTATGCTGAACAGGGAAAGCGAGCTATTAGTTAAGCCCACGCTGGGCTATTTTCCACCTGCCAATTCTACATGTAATTTTGTGGTTTAATTCATTGTATGAAAATTCCTGTGATATTTTTTTTAATGTGCAGTACACATCAGCCTCACTGAGCAAATAAAGGGAAACGAATGTTTCAAATCCACTTCTGTTTCTCTTTTTTATCAAAAGTGAAAGTCCCCCCTGCAACTGGTCGTGGACTGGGTTTTCTAGTACTCTTCCTAATGGTCAAAGCTGATTTCAAATAGCCCAGGTCACGCCCACATTACTGCACTTTGGGCAGGGGACGGACCCACTAGTTTTAGTAATTTAATAGTAGAAAGGTGCTACCTGCCTTTTGGCCACGAGTACATGAGGCTGTTGAGAGGCTAACAGAAACTTTGTGGGAAAACTTTTGAAAAATGCTCAGTGGTGTGTTAAGAGTTACTGGCTCGAGTTACCAGAGGGTGGGGAATGCAAGGGTGTTTCTGCATGGCCATGTTTGGGTCCAACCTGTGCCGTCAGGGACTGACAAGTCCAAAATGGCCGGTGTCTTCCATCCTGAAATGTTAAATACCGTTGCTAAGAAAAAATGCCATCATGACATTCAGCAGCATCTCTGTCTCAGCAGACAGGCTAGGAGGATCAGGCAGGTCGGGTATCCTTCCTGGACAGGACAGCATGCGGCATGGCGGCCTTCCACACCGGCATTGTCACTGGGCTGGCAGCAGCTCTGTGGAGAGGCACAAATGGTATTCACAGCCCTTTCATTTACATGTGGATAAAAAGGAAGGGGAATTGTTTTCATTAGTTTTGCACGGGCTTATTCACAGGTAGCCAACTTACCGCTGTCAGCATACCCTGTAGGCCTTTAGTATCAACGCCGCACTATGGCAGAGCTGACCCTGCTGTACTTTGGCCATGAGTATCCCCACCTTGACGGTGCGCCACGGAGGGCATCTACAGTATGATGTGAGCTAGCACAGCCCACGCAGCTGGTGGTCTTTAGCTAGAGGTTTTCTCTAGGTTTTGGGACCACTAAATTCGTTTCTAAAACTTGCCTTTCTCAAGAGGACTAGCCTCCACCTCATGTCTGTTCCTAACATTGCTGTTCATTTTATACTCTATACTTTTCACTTGCAAAGCATGCCATGAAACTCCCAGCTGTGGTCTTGATGAAACCAGCCCCTTGCATTGGAGCGCGAGGCTGGGAGCAAGGCGCGTTTGGGGAGAGCAGGCTCTTCCTCACCATGATTTACTGCTGACCCTAAACGTTCCCCACCGCTCTTCCTGTCCCCTCCATTGCATTTTCTTCCCCATGTTCTCTTAACTACCTCGTCCTCAAAGACTACAAAAGGAGTAAATCTATCATGCACTCGCATGAGCTTCACTAACTCCCACAGCTGGGAGGGGAAGCTGTGATGCTTACAGTTTGCATTTTTACTATTTACGGATCCGAAATCTTATGCTTGGTGCTCATAGTGCTTTCAGAGTGAAGTTCTTTTCTAGATGGGATTTGTGTTGTTTCCTCACTGTTCCTGATCAAATTAATGCTCAAAATGAAGTGGGTCACATCCATTCCTGATGCACTTCATCAATGTTGCTGCAGTTACACAAGGCATGAATTCAGCCTGATATTTTTCAGCTTTTTAATTTGATTTGTTTATTCATTTCATATTTTTGCAATGCACTTTGATGCTTGCAAAAACTACTGAATTAGATTTCCAGAAAAATATTTCTTCCCCTTCCCCCCCCCCCCCGCCCCCATCCCCTCATTTTATATTAAGGTTTATTGCATAAAATCAGGATCTCATTTATTAAGAAATCATCCCTTCCATTGCCTGTTCCCCTGGGTTAACATTTTCTCCCACAGTGAACGCTGCGAGCTGAACACCTGAAATCAAATTCAGGCACCTCAGTGAGTGGCCTGATTTTCAAAAATGCTGAGCATCTCGCTGCTCCTATTGACTTCAATTAGACCTGCCGGCTCTCAGCACTTTTAAAATCAAGCCACATATTTAGAGCCCCAATTCAGCACAGCATTTACATTTGTGCTTAAGTCCATCCTGATTCAGCAAAGCACTTAAGCATGAGTGTTTTTAGATCCATTGAAGTCAAGTGCTCTGCTGCTTTGAATAAAAATAGACTCCTGGATTGGGGCCTAAGAATCCAAAAACAGACACCAAAGCCTAATTTTAGGCTCTATTTGGAAAACTTCAGCCTTGCCTACAACCTTTAACCTTTAGTGCTTTCAGAAAACAAAAAAACACCCAACAGGTGATAAATGGGTGAAGGTTTAGGGAAGAAAAATGGAAACTGGACAAAATTCTTCCTTGGAGAGAAAGTTTTGAAAAATTTAAATACAACTCCAGCAAGATGACTTCCTAAGTATTATTTCACATTCCACTTCCTTAATCTCATTCAAGATTAAACTGCAGTTATTCTATTGTCCTTCACCATTAATTAATAAACTGCTACATTAAACTTTAACCAATATAACTTCTCTTGCTTTTTCACAAATCCCACTCTCACCATTGATATTCCATGTTCACAAGCAAACTAAACTATAAATCAATTTTCTCTACTTTATCAAACAGCAGAAAGTAATAAAGAAGGTCACAAATAGTACAGTAGTTCCTTGGAGGTTTGTAACATCATAATTTAAAGCTCAGAAAGATTGAATCAAAAGTTGAATTAATCCCTAAGGGAAAAGATTCTATATAGATTCTATTGATAGACATAGGGCAGCCTGTCTTCATTGGGAACTGGTATATTTGCTAATACTTTGGGACAAAGGAAACTAGGCTTCTCAGCAAAGGAGAAAATGAAATCCTCAGCAAGAGGAAGCTCTTTGCACTTCCTGTCAGTGTTCTCTCTCAGACTGTTCTGGAAAAAAAAAAAGACAAATTAAACTAATCTTTTGATGCACGATGTGCTGTTCTGAATGGCTGGTGTCTGCATGATGCAATTATAAAAACTGCATCTGAATCGAATACATATATGAATTGTAAATGTTGCACTTCATCAGTGTTTATCCCTAGACCGATGCTTTTTCAGTCAAACAGCCTCAACCCAAAATCATAGCAGTCTATGAACCCAACACAAAATGAAAGGTTGTTTTTTTTCAATGACAAATTTTTGTAAAGTTACAAATATTTCTTCTGAAGCTGGAAATATATTCCTCAAAGCATGGTTAGCTTTTGAGTGTCCTTTGAATGATTGCAGCTTCCTTTCAACATGAAAGGAACCTATGATTCTGAAATCAGAGTTTTACAAAGAAATTTCTGATTCTATGTTTAAATATATATATCACCTTAACGACATGACTGCACCTGATGAGTTAAGATACCCTTCCAGATTCAAGAGCCATTAATGGGGAAAAAAGACTGCCATAAAAACGATTATATAAAAATTTCACTCATGTCTTTGGTTAGAATAGTGATATGCACAGCTTTTGTACATGGTGAGACCTGAAATGAAATTTATCTTTTTGGAAGGCATACACGGTGAAGTACAATATGATAGAAGTGTTTGCGTATACGGACTGTTTTCTTACTGTATTTGCTGGTTGAGGAACTGCAAAGCACTGTGATAAAGGCAGCGGAACAGAAAGCTGGGGTAAAATTCCAGCCTCTCTAAAATCAGAGGCTGAACTCAACCCTCATCAGCCTTTTGCATTAACCCCGGTGTGTGTAAATAGTGGACAGTGATCAAATGTGAATAATCTCATGTGCCTAATTTGCGTCATGATAGATGTAGTGTAAATGGAAGCCTAAACTAAGTATGGAGAAAACCATGTCCTAACGAGCACAATGTGTAAATTACTATTACAACTCTTAATCGAATAAAATATTTGCTACAATTTATTTTTGACAATGTGCATTTCATTCTCTATTAAATTAGTGCTTGATAAAGTAATAAAATTATGGCCATAAAGTTACTGCGCTATACCTTCAAGGGAAGGCATTCGAGAGATCTTCTCGTTGTCCTCGGATTATTGACTTTGGCATTATGAAAAACGCACATTGGTGCCTTATACTAATTCTTTCCTAGTGCATTTGCAACTCAGGACTACGCTTATTCATGCAATGTGCTGGCAGTAAATTTAAAAAAGAAAAAAAACTGCCACACACTTGAAAACTTATGGAATGCTTTCTTTTCTTTTTTTAACCATTTATTGTAACAATACCTCAGATAACTGTAGTTTTCTATTGCATGAATAATGTATTGTAGTAGCTAAGCATGCCCTCAGTTATACACTCCTGCCAGCAAGTAGTGGAGTGGTGAGTGCTATCGCTGAATAATGATTAATTACTCGCCCTTCTGAAGGAGCCTGGTTTTGTAAACTGGTCACACAGCATGTTACGTGGATTGTGTCTGCTACACAAAAGGTTACTTGCAATCACATAATGAGACATAATGATGTACATCACAACAATTCTTTGGTACAAATCTGCACACAATGGAATTGAGATAGAAACCCATTTATTTATGTGTCCTGTTTGCCAGAGGGTAGAAAACTTCACTGCATTGCTGCAGTACTGCCATTGCTCCTTCTGCAAGGCTGACGTTTTGGATGAAAATAATATGACGGCTGCTCTAGCAACATTGAGATGTGGCTTTGCACCATTTCCCATTGCGGAGTGCTGGCAAACTCTGGGAGGGACTCAGCTCCCACCATGTGATGGCTGTGTGAGTGGGATACTTTGCTGAAGCGTGTCCAAACTCCTAGTGGGAAGGTGGGAGGCAACTCCTTACTGTGAGAGGAGGGGTTTGCCTGCAGGACGCGGTGAGCATACCTGCGTGTGCTCATACCTACCTGACCTGGGAAGGGTGAGCAGGGAATCCAGCTCCCACAACACATTTGCACTTCATTATGTGGTCAAAGGAAGAAGGGCGTTTAGAAGTACCGTTCTAAAACCTACGGCCATAACTTTTCAGAGCCATAACAAAGGAAAGAGATCTAGTCATTCTTTATTCCTGCCCCCCCCAAAAAAAAAAAAAAAAAAATTAGCCAAGACTACCCCAGCAGTGGTGGGACCACCACTGGCAGCATTAATAGTGGAGCAGCGATATCCAGGCCTGCCTGTTCTCGGCAGGAGGCATCTGACTCACCAGGCAGGATCTGTGTAGTGCTTTAAACCTGCTTGCGTGCCACTAAGACCCTGGTGGCCAACCTGTTCAACCTCTGAGCTGCGGAAGTTTGAGCTGCTGGAGATGTGTCATGGGGCCTGGGAGACAGCGGGCCTTCTCTTGCTCTGGAGAGGACAGGAAGGCCTGGACAAGTCTCCACATCCCACAACAACCTGGCAATGCTGGCTGCAGCAGCCAATGTTTTCTTTCCTTATGTCATGACCTGGCAGCCCCATGAAAGGATTGTGCTGATTCGGTCAGGTAAGATGGTTTGGTCACAGGAGCCGCATTTGACCAGGTGAGGACAGGTGTAGTTTGAGAACCACATTTTGGATGCTCCTATGGTACTGTTTCCTGTCTCATTGTCTGGGAACTCCTGGACGTATTTTGTTCAAACTATTCACTTTGTTCATTGCTGTCTTAAGGACAAAACTTTTTGGTACTATTTATACATCAGCATAACTCTGGTAGAAGATTGGGTCCCCTGTAAAACTTCATATTTTCCTATAAATGAGGTGGACTTTGCTTATGTGGTATGGGTTGCTACTCTACATATGAGGCAATAAACTGCCTCCTACGATCATCACCAGCCTCTAATTATGTACTTACATGCAGCTAGAGAAGGCTGCTGGGGGTAAGACCAGCTAATGGCACCACCCTACTACCAGCGTGGCAGATATTTCTCCTGACCTTTCCCCAAGCCCTCAGCTTTGCCCGCTAGTAATGTCATGGCCTCAGCCACCACTTTGCCCTCTGATACATGACAGCTATGCAAACCATGACAGAGCGCTATGCGCCCTTTCAGCAAGCACAAGGCAACCATGAGACACGTTGTGGGGTGCCAGCGGCCTGCAAGAGCCAGGGAGGCACCGTGGTGGGAGGGTGGGCATGGAGGGGGGGGTCAGGGGCCATAACACCGTCGGGGGACACCATTAGCCTAATGGCTGTGGTACATTGAGCCAGCAGCTGGCATAATTCTACAGCTAACAAATATAATTTTTCTTCCACAAATAGTTCCTTGAATGGTAGATCATACCAGGGCTGATTTACTGCAGCACTCTCCCGTGTGGCTTCTCTGATTTGTAATAATCTTGCTGAGGTGGCTCTGCAGCCTTTTGCTCCGCAGCAGCAATAACAGAGAGTGTCTCTTCCTCTGTCTCTTCCATTTTTTCACAAAATAAAATGAAGTATGTTAGGTTGCAATATGCTGAAGGCTTCCACCCCTCTTTCACATTTAGCTGAGATGGACCAAGATGATCAGAAGTTACTGGGGAAGGGAAGCCAGGAGGACAGAGTGAAAGCATGGAAGAAACAACACAGGCGGGGGGCCCTTGGGGAATGAAACTGAAGAAACAACACTGGAATCCTCCATTTTGATGGCTCAATATTTTTAGTATTATTTCCCACCCATCCAGAAGTTGTCCATCTAAATAACAAGGCGTCAGCAGACTCAGATCCAGACCTTTGCATATTTTGAGCTGGGCAATGGTAGTGAGATTTTTGTGGGAGCCTTAATGGAAGTGGACAGTGAATGGGCATGAACCATCAAGCATGAAGTCTCATAGCCCTGAGGCTGCATGGAGGGGCTTATCTGGCACACATCACAATCCCATCAGCTCTTGCTTGTGACGTTACTAAGCTGTTGACATTGTATGAAAGCTGATATATAATTGAATAGCCTACATGTTCATCTAACAATGGAAAAGGCATAGCAATAATAGGACAACTCCATAGTGAGCCTTCTAGGATGCTTCTTCCTAGCAGAAGCAGCTTTGCAGGTAGCTATTTATGCTTTTACTCTGAATCTCGTGGCACTGGTCTTGCTCTACAATGTTGGGTCTGATGAGATCGGGCGAGGTTAAGCTGCCACGAATAGCTGCTGACTGGCAGTTTATTCCCTCGCTTGATCAACAATGCCAGACTCAGTACATGTCTGGGAGGCAACGAATACAGTTGGGCTAGACAAATGGAATAGGAACCAACAATAAAGTGAATCCTGTGCTGTCATATACATTTTTTATTCACATTGCACATAAATCTCACCCAAGCTCGTGGGAGAACTTTAGCATCCCCTTAAACTCCCATTTATTCTCCATCCTTCTCATTCTTTGCACTATTAAGAAACAGATTTATTTTCTGAAAACTACTCTTAATCATTGTGCAAATAGAAATGGAACATTTATACTCAAAGTAATAAATAGATGATTTGCATCTTAGTACAAGACTGGAGATTATTCTGACTTATTTGTGTTTATTGCATCTAACACACAGATGCCATTCTCAGTTTCTGATAGAAATGTTAATTATGGGATTTCCTTATTCTTATTTAGATTCAGGATGGGGTTTTTTGTTTGTTTGTTTGTTTGTTTGTTTGTTTTTTCTTATTCCACATCATGTTTTGGACAGCTCTACAAGACATGAAGTGAAGGCATTCGGTACTCCAAATGTTATAGACAAGAAGAAAATTAGGTTTAACTGGAGAGGGGAGTAATATGAAGATCTGTGCAAAATATAGAGTAAAAGGGAACATGGAAATCTGTCTGTTATTATGCTAGTTAGTGTTGAATCGCTGGAAGGATCAGTTACAGCTTCTGATGATAATGAGAATATAGTGAAAAGGGGGGGTATGGTCAGTTCTGGAGTTTATGTCCTTTGCTACAGAACTCCTATGTCAATTCAAGTACTTCTGAATATGGGAAAGTGGATTGTCAAGTCTTGTTAGAGTGGCTTTTCTTGGATGAATAGGAAATGTTTTTTTCTTTCTCCTGGTTATGTCTGCCTTTATTACTTTATACTGCCAAGGGCAGTATCTGGCCCTTGGAACTGTTTATTTCCTGTGTGCAGAGAGAAACAGTGTGCAATCTTTTCATTGTTCCATTTTACTGACACAGGTTCAGGTAATGCCAAGGAAACTATTCTTCTGGTCCAAGTGAAAGTCATATGGATCTTTGGTTCCTTTATCAGAGCCATTAGGCTTGTTTGTCATTTAACCTTTTAAGGTATGTTTAATCTTCACTAACTTGCTGGCATGCCTATTCTTCAGCCAGCATATGCATACACTTGCATATATATACCAGTTAAGCATGTTTATATATGCATATATAGATATCAATACCTCCTATATATATATGTATATATATAATGTTACATATATAAATATTATATTATATATATACACATATGCATGTAGACTCCTCATCTGAGCTTTGCCATTCAGAAACTCATCAGATACAATAAAACATAAACTCTAATTATAGCTTGCCATCCAAACAAGGCTGCAGGCTATGTCTACATCCATACATGGCAGAAGAATTACTTCTGCAGGCCAGCAAGGAACCCTGATTCCACTTGCACCCTGGCTGACATTGTTGAGATGGGTCTTCCTGCCTGGGTCACCATAACAAACGGAATCAAAGGGAATGCCTTTTGCTTTGAGGTCATGGCAGCCTGTGAGCATTCACGGTATTGTTTAGGTCAGGACATATGCAGTAACTGCATAACTCCTGGTAATTTCAGCATTTCTAATCATTTGTCTCAAACTTGTTTTCTGTATATTTGCAGTCATAGTAAGTGAATTCAGGGCTGCTTTAAAAATAAATAAATATTTATTAAGCTCTTGTTATAAATTTGTAATGTAATGTTATTTATGTCATTTATATCTATGTGCTCTACAAGCTGTTGGTAATGGGCAAACTCAGGCCCTTTGAGTTTAACCTGATTAGCCCACAAACAGTTAAAAGATGGAAAGCAGCAGTGCCTGTATTTCACTCATGCTGAATTAGCATCTACTGAAATTGCTCTGCAGGTACCCTGTGTACCCTGTGTCCCCAAGACTGTAGGCACCAAAGTACTTCCACACTGCCTTGGCTCCTTCCCAAAATGCAGGTGTGGGAACAAGCCAGGAGATTCAAAGACTCCAAGGCTGGCAGTGTGCAGGTACAATCAGGGAACACTTCAACTTGACGGAAATTGTCATTTCCTTAAATCTGGGAAGATGTATCAACCACTCCAAGATATGATAACTGGCAATAAATATTTTTAGCTAATCAACTCCTATGAACCCCTTCCTCCATTTTTTTTTTCAGGGGGGCAATATCTGGCAATTGAACAGGGATTTTGTTTTATTTATTTTATTTTATTTTATTTTATTTTATTTTATTTTATTTTATTTTATTTTATTTTATTTTTTTATTTTATTTTATTTTATTTTATTATTTTATTTTATTATTTTATTTTATTTTATTTCATTTTAATTTTATTCCTGTTTCCATATGTTCTTTCTATGATTAAATTCATACTTGGCTGCAGTATTTTATATGTCATTTCCTATCCCTGATCGTAAACCAGGAAAGTCTCTTTCAACACATTCAGTTCACAGTGATGACACTGTAAGGATTTGTTCCAGCTCTTATATCTAAGAATGCATTTGTTTGTTTATTTATTGCAGCACTCTTCTTTAGTACTTATTACTAGCATCTCTAAACCAAAATAGTTTATGTTAGACACAACAGCACCAGGCGGTTTCTCAGTACAACCTTCCCAGATCATCTCAAATCAGTACAGCTTTGCAGAAAATGATGGCAGCACTTTGGCTTCTGCAGGAGTGCCCATGATGCCCATACCAACAATGACTGTAAAGTCTTTGTTTTGTAGTACATACAGGCTCAGCATTAAATAAACCTGCTCTCTTTTTGAGTGCTACTACCATGGCTCTTGAGGGGTAAGTAGAAAACATCATTCCTTTTGATTATATTTTACTTTGTTTATAAAATATGTGGTTTTATCCTATTTGTTTATTAAGATCTATCTACCTCTCCCATTTAATATTTTTTTTTCTATTCAGATCTCTAAAAGGAAATAGTTGTCCAGTACTGCTGAATGCCTGTTATTAAGGAAAAAAGTATTTCAAGATTCAGAGATACCCCTGCTGTATCCTTCAATGGTTTTACAATCTCTTTGTTGTGTTTTTATCACTTCAGCATTGCACTAGCTTTTCTTTAGCTTTTGATGAAATCACTGGAATAACAGGCTCTGGGAAAGTGCTTTATCTGAGATCCCAAAGACAAGTTTGTTCCAAAATGTTCATGCTTTACAGTCTTCATATTTACTTGTCTGGTGATACTACAAAGTCTTCGCAAATGCTCTTATTCTTTCTCCAGGCCTTTGGTTACTTTGTTAGAGAAATGTTCTTTGTGAATTAAGTGTTCTTTGAGGATAAAATGTTCATCAGAAGTCTTCAGTGTTACATTTTCACCATTTTCATCATATTACTTTGAAATGACATCATTTATATATATATATATATTTACCTATTTTCCTAGGGCATATGTAACAAAGGGCTTTCCCTGCCTTCTCATTTAACTTTGTAGCAATCATGTAATGGGTCAGAGTAGAGCCTCCATCCAGCCCATTCAGCTGGATATCTGAAATTAAAACTCTCTGGTGGATTAATTTTTGGCATCCTTCTGCAATCATATATTGTTTTCCTTTCCCTCCCTTTGTACTTCTCCTTATTAGACTCTGTTCACTTTCAACAGTATTTTGATGAAATGTAGGTAGACAAATGGAGGCAACTAACAATTAAATAATTAAAAAATAAAACTACTCTTTTCTAATGGTATAGACAAGGGGGGTATATATATATGTGTATATATATATATGTGTGTGCACATGTATATATCAGCATACACATATGTGTGTATGCATGTATTTATATATCTGTTCCCTGGAAATATTCTCAACTTGAACACAGAGAACAAACTCTGGAACGAGTTGCATTCAGAAGCTGTCCCTGCTTTCACACGAACAACCCCAGTCGACCCTTGAGGATGGTCTGATAGATATGAATTGCTGCTGGCATTATGCAATTGGAGAAAGAGAGTGACTTTGCCAAAAAAATGAAGCCATTTAGTCATAAACACTGCAGCTAAGTTGATTCAGGGTTTATCTAAAAAAGCCCAGCTGGTTTGGTGTAAAATGAGAGGCAGAATGCTAATTTGGATGTCAATTGTTTTTCAATAATGCTAATTTGTACTAAACGTTCTCATTTACATAAGCAAAGAAGGGCCAAATATTAGGCCAAGGAGCAAAATCAAAACTAGGGTTTGGCTATGGGGGAAAAGAGGCTGTTGGAACCACAGCTGACTAATATCAGGTTTTTCAGTCAACTTTTGGTCCCCAAGTCCCTCCCCTTCAGTGGAGTTGTGGACACCAATATCATTAAAGCCAAACCCATACAAGTACACTTATTTTCCTTAATTGTCCTTTGACAATAATCTGAGGGGTTCCCAGACCATGGGTTGAAAATTTCTGCAGCATTCCTTCTGGCCATTTCTTCTTCATTTTCTCCTTCATTCTTCTATTTCCTGCATGACAATCTGCCTCTTTGGTGTCCTAAGATCTATTCACCCCTCACCTTACTCTTCTCTTTTGACTCATCCCATAAAGCAGACCCGTGGTTGAGCAGGTATGGTTCTTTCTCCCGAAGAACATGCAGAAGATTTTGCAATCTCATCAAATTTAGGACACTGCTTCTGCATCAGACTCCTGGATTCGTTTCATGCCTTAAGCTTCGAATTGAACTGATGCCTCTGATGGGTAAGAATTTCCACTGAGTTTGTGCATTTGGCTATATCTGGGCTTTCAGTTAAGTGAAGATCTCTCCGTAAGAAGCCCAGCTTCTCCCAGTCTCCTGGACAAAGTGGATGTGTAAAGGCAGCCCATTAACTGATTTCTTGAATCTGTCTCTTCTCAGTGAAAACTTTTTTCATTAAAACAACAACAACAATTTTCTGTTATTTTTTGGTAAGGTAAAACTGGAAAACTGGAGTAGGGAAATTGAAAATCAGCTATGATCTTGAAACGTTTTTCTTTAATGAGTGAAAAGTGGCATGATCTTTAAAGCAATATTTAAAGTTATGTTACTGCAATTTCAGTTAAGATTGTAAAAACAGCTACAGTTAATACCTGTTCAAAATGAAGTTACTTCATTCATTTTCTAGAATTAAGAAAGAGTAATTCCCATATATCAAATTTATTGGTCTCAGTAGTGAATTAAGAACACATTTGACATAAACCTGTTTTTCCAAGCCTATTTTCCAGAAATATGAGTTTACCCTGTGTCATTTATTATTATATATTGTATCTTTATAACATTACATCATTGTCATCTATTAACATACTATCTGAAAACATGGGGTATACAAAACTTCTGGTTATGAGAACAATCTTGTTTCCTTATTTATCCAAGTATATTTTGTTTCTCATTTGAAGGAATGAACAGCTATACGCTCCCAGGGATTTGGCTGCATTTTACCCATCCTTAGCTGCTCAAGCACTAGTTACTTAGTCCAGTCTGGATACCTGGACTCACCCCCAGTCAGTGGACTTCTTATGCCATTTCCCAACCTCCTTACCCCATGCAGCTTGTACAGTCATTAGGAACGATTGGTTGCCTCTTGAGGTGCCAATTTCTCTTCATTAACTATGTAGGGAACACAGAGGCTAATTTAAAGACCTGAAATTTGGACAGATGAAATTAGATGCAATGAGACCTGCTCTTTGGTTGTACCACACTTCAGTCCCTACCAGTAGGTACTTTTATCGTTACCTGAGGTGAAGAACATTTGCTCATTTATTTCATAAATATTTGTACGAGCCCTCTTTGTGCTGAATAAATTAGACCCAATAGCTTGCTCCTTCCTAAAGAAGCAAAGGAATGTAGTTTCAATAAGCAGAGAACCAGTGAAAATACTGCTCTTCTCAAATTTCCTTCCTGGTGTCTCAGAGACGAACGTCTTGGCTTCTTCCTCATACCTTCAGCATTCAGCAGTGTAGGCACAGTGTCGGTGCTTAGACCAGACTGCACCTGCAATATTGCAGAAAAAAAAAAAAGTGGCCTAGAGAATTCAGAATATATAAATACAGTCCGAAGTCCTGTCCAGCGCAGAATCTGGCATTGGCCTTAATTATGTCATTGCACTGTGCTATGGTGGGCATTTGTGAAAGAAAGCTAACTAAAATGAAAAAATCTCACCAAATTCCCAAACATTCCTTTACAGTCATACAGAGGCTCAAAAATCCGTGCAAATTTTTTCCTCATTCGTCTGTGACAGAACAGAATTACTGTACATGATGATTTACTATCTCCAAAGAGACATATCCTTTTTGTTTTTAAGCCTAAGAAAAAAAAGCCTCGAAGTGCAAGTGCATTTAGGAAAATTAAAATAAAATAAAATAAAATAAAATAAAATAAAATAAAAACATCAACAAAAAAAATGGCTCCAGAAAAATAAAAGTCACTTTCAAAAAAAAAAAAGCAGATGCTTCCTTAAATTAATTAGACAAACATTTCTACCATTGTCACATGTCAATATCCTCTAAATCACTCCTATGTTTTTTTCCCTTTATCTTTGTACCTACCACTCAGATCAAGCTTTAAGTGTATAAAGCATCATTAAGATTTTTCTAACCTTGTTGTGCTCTCACATTCTTGCTTATTGAATGGTAATAAAATTTAGTCGAAGGGAACTAGAGGTTACACTAGTCACAGAAAAGCAGTTGTTGTGCAGTCTATTTCTTGTTAAGTATACGTGTCCTTTTTTCCACTGGCAGTCATACACTATACTATGACCCAAAGGTTCTTGGCTATTTTTTTTTTTTTTCACACATGCCTATGCAGAAGCATGGATTCCTCAGAGTGGGCTTTAGTTTGCCCCTGGCCTTTTAGGCATTCTTTTAAAGCATGTTCTTGCAATAGTAACCAATTAAACTAGTTACTAAGAAAGAAGCATGTTTCAGCACTTAAGTTAATTGAACTGTTACAAACTAAATATGATTCCAAATTGTTTCTGTATTTCAAATCACTTCATGCATGCAGATAAAATGAAAAAATTACTAAATCGTTTTGAAATGTGCAAATCAGGCATACAATACTGACATTTAGATCTGTGACCTGATCACAATGTAGTAAGTACCTTTAAAAACTTTGTGGATTTTAAAGCTGTCATATGAAACCCTTGAACCACTGCTTGATGTGATATTCAATAAGTGGAAGTCAGGCTGCAATCAAATCATGGAACTGTCTGCATCAGGGTTTTACTACCAATTTACCCAGAAAATAATCTTTCCCTGATTCATTTCATGGGCCAAGTAAGAAAGGAGGAATGACTTAATGTATAAAACACCGTGCTTTATTCTTTGGGACCTTGGTTTGAGTTCAATTTGTGGTCCTAACTGAAATGAGCAGCTCAATCTCCAATGAACAGTAGTCCATATCGTCGAACTACCACACACAATTAGGCACAATTGGCTGTCTCTGCTTAGAAGTTGGAGACTGATTTAGCATGGAGACTAAATCACTTCTTTCAGCTGTAAAGTGGGATGGCCCTTTCTGGGACTCTGTGGCAAAACAAAACAAAAAACAACAAACAAACCAACAAACAAACAGAAAAAAATCCAAACCACCATATTGTTTCTTTATTTCAGGATTTCTCCAGTACAAGAAAAATAAGGGATAGGAAAAGCTTTGTTCTCTTATAGTAAAAACTAGATGGCAGACCTGATTTGCATCTTTTCTCTTGTATTAGGGAGCAAGTAACTACCATAACTGGCTGAATGATGGTGAAAGTACTGGTACAGGGAACAAATGGACACTGCTAAAAAGGGAAAGGGACAAAAAAAAAAAAAAAAGATGAAGGAGAAGAGAAACGATGCTGGAAGCTGGCAAAAGCTTTCCCCTCTGAATTCTGGAGCAGGAGAAACGCTTGCTGCATCTATCTAGTTACATGTCATACATGACCACAGTATTGAAGGGTTTAGCTGTCCTGGGATTTAAACATGTCACTACTGGGATAAGCTGCACTCCTACAAAACAGAGTAGTGTAAACTCTTTTGCCAGTAGAATGAGTGCCTTAGTGGTGAAGCTGTAGCAGAGAGGCGATTTGAGAATATCAAGGTTTGCACGGTAGCATGGGGAGGAGAGGGTGATAGCTGGATGGGCTGTGCGAGCCGCAGAGAGCTCAGCGAGGGGCGAAGGGAGCTGCAGAGCTGCTAAGCAGGGGATTATAGGGAAGCCGAAGGAAAAAATGAGCCTACATCAGTGTAGTGTAAAGATAGAATTAAATTGAGTCACTGGATCTCATTCACAATACACCAGCAGAGGATATTGGCTAGTACTATGGAAAAGAGAGATTTAGCATCCGCACCTAGAGACTTCCTAAAATGTAAGGATCAGAGCAAGTCTTTACTATATTATTAGGTATAAACAGGCTCTGTCAAGCACTGGAAGACTCAGAGTGCTGCTCCACTTTGAGAAACAGGTCACGGCAGCTTGGCAGTAGGCGGCACGGGCAGGGCTGCACTGCTTTCTGAACCTGAGCTGGTGCAAGTGGGCTGCCTCCGCAGCTTCAGCTGGCTGGGACATCCTCACGTGGCACTCCACTGTGGCATACGGGCATGGTGGGCAGCTGGAGGGGGTGACTAGACCTCGCCCTGCAAACTTTTGTTCAACTTTGTGTACTAACATTAGACCTCAGAGGAAATTGGCAAGCTTTTATTTTTGACGGTGGCTTTTTTAGCTCGTCTCAGGGATTTCAATAATTTTCATTATGAACTATACTAGCCTCTTTCATCTTAGGAAGAAAAGACTGCAATCGAGGGTATACAGCAGCTCTTCTTTTTTAGCTGCTGGAAATAAGTTAATAAATGCAGTCACAATACAGGGTATACCATTCTCATTCCTTATTGATACCAACTATACTGTAACAATGAATTTCAAAGTGCTGCTGATGTAAACTCTACCTGAAGCCTGTTTGATCTCAGATAAGCATCTTCATCCCATTCTTCATTTCAAGAAAAGAAAATCTTACAGCACAGCAACATATTCATCTGCTTTGGGTTCAGTTCAAGATAAGCCATGCTTTGCAGAAAACCTAATTAATATCAATCACAAGAAAAACAGAAATTGGAAGGAAATGTGCTTTCATTTCTTGATAAACAGATCACCCATGATACATACGCAAATGGACATACTGATTTGCTTTATTATGGAAGTATCAGAAAAGAAACAGTCCCCATAGGGAGGGGGAAGAATAAAGAATAAAGGGGTAGTTGCACTTGCACTCTGGTGTAAATTATAGAGTAACTTCATGGTGTTAAACAGGAATCCAGTGGTAGGACTTCAGACCAGAATTAGGTTCTGCAATGGCAGGTTTAGTGGCATTTTAAAAAGTGTTTACTTCCAACATTCAGAATAAAAATTATTAGTTAGAGTTCATAAACATGTTTTAATAGATCCTATAATGTATTTCATGCATTTCTTTTTTCCTTTCTCCTCCCTCCTGCCAAATGTAAAGTCATGACTTATGACCTAAGAGACCTTATGGGCTTAGAATAGAACACTTAGGGATAAATATTCATATTTGGAAAAATGCATGAAAATCAGAGCAGATAGCTTCTGTCACTCATCCACTTCACATAATAGCATTTCAGATGACCTTTGAGGAATTTTGTGTGTGCTCACTTTCCCATCCATGGATTTTAGCGTTGGATCTGGTTATATAAATTCTGGCTATATAGCTACTCTCAAATAGTATCAGACTTGCTTTGGGTATGATTCACAAAATTTTCTTGCACAAAACAGAGTTACGCTCTTACCTGTGCTCTTGGTCATATTGGAAAAGAGAAGGCTTGGAGGAAAGGTCACCAATCCTTAGAGAGGTCCCTGCCTTGGCCGTCCATCCACCTTTAAAGTCCTTGATGTTAGCATTTCAACTGACAGTAATGGTATACATCAAGCCTGGGAAGAAGCACAAGAGTCAGGTGGTTCAGTTTTATTAAGGCATTCACTCAACAAAGAATTTATCTGTGTAAAATATTACCCCATTTGGGCACAAGTGAATATTTAAATATATATATATATATATAATTGAATAAATAATTTTTAGCAGCTTTGAGCTCCTCAGTATTCCAGTTTTCTTCTAAGATTGCGCTCAATTGTCTTCGTATGATTCAACTCTTTTAGCTGCAACATCATTAGGCTTTACTCACAAGAAACAAACCAACCAAACCAACCAACCAAAAAAAAAAGAAAACTAAAAAAAAAAAAACCACCACCACCACCAGAACAACAAAACACCAAAGGACTGATCTGTTCACATACAAAATGTTTAAAAGAAAGGTCCAAGCACTGAATCATTGGGATTGCTGGTACATGATAGCTGAGGATGCATTCTGTTCTTTCCCCCCCACAGTTCTCTCCTTAATGCTCATTGATATGACAACATTTAATATATTTCAGATGATGTGTCTTCACAGCCCCACGTTTTATATATTTAGTGATATGATATGTTTCTCTTTGAGAATGGTTTTCTTTTAGCGTCTTGTGCCATTACTGAGGAAGTTTCTGGTGCTATGTGTCACTGTAAGGACATAGACATCTGCTGCCCATGCTGAAAGGTTCATTCCAATAGGAAAATGGGGAAATTAAATAGCAGGAAAAGCTGCCTTTACGAGCTTTGAAGAAGATATACATAAAAATAAACATAAAGAATGGAAAGTGTTGTCTAAAGATGAAGCTACAGACTTTGGGCTAATTCCTGATTCAATGAGCAAGCCATTAGCACACTGTTATTTAGCCAGTGGTCCGTACAAGTAATTTTTGTCAGTGCTTGTTAGCAGATATCATTAGTGGACTACAAGCCAGTCCTTAGCTGCTTCTGAAAATCAATGCACCTCCAGTGAGAAAAGGAAAAAAGGAAAGGAAAGGAAAGGAAAGGAAAGGAAAGGAAAGGAAAGGAAAGGAAAGGAAAGGAAAGGAAAGGAAAGGAAAGGAAAGGAAAGGAAAGGAAAGGAAAGGAAAGGAAAGGAAAGGAAAGGAAAGGAAAGGAAAGGAAAGGAAAGGAAAGGAAAGGAAAGGAAAGGAAAGGAAAGGAAAGGAAAGGAAAGGAAAGGAAAGGAAAGGAAAGGAAAGGAAAGGAAAGGAAAGAGAAAAGAGAAAAGAGAAAAGAGAAAAGAGAAAAGAGAAAAGAGAAAAGAGAAAAGAGAAGAAAAGGGAAAGGAAAGAGAAAATAGAAAAGAGAAGAAAAGAGAAGGAAAGAGAAAGGAAAGAGAAAGGAAAGAGAAAAGAGAAGAGAAGAAAAAGGGGAAGAAAAAGAGAAAAAGAGGAGAGAAGAGGAGAGAAGAGGAGAGAAGAGGAGAGGAGAAGAGGAGAGGAGAGGAGAGAAAAGAGAAGAGAAGAGAAGAGAAGAGAAGAGAAGAGAAGAGAAGAGAAGAGAAGAGAAGAGAAGAGAAGAGAAGAGAAGAGAAGAGAAGAGAAGAGAAGAGAAGAGAAGAGAAGAGAAGAGAAGAGAAGAAAAAGAAAAAGAAAAGAAAAGAAAAGAAAAGAAAAGAAAAGAAAAGAAAAGAAAAGAAAAGAAAAGAAAAGAAAAGAAAAGAAAAGAAAAGAAAAGAAAAGAAAAGAAAAGAAAAGAAAAGAAAAGAAAAGAAAAGAAAAGAAAAGAAAAGAAAAGAAAAGAAAAGAAAAGAAAAGAAAAGAAAAGAAAAAAGAAAAGAAAAGAAAAGAAAAGAAAAGAAAAGAAAAGAAAAGAAAAGAAAAGAAAAGAAAAGAAAAGAAAAGAAAAGAAAAGAAAAGAAAAGAAAAGAAAAGAAAAGAAAAGAAAAGAAAAGAAAAGAAAAGAAAAGAAAAGAAAAGAAAAGAAAAGAAAAGAAAAGAAAAGAAAAGAAAAGAAAAGAAAAGAAAAGAAAAAAAGAAAAGGGTGTAGATTAAGAGGTACCAGACAAGTTAATGTTTCTTTCTCCATATTTTTCATTCATTTCTTAGTGCTTATCTGCACTGACACTAAGATATGACCCGTCCAGTCTAGCTTTAACTGCAGAGTCTGTCTAGCAATCTAGCTGTAGTCTAGTTGCATCAATGCCATCTTACTGCCAAAATACATCCCCAGATTCTCTGTTTTCTTGAAACCCACACATGTATTTTCTGCTGAAGCTTCCCTAGCTGAAAGATAGCTTAGGCTATGGCTGTGTGCTATGTCTGTAGCAATAAACCTTGCCTACAGCACGGTCCAACTTCACAGAATGCATCTGGCTATTGTATTAAACTGTAAATAATATGGGAAGTAGGCAGATAGATGGATTTACGTTGCTACTTTTCAAGAAACTGTGGCTTTGAGGCATAGTGCATGTATCTGTCAAAATAATACACACAGCTCTGCAGTTAACTATTTACAAAGGATTAAAGTTTAGCTCCTAATAAGATCTTCTCTCTGATGCTTTGCATTTGCTGCCTAATACGATGAGAAAAGTCTGTACAAATTATGAAGAGAATGTAGGAATTCATGCAGATCTGAAATACTCTGTTCAAAGGTGGATATCTGGAATAGAAAACAACAAAAAAGCAACAGTCCAGACAAAAGCATTTCTTGCACATTGTAAGAAGCAAAATAGAATCAAACCTTTATTGAAGTTCAGGAATTATATAGTCATGTCTTTTTTTCAGTTGGGTTTCTGTAAGGCAAGAGAACCAGAAAACTGCAATACTCCAGATCACATTTCTCCAAGCATTTCAGATGAAACACTCTCCCCCTTCAAAGTAAATTTGAAAAGTTTTAACTATTTAAAAGGAGGTTGTTTGAACTTTACCGTTATTTATTACCTATTTACTTTATTTTTCTTTCTTTTTTTTTTTTTCTTTTTCTCCACCATTTTGAAAATTTCTTCTCCACAGCCTCCTTTTTTGCAACATATGACTCTTTGCATGAAGGAAAACGGAAACTACATGGCAGCTCCTCAGCAGCTGTTTTTCTAAGTTAGCTGTTGCTTATTTTCTAATTGGGAAGCATTTTAGCATATGGGCTCACCTTTAGTAAGTGATACTGTCGTTCTGCACATATCCACTGAATAACTAGGATTTTGGAAGCAATAATAACATTATTAAAAACAAAATGGAAACAGGCAAATAGCATTTAAAATTAGATGGAGTTTTTAAAATAAAGACTAAAGGAATGCTAAAATCTGTAGAAGATCATAAGTTTCAGGATGACATATCCTTTCAGCTGAAATCATAGAGATGCTGTATTATAAAAGATAGAGCAGAAGCTGACAAAACTTAAGGAAATTCAGAGTGAGCAAAATAGTTCCTATTTAGGAAGAACTCAGAAAAGTGGCAACTAGATTAAGTACTGGTACTGCTTTAGAAACTCTGGAAGTCTAAAAAACTAAGTTAGGAAAACAGGAGTGAGTGGATTTAAACAAGGATTTGCTCTATCATAGACTTGATGGAAGAAAGATGCATCAGTCAGATGCAACACTAGAGAACAAACTCTGGGAAGATAAAGTGTTTCCCGGAGGGGGAGTAATGGTGCAACATGTAACAGTATTCTGAGTATTAAATTTTATGAATGATTTAAGTATTTCAACAGATACCAAGGATTCTGTACAGATTGTAATTCTATACCTACAAACTGAAATGACAGAGTTGCCTGTTGCTGTCAGCCACCCATTCAGATTAGTTCTAATGCCTCATGGTGACACACAGTAAGATCAAAGACTCTACCATGACAGGATACTTCAGCTGCAAATTAAGATGCAAATTAAGATGTCTCAGACACAATACGATGCCAAGGTTAAGTTTTTTTGGTGTAATGAATGATTGTTTAATGCAGCGGATAGCCAGGAGTCCCAGAGGAGAAAGCAGCTCTTTACTACTAGAAAATCAAGTTCAAAATGTTGTTATCGATAAGCAAGTCTGACAGTGTCTGTGATGTACCTATATTCAAAAACCTTGCTTGAACAACAAAATCTAAATCCAAAATATTTCAGAAAGTGAAACTTTTTTTTTTCTTATTTAGCCTTTTACTATTTTAACTAAGACAGCAGGAGCTCTTCTTGTTACTGTAGTTGTCTGCTGTAAACAGCAGCTCCAGGTGAGCTTCAGCTTTCCTAAAACCATCTTTATATGCACAGGCCTTTCGTAAGTCCTTCCAGAGACTGAGAAACAAAGAAAAATAAGAAACAAGGGGAGTTCACAGATGAACATGGCAAAAAAAAGGGAAAATAGTTAAGTTTTATGAAGTGCAGGATATGCATAAAAGGTCTAGAAATTTTTCTTGAATTTGCTGAGGATGCTAAGCTATTCAACTTAAGTAAGCCCAAAATGTCTGCAGACTATTGCCAATGGATTGTACGAAGCAATAAAAAGGCAGATATATTTGAAGTTGATAAATGCAATTTAACATGTATTTAGAAAAAAGATCTACATGTCATATTCATAATGTTAGCTCAACACTCTGTACTGGTCGAGCAAATAAGATGAGTCAAGCAAATAAGATGAATGGTAGGAAGCACTAGGAAGACAATAGCAGCAGCAAACTTCAATATATGATTATTTAAACCTATTCTGACCATAACTTCAATAATACAGACTGTTCTATCTCTTCAGTCTTGAAAAGTATATTATAATATTAAAACAGGCTGGAAAGAGGAAGGATGATCAGAGGACCAGCTTCTGTATGAAAAATGACTAACTAGAGAAGAACACTTCAGCTTGGAAAAAACATAACTGAGGGACAGATGTGAGGGACATGATGAAAACATGAGCAGAAAGAAGAGACAGAAAGTTGTTATTCACTGAGTATCATCATCAATACATCAGAAGAACATCAAATTAACTGTAAGATGTCTCAAACACAAAAAGAGAAGGAATTTCAGAAAAATGTGAACAGTTAAACTGTGCACTTGATTGTCACAGGAGGTCAGTGGAAGATGCCAAATTTTACATGTATTCGGAGAGCAACCGGCAAAATTAATGGAAAAAAAACATCCAGAATTATTACTACGAGGATACTCAGGACAAGTTCAAGCTGCATATCACTAGAATGTGGAAGACTTTACCAAGGGAAATAGCACTGTCTAGATATATCCGATATGTCCTTCCAGCTCAGTCTGTCCTAACACCCTTCACTAGACTTTATATCATACATTATATATAGGACACACACACACACACACAAACATCTGTATGTTTGTGTATTACACAAACATATTCAGTACAACAGAAGCAATGATCATTTTTTTCATTTGTCCCAATTACCCCCATGTGGTTTATAAGGAATCCATTGATTTTATAACCTGAAAGAAGCTGAATCAGGCACTAGGATGAAGAAAGGTATATTCTTAATGGCCATTGGTCTGTCCATCTTGAAATCAGCTTAGGAGTGCCAAACATGTGGCTGGGGAGAACTAGGAAAAAAAAAAAAAAAGAAAAAAAAGAAAAAAAAAAAGAGGGAAATTAGTTTTCAATTGCTCATTTAGAATTGCTAGTTTCAATCAATGACAATTTTAAGGCATTAAACACATTCCAGAGTAACTTGTCAAAAATAAAAAAACCCTGCAGTTGCTGACATTCTCAGAGGTTTTTTAATAAGATCAGGGTCAGTGATGGGAAATAAGCAGGAAGATGAATAGGATGTCAAAATTAAATTGAGTTCCAGAAGAGTTATCTTAAGTTACCAGAAAAATAGAAACTCATGAAACTTTGTCTCAAACTAAACGGGAGATGCATGTTTTAGCTCAGAAGGTAGTGGGAAGGCTGATGACTATCTTTAGAGGTATTAACAACCCATGCTATTTTAGCAGCATGAAAAACCTTCATCCTTTGAATTCTGGAACAGAGAAGGTTCTACTTATTTTAAATCCTAATGATTTCTGCTGCACCAAGCTCTTTCATTTTTATACAGGAAACCCAGATTAATTGTTTCAACCATCTGACTATCCATTACAATCAGAGGATGCACTTCTTGTTAAAGTTTCAGTATTGTTGAATAAAATACCATTTTAACAACCCATATGTCCATGTTTTTGTTTTGTTCTGTTTTGCTAAATGCTGTAGCACTTCGTTTTCTGGAGTGTAAATACACTATTGGCCAGGCTGTCATTAATCATCATTGTTGTCAATGAACAGAAATCCAGTGAGAGAAAACAATTGAATGTCTAGGACTGCAGAACAGTTCAGGTTTCTGAATGACCATTCTGATTAATAATGTTAGGTTCATCTAGGAATTTGTCTATGCACCATTTAGGAATTCTGCTCAGGTCTGTGGTCTCACTTACATGTTTATGCTGCTGCTTTAAATACTCTGTCTACCTACTCCTTAGCCTTGAGAGGCAGAATACTGGATCTGAATAAGAGGGTCATTAAAAACAATTAGTCTTCTCCAACCAAACTTATGGAGTGAATTAATCATGGGAAAATAAACTTTCTCTAGCTTGTCTGTGGATGAAAACCTGGAGTTTTAAGGACTGGAAAGCCCCTGGAAGAAAACAAAAAGACCAAGAAATGTGTAAATGCAGGGCTAAGTAAAGAAAAGTTTGCCAAGCAGGTAGACACACAGGAATAGATTTTGTGCTGGGTAATGCAGCTGAGCAGGGGGGACCTGGAACTCAAAAAGTCAGTGACAGTTTTTGGATACTGGGAAGAAAATGGAAACAGAGATGTTTCATGTAGATCTCTTTGTGTGAAATAAACAAAGATCACTTAGTGAGTCCTGTCTATTTGCTTTGAGTGGCAAGACTGCTAGTGAGATTGCTCTCAAGAGTGGAGGTCTGGGAAAGGATGTTTTTAAACTTTTTAGGATCTCTGTTTCATATTTATGGGTTAAACAAGAAACGCATGATGTTATATTTAACAAGAATACTAAATGAAGTAGACCTGGAAATGATGGCTGGAGGCAGCCCTGGTGCAAAGGACATCTTAAAAGTACATAGACCCAACTTGTAGGTCACAGCAGCTTGGTGGAATCCCATGAAGTGACTGGATGGTCTTCACAGAAAATGTTGGAGTTTATTTCTTGGCAAAGTCCACAATATAAATGTTGGGTCTTTTGTGTGTCTGTTGCTATATTCCAACTAGTGAGTTAACTGTACTATTGCTAAAAGTACCCCGTAGATTGATTTTATAGTTACACTTACCCATATCAAATTAGTGCTGTTTGCTCCCCTAAAACTTTGGATTTTGGTTTAAGTTCTGCTTTTAGCTGGAAACTGGCATTTTATGTCTCTTTAATCTACAATACAGTCTCTTAACTAAATGTCATTTCACACCTTCTTGGTTCTCCAATAAGGTGTTCTCGCCTTACTACTCTCCAAAAAGAGCTGTTGTAGGGACTTAGAGCATCATTAGTTTCTGTGCTTAAACATGGAAAATGATATATAAGAACTAAGCTTTTTTATTCTTAATGTTTTCATATGCTTACAGGGAACTGAAAGTCCACAGGGGACAGAAATAAAAGTGGAAATATAGTAACATTTTACTAATATAGGAGTGGCTGTGAAAGAATGAATGTTATGCTCCTGAGTTCAGGGAACGTCCATGCAGAAAAAGACTGACTCACCTGAAATCAGAAACCAGAGAGCACCCTCATATGCTATCTGGACACATAGGAATATGCTGGACTCTCTCACTTGTGCTTCTTTTACACCTCTTAATTTGAATCCTGGGACATGAGACTGCCTATCAGGTAATGCAAATGATGAACTCAGATGTATCAGGCTATTCGATGTGTGGGTGCAGGACAGACATGTATTGGGTGTGCGTCTTCGTGACTCATGTCATACAGTGAGGTACTGGTGGTGAGGTAAGACTGATGGTGAGAAATGTACCACTGCAAGGGTTGCTGGTGACTGCTGCTCCGTTAAGCTCAAGGGCAACCTGACATACCTCCTTTTTGCCCTGGAACAGGCTCCCAGGCTTCTCCTCCAGACTGAATGCAATGACATGGTGACATCTGTGCATATATATGCATGAATGTCTGAATCAGAGCCATAGGCATAGGTTTTGTACTTAGTATTTACTCCAGGCATGATGGAGGAAAGTATTAAACTTGCTGATAAGTTTTCTGTGTTAACAGTTTTTAAAGAAAAGGCAGATATTCTGGGTGACTCTGCGGATGTTTATTTTCTTCAGTAATTTAAAATCTAATGACTTTCATGGTTAATCCTGTTTCCTTTGCAGCTGCTTTATCTCTTTTGATAATGATGTAAGCTTGGATGTAAGTGTGAAGGGCATAAGTTTACACCTGGAAAATCACTGAGGTCCTCTATTTGATCATGCAGATCTGTCTCACAAAGACCTGAAACCTTGCAAGGGCCTATGTACTACGTTTATTCCAGTGATAATATCCATTTCTGTCCTAATGCTTTTACTGAAAATGAAAATTGCCTGCTTCCCAGTCCTAGAAATATATAATTTCCTGTATATTTCTTCCTCCTACTTATTCAATCCCTTCTCCTAATCTAGCTCAGCGTTATACGTATCGGCACTGCTGACAATTGAAGGAAGTGAATTTAGAGTGGTTTGCTTTGCTGAAGATCTGACTTTGCTGTTCTTATTGGGACAAAATTCAATGGTTTCGTTAGTATATATAGAATCTGCTATAAATAATTAAAGTCAGAATTCAGAGAATGGAAATGGACAAAATGGAAGAAATGATCCAAGATATTGGAAAACAAATTAAAAAAAAAAGTCCCATGAGGAATAGGAAACCCTGGAGAAAAATGAATTTCTTCAGTTTAGGCATATACTGCTTTTTCAGGAGGTGTTCCCAGTGAAACATTGGTGGGATAGAGGGTTTGTCCATATTTCACTATTCCCTTTGGCTTATGAACTTCAAGGGCAATTTGTGTTTCTTTCTGGAAATGAGGTAGCTCAGAAGTAGCTGAGCCATATGACACAACCATGACTCATTTCTTGACTCAACTGAGCTCAAGAAGAATAATGGAGGAGAATAGATAAAGCTAGTGCAGAAAATAGAGCGCCATTTCAGTCAGTTTGTTTGCTCTCTAAATGAAATAGGCAAAATTCTGAATCTCAAAGAAAAAGTAGATTATGGTAGCAAATTGCATAAACACTGCAAAATCAAAATTTCTATGTAAAGCTGTAAATTAAAGTAAAAAAGAATCATTTTTCACCCACTTAATAGCTTGCATGAAAATGAATAGAATTCCATTTTTGTATTGTATTACTTCTCTATTGAATTAAGTCTTTGTCCCATTTAAAAGCCCCATCTTGTTCTGTCAATCTCTGAAACAGCTATTCAGCAGCCAACCAACACAACAGAACTTCTCTATGCTGAATGCTCTTTTTCATTTTTGCATTGTGTCCTAGTCTCTTGTTATAATGGTGCTGCTACCAGAACTATAGACAACAGTATGTCAATATTTCTATGCCAAACCTAGTTTTATTAGTAGATGTTTGTAACAAGACCATTCTAATTTGTATAATCAAGATAAAGTTAAATACAATTATTCTCCATCCTGACACTGATTTCCTCTAAAAATATTCTTTATTTTCTCAATCATTTTTAAAACATGGACAATCAGAAGCTAAAATGTGCTGAAGTTGCAAAACTCTATGTTGCTGGCTATTCCTCCTCAAGTAGAAGGGGAGAAGAAAGAGGATAAGATACCATGCAGACATTTATCATGAGTATTTTGACACAAAACACTGGAGGACAGGGAATTTCTTGTCATGGCTGAAATAATTTTTTGTCCTCAGAATGTTTATTTTGACCTTGCTCTGCAAAGTAAGAGACTCTACGTAGCTGCAGATGTGTTTTATCTTCCATTTAAATAATTTTTGCATGTAAATTGTATTTTACATTGTGCATCTTTTTGTTTGGTTGTGGGTTTTTTGTTTGTTTGTTTGTTTTCTCCTCACAAGTGCGGAGAACACAAATGACAGTTGTGTCTATGCCATGTCTATTTTCGGGCAACGCGTTTGTTCTGACCATGGCTATGAGTGTGAAGGGAAAAGATAAGCTTGTAGAAACTATGGCCTCATTTACATACTATTTTTAGTAAAGACCAATTCTTTCATCTTTGTAATGACTTCACTTCTTGCACAAGGTGAACTAAAAGTGGAATTTGTTTCTCCCTTGGTAGTATACAGCAATGAACTGTATTGCAGCTGTCCAGCTTTCAGATCTGCTGAGTCTGAAGTCCCGAACTCTTTACATGTGCAGCATTTATAGGTTGTTTTAAAATAATCCTGAAAATTTAACCAAGGACCAAAAGATTGTTTGAATTCCACCTAATATTGCAGTAGATTTTCAGAGAACCAGGCATTTTTTTCAATACTGAAATTAATAGTCTAAGGTAAATCAATAGCATGGGTTGCAAGTGATACTTACAGACAGAGCCTAACAGCTTGGTGCTGCAAAGGAGCTCTCCCCTTTCTTCTCGTGTCTCCTTTTCCCTCTCATGTACCCATCTGCCTCCATTCTGCCCTCTTCCTTTTACTATTTCAGACATCTTTTGGCCCTTCTACTGGGCTGATTTATCTACTGCCTAAACAAGCAGCTACCTACATTTTTGCTGACTTAGTTTTCTTTTGAGCCAGTGAGCTGAGTCAGTTCAGACAAGCTCTGATGGTGAATGGTGGGGGAACACACAACCAGGAGCACTGAAACAGAAGAAC
Source organism: Anser anser (assembly GCF_964211835.1). Taxonomy (NCBI): domain Eukaryota; kingdom Metazoa; phylum Chordata; class Aves; order Anseriformes; family Anatidae; genus Anser; species Anser anser. The sequence goes on from NC_139724.1 coordinate 60,342,408, forward strand.
GGGTCTGCTGGTAGTGAACTGTGAGATCATCTCACCCTATTTCAATGAGCTGCACCCTGTGTAATCTGCAGCATTGCGAAAGCATAACTACTGCCATATCTCCCACATAGCTGGCCAGAACTGGGGCTCAGTGATCCTTATGTAACAAGAATTTGAAATATTTTCTTGCTCCTGTATTTTTGTTCAAGCTCATAGCCTGCTTGCGAAAGTGGCTTGCTGGCTCTGCCTCTCAGAGGAGCGCTGGGGCAGTCGGGATTAGCACCACACCGTGCACGGATGATACAGCTGGTGGTGCTGCTCCTGGACCCATGCAATTTAGCATCACATGCTACGATCACTTACAGGCAGCTTGTTATAAAAAACTCCAATGTCTGCTCAAATCCTTGAGCTGGAGAAGCATGTTAGATCTGCCAGACTAAAGCTTCATGTATTTTTTAGTGAGCAGAAGAGGAGGGGTCTTACGCGTGAAATTTCACCCCTGGATAAATGCACACCAGGTGAAATTTGCATTTATTCATATTTTTTATCTGAATTTTGCACTAAAAACCCGCAAATGAATATGAATATCGGCCTCTGCTCACAGCCTTGCTCTTTATGCTTTCCATGGTAGTAAATTTGACTCCTACTAACAGCAGGTGAAACCGCTCTTCGTGGAATAAAAGAGACTGCTTAAAATCTTTAACTCTTTTCTTGATGGATTGATGCAGCCATTTATGAATGCGTATGTTTAAAGCTTCATTTATATTTTTAATTAATAACTCCATGTGATTTTATAGCATTTGCCATTGCTTTATCACAAAATAAAGCCCTGACTTTGGCTAGCTGAAGAGGATGAACTCTCCCAGTCTTCTCACTCTTCCTTGATGATGCCAGTCACCCTTTCCTGCATGTTTTGTTATATGCCTTCATTCTCTCAGCAATGGGTGTCCAGAACTTTACCTAACTTTCTGGATGACAATTTCCCAGAACTATGGTATGAACAGAATTTTTACCCCAAACAGAAACTTATCAACATAGGAAACAAAAGAGTAAGGCATGAAAGCTTTCCTAATTCTGACTATATTTCTTTGAGTTTGTCATAAGATCATGTTTTTAGATTTCTGTTCTTAAGTACGTCTCAGTGTTAGCTCATAAGGATAGATGTTGAGTAAACTGGATACGACCTTTTCTTCTCTTTTTTGACCCCTTTATTTCCAAGGGACAAATGGAGTTTATGCATGAATTCCTCCAGTAGAGCATTGCTCTGTGTTAGTTTGTGATTTCAGCTGGTTTATTCACCCGGAGACCACTGCTCTGTCTCTGAGATCATACTGCTCAGTGAAGTTTCATGTTTTGTCCCTTCCTAAGGAGAATGATTAAAGTGCAGAGATACACTTAGTGTGACTGAACGTCTGGAATGTACAATATGTGTTTGACAGTACAAAATGTTACCAAATACCAAAGGGAATTGATACCATAGATAATGCCCTACATTTTACACTGAAGTATTTGTTTATTTTTGCGTTTATCAATATTTCCAGTTCTGTCACACAGTCTTTTTTATGCTTAATGTCTCAGTAAATATGATTTTCTTTCAAGGAGTTATATTCCTCTCTTTTAAGTTAGCATTCATTGCTATATTGCATTAAATGTTCATTGCTGCATGGCAATTCCAATCAATCAAGCACTGTCTCTCTATTCTGTTGTACTTTCTACCAGTGGAAAAGTTTAAGTACCCATTATTCTGGGCTGAAAAATGAGGAATATAAGCTCTACAGAAACAGCTAATTGATTGACATGGTGGAATGCCATGTAATTTAAGAGTTTTTCTCAGGAAAAGAATTGCTAATCCAAAAATTGCAAATTATGTACATTTTCCAAAAAAAAGGACAATTAGAGGAGTTAATTATCATACAATTACAGTAATGGAAAGAAAAAACCCAAAAACTAATCAAACACAAACAGGTTGTATAACCATTAACCAAGCTATGGTAAGCCATTACTTAACTCTGACTTAAGAGATCCATCATGGGATTCATGGCAGTCAGTTAACTAATGCTTAAACAATTCCCCAGTAATTTAAAGCTGTGGTAAATGGCATCACTCAACCAAGCAGTCAGTCTTAGTCTCTATAGTTATTTTTAACTGGTATGAAGTTATGCTAACTCCCTCCTCCCTCTCCCTGCCTACATTGCAAATGCTAACGAGTCTTTACTAGCCGTGTGACACAGCATCAAGCCTTTTTCTGAAGTCCAGGCAGATTATATTCATTGTATTTATTTTTGAAAAAAAATATTTCTTCACTTAAGGGTAGTGTCAAATGAATAAGGTGCAATCTGCCTTGGCTGATTTAATCTTAACTTTTTAATCTTTTAATAAAGATATAAAGTTATAAACCTTTATATTTATTTCCTTTGTTTTAATTATTTTTTACTTTAAAACTTGTTCAAAAATGGCATATTATCAAGATCAATCTAACAGCTGGTGTCTATCCAACACTTTTGTTTTGTTTTGTTTTCCTCACCCTCACTGATTAATAACCAGTTGAACTAGGGAAGGTAGGTGAGTTGCATAAGGTGGACAAAAGTTGGCTGAAGTGGATGTGACCCTGGTGATCATTGAAGAAGAAAGTGATAGACAGGACTGAGGCTACTTCTGGAGCTTTGCAGTGGCTGAAGAAAGGTTCTGTACTTATTTAGTAATTTTACTTCTAATGTGAGGATCAAAAGTGGGAGCGAACTGATAAATTATGCTAGTGACACAAAGCTGGGTGGCATTGCCTTTGCAGAGGAGGATCAAAATATCACACAGGAACAGCTGGATCACTGAGGACAGAAGTAAAAAGAAACGGATGAAATTTAATAGCACAAAGTTCAAGGTCACACAGTCTCAGGCCAGCAAGAATTTCTGCCAAGAACTAGCAGCCTGTATCTTCGAAACAGCTGAAGAGAAGGAAAAGACTTGAGGCTACTATCTGATCACAGGTGAGCAGGAAAATGAAATTCCTTCTGTGTTTTGTTTGGCATTGAAGACACTTTTTGTGCCTTTCTTCCCACACCTCACAAGGCACTCATTGCTGTCCTCATGCCACAGATTACAGTCTCCTCACTTGTGCCAGTGCAATGGGATCACTCTGTAAATTAGACGATGTGAAAAAAAGTTGGAAGCTGTTTCAGGTGAAGTAATTCCAAAGGCCATGATGAAGTACCAGTGCCTGTGGGGGGTTGCGTCATGGGGAAGAGTTGTGCGCAGTCCTGGTCAGACATGTGCAAGAAAAATAATGCAGTGTGAATGAGGTGCATGGGCGGACTATGAGGCAAAATTTGGAGTACAGGGAGCTTATCTTACTATAGGACATAAAAACATCCTGGCTAGTTTTGCTTAGCAAAATGAGGTCCTTGAAAAGACATGATTGCCATAAATATATGGGATCAGAGGAGGAAAAATAGACACAGGCAGAGGAGGGGAAAAAAACACGTAAACTGTTGAAAAATGTTACCATGACAAGTAGATCTAAAGCAGAATTTATTTAACACAGGTATATTTTGACCTGCAAATCAGCATCTGTTTTCTAATCGCCAGCTCTGCAAACGGGTGAGCTCTGGTCCAGAACCATCTGCCTAGTGGGACAGAAATCTATTTGTGTCAGACTGGAGATTGATTTGTTAAGAAAAAATATTTGATATGGTGCCTGTGATAGCAGGGGCATGAACTGTGTCTCAGGAGGCTTCCAGCCCTACATCCCCAGGCAGTGGAAAGCATCTGATGTAGGCAGTATGCAGAGGACTGCTCTGTAATGAGTACTTGATGAGCTTTTTTGTGATTAAATTCAAAGTTTTGCTTTCAAATACATATATTTTCCTGCGGACATTCTGTTTTATGAGGCCCACGGAACAAGAACCGATTCTGTGAGAACCAGCTGAAGTGTTTAATATAAGGCTGATTATAGGTGACATCAGTAAATAGTGACACAATAATTTTCTGCGTTCCATGATTTTTATAATTCTCTTTTTGCCCTACAACGGCAGGCACTTAGACCTTCTAGAAAAGCTGTCAGTTTAAACAAACCCACTTTTACAGCCAGCAAGGCAGCACAAAAGAGCTTACAGGGAGAAGATGAGCCCTCTTGCATCGTCTCTGACGTCCTGCTGTCTTCCTCCGAGCCCCGGCCAGTGACCAGTGTCGGCGTCAATGAGGGGGAGACGGCAGCGCTCCTCTGTTGTAGCTGCTCTTTCTTCTTGTAACGCCTCTGATGACCTCCCCAGAGCACATCTCTGAACGAGCAAGCTATTAGTGCAGAAGAACCCACCTCATGCAGCAGTTCTGGGGATTGTGTTGTGCCTTCCCGCAGACACCAGTGCTTCTGGCAAGGAAGAAAGTGGTAGGCTTGGCCAGGCTGCCACACGGAAAATGGGAGGGCTGAGAAGAGAGAGATGGAGAGAAAGATGACAGTCTGGTCTTATTCCAGAAGGGATAGTATGTTAAGGGTCAGCATTTATAATTGTCATGTTGCATCTCGAGATTAAAGAGTTTGAAAATTAGTATAAGATCAGTTATTGAATAGAAAGGGCTGCAAGGGAAGGAGTGTCATTCCTCATTACACAGGCTTGAGATGAGATCCAGATCAGACCTGCCACGCATATTCTCCCAGCTGCACATGCTCATAACCAGAAGACTGACAGCTCGATACCTACCTACATGTCAGTCAGTCCCTTTACCCCAGATAAACTTTTGCTTCCATGGTATCCTTTGCTTCAAGGCAATGCTGACAAGGATTTATTGAATTAACCTAAATGGCTTTAAGCCCCAATTCATGCTGGTGCAGCATGTCTCTATCAGGGTTTTGCACTGGTATAACTAATTGATTTAGTTACAGATGGGAAAATTTTCTTAACAAGAGAAGGCCTAAACTGCTGGCCAGGCTGCCTTTGTTGTTTGCAAGTAATCTCCCTCAGCCTGTTGTTAGCATAAATCTGTTCTATTTTGGATTCTCAGAGAGCTAATTTGTGCAAGAGTCACACAATAGCATGGTCTACATTTCTAGCTCCTTTTCAAAACGGGATGGTAGGATTTTAAAAATGGACTTTTCGTGAGTTGTCTGCATTTCTGTGAATATTTCATTGCCTCCGTCTTGGCCCTCATGTGTATTGTGGAAGAGAAATCCACTTGATAAGTGAGCTTTCTCTAATCGGACACACAGGGCAGTATGCAGATACACTCCCTGAGTGTCTGGACTGGACGTACATCACCCTTTGAATAATATTTCTGACACAAAGAGCCGTATTAAGAAATCTGACAGTTACTTCCTTTTGTTATCCTGTAATACTCAGCATGAATTTTCTCATTGTTGATCTCAGTTCTAAGCTTATCTTCTACAGTGTCCACAGGATATCAGCTGAGAACCTGTGCACCCATTTGAAACCAAAAGGATGAAATCCAGGTTGATATCCCCAGAAAATATGCATATTCTCACCTGAATGAAATTAAACTGAAAAGTGAAACAACCTTTTTTGGGGGAATTAGATATGAGGTCCAAGCTTAGGTAAGTTTGTTATGGAAGCTGGCTGCATAATGTTGTAGAACCTGGGAAAACTGGATCTTGGTCCTATTTATTTTACACACACAGATGTAATCATAATTAGTTACTGAAGGTTTTCCTGTTAACTTTAAAGGACACTGGACTTTGCATTTCCACATCTATTAGTCCATTCAGGAGAACAGTGCTGAAACCTGGAGACAGTGATACAACTTCCAGTGACCATACGGCAGTCATTATCACTCCTCAAAACCAAAGGTGTTGTAGGTGACTTTTTACACAGGATAGTAAAGACGTTAATAGTTAATTTGGGCAGTTGTTACCTCTCCAGAAGTTGTTTTGTTGTTGTTGTTTTTTGTTTGTTTGTTTTACTATCAGCTTGATTCTTCTTCAGTTCTAGTCCCAAATGGTTTATATTCATTTAGGGATTGAGTAGTAGTCTCTGACACAGCAAGAATTGTATTTTCATTGAAGTCATTTACGCTTTTTGTGTATTTGAACAATATCAATTTGCAGTCTAATCCAAAGAAGAAGTGGTGGGAAAGTGTAGCATTGCATAAGCTGGTATAGAGAGACTTGAAGGTGAGTACATCAAAGTAATATTTGCCTAAATCCTTAACCTATGTGTCTAAAATAATTTTAAACCACCCATAGAAATGTAAAATAAAGGATTTTCAGAAGAGAATAAAAATGGTTAAGGGATTTTTTACTATGCTAAGTACTCTTATTGCTGACTTTTTGCTCAAACAAATCCCAAAGAAAACAGTGTTTTCTCATCAAGAACAAATGGTTCCATTCTCAGAAGTATGTTGTTATGGCTGTACACTTTTTTTTTTCTAATTTATTGGAAAAAGATAGATGAATAAATACTGCAGTTTTCAAGGAAAAGATGTTATTGCAGCCCAGAAATGTGAACTTTTATCATAGTTTTGTGACTTGCAAAGACTTTTGAAAATTAGCTAACAGAATGCTTGATAGCTGGTGAAGAAATTAGCACTTATGCTGGCTCATTTACCACATTGTGACTGAAAACCCGCATGCATCCTTTTTGGACAAATTTCACATTGTTCTTCAATTCATACCCTGATTTTCCAAAATAAATGTTAAAATTTCCTCAGTAGACTATACAACAACTTCAAAATTTATTTATTTGCCAATGAAAATCTTTATATATATATAGCTGAGAATTAAATTCTCTCTACAAGGTCAGTCAAAAAGGCAGAAACTACTCACTTCATATGATCTGGATATAAATATAGATTTTATTTTTCATTGCAGGAAATGTCCTACTGTTTCTAACAACGCTGATCATTTTTCAACACTTATGTGGTTTGTGACACAGTTTTTTCTCTGTATTAGGAGGATCTCTGGCTACCTGAAAAAGTGCAGTGCTTAGTTGTACAACAGCCAGAAGTCAGGAACTGGATGAAGGAACAGAATTCTTGGTAATAGGCATCGATATTCCTTATACACTAAACGATGCAGTTAGGCTCCAGGGATGGGATTTACAACAACCAGCATGGTGAGAGGGGAAGATTTAAGCCAGGCATCAGCATAAGCCGTTTCTCCATCCATCTTTTATTATATCGGGCCTTTTGCAGTTCTTCTGTCTCAGCTATTTTAGCTCACTTTCTTTGCTTTTTCTGATTTTGACACTCTTTTTTTTCCATGACTCCCCTGTTTTATATATTCAGTGATGAATAACACCGAGGAGATTTTGTTCCTATTCATCTCCTCACTCCTTCCCTAAGCACCCCACATTATATTACACAGCTGTGAAGTCACATGTGAGCAAAAGGTCAACAATCTCACAGAGTTCACAGTATGTCCCACTTTCTGGATGCCCATATTTCACTGTCACTTATTGTCTCTGCTTTTCCTTTTTGTGTATTTTTTTTCCATCACTTCTGTGTATCTTAATCTCAATAATATTTCTAATGGTATGAAAAGTATGATAGCTTCCAACCCAAAGTCCTGCAGTGCTCTGTTGTGGGCTTGATTTAAGCAATGAGCAAGGGATCCTAGTTGTGTTACCTCCTGAACACAGGACAGGTGCCATGCTGTGACTCTTGAGGCAAGAGACACAGCTCAACTCCTGACATTTCTTTATGGAGCACTAAGACTAGTTATTCAGGTACCAGAAAACACTTCAGGAGTGAGTTTGTGCTTGCTAACCCTTGTTGACCTACATCCCCCCTGTCTTTTAAATAAATTCTAGCCTCTGAGGACATGCATGAAGAAGATATTGGGCCTCAGTGTGGATAAAGTTGTTAAGAAGGAAGCAGAAGCTAGATCAAGTCTTCCCTTTCCCTAGTGGATCACCCAGTGATGAGACTCACACTCTTCCTGGGTCAGGTTTATTTCTCAAGTCATAGAGGGCTTCTTTTCTAGGATCTTAGTTCAGGTTTTCCAAAGCCCACTGCTTCAATACATTATGCACCTTTTTTTGTGCAAAATAGATCCTTGTTCCTATTCTATGGGCCATAGATCTCCTAACCTATATGTCTCTGGGTACTTGTAAAATTGCTGAGTAAATAAGGAATACAGTCATCATCATAACAGCAACAATAACAATTTTTGACTACAGAAGTCAGATACGTACTATGGATGTGAGCTTACCAAGGAGGCTATTGGTAGCTCCCATTGTGACATGCAGACTTCACATCTCAATTTTGCTGTCTCTAGCTACTATCTTAATACATACTGTATATTTTAATACACATTGTATTATATCTTATACAGTTACATACTGATGTGAAATATATATTGCATATGTTATATAAAATGTGTTGTGAACAAACAAGGTAAAATGACACTAAAAGAAAAATAAAGGATTTGTACTTGTTTTATTTTCACAAAATGGCGTGTATTTGAGGACACAAAACTGGTTATGTTGAAAAAGGCTAATCTATACATGAAATTTAAAGAATCCAATGCATGAAGCACGGAGGACACAGAGTGTCTCTCTGAAGTCTAAGCTCACCTGCCCCTTGCTTACGTCTGATCTCAGTTAACATGAGTAAATCAGGTTGCTGCATTTTCATCACCTGTTTTCAGGTTGTTTTCAAGGACTATTTATAATGCCTCAGAACATGTTTTATGTTAGAAATAGTTGACCAATGTGGAAGTGAAAAAGGACCCTCTTGGCACCTCAGGCATGCGTGGAGGGAGAGGGCAAGAGTTTTTAGAGTGACCTAAGCAGACCAGCTGGAGAGTAACCGGTTGGTTGAACAGCTGACGTGAGAAGAAGCCATCACAGGAACAAGGATAGGTCCTGGATGCCTGTGGAATGAGAGGAGGAAGTGATTTTGTTCATACATACACTCTCATTCTGTGAAGATTTGTTTATTTACTTACTCTGGTGTCAATGAGTAGCCTTCATGATGTCATTAGGACTACTTATGTGTTTGAGATTAATCACGTGCTTTTCATTTTTCCTCTTGCTGAAGACAAACATTCAGGAAAAACTGTTCTCTGAACACTCTTCATATTACATTCATGTCCTGCCTCAGATCTGAGATTGCTAGCAATGCGTATCAGCTTGCACCCTACACTGGATCTGCTTTATGAGAACCAAGTCAGCACCTGGGCCTGCAGCCCTTGGCTGGAGGTGGAGGAGGGCATGCTGGAGCAGAACTGCAGAGGGTGACGGTGAAAATGGCAGGACTCTGGAAAAAGAGCAAAAGGAAATTGCTCAGAAAGGCTCCTGGGGGCAAGGAGATCTGAAAATGGAGAAATATATCAAGGCAGAGGTATGTGTTACATTCAACCTTTTCAATGGATGAAAAAATAGCACTGGTTTAATACTGGAGTCATGATATACATTTATATCATCTGGATCAAAATGTGAAATATCTAATGCAGAGAGCGGTAGCACAGAAACTGTTAATGAAAAAATACGCTGTTTCTTGAATTAGTAAAGATTTATTTATTTTCAATAATATATTTATAGATGTCATCTAATTTCTATGTACCTGAATTCTGTGCACAACCCACCCATCTCAACCCCCCCGCCCCACTCATAAGGACCTGAATTTCCTGATCGTGTTGAACATGTCGAGCTGCAGCAGGTAGGAGGTGACACTTGAGAATGTGGCCCCTTTCCTCCTCTGGTACCACAACTTCATTCCAAGCTATGAGCAAATGCCTTTCTCCACTGGGGATCGCAAATCTAGAGTCCTCTCCTGGTGACAGTCTTTTGTAACTATTGCTTCAAAGGACTGATCCCAGCTCTCTCTTCTTTTAACAGTCATGCAGAGAGAGATGGTTTCCTTGATTCCTATTAGTGATCAGAGGGCTTGCCGAAGAAGTGAGACACCCAGGCTCAATACCTTCCACAGTCTGAAATGGTTCAAACACACATCTCTCTAATTAGTGGGGCATGTGCAAAGAAGCCTCTTGCAACTATTTCAGAACTTCAGTGCTACGTTGGAGGAGCCATAGTGCACTTACTGGAGAGAGGTTGGATGAAGTACCCTTGGGCATGGTGGCACAGGAACCCTGTGTCTTGGCTGAATGCTCTAGCCAGCAGGCTATTTTGCAAAAAGGGACTTCCTAAGCAGAGTTGGAGTGCAGTTGGTGCTTTGGATTGCGGTGGAGCGTTAGGTGGGAGTTAAGAATTCATTGCCCCAGGATAGGCATTTATGAGCATATGTGGGAAAATAAATGCCTCGAGAACTTTCAGATGAAGTAGGGATATGCCTGATAAATCCCGGTCCTTCAATAGACCTCTGGTGGATTTTGATCCCCCAACTTAGAGATAAGATGCTGCTGAAATGGATCTTCCTACCATTAAGCTCAGATGGTCAGAAAAACTGACAAAATGCATTTAAATGAAAAACTTAAATGAAAATGTTTTTAATTCATCCCCTCTTCTCTTTCTTTCCTTTTTATGCCCTCTTATGAATTTGAACTCTTTCTCAGAATTTCTCTCTGGAGAGCTCCTCTATCTCATTCCTTAGGTTTCTCAGATTTAGAGAGAAATATAAAGACTATTTTTACTTCTACACAGGGATTAATAGAATCCTGCCTGTCTAGCTGCAGGGTAAATCAGCACAATTTCCCTCCATGCCAAATGCCAGGAGTTTGTCATAGATGTACTTAAGCCCCATCATTAAATGTGGCTTGCAGTACATGCTGTGTACTAGTAGTGGCTAGCTAGGGGAGAATGGTACAAATGATGACCAAAAGGCTAAGACCTACTTCCAAATGTGCTGTGACCATATCCCCACACTGACAGCAGTTCTGATTTGCTGATCATAAATGTTATATTACTTGGATAGACTCTTTAAGCCCTGCCTTTTTTGGCATTTAAAAATAAAAGGATAAACAAAAGCACATCTGGTCTACAAATGTGCATGCCATGTTTGAGCTTGATGTAATTTCGAATTAGTTGTTAAACATTGAAAATCAGGGTTCATAAGGGAAATGCCTACTCAGCTGATTGTAGCGCAACTGGTGCAGCTATTACAGACAACAGACACTCCTGGAATAGCAGATAACTGTGTATGGCTACAGAGGAATAGGCAGGAAAGAAAAGCCAGATGGTGTACTTAACTGCACTTAAAATCTGATTGTGTGTGTCAATAATGAATGCCCAAATCGGATTCTTCCATTAAAAAAAAAAAAAAGAATATATATGCATACTAGTAGAATAAATGAAACCCTATAGAAAAAAAAATGTGTGGATTCCATCACTGTAATAATGGTTATGATGATGACCAGTTAATCTGCATTTGCTACAGTTTTCTAAAGATTTAAACATTAAATATGTTACAATGTAATAACAAAATAAATAAATCATAGGAGTAATTCTGACAAATAGAAAACTATTATTTATAGCTCATTTTCTTAAAAATACAGATAATCTATTTTGCTTAGATTGCTAGGAAAAAAGTTGCTTAGTGGATGATACAGTCTGAAAATACCTATCCTTCTTTGGACATCAGAATGAAATCCTGGTGGGGTCAGCTGAGTTCTTCGTCATTTCAAGGTAGATTAAGTTGTTTATTAAGGGTGAAAGTTAGGCCTTATGGTAATCGATGGGAGCTTTACTATCATCCACAGCATCATACCTATAAATAAACATTCCATGCAAGATTTTAAAACAAAGAATTTCTGCTGTGTAACTGCAGTTACTCACTCTTATAGAAAGAACTTGCTTGGTTTGATTATATAACAGTTAAAGAGTCAGAATCTCTATAATTTCTCTATGTTCTTTCCTTCTTTTCCTCTCTCTCTCTTTCTTTCTCTTTTTCCACAATAGAGAGATTCTGAACCCCTTACACTGAGTGTATTTAATGTTAGAAGCTCCACTGAATTCAGCCGGAAAGCTTTTGCAGGGAGATCTTAATCGTTTTGAGTAAAGTCAGCAGAAGGTGGCCATCAATAAGCTTCAAATGCTGTGAAACTTAATCATATTAATCAGATTCATCTCAATATCTTATCTGTATATGTTCAGATGGCACTGTGTAAAGCTATGCAATGATACTAGCCCAGATACATTGGCTAAGGCCAATTTGGTAAGGGTTTCTTCTCACAGCATTTTCTCTCTGCATGGAGTGCCATACAGACATATCTTCCTAATGCTTCCACTTCTGGAACTAGCAGTTTCCTCTAGCTGGAGTAACAGCAGCTTAGGTTGCAATGACAATCACAGAGTTTAGGCTCTCAAATCTCTAAAGTACTTTTGAAAATTGCATGCAATATTTATTACCCTTCAAATTGCAGTTCAATGGAGAAGCAGAAGAGAGTCGGACTGCCCTTCATTACGGTTTCCTGACCCTTTATCTAATGTAAAAACCTATTTTTAATTGCTGGTATCTTTGCCAAATCTTAAAAATCACCTTGTATGGCCTTAAATGAACCCCAGTGGGTGTAAGCATTATTACATTGTCTAATTACATGGTCACATTTGAATTTTGTTCTAAACTATTTGTGCTTCAGTCTGTGCACAGGACAGAAGGAGCTTAGCTCAAAAGCATATATTCAATTTTAGTTCTCTTCCTATTGCTCAATATGTCCCCCATGCCTTATTTACTGCACTGTATCCAAACCCTGCTATGAAGATAATTACTATGTCCCTTCCAGGTTTTTTTATGGTGCTTGTTGCTATAGTACCTGAACATTTTACAAACTTTAATGAATTTATATGCACAAAACCCCTCTGAGGTGAGAGGCAGTATTATTCCATTCTGCAGATGCTGAAAAAAAAAAAAAAGGAAAAAAAAAAGAAAAAAGAAAGCCTTCACCATTTGAAGTGATAAGGTCTGAATTTTTGCTCTGCTACCTTATATATTCAAAAATGTATAGCACTATTTGTAAACCAGAGGTATCAAATAAGTCACCCAGAAAATCAGGAGTGAATACATGGCGCAAACAGAAGACTTAAATGTCACCGGCCCCGTATCTATAGCAGTGACATAAATCCATCTTTCCAAACCATTGCTCAGTTGTCTTGACTTGAGACCCTCTTTCCCTTCCTGAAATCCTTGCCCAAGCAACCTAGCCTTATAGCAAATGAGGCATGGGTCTATAGAGGAAGGCAGGTCTAAACCCTCCTCCCAACACACCAGAAGGAAGCTCTGCCAGTTCTGTAGGTCAGCTGCTGATGGGGTATTTAAGGAGAGCTCAGCGGGGGCAAGGCTGTGGTGGAGATGGTAAATGAGTTTTCTGCTCTGATGCTCACTATAGAGAGACTGGGAGGAGCCCCAAACCAATTGAGAAGACTCAGCAAGGAATGTCTGAAATTAAAGAAACTGTGGAAGAAGTAATTGAACAAAGAGACAGAACAAATGCTAAGATGTCACTGAGACTCCATGGTATTCACTCAAGAGTCTTAAGTGAAATAAAGGATGATATCATTGAATTATTGACAGCGGTGTGTAACCTTTCTCTTAAAATTTCACTCATTTCTGAGGAGGGGAGAGTGGTGAATGAAGCACAAATTTTTAAAAAGGTTTCTAGGGATGATCTCCAAGGTTGCAAACCTGATGTTTGAGCTTCATAAATTAATAGAAACGATGATAAAAGACAGGATGAGTGGATATCTGGGTAACTTGGACTTTCTGGGAAGATAAAGCATAGTTATTCTATGGAAGGCTAGTCTTCAAACACAGTGGAAGTCTCTGAGGGGGACAACAAGCATGTTATTAATGATGATCATGTTGATATCCTGCCTGGATTTCCAGAAGACTTTGGGGAATAAATCTCTCACTATAGGATTTTAAGGAAATAAAGCAAGCAAGCAAGAAGGTCCTAGCTAGGTTGAAACACAGGCTAAGAAACAGAAACAGAAGATAGGAGTAAATGCTCCGTTTTCAAAATACAAGGAGGGCTCCATCACTCTTTTAGCAGCTGTGCTGTGAAACATGTCTATAAGTGACCTGGAAAGCCCAATAAACAGCAAGGTGACAAAACTGGCTGAGCTGAGTGAGTCAGGCCCTAGGCTGGCTGTAAAGAATTGCAGAATGGGATTATGAGAAAAGGAAGTAAACCAGCAGGTGAAAATCAACATAGATAACATGGTGCAGATGGGAAATAATAATCCTGAATTTACATACTAAATAATTGTCTCTGACCAGCCTATAACAGCTCAGGAGTGAGACCTTGGGTTTTATCATAGAGGTCCAGAAAAACATCAGCTCTGGACTCAGCAGCAATCAGAAAAAAATACTGGATTTTAGGGGGAAAAAGGAAAGGAAAGGAAAGGAAAGGAAAGGAAAGGAAAGGAAAGGAAAGGAAAGGAAAGGAAAGGAAAGGAAAGGAAAGGAAAGGAAAGGAAAGGAAAGGAAAGGAAAGGAAAGGAAAGGAAAGGAAAGGAAAGGAAAGGAAAGGAAAGGAAAGGAAAGGAAAGGAAAGGAAAGGAAAGGAAAGGAAAGGAAAGGAAAGGAAAGGAAAGGAAAGGAAAGGAAAGGAAAGGAAAGGAAAGGAAAGGAAAGGAAAGGAAAGGAAAGGAAAGGAGAAAGGAAAGGAGAAAGGAAAGGAAAGGAGAAAGGAAAGGAAAGGAGAAAGGAAAGGAAAGGAGAAAAGAAAGAGGAAGGAAAAGGGCACTACATCTCTGTGGCTATGGTCCAATGGCACTCTTGACATTGTGTATCATTCTCCTGAACCTGCATGACTGCTCTTATGTCTTATCCTGCTGTGAAGAAGGCAACAGCCTCAGGTATGTGGTCAGGTATCAAAATGCATAATGCAAAGAAACTGAATTAGGTCATATCCTATTCTCTGATTATAGGATAGAAGAATGTCTGATTACAGTGTCTTGGGACTTCTATAAAACAGGTTTGAAAAATCAATGCCTTGTTATGTTTTGAAAATGAACCGAAGTTGAGAAATGAAACCCACATATTTAAAGGTGCTAAGACTTATAAGAACATTTTCATTTTGTCCGTTTGAAACACATACAATAAAAGCTGAGGATCTGTTTAGGGATAGCTCTGCATCTGAGAAATGCTCACACCCACACTGCACACAAGATGTTGTGGGAATAGACAAGGAGTAATCCAAAGCTGTGTTTCAAGTCAAGAAAGAAAGTAGATGCCAATCAATAGCTGTAAGTAAATTGGAGCTGGCATCTTTAGTGCCTTAAATGTTAGAAGTTGAACCTGAAATGGTATCCCGATTCTTAAAGAAAGGTAGCAAATGACTTGCTGAACAAATGGGTGAGATAATCAAAATGAGTAACATTGCTGAATCCTGAACAGAGTGCAGAATCTGGGTGTAAAGAGCTAGAAGATGAGGCAGGAGTGGATTGCCAGTTTCCAGGTACACACCACACAAAACAGAAATTGTGTGAGGCACAGTTGTAAAGAAGAAATCTATTTGGTGTTCGTCTTAGATGGGTGTACTTAATGAAATCACAGTTCTCAGACAACTCACCTTATATGTTTTTTTTTCTGTTATCACCAGTGTACGCAACAAAAAACATGAACCCAAATAACTACATAAAACAAAACAATCCCCCCCTCTACAATTGAGAAGAAATTAAAGTAGATATATTTTCCTTTAAAAAAATCTCTCATTATTATCTTCAGAGTGTTTTTCTGATAGTGAAATGAGTGATAAGATGGTTCCTGATGAAAAGGAAAGCCTTTTAATTTACTAAGGAAAAACCCCAGAAGGCTGCTGTGACTGGCATTATTAAAACTTACTCTTCTGTAATTGACTTGGGTCTAATCTGACTTATTTTCTCAGCATTAGCGTTGGTCATGATAGTGAAACAATATTACTCACTCCAAGAAATATCAAAGATCTGATTTTTTTCAGAAAATAAACTAGATGGCTGGGAGGTAAAGATCCCACCACCATCAAGAAAGAAGGTTGCTTATACAAACAGTAAATTGGTATAGATATTTTAAGGTCATTTTTGAGATTGCCTTCATGTTGCCCTCCTGTTCTATATAACTGCATAGCTACACCAAAACAATTCGTTTGCAGCGTGGGGGTTCTAGCAAGAACTGGTCTGCAGGTAACTCATCTCTCCTTCTGGGATTGTTCCCCCTTATTGCCTCAGAGATTTATATTAAAAGAAAAAAAATCAGAGATGGGGAAGAACAGAATGATCTGGTGGTGGGAGGAGGGAATTTTGGGGCAAGTGCAGGCAGCTATCCTATGCTAAAGACCCACAAAATTGTATACATTTGAAGTATAGCATGTTGAAGCAGAATTGATCTTGGATGTGAGGGCTAGTCCCTGGCTGATCACTAGGAATTGCATGAGGAGTTGGGGATAACTGGCTTTACTAGACTTCAAAGAAGTTCTAAGCCCAAGAGTCATTGGACATACTCCAATGATGCCTTGTAGCTGTTAACAAAGTGACTTAAAAAGAGATGATCCATGTGCAACAGGTGTTGGGCCTTACCTTGGTTGATAAAGGCAGCACCAGCACACAGCTGAGTCTGGTTTCACAATAAATAAATAAATATATATATATATATAAATAAATGGGGCAGTCTGTACGAGTGATTGAGTACACAGCCCTGGAGTGCCCAGAAGCCAGTGCTCCCATTAGCACCCTTTGGTACCCCTAATCCCATGCAGGCTGCCTGCCACTAGCTCACTGGATATCAGCAAGGTAGGGGTGGAAGGGTGTTGTGCAGAATGGGACATGTGCACTGTGACAAGGGCATAGCTGAGATGGTACTGGAGGAAACGGTGGGCTGAGATCATGCTGTGGTCAGATATATTGACTACAAAAACTGCTTTTTCTCACACCCATCATTGTGGTATTCAGTCAGGCCTGTTGAAATTAAATTTCCTGTCATATTGATTTATTTTGCATTCATCAAAGGAGACTAAGATTTTTAAGTGACTAAAATTGGAAATATATTTTAATTTCACACTCAGGCATGAGAGTTGCATCTTTTGTGAAGCTGAAATTTTGATAGCGGTAAATTTCCAGCTTCCTACTGACAGTATCATTAGCTCATATTAATACCCTTTCTCCTCTCAGCGAGGAGTATGTACACCAAAAACAGTGGATTTACATTGCTTTACAATGCAGATGAACAGAAGCAGAACTGTAAATGGAGCATCAATTCTCATTGCAGTGGCTTTTGATTCAGGGCTACGTGAAATTTCTCCAAGCACTTCCGTTTTTCATATCTATGGCATTTATGAAATGAAGGTCCACTTGCAGAAGTTTTTATTTTTTATTATTTCTTCTTGTCTAAGATTACAGTGACAAGATTATAAGTAGTCTCTTTGCTGAAAATTGTAAAATCAAGTATAAGAGTTATGCATTATATATATTTATGCAAAGTGAAAGTTAATTTGGTCTAACACAATGCAAGCTACCCTCAAAACTTTACTTATACTTTTCTAATTCATTTTCCTCCATTTCTTCTCTTTTAAAGAATGATTTAAAGAACTCACTTTATTTGTGTAAGTTCTGTATCTCTTGATTAAAGTAGTAATTTACCGATTTTTTTCTAATACAAGAAAATACTTTATTCTAGGGTGTGTTTTTTTCTGACCTGAAATAATACATCTCTGAGATCAAAAGTTTTAATGTATTAATGAGGATTAGCTTGTTTCAGCGCTTGTATGGAAACTTTCAAATACCATTAAGGTGTTGCAGGAAGAATGTGGCTTTCATTTAATCAATGAGTGGTTCTTATTCAACTTATGCCCAATGTTGTTGCAAGATATTATGGTACTCAGAGGACAAACCTTAAAAACAAGGACTTTTTAGACTTGGTCAAAATGTCAAAGATTTAAATGTTGTTGTTTTTTTCCTGTTTAGACTGCAAATTTGAAGTTGTAAAAAAAAGCTAGCTGTTCAGAAGTGAAACTGTCTTGAAAAAACTTTTCATGCTTCATGAAAAAAACTTTTCTCTGCTAGACTATCCTGTCTTTCTTTCTCCATTTCTGTTTGTAACTGTTGTAGTTCCACTTTAATTCACCTACAACACATTTGTTGAGTGAGAGAAAGAAAGTGAGGAAACCATGAGGTTGCTTCTTTGTACTAGGGGTAGAGCTGTGAAATGGATGCTCTGAATTTGTAGAGAGGAATTACATACTTCTTGCTAAGCAAGGGCTTGGATCTGGGAGTTGGAAGCAGAGATAATTACCTCCCATCGTCCCAGAACTAGACACCAAAATACTCTTGCTGCTAGACCTTAACTTTTCTTTCTCCTTGACATAAACTATGGCTTAGACAGTTTGTTGGCACTGAGAAGCCCAGTGTAACATTTATTCCTTCACATTTTCCACGGAGCCTAGAGGTTACAGCTGAAAACTAAAGGTTACAACACCTGTTATGGAAGAAGCCCTTCGTAATCTGGGAGCTTGTTACAACTTCTGAAGTGATTTAAGCAACATGAGTCAGATCTTCAAAGGGATTTAAATGTTGAAAATGTCAAGGGTTTTTGATGACTAGGCATTGAAAAAAAATGAAATACCCCTCTGTATCTTTAGCAATGGAAACCCTTTAAATGCAGCGTGAAGATCTTTAAAGATATATTTAGCTTGCACAGCAGGTAGGTGGTCTGTGTCCAAGAACTTAATTCTCTTCTGAAAGTGGACCCAAGATTCTTAATTCACTCACTTCTGAAATGTGATATTTTTTCTTTCCTTCCAACTGTTCCTCGCAGTTATCTTGCTCTATATATAAACTTAAAAATGAAAGAATTTATAGCACAGTAATAGCACAAGTCCAACTTATTTGATTTCTAGCCTACATGTAAAAGCTGACTAACATTTCTAACATTTTGAGGTTGGGATATGGGAATCACATTTTATTATTTATCTACCTGTGCTTTTTGAAGACCAGCAATTCCATTTTATTGAAATACATAATCTTAGTATGTCAGACATCAGTGCTATGAAATGTCATCTGTGCCCATTTCTTTATATTGTAAATCCTTGAACATTGCAAAAGAGGTTAGATTAAAGAGTAGTAGCACTTAAAAGACAATGAATAAATTGTAAATTACATATCTGTACATGTGCCTGATTCTCATTCTTATTATGATCCATTTATGCCGGCAGAAAAACGTGTCTCTCAACTAGGTGTAAATGTACTTTGCAAGAAGTTCTGCTTCACACTACTGAACTTGGACTAGCTTGGTTCCCTGCTGACTAATAGCCATGAGAACATGGTCTTAGGCTGTTCATGTTATTATAATTATATAGATCAGTGTAGAAATTAACATTAGTTGTTTACAAAAATATAAGAAATTTACATTTGTATAGCCCCCATAAAATACAGAAAGGGATCTGAGTCTTATCTGTATCAAAAGTTTGTCTGTATCGTACTTTGTAGGCAGGTAAGAACTCTTTCATACTTTGTTTACTGTGTTTATCCTCCAGGCTATTTGAGAGCAGTGGGAGCCTGATTTGTGGAATACAAAGAACCAGCTATCTACCTGTATTCAGAAGAGGGTTGTATAAATTTGGGTTTGGTGATTTCCTAACTATGTTCAATAGCTCCTAGACAAACCAGCAGAAGCCACTAACAGTTCCAGGCGAACTACCATATGTACACATCAGGAGTAAATAAAAGTCATGCCTCACCTGCAGAGAAGCCTGCTCTACTCATTTTTTAAATAAATCTGGCTCTTTCCTTATTCACTGTGGTATGAGTAGCTGTGGTTAATTGTATTACACTGGTACAAGATTTGTGTGAATGGATAAACTGAGCCCTATATGTTCGAAGTAGCATTCTTAGTTAACTCATTCATCAATCGAACACAAACCAAATGCCATTACAGTGGGAGGAGGAGGAGTTGTTTATATTATAACTTCATCTGGCCCTGTACCTGTTATTTGGGAGGCTCCTACAAGCTCTTTTAAGTCATATTTTTCTCATATTGACATCCTCCCTTTCCGTATGTTTTTAGACACTGCAGTATGAATTATGCTTATTATGGAAATGACAGCCAAATCTATTTTGCTCTTACAAGTGATGTGCCAAGACAGCCTCTGTTCTGTCACCAAGCATTGCCAAAATACAAATGCATATGGCAGCAACCCTTTTTCAAGTTAAAACAGAAATGTTGAAAACTGACTTCACTAATTTATCAAAATTGCTTCCCAGCTCTCCTGGGTTTTCTTCTGGCGGCTACAAGACATCCTTCTCTAATGCAACTGGAAACTCTTTGGAGCGAAGTCAATGTTTTCATTCACAATTCATGTTAACACTGGACCTGAACGTTGCAAGGTGCTGAATCTCTTGAAGGGAAGGCAACCAGTGTTTTCCAACAAAGAAATTGTGGTCCTACTTTAGTGGTATGACATTTTTTGGAGTTTGTACAGTTACTTACAGTTGTGAGAAACTGGTTTGAACTACCACTAACAGAACATTTTTTCTTTATCAGTATACTACCCTCTTATTGTATATAAATGCACCTGTGAGGTCAAGATAGACAAAAAGTAAGTCCCAACTCCTTTTTCTTCCACAGAATTTAAAATATCAATACTGGAAACAGTGGGGATACAGCCTTCCTCTGTCCTGCAGAAACTCTGATGGCTGGCAGTCTTCTGGGAATTTAAGTAGGCTTGGGGCATGGTCCACCATGCAGGAGAGGTGCTTTGCTCCTTTTCTCTTTAACTTTGACACCTGTCCCTCTTTCGATCCTGAGAACTGAAGGGCCCAGTGCCATTGTCCCTCAGCCACAGAGAAATATCACTCACAGGTTCTATGCTTTATGAGGCTGACTTGGAAAGAGGTCTGCATGCTTTAATTCCTTAAGAATTATTTACAATATTATTTGTTAACTGAATTCACTGATAAAGTTCTTCATTGTCTTTAGGTATTTATGAATGCTACAGTCATGATTCTTACCTTCACTAGCTCTCCTCAGTATAAAAAGGACCCCTTTTTATAATCTTTTTATTGGTTTCTTTTGTATAGTGAATCAATTAGTTAAACATGCTTTCATTTTGTGTAGTGTAAGCATCCTGCTGGGTAATGGCTGTTTTTAAAGGTGAGTGGATCCTGAATTTCTTCAGTGGAGTAGCAGTGACACCTCTGATAGGCGATGACGCAGTAATCTCACATAAGGGATAGTGTAATGGAGACTTAAGTTACTCTCTCCCTATTCTAAAGCTTCTTGTGCAAGAATGAAAAAGCTACTTCATCTTGGTGTTTGTGTTTGGTGTTCAGCATTTTTAAAATGAATGTTTTTTAGGTACTATTGACCACAAACCAAACCCTTAGCTGGTATAAATCATTATAGGCCCTATTGTCTTCAAAGATGATATTGATTTACACTAGTTAAGTGCATAGCCAGGATTTCTCAGTGTAACCACTGGGAAAAAGCAGATTTCCATGCCTCTTCTTCATTCAGGTCATGATCCAGCAGCGTTTTTTGTAACTGTCACCTGAGAAATAGCTTTCTGAAATCTAGGCATTGGCAAAATGAGTAATATGGGATCCCTGCACAGGAATTCCTCCACTGAGTGGCCAGTCCCACATATTTTTCATCTCCTTAGGAATATGAGGTTATATAAGTAATGAATTGAAGTGAGTGGGAGGTTTTTTGGCTTGAGACTTTGAATATATTACAAGATTGTGTTTTTGGGGTGAGAACAGAATATCCTTTGTTGTTTCTCAGAAAATCCAACGTTGATAATTTTTTCCCTCATAAGTTAAATTTCAGGCACGTGCCCCCTGAAGTCAGTGTCAAAACTCTCCTCAGCACCAAGTAAGAGCAGGACTAAGTCGGCTGACGGCACTGCTCTGAGCTGCTCCTGCCGGAGAGTTGTACTACTAGATTAGAGAGTCCCTAAATTGGACAGGTCTGCCCCTGCATCTGGCTGTCACTTGGCAGACATAACAGTGCTAAGTTTAGTTTTGTATTGATTGTAATTTGCTGTGGGATGCTGGGCAGGGAGGAAGATCTAGAAATGGAAGATTATAATGTATTATTGCATTTACAGTATTGATATTATTGCAAATAGTTCCCTAATTTCTACAAGAATATTTTGGGCACAGGCACGTAAAAATACTAAAAATAACAGCCTTGTTCCATCATATGGAGAGCCAAAAATTGTTAGATTAAATATTGTGTAACAGAGTTAGTTCTTTTCATAAGTTGGGAACTGTTTAAGATCTTTCTGAACTGTTCTTTTTTTTTTTTTTTTTTCTAACTGTGTTTTAGATTAACCAAAGTCTACAAATTTGCATTAATAGATTTTTGAAAGCAACTGTTAGTAAGAAATGAAGTTAGAGTGTCCAATTGAGGGAAAATCTGAAAATCCCAAAGTATTTAACTTCCTTTAAGTAAATAAGTTTCTGAAGAGTAGTAGAAAACAGCCATGTAAGAGTTTCCAGAAGGCTTTCCAGCAGCTCTACAGCTCTACATCTGCACAGCCCTGTAGGGCCACCGTTACCACACATAGGGTAGGAATGAGGAACTAGAGGTGCTTGCTGAGGTATATGATTCAGACAAAATAACCTGGGCTGAAAAGACCCATAAAAGAGGGGGAGGGAACAACCAGCTCAGACTTTCCCTTTTATTTTTATTAAAGGTGTAAAGTTTTCTCTTTTGTTTGGGGACCACCACCAGATGATGAGACTGGGGATGACCACTTCAGCTTCATTGCAGAAAATTAAACCTGGTGTGGGTATGAGTCCGATTGAATGGATTTGAAAATATATGTGGAGGTGGCAATTGAAAACCATATCGACTATGCAGTTAAGTAGTGGGATAAGCAAAGTGCTTAGATGCTGCTCCTTTGCCTGGACACTTGACATCACAATGACCAGAGTCTTTTACCAAAGATGCAGAACCGCTTTACAATTCCTTCTGGAACAAAATCAAAAAAAGATAAACTAAGCACAACCATGCACAAGCCCCATTTTAAACCATTTTCTAAACCACTTTTTATGGTGTTTGCCAGACAAGGAACCCAGTTGCTAGTCAGAATTGCTGTCCTTCACAGTCTGTGTTCACTGCATGGCAAGGAAGTCTAAGGCACTTGCTGCTTTACAGGAGCACTGACCGTTTACCCATAATGGTTTCAACTTCTCCAGCTTTGAGTATGAAGTGGTATGATCACATCTGCATGCAGGTTATCTAGTCCTGCTGGGGTTGGTCAGGCATGAGTTACCGTTGGTAAGCCTGTAAAGGTTGCTACCACTCAGCTTTTGGGCCTTCAAATATTTGGACATAGCTTCCAAGAAATTTTGCTCTTCCATTTCCTGGAAACTGGGGTTAGGATGCCTACTCTGTTGTTCCTCAGATCTGCCTTCTTGCCCTTGTGAAAGAGCAATGTGATGTTTGCCTTACTCCAGACATCGGGCACTGCCTTTGATTGCCACAACCTTTTGAAGATGATAGAGAGTGACCTTTCAATGACATTGGCCAGCTCCCACAGCATTGTTGGCACCCACAGCATCCCATCCTATAAATATCCAATTTGCTAAAGTGGTCCCTAAGTATATCATTCTCTACTTCATTTAATACCTCCCTTCTTCAGAGACTCTCACAAGGCTTAAGAAACTGAGAGGCATATGTTCAGACTTTACCAATAAAAGTTGAGGCACAGAATGCATTGAGTACCTCATCCTTTTCCCTGTCCCTATGTCCTCTTCCCCACTGATCAGTGTGTCCACATTTTCCTTTGCTTTATTTTTGTTGATGATATGCTCTAGAAGCATTTTTTTTTTGTCATTCAGATTGCTTACTAGTTTCCACCTCAGCTGAGCTTTGGCCTTCCTAATTGTATCCCTGCAGGTTTGGGCAATGCCTTGATACTCCACCTGTCTTGCTCATTCCCGCTTCCATACCACATAGCTCCAAGGATTTGCATAACTGATAAAATGTTTTGCTGTACACTGCAAAAGTTTTCCTTTTGCTCCTAATACCATTTGCTAGGGTCAACTCCAGTCATCTCTGGCCACCCTGTAAATGAATTTAGTTGCTGCCATCTTGTGATCGCTGCCACCTTGTGACCAGACTCTACAGAATCCCAAAATTTAACCTCTTACTGTAGTCTAAAAACCAGGAGGTGGAGTTAAATTGTTGCTTTCCGTATGGTAAACATTAGATAACTAATTAGCAAATAATTGATTACTGGGACAATCATACCGAACAAATGTTAGTTTTCTCTGTGTGAGTTGTTGACCTTTTATCTGGACAGCTGTTTTCATATGCTTGTGTCAAATGATGTTAAATTCTTCGTCTGTAAGAAGGATAAGTTGTCAATCCTAAGAAAGAAAGTATGAGGGTGTACATCTAGCAAATTTACAACATGGATTATATAGAATGAGATTGGCAGAACATACACAATTCATTCTCCAGAGTTTATTCATGCATTATACATAATAAGGCTTTCTTTCCTCGTAATGGTGTTCGAGAATAAATAGTCTTAAGTGCTTAGATGCTACAATAATAGAAACCCACTGTGTTATTTCAGAAGGAATAAATGGACCGACGTGTCCATATATGAAGGAGTGAGAGAAGAAACCTTCAGAGATACAAAGGAACTAAACGTGTGAAATGTGGTCTTGAAATAAAATATTTCTACCCTCCCCCATCTTTTTACAGGGTTTTTCCACTCAGATAATGTAGATGCTTAAGGTACAATTATAACATCTTTAGAAGATTGTTAGATTATATGAAAGAGGAAATAGTAATATACGTACAGAGAGATACTGAGAAAGAGGGTATATGGTTTGAGTCAGAAATCCTCTGATCTCAAAAGAAGCAGATGATGCAGATAAAACACAGGCTTCACTGGCACAGCTAGCAGGGAACTTTTATGTGTACATAAAGCAATTATAAAAGGTGTTTGATTTTGCATTAAAGGATCCAATTAGTTCCTTTTTTGACTAAAAATATATATTTCTACTTTTTATATTTTCAGCAGACAACAAACCAAAATGAAGCCTGGTAGAAGTCATTGACTCGAAAAAGCTTTTAAAGCATTTTAGTGCAGTAATTCTGATGTGAAAAGTCCCCCCACATTGAGACCATTTTCCCATGTAGAGGGTTTCAAAAAAAAAAAAATTGACAAAGACGGTAGCTTCAGAAAGTTCCCTTGGTTCTGGGGTAGAATTGGACATTAAAAGGCAGACTGGAGCAACTGTTTGCTGGGCAGCCTACATGAATGACATGTTGGCTGTAGCTGTGGTGAACCTTTGCTGTGGGGTTATCCCATGCAGGGTTGTTTGTTGGTTTTGCAAGCATATTTCCCTTGAAAACAGGAAGAGGTCAAGAAATGCCAGCAACAAGTAACTGACCATGACACAGAACAAAGAGCACTGGGTCTGTGATACACTGGAGAGTGCTGGAGTCTCTGTTTGTTTTTCACTGTTGTAATTGCACTGTTGTATTACACAACATATTTAGCTTTTGGTCTCGTGTGGGAGCAGCTTTCAGGAAGGTTTCTGCAGCATAATAGCTTCCCATGAGGAATGATTTCAAAGGGCAACTATAGGATATAGATATAAGAGAGCTGCTGATCTTAACATGTTTTCCTAGTGATTGTTTCTGAATAACCATGTTTTAAAGTATTAACATTCATTTATTATAGAGCATTTATGTAGAGGGAAACACTGCAACCTATCTAATACTCCTCCATTTTTTGTAACCTCTCAAAAATCATTGCTGTTATTTCCAGACATTATTTAAATATTTTAAATAAAAAATATTGTTGATAAAACACAATGGTTGAAACAGGACTAAATTGATTAATGGATATGTAGATATCTGGCATATAAAAAGTCTTGGAGGCTGTTTTATGAGATCTGAGGATCAAGGTTGTTGTCCTGGCACAGAATGAAAGGTGTCTTGTCACAGATATGTTTGGCAGCCTTTTAAGGATTTGAGAATGCTTCATTCATATTCACAAGAGCATGGAAGTAGGTCAGTCACCACAATGTGTCATGCTCATGGAATACACCAGCAACACCACGATTTTTTAACCTTTCAGTCGTTGTGAATCTACCCACATATAGAAGTGGACAAATGGAGAAGTCCCAAAGTTCACTTCAATTTCCAATACCAATCAATGCCGACTCTGTTTTAAGATTTGAATGAAGGTTAGCACTAAGATTTCAAGCCTCTTGCAAATATCTTCAACAGGTTTTGATAAAGCTTCTCTGATTCTTTGGTAATGCACTTTGAACCATTGTATGTAATTATTTTCTTGGGCAACTTCCAGAAATCAAAAGACCATAGGATATATTCTGATTGGCCTTGATTATTACCAAGGGAAAACCTCATTTATTCTGAACATATAGCTTTCTTATACTTTCATGGTGTAGTCTTCGAAGGGGAGATGACACAAGCAATGCTCTGGTTTGTAACATAGGCCATGCCTTTTTCACGCTAAACATAACCTGCTAAATTGAACACACCTCTTGAAAGTATCCATTCAAGAATTTTTATGTATGCTGTTAATGTGAACAACCTTCATAGTTTGTTACTCAGCTGCTTTTAAGAATTTCAGGTAGAAAGAGTACTGAATAAATAAATAAATAAATATGTGGGCAGTAAATTCAGAAGGCTTTCACTGTAGATCGTGCTGTAAAAGGATATTTCAAAAATCATGTTCTCCAGAAATGCTTAAGTAAAATACGCCTTTATTGTTGGCAAACAGTCCTGCAGATAGATGCTTTACTAGCATTTGGCATTTCTCCATTTCCTCTCTCTTCTTTCCTTTTTTCACAAGGCCGATTCTTTAATTTAAAAGTTAAAAAAAAAAAAGGTATCTTGTAGAAACAGAAAAGATTAATTTGTTTAGATAGACAACAAGGAAATTATCTCCCAAGAAACAGTGTCTGTTGAAGAGCATATTAAGAAACTGAACTCTTCCAAAAGCAGGAAAGTCTCCAAGTTCTTGATAAATGTTTAAGGTTTTTTCCTTTGCATGAGAACAAGAAGTCAGTTCTGAGCCATCCAGCACCTGTATTACTCTGAACATACAGACTTTTCTTTCTACTAATAGTAAGCAGAAGAAAGCTATACAAAAACCAATTTAGACTTTAGGAGGTTGTTGGGTAGATGCCTGAGCTAAGGAGGTCTTTTGCTTTTGCAAACCATGCCTCTCTGCGACAGATGACACTGAAGAGACAACACTGTAACCAGAAACATTTTTGCCACCAGTCAGAAGCAAGGGGAGGCTTTTCTGCTGCTGTGAAATCATGAATTTCAGTTGCTGAGATTACGATCTGTGGGACGCACTAAGTGGGATGTAAACCATAATGCTGATGTTAGCTGGCTTCCCAGCTGAAGTGCCTTATGCAGCAGCTAATCACCTGCTTCTGAGA
This sequence comes from Anser anser, assembly GCF_964211835.1. NCBI lineage: Eukaryota > Metazoa > Chordata > Aves > Anseriformes > Anatidae > Anser > Anser anser. The sequence continues at coordinate 60,369,644 of NC_139724.1, forward strand.
AGAGAGGAGATATGAGGAGAGTTTGTTTTTCCTATAAATTGATCTCTGATCCTTTCATCCCTCAGTATAGCCATACTTGTTTAGTCTACTGAGGCCTCTCAGGGGTAACACATAATGAAGTACAATTGTGCAAGGGTGTTCATAGCCACAGCAGTGCTGTTAGCTGTGCTCTTTAATGGATTTGGATAAAACCTCGCTCAGCAAATAGCATGCTGAAAACAAATATCCTCTTTGTTGTCTTAGGATATACTGTCCCCATTACTGTACTGCATTTGTTTTCAAAACAGACCCGGACACGGTAGCATTTTGGTCTTTGAACTTTGAGCTGCCCAGTTGTCAGGTACCGACGCTTCAGTGTGAACCTTAGCACAGAAACGAATCACTGGCTTTGAAATACGAGGAGAACGTGTGCTGTCCTGGTGGGCGAACCATGTGGTAGCTTTCTTATTTCTTTGTAATTTTACTAAAATCAGAGCTTGCATGGAGAAGTGAATTAAGGAAATACCCAGCTGAATGCAGTCTGTTTGAGCTGATCCATGCTGTGCAGCCAACCAAGAGGGGGCAGAAATACAGCCTTAGACCAGCAAAGGTGGTGAGTCCAAAAGCTCAAGGGGTGACCAAAGCACCCAGCACGTTCTCGGACAGTTTATAAAGGTGGCAAAAATCATTAAATCCATTCCACTGCTGCTCACCAGATGTCACTGCAGAAATGAATTAATTGCACACAGGGAGCCAAACTGTGTTTCCATTTCTGACACAGAGGTGGACCTTGACTTGGACTCTGCAAGAGGACAGTGCAGATCATCACCTTTTGTGACCCCATCTTTGGGCATTAGGGCTTTTACAAAACGGACCATAACCAAAAAGGTGACTAATCTCTCATTGAAATCAACCACAAATGTGGAATTCGAAGTTTGACTGATGTGCATGTGGGGAAAAATCAGCCTGATTTACCTCGCTGTCCTGCCTAGAAGAGGGAATGGGCAGGACATTGGTTTTGACTCTCTGTTTGCTGGCTGAAGCAGCAGTGCTGGGGTTTAGAAATTGCTTACTCCTAAAATCCTGGAGGAGGAAGGAATGGCGGTTCAGCCTGTAAGCCTCACTGCTCCCCAGGCCTCCTGTGGGACAGCACAGGTCAGGCAGCATCCTTCCCTCTGTGCCTGAGGTCACAGACTCACTACCTGCCATGTCCTGGAAACTCTTGCCCAGAATGTTTGCTCCCCTCCTTGGCAAACATATTCAGCAATGGGGTAGCAGGAGGGCATGTTCATTCAACAGGCGTGCCTTTGGAGTACCAGGTCACAGGCTGAAAATGCATGAAGGTGTAAATAAGAGGTCTGATGTTTTACCAAATTTCAGAGTGTAAAACTCATGCTGGAACAACTGAAATGTAAGGCTGAAGTGAAAGCACACAAGCCTGTAAAATTCTTATGGCTTTAATACCAACGCGTTTGTTGGAGTAGTTATTCACTGTAGATATGGTTAGTGGTATGCAGGCAGCAGATTTTTAGTTCTGTGGCATTTTGCTGACTTTACAGTAAAATGGTCTTCCTTTCTCAGATTTTAATGTGCTATGTCAGGAGTAAATTATATAATGGATGCCTGGGACTTTCTGTCTTGTGGTCTGACTCTATAACAGATTTCACCCTTCTTTTCCTCAGAGAGGGTAATTAATGGAGTGCACTATGATTTCCATATTCGATAATCTTCAGAGAACTTTAGTTGTTTAGCCTTGTGAATCATTTGGCTTTAAAAGAGACTATGTTGAGACTATATTGTGCAAAGTACAAGCAATATTTATGATTTTTATTTTATTTATTTATTTTCCTGCAGAGGACCTCTTTAAAGTATTCAGGTTTCTGTTTCTTATTGAGGTAAAGATTTGTATATATTTTCACTATTTACCTAGTTCTATAAAGCTGTGTATAGGCCTTTGCATTCAGAAGTGGTTTAACAGTTAATTGGTTTCAATGAACTAAGAACCTTTCCCATAGGCAAGAGTTGTAGGATCAGGTTAGTTAACAATGTAGTTAATTTACTTTTAAGTAGTGTATGCCTCAGCTTCATGGATCAGGTTAGTAGAGAGACAGGTGTCTGTAAAGCAAAGACCTTATTATCACGCAGAAGAAAATCTGATGATCCTGATCTTGGCAAACTGGATTAACTCACACTAGTCCTGAAATGGTTTTTTTTTGTTGTTGTTTGTTTTTTGTTCCCCCCCCCCCCCTTTTTTCACCTGAAAGACAACATGGAGAATAGATGAATAGATCCAAGAAAAGGGGGAACATGAAAAAGAGAGATGAGTATTCTCTGTGGCTTTATTGTCTTTGTTCATCTGCAGTAGTAAAAGTTGCCTAACTGAGTATGTGGTAAAATAATCATTTGTCAAAGAGGTAAACTTACTGTACACCAATGTTCTGCATTTAAAAGATCCCTAGTGTGCTATGAACTATATAGTGTTCATAAAAATTCATACTCAAGAGTCAAATATTCTTCCTTCTTCAATTACTGCAGTTTTCCACTGTCTCTAAGGATGGGTTATTAAACACTCAGTGTCAAGACACACTACATCGTACTTTGTATGATGTATGATAAATTCATTAGGCCATATTTTTTTTTGATTTCTGATTATATATATGTACGGTTATCATAGACTCCAATCTAAAAAAAAAAAAAAAAAAAGAAGAAAGAAAGAAAGACAGTAGGAGTTCCCTAAAAGTCAGTAGGCAGATTGATTCTTGATTCTGAGAATACTGTGCTTTAGTCCATGAAAGCCTGAGGTCATTTTTGCCTGGACATTGCATAAAGTGTACCTGCCAGATTCAATATATATAATCCAATGCCAAGTGACTGAAATTAGGGTTTTACTGTTTGATCTTTCAGGCAAGTAAGCAAATTGTCACTTTCATTTCCCAATAATTGCTGGGATAACAGATCTAGCTGTTCTTTTTTCCAATGTACACTATTAACCAAGGTATGGAGGAAAGAGTCTGATCAAAGGTAATTAACAAATCTGAACAAGATTTCATTGGGGTATTGGATCACATTTCCTTTACACATGTCAAGGGGAGTATATCTAAAAAGGACAAGGCTGGTTAAATGGAAATGAAGCTTCCAGAGGAAGTTATGTTCTTTTAGAGGTAATATGCTAAAAGGCTGAGATTATAAAACTATTGCTGAAGGAGCAGCATTCTCTTACACGTTGCTAAGTGCCCCCAAGCTGACATCATCATTAGTTATTTATAGCACACTAGTATCTGAAGGTCCCAGTCAGATGTAAGGCCTCCTGATATCATCCTCTGTCCAAACTAGAAGAATGTCCTCAGTCCCAAAAAGCTCACAATGTCATCTAATCTCATTGATGTTGAAGGCAATCAGACCATCTAAAGAGGGGCTTCAGACTCATATAAAGGAAAGGTTTTTGCAGGAACAGCATCTCAGAGAAACCTTTCTTGATGGGTAGATTAATAGTTCCTTAATGAAATATTTTAATTACTTTGGCTGACACAGACAAGTGCTATGGCTGGAAAAGAATAAAGTCAAAACGATCATATACCTCTTTCTTTAAAGAGTTTTTTTTTCAAATGTCTTTCATGATCCAACAGAGTACACAGACACATAGTCAAGAAGTAAGAAAGATGCGGGGACATATATATTTACATGTTGCAGCTTTTGTCAAGTGACTGACGGTGGAGTGAGCAATTTGAGAATTCAGAGTAGTGGTTGTACTAAAAATTGGAGGTTGTGATAAAACATTTTTGAAGGTTGGCTATTTTACACAGCATTTAAGTCAATACAGCTGCTGTGCCTGCCTTGTAAGAAATCCATCATTTCTTACCAGAGAGTGAAGAAGTTCTATTTTTCTATTTTTTTTTTTAAATTTTATTTTAGAGAGAACTTTTAAAAATCTTACTAATCTGTATTCTGCAAACCCACTACTAATGGCAGGTTTGTTGGAGTGTAAACCACTCTCTACTTTGCCTTGGGCCGTCTGGTTTGTTCAAGTTACCCTGGAACAGAAATAGCTGTAGTTTTGGCAGTATCAGTCCTGCTTTACTATAGGGAATACATCACTATTTAGCAGTGAGCATTTCCAAATGCAAATGACCCTCCAAATTAGGGATGTCCTGCCTCTTAGAACCACTACTAAACGACCACCTGCATGTGTTCGTATTCAAAGCTGGTCTACTCACCCCATATGCATCTCCTCCAGTGTTTTATTCGACAATCTGTTTAAGCTTCGCAAGGGAGCTAGCAAATTATGTATTGCTCATTTTGTCAAAGTCATCATTGATGACAATTCCGGCATCAAGAGGCTCATTTTGTTCCGCAGATGTTTTTTTCAAATAGAAGATAAATCATGGTTTTCAATCTTTTTTCTTCTTTTTTCTTTCCTACGTTCTTTCTTTCTTTGTTTCTTTCTTTCTGAGTGTGGGGATATACACTCTACTGCTAGGAATAGGAGTGGGAACACACAAAAAATAAATTAATTCAAAAAATATTGAACCTCAAGAGGAAATCCATTGCAAGCCTACAGAACCCATTAGTATATGTTATATTTAGTACTAGTATAATGGACAGGAAAAAATACCAAGTTGTTTATATAAAGGGAATGGTCTCATCCATATTGGATAGCATCCCAAATTCCAAACCACAATTTACAGTCTCTGGCCAACCCACAGCTATTTTTTAACACAGGATTTCCCAAGCCTGTAGGGTGGCATCTTCAGATGAAAAGAACAAGTGACCTCAGAGGTAAGATGCTGTAAGAGGCTCTTTTTACATTCTCTCAAAGTGCATCTTGTCCAAGGGCTATACTTTACACTGTGAAAGGAACACACATTCCTGCCAGTCTCTTGAAGTTGGCAGTTAGCGGTCTTAATTTCAGGGCATCACATTCACAGTAAATTCAGTTTTTCAAAAGCCTTCCATGTTCATTGACAAATGATGTCATCCCATTTGCTAAGAAAATGCACCTCTCCATGATCACACTATTTTCAGAAACTATAAAATTTTCTGAATCTTGTTGGAAGACACATTATCCTTCACAGAACATCATAACTTTTTTGGTGGCCAATTCTCTCAAATGATTTAAACATATTTTTTCATCCCTTTGAAAAGAAATCATGGTATTCCTCCTCTGTAACTGGAATTGATGAGTTATGGGAGTCTCAAGGGTTGAGTGTAGCAAGGGTTAAACATATCAAGAAAACTTCTCACAGAGAAGGACAGATATTTAACATATGTCTTGCAATTACCCTAAGGGAATTGACTGGAGAGGCATACAGAAACACTGTTCAAGTGTACAGGGATGGGGTTAGAAAAGCCAAAGACCATATAGAGTTGAATCTGGCAATGAATATGAAGGACAACAAGAAAGGTTTCTACAGGTCTATCAGCAACACAAGAAAGATGAGGGAATATATGGGGCAGTGGATATTGTGAGATGGGACAGGGCGAAGGCTGAGGTACTCAGTGCCTTCCTTGCCTCTGTCTTTACTGGTAAGACTGGTGTTCAGAAATCTTAAGTCCCTGAGACCAGTGGGAAAGTCTGGAGCAGGTAAGACTTGCCCTGGTGGAGGAGGGTTAAGTTAGAGGACATTCAAACAAACTGGACATACAAGTCAGTGGGCCCTGATGGGTCCAGAGAAATGTAAAAAACAACTTTTTTTTTCTGTAAGGGTGGTCATACACTGGACCAGGTTGCCCAGAGAGGCTGTGGAGTCTCAATTGCTGGAGCTATTCAAAACCAATCTGGGCACAGCCCTCAGAAGCCTTTTCTACCTGACCCTGCTCTGAGGAGAGTAGTTAGGCTAAGCAATCTCCAGAGATTACCTTCCACCTCAACCATTCTGTGATTCTGTGTGGTTATATGAGGTTATGAGACAGAAATAGCTGTGGTTTAAGCAGCATTTAAACTCCTGCATTAGTGTAGGCATATTATTTTTTAACAATATAGCATTTCAAATAAAAGTGACACCACTACAGAAAAATATGTTTAACTGAAGGCAGAGTTTACCAATTAAAACATGCTGAACAAATACTTTTTTAAACCAGGTTCAATAATAAACACTTCTAGTGTAACTCATTTAAATTCTTACTTTCCACTTTTTTTTGAAAACCTTAAACAACAGCAACAATGACAAACAAACTAACAAACAAAATGAAACAAACCCTGTGAAAAATATCATCTGGTAATTTAAGTGTGCACAGTATATTTGAAAAAAAAATATAACATGCTGGTAAAAAATTGCCATCATCAAAGCTTGTGACAATTGCACTAAATAGCAGGAATTACTTGTAATTGTTCTTAAATGGGGAAAAATTTAATGTGTTTCAAAGCTGGGAAATTGTATGTGTAGAAAATGTCCACTGCACAACATTCTACACAATTCTGCTACCAGCATTTGGATATCCCTGGTGCTTTCTGTTGAAACCTCAGTGTTATATTTTAGATGAATACTACAAGAAAATGATCAATATGTAGTTAGTAGATTTTCTGTCCAGAGCAGTCTTACAGGACAGAGAACACGAGAATCTTGACCTCAAAGCAATTCAGAAGTGACAGCCAGCATCAACCAGGCTACCTCTACATCAGTTTAAGAGCAGAGGCTAAAAAAGAAACAGTGATGAAATATTAGACAACTTGTAAGAAATTCAGAAAATCAGATGCTCATGTATGTCCTTTTGGAAGGGCAATTCATTTGCCTTCAAAGAACTCTGTAACTACTTTGTTGAAGATACCAGATAATGTCACACACAAAGATATCCATGTCATATTTCCAGACTGTCCAAAATTGGAAGGCTGTGAAGCTATTATGGGGCAAGCAAAAATTGTTTGATATAGTGGCAAAACATGACAAAGCCTTAGTGAATAATTTTGAAACCTATTAGAGTAGCAGCCCAAGTGATCCCTCTCCTACCCTCCTGAAAATAAATAAATAAATAAATAAAGTTCATGTAAATCTGCAGAGTTCTTGAAGGACTGTGAAAGAAAACAGAGATAGGCCTTTTCACCGTGAACACTTAACACTGAAAATTGTTTAGACTTTTGGAAATCAGATGAACTGCTGAAAATCACAGAAGTGACAACTACAAGAAATTGGCAGCTCAGACAAAGTACCATCCCAACCGATTTCCTTTAGATAATGGAACTTAGATGACTTCACATGAGTGGGTGGAATTTGTCAAAGGATATGAACTTTTCCATATCACAACTTCACTGCCAGACAAATGGCAAATTCCAAATTGCAGTAAAGAAAGTAAAGAAACAAAGATGTCACGTGGAAAATTATTCTTTACTGGATAAACACTTCCATGGTATATCACGATAACACCCAGGTACTTTAGCACATTCAGCATGTGAATTACAATATCTTACCATGGCTGAAAAAAAAATGGACAAATATATTAGATATCTTTGCCTAAGCTAAGCTTGGTACTGTAAACAAATCAGATTTCCTCGAACATTTCCTCGTTACAGATGTGTACATGAAAGCAAATTACCTGTGCTGAAATGATGTGTCTCATTCAGGTAATACGGAAGGCACAGACTGATATTTCACCAAATCCACTAATTTACTCACTAATGTATTTGCAGCACAACAAGTATGAGTATCCAGGACGATAAAGTACATGTTACATTGAGATCTGGTGAAAAAGACTCAAAAAAAAAAAAAAAAAGAAAACAAAAAAAGGTTTCACAAGTGGCTGAGTTATATGGGAATAGTTTATTAAAATGACTTATCTCCAAAAGAACCTGAGTGCAAATCAGACTTCTCAGGAAGGAATGAATGTCTGCAGAGTCCTGTTTCTTCTATGGAAGCCATAAAATATACTCACATCATCTAAATATTCAAGGGAGAAATTTCACTTTATTTCCAACTCTTTCTCTTAGCAAGTCTTGATAAAATCAAAATACGTTACTAAAACTTGGGCTACTACTCTAGATTTTATATATGGATTAAAAAAAATTACTTTTATGTGAATCACTGTAAAGGTTTAGGCAGAAAGACACAGAAGTTCAAATAATGGTTTAACAAGCTTCCACCAGGCTGATGCGAAGAGATAGAAAACTGAAAGTATGAAAATAATGAGAAAAATAACAAGCTACAGAGATGTTAACAAATACAACCTTCAAAAAGATCTGAAATATACTATTTACAAATAATTTCAGTTAACTTTTATTTTACTAATTTTATTTCTTTTGATTAGAAAACCAGTTAAGTTTTATTAATATCCTACAGCCTTTTTTTTTTTTTCTTTCGCATCTTCCTGTGTGGTCCTCTTTTATTCCCTTCCTTTAAAATAAATTTTACATACTGATTTTCAGGCACATTTTACTGTTTCCTGCAAAAAGCCAAACTCACAGAACTAGCTGCTGGAGTTATTGTTAGCACACAAGTAGACTAAGACAGATCGTAAAGTCCCTGGTGATCCAGGAACTATATAATGCTGACTAGCTCCAGCGGTGCCAGCAAAAATTTCATAAGCCAGTACTTGGATTTCAGCAAGCTCATTCCCTCTAGTTCTTTCCGCCTGAGCACTGACTCAACCTGACCTTATCATTGCCATAAGCACCACACTCTTCTCAACCTGAAAGGAATGCTTGGGTGTTCAGTGTCAAGTTGTTTCTCTGCAAGCACCTTCCAAATCCCTGGCCAAGGTGGTGGTGGGCTGAGCACCTCCAAATGCTTCAGGCGGTGTCAGAGGCATTGGCTCCTGGGGAACTCAGCGCTTGGGTGGCTCACACCTCAGATGGGGAAGGGACGCATGCACTGCAGCACTGCTGAGAAATAGCTTCAGAGGCGGTGGAAAAGCGCTACTGGGTAAAAGGGGTTACATGAGGAGCTGTTTGAGATGCTTCACATTCCTGTTCGACTTCAGCCTGGCACAACTTACAAGTGGAGACAAGCCCTTATACACAAGGCATAAAAAGGGACAGAGACACTAATGCCATGAAACACTGAGTGTTTCCAAGAGTTAAATATGCTTGGCACCGAGAAATATGGGCAGCAAAGTCACACTCTTATTTTTCAGAATAACGGCAAATAAAAATTAAGTGTAAAAGTGTTCCAGCCCTATCTTGGTGCTATTCAGTCTACCTAAGATCAAGGCTCGATGTATGCATTTTCCAGTTGGATCTGTCTTGTGCTGCAGTGTATGTCTGGCTTCTTTTGCATTCTAGTGGAGTGAGCCTGGAAATTCTGCAACTGGTTCCCCTACTTTTAAGAAACAGTTATGATTTAAGTATGAGCACAAATAATAACACCAGGACAGAAATCCCTGTTTTATTTATTTTATTATAAAATTAAATTTATTACATGCTTTCCCCCCATTTCTGGTCTTCATCTTCAGTATGCTATAGATGCTTGTCCTGATAGCAGAGAATTGCATTTTATGTAGTGTAGATAGGAAGAAACTTGTGAGTCTGGGATATTTGGCCTTCAGGGAGAAGCTAGGTTTGGGGCCTAATTGTGTTAGTGAGCTTTTTCATTCTAAATGATCAGCAGCGAAATAGTTAACCAGGCTGAAGCGTAAACTTTCTGCAAGGCTTCAGAGTTAACATCGATTGGGTTGAACAGACCAGTTCACACCTCTCAGAACTAATCTCTCAGTCTGAAAGTTTTGTTCACTGTTCTGGAAGGCCACTTAATTACCATGAGAAGTACAGGCATAATCATATGATGAAGGTTAAGCTCCAATACCTTGTTGTGAAGCAAGGAATAGAGAGTCAAAGAAGATTCAGCAGCTTTGCAGGCATGAAATATGTGGTCTCTGTTTGTAGCTGTTTTGACTATGTCTCATTCTTCAAAATAGACAGTATAAATCTCACCACCAAATATTCTTTGAGGTGCAAAGATATATTTTTTTTCTTATTAAATATATTCCATTTGCAGTCTGGTTCCATATGGGAGGAGTTACTGATGATTGTTATCCACTGTAAATACTAGCAGAAAATTAGCCTTTTCTAGAGTACGGCATCATGTTAAAAGCTCAGTGAAGTTACACTGATATTAATGGTGGTTCAGCAGCCTGAGCAGAAAAAAAGTTTTTGGCATAAACAAAAACCCTTTGATTTTTGTGTTCGTTAGTTATGGTTAGTGAGAATAAGAGTATAAGAGCACTGAAAAAGATCTTCCATGTCATTGCATCTAGTCTCTGTTAGGCAACCAGACAACATGAATCCTTTTTCAGATGCTCTAAGGAGGACGGAAGACTGCTGACATAATACAACAGTCCTTCAGCTGTATTGGTAATTAGGTTTTACATACTCCGCTGGTGGCAGTTGTCTCTTTTACATCATTAGCAGCTGTGTATGATCACTAATATGTTGCCTTGTCCAAGCAGGCCACAATTCCCCGATGTAGATAGGCCTACAAAGTGCACTGAAATGAAGAGGACGATATTTAAACAATACTCCTGGGAGTCCTGCAACTAAAGCAGCCTGTTTTTTCCCATCAGCTTTTATCTTTTTAATTATATATTAAAAAAAAAAAATGAAATGTGTCTCTGGCTTTGTCAATGTCTAAGGCATGTAAAGGTTATGCTCACACTGCAATTTTTCTTTCTCTTGCAGGGAACACTTGCTTTTTTTTTTTTTTTCTTTGTGTGGTTACATAATTTCATAAAATGTACAGATTTATTATTTTATTAATTATCACGTAATTACATTAATTAATTATTAATAAAACACAGATTCAATTATTTTTGAGAATGAAGGGTAAAGGTACCCTTCAGTCAAATTTGGCTGAAATCAACTAATGAGGTCAGAAGTTATTAGCAGAGTGACACAAACTGATAGACACGAATATGCATATGCTGTGACCTCCTTAGGAGTGTGACTAAAATCAGTCTCTTTTCATCTCACCTTATAAAAGCTAGAGCTGTAAAAGAGATTTCTATTCTCTTCATTTTGGTGTCTGCATTTTGATACAATCAGATCTGTTCGGCCAAAGAGCTCTGTATTACTCATCTGATTAAGACAACTATATTTGGAGTAGCATTACAGACAAATTTGCTTGTCAGCATCTGCTTATGGTAAACGTGATGGTCCTTGGAGGAACGACTTTAGCTGCTGGTGAAAGGAATTGTGGGGGAGTCACCGGGAAGCCTGGCCTGGAGCTCTGGCTGCATCTGCAGCATCTCCATGGACATGAGTCATCACGGCGAGGCAGGAGAGCTTTAAAACATGGAGGCCTCTCATGTTTCGACTCAGCAGGCAGTACGTGAGACATGTTGGCAACAGTCAGGCTACTGAGTCTCACAGCGAGAGACTGTCTGGTTAACAGGCAAACGTCAGCTAAATGCAAACCAAAGAGGCAGCATAAAAGTAGCACTGGAAATGTCCTTCCACAAAATCACTGCCTTTTACAAAAAACAACAACAACAACTAACAAACAAACAAAACAAAACAAAAAAAAATCACCACAACCTTGCACAAGAGAGAAAATATTGGAAATATTTTAATTTTTTTTATTTCCTTTTCCTTTACACATAGGTTAGCATGTTGGGATAGCTGGGATAGACACTTCTCAGTGGGAAAAAAACGAAAATAAAACACACAACAAAACCCCAAACCCACCACATTAGAAGTGCGTAAGTGGTAAATTTTTGTAGGTACTATATTTTCTATACAGAGTGACATTGCAGAGTAAGTCCTTTTTCAGCTGAATCCAAGAAATGGCAAGGAAGGCAAACATCTAGATAGCAGAGTTGGGAAGTCTTATTGTCCAGGTGAGAACCACTCACATTTCTGAGGGAAGAGCAGGTCCTCCTGCTGCAGACTGAGTCCTTGGGAGGTACTGGTTAGAAAAAAAAAAGATGAATCCTATTTGACTTTCTCTAAAGAACATGAACTACTGAAGGGTTCAGCATCAAAACAGTGATAGCTGGTTGTATAGAGCAAGCATATTGGTTCAAATAACACCAGAAACAGGACATAGCATGTAGGGATCTACAAGCAACATAAATTGAGCTCAGAGCAACTCGAAATACACAAATAAAAATGCTCAACCTTATGGGCAGTCATTCAAGACAAGTTAAAAAAAAAAAGTACATACTAATCTCACCGTTACGAGAGGAAATGTAAATGGCAGTACATGCAGTGACTGAGAACAATGATTTCCGATACAGAGAAAGCTGTCTGCAAAGTGACTTTGGCAAATTCAAAGATATGTGCTGATTCAAATATATAAATATACTGCAGAAGAAGCCTGCCAACTGAAAGCTGCCATATTGGTCGAGGCACTAAATAATCACCAGCCTATTGCTGCTGTTCAATAGCCCAGCAGAACTGTGGAGCCAACTGCAGTGCAGATCCAGCACTACATGAAAGTGCTAATATCAGACTTTAGAAATGTGACATAGAACTGATTTTTTTTTTTTTTTTAGCAAAAGCTACCTAAGGCAGCTGGACACACGCAGGCTGTCAGTAAGAAAACTCCCGAAACAGGCAGCGTTATTGCTGGGAGCAGATAGCTGCTGACACAAAGTGGTACCAGTGACTGCTGAGCAGCAAGGTAGAGCAAGTCACGGAGCTCATCACAGTACAGACTTACAATTTCCTTATCCAGAGAAAAGAGCAGAGCAGTCATCTTGAGGTCTGTGAAGAATTTAAACTTAAGGACTGTTTCAAGGACTGGAAACCCTGAGGGCAACACCAAAGTAGAAATGTATTCCTATTTGCAGCTGGGGAAACTACTGAAATGCAAAGACCATTAGCTCTGATGAGGCCACAGAAGGAAGAACTGACAAGGCTGCAAACAAGAGGGATTATTATGCTCATTGAGATTAGCACAGAGTGAATCAGCAGCTGAAAAGTAGTTAGAAAGTCCTCAGGTAAACGAAGGATCTGTTCTGAGCCAAAACCACTGAGCAGAGCACTTGGAAGAAGTCAGTATCCATTGCTACCAACTGGAGACATGCTACTGTGATTTATTCATGGTCAAACTGCTTGCGACATCAAGAACAGATTCTGGCATGTTAAGCTAGCGATCCATCTAGCTTCTTGACAATCTTTGCCACAGCTATTGGCAGGTATTTTGGGCATGCAGGCATCAGCCTAGGCCTGACATGGACTGAAACTGGACTTCTAGATGTAAAGAGTATAGCTTATGACATGGTTGTTATAGGAGATTGGGTGGTTGAAGTAAACTGGGAACATGAACTCAAACTGAAGCAACTTCTTAGGAAATGCTGACAATAGAATATTAAACTACAAACAGACAGGCTGAGTCTGAAAGAGCTGAGTTTGTCTTATACCATATGTTTTCTGATGATCTTTTTAAGGACTGTGAGAACAATGACACTGTAAGAAAACGCCCAGGCTGGCAGACAAGATGAAATTTTCTAATTTTCGGTAGCTTTTCAGATTCTGCGCTTGCCCTTCAGATACCTCTTGAGACAGCTCACAATGATGCAGCATGGGGCTTGCCAGAGAAACTGGAGTGGGTATCTGGAGAAGTAAAAATTATAAGCGAGCACCAGGCTTAAGGTGCTAAGGTATTTATGCAACAGCAGGAGTTACAACAATATACCTCAGGAGGAGGCAAAGTGTCCTTTTGCAAAGCCCACAGTAACAGAGCCTGGACAGATACAGGGATAGTGACACATCAGATTTAAAAAGGAGTTCTGGCTCTACTTCTTGTAGTGAAAGGCTACTTTTGAGCACTAGGTAGACTTCTGTGTAGACATCAGAGAATACCATAGACCAGCAATGCTCAAGGCAGCCAAATGACTGGAGCACATATGTGAGAATACAGATACAAAAGATGAAGGAGTGATGTCCAGCAAAGTAGTTCTTGATGCAAGTATATTGACCAAAGCATTCATTTAAACCAACTTAACAGAAAGATTTTCTAGATAATCTTAAAATCAATGTTGTTATTTTGGTCTTTTTAAATTCTTTCTTTCTTTCTCTTTCTTTCTCTTTCTTTCTCTTTCTTTCTCTTCCTTCCTTCCTTCCTTCCTTCCTTCCTTCCTTCCTTCCTTCCTTCCTTCCTTCCTTCCTTCCTTCCTTCCTTCCTTCCTTCCTCTTTCTTTCTCTCTTTCTCTCTTTCTCTCTTTCTCTCTTTCTCTCTTTCTCTCTTCCTCTCTTTCTCTCTTCCTCTTTCTTTCTTTCTTTCCTTCTTTCCTTCTTTCTTTCTTTCTTTCTTTCTTTCTTTCTTTCTTTCTTTCTTTCTTTCTTTCTTTCTTTCTTTCTTTCTTTCTTTCTTTCTTTCTTTCTTTCTTTCTTTCTCTTTTTTTCTAAAAGCAATCCAGGGAAATACACATAAACACACTTCAAAAATTGGAAATGATGTGCAGTGTAAGGAACGGACAAGGTATTGGATAGAAGAGACTCACTCATTTTCTGATCAATCTCTTATAAGCCCATGATCAATCTCAACCGCTACTTATTGGTAACAATTTTCTTCTTATGTTTCTTCAATAATTTTGAATAAGACATTTTTTATAACAGCTGGAAAAATTACACTGTGCAAGTACTAAACCCAATTTGTAGATTTAGAAATATTACAATTTCATGAATAATTCTGGGCATTTCCCAGACTAAAAGGTTCTTAAGGAGACTAAAGCTCCAGCCAGAGATCCAGGAGAGCTGGTTTCAGGTTGTTTCTCCATCACAGACTTCCTGTGTGAACTCCAGTTCTTTACACTGCACATTATTTCCAATTTTTAAAGTGTGTTTGTATGTGTGTGTGTGTAATTGAACTTGCCTATCACAGGGATGTCTGATGCACTCTCTTGGCTGAAAAATGCTTTAAAATGTGGTAAGGTTGGACATATATACATGCCATACCTGTACATGACTGCAAATACTTCCTTTTTTGTGCGAAGGTATCTAGATGTTTTTTCATGATTAAACAACATCCAATTAACTACACAATACTACTTACATTAACAAAGTTTAATCACATTCTCATTAGCAGCTTATTATAATCATTAACTCATCGTTTGTATACAAAACAGATGAATTGGCATTTTATGTGCATTGAGGATAAGACCATAGTATATTTACTACCTACATGTCCTTTTAAATTACAAACAGATAGGATTTTTTTTAACTCATTATTTCTTGTCTGAAAAATTCTGTATTATGGCAAATAATAACATATTAATTCATGTTAAATGCATTTTGGATGATCTTTAGCAGAATTGCAATGGCTGAATCCAAAGCCACATCCTTGCAACAGATTCCGTAAAATGTCCCAGTCACAGATCTTTCTGTTTCTTACAACAGAAACATATACTTTGCACAAATCATTCATTAGAAGCAATAATAACAATGCTTTGCTATCTTCTTTACAATAGTTATTTAAAAATGAAATAAATGAATGTTACCTTACAAGTAAAACATACTTTCTATTACACTTCAGGTTTCATTTCTATGGGTGAAGCTAATTTGAGACTGAGTCAAAAGCAAAAGACTTCAACTATAATCTCAAGAAAGATAATAAATTATTTGAGAAAAGTGGGGCAAAAAGAAGGGCAAATAAAAAAAAATGATTCTCTATTCTAATCTACCAGCACCACACAAATCTGCAGGTGCTTTTACTGAAGTCAGTTAGTGAAGTCAAGGCAACAGTGTCAAGCGGGACACTTGTTCTGGCTTCATCCTATGCATTTAATGCACCAACCCTAAATGACTGCAGCACTCATTCATTACTTGAAACTTTGCCTCTCCTGTCACAAGCTGTTTCCTTGGAGAACAAAGAAGACAAGAGAACAGTACTGCTGCCAGCCAGACTTTCTTTTCAAGACCATGGCAGAAAAAAACTAGGCCACATGAAGGAAAGAGAAAAGGAACGATCATCATTTTTTGTGTGGTGCTCTCCCAAAGTCCCAGGAGAGTCACATGTGCCAGGACTTTTTTTGTCTGTCTGAGAATTCAGGGTTGTTTTCCAGATGTACCTGTTGCATAGCTCCATTATTCTCCAAGGTGACAGCAGAGGCAGGCAGACAAAATGTTTGACACCAGTTTCCTTTCCATTTTTGACAGGACCCACACAACTCCAATGAAATTTCTCTTTAGTCTATAGTTGAATTAGATTGCAATTGAAATCATTTAGCCAGGCAAACGTCAGTAAGCAGTCACAGAAAGGGGAGTGTTCTGGTGACCTAGGGAGCTGAACTGGCCAATAGTTCAGACCTTTTCCTCAACAAAAAGCAAACAAAATGTACTGTTTTCCTTGAATGAAGGGAGGGTTGCTCTGATCAGAGAGTATGAAGTCAAACTTTCTCCTTTCAGCATGGGTATAATGCTTCTTTTCAATTTCATGATATTTTGTGTTAAACCCATTGCAAATTAAGTTGATTGCCTAGAGACTATAGCTACTGCTTATGGCTCGCAAGAGAGACAAGACAGTGTAATGATCTGTGACTGCATACCGTACATGTAGACTACAGCCATCAGTCAACTACATAATCTTCAGCATCAAGATTCATTAAAGTCAGTGGGAGTCATGTTGTTAAAACCCTGTGTGCAATTTGGGAAACATAAGGGTTAATGCTATAGAATAAAGAAACTGGGTAAAGAAAAAAAGTGAAAAAGAAGCTGCTAAAGACGAGGAGGATGCAGCCAGTATAGTGCTTGTGGCTATAGATTACTCTTAGATTTTCACCACATAAACATTCTGAAAACAAAACAAATGACAATCTATCATGTCTTAGGAAGTGGCGTTATTTTCCTTTTTTGTTATACTCATCAAAATTACTGTTTCCATTTGTTAAGAACATTTTTTTTTCCAAAATTCTTGCATGCTTATGAGCATGTCACTGCACTCTCTTTCTTCTCAAATAAGTAGCTGTAATAAAGTGGGTCTTTGGGATCTGAAAGCGTTAAAAAGAAAGTTAAACTTTAATTATGGGCTGTAAGCTGCTGAAGGGAGAATACTAGAGTGTAGCAATGACATCTGGACTAGTACTAGTGCACGTAATGCATATCTGTCACTGACAGCTCACTGGGTTACATTTAATTCACAATCATCAGTCATGTCTTCTTCTTTTATAAGCAAAAAAAAAAAAGAAAAAAAAAAAAAGAAACTACAGAAGCACCAGTGGTAGAGAGATTGCCTTCAGAGGACAGATTCTTCCACTTGCTGATTCAAGCAGATGACCTTACAGATGTAAAAGAAATGAACAAAAAAATACCAATAAATATAACTTTTATATGCTGTGCTAATACATAATCTACCATGTCTAATGAAGCTTTTTAACTCTTCTCTTGCCCATACACTGTTGGTTTCTGACTGACACTCCTTTCTCTTGGTTTTGGGGGAATGCCTCTATGTTCTCTCTTTATGTAACTCAGAGCACAGCTTGGATTTACCAAAGCAAAGTGTGAGCAGCATCCATCCGCCAAGAGTAAATAAGTGTGAAATCTAAGAACCCGAAGTGGTTACAGGATCAGTTCAGAGGCTGGCTAAGCCTTTGCTCTGTAAGGTTGCATTTTTGTCTGTGGAACAGAGAGTACTGAAGGAAACAGTGTTGAATAGAAATCAGCTTGAGTAAGAGCAGGAAATACCAGCCGCGTAAACCGGCACAAAAACACTAACTCAAAGCCTTGTATGACAGCCTCCTTTCTCCTCAAAATATGTAAGCAGCAAACTGCAGGTGTCTAGAAATGTTTCTCTTACAACGTGAAACTCTTGCTTCCATGGTTCCTCAATAAGAAGACATATGGACACAGACGATTTTCACTTAACTCAGTTGAGGCAAACAAAACAGCAGAAGCTATGGTAAATGCAGACCTCTCTGATCTCAGACTAAATGACAATTTTAGCACTAACACTTGTCCAGATGCTTTTGTTACAGATCAGAAAACCTGTTTGGCAAGCTCTCACTCATTTGGCTATAAGTATTTCAGTTGCCCTCCCACTAGATGTGGTCTCACCACATAAGTCATGTTTCAAGACAGAGTGAACAGATGAGCTTGTCTTACTCAATCACTAATATTGATTCACACATTCACACGGAAGAAAATGCAACTTTGAATTGTCTTGGCAGAGAATACACCTTACACATGCACAATTAAAGATTAAGGAATTAGCAGGTGCCCTAATCGAAGCCCTTCACAGTGGGTTCTATGATTTGACCACACTTCATTATGCTTGTCCTCTTTGTGCTTTGAAGTGACCTCTGACTAGGTGCACATTTTGCTATGGTTTATGGCAATTATGATTCTTGTTCATGGTAGATTGCCTAGAATCTCTTTGGACTATCTAGTGTATAATCTTTCTTTATGTATTTCTACTATACTACCATATGCATTAGCACTGGCCCGCTGGGTACCATTTTATCTCAGCTTTCATGTATACATTCTAATTATTTTACTACTGCACTGTCATTGGAGCTTAATGTTGGAAATAGAATCCACTTCTCACTGAGTCCACGACAAAATTATGACTCGTGACACCTTAGGTTAAGCTTTCAGTAATAAATATGAAATAGTAGGGCATTTCGTAGCATGACAAATACTAAATTAGTAAGTTAAAATCATCTAAAATGAACAAATAAATGTATAACGTCCTGAAATAAATACATATTAGAAGAAACCCTAGCCATAATGGCATCATGTTTTTAAAAGTAACATTTTATCATATGATGAGTTCTATGGTAAGCTATTATTGCTACTTGTTTTTTTGCATAATGGTAGTGCCCAAAGGTTTGGGCACGGTTATGCTAGACACTGAATAACAGTTTTATCTGTATCTATATTCCTCCTACCCTGGCTAAGCATCAGTTTTTCTCTGCTTGGTCAATTTCCACAATCTCTCTTCTAAATATCCTTAAAACTGTGCCACTTCCAAGTGTTCCACTATCCACCTGTCCTAGGAAATAACCTTAAAATATTTTTTTTACTCCATCTTAATCTTATCTTCCCACATAGTCAGAAGAAGTGTCTGAACGCTGCACTCACTAGTTCATACACCTCAGAATTCCCATATATTTCCTCTTCTAAATCAGTCCCAGCTAGCAAAGTCCTTGGTGTTGGTGTTAACCTTTCCCAACATTGCTTTCATCAGGCTTTTAGGAAAAACTGCTAAGATCATCTCTTGCCTTTGTCCCCATTGCAGTCGTGGCTGATCAACACTCCACCACATGCCTTGGCTCCTCAATCAACAGTTGCAGAGTTGTTTTTCTTGCACAATGTGTTATCATTTGTTGCTGCTATAAAGTGGCAACTAATTATCTCCTTTCCACCACCTTCACTGAAATTGATAGGGGATGGCATTTTAAGGGGACATTTTAAGAGCATTCATCAGCATGTTATGTTTGAGGTAACAGTTGTTTTCAAACCAGGCAGTAGACTCACTCTTCCTTGTTCTTTCTAGAATGTTCCTCCCTCACTCCTTGTTTCATACAGCATGCATGGGGATGGCTTTTGATAAGAAAGCAGTATAATAATGTCGCCGATTCACAGTTATTCATTTCTTTGCATTTTTGGAAAGAGCTGTTAATTCATCAAACAGATAAATAATGGAGACCAAATACAACTAATTGCTAAAGAACATCACCCCCAACATGTTGTTGCCTTTTAGAGTGGCAGAATATTCTTGTATTCAGTATACACCCAGACAAATTAGAGAGGCGCATTTTATACTGAGATTTGTGGCAGATCTCTTTTAGTATTCATAGGTGTGCCAGCATAATACAATTCATTTAGGAATATGACACATCTGTGTAATTTGTAGGTGTTGACTGTCTAACCTTCAGACAACTTGATGGAAAAAAATAATTCATCCATAACAGAGACCTTTATTTTTCAATCCATAACATTCTATTTAATGTATTAGAAGTACATGAAAAGAATAGAAAACCAGGAAAAGTACAACAACTGGAAGAGAAAGAAATGCCTTACTGTATAACATTTCAGCAAATAATGTAAAGATGGATTATCCCATATTTTCAAATACTTTATAGTGAAAGTTCTATCAGTCTATGGGTCTATCTTACTTATCTTTGTGATAAAGTAAGAGAAAAACCATTGCAGTCATATACAGATATGACATTTATTTTTCCAGCAATTCAGACAACTTGAACATGGCAATATTGAGGAACATGTTATGAATATTTCATCTCATGATTGGAATCATCTTCAGATATAATGCTCTACATTCACATGCCGTAACTGGGAAGTGACATATACAGTTGCATAATGTATTTACATCCCAATCATTTTTATCAAAATAAAACAGAAGTTACAGATAGCCAGGGAAGGATAATAAAAAAGATAATGTGCTCTTCTAATTTTAAGTCTCTTGTATTTAAAATAAACTATGTCATTGCAAGAGAGGAACTTTTGATTACTCTGAATAATAAGACCTTTAACTTAAAAAGGCAAAGTGCATGCTGGGGCATTTTGACACTCAGGAGTGTCAGAGTGCCAAGATGCTATTATCTGCACCATATGAACTAGTTCACAACTATCCCAGGGCTAGTAATTCTGCATTTCAGGAAATGCAATTGATGGTCATATTACACTTTTCATATTTGCACTAAGAGTGTCTCCCAGGCATCCTTTGCAGATTATGGTCCCACCTGGATCAGGAATAGGTCATGAGCGAGGGTTTTCTCAGTGAACTTATCTTCTTGTTTTTGTTGTTCTTTTTTTCTTTTTAATTTCCTGAGGTGTACACAGTATACAATTTCCCTTCTCTATGTTCCATGAAAGCAAATTTTTTGAAAGAGGTTTAGGTGAGACAATACTGTCCTATGGAAGCAGACCCTGAACTGAGTTCCCAGCTTCTTTCGGGGGCCTGCTTGTGTCTGTGTCCCCCAGCAAACCCACAGGCATGAATTCTTCACCCAGAGCTTTGTTCCACTCTCCACACTCCTTCTCCACTCCCCTCTCCCAACTTCGGACTCTGTGGCCTCCTTCACAGCCTCATTTCCTCCCATCTGCTGTGTGCTGGCATTTTTCTCTACAGGAGGTCTCCGATGATCCTATTGGGTATAAAAGTGCTTTAGTGATCAGTAATTTGGAGTCAGTAAACCTCTTTAGCAATAGGACTTGTTACTGAGTGCAAATGCTGCTAGCTTCTTTTCTAGCCTGCTTCCCAACCCCAGGCTTCTCCTTGCAGGAGGGGACAGCAGAGCCTAAGCATTTGCCAGTCATGCAGTTAACAGCAGCAATTGCTCCAGATAAAAAGAGCTACATCATCATTACCAGGAGGGAGGAGTGAGTCTAACAAAACACTTTGCATGAACAATCGGGTAATTGGATCCCTACTGGATATGCAGCCTGAGTAGTAATTTCAGATGGCACCGATGGTGTTATAACAGAAATTATACCTCTATTATCATATTCCAACAGATCCAATTCTAACCCGAAGCAAAAGGTTGAAAGGCACAGCTACATCCGTGCATACCAGAACTTTTCTGGAAAGGCTAATCCACTTTGAAATTTATGCCAAATTGGCAAAATCCTCCACTCCTTCTGAACTCAAACTCTTTCGTTTAGGCACACAGGGAATGTGAGAAAGCAACCTTTTCCAAAAATACACAAAAGAAGGAAAAACCTCCTTTACCACCCAGTATATTCTATGTCTCTTGGCTGCATGAGTGGGAAACATTTTGGAGAGTGATAGCGTGCGTGGATGTGGTGTGCTAGCTTTTTTTTCAGTAATGAATTTTATGCCTGCCTGTTTCTGTTCCATTGTCTATTTTTAATTCAAATATGTAAAAGCTTTTCTTAATACAGACTCCCAGGTGTCAGTTGCTGCCTGGAGTCCCTTTTCTTTCCTCTATTGTTCTCTTAATTGTTACTTCAAAACAATTAGCTGGGCATTCATATGCAAATAAATGCAAATGTACAGGGGATTGGGTGTGAGAGAATACCACCACTCGTTAATTTCCACTTCAAGGTCTGCTGGTAGGAACAACAAAATTGCTTAACAATGTATTTTTCCTGGGCCATAAAGGGTGAACTCGCGACGATTCCAGCCATCCTGCTGGCTCGACAATTGTTAAGATTCAGCCGTTTTTTGGTAAGATTTTTCTTTTATTTACTTATTTGGTTCTAGAGGTCGTGCTAAACTTGCCACCTTGAATTGCCCTTGCCCTTGCTCATTTATGCTCAAGGACATGCCTAATAATTTGGATACAATCCCGATTAGGATAAAAGTTAAATTATTAATATTACTGCTATTAATGTGATCCATTAAGAGATAAAACCTCTCACTTGAAAGAATTCCTCATGTCTCAGACAAAATAAAACTTTTATAATTTATAAAAGAGTATGCTTTATTGCATTTAAGCCTTAGAAGAAAGATACACTGACTGATAGGCTGGGACTGGGGATGAATCCTAGAGAGACTTTGCCAGTTGCTAAGATAAATCTGATCTCTTTTGGAGCAGTTGTATTTATTATATAAATCTGCATTCCCTTTCAGGCTGTATAGTAAAACTCCTTATGAAAAATAGTTGGTTATTCATCATTCAGAACTACTTTACAAAATAAATACCTTAGCTTTTCAGATCCAATTAATATATAGAAACCAATTAAAAGACTAAATCCTGCAATCATTGGGCAGGAAAAATTCAGAACCATGCACTATCCCGAGCAGGAAAACCCACAGCACAGCAGGAAAACTCCATTACTCGGATGTGACTTTCCTACCAGGATCCCCTCGTGGGTAAAAGTGTGCCTCTAGGAGGCGTAACTTTAGAAAGAAATTTCTGAGGCTCTGAGAAGAGATGATTAACTTTTAAGTCCACAATTACTTCTCTTTTACATTACTGGAGTGTTCTCCCTCTTTTACATCTGAAAAAAAAAAATCATTTAAACAGCAATAAGGGACTGCAATATGTATTCCTAAGGGCGGGTGGTAGCATCTTCGTTATGCAGTGTAATTTCAATGTTTTGCCAGGTCCATTCCTCATGGCAACAAAATGTCTCCTGGATTGTAGAGCAGCGTAAGGGCAGTGAGAGCTGGCTTGAATTCCCTACTCCATCACTTACCCAGCAGAGCTGGGCTGGCTGTTTAGGCCTGGACATTCAGTTCTATTTAGATGTCTAAATGTCACTGCTATCAGTGAAAGTCAGATGCTTGCATGCCTGTATATAGACCTTGACTGTCCTGTGTTCTGGCTTTCTAGCTCTGAGATGGGATAATAGCAGTGCCCTGTGGTACTGTTGTGTGAATAAACACATTTAAGACTGAGAGGAACTTGGGCATAGTAATGATAGGGACCATATAAATAACTCAGGCAAAGAGGCACTGACCACAGTATAAATAATGCTGCTATGAATGATCTGAGAAAGTAAGTCCTGTGAGTAACAGGGCCATATTCAAATTGCCATTAGCAGTGCACACCAGAGGAGGAGACCTTGTACAGCTGCAGAGGTGGCAATGAGAAGGGGGGTGGGGGGGGAGGGGTGGGTCTGTGTCTCCTCCAGTTCCTTGTACAGAGGGGTGGATGCTGCTAGTGGTACTTTGGGAGGGCACCCCCCAAAGCATCACACCACTCAGCGCTTCAAGGGGATAAGGATGACAAGTCTTCCCTTCATCCCTGCCCTTCCTCTGTGTCCTCTGTGGCCAATGCTCTATTTAAATAGACCTTTATTTTTTATTTTATTTTTTCTCCACGGGCATATCCATTTATGATGATTTAGCCCTAAGAAAAGACTTAAGGATTTTGTCCAAAACTAATACACAAGTGCCAGAAAGGGTCTTTAACCATAATACTTCTATTTTTCCTTCCTTAAAACTTGATGAAATTGAAATATCTGTCTTCATTATAACCTAAGCACCTGTGGAAACTTGGAAGGTACTGGATATATCCCCTTATGGGAAGAATAAATGTCTTATCCCAGCAGCCTGTGCCCTCACTACAACCTATTCATACCTCACCAACCAATATATTTTATCTTCATATGTGGTTGAAATAGGGCAGATTTCTGGGACTTAAACAGGCAAATAAAACACATCCATCTTCCAATGAGCACATGGGAAGTTATTATTAGCCAGTGGGCTAATAGTAAAACATGCTGAAATACAAGAAAAGGAAGAGGTAAGTTTCATAAGCATGTTTTACCCTTAAGTTTCCACTAATGTTTTGTTCTTAACTAGTTGTCTGAGACCTTTGCCTTTTGCTTTATAAGGCTGACAGATGAAACTTTAGAGTCCGAGGAATATTTTTAGTGGAAACAACACTGGATGCTGGCAGGGTGTCTTAACAATAGTATGTTTGTTTTGGTAACAAGATTCAAAGAATGCATTATTTATAATGCTCTGATATGTGCATGTGGCAGAATGTGCACTGTCTGTATGCAGCAACATAAGAACAGAAGTGATTTCTTATAACCTGTCTGTGCAGCTCTCCCAGATGCCTGTTGCGGCTAGGGCCAGAATTTCGCATGCGGTTTGAACCAGCAAAGCCAGTAAAATAAATACTTCCCTGGACTGCTCATTCCCACCCCATGCCCTCTCCCCACTCTGCTGTCAGCATGTGTTCTTATGCTGGGTTTTGAACCAGATCGAGGAGTCAATCTAGGTTAAAAGTGGCTTAAAAAAAAAAAATCAAAAAAGTTTAACTGCTTATGTTCTTATGCTTGTGATGCTATGGCCTGAAAGTCCCCTATACAGTGTGTTCTTTTAGGACATTTTAAAGGACTATGCAAAGAAAGTAAAACTATAATCTAGAATTCAAAAAAGACAACTGCTTACTATAGGAAATACTACAATTCGTGGTCTTTACACACCCCAGCATTATTGTATATACCTGTTTTAACATATATATACATGAAGAATATATTATATGTAATCAATTAAATATTTATTACGTTATATGTAATATACTGTATATAACATCTTTACATATAGAAATATACACACGCAGATATACAGTAACTTGTACTTGAAAATCAGAAGTACCTTTTGGGGTGGTTGCACATACCACTAATTGTCAGTATGCACAAATGGCCATATGAGTCCTTTGGCCCTTTTGACCCTTATGATCCTTCATCTCACCACCTGAGCAATGGCTGGTGGAATCTGGACAAAGAAAATGTTCACTGCTTGTCTCTTCACTTCTGTACTCTTTCTTCACTTTTGGGATGGATCATATAGGGCCATATTCAAATTCTCTACGTTCCAGTAAAGTCCAAATACCTAATATTTTCCAATAACTATTGGAATCCTTAGGTATTTAGAAACATCTAGACAATAGAAAGTATAACTCTAGGCTTCCTGAAAAGAGCCCAGATACTGACTGAGCTCATGATCTGCTTTAGAGATGGCTGATCCATCAAAACCTGGGATTTTGTAGCCCTGGGCTTTTATTACTAGCCAGCAATGCAACCCCAGCTTGTTGCTCAGTGTGTTTCACAGCTGAGAAAGGAAGCCTGGCTGAGACTTTTCCCACTCCTGGACTTTGCTCTCTTGATGGTGTCTAGAACAATGTTTCTTTTTGTTCTTTGCTCTCTACAGCAAACTATTGTCAGGTGCTCACAGGCAGATGGCCACTGTAGCCCTTTTGAATTGCCTGGGACATCAACATAAAGCATAAATCTGGTCTCTTAGAGGCAGGTAGCTGTGATGAGGCTCCTGATGAGTAAAAAGAAATGGTAATAATTTAAAAGAGGAAGTATTCCTGTGTATCAAAGCCTTGGATGTAACGTAATATATATCTAACATAGATTTATGCAGTATAGATAAATAGAAAGAACACAAATAATGTAATTCCGTTGCCAACATCAAAGCATGCAGATTTCGGAAGGGGGAAGTGTGATTAGAAAGCGATTCAAGATATAAAGCTTTTCACATCTCTGCAAAATGCATATATGTGTATGTATATATATATGTATTTATATTTAAATATATATTAATGAGTTCTTTTGGGTAATACAGAATGAAAAACTCAGATCTCTTGTCTTTAGTATGTTCTAGTATCCTCTCTTTTATGTCTGATTCTCCCCATTAAGAATATTATTCTTCTTTTTAGCAGACAAAATCCCCTACTAGCCCTTCTCCTTGATAAACTTTTTACATTTCTCCTTATCTCTTCCTTTGCGTCTATTGTCTGATTATACCTCTTACATAGGCCTTTACTCAAGGTTAGTGAAATTAAACATTAGCTGGCTTAATAGGTAGCTAGTAACAGTAGTTTATCTACCAAGATAAGCTTCCAGATTTTGGATGTCTCAGATTTCTTCTTTTCCATTTTCATTGTTTTAAGACAACATTATTTGAGGACTTTGTGACCCATCTCCTTGAATGTTCCTTACAAGCAGGTTCACTATATAAGACCTTGTGATAATTTCTTCTCTGGCAGGTTGCAGCTAAGATAGTTTTAATACATCATTTACTGGAGTAAAAGGGTGTTCTTATTTGAGAATGTTTCATATTCTTTAACGTCTGACAGGTTATATATACTGCAGATCCCATGACCCTCCTATGTGCTGCAAGATCTTTGTATTCTAAAACATACCCTAAGAATCAAAGCAGAGGGGCAAATTATGGACTGTACCGTAGGCTGCACTCTATTAGGAAGGCAGGGAGGAAAAATGGTAGTCTTGCCTTGAATCCTTTTAAAAATAGTAAAAGCAGGAGATTGTCAGGACAAATGGAGCTGAAACATACATGGAGGAATGAAAGGGAAACATGATTAGAGGCCTCATGAATTTGTTTAATAATAAAGCTATTCAGATGCCCGTGTTATTCCACTAGTCTATGTGTTGTGTGAAAGGGAAGATCAGAACATGGTTGCTTCCCTTCCACATGGCAGGGTAAGAGATATGAGTTTTGTAGGACTTAGCTTTCTGGGTTAGCTACTACAAACCAAAATTACAGCTTTCTACAGTTGCCTGGAATGTAATGTTTCCACAAAGAACAAGGTCTCAGAGAGGAGTTGGCTGGACTTGTGCCTTATGCTTTGTCTGATACTCTCCTTTTGGAGGGCTTCCCCAAAGAGGGATTCACTAAATTGAAAAGCCCAATTACAGACTGCAAGGCTTCCAGACCCTGGCAGTCAGAGAAGAGATGTAGACATGATACCCAAGTGCTTGGGATAAACACAGACTTCTTCAAAACAACAAACTTCTGCTACAATTATCCTGAGCTTGTTTAAACCCTGTTCAAGCAGGTTCAGTCCAGAGCTAGTGCCTGGGACAAAGTCTCCTTGTCTGAAACAATCTTTACACTTGTGCACAGTCAATAAGATCTGCAGACGTCATTAGGACATTAGACATCCCTGATGAGATGTGACTGGTTACATTGTGCGAGGCAGACAGTCATGACTGGTTTCAGAGGCACTTTTCACAGTTCTGAGTGACCAACCTGCGGTGCCAGCAGCTCGCTGCCAACCTCATGCAGCAGGGCAGCCGAATAAACAAATCTGCCTTCCCTCCTCCTGCTCTTATGGCTCATAGCCCAATAAAAGTGTGGCTGGGGACTACTAGAACTGTCACTTCATGGGACATTGGCCTCTGCTACTGACTAATGATCTTTTTCCATACCAAAGCTGGGGTTTGACTTACTCTGTAATTATTCTCTGTAAACCTGCCCTATCTGTGGTCACTTAGCCATCACAAATGAATCTAACAAAAGTTTACCAATGCTTTTTGGATACTTCTTTACCTTAGTGTATGTCCTAGGTTCTGGTAGAAAGTCTGGGTGCTGATAAAAGGTTTTTTTGGAAGCAGTGGGCTGGGGGCTTTCTCTCCTATGGTCCTTGGGTTTTAGCAGCTGAATCTGCCACCTTCTTTTCCCCACCAACACATCTGAGTTAGCCTCAGATGATGCTTTCTTTTCATCCAAACAGTTTCCCATGGTTCAATTCATGTAAAACCAGAATCCAGCAGCTGCACTATTACCCCTTTTCAGGTAACCTTTTTCAATATTATTTAACAGGGTGTTGTCAATCAGTTCTAATTTAGTACTTTTTCAGTACTTTTCTCCTCGTCTAGGAGGTCTAATTTTCACAATCCATCTCCTTTCTCTTCAGTTGCTCTATAATCTACCCCATCAGCTATAATCTTCTTCAATATCTTACCAATTTTGGGGCCTTCTCCAATCATGGTTTCTTATTCTACCCTGTTCCTGATAAAATCCATTTTGTGTACCATTTCTTATCATCAGCTAACACCTCAGCCCTTGATCACTAACCTTTTAGCAGTGACTTCTGATGTATTTTTGGTGCATATATTTTCTGAAGGACAAACTGTTTCTGCAGCCCGTGAAACCTCTTCGAAATCTGCCACTCTTTTTGCCACCCTGTGACACAATATACCCGACTGAGGCTTCAAAGAGCAAGGGAGAGAAGACTGGGCAAAGATAAAGTGGGGCCTTTGTTAAACAGAGTGTTTCTGCATCCATCTTATTCCAGGCAAAACTCTGATAATCCACAATACCATAGCTTTCATGTGCTGGGGCACTGTGCCAGTGTTGCAACTGCTGCAGAAGGTAAGAACAAAGAGGGCAGATAAGGAGTTGTGCTGTAGGGGGGAAGGGATGAGTAGAAAAAAAAATCTTTTGCATTCCTGGAATGATTGTGACACAATCATAATAATTCGGAAATAATTATATTTGTTATCAGTCAACATAATTTCCTGCAGTTCTACACACAATATCGTTTTCCTTTTCCAGCAGTCAGGCTGAACAAACGGTTCTGTTCTTGTTATTATTTTAGTACGAAGCAGAGCAATGTTGGTTGAACTAATAGTACAAACACAAGGATATCACTTAGAAATGCCTGAAGATTGGCACTTAGCCTATTGTTTCCCAACATGATGCAACCATATTTGTTCATTATCACTTGTTCTCTCATATTTTGCTGTAAAATGCCACAGTGCTGTTGTATTGTAAGGACAAACACTGCAATATGGTTAAAGACTAACTCTGTTTAAGTTATTATCCAGAGCCCATTACTGTAGTATTGGAGTGCATAAGAGAGACTATTTAGTAGATGAAAGAAAAATAATACAAAACCAGTATCATGCTGTTTATTCAAATGCTGTAGGCTAGAGCTCTGTGTATGACACATTTAAAATGACTGATGGATTTTAACTTACAGTTTAGGAGAGAAGATGCAGTCCCCCCTGCTGGGGCATGAAGGGGGTGGCTTCCTTCCACCAGACAGATCCCTGGCTCCCCAGAGGGACTGGTATGTCCTTGGAGAGGCAGGTCATGTCACCTAAAGTTTGCCTTAGAGACTCTGTCAGAGAAGGAGGGCAGCTTTAGCATGGACCATTCAATTCCCAGGAGTTTTGCTGTTGGAGATGGAGCCTGCTCCCTGCCTTTGGACAGCACTTCTCAAAAGAGATTTTTGAGGTGCTGCCAGTTCCTTCTGGCATCATTCTCTATTGCTTGGTGTCTTATAATTATGCTCATAGAGGCTCACACAAACTATGAGGAAACTTCATACCATTTATTCTCCTGGTAAAGTCTCTGGGTAGTGTCCTGAGCTCAAAGGGAGTCCTGCTGGGCAGGAATAACCAGCTCATTAACATAAGTGGATTAGAATTTGGTCCTTTATGCTTGCCATACTTGCTTTGCAGTCTGCTTCTATTGTTGCTCAGGTATTTCCCATTGTCATATAATATGATTAATATATAAACATGAGAGAAACAAAAAGTCTGAAGTATCTCCAGTGAGTTTATTGGAAACTGAGTGCAGGAAAATGAGGACTGAAAAATACATATAAATAAGAACAGGCTTATTTATAACAGTCAGAAAAAGAAAAGAAACTGTTTCCAGCTCTTTTGTTTATTTTCTCCCTAATAGAGGTCAGTTAAGGCATTTACTCATATGTATCTCCAATTTGGTTTTCCATACACAGCAAAGAGAAACATTCAGCCTTTTTCTGAAACACCATGAAAGACTACAGTGTAGGAGGTTAGAACAAGCATGATACAATGATCTTTGTTGGATATAGATTCATACAACACTTTTACTAGAGATGTGGGAGAGGAAAATATCATGCTGATGAGATTCACAGGTCTTTTTAAGTTAGGACACAGTGAATACTAGTGCAGACAATTATGTAATGGAATCTTGAGTAGTTAACAAGTATCAAAATAAGGCTCAATTTAGGCAAAAATCATACGGAATAAATTCTATTAAAAGGCAACATTAAGGTCAAATTCATCACATGGTTTTAATGGAGCTTAGATCTTAAATATCTTTTAAGGTATGATCTTTAAATTTGTTATTTTGGACACCTGGCGTCTATAGGAAATCATTCAACTTGACTGGTGAGTCCTATCACTGCAAATTCTTTAAAAATTCTACTGTGAATACTTGGAGTACAGTGTAAGAGGAGATTCTGTGCCAGCCAGCTTTTTTCACTTTAGTCTCATTTCAAAGTCACATTGATGAGAACAAAGGAAGTTTCTCAAGCAAGAAGGACTGAAAACAAGCTAATGAGAGAGTTTTCTTTTAGCCAAATTGGCTGCTTCCTTACAGGGATGTAGCTGCTTCCATGAAATAGACTGTATAGCATCCACTGCTAGATGTTATTTCTTTAATAATTGTCATTGCACAAACACAGAATTGCAAGAAATATCTAGAGGTATCTATCTATGAATAGTTATGGATAAATTCTAGAAGTGTATGTTGTTTGACTGGAGAAACTGTAGCACTTCCTACAATTTATGCTCTAATTACAGGCTTTTAATATTTTATCGAGCAATGGACATTCCACTTAGAGGCTGATTTACAGATAGGCTCAGCACCCTATAGCTCCAATTGAACACAGTAGGACCAGGAGATCTCTACAAATCAGAGACCTTCCTCCTCTGATTTGTAAATCAGTGAGCACCAAACGAGAATCAATGTCCACAAGCTCAGGCAGAGTATGAGGAAGCAGTTTTATGCTGTGTGCAACCAATCAGTGGTGGAATCACTGCCATGGAAATAGCCAAAGTAAGCCCTTTGGGGGGATTAAAAAGGGATTAGGTGTCAGGAGCAACATATTAAGTTTTGTAGCCTTACTACTGAAGAGTTACAAGGGTAATGAAGCCTCAAGCTTCCGAGTTTAAGTTGATGATCTGTGGGGGGTCAGGAGGAGATTGTCATCTCTATTATAAAAGAGTCAACAGTCGAGCTAGGACATCATTGTTTTTGTATTAGTACGTTTGCCTTTTTAAGAAGCAGAACATTGGAGAACATGAAGCTATGCTCTCCCCTTGTGTGACAAAACCCATATTTCTCTGAATACAAATTAATTCTCCGAATACAAATTAATTCTCCTTTCTGTGAGGCTTTTGGAACATGTCTTTCCTAGAAGGACAGTGAGGTGGTTGTATGCAGAGGAAGAAGAGTTGTGATGACCAAGAATTTAATTCTGATCAATACTGCTCTGAATAAAACTGTTTGTAACTGAGTAGCAAAACGGTTAAGATTTACATGGACTAAGACATGACAATCTGTATACCCCTGTGTAGCCACCCCTATGTCTTTGCAATACTTTCCTCAGTGCTAATGTACCATGTTTGTCTACTATTTCCAGTTCGTACCATTATGCACCACGCAGATGCACACCATAGGCATCCTTTGTACACACTCAGTCTTTTCTCCTGTGCATGGGCATGGGTACACATGCACTAACCTCTTTTCCATGCACTCAGGCTGTTTTGGTAAGGCCCTTCCACTTCTTCACCTAACAACCCAGTGCATTTGCTTTTCCATTGCATCTTGAGGAAGATCTCAAGGTTCATGCTGAGCTGGCAAGTGGAAGGCAGCAGTTTTTACCCAGCTGAATGGCTGTTCCTCGAGGCCCTGAAGAGACCTTCAGGTTTCAGGAGCAGCCCAAAAGGTGGATTTCTCAGCATTGGGAAAACACAGATACAGCTTGAAAGAAATCCACAACAAAAGGCCTATGATGGCTAGAAGAAGCACAGACCTGATTCCTTTCAGCAGTGTTGAAATTCTTCTGGACGGCTGCAGTATTTGGTGCTATGCCCTGCTCATATTAGCCACGTGCAGCAGCAGCAGGATTGCAGGGAGGCAGCCTCATAGGCATGACATGGGCTCCACATGGTGAGGTGGCCACAAGGCTCTCAACAGACCATGTCAGCTATCTTCCTAATCAGCTATTTTTGTTTTATAACCCAATAAAACTAATATACTGTGTGTTTACCAGTGAGCTGTTTGCCTTGCTTCCAAAGCCAGCTGTGGATTTTGGACGAAGCAAGGAGCAACTAGCAGCCAAGATAAAAGCCCGGAGAGGTGGAATAATCGCTTGAATGAGGATAGCAGGACCCTGCAGAGAGATGGGTAGATCTAAAGTACTTTAAAGCAGTAATTTAGAAAGAAATTCTCCTTTTAGCTCTGAATCCTTTGGAAGGATGTGATATAGTATACCTGTAGTTTTGAGATAGATGCAGGGAAATTTAAAACTTGCTAAGTAAGAGGTTACTGACAGTTTGCAGGAGGAGCAGTAATGGCTAAGCCTCTAGAAACCTGAACGGATGCCACTATAACTAGATTTTAGGAAAAAGGAAGAATTGCTAAAGCAACAAAGTGCATGCTCTTAAATAAGGAGCACCCTCACTAAAGGCTTGTCTTTGACATATGGGCACCATATCCTGACAATTGTTCCCTTTCAGGTCTTGATAATTTAAGATTATTTTTATAATGCACCTTGCTGCAACGTGCAAATGATGTAGTCTTGTGTGCAATTTTATTACACAACAAAGCAAGGACCATCTGAACTAAAATTAATGCACAGTATTAAATCAGGTACTTAATCACTCATTTTAGTTTGATTTACTGAAGCTATTGTGTTCTTGTTCTATATTACAGAAAAAATTTAACAAGACACAACATGTTTCTAAATACCACGATATGTAGGCTCAATTTAGGAAACAATATAGATCATTCTGATTCTTAAAAACCCAATAGCACCATTAGACTTGCATATTAAAATGCCCTCTTCTCCTCTCAAACACACCCATATACTGCCCTATGAAATGCACCAAAAGTGGTGCATTAGTCTCCCATGTAAAAAGGCCATTAAGAGGACAAGAAAAATTACTTCAGCTGACTACAATAGTTTTTTAAAAACAGTGAAATACTTTTTACTAAAAGACTATTTTCAATACCAGTCTATGAAGGGAGCTGATTCATTTTGTGTATACTCCTGCTCTGTCTCCATTTGGAGATAAATTATCACATTATAGTCTTTGCTCTCCCACTTGCAAATTAAGTTGTCATTCAGCAACTCATAAAGAGGCAAGCCGCAACAATCCATAAGAACAAATAACGCAGCTATTCTTTGTTTAAAAAATGTGGTTTTATAAACATATGGTTTTGTAATATTTTTTTTTTACTTCTTCTTTGTACTTGACTACATATTGGCAAGATGATTGTAACTTCTTTCCCTACTAGCTGGACACCATTAAAATCCTATTAATAATAAATAAAATTTTTATACAAAAAAAAACAAACAAACTAAAAACCTATTTTCTAAAAGCTTAGCTATAAAAAGTTTCATTTTTTTTTTCTGCAAGAAAATTTTGATCTGAATTAATTTTCTCAGAAAAATGTGAGTTCCAATAGAAGGAAAGAAATAAAAAGAAAATGTCTTTCCCAAATGGCACAAAGAATGCCCAAGGCTTGTTGATGTATTTTCTTTCTTTTCCCACCACCAAACCCTGGTATTTCAAGTCCAAACAAAATGGAAAATTTAAAATAATGAAATTATACAATAATGCAAAATAAGTATTTTTAGTGATTTTTTTTTTTTCTATCAAAATTGATTTTCAGCTGGGAGTCTGCATGAAAACTGTCTAGCAGTCTCTTAAACTCTGCTCTGCATATTCCTCTATGACCTGGTGACATTTGGTAGTGATCTCTTGAAGCTGTTAATTTTTTTTTCCACATAAGAAGTTCTTACGAGCATTCATGTTTTTAACACAATTATTTTTCAAGTTGACTTGAAGAAACAAAACGTTCCCCAGTGGTCTGAGGCATCTACTCTCTTCTCCAGTTACATTTTACAACACAAATTCTACAAACTACTGGAGATCAGCAAATACAAGTGTAGCAGTGTCATAATCCCATATTGCACCTGAATTAAACAAGATTTTGCAACAAAGGCAGGCATATGGGATTGTATCTCCTTCATGACATCAGTGCTAGATCCAGGCTGTGGTCTCAGTTCCTCACTGCTTGGTGAGCACAGTGCCTGCGAGGCTCGCATGAAATGAGAACAAAACAGAGACAGAAGTGACCCAGTATTTCTATTCTCAGGAAGCAAGTGTAATTTAGGAATGTTTTAAGCCATTTTAAATTTCCTGAATGTGAATGATAGTGCCTCACAATTTTTGTCTGGACCACTTCTTGTATCTGCAGTGGTAGGTAAAAATGCACCTGGGGTTTGGTAGTCTGCCATTATCCTGCACACCAGCTTTTAGGGCTGCGCTACATCTTCTCTAGCTGAACTGACACAGAGTCAAAAGTGTGTGATCAACGGTCTCTGAATTAGTGCTGCCTTCTTCCATGATGACAACCTAGAGGACACAAATTTTGACTTTGATTCATACAGTTTTGTTTTTTTGTTTGCTGTCCTGGCTTTTCTACAGCCTACTGACTTACCATAGTACCTGTCTCACAAGTACACAGTTCTCCCTCTACTTATGTTTCCCACAGTCAAGCAATTTCATGGCTGCTTTTCCAGGTTGGACTGGACAAAAATCTCTGGTGCTGGAAATGCTAACTCTGGCAAAACTGAATTAAAAAAAAATATATATATATTAGCTGGGAGAAAGATATTAACCCATTACCTATATTGCAGAGGGCTAGAGAGGCTCATACTGCATGCTCAGTCAAGCACTTTGAAATCCTTTTCCTCAACTGTAATAGCTGATGGGAAAAGTGGTCTCATGAGAACCAACTCTCTCTCTGAGCAGGCTAAAGGAGTGAGGAAGAGAGGACAGAAAAACTGTAGAGGTTTGTTTTCATCTTGCAGAGGTGCTGGGCAGAGCAAACTGCAGCTTTCCTATGGTGCAGGCTGCTTCCCGGGCTGCTCCACATACATTCTGCTGCAGAAGCTGAACACCTTATGGCTTGTGGCAAAGCCATGGAGGAGATCACAGCTTGTATTTTTTTCCCTGGAGTTGCTGAAAAGACTAAATTCCTTATCCACGGTTATAAAATAGCATACACATACGTGGCTGCATCCTTTGTAACTTGTGTTTGTAGAGAAATGCAGGGTAAAAGAGCAGCTGTCAGTGAACAGGTTCTGGTGTCCAGGAACAGCAGACATTAGGTAGATGAACTCATCTCTTTTCAGAGATCTAGGCTCAGTCTACAAAACTGTTTAGATTTGTAGTTATTGAAAATGTAGAATATCTATGTATTATATATGTCAACAGTAGAAAGCTTCTTGGCAAAGGCTCTTTTACAGGATGAACTCTGACCACAATTTACTTGATCATAAAAGCTTGACTATCCGTAGACCTCAGTGTCTTCATACAACCAATAAGGAACTTCAACCCTATCTAACGGATGGGAAAACTGAGACAAGGGAAGCCAGTGTATTGGTAATACTGATAATAAGGGATTTGACATCTCAGGAATCCAGTTTACCTGTCACATGTGTTCTCTGAATCCTGAGGGGGACTATGCAACTAAATTCTCTATATGATTAAAAACAAACAAACAAACAAAAAAGCCAGAGTCTAGAATATTATTTATTGATACTAGATATAGATTACTAGATATTCTATCTAGTCTTTATTCCGGAAAACAACAACAACAACAACAACAAAAAACAACAAAACAACAGCAGTCTTTTTTCTTATTTCACAATACACAAAACACAAAATAAACTGACAGAGAGTGTCTGCTAGTGGATTGCTGTGCAACAGCACTGAGTATGTGCTAAAAACAACAAGTCTGCAGTGTAATATGATAGAGAAATTGTTCAGCAAGGTCTTGACTCTGACTTTACGTAACCTGTATCAAAATAGTGCAAAAAAGGAGACAGAAGAAGCCAGCCAAGTCGCCTCTAAAATTACCGCTGGCACTAGCACCACTGAATGTAGATCATAGTATATTTCTATGAATAGAACTTGGAGGAGTTATGGAAGATTTGAAGATTGTGTAATTTTGTTGCTGGAGCTGATGACTGGCAGCCGACTGCGACTCTGGTGGGTGAGGAGCAAGCAGGATGATGTCCGAGCTGTCCAAGGGAAATCTTGGAAATTGCAAGGTACTTCAGTCCTTGGAAGGTGCATATCTTTCTAAAGTTTTTGTTATATCAAAATAAATGCCATTGAATACAGACATGGCAACGTTCCCCAGTTAATCAGGTGAAACCTCTAAAGAATCTCTTGAGCCTTTTTTTGCCAGTTGCACAAATCGTCAGCCTGCTCTTGGACATGCTTACCAGTCTGAGTGGGTATTATTTGTACTAGGAAGTATCTGAAGGGTCAGGACCCATGAGTTGTTATTTCTACTGCAATGCATAAGGGCACTAAACAGGAATTAGAATACAAGGCGTTGAACAAGGCACTTAAACATATAGCAACGAAGTTCAGCAATCTGCAGTTTCCAGTAGACGGCAATGAGTGTGTACCAGAGAAACAGAGAGAAGAGCCATAAAAGGAGTGTAAAAGTGGTCAGCAGCAAACTATGAGCACTGTTTGATGAAGAAGTACTTATTAAAAGCAATGCCTTGTGGACGTTGCACATACTGTTTGAACGCTTGTATACAAGGCAAAAGATATAGGTGCTGATAATTAGTCTGTGTTGTAAGTGTGGAGGTTGGGTTTCCCTGTGTAGTGCAGTGACATTACAGATGTCTACAAATTGTGTCTTACATCTAAGTTGTTTATAGTGTGATTGCAAACAGCGAACGTATTGTTTCAACATGGTTAATGTTTATGAGATTCATTTCAGTTTATAGGTGCACACAGATTGCCTGGAAAGGTACCAGGCCATTCTTTTTTTTTTTTTTTTTGATAGTGATGAAGAAAGATGAAAGTCTATACACACCCTTCCAGTGTAAAATCACAAAGGAGGAACAAATAAGTTCAAGAAGTTCACAACTGCTTGAGTCTTAAGTTTCTGTAAATTACCTCATGTCCTCCTCATGCCTGTGGGATTATCTGAGATGACAAATAGGGCTATGCCAGGTCAAGAAAATAAGAAAATTAAGACTAGGAATCCATGAGAAATTAAGACTGCAATGTTGTAGATTCTCAGCATAGACATGCAAAGAGATTGTTTCCAAACGCTTTCCTCTGGCCACTACCAGAACCAGTAACAAAGTCTAGCTGGTCACTATACTGCTGTTGGCTCCATAACACGTGTGCTGTCTGGGAGAGCGGGTGTGTATAGTCTGAATGGATTTAATGCTGCTTCAAGCCGTATTAACTGTACTCAACATCTATAGATTGCAGTTTCTGGGTTTCCCAGTAGAAAATACCATTTATACCTGCTTTAGAAAGAGCTCTTTCTACATCCTCTACTATTCCTCTGATTTCCCTATGACCTAAAAGACAAAGAAAAGTGTAAGAGGAGAAGGATGTGCAAAGAAAGGGGAGGGCTATCATCAAACATTGGCTTTATTTTCCTCCCCGTAGTTCACTAGGTAAAGTAAAAAATGGACACATTAAATTTAGAGATATCAGACAATAATTTCCCTCTGCCTTTTACAATAGAAAAAAGGAAAGAATTGAATCGAAATTTATTTATAAACAGAATAATGATTTTTTTTTCTTATTTTTGTTGTAGTTTTTCTTTTATCTCTGCAAACTGCCTATCTGGAAATTAATTAAAAGTTAATACACTGGTAATCAGCCATTCATAGATAGAATGTAGATGCACAGTTTAGTAGCATTATGCTTATAGTTTATAGAGGAAGAAGAGAACAGTTGCTGAATGGACACTTCACATAAGCCTCTGGATCCTTCCACCTCCTGCAGCTGTGGTGGGATGTGTGATGTTAGGATATTCTGTCCATACCTTTCCCTGAACAGTGAGAGCTGCATTACTTAAGCTGCCAGCTAGATTATACATTTTTATCTGCTGATCTTAAAGAGTTAAGAGCTTCACTTTCCAGGAATGGCACAGAAAGGAGGTGTACTGGGGAAAGAGCAGGACACCCCTGTTAAAAGTCATGCAACTAATTTCTCATGCAGGGTTGTTTTCACTCATTTTCCTGTTCTTCAGCACTTAATGATTTTTCTGTCATCAATGGAGTTTTAATTGAGTGGGATTAGGGGTGGATTAAAGGATCTCATCAGAACTCATACTCCCTGCATCCACTTCCTGTTGAGTCCTCTCAACAGAAGAGCTTTTGACATTAGAGAAGTGAAAAATACTTAAGACAGTGATACAGGGAGGGAGAACTCATTTGAAATGTAACCAAGGAACTGCGATTGTAAAGGCAAGCATATCATAAAATCTTAGAGATCATAGAATGATGTGATTTACGTCACTTTGCCCACTCCTGGATTTCACCTGGCTGTATACAGGAGGGGTTTAAGCTTTAGCAGACATGAAGACATCACCTCAACCCCTTCCTCAACTGCTTATGGATTTTTTAATGAAAGACACCTTCCAGTACATAGCTGAATCAATATTAAAAATGTTGTAAAATTCACAACATGAAAAGCCAACGGATTTACATTTCATTCTGTATTTACATTGGATTTAGAATCAAAACTACAGTAGGAGCAAAAAACCTTTCTTTCTCCTTTTATTCCAGGGTGAAGTAGGATATCAAAATTATGCATTTATTTGGATTCTCTTTTTACTTTTTTTCTCTTGAAAATACTTTATCTTATATAACCAGGAGAAAAGGGTTATGGAATAAAATCTCTGAGAATGAATCTTTTGGGTACTCAGCCAGACACTGGAGAAAATTCTGACCCAGAAAAGAAAAAAAAATACTGTCAATGATTTCAGTGGGCACAGGCTCTTATATTGCTTGCCATATAGTACAAAAGCTCACTTCTGCTCTTCATATCCCACTTTAATCACCAAGAGTTACACATGCAAATCCATGGCAGGATTGTAACTACAACATTTAAGACTAATTATATAGCTCTGGGAACAATATTCAAATCTCAGCACAAACAGTTCTTTATCTTTTAGAAACTGTGAAATCTTCTCCAGTAACAAAAATTTCCTCTCAGATATGCACAGCAGGTCTCAAATCTGATGTGCTGCTGACATTAATGGGATATATATGTACAGTGGAAGGCAGTATTCACAAGTCAAAATTTATTATGAAGTTCTGTGAAGATAATGTAACTGAAGTTTTCTCTTCCACACCTGAACTTGAAAGAAATAGTGACATTTTAATCTCATGAATAATGTTTTAGTTACAGTTCTATATATGGCTTAATTAAGTGCTTCAAAGTTAAACCTATCCAAAGAGGTCCAAAATGCTCTGGGCTAAAATTATTTTTAGGATAGATATTCTTGTAAATCGTGCTGCTCCTTAAGCATGACTTGGTGCATCTATTTCCCTTCTTCCATGTTGTCCAAGCTCCCTATTATCATGCCTAGCTGAAAGTGAATGAACACATCAGTACTTTGGAGTGTATCACTGTGAATATTTGTGACTGAAGGTATATAGTAACATGAATCTGGCTGGTGAATGCCTTTAGCTCTTTACCAATCAGCGTATTTGCAGTGAACATCTGGGATTTGTTGGATTTGTTGACACCTAGTAGCCTGGCTAGTTCCACATGCATGCATAGCAACATTCAACCTTATAGAGTTTTCAACGTTATAGAGTTACCAGGTGTCAGCAAATTTTCAGAGAGGCTTCTGAGAGGCCAACTGTATTTGTACTGCACAGCTGTTTTATGTATATGCAATAAAATAAATCCAAGCACTCTGGGACACATCTGAGTTACCTTATAATATAACAGGACTCACTTCACTACACACGTGAAGACAGTTCTCTCTGGGAAATCCAGACAGAATTTGGTAGACTTACACATATGAGACTGTATTTCAGATGGATGCGTAGGGTTTGATAAATATTGCTGTAGCAATGCAAACTGGTTGCTAATAGTTCACATGAAAAAAAATCATATAAAAAACAGGGTTCCAAGTTCCCACCTAGTCACGGTTAGACACAGTCAGGTGTGGAGCATGAGCGACTCAAGTGGAGCATGACTGCAAAGAGGTTGGGAATCACTGTTGAAT
Source organism: Anser anser (assembly GCF_964211835.1). Lineage (NCBI taxonomy): Eukaryota > Metazoa > Chordata > Aves > Anseriformes > Anatidae > Anser > Anser anser. The sequence goes on from NC_139724.1 coordinate 60,409,759, forward strand.
GACAAGAGCCCATGGAGATTCAAAGAAGCACAGATAGAATGAGTGAAATGAACTTAAAATACAGCTACGAAAGAAAGACTCAGATTCAAATCAGCTTTTTCAGATTTCCATAGCTACAAAGACTACATGTTCATTCTTGATTACTGATCCCAACAATCAGAAAAAATGTTGATGGAAAATTCAGTTGCTTAAAATACAATGACATATGTTATGCTATGTTTGCTAAACATATATCACAACACTGATGGTTCATTAGTCATTTATGTATCTTTTTTTGAAAACACCTGATTTTAAGCATGTGCCTTTGAGTCCAGAGTGTTTAAAACCAAATAGCATTGTGAAAATTATGTTAAACTGTGAAAATGATGATTAGAATAACTCAAGAGTCAAATTCAGACACCTATTATATGCTGCTGAACTTCAGATATAATTGGGTCTGTCTCACATTGATGCTAAAAATAGGAGTATTGTAAATGAAGTGGAAGAAGAATTATGACACAGGATCCCATGAGTTAAAGCCTTTAGAGCATCAGTCCAGTGGTCAGACATAATCTAACATGGCCAATAGATTCTCCTGAAGTGCTCCTTTCCATTACAAGCCAATTACTAAAAATAGGCAGAAGAGAAGTTGCTTTTGGCAACTTCCACAAAAGCAGACAAATGAGGAAACTAAAACTCATGAGATGCTTCAGAGTTCTCTAAAGCAAAGGAGATAACTCTAAAACTGACTGAGAACTACAAATATCTGTACAATCAATCCAATCCTTTTTTTTTTTTTTTTTTTAACCTTTGAAAAAGAGACCTCGACAGATGACCAGTCCTTTAAGAAGCTGATAAGGAGCTGTTCTTGAGTTAAACCAGCTTCTGGTGAGAACTAGGACAAGGAGGAATGAGTGTGTACACACAAATCTCATCTTCTTCTTTATAAGGTTTTTCTTTTAACATTTTTGGTTTACTAGTTGTATTAAAGTTTCATAATTACAGACTTGATCTTGGGCTTCTCATTAACTACTGCTGAAGAATACTAAATTTATACTTAAGTTTCAGGCAGTAAGAAGAGATCACAAAGAAGAACTCCTTGATTAGTTGCATCTGCTTTTAATTACACTTAGTTTCTTATTTGTGATCAGAGTTCATATTTTCTTCATATTTACTGGAAACTGTTTTCCTTAAGTTAACTGTAGCATCAATGTCTGTCCTGGGGTAGCTATTTCAAGAATGCTGGCCATTCCTAGGCCTTTTATTAGCTCAGTTAAAATACTTCTAGTTTATTTGACAGTAAGAGTTCAAGTTAAGCATGCAAAATTACCACCATGTGCAGAAGTGTATTGCCTTCCTCTCTTTCCCTATGATATACAGAACTGCATGATTTAAGAGCATGATAGGACTTTTATGGGTGGATCTGACCACTGCAAGAATAGCATAGCAAGTTGGACAAGAAGAGCTGTTTCTATATCCTCAGGTAGATGCAGTATTTTCATGAAATTTTATAGTTTGAACAACTTGTGGAAATGCTGAAAGAGACTGAGAAGCACAGTCAGAACTTCGAATAAATTAGATCATATGATTTAGATGTGTTGGAAAAGAAAAAAAAAAAGAAATCTGTGTATAAAGAGGCTTTGCGGATCAAGGCTTTGAAATAAGCTGGATTTGTAATAACAAGGTTTTATAAAACACCCAGTCTAGAGAAAAGTACAGGTGAAATATTTCAAGTCTAATGTTTTTCATAATATCAGAGAAAAGAAGCATTTCCTTATTTGAATCATTTTTATTTCTGTGCCCTAGAAATTGACCCAATCAAACTGACCCAAACTCCATAGATCCAGGGATTTGACCTAATAACCTAACTCACAGACTTCTGATGTTTTACTTTTCTCTGACAAATTACAGGATATATGCCATCTTTGTTAGGCACATTAATGAGTTTCTGGCACAGAGCTGGAGGCAATGCTGTTTGTGCTTACCAAATAGAAAGTTTTCTGCACTCAGATCCTGTGAGACAACCAGGTCTTGGCACATAGTTCCTTGTTATTCCTAAAGAGAATACTGGAAAAGCAGGTCAACTTGCTTACTCTAGTATCATCTTTTGTTTGGATAACAGGTACATCTTCAGCTGGGGAGATTCAATGTGGAAGGAGAAACGTATCTTACAGAGCCTGAATGCACTTTTTTACTAACTTTGAAAAGCTCCCAGAGAATTCATTGGAATCTATGTTAATCTAAAGTAGAAAGAGTTACTATAGTTACTAATACAATAGTTACTAAATATAATTCTCACTATATAAAGTGCACATTCTGGGATCCTGTAAGTTGAAAAGATAAAAGATCTTTAATTACATTTGCCATGGTAATAAATGATTGGCTTCCTTTTACATAGTTCCATTGTAGAAAGAGCATGTGCGTAACACTTCGAATGTTTTGAACAACTCAGCATCAGCCAGGAGTATAAGAGTCCTTGCTTCCTCTCCCTTTTTTATTTAAAGGTTGGCAGTAATTTTTCATGTCAAGGTCATGATTGATGTGGGTTAACTTTCCCTAAAAATCTTTTGAAACATTTTGAGTAATGTTAAAAATTATGGCATGCAATACATCAAAATATTTTTCTAGGCTTCCTGCATAAGTAAATAAACACTAGGGAAATGTGGAAGGCATTCAGAATGTTTTGTAAGCAAGTTTCAAGCTGCATGTTGCAGATTTATATGCTTCATAGTTTACGCTACGATGCATGTTGCATTTTATTAAAATACATTGTGGGTGGGGAAGAGATGGTGATCTACTACATTTGTGTCTTTGCCCGCATCAACTTGCAAAGGAGATCAATTCACTAAGAAGTGTATCTGAGCATGGATTATGTATCCTGTCTGTCAAGTGTCAGTTTCCTGGGGAAATACTAATAGCAAATCCTCAATCTTAGGCCAAATGTCAGGGCTGTAATGTCCAGCACTCTGAGTATGGAACATGGGATTATACAAACATCTGCCATTGACAGGCAAACGTAAAAGCCACTGATCTTCAGCAGTCAGGTTTTGAATAGCACAGAAAATCCCTCCAAGACATAATTCCTAAAGATAAGTAAAGCAAAACAAGATGAGAAACAGGTGAAGCAGCAATGTATTTTCTTAAGAGAAAAAGAAAGAGGGGTGTCTACTGTCACTCAGTAATGTAGGTTAAATAGAAAAAGGTAGACAGGTCAGTGGCAGGTGTACAGCGTGGAGCTTCTCTTTTCTTAGTCAGCATCTTTTCATTCACCCTTATAATCATGACTGGGGCATCACAAAAATCTGGGTTATTATTCTTCTTGTTAATTGATGAATTTGTCTGAGAGTGGACTAGAGTGCTGTCAGAAAAAACAGAACTGATGACACATGGCTTTTCTCATTAGGTTTAGGTATCCCACTGAGGTGTTTATGAGAGAGGTCTATGATCCCCACAAAGCCCATCCAGAATAGCCCAGCATACCCACATGAGGAGTCTGCTTTTCTCCTTTGACGTATGTAGAGCACAAGTCCCAAATCAAGGTAACAAGTTTATAGACTTGTAAATGTAGCCTGTACTGTAAGGGCATAGAAAATAGGTACTTGCCTTTTTGAGATTCCAAGAAGACCACAGCATGGCTGAGGTAAAAGTTCAGAGATACTATAAAAGTATCACTGAGTAGTATCAGGAAATGTTAGAACATCCCATCAATACAGTCTTTACTCCTTTCCATACCAAACATTTACTTGTTTTTCTTTCCTCTTCAAACCCATATTATACGTTATTTAAGCAAGAGGAATTAGCTGTTCTCTGAGAACGCTTATCTTTCTCATTAGATGATTGCATTAGATATCTAGCTTAGACTAGACATGTAAGTTTATATGGTTGAACATAGGTGAGATGAATCTCACATCTAATATGTACAGATAAACAGGAGTAGAATTATAGAAACATAGAAGAGAATATCCTGAGTTGGGAGCAACCCACAAGGAGCATTGACTCCAACTCCTGGCTCCACACAGGACTATCCAAATATCAAACCATAATAGAATCACAGAATCATAGAATAGTTAAAAACATTTAAGATCATCTCAAATGGCTGTTAGCAGGTAACTATGTTGGGAGGATATGCTTCGGTATTTCAATGTATTCAAAATCAGCTCAGTGAACTTTGTCTTAGAAAGCAGGATGTCATTGGGAATGTGACAGAAAATGATTGAAAATGCTTGAAATGATGTATTCAATGTCATATATATGATACTCTGCTGAGGTATGCAGTATAGAAACTAGACAATTAGCTGTCAGCAAGTATTTATTCTTTGTAAAAGTTGTAGACTAGCATCTACTCTAACTGCCAAAGTTCAAAGTACATAACTTCTGTATAAATTTTACTTTTCCAAATAACTTATTTTCATTGTAGTCTTGAAATTAATGTGACAGACTATAACTTATTTAGCTTTCAGCTGTATAGTAACTAACAACTACAAGACACTTTCCTGTTTTCATGGTTTAAGGCACCAGTGGCCACAGAGAATGATAGACCCTTTCGAGCAAAACTTTGTTACCTAAACTGACAGAAGACCAGTATACTGTTGGCAATATATGAGCTGTTTGTCCTACGAAGAGATAGCTTTGCATAAATCTTGGACAACTGTATTATTTAGTTTGCTGCAGCTCTGTAGAAGAGTATGAAAAATACAATATACAATTCTGGTACTTTCCTAGGAATCACATTGTTTTCTCTGTTCCTGCATTTCTTAGCAATAAAGGAAAGTTTCAAGAGTTTTGTTCTTAGAATGTAGGCTAGAAATTATTTTTATGATCTGCTCCATTTGCATGCTGTCTCACATCTGACAGTCCACTATGAGCAATTGAGAAACTTCTTCTGCATAAATTACAGTAAGCCTTATGGCAATTATTGCTATCTTTACTGATCCATGCAAAATCATTTCTTTTCTCATTCCAGAAAGTGCAAAGACTCTTCTTTTTAGGGTGTTGTTGACCATATTAAGGTTTTCAGCAATATAGCAGTGCAAGTAGAAGTTAACCAGGCCCCAGAGAGGCCTCGTTAATTAGAAGTTTTGCTACGTCGCAGAAGTGAATGAATTATGGGTAGAATTGTACATGAAGATTTTTACCTAGGAAGGGGAATTTTACTTTCTGTTAATTGGTGAATAAAATATAAAAATGAGGTTATCTGTTAGACTGGAACATAAGCAGCTAAGTCCCAGGGTTGTTTTGGTATTGGACATTTTGTTAAGACACCTGCAAGCTTGGGCTATTAAAATAATAATGAATTACTTTAATGATGCCAGTACAGAAGCGCCACAAACAAAAAATAGAGAAGCACATGTTCAGGTATGGCGTAGAAAAGTGAATGTGACATGAATGAACTGGGGTGTATAAAGACATATTTAAAATCTTTTGTGTCTGTTTCTGTTATTCCTCTTGTCCTGCCAAGTTGAAGATTTTGTTTTACCAGCCTGTTAAGAGGTTTTGTTGGTTTATGTGTTTCTTTTGGTTTATGAAGGAAAAAGCTAGCTCAGGTCTTGTTTGACGTCTGCTGTGCAGATCTACAAAAAGGGAGGAATAATGTTTTTCTAATAATGTCTTCAGAGGCATGAAATGAATAAGGGAACAGGTAGCCCTATCTTTATGAGACAGTTAGCAGGTTGTATCTTGATTTGTTGGAGGAATGTTCCCTCAGGATTGCTGTCATGGTTGTAAGCTGTGTACTGGGCTGTAATTCAGTCAATTACAAATACATAAATAATGTCTAAATGCTACTTAAGACCATGCTCACTGTCTGCTTTGTACCTATGTGGAGAAGGCCCATAGACACTAGATACCTATACAATCAATACTCAGCCTATAATAAATCTGTTGGACAAAATCACCTTTAGATTCCAAACAGCTGACTGTGCAGGATGCTGGCTGCTGTTTTGGAAACATGTCTCAAAACCACCTTCTTGCATTTTTGTAGCAGCTGATATCGTATCTGTACAATATCTGGAGATACATCTTTAAGTATCTTATGGATTTAAAGATGCTGCATAACTGCTGTTACCTGATCTCACATGAGAATTCTGGACTATAACACAAATGTTCCTCAGAACAGATCACAACCAAGCTGCAGCTAAGGCTCTTCAAGGCTGGCCCACAGTCCAAAAACATGCGGCATATATCCAGTGAGCTACTAAATGAACAGACAAGGAGGAGCGTAGACACCTTCTATTGCAGTGGAAGTGAACAATACTTGCACAGTTTTGACAAATTCAAACACCATTTTCAGTATCAACATACAAACAAATCAAAAAATATCTCTTAAAATAAGTGACAGATAACAACTAGGGGGGATAAATTATAGTCGTGAGGGACACTTGCTTAAAATAAGAGGTGGAGAATCACCATAAATTCTCTCATTCATCAGCTAGAAGTGATGAGGCTTTATACTTATGATTCACATAGGGTTGATATAGTCAGCCTAGAAAGCCTGATCACTTTGTTCTGAATGCTTGCTTCTGCATTTCTGGGTCACCTCAATTATTAACAAAAAGAAACAATTGTGATGAGGCTAGGCCATTGCTTTTAGTCCCTTTCAGTTCCTGTCTAACAGAAAAAGAATAAGTGATACTCCAACTTTTGTGAAGAAGCATTATTGTAATTTTATTCACATCTGTTATGTGTGAATTCGTATAGTATATGCTCACTGAATATACTATTTATTAATTAAGAGTCTCATCTAAAATATACTTTTACTTGATGAATGTGTTTATGTCCCATTGAAGTCAATGGGTTATAAATAAATTTTTTTGAAGTGTAAACATATACCTGCTTGATTTTGTATGTAGGACTGTATCAGATTAATGGAACCAAATTGGAAATTGCTTTTCTTTGACCTACATTTTTGAACATTCTACTTGAAAATCATGTAGCCTGGTTTTCAAAGATACTGACCAGCTTCAGTCAAAGTAGGACCTTGAATTTCGAAGCTGTGCTTTACAATTCAAGTATTACACGCCCTTGCCAGAGGAACGTATAAGGAATTGAGTGTGCATTGTTTGTCATAAACTCTGAGATACACAGGTAAAATGAACTTTATAAGAATAATGACTTTTTATTGATGACACTTCTTAACTGACATTAATGCATTTTCCATCTGCAAACAAGAAAATTTAAAAAAGAGAATAAAAGATATTCAGGGAGTAGTAGATGTGCTTTATACAGAAAAGTTTATGGAAATTCATGGCTAAGATATGAGAAAGATGATTGAGTGCTTGAGACATACATTATTTTTAAAGATTTTTAAAAGGATCTTTAAAGGACTTATAAAGGATTTTTAGAGGTATTGATAAAAGATAGAAAAAAAAACGTTTAGTAAAATGTGGGAAGATACAACCAAGTGTCATAAACAGAAGCTGAGCAGAAAAAACTTAAGCTGGACAGTCACAACAATGTGTTAATGATATTATTCATTAAACTGCTGGAAAGTTTCCCAAGGAACATAGTGGAAGTCCCATTACTAACTGTAGGTTTAGATTGTTTGCCCCTGGCAAAGACTAGTATAGGTTTCAGGTTTTCTGGGGTGATTGGGGTTTGGTAGTTTTTTGAATGAAGATAGTTAGGAAAAACCTCTGATTTGTCTGTTACCTCTGCACAAAAAAAAAAAAAAGTTAAAAAGTGAACAAAGTGGTTAATACATGCGTTTTCTGAAACTAATCCATACTGCTCAGTTCAGAGTTTGGGGTATTCTATCTGTTTATCAGCTGTCCAAATCTTACAGTGCATTGCTACAGCAAAACTGGGACAGTAATGGGTGAAGGCCATTGGATCATGATGGAGGATTAGATCCAACATTAAAAATCAGGTCCTAAAATATTGGCAGTAATTAGGAGTTTATGACTTTTTTTTTTTCTTTTTTTTTTTCATCAGTGAAATAAGTTGCATATCTGAAGGACGGTTATCAGCCTGAGATGTAGGTAACCTTCTGGCCTGCTTGGAACTGGACAGCTCTGCGAATCAAACATCAGGACTAAATGAATCCATATTCAATTTCTATTCAAGACATTGCCTATACTTTGAACCATAATTATTTTGTTTTATGTGTTTGCTTTGCTGGGTGTGTGTTACCAGCCAAGGCCTTAAATCTCTCTGGCACAAATTACAAGTTTTAAATAAACAATTGGCAACTAATTCTACAAGTACTAAACAAAATTCTACCTCTGCCTCCAAGAGTACAATGAACATGGCTGTAATGTAATTCCTGGCACATACACTCTGCATGGCCACTGTGCCCCTCCACCCCCCCACCCTCCCCTTGAAGAGAGCAGATAGCACATAGTCAGAAAACACTGCTGCTAAAAGTCCTTGCAGGTCCACAAAAGACCTAGTAAAGTACTTCATAGCATCAATTGTATTATATATCATCATAGGAAACACCTAATATTGGGAAGTGTACTTTAAAAAGCCACAAGGTCCAACAAACATACACTTTTCAAATACATCAATATCACCAGTATATCAATATTATTCTAGTGACAGCACCAAAATTTACTGACAGTTAAATGGACCCAAACCATTCTTTCCCCACTTGTTGGGGAACTGCTTAGCAACTGTAAAGATATTTCCTTGGCTAGAACTTAATTCATCTGCTAAAGTGAATTAAAAATGCATTTAAAAGCTAAAAATACAATGTAAGTTAAAGCTTGTGCTCAAATATAAAAAAACCACCACCCCTATTTTCGATAATCTCTCAAGTTCCAACAAGGTCTAATCAAACTCCTGGGACAGAATGAAATAAATAAATGGATCATTTTACCAGTAGGAATAAAGTGGTAAAATACAGAGCTCTTCAGAAATATGATAATTATTTACACAGTTGTATTTAGCATACAAAAAAACCAAAAGACTAACAGTAAAATTTATCTAGAATCTTCTCTAGAAATTTATCTGAAGACTACATGCAGCTCTAGTAATTTTGTTAAAACAAAAGTATTTGTGCCTCAGAGTTGCATAATTAATTAACATGTGAGCTTCCACCTTCAGCTAGCAGCAGCAACACCAGCATGATCAGTAGCAGGTGCCTGTATGTGATATATGTGATGCTACCATAGAATTTGGCAAGCAATGCTTAGGAAACTGCATAATGGCTTAATATACTTTAGCTTAGGTCTTCAGACAGTGTAAACTGACCTTCCCTGCACACAGCGTGGAGGGTGAGAGCCGGCAGAGATTGACAACTGCCAGTGCTGTCAGCAGGGAGATGCCTACAGCCAGCACATCCATCACTCAGCCGACCAGAGCGCATGAATAGGAGACCCTGGGACCGTCTCTGTGTGCTTCCCAAGGGGTGCCAGAGGGGCACCCTTACTCCTCCCTGGAGAGTCTGTAATTCAGATTTCGCTGGCTTAAAGAAGGTCCCCTACCCATCGTGCCTTTAAAGACATCTTGTGCCCTGTCTACGCAGACATTTGAGTTTCCTCCCTAGTTGTCAGAGAAAGGCCAGAGTGTCTGAAATGAAGTCTGCCCAAGTCAGTTTAATTCTGTAGACTCAGGACTATTGAATGAAAATGTACCTCCTTTCTGGACACCAGAGGCTGTCAGGAAGCACGTATCACAGTAATAGCCAGTGTGACCTGGACATCTTTCACTGTCAGAAAGAATGAACTTCACAGCCAACTTACTAACACATTTCCTCAATAAAATCTCAGTTAAAATCTCTAATTATGATTTATTAGTTTACTGAAATGCAATGCTGCAGACATTTAAACAAATGCTTTTGCATTTTGTTGCAGCACCTGGACATTTCTGTTGAGTGATCCTTTACACATGGTATTTGGTTATTTGTCATTTAATGACAACCACAATGGAAGAGACCCATTTTTACTCTCATATGTACACACAAGCTTTTCTCCACTAGTCTGTGAGATCTAAGGAAAGCCTACTTGCATCTATGCAGAAGACAGCCCCATTTTCTAGCAGGAAGGATAGGATTTGATGTTATTTCCCCATTGTGCCTTTCCCATTATCTCTGTTCCTGTGCACAATGTAGATGTTAACACACTGCAATATATAAAAGCTAAAGTAATTTAAGATGCAGACTTCTCTGTCTTGCATACTTCATGTTCATTGTAATGCAGGAAGTCCAGGATGGCCAACACAAATTGTTCCCCCAAGCATCATGAAATAGCTGAAAAATAAGGTACCGATTTATAATCAGGAATACGTACACACACATTGCAAATTATATGTAAGTATATATTTAAATACACATTTAACTTTTTAATATACATTTAATGTTTGTTAATGCATTTTGTGTTTATGCTTGTAAATATCTGTATATATGCATATAAGAGTCTTTAGGTTTGTCTTGCAGTCTCTTGATCTTTATGCCACAGTTACTACTATTAGACTATTTAAGGCTTGTAGAACTTAAAATATACTGGAGTGAACCATCAACAAATGGTTCACAATTTGTCAATGCCCTATTGTTTAATAGCTGCAGAACTATAGAGGAAACATTCTTCCATGTGGAAGCAATGAGAAGTCGGTAGATTTTCAAGCTTTGGAGAGTTTTAGGTTTTTTTTGTTTGTTTTTTGTTTTTTCCCTTATGTATTAAAAAAAAGTCACATACCGAAAAGATCGAAAACAGAATCCAAAACTCAAAAAATACCTATTTCGCTACTGTTATTTGTCCAGCTCTGCCTGGTACTATACTAGTATGAAAAAATATTGCTTTCCCAGAGTGAAAACACATTAATATTTGTGAAATGTTTAGATATTGTGATGAGAGGGATCCTGTTAGTACTTAGACAGATGTATCTGCAACATCTGGCAGTAGATTTCACAGCCCAGTCAGAGGTCTGGCCTTGATGACTCTGTTTAATTATCTCTTGGCTAAGGGATGTATGTCTTTCCCCCTTATCTCTCATAATCCTACCGAGATCCCGTCTGGGAAAAATATTGGGTAAGTGAAAACTTAGCCCAGGGAGTTGATGAGGTGAGGTAAATCTCAAGCTGCCAAATTCATGAATACTCAAAGTTTTAGCACATTTTTACAAGCTTTGGCAGAAGGACATCATTAATGTTTCAGAAGTTCTCCTGATCTCTCTTTATTGCTCTTTGGCCAGCATCCCTGTAGTTTTTCAGTGTAGCATTCTTTTATTACTGGAAGGAAGACAATACCTCTTGCTGATAGGACACTCTTTTTCTTCTATAATGAGCTGCAAAATAAAGTGGAGTATAACTGTGTAAGTAGCCTTAAACTTGGACATCAAAGTAGTACAACAATCAATCCTGGTAGTTGTTCAGCTCTCTCGAGCATTATCTTTATCATATTTCTAAATGTTTCGCTTTACTAATAGAGCATTTGTTACTATTAACTGTAGGTAGAATATTATACCTTAGATAAATCTATCAAGGAGTAACATTTAGGTTCTGACACATGAGAGTCCTGAAGAAAGTTAATTACCATGACTCATTTCTTCTTCACTTCTGCTGGTTTGGTAATTCTCTTTAAAATATTATTTTTTACAATTCAGCAAATATCTCTCAGGAAATTTTTACCTAATCTTACCAGTGCATTTGATTCCACTGAGAAGCATCCAAAATATAGAAAGAAATTCCACAAAATATAGTTGTATAAGATAGAGTGTACTTTTTAACCAAAAGGGAAGTAAATTTTGGCACTTAAGGCATATAATTTATCTAATCAAGATTTTATATTAAGATTTTTCTAGCATATATTCACATAGAAGATAATTGAGGACAAACATGCCCATGTTCTTTCTTGCAGTTTCCTTTGAGCACTTGGTATTATTGTATTTTATGTATTCATGCAAAGCATTGAGGGTGAAATGTTTTGCTGAATTTTTGTGAAAAAAAGTGAATATTGAAATTGACCACTGCTTTTGGCAAATTCATAGCAAGTAATCTGATCCAATGTGATTAGCTTGACCTTTGTTCCAAGAATACTGGCTTAATGTATTTTGTGTAATATAGTATTGATAGTGCAAAAATAATAACATTGCTCTATGTGTGTAGCATTTAAACACAGAAAGTTGGAAAGTTAGATAAATTCTTTATATATATATATATACATATTTTTTTTTTCTAAAGAAGAAACCTAAAATTTGCATAGCTGGAGAGAGAATAGCATGCATTTGGCTTAACAAAACAATATGGAATCACTGCTGATGAGAGCATCAAGTATTCCAAAACCACACTGAATTTCTTTAAAGGAAAATAAAACTAAATGTATTTATATATGAAGACTTGACCATTCCCTTACTATTGAGGACTCTTAAATACAAAGTTGAAGGAAATTAATCTTACAGTTATTGAGATCATGACTTGATTGAATCTGAATTCTGTAGGTGTTTGAGACCAATCGTGCTACCCTTATCTTTTAGAGTTCTTTCCTTGTTTTCCATGGGTCATTAGCAGAAGACTTATGTACAAGTGAACCTTAGTGAGAGTTCAGTAAGGAGCTGAGGGCTGCATTCTTTTCTGGTATAAATCAAAACTCAGTCATTTTACATCCTTTTACACCTGCCAGCACTTTTAAAATGTACAATGTCATCAGAAGCTGGTGAATGTATAATTCAGGAAATAAAAACAGGATTCTATTTAGATAGAAAAGACCTCATATTAACTTGATATGGGCTGCTGCCTGTGGCTTCATGCTGCACATATTGCACTTGAAGAACCATCCATGTCAAAGGGCTTCCCCCTGTGCAGAGCATCAGCATTCAGAATGCTAGAAAAAAATCAAGCCTAATGCCAACAAAACAAAAAACTTATTAATGATCTCTTAGATCAGTGAGTAAAAAAATGACATAACGGCTCTTTTACTATATGGATTCAGTGAAGGCACAGGAGATCATATACCATAGTAAATCAAATCAAGAAATATTTAAATACTGTTTAGTTCATAGATCAATGGTCTGGTAAACTGTAATGGAGCTTTCTGAGCCATTATGATCTAATGAAAAAAACGCAAGTCAAGTTTTGTTCATCTATTAGAAAGCAAGAACCACAGTGAAGCTGTAATGGTCTACTGTGTCAAAGCCTGTGTGGAGCATTTTTAATTAACTATTCATCTGCTCATTAGTCAGGATTAATGCAGGAGGATCTATTAAGATCTACTGTGTCAAAGAGTATGTCATACCAGGAGTCTGTAAAGCCTGAAGATATATTACCCAGTCACAGTACCATATTATAGACTGACAGAAAAATTGCATCCTTAAAAAATAAAGCTGGCTCTGAGTAATGCCTGTGCAAGCAAATATCTTAAATCTTTTCTAAAGTGCTATTTTTCCCAGTTCTGTAATTAATCAGAAGAGTATAATCAAAGATTTTTTTCCCAAATATCCTAACACAATCATGTTTATCAGTTTCTGTAGCATCATTTAAGAAATCCCAGTTATGCCATCCTGAAATAATACTTCATCATATTTGGTCCTCATAACCATGAAAAACAAAGTTCTAAAGTCAAGTTATTAAAGGAGCTGAGTTTTTTGGCACAAACATTGAGAACTTGGTTTGTTTGGCCTTAAGAAGAGAAGCATAGGGGAGACCTTACTGATATCTTTCCCACCTGTATGGGCAGTAGTAGAAACAATGGAACCAGAATCTTCCTGAACTTCATTGTGGCAAAAGAGACATTAGACACAAACTACAACAAGGGAAATTGTAATTAGACATAAAGGTTTTTATTTTTTTCATGACGGTTTACAACTACTGGAGCATTTTGCACAGAGGGGCTGAGGATACTCCATTCTTGTTGGTGTTGAAGGCTCAGCTGGACATGGCCACGAACAACTGGATTTAGCTGAACCTGCTGTCTGTTTGCATTGGGTTTTATTTCTCCAAAGACCCCTTCCAACTGCTATTCTTCTGTGGTTCTATAATTAGAAATCCAGAAAATCTCCGCAGTGAAGTTTTCAAGATCCATATTAATGTAAAAAATGTCTAAAATTTTAAACAGACAAATTATAAATATTTGGAACTATCTGAAAGAGGCTATTTCTCTTCCAACTACCTAAAAGTTCTTTGCTGCACAACTGAGCTTTCATTTCTTAAAAAAATCTCTTTATATATATATATTTTAAAATTACTGCCATTTTCCTCTTTCTTTTTACTTTGATAATTTGCATGTGAAGAGAAGACAGAGGAATTGTCCTTAGTTTGTGCACAAATTAGGCAGTGAACCTACTTCAGGATTACGTATTGCTGCACAGAAAAGGTGTTCAATTTTGTACAATAATCTGCAAAGAAACAAGGATCACCTACTGCTAATACTTTTATGAGTGTATCTTCTCCCCAAGCCACTCTAGAGGCCTTAAAACTATACCACTTTATATTACAGTCTCAAATATTCCATAAATGAAGCACATAACAATTTTCTTAAGATGAGGCCTATGCATGTGTTCAATATGATGCACTTCTTTCAAGAAAAATGTTGTGTGTCATGGAAAAAAAATAAAAGTTAGTGTGCTCCCTGTGATAACCTGTGAATACAGGCTATCTGAAGAAGATGGATATTTCATTTCATGTTTTCCTGTGTTTGTATTTTTGGGACAAACTTTGAGGAGAACCATATTTAGAGCTACCCAAAGATTTGCACGTTAAGTCAACAAGTTCTGGATGGACACTTAGTGTGACAAAAAGAAATGGCTGAGATTTTATTACTTTTTCCAAAGCTAGAAAATATATTAATGTATTACAGGAGGGGTGAAAGAGAGAAGAACCATACAAAGGTGAAATTTCACTACCTGTAGTGTTCTTTCAGTCAATTAATGATCACCTGCATTTGGAAAACTTGATCCTAAACTGCAATGACCTTTGATGTTCTCAACAGATTTTGGATCAAGTCATTCTTAACAGAGTAGAGATCATGAGACATTTAAGCTTATTTATGCATTTTTTTTTATATTTTTTATTTTTTTAAGGAAGAAACAAAATTTAGAAACAGTGTGGGTAGGTTGCAAGGAAAGAAAGTTGTCTCATTTCAATATGTCCAGATTTACCAATCTTTACGTAAAACTTGGAACACACTAATCAATATTTTGCTGAATCATGTGAAAGAATACCCATTGCTATAAAGATTATGTTATTACATATCTACAAATGTTCTGGCTATATTTGGAAATGGTATCTAAATGATATCTAAATAGCACTGTAAAGCACATGATGAATTAAAGACGTGATAAATTATCTCGTACCTTTGAACATAGTAAGACAAGTTCTACTTTTCTTATACTATTGAGTGGCCTTACTTGCCATATTAGGAAGTAAAAAGTGCTTCTCTTTCTTTTCTTCCTCGGAAGGACACATATCAGCTTTCTCTTTCAGATCTGACTTTGTAATCCTACTTAAATCTAATTTTTTCTCACATTTAAATACCCCCCCCCCCAAATCTGATATCTGATACTAGTTCAAAGTGAGGCAATCAGCGCTAAGAATAACTAAAAATAATTACTCAAAGAGCAAGAAAAAAATCAATAACACGACAAATCAGATTGAAATTTCTTCTGAAAAGAGCAACTGATCAAACCTTGCAATCAATATTTTGATTTTTTTCCTCACATTATGGAGATTTTTATAAAGCTCATACACAGTTATGACACAACTGTGATCTCAGCCTCACCTGAAGATCTCTGGGTTTATACTCCTTCACATTTCTGTATACTCAGTGAAATAAATTTTTTCTGGGAGGACAGCTAGTGAGTCCTGGAGCAGGAATTGTGCCTAAAACTTATTTGTGTTGTCCAGTGAGGTGCATAACAAAAAGGAGACATTTGCACTTCTCTGTTGTCCAGAGAGTGTGCAAAACCCAAATCTGGAAGGGTATTCCCAGAAAGAAGAGGCATGGTTTTTACTGAGGTTAATATCTACTGAGGTGAGTAGGTAGCTGTACTCAGCATTTAAGAATAAATAGACATGTTTTTTCAAACTGATTAAGTACAGTGGTCAAGACTTCACAAGACAAAGATTTTTCTTAGCTGAACTATCAGCATCTGGTAATTCAAATTAACTAAATTATAGTATAATTCTCATACAGATTAGGTGAACTGTACTTTTAACATATTTTAGCCGTATAAGAAGAGCTCTAGCAATTATAATATGGCAAGATGGTTGTGATCCCATCTCTGAGTGTTAAACCTTTTTTTTTTTTTTCTCAGACTTGCTGCCCTAGCTTTGATAAGTTTGTTCATCACACAGAACCTTCCTTTCTTTACCTTTAAACATTTAGTATGCTACCTGCTGTGTGGTAGGATTCCAGTAGTCCATTTCTTCCATTTGTTATCTGCTCTGTTTTGGTTTAAATCACTCTTGGGCAGTAAGAACCTGCCTTTTTCTTGAGTTTTTGTGACCCTTAGCATGAAGGTGTGCCTGGGACTTTCTGAAGTGTTAGTAAGACACAACTTCAGGATCCTGGGTCATGATTTAGGACCAAATGACAGTGTGGCAACTAAATGGACTCAGATATCTAAACTCTTCAATGACAAATATAGGCAAACAATGACTTAGGCAACCTCCCTTTCCCATGCAAAAGTCCAGGAAGAAAGTCACAGGGACAGAGTGGCAGCTGGGGCCATGTGGAAGGTGCTCCTGGGTTCAAGTTGGGATGTCCATGGGCTCTCTGCCCATGCAACTCTGGATACCACAGGTTTTTGGCTTGGGTAGAGAACATTCCATTTTTGATCGGCTTTGTTCAAATTTGTGCAGTGCCTGGCAGCTGGCTATCACTGCTTGTAACTAATCTGTGCCCTGATCCTGCAGGGCTCAGTGAAGCTCATAGGCCAACACCATGGTCAATTGGTCCTAATTTATGCTAATTGCTAGAGTCTGTTTAAAGGTACCTCCACAACATCACAGCATCCTTTATGTACATCATTTTCAGAGTATTTGACATTCTTACCCTTTTCCTACTAGAATAGGGATAGATTTGTCCACTTCAGAGACCAACGCCAATGTGAAGACATGAGGAAACAGCCAAGGGAAAGCCAGGGAGCATCGCGGTCATTGGCAAAACTGACACCTTAACATCAGAGACAATAATAGAAGGGGAAAGAAATGCTTGTTTTCTCTAATGCACAGTTCACAGCTCAGTGAAGAGGAGGAGATAGTCCAAAAGACAGGCAGAATGTTTCACATGAAACGGTCTCACTACTAAGGAAGTGAGAGGCAAGAGAAATATTTTGAAAGGAGAGGAGAAAACTAGACTTTTATTCTATTCATCAAAGGGAAGGAAGTAGCAGATGAATCAGAAATCAAAGATTGAATATCATTGGTCTTGCTGACAAAGGAATCAGCAATCCCCTCACAGCAAGTACAGGGGTTTGTTGAACAAAGCAAAATAATTTAAAAATCTTGAAAAAAATAGGGTCCTTCCATTTATAAAATTAGACATAATTTTAGAACAACATTTTGATTTAGGAGCTGTAAAGAATTTCTGTATTAAAATATACATAAATCCCAATTTTCTTACGTATAATTAATAATGACTTTGTCCAAAACCTCTCCAGCCTCCTTTGTAATTCTCTTAAGAAAGCATTAAATGAGGGCATTTTCACTTTAGTTGAAAATCAATGACAATTCAATGAAGCATGCATTTCCAAAATTTTGTGCAACTGAGAGGCATGCAGTTCTGCAGCTAAGTTAAGACTTAGCAGCTAAAAGGCAGCTAAGCATAGGCAGCTAAAACTTCCTATGTAATACTGCTGTTTTAGTAGCAGAAATGTCGGAAATAATCACAATCAACAGCTTAAAAATTTATAGGTGCCACTGTTATTCTCCTGGAAGTCTCAGGGTAAACCCCTGGGGTTTCTCACTTCAAATAGAATAATGCAGCATTCATTCAATGCAAAACAAAGCAGAATGATAAGTTTCTTTTTCTAGGATATTGTTGATGTGGAAATATGACTCCAGGTTTTTGTATGGATGGAAGGAACCAGAGCAGAGTAATGTAGAGAAGAAAGGATTCAGAGCTTTGTATCCAGAAGTGCCTCTGAGTGACTGTAGAACTACACCCTGACATTTCCAGGTATTGCAAACATCCTGCTCCTGTTTCTGTTTCATCTGTACAAATTGTAATCTCTCTGTCTCCAGCATCTGTTTGTGCCACCCTGCATGGATGGCTGAAATCATTTTCAGCTGGGATGTAACAAATAGTGAATAGGGGTGGACCTGTACTGGACGAAAAGAGATCCAAAAAGGGAAGAAAAGGTAAAATAAATATCTAAGTTGCAACTGCTGAATAGCTCACTTCCATCATTGGCAGATTGGCAGGAAAGAAACAGAAATTACAAAAATTTAATCCAGAAATTTGTGTTCCTTAACCCCACAAAGTGGATATTCAAATCAGTTGCCACCACTCCTTTCCTCTTTCAGCTCTTCCTTGCTGCCCACTGGCTCTGTATGGAAGCATACAAACTAATGTGGTTCTTGTTCTTCTACTCTTCAAATTTTGGCTGTAGTTATGACAAATTAAAGAGAAGAAATCAGCTGAGACTGCTTCCATGAAGTGGCAAATTATCTAGTGGCTAAAGCCAAGTTTCTGTTAAACATCTCACTTGATCTTAGGTACCAGTTATATAATCACTTATCAGCAAAACTTTTTGGATGTGTGTGAGTGTGTGTGCGTGTATGCATGTGTGTGTTTAATAACAAAGAGCTCATATTAAAAGGCCAAAAAAGAATTTCTAATGAGAAAGGATGTGCCTGCTTTTGGAGAAATTAACTGCTCCAGTGAATTGCAAAGATAAAGCAGAAGAAATTATCCAATAATTTGTCTGTTGTAATTAGAGATGGGCCTGAGCTCCCAAATTCTCAGCCAGATCCAAATTACGGGGCATCTGGAGCTGGGGTTATAGTTTCGTCTCATAGACTTTCACTCAGGCTAATGTGAAGAGCAGATAAAAGCTAGGGAATCTGGTCCCCTGTCACAGCATGCAAACAACTTCCATAGACTTTAAAGGCAGTTACCCAAATCCTATGGCAGAAGATTAGGAGCCAATTGCTGTAAATTAGTGCATCCTCTTCGGGATATTTTCCCTTTGGTCATAACACTGAAAACTATTCTATGACATTGAGGCAATGGTAATTAATTACTTGCATCCTGCAGTGGAAGACCTGAGACCCACAGGTTCTCAAAACTTATTATTTTTTTTTAAACAGATGCCTAAAAAGCACTCGTTTAAAAAAAAAAAAAAAGTAAAATGAAACTTTTACTCTCAATAATTATATTTCAATTTTTTTTTCTTTACCACTGTAAATGGGTAATGATATTTAGAGGAAGAGAAAGAAGAGGTGGTGCAACCATGGGCAGGACACAAAGCTTTCTGTGAATCCTTCTAACCAGTTGTCCACACGTTTAGTGGTCAAAGAATAGGACTGTGGGAAGTTACTGAAGACCAAAGTATGGCATGTAAGTGTATGAACCCTTGCATGGAAGGGCCTGAGCAATGTATTTCAGCTCTAGCAAGTATAACTGTCTGCTGTCAAGGGCCAAGTACTGGTTCTGCAGACAAGGAGGAATAAGGGGCTGTAACACACTTCCCCTCCTGGCTCATATGCTTCCTTTCAAAGGAAAGCAGGGTCTGCTGAAATTTACACCTTGATCTCTTATAAAGGTGCTGTGACAATGGAGCCAAGGTACACAGCAGTGTAGGCACACCCACTTATGACTGATCCTGAATTTCTGCCTAACAGACCATAAAAATTTATCAGGATTTTCTGCTCAGTCACACCTGTGACAAGAGCTGACCAGATACAGCAGTGCAAGTAACCTACTCCTGCTGTTTATCTTTATTATTAAGGCAATAAATGGAAGGCACAAGGAAACAGAAGATACTGCATGTGGATAACCTGTTAAGCAAGAAAAAAATAGTAGCAGTGGTGATGATGGCTGAGATGAGTGTATGTACATCTGAGGAGAAGCCCAGGAAGCAAAAAGCCTCAATAGCGTTTTGGCAGTAGTTCAAAGGAGCAATTCAAGAAAAGAGAACTATTCACACAAAAGGTTCCCCCTTGCTCTATCAGCAAAAAGAAGAGATGCTGAGAAACATGCTTTGCAAAGGGGAAAGTTATCAAAAGGTGAGAAATACCAGTCCAGCATTGCCAACAAACTGATACCAACCTTCTAGGAAAGCTACTGCCACCACCAAAGCATCTGGCCTAAGCCAGCCCCACACAAACAACAGAAGGTATAATTGCATTGCTGATTCTGGTTACCACAAGTTCAAAAAGAGTGAATAAAGCACACTATAAACATGAACATATTCCTGCTAATTAAGTAAAAACTAAAACAAAAAACAAAACAATTATCAAGCAAATGAAGGAAGCTAAAATCAACCCAAACTCTATAAAATCTGCAGAAAAAAGCAGCTAAAAACATGACTAAAGCAGACCTCAAAGCACAGCAGCCATCTGTGCAAGCCAGGATCTAGTAATAATGCAACTCCTAATAGCAACATGAATAATAAAAGTAAAACTCTCATGAGTTGCTACATTTTTTTTTCTTTTTTCAGCAACAATAATAGATTTTTCTCTGTGGTCTCTGCTCCTTATGTACAGATCATTATAACTGTGCTTAACAATTGCAAGGAGGATCCTCCTTTTTAGATGTAACTTAAGGGCTTATTTGCATTCATTGGGCTAAACCCAGCTCAGGGAGTTCAATATTGTGCTCCAAGGATTTCCAGGAAGGATTTCTCCCCCTGCAGCCATGGAGCCAAAGCTCCCACTGTTGTACCTACTCTGTCAGGGGTTCAGATCACAGCTGTTTCTAAGAAGATAGTAAGCTAAAAGACGGTGTGGGTGTGCACGACTTCTTTGCTCCATGAAAGGCAGAACACCTCTCCTTCCCTTTCTTTGTATTCCTGAATGCTCCAAAGATCCTCTTGCTCTTCTTTGGTGAATTAAAAAGTTCAAGAAACAAGCACCTGCCATGGAAGCTGCAGGAGAGCTCTTGCTTGACAAGAGTGTTTCAGTGGCTTCTGGCCCTATTGATATTGGTTGGAGCAAAAGTAGCAAAATGGAACGTGTCTCAAGTGGAGTCTTCTGAGAAGTGTGGATTTTCAGAAAGATGATAAAAATTTGGTGAGGATTTGGAAAGAGTGTTGCAGAAAAAGCTGCACAGTGTGAAAAAATGCTGCCTTCTTAGGGAGAATTACAGTACTCATAACAAAATGAGCAAAGAAAAAGCCAATGGACACGTTGATTGGCAGTGCCTGGAGAAGACATATAATACAGGTAGATCTTTTTAATGCAGAGATAAAGGTAAAGAAAGAACCAAGTGTCAGAAAGTAGAAGCTGGCAGTACTCTCTGTCTTGTTTCTGTGTTATCAGCTTCATAAAGGGATAATGTGATCCCATAGGAGGGCTTTGATATTAGGAAAAGCTGACCTAGCCCAACTGAGCCTAAATAGCACTTTAAAACATGCCTTCCATGACTTTAATATGATCAGAGCTTTGTGAAATGCGATATTTATTCCAAATCTTAATGAGGGAAGTGCAGGAAGAGAGAAAATGCCTAACCAGAAAGGTCTTTTCCGTAATTTTACTTTTCTTGCCATCCTGTGAAAGTGATCTGTCATAGCACTGGTTTTCTCCCCTCTCTGTGAGGAGGAGGGAAGAGATCAGAGAAAACTTTTCAGGAAAGGAGGAACAGGAACAATCAGTAAGGACATATATGTCCTTATATAAAAATAAAAATAAATAAAGTTTATAAATAACAGCACTATTCAGCAGAAAATGATTTTAAAGTTTTTTTTTTTTGAAGCAACGTCCTGTGTTCTTTTTCATTCTGTAGCCAGATACTCCATCAAACAAATCTCCCAAACAAATCTCCCAGTGACACCTATGATATATTTTAACTTGTGTGTCTTTTGAGAATTCAGGTGTCTGGGTCTGCTTGGTGCAGTGGATAGTTGCTCTTCTGTATGTAGTTTCTACCTAGATCTCCCCGTGGGAGAAGTACTGTTAATTTGAGGCAACAGCTTCCCAACAGAGATTGCCCAAGAATGAATTCCTTGTGCCCCCATTATGTCTGCTCCCAGCTGGAGAGTCTTTCAGCAGATACACTGTGCCTTCACAATTCTCTGCTAGGTGAATTTTCTGCCACCATGTTAAGCATTGTGCAACGTCCCCTGTGTAACATTGACTGAAATGTAGAAACGATCAAGTCATCTGAAAGGATACAAGGAGGTTTTAATTTCCTGAAATAGACCTGCTGTTCAGGCAGCATTGCCTTCTCTGTAATAGGAAGTTCAGGAATATCAATTTCTAAATTTGTCTATTCAAATTAGTCCATTACCGTTATTGCCAACTCCATTGAAAAACCATGAGTCAGCCCACCCCCTGCCCCTCCCTCCCCGACCATGAGAATTTAATGGTGTAGAAACATTGTCCCTTTTTCTTTGTCATTGGGTGTTTTAAGCCATTTGGAGTCAGGTTTTTAAGTTCTTCTTCACAAAGGCTAGATTAGAAATTTCTTTTTTCCCTCTTCATGAGATGGAAGGCTGTCATCATGCAAGTTCAGGAACCAAGCCAATGTAAAAACTGTAGGTACTGACAACACTGTCTGATGTTTTTATCAGGTGCTTCTGTCACTAAGACATGCTGCACATCATCATGACCAAGTTAATTGGTTAGACCTGTCCAAGTGTCTGTGCACAGACGCTTAAGTGCACAGTCATCATTTCTCATAAAAATAGAGCTGGAAAGAGCTTCATCTGGTCCACCTCTTTAGTTACAGTTGAGATCTACTAAATTCATGTCGTTCTTGCTCAGGCTGTTCTTAAAGATCCCTGACAGCGGAAGGACAATCATCTCCTCAGTGATCACTGCTTTATATTCAGAAAACCATTCCTAAATTGTAACTTGAATCTTCTGTGTTATAATTTAAGATCATCTCTTCTTAACCTGTGAGCTATCATGGAGGATTTATTGTTTCATTCTATTGTGCAACAGCCTTGTAAGGTCTCCTGACAGTTTTTCTTAAGCTAAATAACTCAGTCTATATTTTTTCTTTTTTCTTTTCTTTTTTTTTTTTTTTCTTTTTTTCCTGGTAGATTGTTTTTTCTAGTGCTCCGTTCATTCTGGTTGCTCTGCTGTGGGAGTGTCTCCACGTGGTTCACTTCTTGCTGAAGCACAGTACCCAAACCTGGACATGTTATTTTAATTAAACCTGACCAGAACTAAGTAGACAGAAAGAACATTTCCACATCTTGCTGTTAAACTTCTGTTTATGCACCCTAACTTCATATTAACCCTTTTCATATCAGCTTGATATTGCTGCTTGTGTTCAGTGTGTAGCTCCCTATGCCCTCTTGAATTTTTCCTGAACCAATAAGATGCTAATTCCTGCATTATGAAGCTGCTCAGTCCTACTTGTTGCTAATACTTCACACTTATTAAATGGCACTATATATTTTTCAGACTATTTCTTCAATTTGTGGAAACTATCTTGATTTCTAATTCTGTCCTTAAGTGTTTGCAGTCTCTCTCTGCTTTGTCTCAGCTGCAAATTTAATGATCATATTCTCTATTCCACATTCTGAATTGCAACATCCAGAACAACTGTTACAAAACTTCATTTGATACCTGCTTTCCTGATACCCTGGACAGACTTAAGAAACATGTGGATGTAGTGTTTAGGGACATGGTTTAGTGGTGGACTTGGTAGTGTTAGGTGATGGTTGGAGTTGATGATCTTGAGGTTTCCTAACCCTACTTTTCACCCATGACAACATAGTTTAATTTAGACTGTGTTTCCTTAGCAGAGCAACAACAAAAATCCTTTCTATATCAAAACCTGCCACTCCTGTTTTTCCATATGCACCAGAAAAAGCACATTTCAAGATTAGTGAGTTAATCCCATTTTAAGAATGTAGGTCACTACCATATTCATTTTCAAAGTTTTATAAATATTTATGGCCATCTGTAATTACCTTCAGAAGATTCCTGTATATTCCCGCAGAAAATGTCTTTGCTGCATCCCAAATACATGTGCCTAGCTATTACTTCTGCCAGTCTCTTCTCTGGCACCTAATTCTAAGATAAGTCCTGGAAATAACACCAACTATTTGAGCCTTTTGTCTCTTTCTGGCTCTTATCAGAATTCCTACAACTGAACTCATGTACATTCACTTCAACATTTCAAGCCTGTCAAAAAAAGTAAGCAAGTCTAACCCTGGAACAGACACCATGTTGTACAACTCATTGGAATAGTCATAGATGAGCAGCATATTGCAAATAGCAAAGTAACATCTAAATACAATTCGAAAAAAATGTGGTCAAATAATGAAAGACAATTATTACATTAGAGATCTTTTTCCTCTACAGGATACCTTTGTTTAAAAAAATAAATTAAAAAAAAATTGTTCTTCTGGAAAGTTTTGTTGAGTTTTCCTTGTACAATATTGCATGGAATCTCATGTTTCTTGAGAAGCAATACATACAGAGAGGTGACGCGTGATTTCATGTGTGGCCTCTACACTGCAGTAGGCTTTATACAGGAGATAGGAGTTAGTAATGTCACAAGGATCCATACAAGTATAAACTCCTAGGTGCCCATTTCAGTTTAGGTTTAGGGATTCTGTTTATAAACCCTGGAGTAATTTAGTTGTGGATCTGATATGGGGAATGATCCGTAGTCTATCACTTGAGTAGGCTGTTCATTTTTTGGAACCACATTGAGGCAGTCCAACAGAAAATTGTGTTGAAGACATTCTGTGGTTAGGTCTTGTAATTTGTATACAAGTCTGAGGAAGAGCACTGAATCAAGAAAACTTAATTTTGACAGTCCTGATATATAGTCTATTTTGGTTAACCAAAAGGAACACATATATTTTCTACATTAGAGAAATTTCCATTATTTTTCTCTCAGCCATGAAAATCGATTTTGATGTGATTACACTCAGAGGCTACTTGATGTGCTTCTGACAGTACAAAATGGATAGAAACGGTGGGTGGTGTTGAATTGAGGATACTGTGGTTTGCTGAACTCCATTACAAACTGAAAATGGTAAGATTAAAGCACACTCCCTTAATGTATTGAGTAGAAGAGTGAGCCTTAGGAAAAACAGTGGTTATAATATTTTGATGTTGAAGATTGTAAGAAATTCAGAGAGCTTTCATCATCTTCTGTTTACTATAATCACTGACATTTATACTACTAGAAGGAGGTCACCAAAATTCAGCAAATAAAAACAGCTTTTAACAGTAAGCAATGGGGCAATGCCTAAACATAGGTGGACATACGTAAAAAGAAAAGCCATGGTATTTGGAGCTGTACAAGACTTACAAGTTTTCACTCTATTCATGTTGATTACATTGGGTGAATGAGTTGCTTCATGGAAAAAACATCCCCTTTTTGCAACCAGACTTTGACCCTATATTTCCATATCTTGAATTAATTTTTTTTAATGGAATGTTTACTGTTAGCCTACCATTTAGGAAGATCCTCTTTTGTCTTGAGAATTTTCATTGCTTCAAAAATGGTAAGTCAAAGCAATTAGAAAGAAAAGAAACGAGCAATAGGTGGATACCACAAAGCCTGAAGTTTCAAATTCAGTTGTGTTTCAGACATTCTGTTGTGAGGATCATCTTCTAAAAATGTTTGGGCTTGACATTGGATCTTGCTAGCTGGCTAGTTAGACACAATAGTTGCAAGCAAATTTGGTCATGTTTTCCTCTAGCATGACTAAGGGTCTGTTGCTCCTCTACCAACTGTTAGAAATATGAGTGGATACTTTGCTTTTAGACAAGTAAAAATAGAAAAAATAAACACAATCTATTTCAACAAGGTTGCAAAAACAGGTTGCTATCCCAGCTGCACAGGAACCTTCTAAAATCTGAAAGATATGTTGGCAGTTTCTATATTATGTCTTGGGAGAAGAAAATTTGGAAAAGGATGCTCATGAAGTTTTCCTGACTTCTTCTGTCAAAAATATCATAATGGATGTCTGTCTTCTGTTACTGTTTCTGTTCTAAGTGACAACGAGACACTGTGGGTCTATAAGAAAGTGTATTTTATGTATTTATCTCGTATTTCACAAGCATAAAAATATTTTACTTTAGTGAGGATTTTAAATGTAAGAATAAGCTGGTTGCAAATTCGTTCTCAGTACCATTCTAATGGAGTTAAATAAAGATGCAATCAATAGGGTTATATACATAATAAATCAGGTCCTATGGAAATGCTATAAAATGTACACAATTAAATAGCAATTTATGTCCATCTTAGTTGCTAACTACTTTGAAGAATTGAAAAGAGAATTATGGTCTGGATTGAGAAAAGTTCCAAGTATTTTTTAAGCTTATAGCTCCCATTGACAGAGAAATCTAGCACACTAACAAATACTTTCCTGACTGAAGTCTTTAATCCCTTTGAACCTTAGTTTTCTCCATACAAATATTAGTTCTTCACCTCAGAATAATGTTGTGAAGAATTCCTTTTAATTTTGCAAAAACATTCAGATATAACAGTTAAGGAAGTGTTCTATGCACAGGCAATTATTTCTCTCTCTGCCAGTAGCAGTCATCTTTCCTTTACACTACTCTCTGTACTTAAACAGTTCTGTTTGTTTTTGTGTATTTCATCACCTGAGTCCAGTTCTTAATATTTTCACTTATATCACGTTTTCAAATTTTTCATATACAAATGGAACATGCACTTCAAAATATGGTCTCACTATTTGTAACTCTCACTGTTTTTCTAGGGAAGAAATCAGCCCTTCTGAAAACTGAGGGTAAAGGAGCAGAAGTGTAACTTCTCTGTAGAAAAATAGTCCCATATATGTGGTCCCTATAATTGGTGAAAATAACTGCTAATTAATAACTGTGCTAACCTTTCTTTTAACACAAAACAATGAAGAGTTTGGACCTAGCTTCCTTTCCCAAACACGTACCTGTCCTTATTTATTTTTTTTAATAATTCTTATAAACAGTAGAGATCGCATCATCTAAAACAACAAGATGGTGTAAGAGAGCCAGTGTCCCACGTGATGATGCTGAATGGCCAAATGTACCTATAATTTTGAAATAATTGGTATTTTGGAGATTTTGAAAACTACAGTATGAGCTGAGGATAACCTAACTTCATTTCACCTGTGTAAAGGTTAGGAGTCTGGTGTACAGTTGTCTTCTACATGACTTCGTTGTTAATTAAGAGGAATAAACATCTTCAGAGACTGACACAACCCACCTACTCTACACTCCTCTTTTACGATGGATGAGCTGTTTGTTAGAAACATTTATTGCTTTCCACTGACTGCAGAGAAAACTGAGACATAGTTTGGACTAGATTAAATGACAAGATTAAGCTGTCCTTTGAAGAGCTAAAATTAGGAGATGAATGCCATTTCTACACTCTAAAAAACAAACCCAGCTTTGAGTGCTTTAGTTTTCTCTGAAAATGGAATTTCATTGCTTTTGAAATTGTTATTCTCTCTACGTTTTTACAGTGTGAATGATGGAAAAGTATTAGACCGTAGTTATATCTTAATAAAAAGTGCTTAACAAGCAAGAAGTATTTATATAGTATCCTATTAATCTAAATTAAACTCAGTTAGGTCCTTTTGGGATACTTACATGGTATATTCTATCCTTAATGTGTTCATGTTTCTCCCTTTACTGTTAGACTGAAGTATGTGCATGTATCAAGAGAAAATTACTTCCATGGGGTTTCATTTTTAAAACTGGACATGCAAATCCTACTATTAAGTCAAATGTTGAAGTCCTTACGAAGTATTTTCTCAGTCATCCTGCCATCAAGATTTCCATAGACCACATTTTACTCTTAATGTTTTGGTCTGTGGTTACTATAAGTTTCACATCTAATTTTCCTGGTATGCAAATGTAACTCTTAATGTAAAGTTTTATTTGCAATGCAATTTAGACTGCTTAGGGGTATTTTATTTTTATTTTATTTTGTTTGCTCTCTATGGTTCTGTAGATATAAATATAGTGGCTTACTGTGCAGTTTTTCCCTCTGGCTTTGTAATAACTATAATCCAGTGACTTCTTATTTATTTGTTTATTTATTTACCCTGGAAAAATTCCTTGATCTGTAAAGGTAGGCTGAACTAATTTATGAATTGTAGGCAACTCTTCACCTTGGAACTTGAACAAAGAGATTTCTTATTTTAATATCTTTGCATACCTTCCACTCTTAGGTTCCTTTTACCTGTATCAGGTTGCACAAATTGCAAGACTTGAGAAGGTATGGGTGGTCTTCATGCAGCTGCGGTTCTTTTCAATGAGCCCCTTCTGGTTGCCTTCTGTCTTAATCTTAATTCACAATAACAAGTAAGAGAAGAAAGAATGCTATTCCCTCATTTCTTATTCGTAGTTACGGACTCCAGTTCACTGGAGCTTTGCCCTGGTTACTGTTTTGCAAAGGGAGCAGTAAGGGATGTGGAGATTGTGAGGCCCCTTCTCAGACCTTTCCACTTTCTATATGTGCTCTCTCTACCTGTATCACAGTATTGATCTTGTTCTTTCATATTCTAATGGAGTTGACATAGTCAATCTGTACTTAATGTGAGACTCTCTCTCTACCATCTCTCTAGTGACCCTATAGCTGAGAAGTAGAAAGATGTATTGTGTGAAAAATAGTGAGTTTGGCTGATCTCTGCTGTGTTTAAACTTCTGGCAGTGTATTCAGGAGTGTATTAGAGATATTCTCCTCACTTTTATTTTTATTTTATTTTATTTTTTCCATAAAGGTACCAGCCAAGTATATTTTTTTCTTTCAGTTCCGAATGTTGTTTTTTCTCATGCCAACTTACTGCTCACTGTCTTTTCTCCTGGCATGACTGCAACACAAATATATCTAATGAAGTCAAGCTATTTACCTGAACATCCAAAGTCCCTGAAAATCTCACCTTATTCACCATCTCAATTTTTACTTTCCATGTATTTTTCCTCCCATCATTTGCTTAATATTTTCACTTTAATGCTCCCTTTGTCTCCTTTACCTCTCTGATTACCTCTGTCATGTTTTATTCATTTGATCTCTTGGTGTTTCTTCAAATCCCTCTTTTAAAATACTCTTCTCTGAACAATCCTTCCCGGCTTTTCCTCCACAGTTACTAATTCCCATAACAGTGATCTAGTATCCCTGACACAGCAAGATGTGATGCGGTGAAAAGCCAACATAGGAGCCACTAGCCTTCTCCTTGCCTC
The DNA here is from genome assembly GCF_964211835.1 of Anser anser. Classification (NCBI taxonomy): domain Eukaryota; kingdom Metazoa; phylum Chordata; class Aves; order Anseriformes; family Anatidae; genus Anser; species Anser anser. The sequence continues at coordinate 60,438,932 of NC_139724.1, forward strand.
ACTTAGTGAGCCCGTGACATGTCCTTCAGTGTCACAGTGTGGGGGACTATGACTATTACCTCTTTGATTTAGATTAGCCCAATGGCTATTCTCATTTGTGCTATGGACAGGTAGAGAAGAACTAAAATGTACAACCTGAGTTTGTAAGGACTAGGTAGTAAGGTGATCAGCCAACTTCCCTGGAGTCTCATTGGAGAACACACCTGACCCAAGCAGAAAGAGAATGGATAAAAGTCATTCTACAAAACCAAAAACCCAGTCTGTGTGTTAGCTGCAATGGAAGCTGTACTCCTGGGATAAGATATATTTTATTGTGTTTTAAAACACTATGCACATTCATGGTTATATTTGTGAGTGCATTTTCATACTTGATTTTCATTCATTTTATTAGAATTATTATTTTGGGCCAAATTCCAGGGTCCTGACTTGAAGTCAATAAGAGGTTAGTTTGGATACAAACCAAATAAAAATTGAGAAGGTGTTTATCTTTTGGCACAGTGATAGTAACTTGCCTGGAATTCTGACCTTGCAATATTTAAGATATACAGCACTGAAATAACATCCAAGAGGAGATTTGGTCAGGCCACAACTGAAAACAGATGGCATATATAACAGAAATCATTGAAAACTAAAAGCCCTGCTGAGAGCGATATATGACATTCTGAAGGAAATCTGCCTTTCACACATTGTACTATCCTTTTAAAAATTTAAGATCTCTTTTATGAATTGAAAAAAAAAAAAAAAAGCAAAAACCATGTTCAAGGTCCTGCTGGTCTCTGTGTGAGATTTGCATTTGCATTGCAGAGAAAAGCAGGAGCCACATTGGTAGCCTCTGTCAATAACACACCTCTTCATACCCTCTCCTCTTTCCATTAAGGCTTTAGAACGGGTGAAGAGCATTTCCTGTCCTCTTCCCAAGCTGGGAGATTGCAGATCAAAAAGAGGTTTCACGGAGGAAAGACAAACAAAGAGGAATTAGCAAAAGGATGTGGTGTCCAAGAGGTGCGTTTATGGCCCTTTCATTTGCTCACAATAGTTTGACCAACTGCAGAGCCTGACGTGTGGTCTAGCCAAGAGGACACTCTGCTATGTTTCCTCCAGGGTGGAAGATTTTCCCTTCCCCAGCAGTGTACACACTAAATATTCACGCTTGACTAGACCTAGAAACTACATACAGGAAAGAAGAAACCTGGCCTTGTCTTCAACAGTGATGGCTTTTTTTTGGCCTGTTCATATAGTAATGCAAAATGGTGTTTTCATCTTGATTTGATAGTTATGGCTGAAACCTATGTAAACTAACATATTTAAGTGATGCGCAGTATGCTATGATGTTTTTTGTAAGACACCATGTTTATGAATGCAGTTCTGTAAGCAGAAAAATTTCAAACAGCGTTTGTAAAATGTTAGTTACTCAAATGTAAATATTAAGCAATGATATCTGCATGAAGCTGATCAACCCAAGCATTCTGTCAAAGCCCACATGACAGGCTCGCTCATCCTTGACAGCCTAATTGACACTGTTAATCTCATGAGAAGAGAAAGTTTCACAATAATGTACAGTGCATACAAATGCAAAGAATTTATATACACCAGTCTACTTTTCACTGAGATGTTTCAGAAAAAATGTTTAGCCTGTGTAACAATGTTTTTCATAATCTTATATTTTATGGGCAACCAGCAGTGATGCATACTGTGCTTCCATACTGCAAAGCAGTAGTCCTGTGGAAAAACAGATATTGGGAAGTAATTAAAACTTCTATCATAATGTATACGCCCAAGAGGGTTGAGTTAAAGTTACAACCTTAACTGTGACATTTCCTAATTTTGGAAGGTCTGACTTTGAAACCTTAATAATGCTCCCCCCCCCCCCCTCCTTTTTTTTAGCATCTCTATTTGGAGGTGCACAAGGGATCACTCATAGAGCAAATAAGCAACAAATCTCTGCAGTTCTTTATGAAGTTAACTTTGAAATACAAAAAAAATGAAAGCGTCACTCCGAAGTTTTTAAAAGTACTAACACTGCCTTATCCATGTTGTGGTGTATTGGTCCTTGCCAGACAGTGAGAGCACATAGGATCTGCATGAGTTGTAATAGAGCAGAACAGGGTCAACTACTGCTTTGACCTTTCCTGGAGATAACTTTTCTGTGGTGAGAACTTCTCTGTTTTTATATAATTGGTCACATAATTGTAAGGTCACATGGTCACATAATGCTAATGTCTTTTGCATTAGTTCATAGAGAAATTAACTTCCTTTTTTTTCAGTTGGATTTTCTATATTTCATATGTAATCATGACTAATGTGAATTTTTGAAAATTTTACAGAGGGAGAAGATATAGGTTACCTGAGAGAGTTCCTAATACACTGTGCCACTTTCATTGCTTAGGACTATTAAATATGTACCACATATTATAAATTCTGTTAACATTATGTGGTATGTGTGAAATACCTACCTCTTCGGTATACTTCCACAGTACTAGAGTATTGCATCTCCAACTAAAATATCAATTTCTTGAGCAGGAAATATTATTGTAAGCTTCCGTACAAGAAAGCATAAATATGTCCACAAAAAACTCAGAATTCTTACTCTAATACATGCTTAAACAATAGTGGCAATAGTGTGATTTAACTCCAAAGTTCACTTATTCTTATACATGAGAACCTCTTGATCTAACCAGGGCATTGAAAGAAAAAATAAATAAATGAAGTGTAGAGAACTGGGATCTATCTAGATTATTCTGTGTTCTTTGGTTCTCTTATTTTGTATAACAAAGAAATAGATCAAAACGTTTGGCTTAAGAAACTATTCGGGAAAGTTAAAATATTGGCTTGGGTGAGAATCCCAGCAATCATCCGAAACCACCCAGCTGGTGCATAGCTCTGCAGCAGCAATGCCTGGGGTTGCAGTCCCACGAGTGAAAGCCACTAAAAGCTCACCTCTAGCCTTAGTCTCACCTGAATGGGCACTGGCATTCATCCAACACCACAGTGAGGTGGGTCAGAAGGTGAAGCTAGCAGAAAACTAACCTGGCAAAAAAAGTTTCTGCTAGTTCAGCTCCCTGCACCAGATGTGTATAGGATCAGACAAGCACCAGTGCTGATGCAAAGGACCAGGAAAATCTGAGCTGGGAATGAAGGGTGACAGAAGAAGCCTCAGGTTAGTTTGGCTAATGTTATGGTGGTATTGCACCTTGACTTAAGAAAAATGGAGATTAGCTTTCTGCTTTCAACATCAAATGGCTTTCTGGGGCCACAGGAGAAGCAGCAAATCAAAGTATTTTTCCTCTATGGGCAAGCGCAAAATGCCAATTTTAGGTGTGATTTTTTGGGGGTGGAAGAGTTTATTTATCATTCTAAATATCTTTTTATAGGTGCAGCACATGTTCTGGCAAATAAATCAACTTTTGTTTGGAGGAGGACCACTGCAACAGAGATCACTAGGACTTTCCATGTGGGGAAGCCCTCTCCATTGGGCCATGAGCTGGTATGGGCAATCAGTGCCAGGGCTCCAGGGGTCTGGCTTCATCAAAAAGCTGACTGTGTCATGAGCGTCTCCTCTCTCCCCTGCCAGAAAAAGAAGTGGAGACATAGCCCTACTGCCTATAATGAACTAACAGAAGGTTACAGAAGGACCCCCAAAGTTATAAACTTGGTCTTCCTAATAGAAAGATTTTACACCCAACTGGAAGCACGTATGGCACACAGCAAAACTTTCCTTCTAAATGGAAGTGTTGTGAGGCCATTGTATTTCATTCACTTTTCATCTCTCACATTTAAAATATTGCCATTTCTATTTCTATTTACTGTACTCTTTCTTTTACCATTTCTCCTGTTATGTCTCAAAAAAACAGAATCATCATCCAGTCTTTAATGGTGACTTAGACCAGTCAAATAGACTCTACAATGGTAGGAAAATATAACCTTCAATCACATTAATTTTAATTAGTGGCCACAGAAATATTTGTTTTCACCAAAAAGCTTTGACTTATGAAAAATTAATTAAGAATTTTTTAAATTGCAATCAGAAATATGTCTATATTGGCTTGGCTTTGATGTTAGCTGTCACTACTCTTTTAATCTAATATTGCGTATTTATTGTTATGTATTATTTTCTGTACTTCTGACATGCTTGTAAGTTTCACTGTTTTTTAAATATATAGACAGCACAAAGATTAATCTATGTTGATTTCAGCTGGGCCATTTTTCCTTTCATATGCTTACACAAGGTGCATAGCAATGGGTATTTTTTTCATTACCAAACAGCTGCATTTGCGTTCATTTGGTTGCAAAGCTGTTTACTTTTGAAATTACTTTATTAATTGAAAAACTTGTAAATATTAGTAATATCGCCTCCTACTGTAATTGCTACCACATTTTTATACACATTCCCCTTACATTTGTTGCATATCAAGCCTGTTTGACTACTTCGATAAGAGGAAATAAGATATGATAAAACAGTATTAGTTAACTTCACCTAATGCTTGGATCTCAAATGCTGGTAGAAATATTAATGAGTCGAGCCTCTGATGATGCTTTCAGATAGACTGCGTTACTTACCTGGGGACACCCAGATCTGGAGAAGTTAGGGTAGTTACACAATGACTCTGATTTAAACAGGTTTCATCTGACAAGTCCAACCTGTTCCTGTCACTGTGACAGAAGTAAAATAACAGATAAGGCACTTGTTTCCTAACCACATTCTTTAATTTCTTTAATCTGCAGACTGCAATTTCCACCAGCCTTGGTATGAAAGTCTTTATTCTTTTTTTCTTCATTTTTTTTTCCAGTTCAGAAAATAAAATGTTGTTTTATTTTGAGATGTTGTAGATGCATGAGACACTTTTTCTTATTTTGTGGAAGAAACACAAAGTCCTGATTAAAGAATCAGAAATCCAGAATAAAGTATAGACCCCATTCTGCATGTCTCAGTTCTTACTGGGAGCTCTGCTTGGAGGGCTTGCAGGATGAATTCAAAGAATATGTGAGGAAAATAAGAAAGGAAGAAAGAGGACAGAAAGAGAGAGAGAGATTGAAAGGGATTTTGTGGAGACAGAGATATATTAAACCAGACTATGCTTTCTATTTTCAGTAGTCTAAGGGAAGTTCAGCCCTGACTTCAGAACAAGGATTCAAAAGAAAACATGCAGCCAGGGTTAGTGTTTGCTAGCATGCTTCGCTATTAAATTCAGTTAATGTGCTGTTTCAAAAGTCAGCTCAAAGAGAAGTTGCTGGATTAAAAGACTATGCCTCGTTTCTTCTTCTCATCCTCTCTCTTGTCTTTCACACAAGCATGAACAGGCACTTTCACAGAGCCCAATAGTTTTTGCAGTGGCTACAGGAGATACAGTGTTAACCACAGAATCTTTGGTCAAAATAGTGAGTCGGTTTTCTTTTTCAACATGGCTAAGATGACTAGTAACCTGTTAAAACCCAAAGTTCTTTGTAAAGCAGAAAAAGAAACAAAACAAACAGTCTTTATAAATAAATTAAAATTCTAACTAAAAAGCTAATTATAAGGGTATTTGTTTTGTTTGAGGTAAGGCACATCTATTATCATAAAGATAATTAACTCAGTCTGACAGATCTAATAAAAGGACAAGTTTAGCATTGGCTTAGCCAGAAGCCCAAGGCAAGCAATTTTTATAATTACTAGTTATTGTAACTGGGCTCAGAGAAAATGGTCTGTGATATTTAAACAGTAATGTTAATTTGCATTTAGACCCCCCCTTTTTTTTTTTTTTTGTCTTTCCTGGGCAAGATTTATTTAGCTGGAATGAGTAAAAGAAACTTGAATAACTTAAAAGAGAGAAAGAGAGAGAGAGAATGGCATTCTCCTTACAGAAAAATTTGGTCTCTTTATGCCTGGATAATTAATATCCTCACAAGGTAGGTACTCTGGTAATCACAGAACAATTAAACAGCTTAACACAGTTTTAACACACAGATAAGGTAGAGTTTTCAGCTTGAAATAATGTCTGTAGACTGCATTTATTTGGTGCAACTGTGTCTATTAATGCACAGATCTGCTATGTGTACCTCCACTGCCCATGCCCTCAACATGTCCCTGCTGTTGAGCAGGTGAAGAAAAGGCTGGAGCGGGGGGAGGAAAACAGTCAGCTGCTGTAAGGAAGTGGTTCCCATTCACAAAGAGAAAGGGAACAAAATAATGTTCAGGAATATATGCATAAGAAGTAAATTGCTCCTGCTGGCACGGTGTAGTAGCCCTTTAACTAATGCTTACCTCAACATTTTGCAGCACATTCACTGCAAGAAAAACAAATCAACATTTTAAAAGGAGAAAGTTATTTTTTAACTGCTTCCGTAATGAAGGTTTTAGAAATAAGTAATAACTGGAGTGAGAATATACGTTGGTGATATACGACAAAAAAGCATGCAAAGTATTTGCCATTCAAGGATGAATTTCATTATGTCCTACATGCAGGTAATGCTAACCCAGTGCATCCTGGTAGCGTAGGACCAGATCTGGGGAGTAATTTCCAGTCATATAGGGCTAAGCTCCCCAATTTTCTAAAAGCTCTTGGGATAACACTGAGATGCCGTAAACTGCCCCGAATCCTTCCAAGACATCTAGGCATCTAAAGCACTGCATGAGTTTCCCATGAAAAAGAGCAAAGCAAGAACATAGTCTTTGTTCATCAAGCTGGTGGAGGCAATTCTGAGGCATTCATGGTTCAAAGGGACCAGACCATGTTGGAGGCCAGACAGAAGCAGCCCGTGTTTGCTGCCTTGCTTGCTGCTCTCTGAAAGCTCTAACCCAACAGCAGGAGTCCACTCGCCCACCCAGTAATTCACATTTTTTTTCATGCTGGATATCTTTAACTGAGTTCTCAAGAATTTGTGTTCTTATTTATCCATTTTGTATTATATCAAGGATTTTATTTTGTCATCAGTCCTGCTAACTTTACCAGTTAGCATTTATTTCTTTCTATTGTGATGGGTGTGACATGCAATTGATTGGTCCCACCAAACACCACCTGTGTAATGGGATGGACGGAGGTATTGCTAGCTAGCCCTTCTGCTGCCTGTCTGAGATGCAAGACAGTGCCCTGCTTTCTGTGCTTCACTCTTAATGAGTTTGGTGTGTTTTTAAACAGCTTGGCCAAGATTATTATTATTATTTTTTTTAATGGGAGGCTAAATTTAGGATCATAAATGCCTATTTGAACTCTCCAATTAGCATACACTCTGTCTTGTGCTTGGCTACTGGATGTATATTAATAATTCAGTTTTCGTCTTCAAGAAATGTACTTTTTCAGTAGATAAGAAAAATGAGATTTTTATCTATTTTGATTGAAGATTTTGATGATTTTTTAAAAATTCAAATTTTTTAGCCTCCGCATGCTTTGAGGATTTATGAATTTACTTATTTTTGAAAGTCTCCTGCCCAATAAAATCCCAATGTGACTGTGTTTCTGACTAGTCCTACTGAAATCTTCAAGATTACTCACATTCTGGGTAGCTGTATATGTGCTTTGCTGGAGGAGAGCTCAAGGATCTGATCCTTAAAGGTAATAAGCACTGGTTTGATGGCTCTGTAAGGCCATCAAAACATTCAGCTGCAGTTCATGTGGAGGAGGGAAGGCTCAAGGCTGAGGACCGATTTTATTAAACGTAAACTGGGATGTAGTCTTTCAGCTCCTGAATGCTTATAGACATCAATGATATCTTAGTTCTAGAACAATGTTACCACCTCTGTTAGACAGAAATGGACACAAAACCCTAATTTTTCCAGCTCTGTGTTTATGGCCCTTGAAGTCAGAAGGCAGGCAGAACTTCACCTGAGAGATCAAATCTGGGCTAGGAAAAAAATCCTTCCTCTTCTGAGTTGTTGCTTGCATAAAAAATCATCAGCAGGATACCTTGCAGTTCCCTTCTGCCCTGAGTTTTGGAAAGTTTTAAGTTGGTTTAAGCCCTAACATTTTATTCAGAGTGCTGCACTGCTAAACTTCTACCACAAGTTTCTGGGTGCTTCTAGCAGTTATGGTGCTCTTGGTGGAGGAAATCATTCATGGCAATTCTATAGTTTTCATTTGTTTCTTTAAATTTGGGGAAAAAAAAAAGTTGGAACATTTCTCATCATATTTTAAGAATTTAAAATGGGTCAGCTTTTGGCCTAAACAGATTGATGGAGCCCTTTATATATGCTCTAGGTACGGGATGTTATTAGTCACTGTAGCAGACATAAAGTACATTGTTTCCTTGCTGAGAATAGCATGTTTTTCCTTTGCTTATGAATTGATCCCTGAAAGGTTCCTCCTGGGAATATTTTTATTCTTTCTTTATTTCATTCACTCATTCTTTCTTTCTTTCCTTCTAAGGCAAAATGGCTTTAAACTACAGATGTGCTAATCTGTAGGAGACTTCAGAAATCATTGATCTGTGGGCAGTGTAGGTATTAGTCTACCTGGGTTGGGAGATTAAAACAATGAACGATTAATTAAATAGACTTGAGGCTATTTTTCAAAAACAGCGATGTAAGCAGTGATGGGCAAACCTCAGTTTTTTTCTACTGGGTTCAATTAAGATAAAATCTCTAAATTTCATGGACTGATCTGCTCACTGGAAGCATACTTAAGAGGGAAAAGTACTTTGAGGTAATATTTTAAGTTAGACCAATCAGCCCAGTGGGAAAAATGAGAAAATGTTTAGAAAATAAAACACAATACATTTTAATCTTGGGCCTATGATTAAACACATTCTATACATTTAAATGACTCTACAAGGGAAAGCATGGGTGTTTAGGCAGTTGTCAAAATCTCTATTTGGGGGCAAATGTAGTATTTATAATCACATTTTATTGTTTCTGAAATGACTTCCAAGGTCTTATGTAAAATCGGTAGTAACAATGCCAACTCACTACAATTTTTCATGCTGCTCATAGTTTTTCTTTCTTGCTGCTCCCACTGAATGAAAAGACCTTCCTAAACTGACATACAAGATGATACATGTTGTTACTGCCAGATCCTTCAGGATCATTTCTTCTGTGACACCAATATAATAAAAGTGTGGAGAGATGTCCATGTGAAGAGTCTGTGCAGCAGCCCTCATGATACTGCATAAATCGGCCTATAAACTGTATACATTCATATATTTCCCCATCCTTGCTCTTTGTTCCTTGCTTATCACACATTCTGTGGATGGATGCAGACTTATTCTACCAGGCTTCAAACTGAGAAAGAGCAGTGTTAACCATACTACAGTGCAGAGCCCCATATAAATTACCTTGCCTCTAACACAAGGTTGGAACTGTGTTAACAGCAGCTATATCTATCTATCTATTCCATTGCTTTTGACCATCTGAAAGTGCAGGAAGGACCAAGAGGGTGCACAAAAATTTGTCCTTTTCCCTGTATACCATGGAGAGAGAAACTTAGTTTGGAAGCTCTTTTGGGCTGCTTATGACCGTATAGTCAAACAACGGAGCTCCTTCCTAAATAATGCCTCTGGATGGGGTGGCACCAGAAATAATGTGACATTACTTGAATAAATGGGTAGAAAAAACAATTGCCATGATTTCTATTGGGGTTTTGAAAGAGGACCTATATGCACTTCTGCCGCACAGATTCTGCTGCAGTTTGTCAATGTTCTAGCTCTAACATTAACAGTTCCCTCTTAGATCTAACAGCCAGATGGTCAGCAGTTGTGAACTACTTACTGAACCGCTCTTGAAGTTATGCCAAGATATCTGTATACGCATATTCCTTCTGCAAGCCAGCGCTGTAAGGTCACAGGAAGAACAAGGTCAGAAGTGATTTGCCTCACGTTTTTTTGGGGTGTGTGCTGGCTTGATTGGCTGTGCACAGTTGCTGAGCTGCAAGCAGAAGAGGTAATAATTCATAACAAGTCAGTTATTCATTGAATTTTTGAATCTTCTTATGTTTGCAAATTGTCCATGAACAGACCCTGATTTTCCTGAATGCATTTGTTACTCGGAGTTATTTGCTAACACAGGAAACAGAAACCACAGAAATGCTGGCTGGGGCTTACCCTTCTTAGAGGCTGAGCAGAATTGACATCAACTAGGCACTTAGCATGAGGGCTGGTGGAAGAAATGGAGCGTAAGGCCAAAGTACAGGAAGCCAAGGGACAGAGATAACCATCATTAGAGGGTTTGCAGCCTCTTGACCTCAGATGTTACCAGCTACATGCCACAGCTTGATCTTTGGCATTAGATGCTCTGCTGGGTGGGTGTTTATTTTTTTAACATCCTCCTGGATGTGTTTTTCCAGCTTGGGCTGCAGCTTTTGCTCCTCCTGCCTCACCTTTTCATCTTATCTTATTGACTCATCCTCCCAACTCTTAAGGTAAGTTTTGGCTACATAAAAACAAACAAACAAACCCTGAAACAATGCTCACAGCTCCTTCCCAGATATTTTAAGAGTAGTCTGAAGATAAAAATAAATTCATGGTTTTAGTTGTTCAACGACTTTCGTTAACCCTTTCCACCCACACTATACATTTTTTGCCTGCCTTTGTTGCTTTTATCTGGAAACGTGCTTATGTACTGTTGTGGCCTGAAGCACTTACAGTCTCAAGAGACAGAAAACGACGGAAAACAACAGCAAGCACAGCTTCTTTCCATAACTTTTGGCCTGCCTGAGGTTCATCCTAGAATTTGAGCTTTTGTCTTAAACCTGGAACATCCTGGATGGCCTTAGATGTCATTTGGGGCCTGTTTGCTAAATATGTACAGTGATGCCCCTTCTTCAGTGGATAGTGCTACTCTCTGGCAGTCTCTGCCCATTAGAGACCTGCCATTGCCATAGTTACAAATTTGAAACTCACTTTCAATTTTTATTTTTCTCTCTTTTTTATTCGTAGCTGAGAACACAGTTAAAATTTTCACCCCTCTTTCTTTTCTCTTTCTTTTTTTCCCCCCCCCTTTTTTTTTTTTTTGATGTTGAACTGGAATTGTTATGAGTAGCTCCATTTTCAGCACATATTTCTGGCCTAGCATAAAACTAATGAGTAGGTCATTTGTGAGAAGTGCACGCAGAAGGAATGTGATTGCAGGCAAATTTGACTAGGAATTGAAACAAACGGTCAGAGAGAGTATTCTGCAGTGTTCAGTCACACTAGCTAGCCCTTAATTGATGGGAGTAAATGCCTCTAGTTAAAAGCAATGTCTAAGTAACTGAGCTGTACAATTCATATTGCAGTTTTGCACTTACCATATTGCTTCTGCATGTGTGCGGTGGGGCTGGGTGAAAAGCAGCTCTGCAGGTCCAATGCAGGGTGGCTGAACAGGTGCAAGGAGCTTCTGAAATGAAATCTCCTGCCCCTCTTCAGATGAAATCCTAAGAAAGAAGACACTGCTGTGAGGGTCTCTTTTTTGTCTACTTTTTAATAAGGGATTTAGGGGTTGTAATAGATGACAAAAATTATGAGTCAACATTGTTATGTTATGCAAATTAGAGAAGATAACACCAAGATAGCATCACAGGATGGTTGAATTCTGCCCTCAGAAAAAGTCTTTCCAGCAGAGCAGGTTCTTACATTGGGGCTGGAGCCTGCACAGCAGAAGTATGATCCTCAGAGCCCAGTTCCTTATTTGAAACGAAGTCTTAAAGCCTTACTTGAAACACAGCCTTAAAGTACTTACTGCCTCTTGATTGTTTCACCTAGCTGGGGGAGTGAGTAAAGAAGACCAGAAGGACCATACACCTACTTGTACCCACTGAGGTTTGCTTTAGCAAGCCTTTAGTATCTTTCCAGTTCTCAGTGTGGGGTCTATGACTCCATCATAGGTGTGATGCTATATGATTTAATTAAGATAGAATTGATAGTCTTGAAATACTTGACACATGCTGATATGTGAAACATGCTGTAGAACAACCTCATGTTAACTTCATGAGCCCAGGTTTGGGCACCTGAGTTCTGCAAGTTAAATTGTCTGTGGAAACATGCTGCCTCTGTCAGTGAAAGATATATATTTTATGAGAAATCCAGACTTTCTTCATTTGCACAGATTCTTGTTTTATCTTTCCTAAAAATTTCTAGTTCCAGGAAAGCTTTTCTAAAGATGAAGAGACCAGAGGGTGGGTAAACATGCATGAGAAAGTAGAAAAGCTATTTACAGAGAAGCTGAACTCAGTCAGATAAGTGAGTATTCTAATAAATGTTTGACTTTTCTCCCCCACTTTCTGGAGAGAGATTCAGGCTTAAGAAATAAAATGACTAAATTAAGAAGCTTAATAATTTCTGCATTTAAGCTGACTCGATGGCTTGTGGGAGTGCTTAAGGTTTATGCTAGAAATTCCCCTGCATCCCAGGGATCAGGAGTGGAAGCTGATAAGATAACATGAGGCATGGGAGCAGCATGTCTCACTCCACTGGCTCTGCCTTCAGAGCACTTTAGTAGCTGGCATGAGGATGAGTCTAGCTCTGTTTCAAAAGCATAGAAGAAGAAAAGGCAGATAGCTACAGAATACTGCCTATATTTACTACCACACACTCCCCTGAGAGAGGGAACTCATTTCCATTGCTTCAGTGGCCTTCAGATTTTTTCACAGTGGTAGACTCATTGTCAGACAAAAGGAAAGGAAAGGAAAGAGCGTTTGTCTCAATTACTATCAATTTCATCTTAGTTACATCAAATCGTAACATACCTATGATGGAGTCATAGATCCCACACTGAGAACTGGGAAGATCCTGAAGGCTTGCTAGAGCAAGTAGGTACAAGTAGGTGTACGGTCCTTCTCGCCTCCTTTACTCACTCCCCCCAGCCAGGTGGAAGCAACCAGGAGGCAGTAAGCACTTTAAGGCAGCCTCGATGTGTTCAAGTAAGGAAGTGGGCAAAATGTGACCCACGAAATACTCAAAGTATAATGGAATATGGTACTCCTAATATAGACTGGCATAGATGACATCAAAGCATTATTACAGCGAACATTTAAAAGTAATATATTAAATTAGTTAAAAATATCTCTGTCACCTTATGGAGTCCTTTCCTTGAGTTTCTATTCACATCTGTAGCACTGCCTATTAACCTGCCAACAACTCTCTGCACGTGTTTTGCTGCTTTGGCCTGGTACTGTATTTTCTGTTTGTCTTGCTGTTGCATCTTATCTTTTACTGATTCTTTTCTTTCTTATTTGTTGCACTTATTCTTCTTCATTTAATCCTTACCTGCTTAGATAGTCATCTGACCTAGTTTATGATATGGATTAAAATAAATCCTATAACGTAAGTATTCCTGCTTTTCTATATTCTGCCCTGTCATCTGTGTTTTGCTGGGATTTTGGTTACTGGGGCTGGCTTTGGTTAAGGAAGCTTCTGTGTCACTGAGACTTAGCCCCTAAGTGACTGGGATCATGTTGTAAGCAGCTTTGTTCTCCGAGTGCTTGGGTACCCGTTATCTCATTGTTTCAAAAGCAGCTTCAGTTTTTCAACCTCTGAAGATAACTCTAATTATTCAGACACAAACTCCCACTGAGGTAAATAAGGAAGGCAGGGTGGTGGTGGTGGTGACTTTTTTCTGATTTTAAATCAGAAATGCCTGCTTAGCAGATAGTTTTCTGGTTTTGCAATGTTAACTCACTCCAGGTGAATAAGTACTTTGGATGGGCAAGTAGCAATCTCTCAACATTCTTGTGTTAAAAAGACGGTAGAGATTTGTTCTGGTACTGTAAATTTCTCTGCCAATTTAGCAAGATTGGCAACATGTAAGAATATTAATAAATACAAGCAAACATGAACATCAAGGAAGAGAATTAATTCTTCCTTCCCTTTTCTACTCTATGCTGATTCCTCCAAATGAGAGGTGAAGGAAATCAACAAAGAGTTGTGTTAATGTCCCAGCCCTAGAAAAGGTGTTAGATTGTAGGATGCCTGGGATCAGCTTTTTATCTGTGCTTTTTGTTTCTGAAGCTCATAGCTTACTTTTTGTTTAACAGTTGATAATCAAGTACTATATGGGGTGTTGGCTGCTCAGTGCTGTGGCTGATTTTCATGCCATGTCTTGCCCCAAGGCTTGCTCACTGATCCATACATTCCTTTACAGGAATGCACCCGGATTTCATCTCTCATTTTCACACTTGCATAGCTTTTCCTTTTGGATGATAATGGTTGTTATAATTGCTATGTGACATGCAGTCTGAGAGGTCTATCCCAATGTGAAAGTTTATACACATCACATTTTCAGGTATGACTTTCTATTTCTCTTGTGTAAGGACATAGTACTGGGGTATAACTCTCATTACTGTAGGATTTAAACAAAACCTTGTGGAAGCTTGAAGAAGTAAGTGTTCTTCATTTCAAGTAAGTGTGAAAACACATCTTTATGGAAATGGCTGGCTGAAACTAAAGGAACCTCTGCCCAAAGCATGACTGTGACCCGTACATCCAAAGAGATTATTTTGACATCTCTTAACAATCCAAAACACTGGGAAAATGAGAATAGAAACTGTATTTTTCTGTATAAGCAAAGGAAAAAGCCAAACCAAGGACTATTTCTATACAACTGGTAAACCCAATAGCAGCTTGAAACAGAAAAGTTAAAAGTAAAGAGCCGATGGATAAATTCCTGGCTGAAAGTAGAGCCATAATCAAATAAATTACCCATGGTTGCTTAATTTTGACTCAGAGAAGAGCCTTTGCACATTCTCTGCACCAAGGATCATATGGAAAAAGACCCAACATCTTCCCCCTTCATCTATTTCTTCTCTAGTGAAAATAGTATGCTGATAAATGCCAAAATCTGATAGCAAAGTGTTGTCAATAACAGGAAACTGTATAGATACTTTATGTATGTATCACTGTAAGTATTCACAAAATTGCCATGAGACTTCAAAATTTGGAGGCTTTTTTAAAGTCACAGATTTTGGAAACATGAAAATCTCTGCTTCTACTACAAAACTCAATATATTTCTATATTTAACAGTTCTAGAAGTAATCCTAGAAACTAACGATATAAGGGGAGTTGGAAAATGTGAGATGCAGAAGCTATAGAAGAGAAAGTACCAGCATCTTTTTTTTTTTTTTTTTTTTTTTAACTCCCTCAAGAATTTCAACAGTTAGAGGTAGTAGTAATTCTTCCTGTTTGGAGAATGACTTTGTAACTTCAATCATTACTTGTTGCTTCTTTAATTCAGAATTCAGTACCTGTCTATGTATAGTTCAATTGTTGTTCCTTCTTGCCATTCAAGGGGACATTTGTGGTATAATATAGGTGATATGGCATTGTGAATCCTACTAAAGCTAATGGATATTTTATTTTTTACGTATATAACACTGAAAATTTGCCCCCAAATGTTCCTTGTGTACATATTCTTTCCTCTTGGACTCCCAAGGATTGCATGGTATGTGTCCATCTGAATTGCGATCACCCTGAATACTGCAGCTTTGAGCTGTTGTGGACCTGGCTACTCCCTTTGCAATCCAGAACCTGTTTTATTGCTGCTTTTAATCGTCAGCCCCCCAGTGCCTGTGAACAGAGTACATATACAGATGTACTGTCACAGTCATTGCAGGCCTACCAGACAAAGTGTGCTATTGTAATATAAGTCAGGAGGGAGTTGAAAAACCTATAAATTCAAAATTCCTACTCTGTACACACCTGCACCCAGAAGAAGGGGAAGACTGTGCAGTATTTTTCACCCAAATAAACCTGTTAAGATTAAAAAAAAAAAAACAACACCTTAGTTTCTATCCGGGGTTATATTTTTTTAATTAAATACATAAGAATAAAATAAACAATATTTGTCTAAAATAATCAATTATAGTGTAAACAGTGTAAATGAATAGGATGTGTGTCAGTGAAGAATAAGTATAGAGCAACCAGTTCAGATCTCCTGATTTTTTATTCTGAGCCCTGGTGCTGCACTGCTGCATGGCCGTAGGCAAAGCACTGTGGGATAAATTCAGGCTGCTCTCTGCCTGGCCATGCCCAGGAGTTATCACCTGGGTGCGAAGGCAGGCGGCTGAGGACAGTGGCAAGCAGGCAGTTACAGCTTTTAACATGGCGTGAATGTATTCTGCTGCTCACAGATCAGAGTCCCAAGGGCTTCCAGTCTTTATAGAACTAATAAAGGACTGGTGTATTGGTCTTATTGCCTGCATACTTTTTATTTCCATATGTATTTTAGATACTCAGAGTTAAAATTAATCCCATGAATAATGTACACATAGTACTTTAAAACAGCTGCATGCCCTATTCTGCATCTGTGTTGTCCTGCATTCTAAGACTACCCAGATATTTTATTATCTAAAAAATTTTATTTCAGAAGATACCAAGAAATCTCAGTTTCGTGGTTCAAAAATAACACCTTTCCATGGGAAGCCTGATTTCTCTCACAGAGAGTTTGGATATCCATCATTTTCAAGTTACAGTATTCTTTCCTGAATGCTTATTATTTCAAAACAATTTTACTAGAATTAATATGCATAGTAGTCCCAATGTTACTATAATCAGCTTTTTTCATTTCAGAAAGGATATTTTCATTTATGTTTAAATAAATTTATTGATACCTAAATGGTTCTACTGATGCTAGAAGAATCCCCAACCTAAAATGCATGTCTAAATACGCATACAATTTTTGCTTAAGCAAATACTTTTTTCACAGTCAGACAACACTTAATCTAACCAACATTTACTCAGATCAATAGATTTTAATTGAAACTAATGACAGATAGCTTAATCTAACAGATTTTTCACTAAACTAAGTACATTAAACCAATACATTGCTAAAAATTGCTATATCTTGTATAAAAGATATTTTTATTCTTAGGTAAATTCATTTTATTGAAACTCATGTATATTAACAGTAATCAAAATACCGATATTTAGATACTGCTGATGCTAATAGCATCAGTACCTTTAGAAAGTTCTAGACAAACTTATGCAAACAAGCAGTATAACATTTAAAACTAATTTTCCAAAAATTATGAAACTGCAGGATTTGATTCCTTCTCTCTGCTACAAACTATTCATCTGATCTTGGGTAGAGTACGTAAAGGAGTAATTTAGTCCTGGACTCCTCCTAGCTGATACCAGGAACATAAGAAAGGCACCTCAGTCCTGCTCTGTGTGCAACCAAATCACCTGTGACTGCCTTGATTATTCTGAGACTTTACATGGGCATTCCAACAAAGGCCTCAAGTTTGGCGAAACCTGTAATTAATGGCCATTATTGAAAAGTTCATGAATGTAATCAAGCATCTCAATATCTGTGGAAATCAGCTCACATCTCATCTATTCGTAGCTCAGGTTTCTGTAGGCAGAACAAGGACAGCAACACTTTTCTAAATCTTGCCTACTTTGACATTTTGGGCCAGGGCCAAATCTTTTGGACCAGGGACACACCACAACAGGGCCTCCTCAGTCACAGCCTGGTAATGGCAAGCTGATTGCTAACACAGATTTGGAAGAACTAGTGGCTTAAGTGAGAAATTAGTGGCATTTACATATCTGGCACTTTAATATTTTCAGCAGAAGATACAAAAGAGCAGAGACACCATTATGTATATAAGTTAGAGCACAAAGACAACTGAGTGGGGTGGAGGCTAGCACATGGTCATCTGTTTCAGTATTTAGTTACATTACAGAATAATTAAACTACTAACTGCATGTTCAAGTTTAGTTTATTAATTTATATATGTAATTAAGATTTATTGAAATGCACTGTATTTGTGGTGTTTTCCTCTGTGTTTCCATCTGACAGAGAAATTTTCTTTTTCCGCTGTCCTTGAGAGTTTTTGATTTCACACACAAAAATGTGAAAGATGACCGTAACCCATACGAGCAAGTATGCCAGAGCATTGCAAAAACAGCAGCCAGACTGTGACCACCAATCCTGCAGCCAGACCTGCTGGAGTTCCTGGGCTTGGATGGAGCTCTGATGGTTTCAAAGAGATCTATCCAGTGCCAGGGGACACCCTTGTTTACAGAAATGCATTGTGGCATGCCAGTCTTCTTTTAATGTATCATCTGTTGGAAAAGGCTCTTAAAAAGGCATTTTCAAGTTCCAGATAAAGAAAACTGCAATTGTCCCAGTAACTTTACAAAGCTGTTCTCTGATCTTTTTCACAAAAGCAGAAGCCAATGAACCAATGACGTTTCTTAAGCAGGAGCAATGTCTTACTTAAAATCTACAGAGAAAATGTTTCTTCCTTTGATTGCACTTAGTTTCCCAATATCCAGCTGAGAGCTGTGATATAGGCACTGAGGAGAGGGTTAATCCTTTAAAAAACTTGATGATGCTTTAGACAGTGTGAAGCTTTGTTTTTATTTGAGAAACCTTCTTTAAAAAAAAAAAAAAAAGCGCTCTTTCAATTTCTGAAGTGGTTGCCAGGACTTTCTGTCCCATGAGAAGGTAAGGTGGCAGCCACATGACATATGGGCAGGATTTTATGAATCCTGCAAGAGGTTAGAGAGTCTGTCTCACTTTCAAAGAGATGCCACTGTATTTATAAGATGGCCTGTACCAAGGGAGAATGGAACTGAAACATGCGGACTTTACATTCTGTAATAGTTTGCTTTAATTAAAATTAGACGTGTTCTTCAGCAGAACTCCAGATCAGAATATATTCTCTTCAAACTTTTTAACATCAGATAATGTGGTGGGTTTTTTTAAGCTTTCTTTTTTAACCAAACCAAACCAAACCAAACCAAACCAAACCAAACCAAACCAAACCAAACCAAACCAAACCAAACCAAACCTCAACAATGTAACTAGATAAAAACTTGTGGAGGCATAGACTCAAAGTTCCTTGAAAACTAAGTATACGGACCATATTATTTAAATTTTTTTGTACCTGATCCCCAGCAGTTATGATTAACACAGACCAAAACCTGGTGATTTAGACCAATTTGTTGAAATCAAGAGTAGACAAAGTAAAAAAAAAAAAAAGCGTCGACATTTAAGAGCAAAACCCTCTCAAGCTTGGTTATCTCTGCTGTTAAGGAAGCTAGTGATGTAAGGGAAAATTCTGGAATAGAAGATATATATACATCAAGAGTGTACCTTTGAGGAACATGATGCTGTAGATTCTTTTGAGAGTTTTGATATTTGGTATCTCAGCTCAGTCCTTGGCTCAATGGAGATCTGAAAGTTTATTAATTGGAGAAAGAATAAACTAACAAGCAAACAAAACACACCTTTCCCTGATATCCTAGGAAATCATTCGCAGTTTTTCATCTGAATGTGGCTGGCTTATTCTCTGCATGGCCAGTGGTTCTTCAAATCTGAGAAAACATGTCCTCTCATTCAAATTCTCTGGGAAACAGAGGAAAGTATCTGAGCCAGGAGGAAGGGCAGGCTTTCATTATCTAGCCCTTCCTGGTATGCTGTTTAGATTTCTGCACATTTTGCACTCCTCATTATTTAGCAAGACCCTAGACCATATCCTTTACACAAGTAGCAATATCCATTTAGAAAACAGATTCCTTCACAAGTTAGCAGTCAAGTGCCATTACCTATTTAACAAGTAAGTTAATTGAGATGTTGCACACAGCACAATCCCCTTGTATGTTCAATTAATTCCTCACAACAGGCCCAGACTTGTTGCCCTTCAAATACTTGCATAGGGATTTAGAAAAGGTAGAATATTTAGCAGGAAGATGAAAGGGATGGAGGAATGACTAGTGTCTTTCTTGCTAGACTGCGTAAAATAGCCTTTATCCTGGACAATTTTTTACATTGCATTGTATAAGATACCCTATCTGCCTGAGCATGTTGGTTTCTCATTCCTGCACATACAATTTGCAACTGCTTGCCCACTTTAGTAGTTAATTACAGCTATATCATGTGGATATTTGTACAAAGCCTTGAGATATAAAATACAATTTCAGCGTTTATCAATTACTTACAGATTAAGAGTGCTTTGGTTGACCTGATTTTGTGGGATTGTACGGTATCTTTTATCTTTAAGGCAGACTGGAAGATACTCAAGAGGACCTACAAGATGACCTACAAGAGGAAGTCAGCACTTTTTGAGTGAATTTCGAGCATATTTTTACATTTGCTTCCTTCAGCCTTCTATTCTTTTTCAAATGGATCAAGTTCCCTTTCCTCAGATCCCTAGCTTTGTCCATTAGTACATCCCCAAAGACTATTTTGTCAAACAAAGCAAAACACTTTGAAGATGATTTTAAATTCTTCTGAGAGTTATAGCCAATGCTTTGTTTATGTATAGTGATTATTTACTAAGTTAGCACTCCCAAAAGGCAAATCTGGGTAGATACCAGAAACATGCTTTAGATAATTGCTACTAGGTTTGATCTCTTGGTATTTTGTGTTATTTTATGCCGTATTAATGGCATCACCTGAGATATTTTTGGCACTAAAATGTTTTAAACTGCAGTCCCTAATAAATTTTAAAGGAATGATTTTCAAATAACCATAATAAAAAGTTTTGCTGAAAATATTCTCATGTTATTGTTATTCTTGATAATGTAATAACAAATGGCTATACAAATCTTAAAATCACAATCACAAGAAAAGCTTCACAAGAAAATCACAAGAAAAGCTGTCACAAGAAAGCTTCGGAAAAGAGTACATGGTTATAGTAAGCCTAAATCCTACAATGAATAAGTGTTTTCTTTTAATCTCTTTCCCAACTGCTACATTTTGAAAATTAGTAGATGGTTTGCCATGTGATGCTTAGAAATATTTTCTTAGTTTCTTTTCTCAAGTGTTTGCTAAGCATTGATTCTCTAAATGCCATCATCTTTAAGAACACTAGGAAGACCACTTGGCTTATCTTTGGTGTCTCTATTTGAAGGACACCTTTTAAAGGATATTTTTTGGTAAAGTGCTTTTCCTTTTTTTCTTGTATTTATAAGATGTTGATGAAGATAAAGCCACACTGAAAAACTTCAGGGTTCAATAAGAAGTAACTCACTTGTATTATGAATTCATAAATATTAACCAAGATAATGTCAACAGCCATAACTTCAATAATTAAAAAATGTATAATTTTCATCTGTCCATGACATGGAAATACTGTCAACCCCTGGAAGATTCAAGAAAGCTGCAGGGTGTTTTGAGATCTGATGGCCAAGGAAGAGTAACTGTTCTTCTGAGACATTTATAAGAACAATACTGGGATATCACATTGGACTATTTAGACACCAAACTGATGCTATCAATGATTTTTCATTACTCATTATTCTACATGCCTCTTTTGGAACTAGTGGTGACCACACAGCTTCTTATAATTGAGAGGCTGAGCTCTGTTTCCATTTGATATTTTCCTTGATGTTTCAATGGTAATATTGATATACAATAGACTGAGATAATAACACAATAACTATATTACTCTCAAAAATATCCTTTGCTGTCTAAATCCATCATACTGCTTGGGAAATAGTTAATTATTAAAACAGTATCTAAAAATAATCAACTTCAAGAAAACTGGCAGGCC
Organism: Anser anser; assembly: GCF_964211835.1. Taxonomy (NCBI): domain Eukaryota; kingdom Metazoa; phylum Chordata; class Aves; order Anseriformes; family Anatidae; genus Anser; species Anser anser. The sequence continues at coordinate 60,460,316 of NC_139724.1, forward strand.
TAATTCTTCTCTCATTCATCCCCAGACAGCACCATAATGTATTGTAATATATAAAAGTGGATTATAGAAAACAGTGTAAAATTATTACTTTTCTATAGTGAGTAATTCCTGTGTGGGTTGTAGAAAACAGCCTAACTACTTTACAGATAGCCATTACATTTCATACCCTCTCCTTTTCTTGTCCTTTATTTGCCAGCTACAAGCACAGTATTTGCTTTAGGAAGACCTAGATATCCTTGCAAGATCTCTTTCATCTCTCATTGTAGATAGGATTTGGCAAAGAAAGAGTACCACATTATTTTTACACAAAGACAACTGTCACATTATTTCCCCAGTGGCCAATCACTCTGCAGGGGACAACTTCATCTATATTGTACCTGCTTAACATACTTCATTAACTCTGTCAATTACCAGCTACCTCAGCACCTTTTCTGTTGGCACTACACAATTTATTCTTTCCATGTCCCAAACAGTACCATCTTAAGACCCCCCTTCATAATGCAAGTAAGGATATATTAATCTTAAAAAAGTATATTAGGAACAATTAAAATAAATTTTCAAGATGGTTTATGCTTTGTTTTTTAATGGTGTTCAGCACCTACTACTAACGTTGAACCTAGAATATATGAGAGAGCTCCTCTAAAAAGTAAAAATGTTTATTAGAGGTGACTCTATGTTTCTTTGGCAGAGACTTTTCAGTTCTCACTGCCAAAGTATAGGAGCTAAATTTTCTAATTAAACATATTCTTTTAAGCTAAACTTTAAAGCTAAACAAGCAGAGACTTAGCTTTAGTCACTTTATTGATGCTTGCTAGGTGAGGAGATAAGGAGCTTATTTGTTGTGGGCTCCTTCTACAGGCAAAGTAGAAAGACATGCCCTTCCAAAGGGAAATTCATCCTGCTTGAGCGGAACTTATACCCACTGACTGTATGAGATTGCTTCTAACCACAGAGCATCGATTAAGTGGCTTTTCATTAAGTGCAGCACTTAGAATATCCTTGTGAGTAGTAGGACTTTTGATTTAATGGGGATAGCTGGCGAGAAAGGGGATTTCAGGTGGCTGCAATGGCCAGCAGATAGGTGGGATTGGATAAGAAGCTGAAATCTGGGACTGGAGATAAGGTGCCATTAAGGCTGTGACTCTAAACTCAGATATGATGCAGGGGAAAGGGGACTTGAGAGTCCTGAAGCAGCAAAGGTGTGAGAAGGTTCTGAAGAGAGGAGGTGTAAAATTGAGAAAAACATTTGGATGAGCTAGCCCTTAGTGTACATAATTCTCTGCCTTGATTTTAAGTTCTACATTTGGTAATTGGCATGAGCCCAGATTACAAGAGATAGAAAAATGAGGAGCAATGATGAATAGAAAGGGTCCAACTCACATCGGAGTCGGAGTTCTCCACCATTGTGGGGAAAGATGAGATTTGCAGGATTGCTCCCTACTATCCTGCTTGATCCTTTTTTTTTTTTTTTTTTTTTTTTCTGCCTGGAATATGACAGGCTTCTTCAAAGGACACTTTTGAAACTAAGAAGATCTGTATTTTCACTGAAAAAATCAAACAGTAAATGACCTAATACCTGTTACAAAGACACCTGATTAAAGCAAATTCAACATACAGTTTAGAACAGACTAACATCAAACGGTCTGAAAGGGAACAGATGAACCAAGAAAATTGAAAGTCAATGGAAATCATAAATACCTCCTGATTACATGGATTTTTCCCAGTTACTTTTCAAAAGTAGCAAGGAACATCTGATCTCTATGCCCCTGCTCTAATTAGGTTGAGAGTTGAATGCTTCAAAAGAGGGAGGCATTGGTTGTGGTTACCCATTGCAATTCAAGAGTCTGTCATGAAGCTGCAGATTTTTGCTTGCTCCAGCTTTCCAAATAAATACTTCTTCCAACTGAATATTTCATTGCTTCTCTTCTACTCTTCATGACTGTTTCCTTTTCTTTCTACCCAATTCAATGTATTTCCTCCAAATGGAACTGCTACACAGTTCTGCAGGTATTGATCAGGGCAATTTCTCTGATCAGTTGGAGAGCAAATGACATTACCTGTAATGTCTTCTCATCCTATGGCATTGTAAAATATGAGGTTTTGGTACATCAATTAGCTTTCAAATACCGTAGCTGCATATTAAGAAACAGCAGATAACTATTGCCATATGCTACATTTGTACCTTTATTATCATTCAATACACCCCTGGGGGCATTACGGCATTCCAAGCAGAGGTGGAATGTGAATATAGCCTTAATACAAGAGAAAGAAGTGCATAGTACTTCCATTTCTTTGGAATAAATGTACATTTTTTGAACACATCCTTACTTAATAACACTGCTGTTTGGGCTAAGATTCCTTTTAGTATTAGTAGGACAGTCATTTAAAGAGAACTCTTTATTGGCATAAAAATAAAAACTTATGATACTCTGATTTGTCCGTAACTTGAATTTTTTGGATTAATCCAGGGAGTTTAGGGAGTTGCAATATACTGTGAACTTCTGAAAAAGCTATTTGTTCATAGCCAGGTGTAGTACTCCTTTTTTTTCCTTAAATAAAAATGAACACTGTGCAAACACTATCTGACTCCTTTTTATTCTGTCAGCACATTCTTTACATCTGTGCATAAACATTATTATCACAAACTCAGAGTGTTACTGCAAAAATTATCAGTCCTCAAAATGTACTCTCTGCAGCTTTCATTGGAATACAACTTTAATGCATTAACGTGAAAACAAGCAAGCTTTAGGAGGAAAAAATAGGATTTTAATTTTCACAAAATTTTAGCCAGGGTTTACTTCACTGTCATGTGTATGCACAGGGTTAATATTTTGTATTTAGTACAGTATTGTCTTCTGATATATAATTGGCCTCTCTATTATTTCCAATTGCATTCACTTAAAATATTAACCCTTGATGAAAAGACAGTCTGAGGGAGAAGGATACAGGATATGTCATCTTTTCAGAGATTTTTAAAGATTACCTTGCAAGTAGGGAACCTCTAGTTGAGCATTTGTTTGTCTGTTTGCAGGAAAAAACACAGTCATCTTTTTCATGTTTATAGGGATGACCTTTTATGTTATAATACAATGCTCTGAAGCACAGTTATTTTTAATTGCTTTATGTGCCTATTGAGAGCATTCTACATGTCACTTTGTTATACACAGCACCAAGTCACATATGTTTGGCCAATGAATCTTTTGGTGCCTTGGTTGGTGTTTCTGTTAAAATCTGAACAGGAGCTGTGGAAAATATGTGTTCTGGGTTTTGCTTGCTGTTGTTTTGTTTTTGTTGTAGTTTCTTTTTTTTTTTTTTTTTCACTGTCACTCTAGCTGTATACCTAATGAGATGACAGAAAGAATTAAAAATGACAGACTGTTTTGGCTGCAGCTGGGCCATCTGAGATATATTTTCCTATAATACAGCTCAATAAACCTGGCTTGTGGAAAGCCCTCTGCATGTGATTCATTGCAGCAGCAAAGGTACTTGTGGAGGTTTGAAGAAGAGCTGGTGATGGGCTGGGAAGGAGGGAACGGGAACAGCTGTCAGGCGGCCGTGCTGGCAACTGCCACATGAATGCACTGGACTGACCCTCCAGAAAACATCTAATTAGAAGTTGCGTGGGTTGGTTAATGCAGATGTAGTTCTGTCCAAACACCTTGTAATACTGCAGCTTCCAGTCCATAATGCTTGGGGAAGTGTGGAAGCATCCCCTGCGGATTGTCCCTCAAAGCCTGGAGGCGGTGGAGGCATAGTGGTGTCAAACAGTGGGAGTGGGGATGAGAGTTATCCTCGGAGTCTGCAGTAATAAATGTCCTAATATCCACATAATGCTTTGCTGCTATGTCTCTGGTGGAACAATAAAGTGTATCAGAAAAGATTCCTCAGGACAGAATGGCTAACTACAGGTGTTAGACTGATAGCCAGCATAATTAAGAAAAAAGATCTGTCATTTCACAGACTGTGCAGAATAAATTCCAGATATCTGTGCGTAATCTTTCAAAGTGCCTTTATCTCCAGAGCCAGTGAGGGTGACCACAGAATACCCTGAACCCAATTATGTGCTTTCCGATTATCATATTTTTATTTCTCAAGACACGGGGCTAATAGGAAAGATCAAAAAATGTTTGAACCAGAGTAATTTCAAATGTCAAGAACTAGTTATTCTTACAATGAGCTCCCAAGTCTTGACAATGTAAGCTGTTCTCTGTTTGCTTTGATTCCTCTTGGGGAGTAGAAATGAGGGACTAGGGGATTTAAAGAGACTTTGTACTGTGGAATCAACATATGCTTTTGAGACCTGCCTTTGACACTGGCTTTGAGGTGGTTGCTTCTTTTTTTCTTTTTTCTTTTCTTCTTTTTCTTTTCTTCTTTTTCTTTTCTTTTCTTTTCTTTTCTTTTCTTTTCTTTTTTCTTTTCTTTTCTTTTCTTTTCTTTTCTTTTCTTTTCTTTTCTTTTCTTTTCTTTTCTTTTCTTTTCTTTTCTTTTCTTTTCTTTTCTTTTCTTTTCTTTTCTTTTCTTTTCTTTTCTTTTCTTTTCTTTTCTTTTCTTTTCTTTTCTTTTCTTTTCTTTTCCTTTCTTTTCCTTTCTTTTCTTTTCCTTTCTTTTCTTTTCCTTTCCTTTCTTTTCCTTTCCTTTCTTTTCCTTTCTTTTCTTTTCCTTTTCTTTTCTTTTCTTTTCTTTTCTTTTCTTTTCTTTTCTTTTCTTTTCTTTTCTTTTCTTTTCTTTTCTTTTCTTTTCTTTTCTTTTCTTTTCTTTTCTTTTCTTTTCTTTTCTTTTCTTTTCTTTTCTTTTCTTTTCTTTTCTTTTCTTTTCTTTTCTTTTCTTTTCTTTTCTTTTCTTTTCTTTTCTTTTCTTTTTTCTCTCTTCTCTTCGCTTCTCTTTTCGCTTCTCTTCGCTTCTCTTCACTTGTCTTCGCTTCTCTTTTTCTCTTTTGTTTTCTCTTTTTCTTTTCTCCCTCCCTTTTTTTTTTTTTTTTTTTTTCTCAGAGAAAAGGCTGCAGACGAATTGCAGCCTATTACCATTAGTTAGTTGATATTCAGTTCTTCGGATCAGAAGAGTTTAATCAGGTAAGTGTCTGCAGGAAGGAAGAAACCAAAAGACAAAATCCACATAAGAAATTTTCATTAGGTCTAAAACTAATTTTTCAAACTCTATGAGCAATAAAAAGTGGAGGGCAAACAGGTGGATTCCTCTGCCATATGAAATAAAACACAAATTTTTCTGATCCAAATGTTTACTTGAAAAAGGTTTCAGAGGGTACCTGATTTTGCTCTCTTCACGTTTCTTCTAGTTAAAGGAGCAATACACATATGGATATTGATGAAAAAAATGTGGTTCCCCACAGACACCTTTCTGCACGTATGATATCCTAGAAGGGAGGAAACAGCTTGAGCCTGAAGGTCTCTAGTTTTTGACTACAAGGCATAAAGACTGCTGTTGTGTTCTGCTTTTTAGAGATGCTGAGCAGCCATAAATACGGATGAAGTCAGGGGAGCCATACATACCTATGCTACTTTTTCAGATGCGAGAGGTGGTTTAGTTCTTCCTTCTCCAACTGGCTCACCAAGGGAAGAACCGGGAAGGTGTCGAGTGCTCCAGCCTCCCAACCAGGAGCCAAATACTGCAGGTGTCAGCAAGAGGAAGGAGCTAATTAAAAGTATAAACTCTGTAATGAGAAAGGTAGCCTTGCTCCCATTAGGACCTGGATGAAAAAGAAAGCGAGAATAATTTTATTTGGATCTTATCCCTAGGCTGACAATTGCACTTGCCAGTTATTTGGGTTTTGGACAAAATTACCAGTTCTGAAAAGTAAAAAAAGAAGATGGAAAAATACTGCAAGTAATCATGCAAAGTAGAATTCTGAGGGTAGCTTCAAGAGAACAAAACAAAACTGTTTTCACTGAGATCAATCATGTTAGTTTTCTTTTTTTTTTTTTTTTTTTTAGTTCTAATTATCAGTGCCAAGCAGAAATCACAGATTAGACAGTATTGAAGCTATTTTTAAGTTTAACCTATTGAAACCTGTTCTTTCCAATGAAACTGCTCAGAACAAACTTAGCTTTTAGATTCTCTGGTATATTGCTCATAGTATCCTGAAAGGAAAGGAGCAGATGCGGATAATTCCTCCTGAGACTAAGATCATTGCAAGGAGTTCAGAGACTCACATGCACACATTAAATCAGTCAAGCATTTGAAGGTAGGGTGGAGGGGATCTGTTTCTTGATTATGCAAAAAAATTGCTATTCGGGTTTTTCCCCAAAACTCTTTGGATTTGGAAGTCCTTTTCTTGTTGCAAGGGGATGACAGGCTAAAGGCTCTTTCTGCTCTAATGTCATTTGAAAATGGGTGGCATTTATATTAAGCTTTCAGCAACAAAGGTATATACTGCATCAGGATGAGGAGGGATTTTGGACCATACCTTCTGGCAGGGTGGCATCCCAGGTGAGATTTTTGATGACAACCAACCATGCTTTGTCAAGTGGTATGTGTGGGAGGGAGGAGTGGAAGGATCAGAAAGAAGGACTTATTCTTTGAGGGTTATTTACTTTAATCTCAGTCTAGCCTACTCTAAATTTCATAAGAATGGCCTGGGAATGAAAAGAAGTCAGAAGGGAAGAAGAAGAAGGCATGCAGAGAGAAACATGTGCCGAGCCATATTGGGGAAGAGCAGAAAATACAAGGATAGCAGCTAGACCTGATCCAAAGCAGAAAGCAAGCGTAGCAAGTTGTAAATAAATAAATAAATAAATATACAAGGAGAGCAGATACAAAATTTATGGTAATTCATTTTTATTTATACGCTTCTATGCACACCTATGTGTGTATATATGTTTAATCTCTTCACCTTCATAGAATGACTTACTTTACCTAAAAAATGCAAATATGCACCTTTAAGAAGCTACAGTAAAGTAAATGCTGTTTCAGCATTTAGAACTGAACTTTTTATCTGTAGTTTTACTCTAAGAAACTCAGTCTTTGTCTCTCACTATTAGTAATTATGATGGACAAATAAAAGTGTATCCATAGAATGAACCAGTATATATTAAAGACCTATTGACATGGGTCATATATGAAGACCTATACAGCATTATAGGCATTTCAGGCAGTTCTGCTCAGGAAGAGTTACAGACCAGCTCTGTGGGCTGAATGCCCATTCCCAGCTGCAGCGAATGATATTTGCTTGCTTACAGGGTGTATATTCCTCTGCAGTTTGTTAGGAGACAAGCTGGTTCATGTGACCCAACCTCATTCCTTGTAAACCTGTAATTGACAGTATGTGGGAATGACAGGAAGACTCAAATGCTTATGTAGACTTCCTAAAAGAAGTTACACAAACATCCTTTCCATGATGCAGCTTGTATAGCTGTCAGTAAACCCCAAATCTGATGTTTTTGTACAAAGCTATTTTATGTGACAATCAGGCCATATCTTAAAACTTATTCAAGATCTACATTCTGCTTGTATAACCAACTAAGACTCCAAAAGATTTGTGCATTATTAAATAGATAGTGGAAGTGCTCTAGAATCAGCTTTTATCTAAATAAAGGTGAAGATGTTTATCTGTACCCTTTGTATTCAATGTTGTCTAGGGTGCACAGTGCTTCCTGTTGGTATGTATGTTATTGATTTGCTGACTAATCTTTTTATCTGATCAGTATTGATTGTTACTCTCAGTCTATAACCTTTAGACATAGTGATATTGAGGCTAAATAAAACACAGATGCAAAAAAATTAACAAGCTCCAATACTGGTATTTCCTTTCCAGCAAACAGTTTAAGCAAATAACGTATTTGACAACTAGAAGCAGTATTTTTAGAGAAAAATATAAATAGAAGATGAATATACAATCTTTAGTTCCTTAATATAAATTACTCAAGAAGAAATACTAAGTTGCCTTGGGGAAATCAACAGCTTCTTCAATTGGATTGCTTCTGTCACTGCATGGACACAGTCTTGTTTGATGTCCTCCTACCATTTGTCTTGTATGGAGTCTTTTATCTAAATCCAAAGCAATGCAGTCATCACTGCTGCAATTCAATAATGGCTCCACAGGAGCTGTCATCCGCAGTTTGCTATTCATCTTGTAAAGCCTTTGAGTTTTCAAAGTACCCACTAAGGTTGGTATTTCAATGCTGTGGACAGATCACTTAAGGTTCTTTTGTATTTTCAAAACAGGTCTAAATTGAGGATGAGCAGATATTGAAATGCCCAACTCATTGTACTTGGGTGAAAAAGGATACCACGGAAGTGTCAAAAGGTAATTATATGATCAGACCCACCTCCCAGTGGAAAATGTGTGACTATGTGGGCTTTAAATCACACTTTGACTCAATACTGGTATTTCCTGCGGGGAATGACCCCCTTGAAACAAAGGAAAAAAAGACAAAAGGACGGGAAAAAACTGGAATTAGCCACTAGCAGCCCCAGGAAGTGAAAAAATATTATGTGATAACAATGTGAAGTCTAAAGCACAGAGAGAACTTATTTCTACTCAAGTAGAAGATACTCTTTATTCCATTTGATACAGATTTAGAAAGCAGGGGTCATTTTGGACTTGGAGGTTAGTGGCAATCTTGAAGGAACTCACATTTATCAACAGTCAAGACCCTGGATATAGGCAGCTGTTTAACAAACTGCTGAGAATTAAAACAAGCTGCTGAGACCCTCCTCTCCCCTCCCCTCCCCTCCCCTGCCCTGCCCTGCCCTGCCCTCCCCTGCCCTGCCCTGCCCTGCCCTCCCCTCTCCTCCCCTCCCCTCCCCTCCCCTCCCCTCCCCTCCCCTCCCCTCCCCTCCCCTCCCCTCCCCTCCCCTCCCCTCCCCTCCTCTCCTCTCCTCTCCTCTCCTCTCCTCTCCTCTCCTCTCCTCTCCTCTCCTCTCCTCTCCTCTCCTCTCCTCTCCTCTCCTCTCCTCTCCTCTCCTCTCCTCTCCTCTCCTCTCCTCTCCTCTCCTCTCCTCTCCTCTCCTCTCCTCTATTTCTTTTTTTTCTCTTTTCCTTTCCCTTTCCCTCTTCCTCTTCCTCTTCCTCTTCCTCTTCCTCTTCCTCTTCCTCTTCCTCTTCCTTTTCCTTTTCCTTTTCCTTTTCCTTTTCCTTTTCCTTTTCCTTTTCCTTTTCCTTTTCCTTTTCCTTTTCCTTTTCCTTTTCCTTTTCCTTTTCCTTTTCCTTTTCCTCTCATTTTATTTTACCTTTCTTCTTTTTTTTTTTTTTAAGCAAAAGTGTAGTCATCGTTGGGCACTAATCTGGGATAATTTACTACAGAACTAGAGATTAAGTACAGTCTTTGAAAGTCACAGTTAGCTTGGGTAAAAAAGGAGTATTCTCACCTGAGCTCAACTTTGGCCAAGAAGCTGAATTTATATATATCCTTTCCTTATGAGAAGTACTACAGTTCTACAGTTTGTTTTGTTTGTACACAGACTGGAGTTTTAACTGAAGCCTCTGTGGGAATACTTCACATTGGTATGATGGAGTATTTGAAAAAAGAAATTTCCTCTTTCAGAACAAATGCCACTTCCAGCAACATCAAATCCCTCTTCATTGAGAAGCAAACAAAAAAATTTCACATGTGAAAATTTCCTAAATCCAACCCTAAGAATTTATGAGATTGCCTTAGATCTAGGTCTCTTTGGCACAACTCCTGTATATGCATCACTTACTTCTTGTTTTCTTAGAGTACAAACTAGTATTAAGTGGTCTGCATGGATGCGTGAGCGTATGCGCCTTGTCCATACCCTCCAGTACAAGAGGAGCACAGACCTGTAGGCAGCATTCTGAGCTACCGACCAGTTCCACTTACAGTGGGACATCTTACCGACAGTCCTAGCTAGTACCACCACAGAAACCTTCAGGTTGGTGCCAGAATCCTGTACTGATCTGCATGGATGCTGGAAGACTCTGTAGATGCAGCTCAAAGTGGGAAGGATTTCTTAATGATATTGAAATACAGCCCTGTTCTGCCTCTATATTTTTGCTCGCTCCCTTTTCTGAGCTAAATTGTACCAATTTCCCTGACCAGAGCTCATTGCAGTGGCAGAGCTATGACTCACCTGGTAGTTTCTGAGATTGCCAGGCATTCCCTTCTAAATCTTTTCATCCCCTTCAGCCTATTTTTAAATGCCTGGCCTCTGTTCTTAAGTGCTGGTATTGAGCAAAATATAAATATAGTGCAACCTCCGGTTTTAACCTTGGCCTTGATCCTCCTCCTATTCTAGTTAAATGTAATAAAAAAGAAAGGTAACATGAAAATGTATATTATTTTTTTAAAGATATTTAGAATTCTTTAAAATACATGAGTCAGCTAAGCATTTAAAAGTAAAATATAGATATAAAATTATTCAGACAGGGTGATATAATATAGAATTTAAATTGAGCATATTTTAGCAGCACTGGGAAACCTTACCCCAGAGCTAATAATGTAATAGATCTATCTCACCAACAACTTGGAAGTTGCAACAGAGTTTTACCCACAAAGGAGAGTTCTCTGGCCTACTTTATTAAATACCTTAGAGGACTTTGCCTGTAAGATTACATTTGAACAATGCAATTTATTAAAATCTCTGTTCTTATTTTTCCTGCTGAAATTTTAGACATTTTCTATGGAAAAAAAGCATAAACAAATCCAACAGGATAAATAAACATCATTCAACAAATGTTTCATAAAACAAGCATACAGGGAAAACATCCCATAGTTTATTTTTCAAGATCGCTTGTATACTCATGTTTATGCATCTCCCTCTTTTGCTATGGTATATCAGACAAATTGTGTTCCTGATTAAAAGTACTTTTCAAATCTGAAGCAGAGCTGGGAAAATAATGACCCAATAAAAGTCCTAATTAAAAAAATGAAGCAAATTGAAACACTGTTGTTATTTCTTTATAAATGGAAATCATTTCAACTTTCTTTAACAAATCTTAATGCACTGAGTGCAGATTACAAATCATTGCAAAAAGATGCAGACAAAGGTTGAAGCTACATCTCATAATTGGGATGGACATGCATATTTCAGTGACTTTTATTTAGCAACAGTTTACATTAACATACCAATGTTGTAGGTGTAAGTATTTAAATATATTCACTAAATAGGATTTAACACGATGTAAAAATAACAGAACTCCATATAGCAATGTTAATTAGTAGTTACTTCTTGGGTTTCTGCTTCGATTCAGTTATATATTCTAGCATTTACCTTGGAGTTTTTATTTAATTCTGTTTGATCTGAGAATTTAAGTTCATTCCATTCAGTGGGAAACTTTAGATATTCAACAATAATAATTATTATTTTAAAATTGGGCCATTTATGTAAGTACTGGAGTGCCAAGTTGGCATGTAAATCTAGACAGCCATTTTTGCAGAGGGGTGTAAAGAATACCACAAAAACATTTTATTTCCAGATTTATGCCCTTCCTGGGTGCTGCCTACCTGCCAATTTCAAGAAAAATAAATTGACACCAGGAAAAGAATGTAGTAGTGTAATCCTGGAGAATGAAAGGAGGAAATTCATACCATTTATTTGGCAATGCCAAAATCCAGACACAGACAGCTAAACTGTCACAACAACAATATAACCTGTAATTCCTTTCTTGTATAAGGAGAGGTGATAAAAGACTCTACCATGAAAAGAAATGAACAGACGAAATTTCCATGAACCTACTGTCATAGGCAACCCAATTTAGAAAAAGAGAAAAAGTTATTTGGTCTGACATTAAAAACATTCATTTACCAGTAGCTGATAGAAAAGAAAACAGCAACAACAACAAACCATCTAGTAACTCAAGACATGAAGAAATGATTGAGGGTAAGGAGTGTGAGTGTGGGTGGGTGGGTGGTGGGTTTAGAGCATGAAGACATGAGGTCAAAAAGTGAGTGCAGCTTAAACACTACATAAATTGTTATCCCAAAGAAAACCTGGAAAGAATAGTTGACTTGCAAATAGTTTAAAAGTGATGGATTTCCATCACTTATTAGCTGGTAAACATACCTTTTAGGAATACACAAGATCGCAATATTCAAGATTACAATATACAAAATTACAATATTCAAGACCAGTTTAGATGAGGCCCTGAGCAACCTGATTTAGTGGGTGGCGTCCCTGCCTATGGGATGCCACCCACTGAGTGGGTGTCCCACATGAGTAGGATACAAATGATCAGTAACAACAACCCTCTACAGCAGTTTTTTTTTTGCTGTCTGACTCCTTGTTTGTGGACCCATCTTCCCTGCTTCCTTGGGCTTCCTGCAAGGAGGAACATCTATCTATCAAAGCAGATGGCAGGACTTTGCCATTGCTTTCTGAAACTGCATAAACCCAACCAAAATATTCACAAAATATTATTGAGCTTTATTGTAGAGATATATTGCATTCATCTTGTTGTCTGACACTGGCCTCTGAATATCAGAGGTTGAGTATTCAAAAGTCGCCTGGACATGGTCCTAGGCAGGCCAGCTTGAGCAGGGGTTGGACCAGATGGCCTTCAGAGGTTCCTTCTAGCCTCAGCCAATCTATAAGTCTGTGATTCTGTGAGAACAGACATGAAATAAAGACAACTTGACCGGGATGTTTGATCTCCTACATCTCTAAATCCTGCCAAGACACGGTAGCACAAAAATGCCTTGTTAATGAAACAGCACTTGATTCATATAAGTTAACTACAAGCTGCAGGTTTTGTGATGCACAAAGCTGCAGAAGCAGAAAAGCCCAGGAGTTAAAGTTTGTCCAAGGAATGCCATGGAGGCATGATTTCAGAGCATTCCTCATACATTAAGACACCCATGACATCACTGGTGACATTCATAGTTTGCCATTGCCCTTGTCCAAGGGTTCCATTGCATGTACTGCTGCGCACATACAGCCTGACACCCCGGATTTATCATCTTGTACTGTATACACACAGGCTCTCTCAGTCCCAGACGTAATATTTACACAACAGATTGGATTAGCACATTTGCCGGGAGCTTGTTATGAATACCCCTTCAGATAATTTTTGTGGAAAAACTTTTGTTTGCTGATTAGCTCAATGCTAGCCTTCAGTCCGATATTTTCAGGTGAGGTTATTCAGTGTGAAAAGAAGGAAAGGGGAAATCTGTATACTTGTATGAGATGTCTGCATGGTGGAATATTCCCTTCTCTCTGAACTGGCAAGGCTAGTGCCAGCTCCCGGGCAGAAGCTGCACAGCTGTGCTAGCACAGTGCTGAGCTTGGGACAAAGGGTCCTGCTGAGGATGTTGTAAGGTGATGACTGCAGGCCTGATCCTTCTGGATTTAAACCACAACTTTTTCAATAATCCAAGCCAAAGTGGAAAGTGAAAATGATAGACCTGCCCTTCAGCTGTGTCGTAAATTTTATACATGACTGAACTTGGACTGCTCCTTGCAGTTCCTTGTATTTCTTGCCAGCATTGTTTCTTGGTTCTTACAGGTTTGCTTCTAGTCTCAGGCCTCACATTTAATTGTTTGAAATTATAATTAGAATGTAAGATCCTCATCTTCTTGTGTGTTCATGAAGCCAGGAACACCTCCGATCACAGCAAACTCCTACAAAAGGATAATTATGCTTTTAAGGAGATGGATAAAGGAAAAAACCTACTCCCAGGATGAAACCTTGCGCAGTCTTGAGTAAATGATAAATTGGGGGTTAATATCAGGGGAAATAATGTCAGATTTTAACAAGACTGATTAAGCACAAAGAGTTTAATCCAGGAAAAATAAGTGGATAAAAAAAACCCCTGTGTTTGAGACAACATTCCTGGTTTGTCGCCACGGTGAAATTCACCTGTGTGCAGAGGGTCCTGCCCAATGCCTCTACAAATCCCTTATTTTAAAATGTTCAGAAAGATTCAGGCCGTACCCAGCCTTTATGTTGTCCTTACACACATGTATAGATTTCATCTCTGTGAGAAAACTATGGAGGCTTGCAGCTGGCTTCGGTGGCAGTAGAACCGTGACATTTTAAAACCCTTTTTTTTTTTTTTTCCTGCACAACTGTCTCTGCAAAATGTAGCAATTGGTTCAAACCATGTTACTTTTTCTCTCTTCATGCAGATTTTGCAGGGAAACCATACTGAGAATCATCTTGCCAGCACGCAGAAAATTAAAAAATACTTGAGGTGCTTCCTGAGAATTTATTTATCAGGCAGCTTTAGGTTATTTGATCAACTACATCTGAATCTTGTCTTGATGTGAAATTTGAACAAATATTTTTGTCAGCAGAGAAGAATGCCTTCACTAATAAAAGGCATGTTTGTTGCATGGTTGTGACTCTTTTCCTCTGTGCTCCAATTTTTTGTGTCACATCCACACAGCCAGAAGATCTGGATATCCTTTCTTCAGATTTTCAGCTTGCTGTATTGTGTAAAATAATGCCATGCCAAGATTATCTGTACTGAAGATATGGTATGATGAAAGCTGGTTCTTCGAAAAGATTTCTTAGGAAATGGCACTCTGCAAACTTTAACAGATCTTTAGAACAGCCTGTGTCAAACAGAGCATGCAGGGCTTTTGTCCCCCCTCCCATAATGCGGCTAATGTTAACTGCCTGAGCGTTAATTTTAGTTTCTTTTCTTCTCTTTCATCAACTGAATGTCAAGATGATGTCTATATTTCATGCACATAACGCAAATGGGGAAAGTTTCTCTGTGGATACCTTTTCTGCTTTTTAATAAATTCTTTCTTTTGCCTGAAGAGAATTAGAAGCTGGCTTTTGACCTCCATTAATTTTTTTAATTTAATAGTTCTCTGCATGCATTAATAAATATTATTAACCACACTTTGTGCTGCAGCATTTCCATTTCCTGTTCCTCCAGTGCTTTCTTAGCTGCTGAAGCAGGTACCCAGCTGAAGAGCAGATTAGGAAAAGCAAAGGGAATAAGTAGAGGAAATCTTGGCCCATATTCCACCTGTTCCTCAAAGACAAAGACAGGGAGTCTTAGCATGTCTCCCTCTAGCCAGGCTCTTTTATAACTGACTGCTACTCAAAACAAAGGTATAATTATAAACTCAGGGTTATTGATAGCTTTCTGAAGGCAAATAATGCTGCTTAAAATTCTGTAAGTTAAAAATGATCAGAAGTTTTTTCAGACTGTGACATTCTGGCTAGCTATTGCATTGGATATATTTTCAGCCAGACTGCTGAACTGACTTCTGCAGGACTTCTCCCAGAGCCAGGTAAATACCATTTAGAGGAGCGGCCTCCAAATCTTGTCTTTACTATCCCAGTTCTTTCAGCAGACCTTCTGATTTACCTCAATAATAAATAATTCATCTCCAAAGGAGGAAGAGGCTGCAAGCTTATAAAAAATCCTAAAGTATAGCAGTAGTTACCACCTCTGAATGGCAGTACAAGTCATAAGATTTAAAACTTTCCTGTGGGCTTTGTAAAACATGAAGTGTATAGAAGTCTGGTAGCTGTCTGTTAATTTGCTGTTAAGGCACATAATTTCTTGTGTTTGTTTGTTAGAGATCGGAAAGAAGTGGCAACCAGCAGGTATTACTGAGAGGCTATCTATCCACTTACCAGTCTTCCGGCTAAGCATTTATCATACAGGAACAATTGACCCCTCTAGTGGAATCAACAATGTACTGCAGTTGTCTGTTTATGGGTACTTAAGATTAGCAATGCAAATAGAACAGGTTTTTGCAAGACCTGTAACGCGGTGACCTGCTTGCACAGTGTCACAACATGAATCCATCTTTTTCAAAATGCCCTATTGTAAATCTTTAAAATGAAGGCCTCCTTTTTTGATGATGTCCAGGAAAGATAAAAGAAGAGAAAAATGTCAACCCTCCTACTTATAACTTCCTTTGTGCTTTTCAAGGCGCAGTGTCTATTTTGCAACTGTCTCCTTTTCAATGCATGCTCTTTTCTCTGGAGGCTGTATGAATATTGTACAATACCAAGTGCAGCTATTGGCACTTCATAAGGAACCTGGAATAATAAGTAAAAAGGATATGCCCCTAACCATGCAAAAAAGCTAATGCTTCTTCTGATATCATTTACATCAGCGATTTTAATCTTTTCTTCTGCATGCAGATCCCTAAATATTTTCAAGTGGAAGTTGCTGTATGACAAATTTGAACCCTTTGGCAACATGCTAGCCTTTTTTAGTTAACTTTTCTGAGCCCATTAGAAGCAGTCTGTGGGTTGAAAATCCCTCATTTGCATTTTGCTACATAGATTGTTTGTATTCAAATAGTTAATGACTGGAAAATAATTTAAAAGTATTTGATGGAATTTAACAATAATAAAGGATAATTTTGCATGGAAGTTTTTGCAGAGCTTATTGTCTGAGGTAATGGTTCAGAGTACTTTTCCACAGAAGTGGAAAATATAGAAATGAATTGAATGAAGTAAGGAAGTTTTAATCACACACACAACACACACACACCCTTGCCTATTTTTCAAAAAGCTCTTTCATTCAATTCCTTCCTGGAACTCCTCCTTTGTTTATCTGTCACCACTGGCTTTGCCCACGTCCTTTAACATTTGAACCACTGCCTTATGCTTTTCATTTTGCTTTCTTGCAACATCTTTGGCATTTGGCATAGCTAGAGGCACTAACAGCATTAGCTTACAAGGTAAAAGGTAAAAAAAGAGGATATAACTTTGCTTACTCCAGGTAAACTTGCATCAACACAAACACGCACAGATGCCCACAGCCATCTCCAAAACACAAAGCCGTGTTTTAACCCATCAGTAAAATAGTCCACAGTTTTCCAGGGCAGTTTTTTTGGCTGACTACAGAGCACATCTTGGTCAGGCACTATTGTTTTTTTGGCCCTACTGGTGCTTCTTAAGACTGCAATATTCCCTTCCCTTCCCTTCCCTTCCCTTCCCTTCCCTTCCCTTCCCTTCCCTTCCCTTCCCTTCCCTTCCCTTCCCTTCCCTTCCCTTCCCTTCCCTTCCCTTCCCTTCCCTTCCCTTCCCTTCCCTTCCCTTCCCTTCCCTTCCCTTCCCTTCCCTTCCCTTCCCTTCCCTTCCCTTCCCTTCCCTTCCCTTCCCTTCCCTTCCCTTCCCTTCCCTTCCCTTCCCTTCCCTTCCCTTCCCTTCCCTTCCCTTCCCTTCCCTTCCCTTCCCTTCCCTTCCCTTCCCTTCCCTTCCCTTCCCTTCCCTTCCCTTCCCTTCCCTTCCCTTCCCTTCCCTTCCCTTCCCTTCCCTTCCCTTCCCTTCCCTTCCCTTCCCTTCCCTTCCCTTCCCTTCCCTTCTCTTCTTCTTCTTCTTCTTCTTTCTTCTTTCTCAACCTCTCTCCTTCTCTCTCCTCTGTCCCCCTTTCTCTCCTTCCTTCTCTCTTTCCTTCTTTCACAGAATGATAGAGTCATAGAATGGCTTGGGTTGAAAGGGACCTTAAAGAATATCTAGTTCCAACCCCCCTGACATGAGCAGGGCTGTCACCCACTTTACTTTTTCATTAAGTCATAAACCTTAGGACTGCCATTATTCCCATATAGCTTTTGTTCCTGAGGTAACATCTGCCAAAACTAGGCATTAATACTCACACAAAATTTCAGTGCAGGTGATTCCCCAGTACAGGTGCAGGTCTCTGATAGGAAACCCTTTAAACAAAGATCTGTCAGTGTGGGGCAAACCATATTATTTGAAAGAAAAACAGAAACCAATAGAAAAAGAGAGGGTTTAAAATATGTTTGTCTGATACTGGCTACATTGTGGCTTCCAGCCAGATGATTCATTGTCTTCATTTTTTGCTTCTGCAATTCCCACAGTAACTGCACCAAATATCTGAACACAAGTGAATTCTGGTTTTATACACGTAAAAGGGATTGACTCTCTAAGGAATGCTTTTCGTTTCAAGAAATCCCACTAAAGGTAAATATTAGTAGTTACTGAAACACTCCTGGGTCCAGTCAAATCACAGAGCTAAAGTATTCAATGTCTTCTCTATAAGAGATAGCTCTGAACTGTAACGACTGTATATATATTCTACAGCTGTTGAGAAAAGATCCGACATCAGTCTAAGATCAAATTAGAGATAACATCAAAACTGTATCAGGAAATAAAAGAAATACAAATCCTTGAAGGGCAGGTGTAAATTGGATAAACTCAAATCCTATAAGACTAAGAGAATGCAAGAGGTATTCCAAGGCAAGAACCAAAATTTAGTGTTCTGTATACCAGAAAAGCATTATATGTATCGTTACAACATATGAGACAACAATGGACAGAAAGATTTTATTTCAGTGTGTATTCAAAAAGTTGATGTATTTAAAAAAGAAAAGCAAGAAGAAATTCAAGCATAACCGTAAATCAAGCTTAAACTGTAAATTAAACAATATTAGGAATACAGAAATTATAGGTAAGATAAAGTACTACTGTAAATCATGTATGTGAAAATGAAACTAGGAAATCTATCTGTTGTGGACAAATCAAAGCTAATATTTGACATCACATGTAGCTGTAAATTTTTGGCATATGTGTCTCTACAGTAGTGTTTCTAGTGTGTTTAAAAGCATCAAATTCATCAATAAATCGGAACAGTAAGTTAGAGAAGCAGTAAGATAGAAGCCTCAAACTCAGAATAAAAATAAATCAGTTTTGTTAGCCTCTAACAGATTGAAATCCTGGCAGGGTAGAAGAAAAGCAAAGGCCCTGCTGTGAGGCTGAGGCAGGCACCATAGTTATCTGATGGAGGTAAATGCTGGTATACTAATGAACCATTTGTGCCTGAAGGACTGATGCTGGAAAAGTTAAAGTTGTTTATTACATTTAGCAGAACTCTACAAAGCCTGTAAGGATTCTGCTGGCACAAGAAGAGGAACTCAGCACCTTTACTCCATTCATGTTTTCATAAATCCATGACTGAAACTAAAATGAATTATGTACCTGAAAAAGAATTCATGAGCCTATTTTGCCACTGGATTAGAGCATCACTGTTATCTACCTATTGTTTTGGGCAGATGTTAGTCTAATCTGTCCATAAGACCTTTCAGTGATGGTAACTCCGTCACCCCAAACTAAAAAAAAACCCAAACATAAAAAGTTTCACATTTTTTTAGACCATTTTGGATTCTAAGCAGGTCATTAGTATGATGGAAATCCTTTCTCAGTTGGTGTGATATTGTAATATTTTTTCTATATTTCTGGTCACTAGTAATGGAAGTATTGATTGGTACTAAACTGAGGACAAAACCTTGTGGGAGCATAACACAAGTATGTCAAAAAGTCATTGAGATTTCCTTCTTAAAGTATGTCTTTCAAACTGTTCCAGCGAGGGCACATTTCCTTAATTTGCTTATGAGAAACTTGTCACATACTGATAGACTCAGTGAAATCAAGTCATATAGCTTATCTTCTTTCCTACTTACATGACTTCTATCTTCTAGCAGTTTGAAATGTGGTATGAATTTTTAAAATCTGCATCAGGTATAAGAAAATTCTCTTTTTCATCCAGGTGCTTACAAATTATTAAATTATTGCATTCTCTTTGGGGACTGTTCCTATTTTCTCCCTCTTTTTGAGACAGGCATTATGCTTGGCTGCTTTAGCAAAGACATTTCCAACCCCCACTGTATCTGTTGTCTTCCACAATTTCATATATTATTGTTAATGGCTCCAAGATTTCATGAGCCAGATTTTTTAAAACAACAAAATTCATCACATGCGGATGATTCAGAACTATCTTATCTAAATTCTGTGAATACCTTTATCACTGGAAATAACTAGAAGAGCCACCTAAGAAAGCTGAAAAACTGTGTTAAATCTTGACATCTCAGATAAGTAGCTCTTCTGTTATGCTCATTGGGAGACTAGTTTTTTCTTTGGTTTGCCTTTGAATATTCAGGTCCTTTCAGAATTCTTTCTTACACATGTCCATTACTAAGTGCATTTCAGTTTCTGTGCTGTTCTCATTTTTGCCCCTAAAATTGTGCTGCACTTTTATACTTGTGTTACTTTCTAACTTAAATTCTTTTCCTTTAGATTAGGGTTGAATCTCATGTCTGAATTTATATTTCAGTCTAATTGGTGTCGTGGTGTGTTTCCTAGCTTTCCTCTGTCTTGAACATCTGCCAGATCTCCTTAATCATTATTCCCTGAGACCAACATCACTGGAGACCTCACCTATCAATTCTCTGAGTTTATTGATGTTTGTCTTTTTCTGAAATCTCTTGGCTTTATGTGTGCTAACCCTTTCCAAACATCTTAAACTCTACCATTCCATGGTAATGCTTGCCTCTTAATTTTCTATGAGTTAGAAGCATTTTCTGAAAGCTCATCCATCCCATTTTCCTATCCTATGTAACTAATTAGGCCTGTCAATCTATAGGCCTGTCAGTTTGACCTCAGTGCCAGGAAAGCTCATGGAGCAGATTATCTTGAGGGTCATCACGCGGCACTTGCAGGGCAAGCAGGCGATCAGGCCCAGTCAGCATGGGTTTATGAAAGGCAGGTCCTGCTTGACGAACCTGATCTCCTTCTATGACCAAGTGACGCGCTTGGTGGATGAGGGAAAGGCTGTGGATGTGGTTTACCTTGACCTCAGTAAGGCTTTTGACACAGTTCCCCACAACATTCTCCTCAAGAAACTGGCTGCTCGGGGCTTGGACTGGCGTACGCTTCGCTGGGTTAGAAACTGGCTGGATAGCCGGGCCCAGAGAGTTGTGGTGAATGGAGTCAAATCTGGTTGGAGGCCGGTCACTAGTGGTGTCCCCCAGGGCTCGGTACTGGGGCCGGTCCTCTTTAATATCTTTATCGATGATCTGGATGAGGGCGTCCAGTGCACCCTCAGTAAGTTTGCAGATGACACCAAGCTAAGTGCGTGTGTTGATCTGCTCGAGGGCAGGAAGGCTCTGCAGGAGGATCTGGATAGGCTGGAGTGATGGGCTGAGGTCAACTGTATGAAGTTCAACAAGGCCAAGTGCCGGGTCCTGCACCTGGGGCGCAACAACCCCAAGCAGAGCTACAGGCTGGGAGATGAGTGGCTGGAAAGCTGCCTGGCCGAGAGGGACCTGGGAGTATTGGTTGATAGTTGGCTGAATATGAGCCAGCAGTGTGCCCAGGTGGCCAAGAAGGCCAACAGCATCCTGGCCTGCATAAGAAGCAGTGTGGCCAGCAGGTCTAGGGAAGTGATTGTGCCCCTGTACTCGGCTCTGGTGAGGCCGCACCTCGAGTACTGTGTTCAGTTTTGGGCCCCTCGCTACAGGAAGGACATGGACGTGCTCGAGTGAGTCCAGAGAAGGGCGACCAAGCTGGTGAGGGGTCTGGAGTACAAGTCTTACGAGGAGCGGCTGAGGGAGCTGGGCTTGTTCAGCCTGGAGAAGAGGAGGCTCAGGGGCGACCTTATCGCTCTCTACAGTTACCTTAAAGGAGGCTGTAAAGAGGTGGGGGTTGGTCTGTTCTCCTACGTGCCTGGTGACAGGACGAGGGGGAATGGGCGAAAGTTGCGACAGGGGAGTTTTAGGTTGGATGTTAGGAAGTACTTCTTTACTGAAAGGGTTATTAAGCATTGGAATGGGCTGCCCAGGGAGGTGGTGGAGTCACCATCCCTGGAGGTCTTTAAAAGACGTTTAGATGTAGAGCTTAGCGATATGGTTTAGTGGAGTACTTAGTGTTAGGTCGGAGGTTGGACTCGATGATCTTGAGGTCTCTTCCAACCTAGAAATCTGTGATACTGTAATTGTCCCAGCAATGCATTCATGGACTTGCTGGACAGCTTGTGTCCTGATGTATTACTTTTGCAACAGATACTTGGGTAGTTAAATCACCTACAGCTTACAGGTTATAGTATAATAAAACAGAATTCTTCTGTCTATGGGTCTGTATGAGAAGCAGCAACACCTGTTTCTTAGTAGCATATATAGTCACTGAAAAGAAAAATAAATGAAAATAATTTCTGATTGATGCTAGTAGAAAAAATCAGTAAGAGTTCCCCTTTTGCAATAAATACAGTCTAATAATATCCATGTCCAATTTGGCTTGAATCTCTTAGCTCAGTAACACTGCTTTAAAATTGATTGTTTTATCTTCTGTGTTCTTGGAGGCTAATTAAGCTCACAAACACAGAGAGCCTAAATTCTAACAATATTTGCCATTTATTAAAAGCCAAGGATATGACTGAATTCCTGACATTTGTGATCCTTTAGTCCTTAAATTGTTAAAAATTACTCTAATAAGATTCATGACTTACATCAGTTTTATAATTATTGGTGTTAATTTTCCTCAGACCTGCTATTGACTAAGTATATGGACCAAATTAACCTCTGTGATCAGTTGAATTCTCTCACTCTGATTCTCTAAAGACGGATGTGAACCACTGTGTAATACAACTTCTAAAAGGGTACTACTTTAAGGTAGAGAGTATAATTTAGACTCTAGATTACAGTTTTAGAGATCAAAAAATTGATAGACATCCATGGATTCAGTTGAACTTTTTCAAGCGACAGCAATTGAGGGTAATAATTGTAGCATTGAGTATACAGAGAAAAATATAAGTATACGCAAACAAGAACAGCATAGCTGTTCTTGAAGGCTTAGATCTGCTAAAGCAGTTGCCTTGAACAAAAGTTAACTTTTACAGCTAATAAGGCATTTTACAACCTTCTCCTACTTAACTTAGTCCAGAGTCTCACACTGGAAGATGATACTAACTAATTTTAAGAGGGTGGAAAAAATATCAGGTAGAATGGGTGGCAGAAAACCTCCAAATGTTTTGGCTCAATACACAGCATTTCCATATCTTCTGAAATTAACATTTGAAAAAAAAATATTTCCCATTAACATCAATTATAAAGAAAATCCATGTGCAGGAACTGGTGCAGTTCCTCAAAAGTGCAGATACAAGTGTCATTTAGGATAAGTTTACACAGTGTTAGATGCTACAAACGTGGAACTGGTGACACCAGCCAGTGATGTTTTCAAAGCCAAGCTAGCCTTTTACCTCAGACACTTAAATCAATTGTCAGTGACTGACAAAAGAGGTTACTGTTAAATATTGGCCTAAGCATTTGCTACATAATGTATTTTCTGGTCTTGATAAGAGTCACTGAGATGCATTTTCTCTGCCTCTATTCCTATAGACTACATCTTAGCACATTTTGTTACTAGGTACCACTAGGAGATTAATGCTTATTTTTTTTATTTTTTATTTATTTTATTTTATTTATTTATTTATTTTTCCAAAGGAAGAAGAAAATAAGGGCCCCATTACAATTCCTGAAAGGAAAACATAATTTTAAATCTTACACACATCCTCCTACATTATCCCAAAGGAAGCCAATCGCTCTCTATACAGGCACTTCTTTTAATCTGTTCATAGGCAGATATATGCTTTGGTGATATGTTTACAAATAGCAGAATATATTACATTAATGTAATAAGTCTGTTGACTTGGTTAACCCATTATGCACTGTTCAGTTATTTCACAATCATTTTTCCTTCAGAGATTCTGTTCTAGTAGTTTACAAGGTTTGACTTCTTTACCTAAAGGTTATGTGCAGAAATCTTCTGTTAGATTTCCCCAGGAGAGTCCATATTTTTAATTCATTGAGAAATACTTTTTAACTAGAAACTGAACAAACTATCAGTGCATATCCTCTTTTGCAGTTACCAACAATGAACTTCTTAACTGTAACTTTGATAACTGCTTCTACTGGAAGTGAACTTCAATCTACCTTTAAATTGTTATTGCAAAAATACATTCATTCCCTTTTGGTGACAGCATGAGAAATGAAATATATAAACTTACTTTTAGTAGAAAATTTGCCACAAGGTTCTTAAGCCTTCATTGGCTATTTTGTAAGTTCAAGCAGCTTTCGAAAAGTGGCAGAAAAATCTCTTCAAAAGTATTTTCCTAACTCCTGCCCAATTGTTTAATGCCAGAAGCAGTACTAATCAACTTCCTTTTTTACCCCTTCTTTTTTCATACCTGAAGTCCAAAGAAATGAGAACAACAGTAGAAAGAATTCATTATATACATATTAGTGTTCTGAAGTCAGGAAACAGGATTAATCATACCCAAAATACCCAAAGAAGGTATGTTTATAATCCCTGTACATTCTCATTAGCTACTTGAAATCAGTCCATGGAAATCTCTAATTGGGGAAGAAATTCTATACAAAATCTTTGCCCCAGAATTGACTGAATCAGGGCTCTAGGGGAAAAACAACATGATTAGCTTTGGCAGTTAGACTCAGCTGAAAGTCTGAAAAAGAAAACAGATTCCCTTAAAGAATATTGCTGCTGTTGGCCTAACTCAGAGCACACCTTCAACTGCGGTATGAATGTCCTTACAGAAATATATGACTCTGTTGCAATGTAATTTGGAGTCCAAGGGGAAAGGCTCAGAGGTAATTTTTGCCTTTCCGTTGCTATAAAAGCTATAGTTATCACCCTCACCTGTTAACAACTTTCTCCATATTTTAGCATAGACTTAACATGCAGCAGACTTCAGTGACATCCAAGTCTTGATTTTTTCTCAGTTTATTTTTTAAGAAAGAATCATTCCTTGTTTTGTTTTGTTTTTCTTTAATATGCTAGTTCTTATGATTGCTTCTCATGAAGGAATCTCTTCATCTGACCAGGCTGTGACTAGGAAATTTAAGAGGTGAAGACGGCACCATGTGTAATTATCTATCATCTTTCAGAAGCTCTATTTCCATTCTCCAGCATCTCTCTGGTATGTTCTGTAGCTTTTACGGTCAAGACAATAAACCTGGGATGGTAGCTGAATATCATCAAGCATATCATCTGTGATATCTGCATTAACCCAGAAGAAAACAGGAAAGCCACTGAACTTATCTAAATGGCAGAAACCTAGGTACAGCAAATACAACACTATCCTCCTCATCCTGTTCTTCTGTTCCACGGTGGAAATAAAACATGGGAGGAGCTGTGGAGGCAGAAATGGAGAGATCTAGGATGTTGAAGGACAAATTTGGGGAAATAAGACACAAGCTAGCAGTGGAAATGTTTTGAATACATTAATAGTGGTGAATTAGGACATTTTTAAAGAATCCTGCTAGATTGAGAAAATTGTGTAGAGTAGGTAAGGACAAAAACTGAAAAAGTGTGATAACTAATCATGGTTGAGTGGAAGCAAATCTGGGGCACAGGGACAACTTGGAAAGTTTTTGAGTAAAACAGATGCCTGAAGAAGAAAAGAAATAAAAATAAAAAGAGAAAGGCACACCAAAAGAACAGAGAACACTTCCATTAGCCCTCTTCTGCTGTATTTTCTGGCCAGGCATATGTATGTAAATATATGTAAATTTTATGTAGATTTTATCTTCAGCTTTTTTTGATGCCCAGTGTAGTCAGGTCTATAATATAATTATCCAGAAGGAATCAGTGAATTCTTGCTGGCAAGGCAGAAGCATTTGGGTATGGATGGAGATCAAGTAGGTTTTTTTCCAGTTCTACTTTAATGAGTGAAGAAGAGTGAGTAACTCTCTGAATTAGGCCATGTGCTATACTGGAAGTCATCTGTAAAGAGGATCAGAGGAGCCATGTATTAATGCATTGAAATAAAGATATATATATATATTCTGCTGGGATTTCCAAATTATGAAGCAATTGTTACAAATGACACTTCAGTTTTTGTGATTCATATAAGGAGTCACCAGGGACGTACTCTGGAGACAAGCCATCCTGAGTCAAATATCTATATCTTGTGAAAGTTAGCTAAAAGATTTTTTATAAACCTTTAAAAAAAAAGCAAATAGTATATACAGGGCAATATAAACCATTGCTCTGTACTCTACACCGGATGCCACTGGGAACAGGAAACACTAAAGTAAAAATTTCTACTTAACTATTTTAACCTGTGGTTTCACACTACATATGGCATTTTGACAAGTCCTGAAAGGACAACTGAATGCCAGCATCTGTCCTTCAAACAACAGAGTTTCAAAGACAGGAGAGGGAAGAAGATAGCAGTGACTATCGTTTGGTGGAACATTCCCAATCATATTTTCTTTTTGCAAATAGTTGTTCAAATGAATGAGCTGTAATTAACTATTCACATCCTTTTTGTGTTTGCTTTCCACAAATAATCCAGTATATCAGTTTATTGGCAAGAATGATCAATGCCACAATGACTTTGCATTTGTAATTATTATTATTACTAGCAGGCAGATTCTGAGAGATATTCTCATCCAATTAGAAAACAAACATGTGACTGATATGTCCAATCGGATTCCCTTTTGAATGCCTAATATCAGATACGTTGGTTAAACTGCCTTCCAATAACCTGCATACCAAAAATATTTATAGAAATTATTCAACAAAATATTTCAAATAATTACATGTAAGAGTGACAAATGGTAAATGAAGCAAAAAGCCCCTCATCACAAATGAATTGTCATTCATCCAGCTCTGTTGCTGATATATGACTTTCCCCAGTATTTCAGCTATATAATCAATTTTTTTAGAAACCTGAACTTCCCAGCAAATGGGTGTCTCAAGATAATTCAATGACTGTATTTCATCATTACATCCAGAAAGTAAAGTGCAACCAACAGTCAAGTTCAGCCTTGATGCTATCAGGAAAGTCTGAGTTAAGCTGTAACATGCTATTTCACCTTGGCTGAATCTTCTTCATCTTATCTATATCCAACAGGTCCACCAGCAACTGACAGAAGAAGTTAAGATGCTGGAATGAGAAACAGTGGCTCCATGTGTGAAACAAGCTTTGCATTGCTGAATTTATAGGAAAAGAAAACATTCAGCTTTCTATTCTACTTACAGAGTAATATTTCAGAGAGGTAGAAATGCAGTGCCCCATTTTGGGGTGTCCATTTTTCCTACCCAACATTTGCACATTGAAGTTTCCTTCTGGAGACGAAGTGCATAACAGGAACAGCTACCTGTACTAGTCCTGTGTCAGACTATTCAACGCTACACATGAAAGAAGTTTCAGCTAAACTCTCTAAGTGTTGGATTTCTAAAAAGTTTTGGTTCATCCCCTCTTCTTATCAAATCTGTGGCCCTCTCAGGCAGTTTTGTCACGTCCACCTTCTCTTTATTATGGAAAAACAGTATTCTCCCTATTGTTAAGGTTGCAAACAGCTTCTAAAGTCCTATTTTTGCCCTTTTATAACTTTGGCTTGGAAATTGATTTGGCCTGAAAATTTCCATACTTTGAAGGAAAAGAAGGATAATTAATTTTCTTCAAACAGTGTATAATTAAACTAGTTTTGATTTAGAGGTCATTTAAAAATTACACTGATTGGAATTTTATTTATTTAATGTTTCGCTACCTCTAACTCAAAAGCTGCTCATTACAACCCCTTCAGACTTCCTCTGTACTTAGATTCTTTTGATAATTCCTAGCCATCTTAATTTTATATATATATATATAAACAACAACAACAACACACAACCTGCAATTTTGAAGGATAAGATTTTTTTTTCAGCTTGTCTTTGACTGTATCCTTGTCCCTTTGTTTCAGCAGATGCCTTTGATTTGTGTTAGATTTAGTAGAAAAAGTGGTGTTTCACAGGTTCATTCTGCAAGAATATATATAGATCTTCAAAAGAAATAGTCAGTAGGATGATTTTCACCACACATGACATTACAAAAGAAATAATTCTCTCTCTCTCTCTCCCTCTCCTTTTATATACATATATATGTATATATATATATTTTTAATTTTTTAGGGTTATTTGATAGCTGAGAGTCAAGCAGATCCTGGAAAAATCTGGATCAAGTCAGTATTTGTTTTATTAAAAGATGCATCTACATTATTATTTCTACTCAGGTCAATAATGTGCTCCTGAAGTGAATCTTTAGATTCACTAAACCTAGATGTGTCCCACTCAGTCTGGGAACTGTGGCTAGAGCTGGTCCTAAGGAAAAACCCCAGAGAAATGTGGTGTGAACACCAGATGCTCAATGCCCGGCACTTCTCTTTACAGGTCTACTACAATTGCATCACTCTATTTGTATTTCTGTAGCCGGAAGGCTACAGAAATCTTTTTGAATGTGATGAGGGCAAGTATTTCACTACCAGTCAGTAATTCTGACATGAGTCTCCAGCTTGGAGGACTCTGAGGCCCTGGTTTCACCAGTGCACTTCTGCAATAATCACTAAAGTCATCTCTGGGTAAGAAAACATCCTTGTGAAGAGGACAGGTGAAAGCACCTGCCACAGTAGCACATGGAGAAAAAGGGAAACACAGGGAAACTCATCATGGTGAGCCCATACCAGCAGTTAGAAAGAGCTGACAATTAACAAAGAAAGCTAAAAGACATGTAAGAAGAGTTGAGAAGGAATGTTTTAACTAAATCAGAAACAAATGAAATCCTCGAAATGGCATAGATCCAGTACTTGACCAGGTTTGTAAAATTGTCGATCACTATGCAGGAAAAACAGAAGTATTCATCATTAGCATGATGTATTCATCTCTTACAGTGATTAATTAAATACTTTCTATTCCATTAGAAACTGGGGAGGATGTGAAACAAAAACCATTAAGCATTTCAGAATCTACTGTGCCCAATAACTTGCACCCAGTAGTATTAAAGAATTGGCTTAGCAACACTCAGAATATTAATGCTGATTTTGAGCAAATCTTGATTTGTGGGAAAAAAAAAAAAGATCTAGAGGACTAGTAACAAGTGTTACTATTTTAAAAAGAGTGAAATGAGATCATATAAGGAGTTACAGGCTACTTAGTCTGATATCAGTTTCTCTTAAAACCATGGAAGGACTTGTATGGGACACAATCAGTAAAAAAGAATAAGATTTCAGCATAATTAATGCCAGTTAATATGGTTTTATGGAAAATAGGTCTTATCAAGGAAATCTGTTATCATTTTTTCATAAGATCATTTAAGTCTGGGTGATAAAGATTAAAGTGTTAACATAATATACTTAGATCTCTATGATTAATTTTACCACTTATGTTACATTATGATTTCAAAAAATAGCATTGCACAGACTCAGTGGAGAACAGTATAAAAAATAATGAAATAGGTTAAAAAGCTGTTAATGAATAAAGCACAAGTAGGTATTGCAAGTGGTTTGCAGTATAAAATGAAGGCATTTGATTCATGGCAACTGTAGGAATCATCTCAAATTGTCTTATTTAATACTTTCTCTTCTATAACACTCAGGATGATTCAGAGGGAGGTGCTCAAAGAAATCTAGCAGCAAGGATGTGGGATAATTTGTGCCACAGCAGGCTTCCCTAACTCAGTTTGACTCAAAAATAAGCTGGTTCTAACAGATGTTATCCCTGAAAATTCTGGGCATCCCTATACCTGTCGAGAAGTCTCTTTGTGAATTCTCTTCCTTTCTTGGCCTTAGTGATTCCTCAGTTTCAGAATCTAACTGGAAAAGTATTTATTTTTCCATTTTACTCTTTCTAATTGTTTTGCCTCTCCCTTTGTGTGTGTTATTAGACATACCTTTACTCTATACTTCATTACTCTTTGTAAATTTGACATCCCTTTTTTCATGGTCAACAGCCCCAGCATCTTTGATCTTTTCATAAGAGAAATTTTTAATGCTCTTGATCATTCCCATTGTCCTTCACTGAACCCTCTCTAAATCAGCATTATTGTTTATAAGATGGAGTCACTGGTACTGCACACAGTATTTCAGATCAGACTATAGCATTGGCAGTTTAATCCTTTCTCTATTAGTTCCCATTCTTTATGCATCTTAATATGTTTGCTTATCTGGTACAGCTGCACGTTAAGCAGAAGTCTTTACTGAAGTAATTTACAAGGATAACTAGGTCCCTTTTTAAAGCTGGTACACTAATTTAGAGCTCTGTGAGGTGATGAGTAATTCATATTTTTTCCACCCGGTGTACCTTACTTTGCTTTTGTTGATAATTCATTTGTCAGAGTGAGTAGGTCACACAATTTTGTTTGTTTCAGAAGTTGCACACAATAGTCTCTGAACTTTAACTGAACTATTTTTTATCCCTTGCAAATTTTGCTGCCTCACAGCTCTTCCAGCTTCCCAAATGATTAATAAATAAGCAGATGAGCAGGAACCTTGGGGCCCACCGCTGTTATCCTTTGACATGATGAAATTGACCATTTAATCCTGCCCTTCACCTCTTTTGCCTCCACCACTTCTTGATCCATCACTACTTAGCTTCCTTCGTAGCTTCTCACAAAGAATTTTGTCAGTAGCCCAGAGAGGTTAGAATAAATTACGCCAGCTGCTCTTCTTTATTAACATATTCAAGGAGTTCTAGGAGATTAACACAACAATATTTTGCTCTGTAGAAACTGTGTTGATTGGCTCTTATTTAGCCATGGTCTCCCAAGTGTTTTGTTACTTTGTTTTAAATTATTATTTCAACTAATTTATTTGGTTCACCTCTAAGGCTTCTTCATCTATTATTCTCCCAAACACCCAGAGCCTCTTTAAATACACAAATATTTAAAGACAGCCATATTTAAAGACAATTCCCATATTCATTCTATTGCTATTCTTTATATTCATCGATTACCTGAAGCTAGTACTGTGTCTTTACTGATGAAATAGTTTGGTGGTGGTAATAAAACAGATGAGGATGTTCAAGCAGCTAAGAATGTGGCTTTTGGGTAGATAAGCAGGGTGAAAGCAGCTGGTAATATGACGTGCTGTTGCTACTTAATATATCATTCATTACTTATCCTGTTACTGTGAATACTTTGGTTCCCAGGCCCAAACTTCAGAGAGGATAAAAAGGCTGAGAAAGAGACAGATATATTAGATAGGATTTGAAAAAAAAAAAATTGCTAGGCCAGAAATGCAAAATATTATGTGAGGTATTAAGGAAACTTGCAACATTTTCTATATTCAGATGAACAGGTGACTTAATGGTGTTCACCAAATATTTAAAAGGAGATTTTTTTTGATTTCTCAAAACGGGGCTGAAAATGGTAAAGACATATGACTGGGTCAAGTGGGAACTTCTGGCTATAGACTGAAAGGTTAGAGGAGCTGAAGAGTAGAGTTTGGCAAGAACTTATGAAACATTGTAAAGGAAGTTTGTCAAAATGCTGAAAGCTGGGCCCTGATTTTAGAGACAGCATTTGGGAAGGTGTTGGTTAGTCACAAGCGCTGCACAGGTATCAGGAAGGACAGGTTGGGGAATGCAGAAAATTTGCTGACCTTAAAAAGAAACTTTCCTCAACTAAGCCTTTAATTTCCAAAAATATTCTGATAAAGACATTGACTGGCATGAAACAGAGAAATTGTGAATGAAGAACAGAAACACAGCATGTGATTAAGGTTACCAGAGCTGCAAGACTATTTTGGTAATTCACTCAAACTGTTAATCTGAGGACTACATATTATTAAGCATTCTAGTTTATAAATGGATTTTGGTTTTAGAACTAATGAGTCAAATCTGAATTATTTATCCAGTTCTCAGTTTTGTGATTCAAAATAATCTGCACAACTAATTATGACTGATATTATTCTTTGTTTACACCTGCCATTTGTTCCTAAAACCATAAAGAAAAGAAAAATCTGTTTCCATAAATAATGATATCCTCAGGCCAGCCCACTTATGTTTGATTTTTCACTTATGCATGTACTTTCTCTGGTGTTTTTTATTAATTTGGAATATGCTTAAAATAGAGATTTGCTACACTCTGCCCAAAACAGGGTAGAATGTTCTAACACTTTGTCACCATAATTCAAGCATATATTGTTGAAAGAGTGACTAAATGGCAAAGTGAGACTAGGCTGGAAGTTTATCTTTCTCCCATTGCCCTTTTAAATCAGGAACTGTAATGGTAGCTTGGGGAACACAGGACCAGTGCTGAACTCCATCACAGGCTCCCTATTTCAACAGAAGAAAATTTGATTTTAGATGGTATTTCTTTCAGAGGTTGAACTTAAAGCCTACCTTGGTATGGGAGTAAGCATCGTAAGTGGAAGGCCCAAGACTATTTTCCTTATTGTGCTATCAACCTGGGGAGATGGCAAGCAGTACTCCAGCATTAATCTGCTTTCTTTGTTCTGCACTGTCTTCACTTCAGGTAGACAGAGTAAGAAGAGGAAAAGAGGAAAAGCAAAGAGTGACCCATTGTCTGTGAGAAATGGTAGTGAGACTGCTATTTTCAGTCTTTCATGTGGTTACAGTGTGCTCAGAGGATGCTTTATCTCAGGCCTCAAGTTCTAGCTAGCTTTAGAATTGCAAAGCACCAGGTGAATCACCAGTACTCTAATCTGGAGCTCTGGCCTCATATTCCCAATGAACTGGAGTACAAGCACAAAATGGTTTTCAGCTAGTTAGTAACTTTTCCTGCCTTTTAGGCATATTTCGGAGGCTGAGTGTAGGTTAATTTTTTCACTGCTTCAGACAAGTTACTTAGACCCATATCCTTATGTGGATTTGACTTGCTATTGAGAATGATAGAAAGGAAGTGTCTTAATACCTGCAGTGCAGCTACACTCTCAAATAACTTGGTTCTCCAGTTCACTCCCAGGTCCTAGTCCACCGATCATCAACACTATGTGTGTGTGTTATTTTCCCCTCATATTATTCCTCAGGAGTAATTCAATTTCATCTCTCCTAGATCTAATTCGTGTGAAATGTGGGGGAGGTTCCTTCAAGGCAAGATTGTAAACAAGACTGCCAGGTTTGGTTCATCCTGTTTTATAAAACCCTTCAAATCTATCTGTGTAAAATATCCAAGGCAATAAATCTGAGGCAATCTTAAGCTTTTAGTTTATGTCTTAGAAGAGAATCCTTGGGGACATGCCGAAAACATCATTCTACTGGGCCATGACAGTTCTCAGCTTTAGGCACCTTTACGTATAAAGGACACAAGAAGAAGATGTATGTATTAAGGGCATTACTTTGAACCAAAAGGATAAGCAGAGCCACTGGCTAGTCAGTGTGGATGCATCCATTCTCTTCTAGAGGGAGTTAAACTTGAACAATGTGAACATGAATCAGGCTGCCACTTAGCCTGCAGCAAGGGGACCATTGGCCAAGACAGATGCCTTTAGCAGAGTAGGTGTAGTCTTTGAGAAGGTGCACCTTTGCCTTGAATCATTGTCTTTGAAATGGGATTGGGACACTTTTCAAACTCACTGCAATGTGGGAATGAAAACACTGAAGTCAACATGTGAAAACAACTAAGTGCATTAGATAAAAGTGGAGTCCAAGATGAGAGACTTGTCCCATCTTATCTTTTAGTTCATATTTAATTTACCCACTGAACTTTTGGAGGCTGGCTATACCACTATATTACAGAAACCCTTTGGGTCAATTCCTGCTTTTCCTAGCACAGTGTGACATTTGCTCTGGCACAGATGTTCCTTGTGTCTTACTGCAGCCTGGGAAGCTGCTCAGCAGCACCTGGTGACACCTGAAAGAAATGACTCTGCCTGAAGAGAAACTGCATTAGTGATCAGACATGGAAGCAAGGTGGAAGGGTTCTGCAGGGTAGTGGGAGCCTTAGGAGGCATGGCTGTTGGATTTGGCACAGGGTGAGAGCCAAAGGGAGCCCAAGGCAGCCCAAGGTCTCAGGGAGCTTCTGCGAGGGCAAGTTGAGAGGGAGTCACTCTATCCTGTGAAAATGCTGGCTGTGTTCATGGAGTAAAGGGGTAGATGAGTTGGTGAGGGAAACTAAATTAAACTACTCTGGAGATCTTAAGAGTGGAAGATTTCATTTCCTAGAAAAACTGATTTAAAACTGCTTATCCTACCTATTTGTCCATCTATCATAAGTAATTCCAGGTGCCTGTCACTGTCACTATCAGTCCTATGTTGGAAATCTCTTTACATCAACTCTTCTCACATGATATTATCAAAGGGTTCATCTAAACCTGATCCTCAGAGCAAAATATGTTGCTTCAGCTCTGCAATTGCCTCTGATTTTAGCCAGATTAAAATTATAGGGAAGAGTTGAATTTTAATTCCTCTGAAATTCTGGCATAAAGGACTAATTATGATGTTTCTGTTTTGAATGCATCTCATAAGTAGGTGATATGAATAAATTCCCAAACAGAGGGTACTGCAGAGGAGTAGACAATGGTAGATTTGGCACTCTAAATGTACTGATCAAATAAGGTTTCACAGATGCATTGTTTGTATTTTAATGTTGTCTCATTACACACTTTCTGAATACATATAATACTATTTTCAAGGTAACTCCCATAAGCAATAATAAAAAGAAAATTCACAAGAGATATAGAAAAAAACACTTGATTTTTGATTAAAATTCAGTATGTTGTTTTACTAAGGATTACTATTAGAAGTTTTGTTAGCTACCACTGACTTAATGTTGAAGGCAGCTCAATACACACTTCAGTTCTGAAGTACTTCACTTTATCTTCATGTGTTTTTCCTTAAATATTTGCATTAAGATAGTACTCCTATATTATGAAAAATCTTATGGAAAACTAGAATTTCATAAATTGTTCGGAAAAGTAAGATAGAAAGGTTATGTGTCAGAGACAAGCAATGGAGGGAGAAAAAAAGAGGAAGAAAGGCTTATGAAACAAAATTAGGAAGCAAAGGGGACACTAATAAGAGGGCACGGATATGGAAAAGGGAAAGTTTGAAGAAAATGAGATAAAAATGCAAATACTTTAATACTGTGACATTGTGATGCTTCTATTTCTTTTCTATTCTTAAAAATTGTGTGTGAGAGAGAAAGACTTTGTATTTCCTTTAATTTGGTCTTTAAAGAAAATGAAGTCTCAAACACTGGCCCACTGTAGCCAGCCTCCTACCATTGCAGCACTTTGTTCAGAATACAAGAATGTTGCAGCTGAACCAAAGAATTGTCCCACAGTCTCCATGTGCCTGGGGTTAGGCCCAGGCGAAGGCTTGCAATATGTTCGCTCACCTTTTGGCACTAGGAAACACAGAGAACTGAAATACAACTTCTCTGTGCAAATGTTTTCATGTCACATCACTCTCTGCAATAGCATATTTCTCATGATGCTGACAAATCTGCCAGCATTCCAGTTGCTTTCCAGTTCTTCCCAGGAAGAGCCTACTGTGACATGCAGTAAAAGCCCTAAAGATCAGTTTTGGTTTTGTCTGCACCAAAGAGTTGATTTCATTGTAACTACATCAGTGTCAGGAAAGCAGTTTAGAAATAAATAGGTCAGCCTTTTGTCAGCTGCTCACTGGGAGAAGAAAAGAAAAGGAAAAGAAAGGAAAAGAAAGGAAAAGAAAGGAAAAGAAAAGAAAAGAAAAGAAAAGAAAAGAGAAGAGAAGAGAAGAGAAGAGAAGAGAAGAGAAGAGAAGAGAAGAGAAGAGAAGAGAAGAGAAGAGAAGAGAAGAGAAGAGAAGAGAAGAGAAGAGAAGAGAAGAGAAGAGAAGAGAAGGAAAAGAGAAGGAAAAGAGAAGGAAAAGAGAAGGAAAAGAGAAGGAAAAGAGAAGGAAAAGAGAAGGAAAAGAGAAGGAAAAGAGAAGGAAAAGAGAAGGGAAGGGAAGGGAAGGGAAGGGAAGGGAAGGGAAGGGAAGGGAAGGGAAGGGAAGGGAAGGGAAGGGAAGGGAAGGGAAGGGAAGGGAAGGGAAGGGAAGGGAAGGGAAGGGAAGGGAAGGGAAGGGAAGGGAAGGGAAGGGAAGGGAAGGGAAGGGAAGGGAAGGGAAGGGAAGGAAGGAAAGGAAAGGAAAGGAAAGGAAAGGAAAGGAAAGGAAAGGAAAGGAAAGGAAAGGAAAGGAAAGGAAAGGAAAGGAAAGGAAAGGAAAGGAAAGGAAAGGAAAGGAAAGGAAAGGAAAGGAAAGGAAAGGAAAGGAAAGGAAAGGAAAGGAAAGGAAAAAGAAAAGAAGAAAGAAAAGAAAAGAAAAGAAAAGAAAAGAAAAGAAAAGAAAAGAAAAGAAAAGAAAAGAAAAGAAAAGAAAAGAAAAGAAAAGAAAAGAAAAGAAAAGAAAAGAAAAGAAAAGAAAAGAAAAGAAAAGAAAAGAAAAGAAAAGAAAAGAAAAGAAAAGAAAAGAAAAGAAAAGAAAAGAAAAGAAAAGAAAAGAAAAGAAAAGAAAAGAAAAGAAAAGAAAAGAAAAAAGTCGACCAGTTTGGCTTATTTTTTTTTTTATTTTTTTTTTCTGGTAAGATGCATTAGTAATATCCATAAAACTCCTTCCCTACAGTGTTTCATGAGCATCGTAGACTTTCTACCACAGTACCAAGAACTACCAGAGCTGAGGAAAAAGGGCTTTGAAGAAAGCAACTAAAACTGCCTCATCTTGTTCCACAGTGGGCACTGCCTGCTCTCAGAGCACGTTCTTACTAACCATGTCCAAGCACACCAAAAGTATCTTTCCAGAACTACCTGGCATCAAAAATAGTGATGCTGTTAATCTTTTTGGTACCTCCTGGCATGTATTCTGCATCTTTTACCTCAACTCCCAGTACAATGGTCTCTGAGGTCTGGACAGCTGTTGTCTTCCAGATGTACCAGCACAATCAATTCCCTTCTCTTGTGTGTCCACAGCTGCTCTCCACTGACCTTCTCTTTGGGGTTATTCCTCCTCCTCCCTCCCCCCAGCTCAGCCTCATCTCTCATGACAGTTGCTCATATAATCATTCCCTAACATGTTTCTCTGAAGATGAGCCAGGTTGGCTCAGACTATTTAAATCATAGGGCTCACTTATCTGACTTGCTGTAACTGAAATGGGTTAGGGAGAATGCCATAAGCAGTGGATTCTAGGGGGAATATTTTCTGGCAGAAGAGATAAGATGGATCACTAAAAGCCTTCCCCCAGCACATATTTTACAGAGTTCATCTCTGCCTACACCTTTTAGAGACATCATCAGGTGCAGATTGAAGAGCCAGAAACATAGCCAAATCTGAAGAACGAGCTCTTCTGCATTCCCTGAACCTGGAATTACTGAGGTTGAGGTATTTAGCCCTGCTGATGGACAGGCTACCCAAATAGCACTTAGACTCCTATAAACTACCTGGAACTCTTACGTGGAATTGAGATATTAGACCATAATTTGAAGGTTGGAGTGCAGGAAGAAGATATTATATTTCTATTTAAAATGTATTTTTTGGTCTAAAACTTATTGGAAAGAAAAAAAATAAAAATGATAGCTGCTCCCCTCAGTGATTAGAAACTCAGATTTTTGTATTTGTTTAAAAGACTAGGGTGTTTGAGGGTAACTGAAAGAACTAAAGATGCCCCAAGGTATAGCCCTCCCTCCTCTTTTTTCCCTTAATTCTGAAACAGCAAACTGATTATCATATATTCACTTTTCCTAAAGGCAGAGAGCAAGATGCAGCATTAGAAGTAAAAAATAGCACTAGAGCCTCAGGTAAGACCCAGGAGCTCTGACTATCCATGGCATTGTATATTTTGATGGGGAGAATTGCACACTGGGCAGAACTGGCAGACTGGAGAGTGAGTATTGAGTATATATTAACTGGAGCTTGCTTGACCTAAAATTTAAATCATTAAAAGCCCTGTTAGAAATTAAATTCCAACCCCTTACCTTATTACTATTAATTTGACCCCTATTCGACCCCCCCCCCCCCCCCCCCAAACACTTCAATGCATTAAAGAATCATAATTTAGTCTTGAAGTGCAGGTATACATCTGAGGGATATTCTTACTCCAGTTTTCATTTTGTATATGTAGGCCCATATGAAACAATATAGAAGACATTTAGGTAAACAGTCATGATGCTCTAAACTCTAACCTGGCCCCTTAACTGTGAGGACATCTTATTTTCTTCACACCCACCAGCCAGGAGAATAATAGCAAAAGGCAGCATGATCACTTTTTGTCTTCATAAATTTAGTAGACTATATTCCAACTCATTGATGCATGGTCTTAGTTTGAACATGATTTTCCACCAAAAGAAACAGCATTTAAAAATTGCTGTGTCACTGTTAAGCATCAAGATGGAACTGTTCAAGAGAAATAAAGTACATCAAAAGCACCTTCTACCTTCACAGAAGACATTTTCCACCTGCCAATAGCCTTGGGAGAATTAAGAACAAATGCTTGAATGCTCTTTTTTAAAAATTTTATTATTATTATTATTTTAGAGAATCCATAGACTCGCCAGTTTTGAAACAATACTTTTGTCACAAAGCCTTTCCATTTGCTGCAATCTATGTAAGATCTGGCTGTCCTGTTTGATGTTTATGGATGTTGTTTGTGTAGACAATAAAATTCAGCAAGACATTACTTTTTTCTTTTGCAGATGTCTGCTCATTTCTGTTTCAGCTCATGGAATACAGTGAAATATGCCTGGTACTGCTTTGGTTTCTCTTTAACCAAGAAGTTCTGTTTTCATGACTCAGCAGGATTCCCCTATAGATTTGGAGATATTTAAGCTAATACTAGTGCCCCAGGTAGTACTGAGGATCAAAAAACCTACATGGTGAAGCAGTTTCAGACTTTGACTTGCAAAACCATTTAGGTTAAATAAAAGAAGATGGAGATACAGAATAGAGAAAAGAACAAGAAGCAAACATAATAACGAAGCCTACTTTAGACATTATCTCAAATAACACCATGAGACTGGTAATACCATGTGAGAGTTATTGCAAAACATTTCCCAGTATTTTTGAATAAGTGATGTAATACAAAATTACAGTTGTAAAAAGCATTAAGTTGTGAATCCACATATATTCTCCTGACAATTGTTTTAAAATAGCAGGGAATAAAACAGCAATGTTTACTATCACCTTTTCAGATTTTGTAATTTTTTTGCATGTGGTTTGAAAGGCACTAGACACAGAGACTATGATGAAACAGTTATTAGATCAGTTCCAAGAAGATATAGAACCTGGTTATGTATCCTACACATGCCCTTGATGAGCCCTTACTCAGTCCCATCAAAGAGAATACTCATACAAATGCTAACTCTTGAATAATATTAGTAACCATTTAACTGCTTCTCTATTTTGTTCACTCATGTAAAAGACATTAGTTTTTTTCCTCTTTTTTCCCCTCTTTATTGTAACAGATACACTGGAGTGCCCTAGGTGAAGGTATTTAAGATAACAGAATGTGGACCAGTTTGATGTTACAAGTCCCCTTTGGCTCTGCAAGTTTCCTCCAGAGCAGATCTGTGGCTGTCAAGGTTGGAGTGCCACAGTAGACAACTTTGTAATGATCTGAGGTGTATTGCCAAAGAGTTCCTTTTTGATTTCTATCCAACACATACACAAAAAAATAACATGAAATTTACCAACTCTTGTATCATGCTGTTGACATATCTGGAGGGTGATTAATTGTGCCCCTGGGGTCTACGTAATGTTCTATTTTGGACAAAAAGAGTTTTTAAAATCTATCTAAGAACTATAATTATGAGTGAGGACAGAGACTCATAACTGTAAACTGGTTCTCTGTGTTTCTTATTTAAGTACCTGCCAACATTGAAAGATGGAAAGCTGAAGAGCGTTTTGTACCAGCAAGCAGAATGCAGCAACTTTTCAGGATAAATTCTATCTGCTGTGAACAGTTTTGTCTAGTAAGAGCCAATGAATCTATTAATCTGTTCTGCAAGACAATGGATAGCGACGACCTGCCAGCTTTATGAGATACATCAATGTCTTTCCATATCTTTCTGAAGAAGGCCTATGTGCCCTCTGCAGGCTCTGTATGATGCAGTAGCACCATTAACACTGTCATTGCTGCTGTTACAGACCTTTCTTTCTCTGGATTTCTAACAGTTGTTTCATTAAGACATATTACATGGGGTTAAAATTTTGCACATTTTTTTTTTTTTTCCCCAGAGAGTGAGTTTGAATTTGTACAATATTTTTTAAAAAGTATAAAACCCCCAAAGTCACTCTGAATTTGAACTTATATAGTTATTAAAAATGAACAAAGTAGAGATGTTTGTTTTCTTATCCTTAAAAGGAAGGGCATATAAAACAAAAAACTACAGTGGCAGAGCTATTGGTAGCTTGACACTGATACATTCCTTGTGTTGCATCCATATTGATTTAAAGGATGCAAAAAGAGAGTATAAATTTATGGGGACATTCTGGATCAAATTTTGCATTCATTTATTAAATGAAATTTATAGAGTACTAAACCATTGACCCTATCATTTGACTTCACAGATTTATGGCTGAATCCCAAGCCTACTGAAGTCAATAAGGGTCTTTTCAACAGTAGGCTTCAAATCAGAACCATGCTGCCTGACTCCTCTCTCACATGAACCAGTTTTACAAATGAGTGGCATTACATCAGAATAAAGCTATAAAGAAAGCAAATCCATTCCCAGTCTTCAAGAAAAAGGTGCAATTAGCAATTTAAAATGGACGTAGCTGTGTGTACATATGTTCCAGAGTTCACTTTGATTCTCTCATAAAGGGTTCAGAAAGCAGAAAATGAAGGGAGGGTTAAAAGATTATAGGAGGAGTAATAAAGAAGCTGGCTAACTGCCCATGAGATTTAACATGGGAAAAATGAAAGCTAATATACCTCAGGAAAAAATGATCTGCAGCTCAAATATTTAACTAGAAGGGAAAACTTGGAAATTTTTAGGGTTGAAAAAGTCTGAATGATTAGAAGAACCAAAGAAGCTCATCTTAAAGAGAAAATTCTCCCACTTTAAGCACGTAATGTATATTTAAAGCTGTACTATCCTTTTTGAGCATTCATGACCCTACAAATATGAATGTGCTATATAATGGTATAGATATTCAACACAGGAATGGAGTTAAGCAATCTCCATCTAACGTATATCTATACTTATACAGTCACATTTAGGTGCACACTATTTTTAAATAGCAAAATCATCATCCAAATTGTAACACTATAACTTTCAGGTACCGACCTGACCTGTAGATACAAGCCTATAGCATACGTCAATGAAAAACCAAACACAACTGTAGTCTTTTTGAGCTGGATTCTGATGCAATAGCCTCTGAAATATGATGTTTACTTGTAAGTACTGCTTTATAAAAACAATATCATTAAGTTGCTGGCAGTTGAGAGATAAGTAACAAATTACCAGGAGCCTGGATTGTCTAACCTGTGAAGACAGAACTGAGTAGGAATGGTAATGGAATTTTACCCCCCAGCTAACTGGGTTTCCAACATGGTGTATGGTATGGTTTAAAAGATGCAGGTTGAATGGCAGTTGAAAGAAAGAAACTCCTTATTTTTTTCCACTTACATAGGAAGGAGGTAAAAATGCAGACAGTACTATGACTGCAAAGTTCACTGTGTCAGTAAGACGGGTTGACATTCTGCCAATTTTTGAAGGACGTTAGTGGAAGGAAGCGTGGAAGATTTATTTTAAGTCATAGACTTCGTAGATATAATTGTTCACAAGATAATTCAGGCAAATGTTTCATCTTAGGCAACATTTCTGACAATGAGCATCCACAAGCAATGATAAAAAGACACATGATTTTTTCCTCTAAAACTAAGCCTAAACTGGAGCTAGAATGCAATAGTGTGTTGTAAGGATGAGAAAAACAAGATAAAAATACACTTCTTTCTTTTCATATCTCAGTCAAGAGTTTGGAAATGCTGAGTAATCGACATTTTCTTTCTTCACACCATATATTTTTATCTGTACTGCCAAAGAGATTTTACAGATGGCAATGGATACAGGCCATATAGAGAAAATTTTGATTCCAGCTTGGTCAAAGTATTTGTCTGTACATTATGTCATCTGAGTTTAAGTTTCCAGGTTTTCCAGGTATTCTGAGGGACTGAAGTAAAGTGTTGAGTCACTTTGGGAGTTAGCAGCCTCTACACTACACTCCTATTGCCAAAGTGCTTCATTGCAGCTGTCTTTGTAGACTCTGCAGTCGCACAGGGTATCTAGGTTCAACTAGACTCTCCAGACTTTCCAAGTGCTGAAAATTAATATAAGTTCAGGCCAAAGTGTATCTACTGCTCTGAAGTGGTACCCTGTGCTCTCCTTTTCTTGCTCTGTCATGATCCTTTGTTGCACCTTCTCTTATATTAAATCTGCAACCAAAATATATAACTCTGTGTCCTGTTGACCTCAGGCAACAACTGCATTTGTATAGCACTCAGGATAATAAGAGCTCACCTGATTGGGTCCCACAGGTTTAATTTTCATGCAAACAATTATTGGTACCATTAAGGTCTTTCTAGACATCTGAGAAAAATTATTAAAAAAAAAAAGAGAGAAAGAAAAATAGACATCAAGTACCATATTGTTAGGCTCGTTTGACAGGGGTATGTAAAATGAAGGAAAATAGAATAGCATGGAGGGTGGGGAACAGTGAAAAAAGCAGAGTAAAATACAAAAATCCCTTTCAAAGAGGTAAAGGAATGAAAGGAGAAGGAATATGCTTTTAAAATTTAACGGTCACAGAAGAAGGAACACCAGAATGTGTCACATTAATAAACATTGTAAGTAGGGATGTTGATTAACTCGGGAATGACTTATTATAATATAAATGACAGGATGTAATGGAACCAAAGTGACAAGGTACGCAATGTGTATTAGAGAAAGCAAAATGAAAGCTAAATTCCTGTGGGACAAGTAAACCTTAGAAAAGTTTATAGGTTTATTACAAACTGAATTTGGAAGTTGGTAGTTTACAGAAGAGGAGGAAGTTGGACAGAATCTAGAGATTAGTGGGTATTGAGAATGCTGCAATTGAGCCTAGGAAAAAAGTTTTTTTTTTTTTTTAAAAAAGGCAAAAAAAAAAGCTATTAAAACAAAAGGAAATAGTTGCATGGAAGAATTCATACACTACCTGAAGAGAGATTTATTTATTTTTTTTTCTGTGCGTAATACGGCCTCTACTTCAGTCAAATGGCAGTACTCATCTAATAACTGAGCCTCTCTAAGTCTAAATCACAACAGCAGGATTTTAAAGGACTCACATTTTGAAGATTAAGAAAATGCACACACCTTCCTATCACTGACAAAAAGGAAAAAAATAAAAAGGGAAGT
The DNA here is from genome assembly GCF_964211835.1 of Anser anser. NCBI lineage: Eukaryota > Metazoa > Chordata > Aves > Anseriformes > Anatidae > Anser > Anser anser. The sequence goes on from NC_139724.1 coordinate 60,503,090, forward strand.
TTATCATTTTATCCAAGTGTACTAAAAGACATATAATTTGATACATAGTTAAAAAAGGGTTACTACAAATGCTCTCTGTGGCATGATAGTCTCTGTATGCCAAAATAATCAAGACCACAAAATATCTACTAGTGAAAAATGACTGCCTGTGTTAAAGAAATGAAAGGGTGTTTGTGATCATGTGGATACACATCACTTTCCTGTTTCCATAAAATCACAGCCTTTGATTAAATTACAAAATAACCAGAAGTTTTGCATTCTTTCAACATTTTAATTTTCCGTGAATACAGAAAAAAATAGGATTACAGCTACAATGATAATTTCAGAAAAAAAAATCAAGAAGGCTCACCAAAACCTGTGCATTTGCATGTATACCGCAAAACAAGTCAAGGCAGAAGAATATATACTGCATTAGAAGATACGCTATGCCTCATGAAATGAGCACAAATGAAGTGGGACAGGGAGAAGAAAATGATGAAATGGTGGAACAGAGGAGATGTGTTCAGACAGAAGAGCGACTGCAAATGAAGCTGCAAACCCAGCACTCAGCAGTGTGAAATGAGTGTGTAGGTTATATTATTTTGTTGGCAGGACCCTGGAAACTAAGAGCAGACATTTTGAATCTGGCATATTCAAGACTTTGGATATTACAAAAATATAAAACTGAATAGCATTGAGGTGGACTATAAAGAAATGTATAGAAAGCAATAAAAATAAAATGTTGTGAATATCAGCTAGAAAGATTAATGACATAATGGAACCAATGAAAAAGTAATTTTATGCTAGATATCATAGTATTATTATTTTCTTTAGCTATATACTTTTGGACTATGTATGCTAGGTATTTGAAATGCTTGTTTTACATACCGCATTATATGAGCAGATGGCAGAATGCCTCGGCAGGCATCTGTGACACATGGCTTACCATTTTTAGTCAATGAAAACTAGAAGACATTGGTACTGGTGTAATTTCATAAGTATTTTTAGTAAAATTAGATTCTTTGGTATACTCTAGTACAATTCTGAGACCACTAAAATGTTGTCATGGCTAGGCTGGCAGTCAAGTGACATTTCTGAGAGTAAGTGTATTTACATAGAACAGCATTTACACAGTTAATGTAAGCCACTCAGAGGAGTGTGGTGCTAAAATATTACATTCAAAAAGTGAATAATTTTGTATATTATAAAAGCATGCTACCTCTGCAGCGGGAGCTGGCCTCACTTAGTAATTGTTCTTTTAAGAAGAATTATTATGACAAAAGTGCAAAAAAAGTAAGACCAATAGAGATGATTCAGAAATGAGAGACGGAGCATGTCAGAGATGAGATTGCAGCTCAGAGGAGAGAACATTAAAATCCAGAGCTATGACTAATGAGCACAAATACAAATGCAGCAAAAATAAATTTAAAACCAATTTTTGATAGTAGTTGGTACCTGGCAATTCACAGAAGTCTTAGAAGTCTTTCAGCTGACAATACAGTCCTCCAAAAAGCCTGTAAGAAGTTCATTCAAAACTAAGAGTATTGAAGATAAAAAAGACTGAAAATCTAAAATATGAGGTAGAAAGAGTAGGACTTAACAGAAGTAAGGGAAATTGTACAAGCTAGAGGAAAAACAATAGAAAAAATATCAAAAATTGCAAACATTTTAAAATGTTGCACACTGCAAGTGCTGAAAAGTTGCTTGAGGAAAAAAGAATTAGCAAAAATACTCAACAAAGTATTCTTGTATTATAATTTGGGGAAGAACTAATTTAAAAGCAAAAACAAAAACAAAGCACAGCAACTCTCAAAGAATTTCAGCTGTCATCATAAGCAAATATGTGTGGTGTAAAAGAAATGGAAAAATAAATCTTTTTTTTTATTATTATTGTCCAGTGGCAGAAGGAACTATTGACTACTCCACAGCTGATGTTTGCTTTGTGATACTGGAAACTGGAAGCTGAATGCTAAAAGGTTAATGAGGAATAATAAAAGTAAGTTGACACACAGACCACTCATGAATGTTATCTCAGAGTGGAGCTATTCTGTAGCTGATACTCAATGTTTCATATGTACTATAGACAAAGCAAAGCATTATACTAACTAAATATTCCTCTGCTTATATAAGGGAAAAGAATTTTAAAAGTTTAATTAATTAGAAACTGTATTTGCTTGACAACCAGAAGTACTTTTCACAGAGAGTTTAAAGATAAGTCAGGATACTGACTGAAGGCTGAGAGTAAAATTTGAAGTGTTTTTCTAGGGATTCAGATAGCAAACATCAATTAGCATTAACAAGACCTATGTCATTAGACCAAACTGCAGTTTTAAGCGGTGAATTTTAAACCCTGCCACAGGTGTCTGCTACTAGACAAATAAGAATGTAAAGAGTTATCAGCTTAAGTGAGCAACTAAAGTTTTAAGCGTGAAAGGAATGAGCAGTTGTGGTCCATTTAGTTAGGGTCACAGACAACTGTAGAACTTCTCATGCACACATACCCCCAAGTGAATTACCTTCACTAAACTTGGAACGTGTCCTTGATAAATGTCTTCCACACAGTATGTAATTGTTGCGTAAGTCCACAGTTATGGATTAGCCCCAGTCTATGCTCCCGCCTGTTCAAAATTTCACTGATGTCCTTACTGAAACAACTGGCAATTTTCTATTAATTTGAATAGAAGAGAGACATTTATGTAGTTTATGAAGATACAAGATTCATCATCACTATCAACATCTTTCTTCACTCATGTACACTTTCCCCTTTTGCCCTGGATATTTCCATTCCTACCCTTTCAAAAGTCCTTCATGCATTGCTGTTTCTCATCTCAATACAGTCAGCATTCTTTCATTCCTTAGATTTTTTTTCTGTATATTTTCCTCTGGCCTCCAACTTTATTCTTTCATCCTTCCTCCTCAAAGACAGCCAATCTTTTCTTTGCCAAAAAGGCAATTGTTGTTTAACCCAGCAGGCAGCTAAGCACCACACAGCCATTTGTTCCCCCAGCCCTGAGTGGAATGGGGGACAGAATCAGAAGAATAAAAGTAGAAACTTGTAGGTTGAGATAAAGAGAGTTTAATAGGATAGAAAAGGAAGGGAAAATAGTAGTAACAAACACACAAACAAATACATAAAAAACAAGTGATGCACAATGTGATTGCTCACCACCTGCTGATTGATGTCCAGTCAGTCCCTGAGCAGCGGTATGTCCCATTCCCCCACCCCCCTCTCGCCCCAGTTTTTATTGTCCCACATGGTATCATATGCTATGGAATATCTTCTGGCTGGTTTGGGTCAGCTGTCCTGGTTGTATCTCCTCCAAGCTCCTTGTGCACCTCCAGCTTGTTCAAATATCCTTTGCTTTGTCCTTGAAAGTCATCATCAACCATAGTTTCACTCAGATTATACTCTCATGCTACCATTCAGCATTTCCTGTCTTTCATTTTAAACCTTTTGGTACCCCTGTATGGCATGTATCCTACTATCCTGTGAAGTTGCCTTTACACTCAGCCTCCATCCATCTATTTCTCTAGCTTTGTCTTTCAGGACTCTGAAGTGCTTCCTTTCCCCTCTTCTCCTAGAAGTCCCTTCTTTCTCTTCCTGCTTTGTAGTCTGACTGCTTCTCCATCAGTAGGACTTCCCTGTCTGTAACCTCTTGCTTGGGGTTGTCTTCCACATTAGGTCCACTTCATCCTGACTACCACTGTTAGGGTATATCAGCCAACACTCCTCTGCCTACTTCAGTTCCTCCACTGCCAGGAAGCACTTTATCTCTGTATTCTGTTGCTATCTCTAATACTGACTGGTATTCCCAGGGAGATGTTATGACTTTATGTACCAAGGAAAACCAGGACCTGTTTCTGCTGCTCACATTCTATACTGAAGTGGGAAAACTTTTCATCCTGGGTCAGAATTAAGCTTTTCACAGTGAAATATGAAGTAGTATAGGTGAAAATAATGACCCATATACACAGCTGGTATAAAATATATGTTTTATCAAACTATTACTTTCTCTGACACTATGTATGTTTTGATACAACAGAAAACGCTATGGATAACCTTTCATTGTATTTGGAATTTTTGAAGTTCTGCATGTCTTTGATGATAAGAAGGCACTCCTTTTCATTTTGTTCCATTTTCTTTCATTTTGTTTTGTTTCATTTCTTTTAGTTTCTTTTCTTTTTTTTTGAAGTATCACAAAGCAAAATGTCTGTTTCTGGTCTGCACAGTTTTAAGACTGACCCCAACTCATTGCTTAATCAATCAAATTTAAAGGTTATGCTAGTAGCTTCACCAGAATGTAAAAGGTCTTCTTGAAAGACAGTCCACTGATCTCCAGCACAATGGGAGGTGTCCATCCTCCTTGAGCTTCCAGGGCTGGTAAAACATCTTAAGCACCATAAGCAAATTAAATGTGTGAACACCTAATGATGATGGTGGAATTATTAATGATACCATTATAGTAATGATTTCTGTGCATGTCTCTTCCCAACAGAAGTGCTTGAAAAACCACACTCACATATGCCTCTCAAAATGGTTCAGCAGGCTGGCTCTTTAGTAAGTTGCTCTCTGTTTCACCAGCTGCCTCATGGCATACTTGTTGTGGTGGATACTTGACACCTGTCAGATATATACATATATATATATATATATTTATACAGTCTATGCAAATCTCAGGATGTTATGAATTCATTTTCTTGAATTAATTGTTCATATCTTTGTTCTACTTTTCCTGTAGATTTCCCCAGTCATATCTTTTATTTTACTTAAAGTGAGACTACAGAAGACTTTGCCTATCACTGAAAGACCTGTAATACTCACCAGCCACTGCAGACAGGCTTTCACCTTGTTCTGAGTTTTCTTCAGGTTCCTTCCTTCACTGAAAAAATTGGGAGTTTTATTGGGAATCTCATCATAACAAGCTTTCAGCATTTCCTTGGTGACTCAGTATTTGCCTTCTGCTTTCTCAGGCTTTAACTAGATGATAAAATGTCTAATTCTGAGATTCTAATTTCTTTGTCAATGTCAATCGTTTCTTGAAGTGACGGTCCATTTAACATCTTTAAAAAGTACTCTGCCCATCAATGCCTTGACTCTTTCCACTTTAAAAAACTTCGAATATTGGTGCTTAAAAAAATACATGGCAAGATAAATGCCCGCCATTTGGAATGAATGTTTCTTGGTTCCATATTCAAAATCTAAACTTCAACAGAGAAGTTACAGGTATTTTTTATTTGTCAGGCTCTAAAGTTACATGTGCATTTTCATTTGTCACCCTTAAATCATCCACAACTTATGAAATCATTTGTAAACTAATGATATCCACATGAACAAATATTATCCACAAGAAGCAGTGAAGTTTCATTTTTGGAAGAAATAGAGTCCTACTCCTCCCCTCTGCCACACTTGTGCAAGTTCTGCCAGGTCATTTTGTGTTCCTCAGTTAATCTTGAGGAAAAATGAACCTTTATCTATATCCTCAGTCAATAACAAGGACAAAACAGTTTTCTAAGCAGAGTTTAAGAGTGGCTGTAACAAAGCTTTAGAGTGAGAGCCCCTTGTACCAGATAATGATAATCACTGTAATTTACTGTGTTGGATACCTAGACATATATGTATAAATGTGATACAGATCATGGGGCTTATCTGTATGGCACTAAAATTGGACTGCAGTATGAGAAAATTAACTTTGCTTGCTTGTGTGGATGAAGAGAGGACAATTTTCAGTACTGTCAGCACTATCAGTATGAAACTTATTATGGGTAATAACATTACTGTGAAATAGATGCTTAAAAATAAAGATGATGTAATATTCATATATACTGTAGAATAAAACATGCCTTAAATGAAATAGACTAATTTTATTGATGGTGTCAAAGAAATGGATGTCTTTCTTGATGAAAAATCTGAATAGAGCCCAGGCAATGGTCAGTACTCTATCCTGAGATTTATTATGTCACACAAAAAGCGGTGTTACTTTTTTTAGGAATTTGAATTTATCAGCTAGATCCCTTGGCATATTATATACATAAATCACATCTGTTAAGTTGATTTTAATAAAATGCATCTAGTGATTGACATTAGCTTTATAAAATCTAGAAATATAGATTTAAACCTGAGACTAATTCATGTTATCAAATTACTTCCTCTCTCGTGTGTCTACAAAGGATTGCTCCAAATTTGATCTAGAACTTTTTTTCTGTTTGTTGGCCTATGATAGATCTTTAATGTTACTTAAACTTACTTTGTATTTAATGGATTTAAGCAAGCTATTAAGTATGGCCAATAAACCATATATCTGACTTACCTAAAATATTGGAAAGTAAAGGATCCTGTCACTTGAATAATACTAGTGCAGACAAAATCCCTTAAAAAACCTCACCTTAGGTATACAGGTTGTTCAAACAGAAAACTGAGACATCTCACTGGTATGGTACAATTAAAGTGCATTTGTCTTTACGAAAACAATATCTACTGTGTTATAGTAGAAAAATGAATGTCAGCTAACAATCTAAAAGCAATAAACAATAAACTTAAATTATAGAAAGAGTCAATTAGTATGCCAATTAGTCTATATTGCAAGCAACTTACACGAAAAATCTTATTTTTCACTGTCATACAAGGTGTCAAGGAATGAACTCTGTCATTTAGGATTCACTAATAATTATAAAGGGGAGTTTGACAGATTATGATGTGACTCCATAAAGTAGTAATATAAAATAGCTACTCACCAAATGATAAAAGCTTTTATACTTCAGCAGCTTTTAAAAGGGTACACATAGTAATAGAAACTCACTTTGCAAAAAGACAAATAAATCTGTGGATGCATATGCTTTGTGTCAGTTTCATGTGGTTCCTAAATAAGATTTTTACTGAAAATGTTCTCAGTGCAAAAAGATAATAACATAGAGAAAAACACATTCATCAAGTAGAACTCATGAAAAAACAAGGCCTTGCTTTATTCTTCTGGGATAAACAGAAAAAAAGTTAATAATCTCTTCATAGTCATTGAATTCACTAACCCAGAATACAAAAGGTACTGTAAAGGCAAAGAAGGACTTTCAGACTACATTATGCAAATACCACATGCTTCAGGAGACCATTCAGTTCAGCTCACAGCCGAAGATAATCAGTTTCCTCATTTGAGTTTAATTTCAAAACAGAAGCATGAGTTGTAGGATCTATTCTACTTCTAAAATTCTTGGACATCCCAAAAGCTCAGCCTACTTCTTCCAGGACTTGACAGTGATTTTGAATGGCTTGTAAAATGATAAATGGAAATCTAATTCTTATTTTTAGCTGAGATCTTAATTTGGCTTTTGTCTTGTGAAAAGCATAAGCAGCCTTTGTTGAAGGCTCGTGGCAGCACTTAATTATGTACAAACATGTAATGATTGTATTAATTTACATTACCTACATACCACTTTGGCTTAAATGAGTAGGAACTTCTATGGTCCCCAAAAAATAAATTTACCAAATAAGCCTTGACAAGACCATTTCTGTCTGAATGATTAGGGCTAAGCTACATTTGCACACCTGGAAAATGATTTTACTCAAAGCAAACATCACCCCTGACTCTCGCAAACAAATGTTTGGTCTAGCTTCCTTGAGTCCAGAACAAGGTGTGATCTTTCCTCCTTCTCTGAGATTCAGTACATCTACCTTACTTAAATCCCTCCACGAATTCATACTCTTTTTCTGCAACCATATTGATTTTTTCATTTGTTGTAAATAACTATTTGTTTATCATTATGGAATCTGAAAAGGGAAAATAATTTACTACGGAAAAAGAAGGCAGAAAGAAGCATGATAGATGAAATCAAGGACATTCATCTGTGACAAAGAATTATAGACAACTACAGAATGTCAGAAAGGAAGTCATGAGTTCTTGAAAATGCTCAGCCTTCATAGAACTGATTAGTGCCTGATGATTTTGAAAAAATACACTCTTTCTCCATACATTTGTTTAAATTATTTCCTTGGAAATAATTTCCAGCTGGTTCCATGATGTATTCATGATCATCAATTATTACTCCGAGGATACAGCCAGTATTAAGTTTTAAATGCTTTGTTTGAAGTGCTGGAGTTTTTAAGCCACAAATATGAGAAATGTACTTTGAAACATGTGAAGCTGCTGAGACCTCAACTACATCCCATGCCCCTGGGATTTGCTCCTGTCTGAATCCCTGTGACAGAGAAGAAAGCCCGTGTCACCACATCATGGGTCATGGTACCCTCTGAGTTTGTGGTATATCGAATATTTATTTTGCATGGACAGCGGGTTAGAAATGGAAAAAACCAAGTTATTATATAAGCTAAAGACCCACCTTGTTTCTGTTGTGCATAAGTGCCTGAATGAAAGGATACACTTCTCTCAGTTAATTCATTGTTTTGTATTTGTTTCTAACTGTAAAGAAGGCACCTTCATGAAGGCAGAGCAGAAGTTCTGTGAATATTTGTTCCAGTTTTCCCTTTCAAAGTTTTCAGGAGTGTTTTAGAAGAGCGAAGTTGTGCTAAAAACAAACAAACAAACCCCAAGTGAGTGTTCAATACTTCCTTATTACATGACAGCATGGTAGTAGGAGAGCCCTCCTTTTTTTTTTTTTTGCACTCATCACCTGCCCACTGCTGCTCACTCAGGAGTGTTTTTTCATACATGCCAATCTAAGCTTGAGTTTGCCCTCAAGTTCATTTGATTGAAGTGCCTGGGAATACCTCAAGGACTGTCTTATAGTTCCTGTATACAAGGACTCAGGGAAGAATCTGGAAAGAATATCTTTAAGAAAACATGCTTCAAGATAATAGTACTAATTTCGTCAGTCAGGTATAACCTAGAGGGACTGTAGGTAAAACTTTAGTCATAATTTGGAATATAATAGATGTTCACAGCCCCACAACAGAAATATACTCTGATAAGGAATGTGTTACCATATTGTCAGTCTTTGGTTGCATGAAGATAGTATTTGCTGCCAAATATTGCTGAATTATTTTCCTGGTGCACACTTTGCAATGTATTTCTAATGTGATCACTTATTATTTAGTTCTCTCTCTCTATTTGATTAAAGCATAAATTAAGATAAAGTGCATCAAGGTTACTGATTCTTTCTGATAATAAACTAAAAATGTTGATTAAGCAGATGATGAGTTTAAGTCAACATCCTTTGTATTAAAATATTTGATGTGCATTTATGGACTAACCTCACAAAAGTTTCACAAGTATAAAAGAAATGTTAAATAATGATAAAGAATATTTTACTTTAGCATAATTTAATATCTACAGTTTTAATACAGAAACTCATTTAAGTAAGAAAGCACATAATTAAGCCCTATCAATATAGTGAACTGTTTATTTTTCAGATTAGAACATCACAAGTATTCTTGTTCTTTCATCTTGATTCTTGATTAGGCAATGTATTTGTTTTGGATTTTCATGGATATCTAATGAATGTTATCTATTTAAATTAATCTTTTCTTTTTTCTCCCACTCCTCCACTGTTTTTTTTTTTTTTTTAAAGAACAATCTAAGAACAATCTCTTAAGTTTTGGTATTACTGTACTTCCAGGTACAAACCCAGCAATATCTGTACTAGGAATAAACTCTCCTGTTCTCCTTCTCCTCTTCTTGGGAAATTAGAATCAAAACTTCAAAACTGAAATGGGAGTGTTCTTTTTTTTGGTAATGAAGCAGTTACTTTATACTTCTTTTGGTAGTTCCTATCTTTGGTAGTTCCTATCTTCACCAAGACCCAAGACCTTTTCTACCATCTCTCTCCCAGGCTGCTCTTTAGACCAGATCAGATATTTGTCCATGCTGCTTACTTAAAGCAAATGCCTCTGGGGCCAGTTTTGGAAGGATTTGAGTTTCCTTGGATGTCTTCAGCTGGATTCCCTTCATTTTAGATCATCTCTGTTTCACAGCAGAGAATGTCTGTGGACAGCCATGGGTACATGCTGCCATTGTGTGCCACCTCCAGCTGTGAGCTGTGCTTCCGATTCTTTAGGTCATGGGGCCTGTCTAGATTGTACTTGATGTGGCCTCTTGCAACAAAAAGAAAGACAAGAACAATAAAATACATCTCTGGTCTGAACTCAGACTGAATTTAGATGCTTACCTGGTGCCACACGGATGTGAAATGTTGGTCGTAACTTTCGCTGCAGAGCCTTTTCAGTATAAGCCTATCCATGAAGCAGGATCCCTGCTTGTCTGAGGTCCTTTTAATTTCAGTTTACTTCAAAGAAGCACATTCCATTGTTTAAAAGGTACTTTCAATTTCTGGACTTCACTCAGCTCCAAATAAGCAAACTTCAACAATGTATATATTTGTCCCGTTCTTTCCATGGACCTTCCTCTTCACACTTTGTATTCAGCCCCTTGTGTAGGTAGATCAGCTCATTACAGCCAAGAGAAAGAGAAAAAGAAATGGTTTGAGTGTATTCAATAACTGTTCAATGTTATTAGTGGTCCCTAAAATGATGTTAAAAAGGATAGCATGCTTTCTATCATAACAAAAGCTGAGGTTATTTGTTATTGTTTAAAATAAAAATAAGTAATTAATTTACTATTAAATTGAAAAGATCACATCTGACAGCAGTTCATTTTTTTTAGAGTTATTTTGCTCAGATCCTGTAAATCTACTTGTAATGCTGAATAAGAATGATCCATGGATTAAAAATTAGTGAGAAGCTTTATAGAACACAGCAAATAAAATACAATAGTAACCTTACACTTCAGATACAGGATGAGTATAATCTGCGCAGCAGTCAAGATGGGCTAGATCTACATGGGCTAAGAGAAATTAATCAAAATGTAATGTAAGGTTTGGCATGAAATCTAAAAATGCTTTGAAAAGTCAATAAAGGAGGCTTTATCTCCAGCAGGAGTAAATCCATCAGATAAAGTCATTGCAGCAATGTCCACTTACGTCAGTTGAAGATCTGCCCCAATATTTGTAAAATTAATGGACTACACTATATTGCTTTCATTTTTCTGCTGATAGTCTGGAAAGGTAATTAGTACACAGCTGCATCCCCAGAAGTATTGTCTAATAGAACCTGGTTTTGCCTTGCGGCAATGTGTAAAAACATACAAAGAGAAGGTAAGAACTGGAGAGCTTGATTTTCCACAGCCTTGCATGTTGTATATGTGTACAACAGTGCCAAGTAAGTATAAATTCCTGCTTTCCCACTTTGTTACACAGAGGTGTGAGAAACAATCCAGAAGACCAAATATATATAAAAAAGTTTTATATAAAAGTTATATAAAAACTGATATTTCTTAATTTTTTTAGCTAAAACAAATAAAACTGCTTACTTGACAAATAAGAAGTGAAGGATTCAAAGAGGAAAACATACACCACTACACAAAATAAATATATTTCAGGGAGAGAAAAGAATCATGGATATGTTACATAACACTGAAGGTTTTTTATTTATTTTATTTTATTTATTTTATTTATTTTATTTTATTTATTTATTTATTTTTATTTTATTTTATTTTATTTCATTTTACTTTTATTTTATTTCATTTTATTTCCTTTTATTTTTTTCAGTATACTGAAATGCACTAACACAAGGAATTAATAAAGGAAGTCTATTTAATGTGAAAAAAGAAAAAAGAAAAAACACTGTTAACTCCAACTCACTTGAGAGATGAGCAATTCCTATCAAAGCAGGAAACAGTAAGTCCTTATCTCATAATTAAAGTGCTTGAGTAGGAAACACCAAGGGAATATTCTAAATACAGTAGTATAGCTGTTAACTAAAGCAAAATGAAAAATATTATGGATATTAATTGTATAAATCAGTACAGAAAATTACCCCACACTTTGAGTCTAATTTTGACCCACTGACCTCAGCTGGACTGGTTATGTTTACAATGTTGAATAACAAGCCTTTTGAAATGAGAAGTGTAGAAAATAGACTGGTGTCTTCTTAGTGAAATTGATATTATGTAGAACCAGTGTTCCTCCTTAAATATGAAATTACAAATGGGATTTTCAAAGGAGACTAAGGGAATTAAGGTTTCCAGCTCCTGTTGAATTTTATTAGGATTTAGAAGTCTAATTCCCTCATGCTTCTTTGACAATCTCAGACTAAATATTTACCTCCTTTCTGCACCTCATGCCCTTTCTGCATTATTTACAACATTCAGAGATACCATTGCTCTCTGGAGCGTTCTGTGATTGTGTAGTACGTTCTCAACCATTTTATCTGCTTGTGCCCAGAACAGATAGCCAAAATTTGAAGGTGTACGGACTGTTTGTAGTAGCACAAAATAAACTGGATGAAAGAATTAGGATTTTTAAAAAATTGATCCTGTTATTTACAAGCAATGTATATTCTCTCTGATTTCCCTAAAGAGAGCAAGAATGCAGCAAGTCCAGCTCTTTACTCAGGATTCTCCAGATCACCTTCTAGAAGGACCCTGCCAGAAGGGTCACCTTAAGCTTCATGCTCCTGCTGCTCCAGTCTCCAGACCTTTTTTCTGCTGCCTACAGCTGCAGCCAGGTGCTGCCACTCATTGGCTACAAAATTGAGGTGAGAACTCTGCCTTTTTATATGTTTATTTAGTCCACTTAAAAATTCATCTGTCTTCATTGCTCAGATTCAAGTTTTGAATATGATCTGTGCTCTGAGTGTTGGCTCTTTCACAAATGATATTAACTGCTTTTTGTGTTTATCCTGAATAAACAATGTCTTCTACATTCACCATTTTCAGTTACAGTTCATGCAGCTAACTGCTTAACAAGGAAATCACCCATGTTCTCTCTTCCAGATGATGTCTTCTACTGAGTAATTTAACACAATCTTTCCAGAGAATGGAGTTGCATCTGAACCAAATGATTTATTATTTCCCCAAATTTATCTTAACTGTTTGACTGTTTTATAACTTGTACTGTTTCTTAGGTTTTTGACTCTGTTTTTCAGGATCTTCTGGCTCCAGTGATTTATTGGGAATCATACTCAGCCAAACCATGGATGGCAAAATGCTACATGCTGAGATTCCTTGCACATTACAGGTGCAAGTGGAAGGCTTGATCTAAGTGATTATAGGCAAAAGGAGTTCATATATTCTCCATTTGACATTAAGAATGCAAAATTGTATTGCCCTCAAATTCAAGCACATTTGGCAATGGGTATTGGAACACATTATCAATAATAGTTATAACTTTTTCTTTTTTTTTTGTGAGATTCTACATGTCCACTTTTAAATCAGTTTAAGGAGATGTGTTCCTCAAATACCACTGGAACCTGGTTACATACCTTCTGTGTACTATTTTGAAAATATTTTTTTTCTGTATATTACTCTCCAAACTGCTTACATGACTGCTTACAATATTGCCAGATCATTTCTAAACTCCTTGTTCTCAGTTTATAATTAAACAAACACGGTAAGTATATTGGCATTTTAAATTTTGCATCATACCACATCTCTGTCTATTGGGATCTTATTGGGATCTCATATTAGCAATCAACAGATATGGGAACAAAGCTACAAAATGTGAAGTTGAGTTAAATTGGCTTTTTAGAATATCCCACTGAAAATCTACGTAGTCTTTTTCTTTCTTTCCTTCTTAATAATCACTTTTACAATCTGGCATGAAATTGATATCAACAGCTGATATCTAGAACCTTAACAGGTTTCTATCCTGCTAATTCCCTTTGGGTTGATGTCAGCTTTCCTATAGCACTGTCTTCCTCCAGGGAGCAGCAGGGAACTGATATCAAATATAACTTGTTGTCATTTTTCTGGTAAAGACCTGGGGCTCTGGTCATTTTGCTAGCAAAATGCACGTTTGTTTCAATGGGCCCTAGATGGAATCTGATTGGAATCCTTTCCTTAAAGAGACATCATGCACTTAGCTAACTTATAGTTCACAAAATTTAATGTTGCGTGTTTTGTATCTGATACACTAGAGGCAACTTTTCAAGTTCTTGCAGCTGCACAACCTAAATCTTGGCATAATCTAATAATATATCTTAGACAGAAATATGACCTCATAAAAGCAGAGTATTATGAGCACTAAAGCTCTGCTATGTCTCAGTCAAAATATCTTTTTTTTTTTTTTTTACTGTAGTATTCTACTCAGTATTCATGAATTAGAGTGTGATTAAAGAACCACGTTTGCTTTTGGTGTTCTGATTCAATAATTATTGTCTTTGTTTCTTTTAATATATGCACGAAGTTTCATTGCATGTAAAATATATCATAAAGCTGAGATAACAGTGGAGAGCAACTTCTTTCACAATGGTAGTAGCAAATTGTGGGTGGTTTTTCTATGTATATGAATATCAACACTGTGTTCACAAACTTATTTCAGCATCCCAGAAATGTCTCTCTTCTACATTAAAAGAGAAGGGAAAAAAAAAACAAAAAACACACACACACAAAAAAAACCCACCCTTGGAATAACTAAGGTAGAGCAGGATAAAGAGAAAGCTACTGTGGCTTGTAATTACTTGTATGCTTGGAGACCTCAAGGGACAGAACAACACAAAACATCTTCTGTGATTTTTGAAGACAAAAATATGCTTCTAAACTGCTTTAGCATTGTCTGGACTCCTTACAGGTATGAGCACCCAGAGCTGCTTCATTGCTCAGTCTTCTCTGACTTCTTTTTGGTCAACCACAGTACTAAGGTGTTCCTTGCCCTTTCTAGGGCACCTCCATATAACAGTTTAGCAGGGCCCACAACAGGGTTCCTCCCACTCAGTGGGAGAGTTTTCCTTCTGCAGCACAAAGCCCATGTGCAGGCACTTCAGCAGAGGGGGCACTCACCTCCATGCTGCCTTTTGAAAAAATGTGTTAAGATAGCAACAGAGATCAATATCAAAAGGACTGGAAATGGCAAGCAACTAAAATGCTTATCTGTTTCATTTCAATTGTAATAGTCTATTTTAAAATAATAAGAGCAATAACAGTAATAACAGTAATAATAATAATAATAGAATGTTTTATGAGAATAAATACCTTATGTGACACTACTTCATAAACATGGACATTTACAATCTAATGTTATGTGTATATTCTTCATTGACTACCAGCAGCTTTTTTGGACAAAATGATTGATGACGAGAGCATAAGAAAAAATGCCCTCTGATTCCTGTGTGCTGAGGTTCTGATCCAGGAAGTCAAACAGAGCCTAAATGGATGGTTCCTCCAGCTGCTTACCTTTTCTTCCTTCTTTCTCAGTGTGTACTTTATGAGTTTGGGAGATCCCTGCAATGATCTGACTCTTCTGGGGTCTTTTATTAATTGCTCTTCTCAGTACAAACTCTTTTTCTGCTCCAGATGTTCATGCACGCTAGGAATATCTTGTTACAATTAAACCATACTAATCAGTACACACATCAGTTACTTTCTGTGGGATATCTATGTGTTTTTGTGTGTAAATCAGGTAAGGCTAAGGTTTCATGAGAAAAAAAATGTGAAAAGTTTTTTATAGCATAGATATTCATTACACATACTGCATATTTTTTCATTACTAATTTTCTCTTATTAAAACAGCAATTGACTGTGTCTAGCAAGACTATCTGTATTGATTTAAAAATAATAATGAAATACAAATTACAGCAGTTTCTGAGTTAATTGCACCTCTGACCCCACTTTTGACTGCAGTAAGGGTTTTCTGATTGGTCTTAGGCACCTGGCCATCAGCGTTCTGGGACCAGCAGTCTTGCACTAGTTCTGTTCTCCTCTCTGTGGATTAGAGACAAAAATTGTTAAGGAATTGGGATCTTTCTATTCACTCTGACAACTTAGCAAGCCTGGTGTCAGGTAAGCATCTACACTCTTTCTTCCAGGATATGACAGCATAAAATAATGATCTCCAAAACAGACTGATTTACAACAGAAACCTTTCAGAGAAAACAGATAATAAGAAAATAAGCACATCTAAACATGTCCTCTTTGTCTGGGAGCTGACAAAAGACAAGATGCAGAACTTGACAAGGTTAAGGCCAAATCCATAAAAGGATTTATGCATCTGGATCCTCTTCAGTAGACTCCACTACATAGGGGAGAGAATCAGTTGTTGACATAAAAGCCTTGTTTGGAGACACAGGGAATCATATCCTTCAGATGGGATTCAAAGTTTGATGTTCTTTTCAGATTGAAGGCAAAAGTAAGATCTGGTGTTAGCAGAGAAATGTTTTCACCATTCCCATTCCACACTCTAATTGTTAAAGAAGATTAAAAAGAAAAAAAAAAGAAAAAAAAAAAAGGAAATAAAATAAGATCTAACCTTTCTAGCATTCACCAGACCAGTTATTTTTCATTATTTTTCTTCCTTGTTTCTCTTCCACTGAAGTGACAATATTGCTGCTGAGGAGTCCTAGGAAGACATTAGTCCCTCCATTCCTTCTGCCCCAATGGATACTGTGCACTATGATATAGTGCCATTTGAGACCATTCCATTTACACCCATTTAGTAGCTTGCCAGTAGACCCATTAATACTTGTCAAGTTGTGTGTGTCTCTCAAAACTAGGAACCCCAGGAGTGTGTGCCTGCTTTTTGCTGCAATTCTGCCTAACATCCTAAGGCCCACTGCAGGAGATATGTGGTCATATTGCCTCACACCAGGGTTTTGTTTACCTCTAAGAAGTGTACCTGCATCCAAGAAGACAGGTTTTGCCAGTTGCCATACAGAGGTTTTGCAGACTACCACGTCTGTGTACCCCAAGCAAAAACAAAATAGGGTAGAATAGGCAGAGTAGTAGCACAACTCAAAACCCTTCATTTCTTGACTGGTATTTTTCTTTCCTCTTTTCTGCACCCCCCACTAGTAGACTGCAGGAAGCAATGCCTTGCTGGAGAACTTACAGTAATATTTTCCTGAAATAACAACAGATGCAACAGATGTCTTGTACAAATGCTTAGAAACAACACGGCTGAAAACACCTTACCCCAGCATATATCAATAATGGGGATACTCTTATCCACTAGAGTGGCTGCATGAACTTGGTTTGAAAGAAGTTCACACTTGCAGGATTTGGAGTGCTGGAAGTTATAATAGGGGTGGACATTAGTTAATAACCCTTCTGGAAACTCTTGACTGGAAACTCTTGACTGGAAACTATGACACCCTTCATCTCCTGGGCTAGGAAGCAAACAATCAGAGGTTTTGCTTGAAAGGTTTTTCTTTGTGTCAAAAAAAGTGCTAAATTCATGTAAAATCTAAAGAGTAAGAAGTTGTCAGTGATGTCTGGATTTAGGATGTGGTGGAAATACAGTCAGGGTGGTAACAGCAAGGAGGCTGACAGAGCTTCTAGTTACTTCTGCCTTCCTCATATTCATTGCATAGCTCTTGACTATGCAATGTCAAGAAAGCTGCTGACTGTCAGATCAGGCAGCATCTAACTGAATAACTGGTTACTTTTGCTAGGTTTATCCCTAACCATTTGATTCAAAGAAATTAAAAATAGACAGCCACTGAGATCAGCTTATGGTTAATATGCATTATTACTAAAATCTTAATATACTAAAATCTTTATACTTTTATACTAAAATCTTAATATACTAAAATCTTTCATCAAAGTGCAGTGGGAGACGAGGCCTACCTCAGCTTGTTATCTGTGTTTATACTTTATAAATGTTGTGTATAGCTTTATTACCATCAAGAAGAAGGAAGTAACCTAGTGTTAATGGTAAAAATTAAGCAGAGTACAAAGAAATACTCTCTTAAGCATCCTTTTTTTTTTTTTTTGGATCTGTTTTATTTGCCATAGATACTAATTATTTTTTTTTCCAAAGCAGTCCTAACTCAGATTAGGCTAACTTCAGGATTTCTATTTTTAATTGTTTACAAAAACCACTCATTAAATGTACTTCAGATATATCAACATTTATCTTCTATATTGGTGATATTATTAAATCTTAACCTTTAGAAGGCTTATTAAACATAGGTAGCATCCATATGCAACCCATTTCATAATTCTATTTTCTTTTCTATTCAGTTGATAATTCCATTAGCTTTTTTAAATAACAGGGTTGTTCTGATAAGCATCCACAATTCAGTGATGTACTAAGAACACTTCTTAGACCCGTGTTTTCCATTTTTTGTTTTCAAAAAATCAGACTATGAAAAAGGCCAGAAATCAAGGCAATTTCATAACATATATAAGTACTAAAATAAGACTGCATGATATTTTAGAGAAAAAGTCATTTAAGGAATTTGGCCGTGGATGGAGAAGAAAATTCCAGATGGACTTTCCAGCTATGGATAGGAACCTTTAGTGTTCCAGTAGCTCTTAGAAAGACCTTGAGATTTCAAAGACACAATCTATTTCCACACATCTTGTAGTGCTGACAGATAGAAAGGAATGAGATGGATGACAATTGCACCATGACTGGCAGATTTTTCCTTTAGAAGCATGTCTTCCCTTTCAGTCTCTTTCCCACCTCTAGCTGAAGTGCACTGGGTGTGCAGTGAGCATGCAAATCCCCATACCCATTCCAATGCTTCACTGTCGCATGTGAGGGAGAGAAGTTATGACAATGTGCTGATTCAAAAGATGTGGCATGACAAGTAAGTATAGAAGTGGACCAACAAATAAGTGCAAAAGGCGTAACTGCAGGCTCTATTCTCCCTGTCCTGTTTGATTCTCTTTGAGACTTTTTGTATTAGTGGTATGCAGCAAGCTCTGAAATTGTTCTAAATTAAACTATTCCTGGAACAAAATCTGTGACATTTCCTCTCTCTGTTGTTTACATCTCCTAAAGATGGAGAATCTCTGTGTTCTGATAATTGATTCAAGGACTGAATATGCATTTAAGAGACACCAGACAGAATTTCGTAAGTAGGAGGGCAGGATGCTCTCTAGTCCCAGATGAATCAGATGTGATTCCCAGATCATGCAGGTCATCACTGAACTACAGAAAACAGATTGTCTCTAATATTTAGTCTTTCTTTATGCTTAGTTCCTGAACTATTGATGAGATTGACTTGAACAAGAGGCACAGAAAGTCCCAGATCTGACAGGTGCCTGAAGATTGTTCCTTTCTGCCATGAAATTGTAGAAATTGTCTCCAAAATCCTCCAGCTGAGGAGGATACCAAAGGCTAGACTAAGTGAAATTAAGGACAACACACATAATATTTTTACTAATTTATACTGCATCTAGAGGGTGGAAGACTAGCAATATCTAAAATTTGTTTTCAGTATCTTCCACAGGTAAATTAGATTAGCTGTGCTCATAATTCCACTGTTAGAGGAACAGCAGCAGAAAGGAATTGAGGTAGGGTGATTGTGTTTTTTATCAGGGCTTGGTGATGTAGTACAGTAGGATATATGCATGACCAAACTTGCTGTCAAAATTTTAAAATCCAGGATACAAACTGGAGTGAGTGAGAAACTCCACAGACAGTGAGGATCCTAAGACTGGAACTGGTTATAGGATGCATACTATATTAGAAAAGAGAAACTCTGGCTGGGTTATTTAGTTTAGTTTTCATGAATTTTGAAAGGAAAGAGTAGAATAGTTTCTTTAGATCTCAGAACTGCTAGTCAATGTCATTAAATATGCTTAGTAATCAATTGGTATATATGATTGCATCTTGCCCTCAGTTACGTGACAACTTCCCTTTTAATTAGATGGGATTGCACCTGTGTAAGTAATGATACAATTGGGCCTATAATATATAGTAAATACTCAATATCTTTGCCAAAAAATCATTTAGTTGCATAATTTAGTGAATGTTAAATAATTATTAGGAACATATTTACTGAAATTCAGTTGTTCAACATCTATCTTCATGCAAATTATTGTTACACTTCAATAAATATTCATAGTAATCAGTGTGTATTTAATTAACATACAATAACTTTCTCATTAAGTCTGAGTTAAATCCTTTTAAAGGGGGAGCATTTCATTTAAAGTGTAACTGGAAATCTCTCTTTGGAAGATTACATAATTAATCTTATTTTCAGTTCCTAACCAAAAAAAAAAGGGCAGTTGATGGCTATGAGGGATTGTCTATTCATAGAATATGATCCTATCCTTTGATAAAAATACAGCCAAAGCATTTGAGCACAAGGCAAGAAAGAATTAACAAATGTTTTATTTAGCTTGTCTGTGATTTAAATGATATCAAAATAATTTATTTGTTTGTCACAGAAGTTTTGAAATGAAATAACAGAACAGTACAATTTAGAATATTAATTAAAAAGTTACTAATGATTTTAACTTACACCATGTAGTAAATCAGGCTGAAGATAAAAAGTGATGACACCTTTACAAAGCACTTGAAGTAATTCCATCACTCTCCTTTTCATTCAGTTTTCACCTTATTTGCTTAATGCTTTGCTTGATCAGAATTATTATTAAAATGGGTTACTTTTTACAATTGTTTAGTTTTCACCGTTTAATCAGATTAAGAAAGATTCAAATGTTATGCTTTCCTCATTGCTATTTTGTTTTGTGTAGAACTCTGTAGATTCTATTGTGGAATAAACTAGATGTTTTAGTATATGTATGAAAGAATAATTTTCATATTCCAATAATTTGAGATGTACCTTTTTTTTTTCTTCCAGAAATCAACAAGATTTTTAAAATAGTCTCCATTCTCCATTCAAACAAAGCAAAGTCATTTCAAATGTCTTTCAAAATGTCAAGTGCTAAGATGTCCTGGAATACCCTACTGCATCATACATGGGACATCTCAGTATGAGATAATGTTCCAGTCCTCCTGGTATGGACAAGAAGGTTTAATTTTAATGCCCCAGTCTCAACATTCTAAACTCAAAACTAGAGTCAGTCCTTCCTTTACAATGAAAACTCAATCATTCCTATCAAGAGGAACAGTGTCAAGTGGGAGAAGCTGAAAAATGCCAGTATCAGAAGAATTATTATCTTTGTGGATAAGGTATTCTCCTGCATATAGCAATGCAAGGATTCCAATCCATCCTGCAATTAATCCAATTATTATCTCCACTAAGTAATGTCCTGTTATAGGACACATTAGCTCATAGCTGATATTTCCCATTGCGTTTGAGGAAACTTTTTGCAAAGTATTCTTCACTGAAACTGATACATCCATGCAGAAAGTTGTATTTTTGCTGAACTAGACTTTTTCAACACAAAATATCAATCAGACAATTCTCTAAAAGGTAATAAAAGCACCTTTTAAAATTGCTTCTCCCTGTTTTACTTTCTCCTCCTTAGGAAAAAGCAACTGTGCAAATTGGAATAGGTATAGAGCCACACCCGGGGGTGCAGATATACTGAGAATAGATGAAGCTCTGTGGATGTGGATCTTGCTCCTGCAAGCAAAATTTTTCTGTAATCTGCAGTGACACAAGTTTTGCACTAGCAGAAAGGACTTCATTTGCCCTCCTCAAGCTGGGGCCCTCAGACACGCTCTCTCCTGCATCATATAAAACTTTGAATCTTGAAGTTTCTGTTCACAGAAGAGCAGGAAACATGTGAGTCTGCTGTTCCAAATATCTTATTGTCTGAACATGAGAAGTCCTTCTCTAAGAAGAATGAGATGAATTTGAAACCCACTATGTAGTAGGGGCAACTGGGCTTTCAAATTTACTCAGTAATTGTTGAAACCACTCAATCAATCTATATGAAAAGTTAAAACCAAGACCTTGTTAAACTGAAAAAAAAAAGAAAAAAAAAAAGTGAATCTAGGTTAGCATGAATACCCTTAATAAAAGGTTTATTTTTTTCAGTCATATTGATTTAGAAGTAGGGGCACAAACCAGTTGTGCAAGCACAGGCATACAATGACATACAAGATGATTCCTAACTGCCAATCCAGAATGGTGCAGGGTGCTGGGTCATATCTGCCACTCCCATGAAGATATTGCTGGTAGCCCAGGATGTGTCAGATGGTGCTAAATGCCACTGTTCAGGGAGGTGAATCACTTCCAAACACTGTGTATTTTCAACAGAGTACCTAAGAAGAAATATCTATTCTGCATTATATTTGTCTACAGAGGAATCATGACAGATCTATCAAATGAACACATAATCTGTAAGGTGTAGAAGGTTTTGAAGGGTTCTGGTGAAGGGAAAAGGAAGAGAGGAAGAAAGATTTTTTTTTCTTCTTTTCCTGTCGACAAGACAGCAAAACTTGCCCGACTTGGGAACTGGTGAAACCTATCTCACACCTAACAAGCACTAAGTGTTTCTGCCCAAAGACTTAGTTTATTTCCAGCTCACCCCTTCTTCAAAGGCAGATTAATTTTTCTGTGTCTATAACTCTTCCGGCCTGTATATATGATAATTTAAATACTACATTCCAGCATGTAAACCTTTTCCAGGGCTCTTGCTTGGGTTATTTTTGTCAGTACTCATCACTGTTTCTTTCAAAGAGACTATGAAAACTACCTTAGTTTAGGGACTTCATTCTCCCTCTTATGCTTTGTTTAATTTCAGTCCTCAGATTACCTTTACACCACAAATGTATGGAATTTCCCTTTTTTTGATCCTGAAATGAGTTAAATTGTCAATAAGAACTCATGAATGTGAAGCTCATTCTAAGTTTTCTGCATGAAGGAATTTTGTGGATCTCATCAGAGTATTTTAACATGTTGCTCCTTGTGTTTAGGTTTGGCAAAACCGAGAGTCATGTTCCAGATGCAATTTGTAGTTCTTCTGATTTTCTTTCCTTTATTACTCACTTCTTTGTTCCTGTAGCATGTGAACCTTTCACTGATTTTGAAATCAAAGTGAGAAAATTCAGATGAATAGGACAAGACTTTTAAAATGCATCTCACTACATTATTTATAATAAATTTCCTTTGCAGACCTCATCACATAGATTATATAGAGCAAATAGGCTGTGTGCTTTGCACTGTATTTCACAGATGAGATAACCGAAGAAAACTCAATAAGAACATAAAATAAGACTAATTTAAATTATATAACAAGTATAAAAGGAATGTTGAAAATGTCTGTGATACTTAGGAAATGAGTTTCGTAACTCATTGGAGACTCTCCTGCTTTTGAGTTACTTTCCTTCCTTATCTCTCTACAACTGATTATGATTTTCCTCCCTATATTCACTATACTTATCTTCTTTTGTGCAGAAGAGTGTGTGTACATGTAGGAGGACATACATTTGTGTTTCTATATTTATGTATGCAAATAGCGTACATAATGCTACCACCAATTCTTCCTCCTTCTTGAATCAGTGTGTTATCGCTTCACCAGACTAACAAATTAAAAACAATTTCCAATTTCTTTCACAAATACCTAGTGGCTAAACATTATTAATGCTTTTGTCGGACTGGCATAAATTCAAAAATTGCTCAGTTAGGAAAGAGGAATATAAAGCATCGATTGTTTACAATCAGTTTTTGTAATCTATATTTTCTTCATGGAGGTGAAAGTTTATCTCACTGTATAACAGCAGTTATAATTTCACCACAACTATTCATCAAAACCGATATTTTGGAGCTGCAAATCATTGCTTTCTGAGGCTAGAAAGTAAGCAAGCTGCTGCCCTTTCTTTTAATACCCTCCTTTAAAAAAATAGCTGCCAGCAAGTTATAGGTTTATCTCATATATGTGAGAGTACTCCAATAAATCACTTCTGCTCGCAGCAATCATAGATTATGAGGCTTTTATAATCATGGAATAAGCCCAATAGTCCACTGCTGTTCACAGAAGATTGAAAATCACTGTGTATTATTCTCTTTGTGTGAATGAATGAGCCTCTTGTTTCTCAGGGGCTGTCGTTGTATTTAGCCATGCTGTTGGTATGTACCTTGTATATCAGAAATGTTTCCTACAAGTTGGGAAACATTAGGGCATTTTGTCAATTTCTGACATCTTTTCCTATGAAAGAATGAAGTGCACTTCAGGTGTTTTAACTCCCTAAAATTGTTCTTTTTGTTCTCCTTTCTTTTTCCCCAGGTACAAGATAATCTTCTATAAAACAGTGTTTTGAAGTGCTTTGACACTGCAAGAAGTACATGAAAGCCATTGGAACGAAGTCTGTGAAGGAAGTTTATCTTAATTCTCTCTTGGAACAATTATGGCGATTAGATACACTGATACTTTTGTATCCTTAAAACCACAATATTTGTAGAGCAATGATTAGAAGGAGTTTCTTACTGGAAATAGATCTAAAACTATGGTTTTGATGACATCTTTAGGAAAACATTTGTGCTATGAGCAAGATAATGATGACAGATATCAAGGTCAGTGTAATTACTTTCTGTATTTGGATTAGCATTACCCTAGGTGTTACATGCAAACTATCTACAAGCATCAGTCTATTGTTATCCTTTCTTAGGAACAGACCTTCTTACTTTTACATTATGAACATTAATGCATGCACCAAAATAAGATTTAGTTCCTTTTTTTTTTTTTTTAACTTGAAGATGCATTAGAGAAAAAAAAAAGAGAAAGGGAAAAACAGACCAAGGCTGGCTTTAAAGCTGCTGATATGCAAACTCAGAAAAGCAGACTGCAAAAATGTATTTTATCCAAGAGAGCTGGATTGAAGAAACTAGCTAGCATTTAAAAAAGAACTGGTATGTCAGGTTCCTATTTACATTTCTGATACTCCTGAAATTAATAGATAGCTATTTGCTTTAATCTTTCCGTATCAGCCACAAACTGCTTGTATATGTTGTATCATAATAATTCTGATAGGAATAGAATTTTATTTTAGTGACATTGAGTTTCTAATTTTCAAGCCCAAGTTATTGGATGGGAACTGTGCTTGAGGGTGATATAAAAACCTTACGTAAACAGTGCTTCAGAACTATATATATATCTTGACTGGACTAAACCAACAGGGGTAGTAGCATGCATATTCAAAAGCACACTTAAATGAAAAATATTTCAGAGCTACAGTAACATGATCTTCTGAGCTGTAAGTAAAATGTAATATGATAACAGAAGACAAGGTTAGTAAAACAAGCCTTACTCCTTCAGATTCTTTGTTTAATGCTATTCAGTATCTGGACACAGTAAACTCGGTGCCTCTCCACCCCTCACCCACAACGGATCTCCTTCTGAATTATTTGTCTTTGAAATTACTCATTTTTTCCTCCAGCTGTGTTGCAATGTTCAGCTGAGGCTATAAATAAACAGCTCTTTCAAATGTCATTGGCTAACATCGTCCTATGCATGGAATAACACTTCCAAATTTCTATTGCATTGTGAACTGGATGTTCCCGGCCTAAAATGTGTGTAGCTTGTGGTAATTTGGTATGAACACTCCTGAGTCCATCAAGTTTTACAGCTTCTGCATCATCACTCACAAATTTAAATCTTCTGCCATTTTCATACAGTAAAGTCATGATAAAATGATTCTTAAGCTACAAAGTGAAGGGAAAAAATACTCTTTTGCTCAGTGGTGACAGCTTGTCTTTCTCTATTTTTCATCCAAACAAGTAGAACGCTGTAAATCCTGTCCAGAAGACACAGACTGGAAGAATTAATCATAGGTTTGTTTATGAGCTGTTTGGAACAGATTAAATGTTGTGTTGACAACACAATTTACAAATTATCTATCAACATCAACAGAAGCATAGCACCTGATCCTGATGTCAAGGTAAGCAGACCTGGGAGCTGACCAAAGAGCTAAGCCAGTGTAGTAGACTCCAAATCAGAGCCTTTGAGGATAGTCCCTAAAGTCTAGTACTTGCACCCAAGCCTGTTTGCTATCAGTCAAAGACCCCACAGACAAGGAATGCTCACTGTGGAACTAGTCAGCATGAATGTTCAAGTGGATCAGTGCAATGAATGGGACAGTTTTCCCACTACCTAGAGAAAAACATATGCCCTGAAACCCTCCAGCTCCCTTCATATAGTAGTTTGATGTTAGTGAATAGTTTATAGATAAGCTTTTTATTACAACATTTAGGCACCAGTTTTTGCTAGCACTTGCGTGGATACAGAAAAAATAAAAATCTCCATAAACATAACCCAACAACGTACCCTTGTGCCAAGACAGCCAACAGCCTCCTGGGCTGTGTTAGGCAGAGGATTGCCAGCATTTGAGGGAGATGATCCTTCCTCTCTGTTCAGCACTGGTGAGACCAGATCCATTTCTCAGGTCACCACTGTGACAAAGATAGGGGCTTACCAGAGTTAGTCCTGCAAAGAACCATGAAGGTGAATAAGGGATTGGAGCGTTTGACTTATGAGGAGAGGCTAAAAGAGCTCAAAAGGCTCAGCTGCAAGATGAGATAACTCAGGGAGATCTTGTCAATATTTACAGATACCTGGTATGGGGGAAGTAAAGAAAGAGACAAATTCTTCTCAGTGGAGGACAGTGAAGAGTCAAGGGGGAAATGGGCACAAACTGAAATACAGAAAACCCCATTTGAACATTAAAAACTTTTTTTACTGTGATGGTGGTGAGACACTGGAACAGGTTGATCAGAAAGGTTGTGGACTTCTCCTTGGAGACATTTAAATCCCAGCTGGACATAGCTCTGAACAACGTTCTCCAGGTGACCCTTTTTGGAGAGAGGCATCAGGACTAGATAGTATTCAGAGATGCCTGCCAAGCTCAGCAATTCTGTGATTCTGTTTATCTTTCTTGATTTGTCTTTCCTCCGTGTTCCATCAACTAAGTGCAAACTTCTGTTTTTGTAATAGGAAATAGATTGGTAAGTGGAACAAGTTTTTTTTTTTAGAGATAGCTGAATATAATACTGACCCTGAACATATCCTGTTATCAGGTGTTCCCCCAACACCTTACCTTTCCCTCCCCACTATTTTCCTGCTGAATCTTTTGTTGTTTGATTACACAGTTGTAATGCAAAACAAAATGAAAGTTCAAGTCATAAACAGACTCTAGATTTTACCACAATAGCAGTAAAGATTAACAATGACAAATAAAAGAAAAGGTAAAACTCTGTGCAGGTGACATTTGAGAAAATCTTCTGTATTATATACAAATAATATATTTATTTTTCTGCTATTTCATGTTATAGCATTATAGCTATAACAATACAGCATTCCACAGTGGAATCAAGGGACTCTAGTACCACATGCCACAGTTTTGTGTTGTCAGCACAGTCCTTGATTATGCCAAAATTTTTTTTAAGCAGTTGCTACGTGTTATATCTCAATGTCCACAGTACAAGGAACTGTGAAATTTGAAAACATTAAGGCTGATGTTTCTCCATGACCCTCCATGACCCAAATGAGATCCCAGTCCTTTAAGGGTTTGTACTTGCAATACTCTCCAAGCTACCCAGTTACAGCACTGGTGCCAGGTTTTGCTTTCAGAGACATTCGAGGGGAGTTACTGAAGGCTAACTGCACTATTTCAATGAAACAGAATCTAGCTGTATCTCTGAAAGAAATGAAACTATAGGCTTTCAAAAGTCTAAAATGGAAATCCATCTTATCATATTTAATTATATAATTTGTATATACACATATGTTTATATAGAAATCCATAATACATCTTTATGTACTTGATATACATATGATATATATATGTATACACTTGATTTATATATAGTGATACACAGTGTTTTACTCCATCAGATATAATTGACAGGACTTTTTTTTTTTCAAAATTAAGACCTGTTCTTAAAGTGACTGGTGGTGACTCACTAGTTGATGAGTACAGAGACTGGATTTCCACTGAGTAACATTGACATCAGATGAAAAGAAGAAATAATATTTTTAAGGCTCTTAGACTACAGAAGAAGAAACAAAACTACGACTAGTGTGATTCTCTATGAGACATCATTAACTGCTGAATATGGAGATCCAGAGACCACCTTTCTGGAATAAATCCAAGGGTCATACCTTCCTGTATCTCAGAGTTATAAAGGGTCTCATAAGATCGTTCCTGGAACTCCCCTTTCCACTTTGGTTCCTCTGTTGTGTTGTTGTGGTGGATTTTGTTGTTGCTGTTTTTTCCCTAGAAACAAAGTTTTAGTTACTGGATCTGAAGATCTATCGTTTTTTAACGTCATGTTACTTCAGCATCTGATCAGAAACTGGTATTTCAATGTCTGATAGTTTCTCATCTTCCCCTCTTCTCTCCCCCCCCCCCCTTGTTATTTCTATTGTGATTAAACGAGTGATTTAAAAATAATTTTAATTAGCTAAAGTGCAGCAGTAGCATCTACCTATGGTAATTTGGAGTAGGATACACCCAGGTATGTAAGAGAACTGTGCACTAACCACATCTGGCTAACAAATGATGACATTTGCCTTAGGTGGAAATTCAGGATTAGAGGGACTCTGGATGATATAAGGAGAGGACTGAGGATAGGACTACAGTCAGCAAGTCAGCATTAGTGACAACAGATTTTTGTGTATGTCTATGTTTATCAAAACCATCAAACTTCTAAAACAGCCTCCAAGATGATGGACTGGATTTTCATCATTTGACAACTAGCTTGGCAATGAGTATTCAGTATTTATTAAAGGTTGAGAAGAAAAGGAAGAGTGCCAGGAGGATTGATTTGCTTCATCTTCTAGACATTCCTATACAAACAACATGAGACTCATTAAAAATACTAGCACTTGAGAATTTTGCT
This sequence comes from Anser anser, assembly GCF_964211835.1. Taxonomy (NCBI): domain Eukaryota; kingdom Metazoa; phylum Chordata; class Aves; order Anseriformes; family Anatidae; genus Anser; species Anser anser. The sequence continues at coordinate 60,531,549 of NC_139724.1, forward strand.
GTACTCTGCAAATTGATTCATTCAAGAAGTGCTGTATTTCTCATTGTCTAAATCAATTCATTTGCAGGAGGTGCGGTATTTCTCATTGTTTAAAGCAATTCATTTGCATCTGCTGAATACTCCCATGCTACAAGATGCTTAAATTGTGAAAAATAAGCCCTTTCTTCATGTTACTGGCACTGTACTGCAAGCAACAGCATACAAAATAAGCCACGATGCAAATTATTTCATTAGGTTATTAGATTCTTAGAGATTAATATTAACAACAGACATTGCCCCATGTAACAATACGAGCTTTTCATTGCAACAGCTAGTTTTAAAATGGAGTGGTGTTGTCCATCTTATCATTTAGTACCAGATGTGAGTAATAAGAAAAGCACGTCCTCTATCCAACAGCTGGGAATTCCAGCTTCATAGATAAGAGAGGTTGTGTTAGTTTTGACAAAAACTGAAATGTCCTGAAAATTTTTCTAGGAATAATGGGATCTATATAGAAATGCAAAGGACGATTCAACAAATTTGTACAACCATTAATCTTATGTTTTAAGCTCATTTTGGAAAATGTGGACCTAATTCAGGTTTCTTGTAACTCGCAGTTTCTTGCAGATTTCTGAATAGTTGTATGTGGATATTCTTTGTCATTAGAAAAAAATTAAATTCAGTGATCAGAATGCCAAAAATAATTGCTTCAAGCTGAAGTTTATAGAGTAATATATTGGCATTTTGGGATGTAGAATTAAATATGTGAAACTTAAATGCAAATCTTTTTAGTGGAGTGAGTGGAAAAGGACAGCTACTGTACATGTTAAGATGTCTTTTCAGCTTTTTTTTTTTTTTTTAAAGGAAGGGATATGACATATGCATTCTTTTCTGTAATTTGTAAAGTTTTAGAGAATTCCTAGTCACCACAACCTGAAATCCTTGAAAATGTAACTACTTACACTGGGACTGAATATATTCTCAGCTGCCACCATCCTTTTCCCTTCTTGGCCGAGGGATCCTAACAATGTCATAAAACATCTCAGCCACTGGCATTTTGGTCCAGCTTCAGCAATGCATTTTGCCTCTCAGAAGCTCATGAAGAGACATTTGTTTATAGCTTGGAAAACAAACAAACAAACAAACAAAAAAACCACCACCAACAATCCTCATTAAATTTAGGGACTAAATGCTCCACTTTTTTTTTTTTTCCAAAATTGATCTAATAAGGCCCAGGAAAATAAATCTTTCTGCTTAGATGCATTTTCCCAGTCCTCCACAATGTTTTCAAGAATTGTTAGTACAAAAACAAATGCAGATAAATACAGATGATGATATGGTTCCTAGAGATGGTTGTTGAAAAGGTATCTGTACTGAATTTATTAAATATCAGTTGCTCTGTACACTACTAAAAGGCATCCCTGAATTACTTGTAGAGCAGCAGTTTGTGACCAATGGTCAATCTGAACTCACCCTTTTTCCTCCCAAATATTAACCTGAAAATCTTGAATAGCTCTCAATTAGGGTCTTATAGTATAAAATAAGTATTAAAGATGCCAGAGGAACACAAAATGCTGCATGAAAGGGCAAGGCACTTTCCTAAGGAAAGATTTACCATCTTATTACCTAAATATTTACTGTCTTATTACCTGAAACAGAAATGGAAGCAGAAACTAGGCTGTGGTCTGCTCCTGTCAGCAGTGTGGTGTGAGGACTGCTCAGTGCAGCTATGAATAAGGAGACGATGATGTGCACTAAAAAGTAGGAAACTGAAAATTGCATTAGGAAAATGCAGTTGTTTTATACAGCATTCTCACTCATAGCTGGTACAGGGAACTGTAAAGGAAGGTTAGTACGTCACCTTACATTTTGGAAAAAAAATGGGGCTCGGAGGAAAGAAGCAGCTAGACTAAGTCCTGAATTATGGCTGCAGCTGGAAATAAAACCAACTTTTTCTATTATTGTAAAAATCAGTAAGCTTCTAGAATTCATATGTTAATAGATGGATGCTGTGAATATGTTGTAAAACACAAAACTAAAGGTTAAGTATCTTCAAATAGATAAGAAATGTGAATTGCTTAGATTTTTACAAATCCTTATATGACTGCTTATTAAGCTTACCACAAAACCTTTATATTGGGAAGTGTTACTTGGGTTGCAAAGTCCAGTAGTTTTGAAAGATAGTAGTTACTCATTTTTATATTTCTCAATATTTTTATTATAAAAGATTTTTCCTAAGAAAGAGAAGCTTTCCTAAGAATGCTATCACCTGTGTAGCTTGTAGCAAGTATTTGAAATACAGCAATAGAAAAATCTCAAGCTATAGAAATGCCTTTCCTTTCTCTCTTAAAATTCCATTTGGGTTTAGCTGAAGTATCAATTTCGATTTTTTCATCACTTGTTTTTTAAGGGGAAATTTAGCTTTTTGCAGAGCTGTTATTTGACAGTGAACATTTTAAAGGTCTGGACCAAGGCTGTTAACAACACACCAGTAGGTAAAATAACAGGCACGGTACTCAAAATGCTTAGGAATGAGGGGAATGCAGGGGAAATTTGGCTAGCCTTTTTTTCTGATTGCTCACTCTACCTGACACAGTTGTGCTAGGAGTCACTTTTCATTGACAGCTGATTGACAGCACCAAAATACCTGCTCCCATACTTCAAATCTGTGTTGTAATGGTTAAGGAGCTATGGGAAAGACATTGTAATTGCACATAATGAAAATTTAGAACAAATATTTTACCAGTTAGATGAAAAAACTATGTTAAAAGACCATCATTTGTTTATAGTAGTGAATACCAAGAAGGATTAGGGACATTGAATTTATAGTTGCCAGACATCCTTGATGGAGGCCTTATTCACATTCTGAGATATCAAAAGCACATGCAGAGAACTCCTGTCTCTTTCAGACCCATGAAACTGCACAGGTGGAGCACAATTAAGATCCTATGGATGATTACATCTGGCATTTTCTGGCTGCTTAGTTTGGCACCACAGACAACTTCTTTTTAAATATATGCTTTTAGTGGTAATTATAATAGTTAAAATTACCTGGTTCCATTTTGATGCATTTTATTAAATATTTGAAGATATTGATCATCTATCTAGCATTTCATAGTGTGATGATGAATTGAAGAGGATCACTGAAATAAAAAAATCTTTCTTATTTATGCTTCTTGCTTCCCCAGCCTTCATCATTAAAAAATAAAATATATATATATAAAAAAAAAGTGTCCTGCGGAGTCTGTTCCTTATTCCTCAGATGTGTTTCAAAAGACCTCCACTCGGGGATAAAGGTTCTCCTGTGCAGAGCAGCTTGCAGGATAGATGCTTTTGATTGTACATTTTATGGAGAGGATGTTTCCGCCATAGCTCTTTGATAACAGCCTGGCACACTTCAAACACCATGGCAATATAAATGAGGAAAATAAATCAAAGGCATTTTGGGAAACTAAATTGTTTGGGTATAAATTTTGCCTTTGGATATTATAAATGCATGAAACTAAAATAGATGTCAGAAGTGTGGTGTGAGTATCCACAGGAATTATTCAACTTTTAAATTATTAATTGCACATAACAATTAGTTAAGCAACAAATGGATTTTTAAACACTATTCACAATGTAAAATAACCTTTAACAAAAGTTCAGGGTGTTATGTACCTTTTTAGTCATGATCTCCAAAAATTTTCATAAGGTGCATTACAACTTGCTACCAAAGAGAAGACCAAGTGCTTTTTACATTAAGGAGTTCACTAAGCCTATATGTAAAATATATTAACAAAAAGTGGAATTATACAGATATATTGAGGAGGAAATAAAGGCTATTTATTCATTATTCAAAATTATCAATCAAAATTCAGATGAGATCCTCTGTCTTTCAGTAATATCTTTTAGTAATATGATACTTAGTAATATGGCTTTTTTCTTCTTCCTCTAAACCTCTGTGCTTTCATGCACCACTGTTATAAAAGAAAGAATATTTCAGGTCTTCATGTCAGGATACACACTATGCATTTGGAGACAGGGTGTTTTTCTTTCCTGGAGCATGTTTAAACTTTCTCAGAATTTTTAATGTGCTGGGTATAGTATACTAAAACCCAAACAAATCAAGGAAGCTTCAGCTGTAAATGTTAGCTCCCTTATGGTCTGCTAGTGGCTCAAAGCAGGGTATCAGCTTAAAGTATGGATAAGGTGGCCTTCCTGTCCAAAGCACTTCACTTGAACTGACTCTGTGCTGCAGGGCTACCTCCCCTCAAAATGGACTAATGCAGCCATCCGTTCAGGAACTGCTTTGACTTCAGAAGCTGAGCTTCTCTGTTTCTAACCTTTACATAATTTTTACATCATGTTTCAAGTGACCATTTCTAATAAAAAGTAATTTTAACCAAGCTATTAACTATAAGTCATATGAACTGAAGCCAACCACCTACATCACCTGAGAAAAACTGATTTCCTAATTGTTTTTAAGCAAGAAAAGGATGTGGGGGGATGATAAGGAAGAGAGGTCATTTCACAAAGGAATTCAAAGTAAATTCGTTGCATAATTGAGATGTGTATTAATATTTCCTCCACCTGTCTTCTTTGACATCTTGATATCTTTGACAGAGGATGCAAGAATTACAAATATGCCAATGCAAATCAAATTTGGTGTTTAACTATCTAAAGCACTAACCAGCAGAGTACTAAATGGGCCCATTTTCCATTCTTTCAGCCCTGGCTCTTTTAATTCCTATTTGCTTTTTCTGTTTCTTCATCTTCTGGTTAAAGCCTCAGCTCTGCTTAATTACCAATAAAGACACAGCCCTAGTCCTCAAGAACTTATGTTCCAATTCAAGAGAAACTCCAACAAGAGAATAACAGACAGCACGAGAGAGAGCAAGGCTAAGGCAAGACCCTACTGAAACACACACATGCACTGCTATTTCTGTGCATAGTTTGGTGGATACCACTCTTTCCCATTTTAAAGAATAAAGGGACACAGAATCAAAATTGGTATCTCTTTATTCAGTGAGAGAAGAAAGAAAATGAATAGAGCCCTTCACTCTCTCATTCTCAAGTTTGGATATAAAGTTACAAATTTTATTTTGCTGTTCAAATTCAGGCTGAAAGGGGATTTAAGCACTCACATCTCATACATACCAGGGTAATTTTCTCTACAGACTATGCTTTCTTACTAACAGACAGAGTAAGTGCTCTTTCTCTTGCATTTATTCAATTTATTACAGATGTGTTTTCTCTGGGAGATACTAAGTTCTAAGCATTATTTTCTGCAGACGCTTTTGTAAATAACAAACCTATAACCCACAGCATTCAACTCTCCTACTTAAAAAGACTCAGGCCCCCCCAGGTTTTCCTGTAACAATAAAGTTTAACAATTACCTCACTTTTCAGTTATTGAATTGTTAAACTCCATTTCTTTCTTTCATGTGTTATATAGTCTCAGGTCCTTGTAATTTATAAGCACATAGTATGGTTTTGCTTAGGAAAGGTCAATCATTCTGAGATATTAAATGATTTTACTGACTACATAGGAGATCTTATTGATTACACCTTGAGATAATATTTATTTTTTGCTCTGTATCTATTTATTCACCATATTACAGATACTTTAAAGCCAATTATCAGAGTTAATACTGAAAAGGTGAGTAATCTCATTGCTTAGCTTCTGTGTATAGGTTTTCCTTCACTTTTACAAATAGTGATTTATGCAAAGTCACCAAGACAGCTATTGCTTCCATTGTGGAGTTTATTATCTCCAATATGAACAGACAAGTCATTAAGCTCTCATAGGATTAGCATACAGGAAGATCACTACATTGTGATTTTCTGGTTACATGGTTCAATACAATGATGGTTTAAGGAAGTAAAAGCCAATTTTAGCACTGTCATTATAGAACACCATATGTCATCAATAGGCAGATAAAAATACTATCACTGATAAGAGTTGCTTCTCCATAAAGGGGTCCCTCTATCATGTACCAATGGGGTCAGTAATACATGAAAATGATTTGTGAAGAATAGTTTTAGGATTTATCTTTCATATTACCTAAAAGTATGTCTTCAATTTTATCTTTTAATCTAAAAGTCCTGTAATGAGGCAAACCTTCTATTGAAGGTTCTTTTCATGTCAGTGTAATTTTTTTCTTAACAGATGAATTTTCAAAAATAACTAATTAATTTCTTCTGAAGGTTGGAATGATGGGTACTTTTCTCCAGCATTAATTCAAAATGCATCTTGCACCTTCCATTAAGGATGCCCTCTCTGGCATATATGTGGCAAATTATTTGTGTCCAATGCTGAACAGAAATATAATGTTTAGAATTTGCCCATTTTATAACGAGAGTATAATGGAGGAAATAAAACACTTTCAGCTAGGTTTTATGCCTGGCTTGGTATAACAGCATTCAGAGCAGTTCTCTGTTGTGCAAGACAGTCAGGGTATGGAGCTCATTTTATCATAGGTTTTGGTAATCAGAAAATTCTATAATAGTCAGTGAAGAGCCTGATGGAAAAGATTTCACTGACTTCAGTACACCCTGACAGCCGAGAAATATGAGAGACATCCCAAAAATAGGCCTTGGAAAGATCATATGGCTGAAAGATCACATGGCTCAGTCATGTGTTAGGAATGGGATCTGGGGATCACCATTCTCCAATACATCATATATATCGGATGGTCAAGTTTTAAAATCTGTAAGGGTTTCCAAGAAAATGAGTGAAATACTGGATTTTATTGTGTTCTGTACTAAAAATAATAATAATAAAAAAAATCCATGCTTCTGTCATAGGTCACACAGTTCATGTGATGTGTAAGATACTTTCCTTATGGATCAACACATCACCGTGTACTTTGATAACTCTGAAACATGGGACTTACACTGATCAAAGGGAAGGGATGAAATGCATACAATCCACCTGTCCCTGAGGTCAGGATAAAATGGGAAGTAAGAATTAAAGTCTTTCCTTCAAAAAGCTGAACTCTAGAAGTAAAACATGGATTTCTGAAAAACAGTAAAGGTGGCTGAGATTTTGTGAAATCTGACAGAATATAATTAATTCAGATTTAGGATGTGAAAAGGGGTATATTCTCTGATATGAAGAACTCACCTTCTTTGCAGATGCAAGCAGTAGCTGCTCAGAATGAAAACTCTACGAGAAAAGTGAAATTGCATAGAACAGTAGAGAAGCATTTAGAAAAGATCCTTGGAAATGATAGGGATGAGATTGACAAATAACAAAAATTCTTCTTTGTAAAAATGGAAAACTGTTAATCTTTCTTCAGCAGCTGCTGGAAAGTTATGGTTGAACACATGCAAGGGAACTCCTAAAGATATAAACTGTGAAAAGGTGTCAGCTGGGACTGCTGAAAAAAAGTCAAGTTACTAATGGGTAGGATGGGATAGAAACTGACAAAGAGACTACTTCTTTCAAATGCAGTATATGACTTGTTTACCTGCAATAAAAAGCTCTTAATGATCCAGGAGGTCATGTCCAGTTTCCATTCCCTACTAATACTAAAACATTCTCTATATACATCATTTTTTTCAGATTTGTTTTTGAGTCCAACGGGATTGTATTTTGATGTTTTCACATAGATTGCCTAAAGCATTTCAAGGAATAAAGCTCTAGGACCGTCAACCAATGACCAACTATATAAACGTGTGAGAATCTCTTGTTTCCACTGAAAGTCTCAACTTGGAAACATGATCATATTTATCTTTGTGTGCATATTTCACAGAGATCAAGAACCTTTCTTTGCTATCAGCTTGACTTGATGATCATTTTATCTAAAATATTATTGTGTAATGAACATGAAAGCAACATCTGCCTCATTTTATGGATTATATTTTCTCAAAGGAAAAAGCACACAAAAGACTTTTGTATACTTAAGAAAATTTGATGGAACACTTCATTTTTTTTTCTTGATTTCCATTTCACAGCTAGTGATGTAGTTTGCCTTCAAGTCTTAATTAAATCCTAATTTATGTATACAATAAGAAGCATAACTAAGATTGCTCTAAACCAACAGAGATAGGTAACTATTAACAGAAGATCACTCAAATCTTATCTTCGACCACTGACTAGAGAAAAAGAGCTTTACACATAACTTAGGTGCTACTTAGATGAAGGAATTCAAGTCCATATGTTCTAGACCTGCACAAAGATAGTCATGTTACTGTTTTGTGAAAGGAACCTTTGATAAAATATTTTAGACCCATGGTAAATTTATTGACTCCAGAAGAGTGTGCCACAGCTAATTTACTTCAGCAAGGAGTAATTTATCACTAGCCAGTTCAGTAGCACCCAGTGGCCTAGAATGATGGAGTTCTAATTAAATATTAAAAATTAACAGAGAAAAGCTGTATTTAATAAAAATTTTCTCTGTAGTAGGCCAAGATATAAAAATTAATAGATTCTAAGCCCAGGAGGGTCTCATAGTATAATCTAGTTTGACTTCAGAGGTAACATAGGCTAAAGACCATGAAAATTCTTACATTTAATCAGCAACTATTTTGAGTACAGGAGTTCTTAAAAAAAAAAAATCTATATTGGTTTAAAGACTTCTACAAATGGAGAACCTACTACACCACTCAGTAAGTTATTGCAGTAGTTAACTATTCTCATGCCTAAGAAAGTATCAGACATTTCTGTCAAAATTCAGCTTCCAATCATTTGACTTTCTAATATCTTTCTCCACTAGATTAAAATGCTGTCTGCTATCAAATAAGCCTGCTTCATGTAGACACTTGATTAAGTCACCTCTTAAACAACTGAAGAGATAAATTTTAAACAGTCATTTTGAAGTGAATGAGTAATAAACTGAAAGTTTTATGAGAATTTTGGTCTTCATATTTTTATGTTGTTTCAGACCAAAAAATTTAAATATGCCATTAAATACAGCTATACAGGTAATCATGAATTCAAGTGACCTGAACTTTCTTATATCGTCTTTCATCTCCTTCTATATTGAGACTCCAACAGTTCTTAAAATGCATACAAAATGTTATAAAACAAAAAATAAGCAGTTAATGTTTTAAATTAATTTTTCTACACTCATTTACAAGTTTTTACTTTTTATATTTTCAATAAAATGATGATCTTATGAGTAAGAAATTTAACAATATGCTATTACAAAGAATAAATCTTACAGGCGTGTGGGCTGCATTGGATTGTTCAAGTGTTCAGCACTATGTTTAACATGAAGAGAACTGATTATAAAAGTCGGATTCATGCTGTTGGAAATATTTGGAAGACTTGAGAAATAGGTATTTTTGAAGAAGCTCAATTGTCTGTGGAAAGATTCGTAATATATGCTAAAAATTAACAAATAGATATTTAAAGCTCAAACTCATTCTTCTGGTCTCTTAAGATATACTGGTCTTGGTAAGTGTTCAGTAAATATTCTGCAGTAGTGCTTATAGACTATAATGAATAACATTCAGCAGTGATAGCACAGCATCATCCCTTTTCCTCCAGAGCATGTTTTTCTTGATTCATTCATCATTTATTCCAGCTTTTTACAGTTACTCCATAAAATCAGCCACACGCTATATTCAACAAAAAGGTTATCAAAAGTAGAAATGTCTTGAATGTTAAATTTGTTTAGTAAGTATCACAGGTTTATGAATATGGAGTATATGAGTTTATCATATAAAGCATAGAAATATCCAAAAGGAACTAAGATCTGCAAAGTCAAACAGAAAAAAAAAATAGTAAAAAAATTCTCTGTCCCCAGGTGTAGTGGGTTTACATGGCAAGGTTTTGGTAGCAGGGGGCCATAGGGGTGGCTTCTGTGAGAAGGATCTAGAAGCTGCCTCATGTTTGGTAAGGGCCCCACTGCTGACCAGAGCTGAGCCAGTAAGTGATGTTGTTTTGCGCCTCTGTGAGAGCATATTTAAGACAGGGGAAAAAAAAAAAACAAAACACGCTGTGCTACACAGCAGCTGGGAGAGTGAGAGGAGTGCGGAACAGCCTTGCAGGCACCAAGGTCAGTGAAGAAGGAGGGAGAGAGGTGCTCCAGGTGCTGGAGCAGAAGTCCCCTGCAGCCTGTGGTGAGGACCATGGTGAAGCAGGCTGTACCCCTGCAGCCCATGGAGTACCACGGTGGAGCAGGGTTCCATGCTGCAGCCCGTGGAGGAGACCATGGTGGAGCAGGTGGACCTGCACCGATGGAGGCTGCGGCCTGTGGAAGACCCCTGCCGGAGCAGATTCCGGGCTGGACCTGTTGCCCGTGGAGAGGAGCCCACACAGGAGCAGGTGACCTGGCAGGAGCTGCTGCCCGTGGGGGATCCAGGTTGGAGCAGTTTGCTCCTGAGGGATGGACCCCGTGGTACGGACCCATATCTGGAGCAGTTCTTGAAGAGCTGCTGCCTGTGGGCAGCCCACGCCGGATCAGTTCACCAAGGACTGCATCCTGTGGGAGGGACCCCACAGCACAGGGGACGAGAGTGACCGAGAAGGAGCGGTGGCGAAGAAGCGCTATAGACTGACTATAACCCCCGTTCCCCCCTTCCCCTGTGCTGCTCAGGGGGAGGAGGTGGAAGACAGTGGATGGGGGGGAAGGTGCTTTTGGTTTCTTTCCTTTGTTTCTCACTTCTCTAGCTTGTTAGTAATAAGCAATAAATCTTACTATCTCCGTATGCTGAGTCTGTTTTGCCCGTCACAATAATTACTGCGCGATCTCCTCGTCCTTATCTCAACCCTTGAGCCCTTTTCATTGTATTTTCTCCCCGTTCCTCTTTCAGCAGGGGGAGTGAGAGAGCAGTTGTGGAGCTCGGCCGCCCACCCGAGTAAAACCACCACACCAGGCTAGGAAACTCTTTCAGAAATAACAAATTCTTATTTGAGTTTTTCACTTCTAGGCTTTAAGTAGTCTATGTTCCCTAATACTAGTACTTTAGTCTCAGCTATTTAAAACCAATTTTGAAGTTTATTTTCCAGCAACATTATTTGTCTGTTTCACTTTCTGATTGTAGTTGTCTTGGTTGTCTTGATAATGTCTAATTCTAATACAAACAGGAGCCTAACAGAATTATGAACTGTGCCCTTTTTATATTTATATTGGCAAATGACTTCTAAACCTTTCTCAAATTAAGGGAAATTTTAAGGTAAATGAGGTAAATTTGCCATTTTGCCTACATATTATAAATGCAATAAAAACAGCAGAGAATTTTGTTATTGAAATCATAAAGCATTCGTGCTGCTAAACAGTATCAAATTAGTTACATACTGGAGAGTAGAGAGTCAATGAAGATAAAGTGAAAGCATCTAGCTGCTCAAAGACAAAGAAAATTAAGTTAATATAGTTTGTCTTGCAGCTGTAGAGTAACTCAGTAGTCACTGAAAAAGATCATTAATTTTCATGCAATTAAATATAATTAATAAGTCACCCCAGGAGCATGTGTTCCTGAGAGATAATGTCAGCCCTTGGGTGTGACCTACTATGAGATATTATCTCAGTGTGGCTCAAATTCCATACTCCTCCTGAGCTAATAAAATTAAGATTTTCTTCTTAGGACTACTTTGCTAACTTTGGCTATTGACTTTCATATGCATGATTGGCAACATTAATGTGACAATCAGTATGAATATGAAAAAGAACACACAACAAACTGATCTCTAACTAAATTAGCGCTAGAGGGAGGAGATATAGCAGTCAAACTTGGGACAGCATGTCATGCACTAGCAGAAGTCCAAAGAAACATTTGAAAACAAAACTATAAAAGAAGTTTAGTAAACCAGAAAGCAAAACTATATGATTCATCTACCTACCACAGTTAATCAAAGTTTGGACTAAGTGTCACCTGAAATCATTGCTGTCTTAATTATACAGGAATGCCTAACTGCACATTAACAAAATTCAAGTCCTCACTGAGGACTAAAAGACTTACAGATAGCATGCTACTGAGGATGTCTTTCGGAGCCCGCTGCAGTTATGGATCACTTATTTTCTACCTTATAGTTACAAAGGAAATACAAAGGCAGCTGGAGATTGTGAAGAATGAACTGGATGCAGGTTTGAGTACTAAGAAAAGAGTGGAGGAAAGAGGAGACAGATGCTATGAACTGCAAAGATGACATAGAAAGGTCCTCTAGGTATCTAGGTGTATTTGCCACAGTACCTCTAAGGATATCAAAGTCAACAAAGGAGGCAAGGTATTACAGAAACTACTGAATTTTCATCAGCAGGTTGTGAAATGGTGTAGGTCTCTCTATAGCAACAAGCCTGAACTGCAAGGTACATCATTCGAGAAGTCAGTAATGTTTATAGATGACCAGATCTCAGTGACCTCACTGAAACAGAACTTGAGAATTAATAAAGGTTAGGCCTTAGACTCAACATTTTGAAGCTCATTAAGCACTTGATGAAGCTGTGAAACAATGTCATGTGCAGCAGCCCCCTAACAATCAAGTGTTTGGCAATGTGGGGATGAGGGATTAAATTACTTCTGAAGTCTCATCAGAAATGCTTAAAAATTACCTAAGTTTGGAATCAAGTGATAAACCAGCTGTAAACAACATGATCTCAATAAACAGCTTTCTCTAAATACATGTGCTTAAATTTTCCAGTAGTTAGAATGTAAAAGAATCACCTCTTCTTGTACACCAAATTTCAGAAAGCAAGGAGATTCCAGCTTTATCTTTCAAGCATCTGTAGTACTTGTGAATAATGATATATCTGATTGTAATGACATTCTCCTTCAGAGTTTATATGGTTCTGTTTCATGTTCTCATCATTAACATATCTGTGCTTTACTATGTATGGCCTATCCAAAGGATCTCCTCTCTGCCTGTGAAACACTCCATTCCAGCAGACTACAAAATAAACCTCTTGTGTAGGTTTTTGAACAGGTTTGAAGATAGTATCATATCATAAAATCATAGCATGGTTTGGGTTGGAAGGGACCTTAAAGCTCGTCTAGTTCTAGCCTCCCTGACCCAGGCAGGGATGCCACCCACTAAATCATGTTGCGCAGGGCCCCATTCAACCTGGCCTTGAACAATTCCAGGTACAGAGCATCCACAGCCTCTCTGGGCAACCTGTTCCAGTGCCTCACCTCTCTCTGAATGAAAAATTTCCTCCTAACATCAAATCTAAATCTTATTTTAGATTAGTCTCTTTTAGTTTAACACCATTCCCCTTGTCCTATCACTACCTGCCTATATAAAAAGTCTCTCTCTACCATTTTTATAAGTTCCCTTTAAGTACTGAAAGGCTGCAGTGAGGTCTCCCCAGAATTTTCTCTTCTTCAGGCTGAACACCCCCAGCTCTCTCAGCCATTCTTCACAGGAGAGGTGCTCTAGCCCTCTGATCATCCTTGTGGCCTTCCTCTCAACCCACTCTAACAGATCCACATCTTTCTTGTGCTGGGAACCCCAGACCTGGCTGCAGCACTTCAAGTGGGGCCTCACAAGGGCAGAGCAAGGGTGTAGCAGAGTGGGACAATCCTCTCCCTCGACCTGCTGGTCACTCCTCTGTTGATGCAGCCCAGGATGAAGTTGACCTTCTGGGTTGCAAGTGTGCACTACTGGCTCGTGTCAAGTCTTTTGTCCACCAGAACCCCCAAGTCCTTCTCTCCAGGGCTGTTCTCAATGAGTTCTCCCAGTGTGCACTTGTCTGGGATTGCCCCAACCCAGGTGCAGCACCTTGCACTTGGCCTTGCTGAACCTAATGAGGTTCACGTGGCCCCAGTTCTCAAGCTTGCCCAGGTCCTTTCGGAAGCCTTCCCTTCCTTCTGGTGTATTGATTGCACCCCTCAGCTTTGTGTCACGCAGACTTGCTGAGGGTGCACATGGTACATAGTTAGCTGTGAAGTGGACCATGTTAATGTTGGAGAGACTCAGTGTAACTGCATTTATTATAATGTTAATTATATGAATATGCTTACATCTTTAGACATAGGAATATCTTATTGTAAATCCAATAAATATCATTGCATCTGGTTTAAAAATTCAAAATTCATAACTGTAACAAAACAGTTCTACTTTTAACTAACAGATTGTTTTTCTCTCATTGTAAAGAAATCATTGGAAAGAAACAAATCTCCTGCATCTAGAGATATACACTGAAGATATTGTTCAGGTAACAAATGAGGAGACCAAATATCCCAGTTTTGCTAGCAGAGACGCAGCATCCCTATTTCATTTTCTTTTTATATGGGTCACTTTAGACCAGGATTCTAATCCCTGTCAAAAACCAGAGAAATGGCAACTCTATCATCTTATCCTTCCAAATTCTGCAAGGAAAGAAATTTTACTGGAAAAGGCAGGTTTGGTTTCCAAATCTTTATAACAGCTTTTCAGCTTCATACAAACTAAATCTGTCAGGATGGAAACAACAACAACCTCCCCCAAAAACAAAGGATGGTTTGAAAAAGCAAATTAAATTAGATCTCTGTTACAGCTTCCACTGCATATGTCCGCTTAGGCGGTCTGCCAAGAGTATTTTAATATAATAGTCATTCATCCATAGACCCATAACTGGTATATGCAATTACATAATGCTTCTAATGACTCTGTTTGTTGCTTATCTAATCCCTGTAGCTTGCAGTGGTGAAAAGAAGTTGTTCCCTATTGACACCTGGCTTTGAACAAGGAGGAGACTGGTCCAGAGCTGCTTTAAAACTCCAGATAAACAAAGGTGAGGAAGATTTCTGACAGTATCAACATGAAATGGGTGATTGTATTTATGGTGATCAGTAGAAAAGACTAGGACAGGTCTTGCTTGAATTTCTAATAGCTGAAATCTTGGGCTTTCCGTTAAAAGTTAGGCTTGTGGTTAAGCAAATGTCTCCTTTGCCAAAGGAAGGGATAGAGCACCTGTAGCTGCCATGCTTTCAAGGAAAGTGGCTGGGTTGAGAGCCAGTGCATTAAAAAGTGGCCTATGCATTAAAAAGTTTGTTAGCAATTTACTTCCAAAACACAGTGGGATTGGGAGACTGAAATATACATGTGATGTTATTACTAATTCATTATTGCTACTTTTCAAAGTATAATCTGTATCATTTCCTTTGATGTCCATCCTGATTTTTCAAATTTATTTGAGGTGAGGGCTGATTATAACTTTTTGGAGGGCAAGGGGGATAGTTACAAGTAATACTTTTTGTAACAGGTATTATTACTTGCATCAGATCCCAATAGCTCTATTTCATTTCTATAGATTTCTAAATGGTAACTGAAGATAATGCTGTGAAACATTAGATGATCTCTTAGCCTTTTAAACCCTGTTCTTTTAGCTGAAGGGTTAAATTTTTTAATTCCAGCCCTTACCCTCAGATCATGGTGTATCCACAGCTTAAGTAACCCTTATAGCAGCAGAAATTGAATGTCTTATTTCAATTATTAACCCAATTTGGGGGTTTTTATGTCTTCCTTTTGATTTTTCTGAAGCTAAATAAAATTTGGATGTAGAAACATTAATGTGACTTGGACATTTTTACACCATGACTACAGGAAGTCTTTTTGCTCACTGAGGTAAAGGGACAAATCGAAAAATAACTATCTGATTTCTTTGTTTGTATCTTCAACACAGTTCATTCATCTTCTATAACACAAAAGACTATTTCTTGACAAAGAATTATGATGGTATAAAGGAGATCTTGGAAAGGTAAGATTGATACATATATTATTTCCGGCAGACAAACACTCAAAGAGGATTCAAACACAAAGTTGTCTTCCTGAGTCTTGACTGCAAATAGTCTTCCAAGGCTGAAGAATACCAACTTCCACCATTGAAGATGAGGTGGCACCTGGCATCCTACAGCCACCTCACAAACGACCTTGTGGCTGTAAGGCTCTGTGGCTGGGTGAACTGGGAAGCAAGGTTAAAATTCACTTCTTTGGTATTGAATAGACCGCCATTACTTCTGTTTAGGGAGATGTATAAAAATTACGAGAGATGCTTTGTTGATTCTAATGTGGGTTTGTGTATTATGAAGAAAAGGTCAGGTACATCCCTTTGCCTCTGTCAGACTTTTTTTAAGTTTACGAGAATTACAGGTTTTAGCCCAACCCAAGAGGCACATGATTTCTTAAAGCCAAGAGATATTTCAGAAACTAATATGCAAAACCAAGAGATGCTTCAGAAGGTAGTATTTTTGACTGAATCTCTCTCTCCCATCAAGTAACACACTAGAAGGACTCCTGTAGCTCATACGGGTTACTCTCAGCATTGTCCAGGACCAAGCACCCATTTGTGCTTACACTTATTCATAATACTAAATAGATCTTTCCCGTAGGCTGTTTCTAGGATGGCAGTATATTTTCAGGAAGAAAAGAGAGCCAGGTTCTTGTTCTACCTCCTGAAAACTAATCAACATCTCTTTCTGAGTGACCACAGCCCCTGGCATTCACAATATGCTTCCACAGTTGGCTAGTCTGCATGATGAAACCACTGTCTGCTGAGACAGAGCTGGGGCTGTCTAAGGGTTTACCTGTCCTCCATCTGTCTCTATTCACCAGTTGTGCTCAAGCCCCTCAGGCAGGGACAGCAGGACTGGATGCACATAAAATCTCTCTTCAGTGTTTCCAATGCAAATAATTGTGTTGGAGGTCTCTGAGAGGCAGAGAAGGAAGATAGATGTGCTATTCAGCTACCACCACCACTCCCATCAAGGCCCCCATGTATGGGAAAAGAGTTGAATTGCCACTTGGATCCAGAAGAAGAAAAAGATATAGAGTCCTTTGCTCATCCTGCCTTTGATCCCACAAAACTGTATCAGGAGCCAAGGATCCTGACAACTATGACTGCCTCTTTCAGGTTCCTGTCAAGCTCTGTAGAAGAGCACTTCACAGTCTTTGGAACAGACAGACTGACAAACACCAAGACTGCTATTTATTTCATCAGCTACCAAATGGGTTTGAATGCACATTTCCTTCAGCATGCCTTCCTCTCAGCCTCAAGTATGGAGCTGCTGCAAAGCTCAGTACATTTGAGATGACTGTAGATAGAGAGGAAGGGTAGAATTTGTCACAGATGATCACATTCATTTTGTGAAAATAACTTTATCGTACTTGGCATAGCAATAAGAAAGCCTGGCTAGCTGGCCAGTCAGCCCTAAGAAAAAGTGTGCAGCATCTGTTTAAGTCTCTGCAGTAACACAATCCATGCATGGCATTAGGTTATGTTGCATCATTTAACACAACATAAACCTCACTCACCTTTTCTTCCCTCCCATTGCTACTTTCTTCCAGTTTCTTCTCACTCTAACTGGCTGCAGAAATGCTTAAACGTCTTTCCTGCTTTAAAATTCCTGCTTTTTTCCCCACTAATTTCAGCTCATGTCATTTTTTTCCTACGCTGCCTCTCTGGGAACTGTTGAACCCGCATACAAGAAGCATTATATGTCCATTCTGCTTCTCACCATAAGATGATTTGTTTTTTTTTTCTATTTTTTTTTCTTTCTTTTTTTGGGGGACCAAAATGCTATACAAAACTAAAATGTATTGTTATAGTAAGTCATTTTCCTACAGAAAGAAGCACAAATCATATTTAATCAAATTTAATGAAAGATTGCCATCAGGTGTCTAAATGTCTCACTTGCCTGTTTAGTTGAGTTATGGCAAACAATGGTACTCAGAAAGTTAACGTAATAATTCAACACTTTATTATTATTATTATTATGTGGATCTATGTTATGCCAGCTCTATTGAACTCATTTGCAATAATGTGACTGAAAACACCCTAATTCAAATACACAATAGAAAGAAATAATTCTTTATTTTTCTTGTTTCAGAACAATTGTTTCATTTAAAAATATTAATAAGCTGATAACTGAATCTCTTCATTATAATATAATGCTCAGCTGCATGGGGAGCTATTCTTTATTCAGTGGGTTACACTCTGGTGTATCATGGGGAGAGGAGATGTATTAGTCTGTATTCAGAGTTTGTATAGAAAATGAAACTGTAGGGTAATAGAATTGCATTTTTATACTAGTACTGTTATTTGAAAACAGAAGGACAAATTTTAAATGGAAAATTCAAAGCAGTAACTGTTAGAAAAGCCACATCTACACTTGTTCTCATGCCTCTCTGCCTAGCCATACAGTTGTGGTGTGTCATCTGCTCATATGGTAGATTCAAACCAGAAGGGCCATTGGAAATTTTGGTTGTCTGTGCAGCCATATGGTTTCTGTCACCTGTTTCTGATGCCTCAAATATTTTTGTTATTTCTTTTACAGGAGGAAATTGTGCTACTAAACAGTTTTCAGTAGCATACTGCAAATAATGGATAAATGCAGAGATAAAACAAAGATGAAAGAGTTGAACCAAAAAAGACTAACTACAAGATGTTAACCATGTCCACATATTTTGTTTTCAGAGCATAGTGAAGGTCTGCACTGCGGTCTGCAGCATCCAGAGGTCTACAGTGGAGTCTGAGCTACACAGGAGCTGCAGAGGTGTACAGCAGGAACAGTAGCTGCATCTGAGAAGCAGCCGCTCAGTGCTTTTCCAGAGTTAATTAGCTCTTCTCTTCAAATGAGCTAATTAGCCTGAGCACAGCCCTGCACTGACACAACCATACTGGTCTTGGAGCTGACTCATTAGCTGGCTTGATATCCTCTTCATTCACTAATGTAGATACTCAGAGCTCAGAAGAAAAGTATGTCCTGGTAGTTAGGTACTAGCTTCTGTACTAATTAGTATCTGAACATTTTATAAAATGTGGAAGAATTTCAACAGGAATAAAATCAGTGTTCCAAATCTCAGTGTTTACAGCATTCATCTAGAAAGAGGGAGGAAAGCAGGTCAAATTCTTGTTTTTGGAAACAGGGGTAGGCAACATTCATTCTGTTTCTAGTTCATTTTTCACAGTTGTTAAAAATGCTATCAAAAGTGATGCAGTATAGAACCTAAACAAACAAACAAACAAAAATATTTTCAAAATTCTTGGTTCTTCCACTAAATCAAAATTCAATTACAAGCACAGCCCTAATAGCAAATACTTGTTATTGACTGCACTTGAGGCCAACCACAATGAACTGCTGCCTGAGGGTTAAAACCATTCCTAGGATTAGGTAATATTGCCTGAAGCCAATCGCAAGGAGCACTTTAATACCTCTGGGCAATAGTTTACTGCAATTTCCCTCAGACCCAGTCAGTGATTAATTAACCTTTTAGAGTCTTCTGGGTTAATGGAAAGTTTGCTCTGGAAAACTCCAAAGACTGAAGCATGAACTGAGATCATCATCAGCAGTATATACATGATACTGGTAGATGAACCACTGTTTTCAATGGGTGTTAGGCAGTTGCTTCAGCCTGAGGGCAGTCATATGCTCTATTTAGAGCCAAATGAGTTTATGTGAAGTTATCTCAACTACTAAGAGAGGTTTCTGCATGTATAAAATTACTAATGTTTATCTTATAACTGAAAATTATCTAAAATCAACTCAGCTTGAATTCTATGTATTTTCAATCAACATGGGTATAAAAGGATTGGGAAATTGCTATGTGAGAGAGATACAGAGCAACAACAACTAGCCCAAATGAAGAAATAATGGTTTATATTTCTACTCACCTCAAACTTTGTGGGTAAATACCCACATGGATGTGGATGTCAGCTGTGTCCAAGATAAAGAAAGATGCTTGTAAATTGCATTCAGTTAATTATATGCCTACCAAATCCTAGGCTTGTCTAGGTAAATAGGGTTTTTGGGTAGGACCAATCTCCAAGCATGTATTGGGAAAGTAATTGCACTACTTCATAAAAGGATCTTTAAAAGATTATCAGCTTAACAAGTGTCAAGAAAAACTAACAACACAATCCTACTAGATAACTACTAACTGTCAGTAGCACACTTATTTGAGATTTCAGCATCCTGGAGTTCTGAAACTGCTACCAGTTAAGAGACTGTATTAAATGCAGGTCACTTAAGAACCCCTAAAGCCAGCACTGCAGCAAGACATTTAAGTGATGACACAATGAGTTACAGTCTGCCAGCTTGGCACAGATTCAAAGTGGCAGCAGCTGAGGTGTGCTTTAAAAATAGGGATTTTTTTTTTAATTGGATTCAAAATCAATTAAAATCCCATTAGAAACATAATTGTAGTGATACAAATCATAAAATAATATCTTTTACAATAAACTATAAAACTGAGGAAGCTTACATAATTAATACTACTATGTATTGCACAGATAGACCCATACCTTTCAATCACGTACAACCTACATGTCACAAGAATGGCTTTGAAATGTAGAGTACAATTTCAATAGGAGGCAAACATGCATGGCGTGGGATTCAGAGTGTATTTCTTCAGATATCTTCAATTTCCCTCACGTCTTCAAAGCCCCAGATCATACCTTGCTTTTGGAGCTTAAATGCCAGCAAATCTAGATTGTAAAACAATGAGACATGCTACATGATGGTGGCAGTCAATTCAGTAAAGCAGCTAGTGGCCATTCATCACATTTTTGATCCTATCATGAGAAAATAATCAGCCATTTTTCTGCTGGTGTAAAGCCAGTGCAGGTCTTAAGCAATGAAATTTTGTCCCTTTATGTTTTATCCCTTAATTGTTTTTTGATGGGGAAAATTTTTGAGAGTGAGTAAGAAAGAAAGAAAAGAAAGAAAGAAAGAAAAAGAAAGAAAGAAAGAGAAAGAAAGAAAGAAAGAGAAAGAAAGAAAGAAAGAAAGAAAGAAAGAAAGAAAGAAAGAAAGAAAGAAAGAAAGAAAGAAAGAAAGAAAGAGAAAGAAAGAAAGAAAAAGAAAGAAAGAGAAAGAAAGAAAGAAAAAGAAAGGAAGGAAGGAAGGAAGGAAGGAAGGAAGGAAGGAAGGAAGGAAGGAAGGAAGGAAGGAAGGAAGGAAGGAAGAGAAAAGCCAACATCATTTACACCAAATAACAAGATTAAATTTTGAGTTTATTTTGTCATTAATTCTAGTTTTCCTGAGCTGTCAGTCTTGCTTGGCCTTTCCTATTAAAGCCACCCCCATAGTTCCAAGTGCTGGCACTTAGTTCTTACGCACCATGCTCTAGGCAAGGTTGGATTATTATCTCTTTATTCTCATGGGTTTGTATTTCTTTATGTCAGTGTTTGTACTACAGCGAGTAAATTAATGACCCATCCATTTTCTGAATAGGTAAAATGAGAAAGATACCTTTAAAAACAACTTTCCAGATTTATTTATAGTAAACTCAGCTTTCAGTTTTCTCCTCACTAATCTTGTTTTATACAGCATTTTAAAAATATTGCATCACTAAAAGTTGCCAGTTACAATGCATTATCAATTTTTCTTTTTTATTATTTTGCAATGATGATTTAAATACATATCCCTGTAAAGATTTAGTGTATAATTTAATTGTCCTTGTATCAGATGAAAAAACCATGATTCCCCACAGCAGCCTATTGACTCCTTCAACCTTGCCTCTTGAAACCTTACTGAACGCAGAAGCTGATACTGCAGGTTTTATATTTATAATGATTAATTAATTCTGCACTAAGCAATGTTCCTGACTGCAAGAACAAAATCCACTTTAGAAAACATAAATGACAGCTTGCCTAAAATAATTAACACCAGTGCTGATAGAATTGGGATGTTCTCCCTCTGCTTTACACTAGCGTATTTGAGAGAATTTAATTACTAATATTTCTGACTAGCAGAAGAATTGCATTAAAGAAGCACTTGATGTGGTAGGATTGAAAACTCATATAAAATATGTTACAGAAATATAATGTGGATGGGATAAATGCTGGTTGAAAATGAAGTTATAATTAACCCAAGGCTAGGCATACAAGAATAATTCCATTTTTTGAAGGAAACCAGATCATGTTAAAAATAATCTGCATGAGAGCATCATCTTGCTCCTCCACCAGTCTCACAGCCAGGTAGGGTTTGGCTATGCAGCACAGCAAGCTGAACTTTTTCACCCCTGTGCAGAACATGTCTGATAAGCTCTGTCCTGATAACAGGAAGGTCTTGCCAGTGAGCAAAGCACGGGTGCTTCGTAGCCTGGAAAGGCCCATCCTGCCTCCTCAGCTGCAGCAGGAGCTCTCTGCTCTCTATTCATTACGGACAGAATTTGGCCCTTAGCATGCTGAATAATGTAAACCTACATGTTAGCTTACACAAGGCCTTGAAACAGGACAAATCTTCCCTGAAAGGGGACAGTGAGTATTTTCTGTGGGCTTGATGGCCTTATCTGCCAATTCTAGCATCGTGTAACTGCTCACAGAATTTATTAACTTCAAGCTGAAAGCTCAGGTGACTGGTTCCTGTGATATAAATAAATGTGGCAGTAGCACATAAGAGTCTGCTGTATTTTCCTTTGAATTGCTGGGGAGATTACATAAAATTATGGTAAAAATGTAGACTCTCAGCCAGAGAAAACAATGTAGTTATTGTCACACTGCCTCTCTCAAAGTGAGGTCTTCTGTGAGTAAAATGATATGAGAGTATCAGCATGGCTTTCTCCCTGTTAATCCTTATCATCCTACAACCTCCCTATTTTACATGTGTACTGTTTAAAAATCTGAGTATTGGAAATTCAATTCTTTATTCCTTCAGGCAAACCTATGTGTGTGGTTGTTAGACAGAACTGATGCATGTCTCCATCTGCAACTGATATCTGTTGTTCCCTGAGTGATGTTCAGGAGCTTCACCATCACTTGGAGGTGGAAGCTTATGAAGGTGTAAATACCTGCAGCACACCCACTTCTTGTTTCTTAGATGTTTTTCTTCCACATGACATGAAGGACCTGAAAGCAAAGTCAGATATTACAGTGTGTCCTTCTCACCACATCTGGGCAGACTTTCAGCACAAATGCCATCTTTTCCTCTTTTCTTGGTCAGGGGTATCACAGAAAATCTCAACATTATCAAAGGCCCAATGCTGCAAGACAGAAAGTCCACAAAGCTAAATGAACAGCCATCTGGCCTATTTTCCGACATGTTCTATCTTCTCTAGTGGCTTGCAGGCATATGTTTTGCCTACACATAGCCTTGCTTTGCATTGCCTGTAAACCCAGCTCTCTCAATGTGAGTGGAAAAAGGGAGAACCAGAAGGCTTGATTTACTGAAACGAATGGAGGCAGATGTAAATTGTAGTCCTAAGGCAGTGCATTCTCTGCACTCTAGGTGGGATTCCACCTAATAAGTGGTAGGGATTGGAAAGGGCATGAGAAAGCAATCTGTAATTGCTCTTTAGGTATTCCTGCTTAATACTAATTATTACTTAATAATGCATAACATTTATATTTCCTTGTACAAGTTAAAAGTGCTGTAAAAGCATTAACTGGTTAATTCTCAGGACACCCTTGAGAGGTGGGCATATGAGTATTATCTTCATTCCATACTTCTTTCTATAATAAGGAAACAATTAAAATGAAATTGATCAGCTAACTTTATAGAGACCCTAATTCCTACAAATAGGAAATAATAGGTCTAAATGAGTATACTTCTGGGTGTTTAAAAGCAGTATTCATCAGCTGGATTACAGCTGATTTTTCAATGTAATTAACTTTGTATCCAAAAATCAACTTTATTGGTTCACTTCTAGTATATTAAGCACAATAGGAGGGATGCCCCATTTTCTCTGGCAATAATCAGGTTCCCTTCAGCCTTGTAATTGATTCAAGCAGGAACCATATTATTGTCTAGTAAAACAGAGCATCCCTCCTATTATCCCTTAAGTAGCAGTCAGTCTGGGAAGAAAACAGTTACAATGATATATGAAGTTAAGACAGATGCCAACTAAATAGATATCTGAGTAAGCTAGAAAGAAAGAATTAAATAGTTTGAAGAATCAATAAAGGTACTACTTCAGCTATCCATTGTGCAACTCATCAACTAATCTCTCATTATTATTCTTCATACCCTGAGTGCCCCAATACTATTACATATTGCACAGACACATAGCAAGCCCAAGAGGCTTCACAGTCTAATTTGTCAGCTTTCATTTCATTCCTACTGTTTTCGTACCCTCTCTCCTGTAGCCTACCATTTCCCTGTATTTTGATGTCTCCACATTACTACATTAGTGCACCCCATTGCCAGAAGATCAGAGGACTTACAAGGACTGATCCCACTCACTTGCAGAAGGTCAGGCCCAGATTTCTGGGGCCAAACCAGCTCAGTCAGTATCATTTGCATTTATTTCTTCTTTTGTAATTCAAATTTTAAATGCGGAAGGATTATTAAAAAAAAAATACTGTATTTCTGTTGGGAAATAAGCATAAAACAAGCAGTACACTTATCCCAGGTGAGGATATATCTGAAGAAAAGTGGGCGTTATGGTGAGGTAATGAAGCATAGGAGCAGCAAGAGCAATGAGGGGAGTATTTCTTTTCTGGCAGAAAAGCAGGAATGTGAGAAGTGTCTCAATTTCAGTGCCTGAAATGCCGCCTGCGAGAGCTGGATCCACAGCAATGAGCAGTTCCTTCAAGGACTGCCAGGACTACTAGCAGGGGAGTTGCATCCAGGCTGGCAATGGCAGTAGAAAGCAGAAATCTGACCAGTACAACATGAGGATGCCTGTTCTTTAATACTGGCATGAGTTTCTCTGAAGTAAGAATTAAGAGATAGTGCAAGTTTATGTTTTTGAATTCCTACCTGATCAGCTTTGGACAACAAAAGTAGGTGACCTAGTTGAGCTGCTCTGAGAGGAGCTGTGCCACTGGACGTAAATTTGTCACATCTTCACAAGTCATAAGAATGTTCTGTCTCACCACAGTACTGCCTAATTCTAATACGGCTCCTGTGGGTGATAGTTTAAAGAAACTGAAGCTTTCTGGAGAAAGTAGAGGCTTGGATTTTTATTGTTGATCACCTTTGCATGGGATATGGTGCTACAAGATGCCACGTCCCAGTTGAGATAGTAATGTCTGAGCGAGTACCTCTTTTACACTGTGTTCTACTGAGAAATAAAGAACATGAGCACCCACCACCTGAGCCTTTTGCCAACTCACAGAACTTTGAACATGAATAGAGACATCCCACTGAAGTGCTCACTGCTTGCATGACTGCATCTCCCCTGGCCTGCTTCACTGGATAGGAGCTAGGGACATGACCCCGTAACACAAGCCAGTTTCAGCTATGAAATTGTGATTGTTCTCCTCACTCCTCGTGCAAAGGCAACAAATGAGGGTAAGGCATCTGCAGTGTGAGTTGTCGCATTTACCTGTGTATTGAAAATGCAGAGGAAAGCCTCGCTTGGCAGTCCCTGCTCTCAGCTGGGGAGAACCAGCATCCCACCCTGAGCTGAGGGGTTGGGAGTGCCTCTGTCCTGATTTGGATATAGCAGGAGGCTCACAGGGCCAAAGTCCATGGCTCAGACCCAGTCACACAGAAGGTGTAGATATACTTGCTGCAGTTTCTAGTGGAGCTGAGGGAGAAAACCACTCTCTTTTCTATTGACTTGGCAGGGTTGCAGTTACACTTATTCTGATCTGTCCCTGAATAGTTGTTATACCTCTCTTCCTCCTTTGCCCCTTATGCTCCCCTCATTAGAAGAAAAACTAATCTGTTTGTTCTCAACAAGAGAGTTAAGAGCTCTTATGGGTTGGAACCAGGTGCTAAAGGTGCCTGGGCAGTTATTTTACTTTGCCAGATCTGAAATAAAAGTATAATGTGTAAAGGGGGGAGAAGGGAATGCTGTCTACTATTTTCTTGCAACTAGATGTGTTGCACTTATGGCTGTAGCTGTCATCAGTATTCAGCAGAGTTACACATTTAGGAGGACATTTGAAGTATTTAGAAATTTCCCTTCCACCCCTTCCACACCATCAGAGAGTTTAGAAGCAAATAATCAAAGAAATGAGATAAAGACAATTGAATAATGCCATCTCATTTCAGCAGTGATCTGTATTTTAGGTAACTCAGTCACATCCAAATACATTTATTTGCTTAACAGTCCCTGTTGGTCCTTTCTACTTTGAGACATGGTGTGATGGTTGCAGCTGTGCAACCTTTCCACTTGCCTCACTTGTCTGGGAGAGTGGGAGTATCAGGTTCATTCCACTTGAAAAAAGCCCTGTTTTGGATAATTTGCCCCCCAAAGTTCATATCAGACAATGGAGGCAGCAGGAGGATTGCAAGCCTCAAGCCAAAAGACTGTTCTTGAAGGAACAGAGATATTATTATGGTTACTACAGCTAAAATTTCCTTGTTCCTTGACATTATTAAGCATAACAAATGTTGCCCAGAAGGTTCATAGAGCAGAACTGAGCATTTATTAACATCATGTTAACAATATCTCAGTCTTGTACCACATTCTAAGAATGAAGAATGATATTTTATTTTACCTTCTATCTCCTCTGTAGAATAGAAGGCCAATTTCTTTCCCATTTCTTTTCAGAAGAAGGAAGTTCCTTCCCCCATTACTCTGTGATGCTCCTTAAAACTTTGATTGTGATTCAGAGCAATGACCCTTTCATGTTAGTTTTACATTATTATCTTGCCAATTGTACCAAATCCTTTCATGGATTCTGCTCTTGGAAGATTTGCAATGTGGTGCTACTACTAAAGAAAATGGTTGTAAATATAAATAAAAACCATGTAAATAACCTCTCAACATTTTAATTTTATTAACAAGAAGTTGAGATTTCTACACTTCTTTTTTTCAGATCTGCATTGGCTGTATTTTTACAAATAATATTAATTCAAGGATGGAGATGATATATTCACAGTTATTTGTTTAACAAAGTTAAACACTTTTCATCAGACTGTAGATTTTCCCTAGACATTATGATCTGTGAAATGTCTACTTCTGTATAAAGTGTTACATGGAGCATAAGAACTGTGTGCCATTTCTGTGCTCTTCCTGTCTGAAGGACCTGGGGATGCCAGATCAGATGAAATCATCTACTGAACATCACTGATAGATTGCTTCAGATTTCTTTATTTCCCTGCCACACGTAGGAGATTCTTCTGGAGGGAAGTTATCTGGATTTTTTTTTTCCTTTTTTAGATGTATTTTCCACCTTCATCGGAAACTGAAAAGGATACTACTTTATCACTAAGATCACAATAAATCAATACATCTTTTCCTCACATTGTTCATCTTTGCTATTTTTAACTGTGATTTCACCAATGCCTGCCCTCTTCCCCATGGAGGGAGTAAAATCAACCTGCTTTACAAATGAGGAGTTTGCTTCAGTTGTTGTACTAAGCGGTCCAAAGCAAATCTACAAGACTCTATCCTGGAAACCAAGGAAGTTGAGCCTACTGCAAGTAAAAAGCTAAGGGGAAAAAAAAAGTAAAAAAAAAAAAAAGTTGTGAGATGGAAGAGAAGAAAAGAGTTGGAGCTTATTGGGTACAAAGTACTGTGAAGCCACAGGCTTCTGATCAAGGAAACTCCATTCTGTTCTAGGAAAACAAATGAAATATTATTATTTTATTTTCTGAGGCTGAATTGGGCTAAGAAAACCAAATTATACAAAGAATATATTTGAGTTTTAGCACTGATTTCTTAGCGGAGCAAAAATAAAACAGAAACCACAAATCCGCAAGACCTTGTAGATTGCTAGAAGAGAACAAAAATATTACAAATGTTATTTTTCTTGTAGCCTATAATACTGTCTGCCATCTTTTTACTAATGTAGCCAGAACCTAGCAAGCCTTACACTCGATTTTACTATAAGCCTTAATAGAGATGTAGTATGCTACAAATAAATGGAATGCAGAATAAAATTCAGTCAGGGGAGGCAGTTGATGTTTGCTTGCCACTGGAACATAATGAAGTCAATATAAAAGACAGAACACTTTTGAGAGAGTTGAGAGAATATGTAGATTTGTATCAGAGGATACCTCTCCTCTCCTTTCCTCTGAGTCTCAGAATTAATGGCGAAGGTGGTTAAATACAGAGGAGCTCATTAATCTGTCTGTGTCTGGAGCGGTTTACAGAGATACCATGCAAATCAATGCCTGCAAGGTAGTTAGCATTGTGCTTATGTAAGCAGCACTATACAGGCACAAAATCTACTCTTCTTTAGCTGCACAACGGTTGAGCCAATATTTATTTAATTTTGTTTAATAGTGTCAGTAGGCAGCCTGAAACTGTTGCACTTTTTCTGAAAGAGATAAGTGAATTAAAAGCATTAGAAAAAAAGCACTGCTAGTTAAAGACACTCTGAAATTTTACTCTGAATGGAGTTTAAATTCTGAAAAAATATTTATGCAGAAAATAAATATTGCACTTTTTCCGTATATCTTTATGGCTACTGGAAACCCATGTGCAGGACAGAGACTGTTACTGTACCCTTAATGTGATTAAATATTTTCTAGCCATCCAGTTTACAAGGCAGGGAAATAGTGCATTTTTCATGGCATCAAATAAATGCTGCACATCTTTAATTAGCAAAATATATCAGTGTTGAGGCTAATACAGACATAAATAAAAGCTATGAATGCTGTTACGCACTCAGTATAAAACAGAGCATAAAGATTAATAAACAAAGGAAATCAAAAAGTTTCTGTTGAGTGCCACAAACAGATACACTGAGAATAGCTAGTCTTTCTCTGAGGCATTAAGCTCAAAGCATTACAAACATGTCAAAATATGAAAGACTTTTATACAGAAATAAATATTGTTCAATGATAAAAATAGCTTTCTTCATTCTTGGTTAAACAGAAGAGAAGTACCCTAAGGGTAGTAAAGGGTCTTATCAGGAGAGAACAATAAAAAACTGATGGAGGGAAATAATCTCTCATCTCAGAGGAACTGCTATAGTTGTTACATTACACTTGTTGCAATTTATCTATATGCAAGACTCTACAGTATCTTTCAGATTAATCTAGCATCTTAGGAATCTGGTATACTTTTGGGGGAAGTGACTCTACTGGGAGATTCCTAGTGGGTGTGAATGAAGGCAGCAGCGTTCTTTTCAGAACCAGTTGCAGTAAAAGTTTGAATGATTTGATGCAGTTGTGAGGCTTTTGTAAATATTTGATGACAGCAGTTGAATACACCTCCAGCATGATTTTGGTTAAAAAAAAAAAAAAAAGAAAAAAAAACCCAAACCACACCCATAAAGAACTTGAATTTCATATTTGAGTAAGTGAAGGATTGAGAATATTTGTCTGTTTAGTGGAAACTCTTTACCTGGCTCCTGTCACCACTGACCCAGACACACACAGCCTACTTCTCACCTCAGATTGGGTTCAGCTTTTGAAGTCCATGGCACAGGCTGCTCTGGTTGTATTGGCTCAGGGTTAGGCAGTAACTCCTGAGAGGCTTCACCCACAAGGAGCAAGGCTTTGCTGCTCTATGCATATGCAGAATTGGGCTCCTTTGTGTCAGGGCTCTTGGCAAATTTCTGAACATGATTGGATGAGTTCATCTTATGGGTGATAGCCACCTCTTCCACTCTCTGATCCAAATTAAGCCCATTTAAGACATTTTGTACCGCTTTGGGTTGCTTATCAAATGCCGTAGTTCAGCTGAAACACATAAATTTATCTATTTGTACCTCTCTGTAAGGTTTTCTGAGATTAATTTAACCATGTTTGGTCTTAACACAAACCTTGATGTCACAAAAGTTTAAATAAAATCCATTCATCAGGTGTGATATCAGTGACTGTGATTTATCATCCTATAGTAAGATTTTAGGACATTTTTGCCATATATCCTCCAAAATGAAAAGTATGCAACATTTATAAATGCAATCTCTCCCAGCACACAAATGTCAATGAATTAGAGATTTAGACCAAATGTGCTATAATGCTTATTAAGGTAAATAATGAGGATGATTATGAGTTTGAGAGCTAGTTGGAGGTTGAATTTTCTGTTAAGGTATTTAAAGAAAGGAGCAACTATTTAAACTGACAATGGAAATGGTTTAATTGCATAGTGTACAATGTTTTGACTAAAGTTTAGACCTACAGTCAGATATAGGAACAATTACAGAAATTTAAATATAAAAAATAGATACTGCTACAGCTTCTGAGAAATAATTCCCTAACTAAGGGAAGAGAGGCATTCAGGGAGTCACTTTAAGAGCCAAAGTTATGAGTCATAAACAGGCAGGCAAATTACGTGGTACTTCCATGGTAATGATAAAAGCACTTACCTCTCTTTCAACTACATGGACTTCTCTTTGCTCTGGACTTATGCATACTTCTCAGTAGAAGAAAAATTAACATGAAATGTATCACTATTTTCAGTTCCATTGTGATGAACCCACAGAGTGGATAACGTAGTCCATCCTGTGTTTTACAGAAGAGCTAGATTACATTGTGCCCTCCATGTGTTGCGGGGGATATTGATTAGACTGCTTCAGAATTCAAAGAAGAAAAAAGAAAATGTACTGTGAGTTTCTTCATCTACATATTTTCTTTTCATCTTCCCATTTTCTGGCAATAATTAGTTTGCAGAAGTCAACCAGACTTATTTATTTTCTTGCTTGAAATACCACAGTTGCATTTTTATAATAGACTTCAGTGTATTCTTCATGTCGAAACTTAACAAAAAGTATTTGGGAATTCTCATCCCTTATTCTTTTGTTAGCTTGAATAACAGGCATCGTCTTAATGCCTGTTTGCTTGCAACTTCTATGCACACTGTTATGTGAAAAAAGAAGGACCACAGAGACACTCTAATATTGCAGAGCAAGCTGGAGTGAGAAATATTTAATGCCAGTCCAGAGATTCACTGGCAAAAAGCTGCAAATGAAAATTATTACAATGAGTATAAAATTATTATAAAACTGTCACATTTCCAATATTTCATATCACTTCTGACCATAAGCTCCACAGCTATAAAAGCAATATCTTTTACTCTTCAATGTGCAGAGATGATGGTTTGCATTCTTCAGGGCTTATCATGTTAAAATGCCTTTAATTATGTCCCAGATAGCTGTTCAGAAGGCATTTTTAAACCTCTTCAAGGTCAAAACCTTACTTCTTGCTGATCCTCAGATCATCATTCTATGATTTCTGTTTCACTGACATAATATCTCTATTATTCTTGGGAATCACTATATTGATATGTAGGCCACACTGGCATATGATTACATCAACTGTCCCTAAAGGTTCAGATGCTGTTTGCTGATGTCTGTTTCTCATTTACTAATCCTTAAAGGTCAGATGGGTTGAAAACTAATGTATGTACTTACTTCATATTTGAAAAAGGTAGTAGTATTGCTAAGTTACTTTTTTTTTTTTTTCTGTGATTGGGTTCATGAATATCAAACATATGGTAAACAGAAGAAGCATCTTACAAACTTGTGTTTCTGATGACATATTGTAATGAAAATGAGAAATGATTGGTTGCCAATCACAACTATAACTAGGCACCTTGAGAACCCCAGTCCATTTGCAGTTTGTGTTGAATTTAAACGATTGCTAGCTATATAGCACACAGTAATAAACTCCACTCCCAAACCATTAATTTAAACTCAGACAAAAAAACTCAAAGAAGAATCTTCTTCATGGATCACTGCCCTTGTTAACAAGTTTCAAATAGGATAAATTGTGTATTATAGCACTGTCCACTAGCTCTCTATCTTTAAATCTTTCAGTGTTTCTATTATTATAACACTCCTTTCTAACAGAAGGATAACATCCACCACTTAAAAGAAAACTGACATAAACTGAAATTTTGCCTTTTAGTACATGCGCTCTTCATAAAATATTCTGGTTGGTACATATGCTAAGAACATTAAAGAATCAAACTTCCAGCAATCTACACCAATTCGAAACTTCCCCAATGTTTATTAACTCTCATGCAGAGTCCTTCTTTAATACATACAAACACAAGAAGCTCACTGTGAATAAATTACTGTAGAGATGCTTCAGTTCATTAAATGAGTCCACAATACAAAGTACGTCTTTAAAATTGTAACCTAACATACACAGTAAGATAAAAAAATATGCTAACACTGTTAAATACAAAATTAAGGACTATCTTCAAAACCAGTCCAAATGTATACCTATATTTCATTCACAGAAATTAGAATTAGAAAAGGAACAGTCCTTTAGAAAGGAATAAAAATTAGAGTAACAATGAAATCAAATGCTGTAATCAGAAAAAATATGGCCTTATCTTACATTTAAGAAAATAGTTCAGTTTAACAAAATTCTAAGTCCAAACAAGTCTTCCAATAGTTTTCTGTTGTTGTTGTTAAATGATTAAAATGCAATATTGATATCTTATACAAGTAACAAACTAGTCATGTTGTCTTAAATCCATGTTATATAGACTTTATATCCTTGTTCAAAAAAGAAAAATATTTTATTCTTTTGGTCACTTATATGACTGTTTTATTTATCAGCTATGTAAATAGCTCAGCAAATCTTGGGTAGAAAATGGGAGGAAATAATAATGCATTATTTTTGTAGTCTGTAGAAAATGGAATATAATAACTCCCATTCATGGTAATGGAGTTACGTACCTCATTCTCCATCCATTGTACTAAAAACTGAGCACTCTGCAAAATACAACATCAGTTTAAGTGTTACCTTCAGTGAACTATACAGATAGATCTTGTTCAGAAAGAAAAATATAAACAGTTTGCAAGATGCAATGTCAAAAAGAAAGTATACTGGGTCAGACTAGGTAGTATAATAAATCATTACTGAATTGCTATATATGGATGGACACACACACTGACACCGTATACCTGCAAATTACTCTTTTCTTGACTTGACTATGACTTGCCTTGACTATATCTTGTACTTTAGTGTATGTTTTATTTTGAAATAAATGTCCAAGAGTGAGTGAATCACTGGTCTACATCTATTAATCAATACAGGAGATAAATCTACAAAATGAATATGATTTTTTAAAACTCTGTTCATTTTTAAAACTGTTCATTTTCATTTTGGGGGTATAAGGTTGAAAGGGACAGATTTTTTTATACAGGGAAATTGTGTGGTTGATTACTCAAAAGTAAGTAGTCTGTTTTTATGAGACTTCCTCCGCTTCCTTATCTGCTGTAATATTCAATAATGAGATTTTAAATGTCTCTTGTGCTATGTATTTCTATAGGATATGGTGCCCTTTAAAACTAAATATTATTTATAGCATGAAAAACACAATGATTCCTGACCCAGAACTATATCATTAAGAGGAGACTAATGAAGAAGCTAGTCCATTAACGTGTAGAACATTAAACTGGTTTGTTTGTCTAGAAAAAGCATAATCACCCCTTCAAACTTTTGTTGTGTTACCTGTAATTAATACTAATTAAGACTGAGGCTCTCAAATATGAAATAGTTGAGGAAATCTGCAGGGTTTGGTTTCCTATTTGTCAACTTTTATTTGAAAACAGCAGGTTAAATTCCGATCTGAGGAATGTTTAGCCTCAAACTATCATGCAGATTGTTTTTGTATCTATGTAATTGCCAAAGACTGCTTTGGTCAAAACTCCTGAACGTTTTTTATTGCTAATTTTGGCAATAAACCTGTTAATTAGTTAATTGTAAAGCATTAGTGAATCAAGTAAAAAGGATCCATCTGTTTATAAAATAAGATTTCTTCTGGGCATAACATTTACAAACCACAGTGGTAGACACCATATTTGTTGATAAAATCTCTCACTCCTTTTACAGCTAAAAAGTGACTTTAAAGGAGATTTGTAATATATCACACATGGTTAATACCATCAGTTTTAAAATTATCAGGGGGGCTTGAAATTGTGGCAAAGAGCTATACCCTTTCTTTTCTCTATATCACTGATGCGAATCTGGCATAGACGGATAGCTGCCAGAGGTGTGGCCACATTAAGTGTTCAGTTCTCCAAACAAATTCATGGTATCTCCAGTTGGAGAAGAATTTTAAGAACACCTAACATCTACCATTGCCATAGGGATTATTTCTGTGGGCAGGCTCAGAAGCCAAATGAAGAACCAGGTTTGAGGGAATTTTACCATTGACTTGAATGGAAGCAGGATCATAGATTTTTTTCAGGTGAATGCATAAGCAGTCTAGGAAGCTTACACTGCTGCTACTTATCTTTTCCATGGCCAATTAAATAGGCTTATTTTCTCAGAGCTGTCAATGTGGCAGCTTTCATGAGCACTAAATTCATCCTTTAAGGAGAAAAACGTTAAAAAATGTAATGTCTTTTCTGATCTAAAGATACTGTAAAAAAAGACCTCTTTTCAATACAGAAAACAAATCTCTTGTATATTCATGTGGATTACAGAATAGTTTCCATACAAAAAAATACTACATTTCTTTTATCAGAGCAAAGATGATACAATATTCTTGTCTGAGATTAAAAACATATAAGAATGGAATATTGATAGCACCGTACAATATAAAGGAGGGCTGGATGATGTACTATGGGTGCTGATAAGAATTATATGGCTTCTAGCAGAGAAATAAAATGACAGAAAAAGATAGAGACTGATGGCAATAGGAAATGCATCTATAAAGGGGACCACAGGAGTAAACGGGGAATAAGTTTGGATAACTCAGCAGACAGGCGTTTAAGGGACAATGCTAATTGAATTATGCATTGTAGCCAGATAGGGTAGAATGATGCTTCTAATGCTGAAGAAAACCTTAGGCATCTTGTCCTGCACCAGTATCCTCCACTGCCCCAGTCTTTCCCCAAGAGTTCAAAATCTGCTAACAACCCAGACAAATAGTTTGTTAACAGCTGTTTTATCTGTGGCCATTGGGGTTCAGTTATTTCTCCTTGGATGCAAGGGAGCTACGAATGAGTCTCTAAAAAGATAGGGAATTCAAGCTCATGGTAGAAAATCATATGAGAGACCCACTGCAGAAGTGTTATATGGCTATGGAGAAAAATACCACACATGGAGAGAAATAATGTTGTCTTTTCTTAGTGTGCTTCTCATTCAAATCTAGTCATCTAAATGATGTGCCCATGTTTGGGAGGTCTGAATGCTAGTCATGATGCTTACTTTCTAGATGTCTGGCATCTGTGGTGGTGTTCAGAGCCTGGAGCAAGATGCCTGGGCTACCCCGTACAGCACCCACAGAAAGAAGGGGGGTTGCAAAAGTCAATGTACAAAAATGTCACCTGGGGAGAGAAGCTACTGAAAGTCCCAAGCAGATAGTCAGAGAGCTCAGAGCTTGCCTCCAGCTGTGATTTCTCACAGCAGACCCTGTTCTAGGAATTAGTCCTTGGCACCAAATTTTCCCCGTAAAATACAGTGAGCAGGTTGGGGGGAGAGGTGGGAGAGAAGTAAGAATATGAGGAACATATTTTGTGATTCTAGATCTGAGCTTACTGAAAGCTGCTAAGAAACAGGATCAGCAGCATGTTTCTGCAGGGTGGAAGTGATGGGAAGACCTGGTAGCACAGCGAGCTGTGCACAGCTCTGCAGCAGGAACTGCAGCCAGACCTTGGGGCCACAACCAAAAGTACAGCAAAACCAGGCTGTGGTCTCACAGCAACAGGCATGAAATGAACCCAGGGACTGAGGGACAGACACCTTCCCCACAGCTGTTGCTTTATGAACATGTAATCAGTGAAGTTGCTAGTAAGGTATGGCTACAGGCCTGTTGTCATGAGATATCTGCTGAGGAGCAATGATAAAATTAATGACTTATTATAAGGGGTAAGGAACAATTCACAGCAGCAATCAGTTGGAACAGAGCCCTTTTCACAATGTCAAAATTTTAAATGGGGAAATATTAATTTGATCTCAAAGTACTGGTATGCTTTTTGACACTGCAAAGTGGCTGTGTGCTGTGGAATGCTGCTGTCAACAGGCAGAGGTGCACTGCTAAAGGTGGTTTGGGGGCAAGGACACGAACGTGTCTACTGAAAACATGGGTGGCAGGATGAAACTGAGAGGCTCACTTGTAAAATCCTAACCCCAGGAATGCACAGCCAGGAATATGTTTCACTGACATTTAAAGTTACCTTCAGTTCCTAGTGCTTCCCTGAACAGCAACTGCCAGTCCAGGCTTTGTGAAAATAGGGTGTAGCATTCTGTCTTACTGCTGTTGCCTGGAATTAGAACTATTATTTAAAAGCAAAAAAGCCAACACCCCAATCCTCAAAAGCACATGCAAAAATCCCACTACATGACAGACTATTTCACAGTGGAACCACCAGAAAAACTGGTTTCAAGTGATTTTAGAAGTCAACTCTGCCACCTCACTTTTGGAAGAACAATGAGTTCTCAAACCACTTCTCAAAACACTGTTGTTTGTAGGCTTGAAACGCAAATGGTTTTTAGCTACTTTTTCACCAAATCCTGTTATACTACTTTATTATGATACAGTTTTTTTATGAATGTTGGTTACTGAGAATAGTCATTTTTAATATAAGCATAATTTAAAACATTTATTTTAAAATATATTGGCTGTACTTTTTAAAAACAAGTTTGGGATATTTTAAGACAGGTTGGGAAGCTACCATCCTTGATAGGGCTAATTTAATATCAATCATAACATCGGTAACAACGTAAAAAGAATGGAATTACTAGAGAAAAGTCACCAATGAGAGCATAGCCTATTCAGAACAGTACTAATATAATAGACGGAACAAATCAGCTCAATAAATTTCCATCAGTTTAAAGTACCCATACAAGGTCTCACACATCGGCTAAACTTAAATGAGGTCCTTGTACAGATCCTGTGAACAGGAGTGAATTTCACCCTCAACAGTTGAAAAACTGCCTTTCATTCTGATTGCATCAGAAAATTAATTTGCTCCATGTTCCAGCAAAACAGCAAATGGTTCAGTCACCAAAACGACATTTGGAATAGCACAGTTTATACTACATTTACAAATAATCTGGTATCAAGCTAAATAGAGGATTTTTACTGTTTCTGTGGTAAAAACTGGATAATAAAAGTATTGACATGTGCAGTGTATCAGCTGATGTAAGTAAGAGTTATATAATGAAATAAGACCTTGACAATAACATTGCAGAAGCACATGAAGATATACTAGTACAGAAGAAAATGAAGAAAAATGTCAGGAAAATTACCGAAACCAAGAAAGTAGAGCTTTAGTGAAAGGCTAAGGAACTGGAAGGGAGATTGAACAAATATGGAAAATGCAGCATGTTTTGGGCTCTTCTGGGAAGGAACTGGAACAGAATGGTTAATACAAATATGTTTAGGGTACAGACAGTCTGCACCAGATTACCAGAAAAAAAATATTGTAAAGTGCCAGTTCCTCACCTGGTATAAATTGTCACCAGTGGAGCTGTGATAACTTGCAGCTTGTGGACTTGGGT
Organism: Anser anser; assembly: GCF_964211835.1. NCBI lineage: Eukaryota > Metazoa > Chordata > Aves > Anseriformes > Anatidae > Anser > Anser anser. The sequence continues at coordinate 60,568,632 of NC_139724.1, forward strand.
GTCACAATCAGGTTATGAAAGGACTAAAACATAGGCACTGTTATCATTTCTTCAGTGCTGAAAAACCATATGCAGTGGAGATCAGCCATGGGAGGTGCCAGTGACCTCTCTTGGCTTACACTGGTCCCCACAGGAGAGTACAAAACTATTTGGCAAGTAGTCCACAAGGCCCCATGAGGCAAAAGATTTCCTTCCTGGATGGGCCAAAGTACATCAGCAGCATACCTCTCCAAAGGGAGGAGAGATCACAGAGTTTGAAAAGTACGTTTAAAGAGTATTGAATACTATAATCATAGCAAGTGATGGGGCCTGGAGTCCCATATGTTGGCTTAAATAACATCCCACAGAAGGTCTGTATACTCCAGCCTCCTGCAGAAGGTTGGTTTCACTCAATATGCATATTGCATCCTCCTAATTATCCATCTCTTTGTATTAATGATGAAATAATACAATCTTCTATTTTCTCTAATTAAGTTTATTATGGAGACATTTTTATGTGCCTATTTTTGAAAAATGAAATTTCATTAAAAGTCAGTGTATCAGATCTTATTAATTCTATTACATTACAACATGAAACGTTTCATCAGGAAAAAAAAAGAAGACTGAATCAAAACCAACCCTAGACTTTGATAATACAGATAAAAAAAAATCCAATGCATTCACTTTTCAATCTCATTTTAAACACTGCAAAACTTTCTTTATGTGAAGTTTCTAAATCAATAGAGAATGACTTATCATATTCTCCTAAAGAAACGTATTTTGTCTACATTTCTGGGGATTTTTTCCCCCGAAAACACTGTGAAATGCCAATGCATTTCACTAAGCCATTTTTTCTTCTTGTAATTAGGAAAAACTAGATAAATAAATTGATAACAATTACCTTTGGGAAAACCAGGTTGGACTAAAAGACCTTTTAATAATTGGAATGGCAGTGCACTTTGCATGCTGTCAGTGCTCAGTGACAATTGCCACAAGACAATTGATACGCAGTGATGTTTTCTTTGTCATTGCTGGACAGTAGGGACTTTAGTGCCAACGATTTTCTGCCATCATCTGAAAGTGATATGGGCCTATGAATGGTTATAGCAAGATAAAGGATCCCTTGATATCCCGTAGAGGAATTGCAATGTTTTGCTGCTCTCCCGACATGTTCCACGGCTGTGACCCCAGGGCACACATAGCTGAATGGTTTTGCTGAGGTTTGGAGTCTTCTTTTTCTTGTGAAGCTCCTGCTCAGCATCGCCAGTGCTCTGCTTGTATGAAGGATGGATCACGTGGGGTGGCAGACAGCAGCAGAAATACTGGCCCCATTTGCTGCTGCCAGGGACTGAGGGATGCTTATTTTACTGATTTAGAAAAGGAAGTCGTAACCCATTTGAACAGTTGTAGCAGAATATATAGACTGTGTCAGGAGAGTGAAAATTTCACTTGTAAAACACACAGTGGAATGACTTGTAGTACATACCTAATTGACTCAAATTGCTTATTTTGGTTTTCAGTAAACCACAAATTTATGTCATATAAATTCATTTGTTTTCTTTGTGCAGCAGTTTGTCATTCTAGAAAGAAGTGCAGTCCCTGAAATTACTTATATAAAAACTTTTTTTCAGCCCTATTTCTTGTGCTGGAATGACTGAGATACAGTTTTAAATGTTTAGGGAGAATAAAGGACTGTTTCTGATGATGCTTGATCCTGCCTATCCATTAACTTCATATGGTTAATCATGGCAGCTAGGGTCTGCAGACCACATTTATTCTCTCAGGGCAACCTAGTTAGTCCAAAGTCATGCTCAAAAGCCCTCTCTTTTCCAGGCAACTCAGGAGGGTTTTGTGGGTGGACAGATTATATGTCATGAAGAGCTGTTTGTTCAAGAGCATCTCACCCACTATGTTTCCTGAATTTCTACTCACACAAAGAATGAGTGGACAGCAAATTCATCATCATTTATGGGGATTTAGTGCTTCCTGAGAGCTAAAGATTCATTGCAAGTAAGGCCAGGAGTGACTGGCTTTACTTGCACAGTACTCTGATGCAGATACGGCATTCACAGGGCACATTGTTTGCAAATTGGACAGTAAGCAATGGGGACCATTCCATTACATGGCTTCTGCTGGGGCTGAACCAAGGGTACACAGCCTGCCAGGCTGAAAAGCTCTAGAGCTGTACAGGACACTTATCAATGTGGCTGGGATCAGGCCTGTAGGACTACTCCTTCTCTGAGCTGACCTTTGAAAGATAGAGACTCATTTTGGCACCCCATTGCCACCTTTCTAAAGTGAGTAGCAATACAGTAAACTATGGGCAAGAGACTAGGAAAAATGCCAAAATGAAATGTAAGCCTGGATGATTTTACCTGGTGGCAATTTTCAGCAGAATTGGACAAATAAATGAAAATGAAACCTTAGTAATATGTGAGACCAAAAAATCCCAACATAAAGATCCATGACATTTTTTCTTGTCTCTGCCAGCTCCAGAGAGGATGCTGTGTCAATGATGGTGATCACACCCACAATACCTTGCAAAACAGCAGGCATCTCCTGTGCACAGCCCTGCTTGGAAGAGATGTGTAGGGATATTTCTGTCAGCTTGCCATCAAAAATTCATTTCAGCAAGTAATTCAACAAGTGAAAATAAACAGCTTCTCTCTCCCACACAATGCAGATCCAAGCTAGTGGATAGGACAATAAACTAGAAGAATAATTAAGCCCATATGTACCTGAGCTTGCAGGTCCTTCTGAGATTTCACTGCTCATGTGTATACTATCTTCACAGCCAGCCTACGTGCTATAAATATTTGTTTTTGTGGAAAGCAACATCAAAACCCTTTGAAGGCTCTTCTTTCCACCAAGCTCTTCTGTACAGCCAATGCTAGTCCAGTGATAACTCCACAAGGACAAAGAAATACCAGGGAACAGCCAGGCTAGGCACAGTGTGCAGTGAGTGGATACACAAGCCAAACTGGAGGCACGCTTAAAGGCAACTCTCTATTCCCTTCCTGAAGTTAATCCGGTTTGCTCTAATTTTGTTCCAGAGTGCCCTCCAGAGGTAAACAATGACCGTGAAACTGCTCTTAAAATACAGGCTTGACATGGGCAAGGATATCTCTGACTGTGCTCCTGGGAACCCAAGAGATGTAGACCCCTTTACCTCTGTCATCACTTCCAAGCTTTACCTTTTACACGTAACACACTGCAAAAGCAAGGTGTGTTGAACTGTGTTGAACCCTAAACACAAGGATACAACCACCTTTCTCACTGGGGACAAACACATGCTTCCATAGAGGCAGCAGGGTGTGTTGAACTGTGTTGAACCCTAAACACAAGTATCCAAGCACCTTTCTCACTGGGGACATACACATGCTTCCATAGAGGCAGGGCATAATGAAAGCCAAGCTCCAAGTCCCTGACTTTCTGGTTGCAGGTCAGACTACATCTTTTTGCTTTCTTCATTAGTGCTTTCTCCTTGTTGTTTAAGCATATAATGAAACCCAGAAACACTCCCAGGGAGAATCAATTGCATAAATGCAGTGCCATTGAGATGATCTAGAGTGTTCAAGACATCTCCATGAGGCTGGCAAAAATGACAGAGGATCTGTGGAAGACCCATGCCTTTCTAGAGTGACAGCTGGAGGCCAGGCAGGATACTTTGGCATTTAAAATGCTACTGAGCATCTGTATTCATAAATCTGAATTGGTCCCTCCTCTGCCTCTTTTAGTGTGAGGGATAGACTAAAAATATATTCAACAAATTCTAGTCATGTTGCTTGATGCATTTCTACTCACAACATCCAAGTAATGCCATGATACAAGCTATTATTCATTCACTTGTTCCAGTTCTTGGGACTTCTGACGTAACTTGGTGAAAAATAGAATTCTAGGTTTTATTTTGGCCTTTTGGACTCTAGCTCTGATAGGTATTGCATATGAAAAAAATTTCATTTTATTTTTTTTTTTTAACTAGGAAAGATTTCTATTAAAAGAAGCTTTACAACAATAAAAACAGGATAAAATTCCCTCTGTCTCAAAGGCTGATAGCGCTACAGAGATTACAAACTGCAGTCTCAATAGTGTTGCCTTCATTTATCTGCTTGAGAAGTGGCTTTTTTACACTATAGGGAAGCTAACCATTTCAGCTATTTTGTAATATCAGTAATGAAAGAATTGTTCTTCCATTATAACCCCATTTTATGTTCAAAGCACAAAGCAGAGCCTCTGTTTCATTATTGTTTAATTCCAGAACAAATGTTATCCTCAGCCTTACAGAGAATTATAAACTGTGTCTTTATTTACTTGCATGACACAATTTTCACACATTTGACAGACCATTTCTCATGTTCTTCATTGTCACGGTATTAGTGAAATGTAGCATAAGCTTTAAATTTGCAACTGCTGTCCAATCAATAAGAAGATCACACCATCCGAATAATGCTATGATATGTGACATTATCTATTCAACTGTTCTATTCCTTGGGACTTGTGAATACTGTCACACTGAAAATGAACACGATTTGCGCTGACAGATTCTTCCTCCATGCAGCACTTTTAATGAATATATTTCAAAATGAGGTACCAGATTAAATAAATTTCATGTCATATCAAAACAGAGATATTAACATTATTTGTAGCAGCAAAGTTCCAAGTAAATTACACTGAACTTACATATGTAATGTATTTAGCAAGAATAGGGTTTTCAAATAGCATAAATCTTGTTGGATGTCAACTTGCCACAGCAGTGATATGTAGACCTTTTCTCCATATTTTCATGACAAGAACAAAAGTGTACTTTGGCATAGTTTTCTAATGCATCAAGCTTGTGTTCAAACCAGAATTTATTACTAACACTAAGTTCACTAAAGAAGCTCAGCAAACTTCAGTGAAAGTCTCTGGTATCTTTGAATTCCCAAAGAAGGCCATTATTATGCATTTTTGCCATAAAATCTTCTATAGAGATATCTTTTCCTGTGGCTATGCTAGTCGAATTTGTACATTGGATCTAACAGTCTTTTTTCCTCCATGAGGTATCTTTTCTAATAGAATCATGCCATTCATGGCTCGTGATTTAGTTCTTTGCGGTTCTTATCCTGCAGCGGACACAACATGATTGCAGTGCAACAGGAATTGCTTGCACAGAACAAACCAGTACTGCCAGACAGGCCCAAAATGCATCAAACTTATTGTGTGAAAAAGTTTAGAAGTGGATACATATTTTGCTGAGTGTGATATCTCGGTGCATGAAGGCTTTCAGAGTCTTCAGATAAATGCATCTTTGTCTTTCAGTAAAGACAGTCCTAACAGGGATCAATGAAATTTATGGACAATAAAGTAAAGATGATATTAGGAAAGACTATAGGAGAATGGTTTATCAAAACTTATGTGATTGAGGAGTGTTTCAGTAACCTGTTGTACTGTAAAAAAAAAAAAAAAAAATTATAAAAAAAGAAATCACAAGAAAGATGTCATTCTCAGAGTTGGTCTCGTTGTTTCTGTAGTGCAAGCAAATCTATTCAGAGTCCATTAAAGTAATAAGAACAATACATTGTAAAAATCCACTTACAAGAAAACTGGAAATATAATATAGAGATCCCATCACAGATCCATTTACTATTGGTGTAGTGGTAAAAAAAATGTTTTTAGTTCTGTATGACACTAGTTTAATATACAAAGGCATGTAATACCTGCTACATGAAAAACCTTGAGGTTGGATTCCTAGAATGAGCTCCTAACTCCTTACTCTGCTAGCAGTAATATTCATCACACATCTTCTTTACAACCAAGTCTACATGTAGATGGTAGATCTTGTGGGAAGGTCATTCTTTAGAACAGCTTCCTTCTACTGGCAAGGCAAAATCTGGAAGTAATGGCTTCTCAGCAAAGAAATGTCATACTGTTCAAACACTGGTAGAAAAAAAGAAAAGAAAAGAAAAGAAAAGAAAAGAAAAGAAAAGAAAAGAAAAGAAAAGAAAAGAAAAGAAAAGAAAAGAAAAGAAAAGAAAAGAAAAGAAAAGAAAAGAAAAGAAAAGAAAAGAAAAGAAAAGAAAAGAAAAGAAAAGAAAAGAAAAGAAAAGAAAAGAAAAGAAAAGAAAAGAAAAGAAAAGAAAAGAAAAGAAAAGAAAAGAAAAGAAAAGAAAAGAAAAGAAAAGAAAAGAAAAGAAAAAAAGAAGAAAAAATCTCCTGCAGGTAAGATTGGACTTTTGTTTCATTTTCAAAAGAAAGAATGCATTCTTTCTCTGTCACCATCCTGCCATAGTTCTACAGATGATGAGTTAAGCTTATTCTTCTACTTTGGGTGGTTGTCACTCTTTTTGAAAATAAAAAAAACACATAGCCATATTGGAATAATTGTCTATGGTGGGGCAGCCAACAATGAGAACACCCCTTACATACTGGCCAAAAAGTAATAGATGCCTGCAAAAATTAAGGCTGCATGCGTATCAAAATTTCGGTGACCAGAAAGCTAATCACATCCTTAACTGCTGCACAAGCACTCCCTAACACAGCAATGCCTCTTGAAAGCCCTTTAGAAATTAATCCTTAAGTCTAGCTGGAGGGAATACTTTTATGTTCTTACTGTTAAAGAAGAGAAAGCAAAAAGAGGTTCAGTATTATAACTAATCTCCTTTCTCTCATTTTATCCACTTGTAAAACAATAAATTGGTACTTATGTATTAGGTGAAGACCAAAGAGAAACATGTCTTGATTACAAATAGAAACAGGTAGGCGTTTTCCCAACACACAAATAGATAAAATAAGACACAGACGTTAACTGACTCTCCTTGTTGACACAATAAATTGGGAAATAACTTATAAAACACTCAAAAGGCACTCTTTAAGGAAAAAGTATTTAAAACTTTGCCATGATTACTCCAATTTAAAGCACTAGTGGTATCTGTGTACCTCTCTCTCTTGTTTTATGCTTTGTAATTAAATAACATTGGCAAAGTTTTATAGGAGGAGGATAGAGAACTTCCTTGTTTCCATATTTACAGTGATTAGTCTAGATCTTGAGGAAGTAGTAAGCAGAAAAGTAAAGATAACCTGTTTTTAGGATAGTTCTTAACAATTTGAGAATTGCATAGGGAAACTGGTACAGATCATAAGGAACACACAAATTTTGTAAAGTCTTCAGGAGCTTGATGCCTCAAACTTTATTTTAAGACTTCAAGTACAACGTACCAATTATCCAGCATTTGACAGTGTCCATTTACAAATTTGCAGAATTCCTCAACATTAAATTTTACTCATCTGATTTATATGACAGGTTAAAAAAAAATAAAATTTAAAAAAAAAAAAAAGATTGTGTACACCTCCAGCAGTCTTACATGACAGAAAAGCTTTTATTTTTCTTCTTTCTTTCTGGCCCCAAATCATGTCATAACACTGCAACAGCACAAATAAGTTAAGTTTAAAATGCCATAGCATGAAGCATTTAAAAAACTAACAAACAAAAAACTAACTCTTCAAAAAGGCTTAGTATCTCTATCCCAGAAAGTTACAATCTTGTAGTGAAAACAAAACATTTTAAGGCTACTTTTTCTTTTCAGAGATCAGCAGGATGTGTTTGTACCAGTTATGCAATTCATCGTTTTATGATTATCTACTAAAATGCCATGCATGACAATTTCTTTAAACCTCAAGATTTTTATTCAAATATTAAAAAGAAAGTGCTTTTTTTTCTCTCTCTTTTTAATTTCTTTTCCCTTCTCTCTGAGTTTTATTGTACTTCAGATTCTGTATTATAAGCCACCAAGGATGACTATATCCTAAAGTATGGTGTTCACTACTGAATATGGTACTCCAGGTGAAGTATATAACTAGTAATTAGGTACTATTAATTCTATGTAATTTGATTTATAATCTGTTTCTCCAGGAATTAAATATAGCATTCTATTTGACATGTGTACTGCAGGTAGGGATTCAAGAACAGGTTAGAAGAGATTGGTATAATAATTCATTGATGGTCACTATGCTGTTGGTGTTTTTGTTTGTTTGTTTATTTGTTGTTGTTTTTTAAGTATTAACTGTGAATAAACTACTGGCCCACTTCAGTATATAAATATTAATAATTGAAACTTTTGACCTTGTCAGACCCTGATCACTAGTACTTGAGCTATATTGAATCACTTCATTTAAGGTATTCTCATTAGATAGTCAAATTAGCTCTAAAATATATCTTCTAATTGCCTCTAAAAAAATCCTGGTCCTCTGATGAGTTGACATACTGTTTTGACACATGTAACTGATTTTTTTTGTATGAAAGCTTTTTCAGATGAAAACCTTCTTCAAAATGAAAATGTTGATTAATTGATTAATTTTTTTTTTTTTACTTAAAGTGTGATTTTTTTTTTTCCTAACTGGAAAGTACCAGGCTCCATTTGTCTTATTATTTTTTTTAATTTCAGTATTTCAGTTTTACTTATCTTAATCTCCCTTTCCTTTGTGTTCTTCATTTTTTACTATTATCTAGTTAGAAGATGTCAAGCAGTAAGAAACCAGGCAATAGGCAATAGTTCCTTCACATTAAAACTATTGTGGAATAATTAATATATGATTACTTATAATCTGCAGGTTTGTTTTTTTTTTTTGTATATGTCTGTGAGAAAAAGAATAAGGTTAGTGAATAAGGATGTGAAGAAAATTGCAAGAGGTAAAGGTAGAACATGGAAGTCAGGACAATGCTGTCAGTTACTGTGGTCTTTGCTGCGAAGGTAACATTTATATTCTTTGCTTCTGTAATGGTAGGAGCCAGGTCCTCCACATGTGGAACTAAGGTTTCCACTCCACTTGGGATCTGGGTTGAAGGCTTCAGTTCAGCAAAATACTTAAGTATGCATCCAAGAGTCATTAAAGAGAAGATCTTCAACAAGTGGAGATAGAGGTCTAACAATGTACATCAACTTAGATGCCACCACACAATCTTCAGAGGACTTGAACAAGTGCCTAAGAGCTACAACCAGAAATTATTTTGTTTGAACAGATACCTTCTTCTTCCTGAGTCCAGGCATGACTCAAGCGATACTGAACTAGATATGTCTAAATAGTTAGGTTTAGTAGATCACTCACATTCTGCTGAAAAACAGCACAACACAACTAGTTAGAAGAAAAACCTATCACCTTTTCCTCTCTCCTTTCCCTTCCTCTCCCTTCCTTAATGGTCTGGATGTTAATATATATCCCTGCAAGATGGGTGATGTATTTAAACCGTTTCAAGCTGACGAAGAACATGAATCCAGGTGTTCTACTTCCCAGATTACTGCTCTAACACAGGCCTATTAATAATGGAGAAAGTCCTGATAGTGGTTGTTTCTTCTAAACAATAACTAGAGGTGTATTCTGGAAAGATTATCAGCCTGTGGCTACCTTGTTTGACTCAAGCAGCTCTCTCAGGTGCTACACAGAACAGCTAGCCTCAGGATCCTTATTAGCTTGCTACAGGAAGATCTCTTCTGTGCTTGCTGGCTTTTCTGTGTCCCATTCTGAGGTCTCTAAGTCTACCTCAGGCAGGGGTCTTCAACTTGCTGATAAAGGAGCACAAGTCCTGTCTCAGAACCGGCCTTCAAGTCCTTGCAAACCAGCACTATTTGTTGAATCAGGGTCTACAGAGGAATACCCATGACAGCTTTAGGAGAAATTTCAGGTCTTGCCACTTTAATCCCAAATTGAGAATTAACTAATCACTTTAAAGTTAAACAACTTCTAAAATTACTTTCTATAAACAGATGCACTATTAAAGCTGTTTTGTTTTTAAAGTGATTTTGGAGATGTTAATTTGTGTGATCAATTAGTAGAGAGCATAAAAAATACGTGTGGCTCTATGCAAACATTTCAAATTTTTATTTAAGCAGAACAGAAATGAAACATACTGTCTTTAGTATTCAGATGACCTTCCAGATTTCCATGTACTGTATCTATGGATTTTTAAATATAATTAACAACTTCCATTTCAGTATTTAAGAGCTTCAAGTTCTGTTTCTTTGACAGTCAAAAGCTAATCAATCTTGTTCTCAAATGCTAATACAAGCAATTAAAAATAACATTAATTGAAATACTGCAGGGGCTGTTAGTTTTTTTTTTTTTTTTTTTAACCTCATGGCAACACTAATTTACAGTACTAATTAGAGAATTGCCCTTTGTATTATAAATCTTTAGAAGGGAGAACTGGCCTTTAAAGCCCAACAGAGAGATGCAGATGGTCACTGTACTTCAGTAAGCTTTCTTGCTAACTATCAGGATATTCACTTCACCACATAGAGCAAACATGATGGATTATATTGTTTACAATGAAGAATATTAATTTCTGCAAAGAAAAATGTATTGCCCATTTGTCCTGTTGTAAAACATGCAAATATCCTTTATAGGATAGATGATATTCTGCCCAGTTGTCCTAATTAGAAGAAAGAGTATAACTGCCTCACACAAAACACAGGAAGGAAAGGTAAACTTACAATATATTAAAAAAACTAGAGAAGACAACCTAAAAAAACAGATAAAAATATACTATGCATACTGTTTTTAAACAAGTATAATTGAAAACTTTTTGCTGTGGAATTAAAAAATTAAAAATAAAAAGTAAAATTAAAAGCTATTAAGTAACAGTTAAAACAATATAACTGTTTACCTTAACAATTTTTTCCACAAAATCCAGTTTAACATAGCTGTATGGCCATCTTTACTCTATATACCGAGACAGTTTATTGAAATTTACCACAGGCTAAAGGTGACTTTCATGTAAAAGCAAGGCTGGGAATCTTTAGTTATCACACTAGAACCTAGTCAAAAGAAATTCTGATTCACCTTTGATGTAACATTATAGTGGTGTCCTCTATGTACACATGAAAACATGAAAGTACACTTAGCTCCCTCTACATTCATGAAGGCTGATTTTTTTGAGCAGTATTACTCTTGTGGGCTTTAGAAATCCGATAAGAATTTGTAGCTTTTAAATAACAGGGAAATGTTAAAACATCACATTGCATTTTCCAGGGAAGTCATCATCAGTTGAGAAGTGAAGTGAAGGTAGATGACCACAGTAAGGTGTCATAAGCTTTTTACACATACACATCCAGAGGGATTGTGTATGATGTACAGTGATTGCTGCTGAAGCTCTAACCTTCCAGAAATGCAAATATTACAATAGAAAGTCATGTTGGGTCCTAACTGTCACCAGAAGAAATAAGATGATAAGCTTTCTGCCAGTGATGTCATGCCTCACAAGGAAAAACCATACGTTTGGGGAGACCCTAATTTAAACGTATAATACACTTAGGGCTCTGGATGTGAAACTGCTAATAAAGCAGGTAGCTTTTGAATATGAATATGAAAATAGATTTTTAGGCCTTTACTGGGTTTTCCGTGCTTAGACAGTGAAAGCAGGAAAGTAGGATAGTTAAGACTGGCAAGGTAATGATTAGTTACTAGTAAATGTTGATATAAGTAACCTTTATTTAAATTGTTTCAAACCTGTTCCTGAAGGAAGACTATTTCTTAGGATTCTCTCCTGCCACAGCTTTAGTCCAGACAAACTTGCACATAAATAACCACAGTGATAATCTGATGCTGGCTGCAGGTTTATGGTTCTCTGGCTGAAGCTGAAGTACCCAGAGAATAATTTAGTGGAGCTTCTCTGAAGTGCAGGATGATGGTAGCCTTGAGGGATCAATATAGCCGCACATTAATGATACCAGGTATATTCACATTAACAGGGATTGTGCTTTTAACACATGCTCTCAGTCTCCTCTAGCTACACGGTTCTCTGCAGGTCTCCTAATGCCGAAATCACCAAGGGAGCCAAACAAACAACAGCATAAAATCAAACTGAAAAAGATACAGTATTGATGACAATCTTGGAAATAATCTACCTTAAAAAGGGGTGTGGGGTGCAAGCAAAGGACCAGACAGAAAAGTAAGTTAAAAAAAGAGAGAATTTTACAATGGGATAAGTCACAGTTTTTGGAGTCCAATCTTGATCCCAGCACCACTCTAAAGTAATTGTGACCAAGAAACCTCAAGCTGTAGGTGGTAAAATCAGCTCTGCCATCAGTTGTATCAAAGGTCAGGAGGCTAACATTATGACAAGAGGCTGGCCAAATATTGAGATATTATTGCAGCTTGTATCTCATTTGATTCCTAGATTCTGAGAAACTGAAGTGCATAGAGACGACATGTGCTAGATGCAGGAAAAGAAGGAGCAATTGTACAATTAACCATCACCATAAGATCTGAAAGTAAAGCATTATTTTTTATCTAGCTTCTTCCCCATCTGTAAAATGCAGTATGCGTAGCACTCCGAGTCTTAGAAAGACACTTTAAAGATGAAGCATGAAAGATTATTCTCAAAGTAAAGACAAAATTTTATGACTTTTTCCTTTTCTCCTCCCTCCCAAATGCCAAAACAAGAAAAATAAAGTTAATTCAAGGACAGCACCTTGATGTAACACTGGAAAGTGTCCTTTATAAGAAAAGGAGGGAACAAAGCAAACAACCATTCATGCTTATATATTAAATCTTCTGGTCTTTTGTAAACAGACGCAGATTGTAAGCACTGTGTATAAGGGTAAAACAACTTGCTTTTAATCTAAGCACCATAGATATGTGTTTTTTCCCCCTAGTAAGTTACAGTCTTTTCACATAAATTCTCCCACTTTTCATTGAAAGAAAGGTTCAACTTTTTTTCTCTCCATTGTCAGAAGGCAGGTGCTTAGCCAGAGCAATGAACCTCTTTCTGTGAGTGTCCTAAAGCAAGGGGGTCTCTGACAAAAGAGCCACTGACAAAAGATTTGAATCAATGTTAATATATTTTACAGGGATGGAACAGCAACATTTTCTGCATTGCCTAGAGAGCAACAATGAAGAGATGTTATGCACGTTTAAAAGAAAGAAACCCCCAGACCAGTGGCAATACTTGCTGGTACCATGGCATGCTGATGCACTTCAAGCATTGATTATAGCTGAAATAAACAAACATAGAAAGAACATCAACATTTCACCTTATTTTTGTTAATTTGCCTTGCTCACTTGTCAACATTTTCTGTGTGATCACTTTTTCTTTTGCAGTCATTTCACTCTATATATTCATATTATATACAATCGAGAAGGAAAGTTATTGATATCAGATAACATTCCTATTGCTTTTGTTCAGCTGATCTTGCTTGTTTGGATGACTTTTTCATAATCTTTTGCTGATGTACAAGGAGCGTTTGAGTTTTCACAATCGATGTGGAATAGTCCAAATCAACAGGTGCATCGACACACTTGTTCAAAGTTATTAGAGGGATCACAAAAAACATACTGTAAGTTGTAAAATATCAACAGAAATGGCTGGAACTAAAATAAAATACATAATTGCAAATGTGGAGTGTATATAAGTTCAGGTTTTTATACTCCACCTTTTAATGAGTCAATGTCCCAGACTGCAACACTTGCTATTAATAACCTCTATTTTTGTGAATGCAGTCCAAAGGATTACTCTTTCCCTGTTGTACATAAAGAATGCTTGGCAGCAAAGTTGGCAGACCTGAACATAACATTGTTTCACTAATGGAGGTTGTTTAACTCCCCATCTCTTTACTTTCACATGCTCTAGTGTAAAGGGTGTTGAAGGACTGCAGTAGAGCATTAAATGTCTATCCCTTTCCTTCATCTTTGCCTATTAAAACCAATCTACACTGCATCCTTTTACTTCTGTCTTGTAAGCTAATGCGTAAAAAACAGTGTTTCCTTATCTTCCCAGCTACATTTTTTTTTAAGGAAGGGTTGGTTTGGGAACCTGACTGGGGAGATGTTTTAATGTTGTGAAATCCAGGTGGATTTGTAACTTTTGCATGAGATTTTGCATGTAATTTCATTTTTTTTTCTTTTGTCTTTTTTTGTTTGTTCATTTGGTTGGTTTTAATGGTACTTTTAGCAACTTCCTCTCAACAGTTTTTATTGGATGCTGCCTGCAGTGCAGTGTATATATGTTAAGAACAAGTCTGCACACCAATTCCTAGTTACATTCTGCAGTACAGCAGAGAAGTAGCATGCATGCTCTGTACAACCTCTAACAATCTCTTTTTAAGTAACACATGTATTCCATGAAGCAAAGCCGTATAACCATGTTATTATTCGAATTCTCCTCTATGCTTACATGTGTTTTGGAGCAGATTTTTTTAGATAACTAAAGCAGGGTTTAAAGAGTTTCCAGCAGCCCTCTAACTCTTTGTTCTTTCATTAACAGCAGACTATATTGCACTCTCTTGTATCATATGACAGAGCCTTGGCCATATCTGTATTTGTGTGTTCACATAAATATGAGGGTGGACATGAGACAAGGCTTACAAAAAAGATCAAGTAACAATTTCCTGGATAGCTGTTTGGAGATTTTCTTGGAAAAAAGTATCGAGAGAAATTGCAAGAAATTTTGCAATGCTCACATAACTTAGATAATCAAAACCAGGCAAGAATTAAGGGTAGAAAACCTGGATTCCTTTGACTGCTTTAACTAAGAAGATAAGGTAAACCTAATCTGTTTCTTTCTTGCATATTCTTAGAAACATAATCATACATGTCACTAATTATATATATGCATATTTTTTAAAAAAAATGCAATGTAGAAAATCAATTTCTCAAGAATACATGATGTTGCTACTGTAAGTAAAAGGGAAGAACAGAAATGTATTTACAAACACCACTAGGTTCACACCTGGTACAATTATATGGATTCAGTAGTGGAAATATGTCTCTGGATTTGTGATAGGAAAACATTGTCTGGGTAAAACCCACAAAAATAAGAAAATAAATTAGAAAATAAACTATTCCGAAATCTACAGTACATGCCTGCCTGCGTCCAATAGACTAAACAGGGAAAGAAGTACCACCATGTGACTTGTCTAATTGATTTATGAAGAGCTGAAATCTTGGGGAGGGGGAAGCTTTTGAGTATTAAACCTCTGCTCAAAACAGTGTTGCATGGAAAGATAACCAAGGCTGACAGGGATGTCTGTTAGTCCAAGGAAACTGGAACAGATATGATAAGTACTGCTCTTGTCCTGTTTCTACTGCTTTTGACTTAAAACTATTAAAAGGGAGGGGCAAAGGCAAATCTTATTCAAAGATGAGACACAAAAATAATATCCACAATGAACTTTTCATACACTGCTGCCTTGGTAATAAGATGGTCTCCAAATACAGTGAATTTCATGCTGATACTTTGATTAGAAAAACACATTGGGAGCTCATTATTTCCAAGCCCTAAGCACCATTTTCTAACACTGCTAGGGAAACTGTGCACTGTTCTTTTCTGCATAGGCTTGTTGAGGTGCTTTTTTTTCTTTTCTTTTTCTTCAGAAAGAGGGTAACCATTACAAAATTCTATAACACGTTTTTATTTCAGCTTCAAAAAAATGAATACTTCCCATTCCTGAAGACGTATACAGCACATCAGTGCAAGAGAGGCCTTCCCTACTTTTGTCATGCATGACAACATTTTTGTTATTTGGAATATCTTTTTACACCAAACACATCTAACCAAAATTGAAGAAAATATTCTCCTACAGGATAGTGACTATCTTTCTTTAACTGTCTGCTGAGATACCTAGATGCTGTGATGACAGGCATTTTATAAATAGGCATAGATCTCCCTGTCCCTATCACACCATTTATCACTGTGTTTGGAAGATCTTCTAATTACTCTGCCAATGTAGGTGGTCAGAGTAGCTGAAGGAGTCACTTTAGGTATACTGCCAAGTATCTAATTTGTCTTGTCATCCTTCACATTAAGCTCCTATTTCTTGTAGGGTCATTTCTCTGTGCTCATTCTTCTTTGATGGCTATGTTACCTTTGACACCATAGGCCACATGCTACTCCACAAGAATCTCCCACCCTTAGGTTTTTGTGACACCAACTTATTGTTTCTTCATCTGGTTGACAGCATTAGAGAGTTAATGCTGGTGGATCTTCAATTTTCCCCTGTGTCTGCTGGCACCTCTTAAGGCTCGGTCATCATTCCCTTTCCCTTCTTCCCACACATCTCCTGGATGTCTTTGCCAGCTGTCCTGGACATAATTATTTCCCAGTGTTAATGACTCTTGAATCTACTTTTCTGCCTGCCCAGGTTTGCCTCTGTGGTATCTTATATAGGACTCCCAACTGCTTCCTAGGATGTTCCATGTCTAAGGATGCTAGTGCGATCGTATCTGCGGCAGCTCTTCTCCACCAGCTTGTGCAGACATCTCGCAGACATCTCGCTATTTTGACTGCTGCTTCAGTTCTATCTCCTTGCAATCACCAAAACTTTTTCATTCTACAATATTGTATCTCCTGTCACTGTTTTTCCATTTTCTTTTCCTAAATTTACCCAAGTTCTTTCTAAATGGACTGAATTAAACTTCTTGCACCTTCACTCTCGTTGCTGTTGCCTCCTTTTCCATTTATTATAAAACTTGTTCATCAAGGCTATTCCCTACCTCCTTTCAAAATCAGCAGTTTTAACATATGTATATGCTGAAGTCTTTTGAGACTGAATTTGAAAAATGTAAAGGAATCTATTTGTTCACAATGTAGTATTTTTAAAATCCAATATGGTCAAAAAATTTGACATAATGAATATTTGAAGCCATGCAAAATGTTTGTTTATACCAAAGTGGCAAAGTAACTCTCTGGCTGTGTAACAGTACTTTTCATGTCTTCATAAATATAATATAGGATTTGCTATTGCAATCTGTTTCACAGTATTTTCTAGTTCTTTTCATCCTGAACTTTTCCCGCCTGCAGTTTCAGCAAAGCTAGTCCTCCAAAACCATCCTGGAAAACTTTTCCATTTTTTTTTAAAACACACCTCAATGAAGCATTATATTCACTTTGTCTTTGGCCTTTAAAATGGGTGGAGCAGTGTTAGCTGAAGAACAGGAAGTTCTTCTACAGAGGAGGCACTACCCCGTCTTAAAACACTGTTCTGAAAAGTGGGAGATGAGAGCTAATGTCCCCAAGAGCAGAGATGAATTTTGAAACCAAGTGTCATGTAATATAAGCAAATATTCTCTCAGGCCACATCTGACACTCTTCCATCTTCCATGATGGTCGGTAGAGGGGAACAATTATTTTCCAAACGGCAACAGTCATTGCATAAGATAGGCAAGGAAAACTTTTTAATTGTCTCTCATGCAATTATATGGCTGCATAGGAATAGAAACAGTTGACTTATCTGACAGACAACAAGGTTATCTAGGCATGTAACAGAGAGTTTTGTAATTGGTGATGCTGAATAAATGTTAGGTCATTTTAAGCACACTGAGTCTGATTTGAATAACCATCTTAGCTGTTAATTCAGCAACCAGCTGCCTTGCTTTGCAGGTATGAAATAGTGAAAGTCTGTGGTGACTGCTCAGAGATTTTAAACAGTGGTACTGCTGAGTATTTTCCACATTCCTCTATTTTTGGTCTCATATTACAAGCTGCACTGCAAAGTTAAACACTGAAGATCAGCCAAGATGGGTAATGAGAAATAGCAAAAATTTCCTGAGAACAGCATTTTCAAAAGTGCTGTTCTGAGAGTGACATCTTTATAGCACCTAATGTCTGCAGGACAAGCAGATTTGTGAGTGTCAAAGTAAACATTACCAATGAACCACTTGGCATGTTAATAAGGCAAAGAATAGGGGGAAACCCTGGATGTAATGTAGTAAATCTGTTTATTACAGCTCTCCAGCTTTTATCTGCTTTAAAGTCTTAAGTGAAAAGTGATCCAGGTATAGCCACTGATAGCCAGGACCATGAAGATTCAAAAGGGTTGAACAGCAGTGCTTTATATACGTGTGTGCCTATATAAACTTTGACCTCAAGCTCTGACTATGCAGAAGTCTGTAAGAGAGCTGCCAGGTCGAGAAAAAAAACTTGAAATTTCTGTCAATGAGTACCAGCTTGGAGAGTTAATGTGTAGTGGAAGCAGATATGCTCAGAGTTGAACTATGTCTCATCATGACAACCTGACTGTTATTCCTCTGTATAAAGCACTTTCTGCTCTCCTTGGGGGGACCTTAGAAACATTTTCAGCTTTTTAGGATGCTGCTATTAACTAATATTGGACTGAGCCCAACCTGAGCTGTTCTGCATTAAGGGTTTAATCTGAGAGATGGTTATATCTCCCTTGCTTACTTTCCCTTGATTATATGGAAAAAATGGTAGGATATAGTATTTGCTATAAGAATACTTGTTCAATGTTAATCTCTTCTTGTCCCTTTGAGGTCCTTTTTAGAAGAGATTGGCTATTCCTTACCAATACAGCAGGCAATACTGGAATATGTCACACAAATTTTTCAGAACTACAAACCCACAGACATACTTAAAAGGAAAACATCAAATCTTGGATTTCATACTGCTTTTACAGAAGTCATTGCACATCAACATTTGCTCTTACGAAATTTTGCAGTGAGTTCATTACAGGTGTCAAGGTATTATTTTCCCTATTGGACTGCTATGAATGCTCTTGTTCATCATCAGCCAAGCTTTTCCTTCTGAATAAAAGCAAAGCTTGTACAATTGTACTATGCAATCAATACTTATTCAAAAAATACGATTCCTTATATACCACAAAGTGAAAACTATGAAATACACTTCTCCTTGAAGACTTCTGGAGCTGGCATATACAGAATATGCATCACTACAAAAAAGCATTCAGTCATGCAAATGAAATGTATGGGCAAATGACATATTTGGTTTTAAACAGATGTTTAATAATCAAGAGATTAAAAAACAAACAAAGAAAAAACATTAGTTTAAAACCATGTACTTCACTATGCCTCATACCTGGACAGAGTTGGAGTATTTGGTAGAAATACAAAGGGGAAAAAATTGACCTGAACGATGGAATGAGATTAGACTGAGACTTAGATTTCAACAGCATGAACAAAGAAAGTACAAGAGAAAGACCAAGACAGCAGATTAAAATTCCAGTAATATAAATGACAATCTGACTTGCTTACATAGAAGTATGACACTCAAGGACAATCATACAGCCTCACAATTATCACAATTTGCACGAGTCTAAATATTTGAGTTAGGTTCCTCTGTATGGAAATACGCAAAAAGAATCAGCAAATACTGTCAAAATATACCAAAAGAAGATTTGAAAAGATTCAAATATATCCATTCCTTT
Organism: Anser anser; assembly: GCF_964211835.1. Lineage (NCBI taxonomy): Eukaryota > Metazoa > Chordata > Aves > Anseriformes > Anatidae > Anser > Anser anser. Next base: position 60,587,759 of record NC_139724.1, read on the forward strand.
TTGTGAATGATGAAAGGACTCATGGGTTCCTGTATGTATTGTATATTCATGTATAATTACATTTTGGTCACACTGAAGTTAATGGCAAAGCTCCCATTGAATCTGGAATCCTGAATTTCATCTATGTGGCATGTTCAGCCATCTTCAGTTCATGCCTAACCATATTGCTCTCAAAAATTATCAACACAAATTAGAATTTTTTTTTCCATCTATACCGATGCCAACCAGAGATTTCAGAGATGTACTGCTGTAACATAGGAACAGATCTACCATATCACGCTCATGTACCTAACCAACATTACACAAGCCACTCCCCCAAAAGGAATGTCTGAACTGAGCAAACAGAAGGCTGGGTTCCAGTTCTGATTTCCAATTGTTCATCATAAAAGAAAATTAAAATGTGAGTGTGAATTTTCCCCATCACCAATCAAAAGTATATTTATTTTCTCAAGGCAAAGAGGTGGTTGGAGTTGAAGCAGTATTAACAGTCCAGCAACATACATCCATTTCCCAAAAATAGATGGAAGAAGACAAGAAAAAAAAAAAAAACATTTTTTGTACAGAAACAGATTTGTGTTTAAAGCCTCTAAGGAATTATTAAAACCCTAATGAGTGTTTTTAATTAACATTCACAGTGTCCTTTTAAGTGAAATCATTTAGGAGTTGCAGTGGAAACCTGTTAAACAAATTGCTGGTTGGAAAAAAATCCAGCTCTACTTATTAATAGGTCTTCTATTTCAAATGGCTCCATGCAAGCCATTTGGTGTATCTGGAAACTGACAGTGGAAGATTTAGACAGTATTTCATTATTTTTAAACAGGAGATGTGGGCTAAATTTACACATTCAATTTACAGCACATATCTGTGGTACAGGTATGCCAGGCTACACTAGCAAATGGATGTCTCTCTGCACCCTGCACTAATAAAGAGAACAGATATATTAAATAGATCATTTTCTTTAATAGATCAATATTCTACTGTTTTACAGGTTCAGGTACACTCAGTGGTTTGGCTGGTAAAAAAATCAATACACACATATACTATCATTTTTGCAGCTGGGACCAGTGCAGGGCAGCTGGATTCTGTAACAGACTCTCCTTTAGCTCATCTCCTGCCAGTCCTCTATTCCTGTAAAATCTCCCACTATTAGTCAAATTCTGCAGGACTAACAAAGTGTTCGGTATTTCACAGTATTTCACAAAGTGAACTACTTCTCACCCCCATAAAGGGAAAAAAAAAAAAAAAAAAGAGAGAGAAAAAAAAGAAGAAAAAAAAAGAAGAAAAAAGAAAAAACAAGAAAAAAGGTAGCTCTGAAGCACTGAAGCAGAACTTTGGTTATTACTAGTAGGGGGCTAAAACAAAGGGTTTTTATCACAATGTCTAGCTTGCTTTTTTTCCAAAATCTGTTGCATAACTATAGCCACCATGCAGCATATTCATATCTCCAGCTACCTGTGACAAAGAGAAATGTCTTTGTTTTAGAAAAGGGGTTTGCCTTTGCTGCACATAGAACTGATGCCACCCTACAGTATGTTTTGTATGTAATTTATAAACATTGTTTATACATTAATAAAACTAAGGTTCTGGAAAACCTTTTTGTTTAAGTAAAGACATTTTTCATATCACATTAATCTTCCCTATTACAACTTTCAAACTGATGCATTCACTTTGCTTATTTAAAAGCGATAGATTAAGACTGAAAGAATTAAAATGGACTTTCCATGACTAAAACTGACTACAGAAAGGACGTAGCAGAACACTGCCACCTCCAGTTACAGATCATGTACAAAATACACTGTCTATATTATTCAGACACTCAAAATAAATGAAAAACAGGCATGAGTTCTGGCAATAGGCACAGACTGACTGCCAGCAAAAAAGCCACATGCACATTTGAGCCTTTGATCATGGCTGACTTTTAAGAAAATAATAACAAAAACTGATACCACAGAAACAAATAAGCCACCAGTCCCCACATGCTAGCAACAGCGTGTTGCCATGTTAGCAAATTCTTCCGACTAGAGACTGTTCAGTTAAGGACTCTAATACTTTCCCCGCTCAGCTCACATTTGGTGTAAGGAAAGAGAATCTACTTTCCCATTTTCCATATGTCTTTGCTTGTCTAGTTGTCTAGGATTAGCTACCTCTTGTATACTAACAAAATTCTGGGGGATCATCTGTTACAAAGGAAAATGTACAGGGGGAGTCAATATCCAGGCCTAACCATGAGGGCCTGTGCCTCACAGAGGAAACACAGGCGGTAGTTCGGGACCCAAAGACTGCACTGATTATTATTTTTATTTTTTGCCAATATGAAGGAATAAGCGTTACCCTAAAATATATATAAGACAAGGAGGGCAGAGCTGAAGCTGGTGAAATAAGAGAGGATGAGTACAGCTGCTACTCAAAAGAGGTGAGCTCCTTCTCCTAACCTTTGCTTTTTGTTTCTAGTGTGCCATAACCACAATTGTGAGACCTTTATCTTCCTGTTTCTCCCACTGAGCCTTTGCTATACACAATTTTGCTTTCCACATTGGGACGATTCTTTTTCCTCTGTCCTTTCCCCAGGTTTAGACGTGAGATTGGTGCTTTTCCATGGCTGAAATTGGAGTTTGCTTGAAGCATGTTTTGCCTGTCAGAGCAACAACCATGCCTATGCAATGCTTGATATTAGTATGGTCCCATGTTCTGGGTATGATGTTTTGGAGGATGGTAAGAACTTGAATGAAGTTGAAAGAAAACCACAGTGATCAAGAGACAGAAAAAATGAATTATGATTTAAGACCAAAGAAAAAAGATCAATATGTACAGCCCGGCTACTTGATGTCTATGGCTGGAGAAGAGGAAACAGGGCTTCCAACGGCTGTAGGAATGAACACAAAAGAAAGAGAGATTATCTAGCATGGGACTTGGAAGCAGTAGCAATAATAGGAAGAAAATAAGGAAGTTTATTGGAATTAAATGACATATATTAGACAGGGGAATTGCTTTCCAAGTCTGGGTCTTATAATAATGTTAACATTGTACTTTTAAAACAATTTGTGGAATATAATTAACCTTTTAAAAAATCTTTATCTTTAAGGATAAAGCCATTACTGTTTCACACCTATATATGATTACATCATTTAAAAACCTATCACGGCCTGCATAAATGATAATGAGTCTCAGAGAGGAGAACAAGTGAGAACAACCAATGAGCATTAGTGTGGAACATGTTTCCCTGTTATTCTGGACAAATCTTTGGTGGTATTCTCATGAAAATAAACTTGCTGTAAATGCAATTATGGTGTGAGACAGGAAGAATTCTTTCAGCCATAAAAAAAGCAATGCAAAAAGATTTGGGGAAAGTACAAACATTCAAATTTAAAACCTCCCCAAAGAAACATCTTGACTTTTCTTTGTAGAATGAGATATTCATTTTCAAATTGTCCTGACTTGAAAAAGAAAGATAATAATTTAAAATAATTCAAATATTAAAATAATAAACTCTGGATCACAGCACACAGCATTCCATTATTTTCTGTGGTTTTTTTTTGTTTGTTTGTTGTTTTGTTTTGTTGTTGTTTTCTACTTCAACAAAACCAGTGTCTAAGGGTATACATCACTCCAACATGATTTTGGATTTTTGGATTATTTTTTTTTTTGATGATGTATGTACAGTCATTGTTGTCAGCATTTTCAAATCTATAGAATTAAAGAGAGATAGGTCGTAAAATTGTCTAGTTTGACCCTCAGTGTAACACAGGCTCTTAAATTTCAGTAGTTTTCCTGGGATGCATCTTAGATCTGGGTTTGGCATATCTTCCAAACTACACTCGGCATCAATACGACGGCAAGAGGTGCAGAATCCAGGACTTCTGATAATTTGTGCCAATGTTTAATCACTTTCACTGTTACAAAGTGTGTCTGATTTCTCATTTGAATTTGTCTGGCATCCAGCCATTGGCTCTTCTTATGCTTTTGTCCACTAGATTAAAGAGCCCTTTAGTACCCAGTATATTTTCCCCATGAAGGTACCTGTACATTGTAATCAAGTCACCTCTCAATCTTCTTTTTGATAAGCTGGATAGATTGAGCTCTTTTTGAGTCCCACTGTAAGGCATTTTCTCCAGCCCTCAAATCATTTTTGCAGCTTCTTCCTGAACTCTCTCCCATTTTTCACCATCCTTTTAAAAAAGTGGACACTAGCACTGATGAAATATTCCAGTAGCTGTCTCACCAGTTCCTTATGCTCTGCACTGTACTTATTCATCCTCTGAAGAAAGGCAGAGCTAGTCAGAAGGCACCATCTGGTGAGGAAGTCTGGCTGGTGGGGGGCAGATTTAAATACTTAAAGAGCAGCAGAGGGGAGGGTGGCATGGGGAAAGGATATTTAAAGACTGACTTCCTAGACTATGATCATTTTTAGTATCCCCAGGAGGTTAGTGAATTCTTCTCCCTTGGACTCCTATTGCCTGTGTTTAGAAAGGTGAATATAGCAGATTATAAAATATGGAAAATGAAAATTTCATTGGGATTACACATGGATGAGGGGAATCAGCATCTGCCTGCTGGAAAACACAGGACTAACAGAGGTAAGGCAAGCAGGAAATCGACAAGAAGAGAAATACCATGGTAGTCAAATAAGAAGAGAAGAAAATCACAACAGTCAAAAGAATACAAATGGAAAGTGGATTTCATGACCCTAATTTAAGTAGTAGCATATATAAAAAAACATTGAATTACTGAAGTTTCAGGATGCAGGTCCAGTATTCAAGTCAATGCTCACCCTGCAGAGCCAACACCTAAGAGAGGAGACTGATTTAGCCCCATTCTGGCTCTGCAAATTGTATGTCTTAATGAAAGATCTTTTTCAGAAGGTTATAAAGATGTTGAGTAAAGGGCAGGATGCAGAACCTGTGAACTGTTTACTTATGCACCCAGCTGACCATAACTGCTGGGGTAGCTCATGAAAAAAAGACTGCCAGACAGCCATAAAACTGGTTGCTGAGATCAGAGGCGACATTCGGAGTTCCAGATATAAAAGGCATGCAAGTCCAAGAGAGCTTTTGAATGACTGTTTCAGAAGCTGTGGAAGCGAAAGCACTCTCTTCTCTCCTTCTGCAAGAGCTAAAGCATTTGTCTCTGTCTCTGCATTCAGCTATGCTTATTCATTCCTTTATGATCTTTAGATTGGATTTCTACAATGCATAGTGACTGAAGAATAAACTTGAAAAGTGCATGGCAGCTTCAGTTGTTACAGCAGGAGGCTACTTACTGCTGTGAAGGTATTAGCCCAAGCAGAAATTATACTGCATGAGCCCTACACTGTAAATGCTGACCCTGTGTTCACAATAGCACAAGCATTGTTTTTGCCTTTTTTTTTTTTTTTAATCATCCATCTAATCAATAAGGATTCTCTATAAAGGTCGCATGGTATTAAAAAACCTGTAACTATGAACATTCTTTGTAAACATGCGTCACATACTTTCATACACTTCCAATAAAGGATGGTGCACAATACTCTTGTTGTCTTTTAACCATCTGAACTTTTAAAAAACATTCAAATACCTCAGGCACATACGGACTACAGTCCTTTCTGAAAAATCAGAGCATTTCTTTGTTGCTTAAACCCTTCACTAAAGCTTTCATAGCCCCTGCTAATATCCATACAAACTTTATCATTCCATACCAACATTGCCTGAATTCCAATAAATTATGCAACACGAAGAACATCAACAGCACAAATTACACTGTAAGCTGAGGAAATGGTGTTTCTTGGAATTCATGAGCCTTTGCCATACTTAACTCATTGGTGTTATCTACAAAAATACAAACAAGGGAAGACTGACATGGAAGTATCTTAAAGCCTTCTTAAAAATTGCAACACAGATAAGATATGGCGTGGGATGCGGAAGAATGAACCTTTCCATACATCTTTCCCTTCCACAGAGCACAGGGGCATTTTCTTCTTTCTTCTAAATGGCAATTAATCCCATGAGCCCAGTACTAGCAAATACTTGTCATCCAAGTCCAATTCACTCCAGATTTTATTTCCAATGCAAGATGGTTAAAAAGAATCAACACTATATTCTGATGCTTCTAGTCATTTTCACACTGGGTAAAAGTGCCAGGATGCACAATTTGAGAGTAGAACACAGAATTACTATAAGTATTAGGAAATTCTTTATTTTTATGTCTTACTTTTCCAAAGTAAAATAGTGCCACCAACAGAGGGTTCCTCCTCACATAGAACAGCAAGAAAAATACATTTAACTTCTAAATTATTGTCAGAAATGTAAAAGTAAATTCTTTTTAAACATACATTAACATGAACAATGTAATTCTCCTTTGGAGACTACATTTTCTTAGATTTACTTCTTTCTGAAGGCGAATTGTTAGAGAAACTTCTAGAATACTTCATCTAGCTGGCCTTTTGTTACCTGAGCATGAAGAAGTAAAAACTATGTCTTTTTTTTTTTTTTCAAACTTTTGTATTCTAAATCGTGTTGCATCTAGATAGACTCAACATCCGCATAGAGGTATAATTCCTTGTAGTTATCTGATAGTCTGATTTTTCATTTCCCAGAAATACAATCGTCCACCTTTTCCTGGACAAATGATTCTACAGTATCATAGAAATATTAACTCCTCAAAAATATTCTGTTCAAGCATTAGACTTGGATAAGGCATCAGACTAAGCATCAAGCATCAGACTAAGGATAAGCATATTTAGTATGTTTGGAATGTTTTGAAATATTTTACATTTAAGTAATGTATTATGAGTTCAGTAGATGATTTCCCCATTCGTATTTTTGATAGAAATGTATTCATGTAGATCTTCATAACTCTCTGATATGAATGTTTACTTCAAAATGTGTTTATTCGCAGCAAAAATGTGACATTGGGCACACAGAGTCAGAAAAGGAGAGCAGAAAATCCAGGTTCCATACTTATTATTACTTTCATCTTCTTTTTGACCTTAGCTAAATTACACTGAACTTGTGCTGCCTCAATTTCTCTAGTTCAAAATCAAGATAGAGATACTTCACTCCCTATATGACGAAGCTAAATATTTCTTTATATAAAAATGGGAGATCCTTTAGCAAAACTGATTCAATGCAAATAAACTAATGCAATGTTATGGTTGAGAATCTGAACAGAGAGCTATCAAAAAATGCAAAGGCAAACTCCCATAGCAATTATAAAGTAGGTCATAGTGAACGTATGTGTTAATGCATTGGAGGAACATATACTTGCTCAGTAAAAACTGCAGTGGAAACCATGGCTTTAAATGCCCAGACATCTGAGAGTTCAAATTCTAATGCTGTGTAACAGACTGAAAGTTGTATTTTCATTTAATAAGACTTTATAACAGATAATGCCTTGTTTGCATTTTATCCAATCACTTCTGATACACTGCTCTATTGATCAATATGGCTTCTTTCCTTTTATTTTGACATTGTAGCAGCATATACATAGAACTGCAATGACACTGCTTCATTTGACATTGTGATATTCCCTGTACAGCCGCATTTACATGATTTTCAGCCCTTTAGAATTACAATAACTCCCATGAAATTAAATGATGAGCTATTATTATCACAGAAACATCATGAAAAATAACTAGTTTGAAAGCTGGATAGCAACATATTAGCTATCCAGGATATTCAAAATACAGATTATTTATTTATTTATTTATTTTCTGGAGACCCTAACTAAGGTTCTCTTCTTGTTCATTCTCCTATTTGCACTTCTAAAAATGTGTCCTAGAAAAAAATCCTTTCTTCAGTAGCTATCAAACAAGTACAAGGACTGTCAAATCACAGATCCATCTACTTGGTCAATAGCAGATATTTAGAGAGAAAGATGAGAAACAGAGCATGAATGCTTCATGTGAAAACTATCATTTAGGAATACCTTGAGAAAAAAGTTGTTCCAGTGCCACTAAATTTAATAGCTTTCTCACTAATTCTCTAATACCTTTTGGAAACTATTTTCCTACTATTTTGTGGTAATGAGTTCCGCGCTAAGACAGAATAGATTTCCTGTTGTATATCAAAATACAAAATCTCATTTTCTGGAACAGAAATCTGTGACTCTAAGAAGTGATAGGCATCTAAATAGAGATGTTTATTCTAGTAAAGTGGACCTCTCTCTCCACTGCAGGAAAGATGTATGCCTATATGGAAAAGCTTATGCAAATTGTATTTTATATTAACTTGGTTTCTGGTATGTGTGATCCTGTATATGATCCTAGGGAAGACATTTAGAATGCACATAATGGGACTGAGTTATATAAAACTGAATTATCTTGAAAAAGGGGGGATTTAAATTAAAAACTGTCTCAAAGACACAACAGCAGCACAGTATTTTTTTTATGATGTGCCTCTGTGGTTTCAGTACATGTTCTCCTGAAAGGTAACTCCAAATGAAGCATGTGGCTTAGAAGTGATTTTCAAACCCAGTAATGTTATGTGCATTCCATATCTGATGAATTTAAACTCACAATTTTCATAAGTCTTCTTATTCATCATAAAGACCCAAATCCCTCTTTTTTATTTATGAGGGTTTGTTTGTTGTTGTCGTTTTTGTTGTTGGTGTTGTTTTTTTCCCCAGTGGAGTTGTCATTATCTTTCATCTTGAGCAGAATCAAAAAACTACAGTAGGTACATCTGATGTGGGGATTATGTTTTGTATGTACAAATCATTTCCTAAGGGAAATCTCTAAGTTGCAGGTAAGTAATAGTTGCCTCTAACTTTCTGGACACATAGATAGGATTTGATGGTTAAAGACTGATTAGCTGTTGAGATCCCACATCTTAGCTTCCACAACTGAGGCAACTAGCAGCAAAGCTGAAGAATCCTGAATTTTGCTTTAATAATGCAGTAATACTTCCGTCTAGGCAACGCAAATCTTCTGCCCCTAACACCAATTATACCCCAAAGGGTCTCAGTCAGGAACTATCCAGCAGCAGTAGCACATCCACGGTGCCTAAATATTTAGGTTATACTCTCTGAGGTAACTGACTAGTAGTCACAAAACCTCCTACACTCTGTCTCCCCTGCAGAATGGGAACTATTCTTATGTTGCAGTTGCCAGTGCTTCTGAAAACTAACAGTTCACTGGGGTCTGGGGACTGGTTACTTTTGAATCAAAGCACATCCCAGATACTGTGTGAGGATGTGGAACACTGGTTACATCCAGATTCCCCAGAATTCAAACACACTGCTGCACCATGCAGCCTAGCTACTCTTCAACACTGCACATAAAACCCCCGTGGTGGGACCAGCTGATCCCTTTGTCCAAGGACAACCTGATCGGCCCATAGTCATCTAGCCACCATTGCATATTCTTGCTTCCTGTTTATTCTTTTCATTTGAAATCAAGACACTGACGAGAAAGAAATCTACTCACATATATTTGTTTCAGAGAGACAGTTGTCTTCTCTTGGTGTACTAGCCAGTCTCCTATTATACTGTTTCCAATAGAAGAGAGAGCTCAGAAGTGAGCTTATCTTATCTTATCTTCAATTAAGACACTTTTGAAGGCACGGTTCAGAGCATTTTGGAGAAAGAAAATGTTCCTTCATAATTTTCCATTGGAGAACTGCTGGTTAAGAGTTGAAAAATGAGCGTTCACTTTTGCAGATTAAAAAATTCAGATTATAGGATTATTGAAAAATAATTTAAAAAAAGAGGCTTAAACTTTCACTGATGAGAATCTTGCTATGAAGTCATTTCTATTGTCTAGAGGTGGCTTCAGACATCTGTCATAAGAAATTACATGTGGATGTGCTTGTGATAATGTGAAGTTATAAAGTTGGCATTGAATTGAAACTTTATAGAATCACATCTATGTATGTATTCTGGACCTATACTATATTAAAAATATGATAAATACATCATTCTATGCTAACTGTATCTTTATAGGTTTTTGGTTTTGTTTCGTTTTGTTTTATCCTTTGAATCCCTTATAATATTCACAACGAATTCAGCTTGATTTTAACACTTCTGCAGTGACTACTGCAAAGCTTATTAACTTTTATACTATAATGCAGTCAATGTATTTATAGTTCTCGAAAATGTCACATGGCAATGTTATGCCAGGGACAGCACATCTCAGAGACTCCTTAAGATGTCTGCATTGTTGTATTCTATTTGTAGAGGCATTTTTGTCAGCAGCAATGAAGAAACAGAGCTGCGGCTGCAGCTCTTTCAATAACATTCAAGCTTATAGTTGACCCGAGGGGCTCACATTATGGCATCCATATTTAATTCAACAATAAATCATATTTTCATGGACTACAGTATTGTATTATAACCTCATCACTTTATGTGCATGGGAATGCAGAAAAAGCAGGCTAGTATGTATCTACAACACAGACTAAATGGTTAGTTCATGAGAGCAAGGTCAAAGTGTACAGTGACAACAATATATAAAAGGTTTTATAACAGCTTTTAGAAGTCTGAGAAAAAAAGGACAAAAAAAAAAGCAGTTGAGAAGGGACTGAATTTAACTTAAGGTACATTTTTTAAAATCCTCTTAACTGTACCACCTTGCTTACTGTCAGTTTTAGTTCTGCTCTGCACTTCTCATGGCAGTCAGCATTCTCTGTATCTCATTTTCTTTTCTGCTTCATTTAAGCATATTTAAGGAGAAAATTAACACCATCTGAATCTTAAGCTTTACCTGTTCCTTCCTCCTAGTGATAATTTCTTCTATTTGCCCTGCATTTTTTACCATTGACCTTCTAGCTAACTCCAAATTGAATGTTCATATGTTTTCTATTTTCTCCCTGCTCTAGTCCTGCTTATTCTCATTTATTCTTGTTCCTCATTTCCCTCTTATTTGTCTCTGCGTGTATCACATCACATCATCCTCAACTTCTTCACTTTCTATTCATACTAACTTCAGCTCTCTTTCCAGTGCCTACTTCTTGCAGTCCTCTGCAATCTAACCTTCATTTAATTCATTCTTTCCTCCCCATCAGCATTATTATTAATCTTCTACCGGCCAGATTACAGAATAACTTCTTTGCTCTTCTCTGTCATCTGCCTCTGGCAACAGTTTACCCACTATTTACATTGCTCTCTTCCATGGACTTCATGAAATTCTATTATCCCTTTTAAAAGGTTCCACTTTTCCAAACTAAGTAGTTTCAATTACCTTTTTATTGGTAGCCTTGATCTTTGGTCTAGATGTCATCCTTAACATATATTACATAAAATTAAGGAAGAGCAACTGTAGTAAAAGGCATTTCACTACTCTGATCCATTTTCTCTTTATACATTTCATCCAGCCTTCTGTTCGTCATCTCTTCATGCATTGTATCTAAATTAGATTTTCAGCTCCTTGGGGTAAGAAGACATCATTTTCATTTATCTGTAAAGCACCATGCATGCTTATGGCTCTGTAGAGATGCTAAATATGTATATCCACATTTATTAAAATATTGATGCTTTTGTCTATTCACATAGTGCAGAGGCAACATGGCAGACGTATCCATTTAAAAACTATTTTCTATCTATAACAGCTATATTGTGATATATTTACAGTAGCTCCATGCTGTTCACCCTCTGTTTCCTAGTTCATATTTACATTGCTCTTTCTGGTCTTATTTACTAACACTGCCCCCAAAATAAAAATCTCAGTTTTCTCTGACAGCATCAAAATCTTTTTTCTAAAGATAAAACGTAGGGGTAACATACAGTGGTTTTGTTACTTATCCATACTGTGTGATCACATTCTTAGTGGGTGAAGGTTGTTGAATGAAGCCATGAAATAAAGATAGCTCCTGCCCTTCAAAGTCTTGTAATGTAAATAGTCTTCATAGCCAAAATTTAGGCATTTTACACACCAGAATTCTTGCTACTTAGTTTGAGAGGCACTGAAGTATCTGATTTTTAGAGTACAAGAGTAGAGCTCTTTCAAAAGAGACACTCATTATTTGAGTAAGCATGTATTTAAGCGAGCATTTATTCTAAAAGCTAGGATAATTTTTAATGCAAAAAAATAAAAAAAAATGAAGACACATTAAAATACCTGTATTTTAATGCACATGTGCAGTCACAGGCTGTAGACGTACTCTCTTCTGTAGTCAAGCATATTAATTTCTTAGACAAAAGACAAAAAAAGTAAGTAGACATGCCCAAATCCCACAGCAAAATCCACATAGGCCCCTGTCGTGACCCAGAGCTCATTGCATGAATGAGCCTGTACTAATCGTTTTAAAAGTTAGCTCAAAGATAAGGAATTATTGTAGAGTAGACACTGTATGCAGAGCAATTAAACTGTTCTGCTTCACAGGACACTTAATAAATGGTTAAGCATTTAAGCATCAAATAATGTGAGCATCTCTGAGTATCCTGTTTTGCAAGATACCTGAACTGAAAACTTGAAATGGGTTGCTTATTTGTGGGTCAGTACATAGGGAGTGGCTTTAACAAACAGTTTACTCCAGCCTTCAGGAGGGAAGTTACATAGTGATAATGTGCATTTCTTCATAGAATGCCTTACAGATGATGGATTTCATATTTATATTATCTTTGTTTACAGAGACCTGTTTGAACTAGTGGCCCACAGAGCTTATTACTGGACAAACAGATAGACATCAATTCAACGTAACATTAAAGCACCAATATAACTAAGCCTGTGTACAGTTGCACTGATTAGCCAGACCATACACATTTAAAAGCTTTGTTGGACTCACTGAATGACAAAGTAAGGCTCAATTTACCCAACCCTCGATGTCTCCCTTACAGGCATCTACTTCAGAGCTAGTCTCCCCTCATTGCCTTCCTGGGCATGAATTGAACTGTGTAAATAAATGCACCTAGTTGTGATTCATCTTACCCACTTTAAATGTTTACCTCAGGATAAGACACTATAAATTGCAGAGGAACTAGATTTGGTAAATTAACCCCGTTTACATTGCATTGAACGGTAAGAATTGAATGTTTATTAATTTCTTGATCTTCTTCAGAGTAAGTCGAATACAGACATCTTGTGTATAACTTGGTAAGTAAACAAAACAGGACCAATGGCTTGACTCATACACAAACCCTTGATAATCCACAAAGCTTAATTTTTACTCCTTGACAAAACTTCTCTCCAGATATGGCTTGGGGCCAAATATGGCACAGCACAGGCACTGTTCTCCAAAGGCAGCTGGAATATGATCTGCCTGCTCTAGTTAGAAGCAGACCCTACCACCTGGTTTCAGTGACGGAGAATGGCCCTTTGCATCTTCTACTTAGTTGAAGAAAATTAGTTAATTGGCATGGATGACAAGTCTAAGTAATGACTTTGAATGGAAAGGAGGAAGACAGAAAGGTATTTTTTAAATGAACATTTGAATGAACGTAACGATAAAGAATATAAATATAGCAAAAGTAAAAGAGAAGCAAAATGAAGGTGTAAGAATGACTACAAAAAACTATTAAATAAGAATATGACATTCATGATTGTGATCACATTGGACAAATATGACAGGGAGACTACCTGTTATCTAAACAAATGGGCATTTTAAAATACACTTCACATGATACATAGAGAGATGACCTACTCCCTGTGAGTTAGCTCAGAGAATCAGAGAATACTTCCAACCAGAAGGAAGGTAGGGATGGAATTTCCAGAAATTCTCAAAACTGTATCAACTTTATTTCTATCAAAGTGAATAGTACAGTGTCTTTAAAAAAAAAAAAAAAAAAAAAGAGAGCCACGCTGGTGCTGAACACTGTTGGCCATCCTGATGTACACGCAGAAGCTGAGCTATAAAGACTTAATGGTCCTATACAGGAATGAATTATTACACGGACCTCATTCTATATGGGACGGACCTCATTCTATATGGGAGGTTGTATTCTGTAAGGATATTGTGAGATATAATGGTCAGTTTTTCAGGTGCACTCAATTTTACATCCTTCACAATGAGAAGTATGTAATAAGCAGTTCTGAAGATCAATGTGGTTGCTTTATTCAATGAAAAACTATGGTCCTACAAAACCGAATTTAAAAATAATGTATGTATGGAGTACCTTTTCACCTGTTTCCATCCCAAAATGGGGAAGCAGGATTAAAAATACATGCTCTCCTTTCAGCTAAACATTTTTTTTTAAACCAGATAATTTTACTCAAATTTACAAGAGTTTAAGCTTCAAGAATCGTTGGTCATTGCTGAATGCAAATAAGCACAAAGGAAAAATATATTAAGTTAGCACAATTGATCTTTCATCATTTTAAATGGTACCTTATAAAATTTCCTGTAAATTCAGCCTGAAATACTCCCATCATTGACTGTCATCAAGTAGAGCAGGGTCACTTTGGGAAAACCCATTCTCAGTGATGTAAATTACAGGGATATTATATGTATCCTAGAACAAGAGAGCAGAAGTTTTATTCAGAACAGATGTAAGAAAGTCCATAAAATCAGATGCATTACCCTCTATCTTTTCTAAGCTACAAACTAAAACTAGTTTTCATCAAATTGCACTGACCCTATTAACTTAATTTTCCATGAGCTGACCTTTTATGACTAACAATGGAAAAGCAAAACTGTGCAAATATCCATGAAGACAGTGAAATGACTTATTTTAATGAGAAGACTAAAATATCTTTCCTGCATTAGCATCTGCTTATTGTCACTGCTCCTTAACCCCTTGGTACTGGCAGTCACCGCACGTCCCATTGCCAGAAGTAGATGCATGCCAGGAATGCCTTACTGCTGGAATCACAAAGATCATTTCTGGAGTTCAAAAGATGATATAACACTGGTGTATCATTTCAAATTGTAAAAGAGCTATCAAGTACAAAGGCAATAGGAAAACACTAAGGCTCCTACTCTTAATAGATAGCATGCAAAAATTAAATTAAGAATCCCAAGGTGACTCGTCTATTTATATATCGTCCAATGTCTTATGCCATCCAGATGGGCTCCTCAAAAAAACAAATCACTCATATTACTCATTGGATTCTCAGAAACCTCGTTGGCCAGCTAACAGTGGTTAAATAGTCCTGTGAGCCTTATGTCATACCTTGATATAATACAGAAGTCAGTGTAAACCCCATGGTACTACAGCCAGCCACAAAATCCCAGTTGCAACAGGCCAAGAAGGATCCATTGTTTGTTCAGCCTCACAGACCATTGAGATACTTAGCTTCTTATCTGTATTTCTTGATCTTAAGAGAAATAGTTCAGAGCAAAGAAGTCAGCAGTATTCATGACCATCATTTTTAACTCTTTACTGAATTCCAGAAGCCTTGATGATTAGTTCAAAAAAGTGAATGTGTTGCTGAAATACTGAACTTCTTGATGTCTGGATATTCACCATCAGTAAATACTGTTCTGATAAATCTGTCTAAGGTAAAGGATAGCTGCGATGTAAGCTCTGGTACCAGGTTTTGTTGTAGCTGGGGCTATGCCCTTTTCACAACCATCTACACCAACAACATAAGGCTTATTAACAGTGATCCGCAGATTCACTCAGTCTTCAAATGCTCTGCAGCAATATTTTGCATGAATATCAAAAGTCTCAATGATCTTTTCAGATCTCCAGCCCCTTTATCTTCTAAAGACTGAGGTAAGTCAAAGTGATACAGTGAGCAGGATGCCATTTGCCAAGTTATTAATGATTTTGTTGATGTAATTGACTCCCAAAAACATTGAAAGAAATATGAACGGGTTAACTTATTAAATTTATTACATTTTTACACATGAAGATACCTCACTGCACATTTTTCTCTGTTATGAGATGCAAACATTCTCTCTCAACTGCATGCTGACTACTGTTACAAGACCCCAGAGTTGGCAGAAATGCTCAGCACACAACATCTTCCATTCAGGCACATAAAATGAAATGAGGATGCAAATTTTCAAAGTAGATCAGTGGACAGCAGCTCCTCAGGAGAAACATAATTCTGATGGGTGCTGGTCACATGAAAATATAATCCTTTCATTAAAATGCCTGAATGGCAGCCCAACTGCTTGTACAAGACCAAAATGCATTGGAAAAATCCTGACACTTCAGAGTATGACAGGTAGATTTGTTCCAATGAAAGTATTTCTCTCCTTGAGAACTGTATCTTTTAAAAAGTTTAGTGTCACATTCAGCAAGGTAACCAAGCTGATCTTTTATGATTTGAATTTGGTTAGATGGGTAAACTGCTTCCTCTAGGCTGTTCTGTTTTCTATTGCTCTCCATGCCTACATCAAGACAAAGAAGATACTGTCAATGCACTAAGTACTTTGCAGTGGTGTGAATTTAATCATTCCCTCATTCGATGGGGCATCCTACCAGATCTACATGAAATTTATGACTTTTCGTGGGACTCTGGTAGATTTTAGGTGTTTAGGGCACTGGTCTATTTAGCTACCAACTTGAACGGCTTTGCAATATTTTATCCAAGCAACCAACTCTCTTCCTTTTACACCACCGTTATGCAGACAGTTCAGTCCCTCTGGTTCTAAGAAGGAATTAGCTCACCTTTCTAAAATCTCATGACTTCCAACCTTTCTTGTCCCCCGTTGATAAGACAGAGTTCAGCTACAATTTCTTGGATACACTGTTAACGGCGACCAGCACTGGGGATGCATTTCTAGAGGCTTAAAAGGAATCCACCTTCTGTTCAGATTTAGCAGCGGCTGACATGAATATGTTTCCTAAAGGACTATTTTTACGCTGCTCAGAGTTCACTGCAAGTTTAAATATCAAAATACCTTAAGCTCTCATATAAGCATTTTTAATTTTGCTTAAATCCAAACACAGCTACATTGCTTTTAAGCCTTTTGAAAACACTAGATATAGCAAAACACATCATAAGCTCAGGTTCAAAGAGTATCAATTAGCCTGCTCTTTTACTAGAACTATCTGGTTTAGTGAGGTAATTGGAAAAGGCCAACAGAGGCCTTGAATTATTATTTGTTAAGCTAAGAGGCTCCAGCCAGGAATAGGTCTCCATCATACCAGTGGAATTTAGAATCAGACAGCCTTTGCTTCAGAGACTTGGGCTAAATATACCAAAGTGTTTAAGAACTTTAGAAACCTAAAATTCATTGAGGGTTTGTGGGTCAGCTGCTTAGGAAATGTCTATCCCAAGGAGTTGCTGTATTGAAAACCAAAACTGAAAAAGGTCTAAAAAAGTTGAGAACTCAGCAGAAAGGAGGAGGAAGAAAGGAAAACTAAGCTGCACAAGTTAACAAAATGTAGGCTTAGGAGATTACATACGGTTCGTATTATTATTATCAGTGTGTGAACCAGATATTTTTTTAATTCAAATGAGGAAATTGGTTGAGTAATAAATAAGTCTGTACTGTATTGTACTATACATTCCCAGCAGTGTGTAGGTCCAGCTTTGTGTGTATTGATATTAGACTTCAAATTATCCTAATTGCAAATGACTGATCTTAAGGATTTGTGTCAAACGGCTTTTTTTAGTGCAACATATACTGCAGCAATCAATTATGAACCCCATATATAGACAGTGCCTTCCTGTAAACAAACAGGTGCAAACACATGCCTTAGCACAGCAAGACTCAATAAGTTTGTTTACAAGGTAATTCACAATAAATCTCACAGGTAGTTTGCTTTTTCTTCCAAGCACAGCACCAAGAAAACACATTAAATTCTGGGGAGATAAATGCACGCGCCTGAGAATGCACCCACATAAAAAGGGGAATGATTATATCAGAATTGTAATTTTTGAGAAGAATATTCTTGCAATTTGCAACCCATTAGGTGCAAATACAGTTTGTTACATTTGATCAGTGCCCCATTTAAATTCAGAGGGACTGGGTGTGTGTTAACTGTTGCTGGTGGGACTACAAGTTTTACTACATAACCACAATCTAGGACAAACAATTCTTCACTAGTATATAATTATACCATGTTGAGAGTAATGCTCAACTAGAAGACAATACTTTTTCTTATTCTAATTTTCAAATTATAAATTGCTTAGTAAAATTTATAACATTTAAGCTCAACCAGCTACCATTCATTCTTTACATTTCAATTAAACACCAATATTGGAAAAGATTTATCCTTTGTGTTAGGGAAAAAAGAGAGAGAGAGAGAAGGATATCTAACTGCATCCCTGAAAAATATAAATGTCAATTCAAAATTCCAGATTGTGCCATACCTTCCAGAGAAGCCTGGTTTAGTGTTTATGGCTGTATCTGTGGGTTAGCTAAAAGTAGAAATAACAGCAGAAAACTATCCTCCAGGAAAATGTGTAGATAAGGGTTTTTTTTTTTGGAGACACCCCGAACTTCTGGCATTACAGACATGTAGGAGCATTTTGTCACGGGAAACTGAAGGATTCTTCTTTTCTCCTTTCTATCATCTTTCTCTCACCATCCTGATTCCCTGCCTTAATGCTGAAGTGAGGCAAAACATCAAACTCTCCCAGACCTAATAGCCCCATGCCTGTTGCTTCTGTCTTCAACCACATCTGCACCTAGTGTTTAGCAGCTAACCTCTTCTGCTCGGGGCAGCTTCTAGGGCACAAATAATCATGCAAAGTACTTCAAAACCCTATTTTGATCCTGACATGTTTTAAGAACAAGACACCTACAGCACTGCTGCTTTAAAAGACCCCACCCCCACCGAGTTGGAAACAGAATTGTTTTAAAGGTTTTCAAATGTCCTCTGTTTTAGGTGTGAAATTGGTAGTGAATCTCTTGGTGTGAATGATTTCATTTGAAAGGACATTGCTCTAAGCTTTCTAATTCTTCACATGCTCTTTGTAAAAATGTTTATATAGAAGATGATGGCCTTTCCGTGCTAGGCAGTTACAATTGCTTCAACAGATCACTGCACAAGAGAAGTGAACTCCTGCCTAATGAAAGCTGGCCTACTTGGAGTTCCTCCAATGCCCTTTCGCTAAATGTAAAGTTCATAATATTAATCAGGCAACTGCTTATACTGGGAATCGAGTGAACATTTTCTGAAATTATAGCCGAGTTTTGTCAAAATGTTAGCTTTCCTTACCAAGTGTCTGCTATCTTCCACTCTGATGACTGAAAAACAAAGCCTGTTCAGCGGGCAGCTCTGTGGCATTGCATGGAGCCTGCAGCACTAGCTGAAGGAATATCGGTACAGGAAGAAACCACAAGGACCCAGCCAAATTTAAATTCAATGTGCCACAAAAAACATTCTGAGGGAAGGACAAGCTGTGCTAGTAAAAGTGGGCCGCATATTGTAAATTTTGGTGGCAAAGGGAAGGCTTCCATTCAAACCTCTACGGGATACTGGCACAGTTTTTGCAGTCATGCTCGGCAGGGGAAAATGGCTGGTTGGTCTGTTTACAGCAGATCCACCAGCCCCCCCTTCCTGAATTCTTGAAACAAAGGCTCCTTTGCTCTCTGGTGAAAAATATAATCTGCAGAGGACAGACTGCTGCCTATTGAACAGCCAAGCTCTCCATGACCAAATCCTGCAGAAAAATATTGCTTCTGCTTCTTAGTACAGATCAGAATAACCAAGAGCATTTTCTTTGAAGCCTTCCATTTTTGCAATCTTCAAACCAGTGGAAGAAAAGGATTACCAAGGCAAACACGGCCCCAGAAGTGTGAAGGTATATATCTTCTTGGTAGAACTAAGATTCAGAGTAGGAGATGGAGCTGAGATTCAGAGGTTCATCCAAATCTGCTTTGCATGTTTTCCTTAGAATGTTATCCTCCCAGCATACAGGAGACCTCAGCCAACTGCTTTGATTCTCCCATTCTTTCTGGTTCAGCTTCAGTTGCTTTTATACTTCACAATTCTCTTTATTTCATCTTTTTTTTTTTTCCCATTCCCTATTTTCTGCAGGGAATGCTGCCATTTCCTTTTTTTTTTTTTCCTAGTAAGTCACCTTCATCTTTCCCCCAGTCTATACCAACAGAATTAAATAAAGAAATCAGATGTGCAACAAATTTTATACCTGACATCTAGCAATCTGGCCAGCTTTTTTTATGTGCTGTATCCCTTTACACTTATACTTTTATATTATCTGCTGAGGTTGTGAAAACTCTTCTCCTCAGAGCAGGAGCTGTCTTGCGTTTGTCACAGACATAGTTCCTAGCTGAGTTTGAAGAATCCCCTTTAATTCTCTAGAATAAATAAATAAATAAAAATATGGGAAAAAAAAAATGTCCCTCTTAGTGTAAAACAGTCAACATGAAGTTCAGTACATCAGAGTATACTGATAAGCTATCTAAATGTATTTGCCAAATAAGAGATTTGTCTATTGTAAGCCATCCAAAAATATCCTTGTGGCTAGGATTCCTGTGACTAAAAACATTCTGATGAAGCAAAATGATTTAAAGTTACAATTAAACTGAAGTAAGCGAAAATACATAGGAAACATAATACTAATCCTATCCCAAAAGATTGTGCTATCCAAAGGGATCTAGAATATTAATTAGTAAGTTGTTGCAAACCTATAAAAAATCATCCCATAATTACTCTGAAAAAAGTTGCAATTTCAAAGCTACACTGCAGAATAGCATACTGGATTAATTATGCCAGACTGCAGCAATAACCTTGAATTAAAGCTGCAACCTTCTATTTTTAAGAAACAATTGCCTTTCTGGTTGATGAAACCTGTCGTCCCATCAGGTAACAGACGTGACCAGGAAAGAGAAAAGCGATAATGAGTCAATCCAAGCTGTTTGATACATTTCAAATCTTCCTCCCACAGAGTGTAGCTGCCACAAGCTACATCACCAGTCTGGTTCTTGAAAACTCGATCTCCTCCCTGATGGGTGAATGTGTCCCAGACATTAGGGCCCTTTCCATCTGCATTCCAGCCTTCTGCTTGAAAAACAAAACTTGGTTGTTACACTTTTGACATCAAAAAACATATGTTGAATGTAAATATTTACCACAAAGTAGGCACAAGAACCTCAAAATCCTAAGAGCAAATCAAGCAGTATCTCTCTCCCCACGTCATTTAAAGTAACTAGGAACTTTCAAGCATTGGTATATACATTTGCATTAGGTTTTGCATTTATTCATATTTTTGCTTGCTGCTAATTATTTGAAAATCCTGTTTCAAAAAGCACAAGTTCTGACACACTTCATACTTCCTTAGCCAAAAATAAGATGTTTGCAACTCTGGAGATATTACAGGTTTTCACAAAGGGCATTTTCTAATGCAGCTTCCATCCACAAATGTAAAAGATCAGTCCATATCAAAGAAAGCCTTTAGGGTATGAGAAATACATCCAACAAATCGGCACTTATGGCTTTCTAGATGTCCTTTGAAAATCCTGACAGTCTGTTAAAAAGAAAGGAATGCCATTATGAGCCATGGCCCTAGGCATATACAAGCTGAATTAATAACACAGCTCTGCAAAACTTCTGCTTTTTGCTTAGCCAAACGTTCACAGAAATGAATTTTAAATGTTCAAAATCCCTGCACCATTTTCTTCACTCTCATAGTTTTGGGAAATTTCTTTACAATCCCAAAATCGAGATAGTGAGATTATGTTTAAAATATTCAAAATTTAGCTGTTGTTTGAGATTACACATCATTAACATTACATAGTACTTAAGCCAAATAAATGCACCTTCCTTCCTGACGAGCTTGTCTTTCCAGAGCAATGCTGTAATGGAGGCAAACATTTTATTTTTAATGTGGAGAGCTCTGTAAACCTACACTCCTGCAAAGTGTGATTTTATCATAAAATTCCAAATAACCCCAAAATGACCGACATCATTTATCAGTAAGATTTTTCAGAGCTCCAGTGAATGCACTGTTCCAGGGTTACTCTCTGAAAACTAAAATGACATTGTGTGTTAAAATCATGTATAAATTAAATATCAGTTGGGTTGTAAGATTAATAACTATATAATAGCTACATATCAATCCTCAATAAAAGTGTTTTAATAATCAATTAGTATCATAGAAATTAGAGATGTAGAAGAACTATTAGGAGGTCATTGAGTCCATCCCCTGCCAACGCAAGATTGCTCCCTTAAGTATATTCAGTACTTAATACACATCTGTCTTATTAAATCTAAGTTTAATGCAAGGTTAAGCATATTGAAGACACTTAATTTAAAGCATTACTAAAATTTGTAATATCACTTCTATAACCTGGCTTTTCAAAGATCATTGTCACATTTCATGTTCTTTACAGAATTTTATTGCAGCACATGAACACCAATACATCTACATTTGGTTGGTCAGTAAATTAAACTCTTATGTGGGACAACCTTCAAAGTAGGTCAAATTTTAGATCCAGACAGTTTGAGTTTCTCTTAATCTCAGATTTTATCACAGACTTTGCGCTCTGCCTGTTTGGTCTTCAGGAAAATACAGTACTAAGAATTTTCTCTATCCTGCTTTTGATTTCAAATATGCCTGCGAAAATAAATATTCATTTCAGAGGAGTGCATGAAATAACAAGCAATAGTAATTCTTTGGTGGTACATAGAATGTGGAAGCCTTTAAGAGCAGGCTTCCTGCGCCACATGGATATGGTACAGCTCCTTTTCACCACAGTGGGGGTAAAGGGAAGCCAGAAGCTGCCAGAATGGGCAGCTAAGACACCTTCATTTAAGAATCAGCAGCTAGTACTGATGCTGCACCATTGCTTTTTGTGTCTGCCTTCCTCCAGCAAGGGAGGTGAGAGGGAGGGGGAGAAGCATTTGATTTTCAGCAGTCTGACAGTACTTCTCTGGTGGTCATTAGCCACTATAAAGCCGATGGGGGCTGTGGCAAACAGACCCACTTTCAAGCACTCCTCATCTTGTTCAGAGAGCCTCTCTGTACCATGTGGAGTACCTGAGCTAGCTAAATAAAGTGTAGGAAGCAATCTAGCCAAGGCAACAGAGAGCTCCACATACACTAAAGTATCCTGCTGAGCCACAATTAGCCTGCACAGAGCTCTGCTCTGCTTCAGCTAGCTTCAATGAACTGAGCCTGCACCTCTAAGCTTGTTCAGAAACCTCTACGCTACACAGCAGTTCATAGTGGAGACATACCCTGAGTTTTAGCAAGCTTCAGGGCCAGGAAAAAACAGCGATGAGGAACTGATTTTACATTTCAAACACACAGGTGAGGTTTAGCTATCAAATCCTTACATAGTACAATAACATGCCATCAAGTGATTAATCTAATGATGAACATGATGAAAGGTGATGCATATTCCCCATTCTCTGCAATTATTACAATAGAATAAGATAGGATTATTTTCCTTTTAAGTGGAGCTAGTGAATTGGGGCTATTACTGATCGGACTATTTTAGTTTTCATCTGCTTTCCAAGTTAGGTTTTCTTCTAACTCAGCTGTGCTTTTACCTTTCAGAGTGAAGTGTTCCTGGCCTGGTATCTGCCAGGTAAAATTTTGTTTGAATTAATGTAGCTCGTATGTAGGCATATGAAAGAAGTGAAGAAAACCACTTTTACCATTACAAGAATTTTTAGCAACTTTTCCCTCTCTTTCAAAGAAAAAAAAAATCAAGCAGAGAGTTGAAATTTAGCATAGAAATGGCCCTCAGTAAGAAGAAGTGCCTTTGAGTGTTCTGGTGCAAATTGATTTTGATTTGACTGAGTCATGAACCTCTGAAATCTGCACTTTGAGCATGCAGAGTACAATTGGTATGATTTTTTAGCACTTTGAAATATACAGAATGAAGAAGGTTGTGCTGTGCATAAATACATAGCTGACAGTAAAAAAAAAAAATAAAGTAGCCTGTCAGCTCTTGCCTCATCTACTGTGTATCTTGTGACATGTGCAGCAGCTAGGTTTGGAGTCTACAAGAACTATTGCTTCAATCGTGCTGCCTTTAAGTCAGAAGCTGCATAGCTTCCACAGCTTTCAGGAGGAGGAATTCCCTGTTGAATTTCTTACTTCTGTGGGAAAAGGGTCATTTGAGCAATGTCTAGACCACATTATAGATTTTTTTTAACGTTTCTCCCACTCAGAGGCCTTAGGAAAGCTCATTAAAAATACATCAAGAGAACATTAAAGTTGCACATCTAGCCACTCAAAAGGCAGGAAATTATAATGTCATCTGTATGCACACACAATTCACATTTTAAGAATTAGTTAGCAGAGCTCTGCGCATTGCAGGACTCGAGTTAGGATCTGGCCCAGAATATCGATTCCCGGGGACGAGCGAGCTGTTCAGGCTATTAGGTGAAACGAGCAGAGCTCGTTAAAAGGTTCCAGGCATGGGCAAGTATTCTCGCTTTCAGCAATAACCAAGAACTAAAGGCTACATCCTCAAAGACAATTTTAGATCTACAACTCCCATTTAGGCACTGAAATCAATGGGAGCTAAGTGCCTGTACGCTGCAGGGTATAATATGAGAAAATCAGATCTATATGTATTTTAGAGGTCTCTAAACACACATTTATGAAGAGAGAAAGGTTGGGGGTTTACAGCTGTCAGTGTCCCTGTATCTTACAGGTTTGCATTCCCTACTCTGCCGGATAGTTTCTTACCATCCTGGGCAAACTACTTTACCAGTGCCACCATTTAGTGTGGAACATGGCACGTGCATGGGGGGGTCTCCCACTGTTAACCTCCCAGTTCACTGTTTTTCGTATTCCTTGAAGACAAATTCCTCCCTGAGGACCCCCATGAGTACCAATGTCTGATGAAATAGTTCTCCTGTCCGTGCTCTTTTGGAACAGCCAATAGTAACCTACCTAAAGTAGCTCTAGAGAAAGGAAATAAGAGCTAGTGGGAAAATTACTTATTTCTGCCCCTCTCCCCCCCAATAGCTAGTGGTGGAGGTTCCTCCTCCATTTCCATTACCTAACCATATTTCTGAGATCTGAATCACCTTTTACCCTCCTCTTACTGCTCACGCCAGAAGTGTTTAAGCAGAAGTGCTACATGCATTTGCATCAGAGGCAGCATCCAGGCAGTGAGGCAAAGATCAAACACTCTCCTTCCTGGATCCTGACTTCCTGCTCACTTGAAACTTCCTTAACACTTTGGCAGCTAAAAATTGACACCTTCAATTTGATATGCCGCTGTAGCTGCACCCCAAGCAAATCCAGCTGGAAAAGCAATATCCTCTAGCACCAGCTGCAGAGGACAGGCGAATACACAGCATTATGCGATGCTATGGAGATGTGGGCTTCGTTTGCAGACAACAGTTTCTGGCTCGATCACTCTTCCACTTATTACAAGCAGATTCTATATTGAAGACAAAAATAAACCCTGTGCAGCTTCACAGGCTGAAGGGTAAGCCGTGCACTTTGCATATCTCCGGATTAAAGCAGAGAGGTTCAGTCAGCTAACAGTGAAAGCGAAAAAGGCAGCAGTGGAAAAGCCTACAGTGGTCACGGTAAAAGGGCTCCACCTAGTCCGCAGCATTGGCACACAGAGCAGGTTCCCATTCCCCTTCACCTCCCCTTGTATCCCACTCCCCAGCCGAAGGACTTCGAGGACCCTCTAGTCGACATAAATCCTTCAGTGACCAGGCAAAGAATCCTTTCCAGCCCTTGCTAGCTTCAAAAAGCAGCAGTGCCTCCGCATTTCTGGCATCAAATGTGTATTTTTTCTCTCCCCATACCAAAACAATTGGCCTGTCCATGCTGTAGTGGATGAGAAAGGAGGTTTTAGCCATTACATGCTTAGCAATGGAAATCAATGAGTAGAAGAGTCAGTTTTATGTGGGAGTACAGGCAGAAGATCTTTCTCCTTCTTTAAAGTCCCATGGATGCTCTTTTTTTTCTTCTAGAGCGGCAACAACAACCACGTCTGCCAGGATCAGCATCTGCAGAGCAGCCCTCAGGTCTCTACCTCTACCTTCTGCCAGCGCTGTTACTGCTCCCTGCCAGCAGGCAGAGAGGGAAGCAGCAGCAGGAGGACCAGCCTGGGTAAGACTGTGACTAGTGGGATGGGCTGAAAGTAGTTTACTGTCCCTTTCCAGAAAGCTGCAACACCTGGCACACTAGATGGCACTACTGCAAATTTTTTTTTTTTTTTGAGTTAGAAGTCTTTCTCCCATTTATTATGCTACCAAAGCTATACCGCTTTTGCCGAGGTCAGTATCTGCACTTATTGGACTGCTAGGCAATAATGTCTGACAACTAATATTTTTTCTTTTTGTTTACTTCTGTTTCACCTTTTTGATTTTGAAACCAGGTGAAGACCTACTCCTGCAAAGTGTTATACTTGCATGTAATACTTTCTTTTACGAGGAAAACAAGAAAAACCTTAAGATACACAGAAAAGCCACTAATACAGCTAGTGCACATACTTTTCCCAGAAATGCACGCAACAGAAGAGTCAACTTATTAGGAAAATATATTCTTTGCAGAGTTGCAGAGAAGCTGATTTAAATCCAAAGTGCACATTACAGAACCAGACAGTGCAGATGCAATGCAAAATGAATCAGGCTTTCACAGCAGGCATGCATTTCCTCAAGTGTCTTTCAAAGGAAAGGTAAAGGCTCTTTGAATACAAAGGAACAAAGGGGGAAATGAGGCACAACATACCAATTTGTTCTCAAAACACACATTGATGCATAGTTCAGACAGACGTACATATCTCTCACATGTTTCATACTGATGACTAAAGACTGATGCAACAAATGAGTTAATGCTCTCTGGTGGAAGCAGCCTCCTCAGGCTTTCATTTGCAAGGAGGTAAGCATTGGACAGTTAACACTAAAACTCATCAGGGACATCTTAAATCATGATTAATAGGTATTAATGAACCAGAGTAATTATGCATATTTTTACATCATTAAATGTTATTGGTAGGTACCTTCTAAAATGTAAGTGACATTAAATCTTTTCCCAGAAAATCATACAATTCAATTTTACAAGAGATATAATAAATATGTAACTCAATAATATGGGGAAGAGGCAGACAGGAGATAGTAGCAATAAAAACCCAATAAAAAGTTTTATAAAAATGCTTAACCATAAAAACAAGGCTAAAAAGTGTCACTGCTGATTCTCTGGCAGGAATCAACAGAGACAGAGATGGGTTTTAGGAGAGATTGAGTGGGAGGAAAATATTCCATAAGCAGTCTGGGGAAGAGTGAACAAAATTTGCCTCAGAGGTTAAGGCAGATTCACAGTAATGAGATAGCAGACTATGTCAGATAAGTAGGCAGATACTGAAAGATGCAGAGCTTCAAAATTCAGAGAAGCTGAGTTTCTAGCAGCTAATCTCAAACTCTTCTGGCAACCCAGTTTCTAGATTTGTGACCCCACTTTGGCTAGCATTTCTGGACTCATGAACCTATTTCTTGTTGCAGAATGGGACTTGCAATCATATTTTCATTAGACCCTCTCCATATCATGGCCTTTAGGATGCATGCCTGGCTCATTCAGCCTTCTTCATCCTTTGGCAATTTCCCCCACATCTAGTAAGTAGCCTCACCTCTACCTAAAATTCAGTAGTCCACTGTTCCATTGTTTTGTCCAATACATACGTACAAAACTATAGAAGAACTTGGTTCTACCTAGAGGCAATTTTTTCCAGACTAGATTTTGTTGGCTTTGTTTGTTTGTTTGTTTTCACATTTGTACTGACACAGATTATATGTAACTAATAGAGCTCAAGCAAAATATTCCTAGGAAAATTTGAGCAGTTCTTGGATATTCAAACACACTTGGGTAAACATATATTTTGGTAAGTCAATACATAATAAGGGTAATTGGGTTTGATGCTAAGAGTTGTCAACCTATCTTTATAAAATGCTAGGTATTATATAAAGGTCAAGGGTGAACAGGTTTTGGTGTCGGTACCTTTAGTCATGTAGGATTAATTAATATCAGAGGAATTATATATTGTCAAAATTAATTTTTCCTGACTGATTCTGTTTCTACATATCCTATCCTGTTTCTACATTCCTATCTACATATTATAAATATGTTTAATAATATTTACTATACAATTTAGAAATTAAACTTTGGAGGGGTTGTGAAAATTAAAATCTCTCTCCTGAAACAGTACGCTGTGCAGGAACAGAAGAAGGATACAGATGCTTTGGAAGCGTATGTCTCTGAAACAGCCAAAGATAGAAGTTCACATATTCTGCAAGTTGTCTTTGAAATTGCTACTCATAAATTTAGCTTCCATCCCTGGCAACATAATGGAACAGCTATTGAGAAAACAAATTTACTAAAACACTTTGAAGTCTGCCAGACAAAGTTGATTTTTTTTAATTTTATTTTATTGTGATACAAAATTAATGAACAGACAGCAGAAGATATACTGCCATGTGCCTGAATATTATCAGTCTACTGTTTTCTTTTGGACATTTTAGCACTGAGCTTAGGTGTTCTCAATTACAGAGACAGTTTCCACCTTGCACTGTTGCTGCGGGAGAGGACTCCTGACTTTGATCCCCTAAATTAAGCCTTAATTAGAAGCTTCTGCTGGGCTGTGGATTAGCCTTTCTTCTCCCATCTCTACTGTGTCAAAATACTGTTCCCAAGCTTAAATCAAATTGGAAATGAACTTTCATGTTGACTGAAATGAAGGGTGATGACAAACAATGAAGGGTAATGATAAACAATAACTTTGAAGGGAGGCATTTAGTGCAGTACACAAAGATTAGTATTAGTTCTGATCTCATTTAATAGCTTCAATAATGAGCTAGAAGAGGGAGTAAATGGTACATTAATGAAATCTGCAGATCTATTAAACTAGGAGGAGCTGAGCATACTGCTGAAAATGGAGAAATAATACAAGGGGTCACGGCAAGATTAGAAACACAGAATATTGTAATGACATTCAGTTTAGAAAATAGAAGAATAATATTTGGGTTAAAAAAATAATCAACAGATGGTTACAGGTATAGTGCTGGAAAACTAGGCAAGAGTCTGTAACTGAGCAGTAGAGAAAAACAGTGAAATTTGGGCAGAACTAGTAAAAAATAAGCAGTAATGACTCATCTTAAGCAGCTCTTCTGCCATCAGCTCTCCTCTGCATTTAGTCTGGGCACTGGAAAAACAGACTATCTTTCAGATGTTCAGAGATTGTGTAACTACAGATTTTTTTCCAGGAAGAAAACTTAGAAGCAAGCCATCCATTTAACAGAGTGTTGTCCTTCATGGAGTGAATGACATAACTGTTAGCCACTGGCTAAAAGACAGTAAAAGCATGAGACTGAAGAAATAAAATATTCTCCCACTGCTTCTGGTAATTGCATCATGCAGCTTGATTTTTTTTGATATTGCTGAGAAAACTGCCGATGCAATGCCAGCTGCTATGAACTTTCCAATACCAGATATATGTGCACAATATCTTGGAAAGCTAAAGCTAGTAGTGAGCAAGTGAATTCCAGTTGAGGAACTAACATAAATTAATCTTGCTGGGAATAATGGGTCACAAGCTATAATGGAGTGCCAAAGTAATGTTATATCACTGCCTGTACCAGAGAGGGTTTCGGCAATTTGGCATGGCACAGCATTAGGATGTATAGCATGTATGTAAAGTGATATTCCATATTGGTCATCAGTCATCAAAAGTCCTTGCTAGCTGTTGGCTGTTGAAGGAATCGTCCTTTATTGCTGAGTGCCTCCATACAGAATTTTTAAGTGGGCCTGACCGCTCAAGAGTTTGTCACTGTCACAACATTATGACCCAACACTGAGTGTGCAGAGAGCAGGGCATTGATCCACAACTTTAAATTTGCACACTTCAGTAGAAAAACTGGCTCATGTAAAACCATGCTGTATTCATTTATATCTTGGCGTGTCCTGCCGTTCCACGTTCCTGGCTTGTTCACCTTGTAAGTGAACAGGCTTAAAACCAATGAGCTGTCATGCAAAAATGTCAGGATAAAAAAAAAAAAAAAAAAGGAGAAGAAAGGAGGATGTATATATGAAAAACAATGCAAAAAAAAAAAAACAAAAACAAAAACACAGAAGCATACACAGGCATGAGAAAGATCCCTTGAGAATGACACCTGTTTGTTGAGAAAGCACCTTTTCACCAATGTGTCAGGGAGAACTGCCTAAGTTTTTCAGAAATTGTCAGTTTCAAGAAATCTGTAGAAACTGCCTATTGGCAAAGTTGCTTGATTTGATTTTGCCAAGAAAATATCTGCTACAGCTAATCAGGTTGTTTGAAAGTAGCTAAGATGACATCTGAATGATTTTAAATGAAACTTGTTACCATTTTTAAAATAGAAGGTCCAGAATTGTTACATGCATTCGAAATCTGTGCAATTCCTTTGTTCATGTCACGATATCTCTCCACAGAGCTGAATTTTCAAATGTGTATATCATCTTCACTGCACATACCAAGCTCTGTTTTAAAACCAGTATGCCCCATTTTTCCCCATATGTACACTTTGAAATCATCTTCACTGCACATACCAAGCTCTGTTTTAAAACCAGTATGCCCCATTTTTCCCCATATGTACACTTTGAAATCCCAATACCTTACCCAAGGGTTACCTCACTTTGGAACATCATCCATATGTCTCTATGAATGCAAATCTGCAGGTCAAACGTGACTGTCTTGAAAATGTAGGCCCAGTACCTCGCTGTTTTGATGCTTCCTCTGTGAAACTTCTGCCTTGTTAGCAACTAAATCATATTTATCCTTAGAAACCTGGCAGATTGCTTGGGTTATATTCCTGGGTCTCACTTACATGCTCTCTGTATTAATCTCCCACTGTAGCATTCACAACTTGCATATTTCCCTGCACAGCAAAGGTTTTCTTTTTGTTGCAGGTTTCTGAGAGCATATGCCATCAACAAGAAGAGGAGGGCAGGCCTTCAGCCAAAGCCAGGCAGAGCTTGCACTGACTGCAGCCCCATGCACACATCGACCTGCAGCCCCTGCTGCCACTCCATGCCCCTGGCGGGAGAGGCGTGTGCTCCAGTCGCATCACACGGAGGGCGAAAAGGCAGGTGAGAAGTCGGAGCTCTTACAAAGATGATGCAGCTCAGTCCTCACAGCCTATCAACCAACATCAATGGAAATCACTCACTAGCTTCAACCAAATATGACAGAAAAATTAACATTTGTGAAAATACATGGCTGAGTAAGTGGATAGGATTATATTGGTGTTGCAGATGATATAAAGCCTGAAAAGTGAGGGCAACTAGAATATTAGGCACCAGAGAATGCACTACAAATGTGTCACCATACCACCTGGGAAATGCTTCAGGCAGGATGTGTAAAACCACAAAAAAGCAAAAATCAACACCCCCGATATAAACCCGGTTTTAAAACTTTGAATGATCATAGAACCACTTTTTTATCAGTTTTGTGAAGATTTTTTGGCTGAAACACTAGCAATCCAGAATTCTTAACACTTTATCTTTCTTTTTTTTTTTAACCTTTCAGGTATTTTTATTATTATTATTTATTTTAACATATGTCTAGAATCAGGTAGAAAGGATTCTGCTCAGACTGATTTTGTACTGGGGATATACTGTCTAAATCCAATGATTTCAACATTTATGATCTGTATTAAGTCCTGTAAAGTCCCACATTTTGTTTTCAGAATTAGCTAGAAATAGAGAGACAAGGTTTTATACCAGTGAAACGGTATCTTTCATTTTCTTTTCTTACAGAAATGCTGTTTCCAATGTCACTGACTATGACTAATGACATTGACTATGACTTTAGCAAATATGCTTGAAAAGCTTCTTCCACCAGTCAGGATTAAGAAATCCCATTATATTAGTGCATTTACATAAAATCCACTTCTCTATATCAGCAGTATGGAACTATCTACTATTAAGCAGCAGCACACTATGAGAGACAGTAGTTGATATTACTTTTCAAAAGATTTGTGCTATGCCATTATGCTATAAATATTTTTTTCCTTTTGCAAGATATACTACCCATTGTACTGTTCATTTTTATCCTGCAAAATATTAGTAAATACTACTGC
This sequence comes from Anser anser, assembly GCF_964211835.1. Taxonomy (NCBI): domain Eukaryota; kingdom Metazoa; phylum Chordata; class Aves; order Anseriformes; family Anatidae; genus Anser; species Anser anser. The sequence goes on from NC_139724.1 coordinate 60,619,559, forward strand.
TTGCACCTGGAAAGTGAGATAAGTAGCACAGCAATACTTTAATTTGACAAAGTAATCCAAGTACCTATTTGGAGTTCAGTAAATACAGGTTATTTTTCAGACAACCTATGCTTTACATATATATTTTTGGTCTTCCAAACAGTGTTACAGATGTGCAGTGATGTCTGGGGATGATGTTATTCTGGAAATATTGCAAAACTTGTACCTGACCCTGAATCTAAACTAATAGAATCAAAAGAAAAAAAAATCAATATAACTGTTTAACATAGCTGTCTCTTGCTTGATTTAAACACACAAATAAAAAAATAAAATAATTTAAAAAAAAGATTAAAGGATATGGTAGTTATAATGGTGCAGCACTGACCTTTTTATCATCACAGAGGCTGACTACTTAGCAAAGAAGTCACACAGATGAACACAGTATCTCATTCAATTTAAGTTCTTTAATCTTTCCCCATGTTTTAGCTTTGCTCAGAGGAATCTGAACATTCACATAGTGCAGATGAAATCATGTACATTTTTCCTCTTCCGATTAAATACTAAAGAATTTTATAAACAGCACACACACAAAAAAGTGGAGTTTATGGGTAAGTAAGTCTGTTTATGTATCCAACTCCTTCATATATTAACTGCCTCTTTCAAACTAAACTGGTGAATAGACCTAGCAATGGTTGCTGTATTAGAGCTTTTGGCTGTTGGGTGATCAGCTTCCAGTAGGAGGCAATAACTAAAGACATGAGCATGGGAAGGTTGGCTGAACACACACGCTGACCTCTTAGAAATGGTTCTGTCTCCTTACATTCCCAAGGAGGCCTGTAGAAAAATAGTGGGTATTTGTGTAATTAAAGGACTGTATCATGATCTATGACACGGATTGGGAAGGGGGAGACACAGGCAATCTATTATTTTCTAGCCTTTGAAAAGCAAATTTTGGAAATTACCATTCTGTTAGCAGAATTCATACAGCGCTTTATTAAATGTATTTAAAATCCAGCCACTGGTGGTGCTGCTACTCACATCACTTTCCTCTCTTCGTCTGAGCCAAGGCAAGAAGTTGTAGCAATAGAAATCTGCTACCTTTTATGTGGACTATTACTACAGCTTGTCACTGGTTCCAGTTATTTGTTTCCTTGCCAAAGACTGAGGAACTTTACGTTGAGCTCCAAGTTCTGCAGCAGAGTGTGCTCTACTGATTATAAATTATTTTTATACTCCGCTTCTGGCCTGCATTCCTGATCTTAGCGCTTGTTGGTTTTTTTGAAACAACCTTTGGCAGCAGTAGGAAAATGGCAGGGAATATTTTGTTTAGCCTCTGAACTCTAGAGTGGAGCCTGCTCAGTCTCTGCAGCACTGGCTCAATCCAGGTAATTCAAAGAAGCTGAGAAAGGCTGAGGCATTCTCAAAGTGGACTGAATCTTTGGCAAATTATACAATCAAACTCTAACAAGCTCTCCACTGGGCTTATGTAAAGGGTTTTTCTTCCAAGGCTTATACTGGTTCCAAATTTTAATGAATCTTGCCAGATATGGCAAGAGGCTTATGCTAACATGCATTTGTCATTTGTGTCCAAATTTCGATTTCCTCCTTCAGTGTTTGGAGATGCTAAAGCTACCTTGCTTTCTTCCTGTGAAAATCTCATGTTTCAGACACCTCTGATCTGTACCAGGACAAATTTGAGACCAGAAAGAAAGAGGCAAGTACACTTGTACACCAAAACAATGCGTAGATGCAAGATACAGTTGTTAGCTTAAATGTTTGCAAGAAAAGAGCCCAGTTCTTACATTGCCCCAATAGGGTAGAACATTAGAACTAGATGAGTGTCCTAATCAGCATGTGTTGGCTATCCTACACTGAATTTGAATTTATTTATTTATTTATTTATTTTTGGCATTCTGGATATCTTATTGACAAAAAGTACAGCACAGTGCTACCTTCTGACAAAATGTATCTCAGTTCTACTGGTTCCAACAGTAAAAAAAAAAAAAAAAAAAAGTCATAATCATTGCTGCTTTTTAAACTCTTTTTTTTCCAATTTTACAGTTTTCCTCCTTTTATACATACTATTGTGGAATTCCTCAGCGTGCAGTGAAAAAATGCAAATTCGATCACGGTTCTGACAAATACATTACAAAAAAAATCCCATTTCAGACTCTATAAGGGTAGAAACAGCCTCTGTGATCAAAATCAGCACAAGCTTTCCATTGAAGTCATTGGAACTTGGATGAGGTCTTAGCTTTCACCAAAATAAATTATTTAGTCAACCTGAATGAAAGGAAAGGAAAATATGACACATGATGGTACCCAAATTTTTACTACCCGCAAAACATTTTTTTTTCACACAACTGTAGCTGATATTTTAAAAGCTATTTTCTCAGTCTTCTTTTAACCCTGCTGCACTGCCACTATTGCAATGGGTTGTTAAATGGGTATTGCAAAAAGGTTTGGGATTTTTTTCTTTTGCTCTCTCCCTCCCAATCAAGATTAGCCAGCTCCTAGTCAACATATGCTATATATAATATTTCTAAGGGTTTTCTAAAGACTGCAGGTTGTGTATACTCAAAAAAATCTGTATTTCTCTTGCAGTTCCAGCATAAAGTCTTGGACTGATGCCTAGAACAGACCCAAGATGTGTATCTCTCAGCATGCTCTGTCATGTGCTATTGGTTATAAAGCTTGCAATTGTTATACAGCTGGAGTAGTGCCTTAAGCATACCTTTGCCTTTCAAGGAGAAGGTTCAAACAAAACAAAACTTTTGTTCTCCCAGGAAATTTCGATGAGAATGTCAGCATGACAAAGCAAGCTTGGAATATTTTCTTAAGAGAAGATCTCGTGATTAGTATAACTTTTGTTTCTGGCAATATCTAGCTATTTGCATGGAATACTTTACAGCCATTAATTTATGTAGGCATTGGTTTATTCTCTTCCCAAATTCTTATTTTCGATTAAAAAAGGGGTGACATGCATTTTTGAACTTTTTTTTTGGCATTTTTTTCCTTCCATGTGCTGAATTTTCCAATGAGAAGAATTCCCAGATGGAACGAGAACACAGTAAGTTGGGAATAACACTGTCAAAGGAAAAGTACTATAAAACAAAAACAAAACAACACCAGTTGTTTAGAATACAGTAAACAATTTCCAGTGCAAAAAGATTCCAGTGCTGTTATGCTCAGATCTTCTTTCTCTGTGCCTGAAAAGGTGCTATGAAGGAGAAGAGAGTCCCTAGAGAAAAGATAAATGATTTCTCAAAATCCATATAAAAGCTCAATATCAGGATTAGGAAAACATTTAGATCTTTCATCAAGCAAATGTCCTTTTCAGGGGACAATACCTACCTATACATTCTCGCCTCTACTGTAAAATTATTATCTCTCACTATGCACATTTCTGAAGAGTTAGGAAAATGTGCAGATATATGTTTTGTTCTCCCATACACAATTAGAAAAATGGAAATCTGGAAGTTTTTTGTTAGATTTAATTAAAGTAAGTTGTGTTGCTTTGTCCTGGAAAGCAATGTGTAGAAATGCTCAACAGAATATGAAGCTCGGAATAGCCCTTCAAAAATAGACATTAACAGAGCTTTATAACTTAGATGTTAAAATGTCAGAAAGAAGACCTTAAATTCAAAATCATGTATGCCAGCTCTCCCGTTCTGAATATTTTGTATGCAGTAACTTGTATGTACTGCCAAGTGGATGCTGAAATGTATCTTTTCATCCGTAACGTTGCAATGGCAAGTCTTCTGTACTAAATTTATTTTGCATTTTAAAAGTTAAAAAGTTGAATGATTGCCTATTAAATTCAATACTACCACATCTCAGCTCCTGTGGAGAAGTAAATCTTAAAGGCTTGTGTTCAGTATACAACCAATTCAAACACGAACACTGTAAATGATGTTAGAGATTACCTTTTTATCATTCAAATTTCTCCTGTGAATCTGTCAGGGAAAGAGGTGGTTTTATAAAAGAAATAATTAGAATTGCCTTTGAAGTGAGTTGTGATCACAATCTAATAAGAAGGTAGATAAGTATTTGATGGTAGAACTAGAATTTTAACAGATGCAGCAAATCTATCTGCAAACAATAGCTTTTTCATTGGACAGCATCAGAAAACTGCTACGCTTTTCTGTTGTGGTTTCCCTCTGCTGTTGTCCACCTATCACTTTAAAATTTATCCCCTTAACAATCATTAAAACTTGAATACAAACTCTTCTCAAACTCTGTTTGTGTATACATAGTGTAGCTATTCATCACTATGATAAATGAAGGGAAGTTTCTGTTGAAAGCTGGAAATAGCCCTTTTTTTTTTTTTTTAAGCTATTTGAGCCTAATTCAAGGAAATTTATGGAATAATGCCATTGCCCAATTCACTGCAACCTTCCATGAGAGCACTCATGCCACTCACTTTTTCAGGCACGATGTCTCTTTATAATTCTTTGACCACTGTGGAGTCTCTCCTAGGTGCTTATTTCCTAAGTGAAGTCACTGCATCACTTAGTGAGATAAATGTTTGTGTGCACTTATTCTGAAACATGAACCTCTCCAAGAGGAGAAGAAGTAATTCAAGTTTCCAAATATTGGCAAACACATAATTTTCATTAGTTTCTTGAAGTTCTATTTCTTTCCGCACATGGTCCATGCTAATGAAAAAGAAAAATAGCTTGGATAATCTGTAAAACTCTATCAAATAGGAATAGACTGTTAATAAAGCACTGAAAAGAACATGGCTAAACTAAGTACATGCCAAGCTAAATTTCAAAGTCTTCAGATATGAGTGTTGCTTAAAATTGTGCAGGCAAAAACACAATCCTTCACATGAAAAAAAGGAAACAGTTACATGACATATGATCACAAAGCTGGATGAAATGATTTTTGTCAAAACTTAAAATAGTAAGTAACCAGGATAAAACTGACCTTTGGTCAGTAATCATACCTGAGAAATTTCAGCTGTAAAGGTGAAAGCTTGACAAAGTTATAAATAACTGAAAAGGAAAGAAAGAAAACATTAAGAAAATTATAGCTGTCAATATGGTCTCTATCTGGAATACTATTACTGGTAGTTTTTCGATATAGCACAGACAGCAGAGTAAGGTGATCTATGGAAAAACAATCTGTCATTATTTAAGAGGAAATGAAAACTGTAGTGGAGATGAGATCATGGACCATCCAGAAGACCAACCACTGAAAAAAAAAGGGGGGGGGGGAAGGTCTCTTTTAGCCATCTTCAGTGTTTTACTAAATCGACCTTTGAACCACTAAGTCATCAGTTTCCAAATATCCAGTTTCACTGGCAAATTACTCAGCAGAATATGACATGATCAATGATCTGAAAGTTTTCAGCTGGTTGTATTGATCAAATATATAAACAAAACACAACTCTCAGCTGCTCTGACTTCACTACTGATTAAGTGATGTTTAAAGCAATTAATGAATAAATCTTTGAACACAGAAGAAAAAAGCCTAAGTGATATAAAAGAGTAAAGATGTTTATTGTTCACTTAATTAATAATTTGCTTTATAATTGATTTTTTTTAAATCATTTGACTGACAAAGCAAAGGTATGAACTATAATTACTAGCTACCTACAATTACTCATTTTTTAGATTTCCGTTACACACATCTAAAGTGCAGAAAGCAGAATCACTGTGGCTGCCAAATTCTCTTCCAAATATTGGTGACAAAAAATAAATCTCAGACAATGCCAATTATTACAAAAATGTGAAGGTTGATTACGTTTCGTACAAAAAGTCATATAAGCAAATGCTGTAGAATGCTGAGGCAGGGCTTGGGCACACAAAGGAATTATCGTAAACTAATGAGCTTCCAGGTGTCGGTCGAGCTTGGGTAACTAACAATATTCGCACTCTTAGCCTGAAGCAAATCTGAAGCAAAACAAGTTAGATTAATCTTCAGGGAGAGCACCCTCTGTTAGCAAGACCAGCCCCAAACAAGAGTCTCGTTTTCAATGAGGCACTACCTCATGAAGAACATCTACCTGATTCTCCCTTGTCCTGATCTGACAATAGGAATGATTTCAACTTTTAATTTGGGAATTTAATTTCCCTTAGACGTCAACAGAGAGATCCAAGACTCAGTTCTATCTTGCCTTTGCAGAGGAAGAGCCTATAAAACGAGGGCTGCTATAAAAGAGAGTCTTGGAAACAAATTCCACGTTGGTCTCACTAGGAAACTGAATTTATGTCTTTCTTGGCCAGTTAAGATGGGAGACAATCTAGCTGTTAGAAAATAAGGACCTGAGTTAAAGAAAATGGAGGGGGAGAGAATCTACTGTGGAAAGAATGCTGTTTAAAGAAAGGGTGAAAACTGAAAGATTAGCTTACTGTTACTCTAGTTTTATCTCTTGTAAGTACATTTTTTAATTCTTTAAATCAAAGTTCTTCTGCTTTATGTCTGCTGCTATTATTTCCCTGGAATTTCAAGTGCCTGTTTTGTTCAGCAAGTGGCTGTTAGAAATCTTGAGCTATTAAAAGATGGTGCCAATGTTAACTATTATATGAAGGATTAAATCTTAACTAAGTAGTATTAAAAAGTGACTGTATAAACCTTTAGGTTATTGGTACTTCCAAGATTTTTCAAAGAAAAGAAGACCAATATGAAGGATTAATAGTTAAGGTTATGCAAAATCCACTTAATCAGCATGGCTAATTTTAGCTTAAACTAAAGCTGCTGGCAACTCTATGCATTTTGCTTTGGGGCTTTACTTTTGAAGGGAGGGATGAATGCATTTTTGAGGTAAATCTATCTTAACTGAGAGTCTACCTAATACTGTTTAATTTCTGAAAAGGTGATTTTAATAGCATTTGCATGTAGGAAAGGAAGGAGGTCTTCAGCTGTATATCTGTAAGATCCTAAAATAAACATTATATTTTTCACATTTTTATAATATACTGTTTGATTGTAGAATAGGTAAGTTTTATAAACAACACAGTCATCAACATGGGCATCATTTATGAAGACAGAATTGTTCTTCTGATATTATATACCCTATTCAGAAAAGAGCCTAGGAAAATTGGAGCACACTCTGAAGATATGAATATAATAACTTGCCAGACTATCTGGGGTGCAAATACTGAGGATGAGTGTGTTTCACTGACAAATGCTACCTAAGCGAGGCAGATGATGTACAGAGTATCAGCTCAACCACTCCAAGCATTTTAAGCCAAAAATATAGACTTGCTAAGACTTACAGCTCTTTTATCCAGCTCCAGAATCACAAAGGATTATTCAATGTGAAGTAGTTATGATATGGTTATGCTCTTAGTCAAAATAACATGATATGAGCACTAAGTTTCCTGACCACTGAGAGTCAGACAAAATCTGGCTGCATCTCAGATTGGTAGGGTAAAATGTGGAGAAAGCAAGGAAATAGGTATTTGATGGGATTACAAAGGGCTTTTTCCTGTGGCAAAAGTGGGTAAGACTGGTGAAATAAGACTTGATTTACAATGAAGTTACTGCAATTGGAGCCCTGAGTGAAATCCAGCCGTGCTATTATTTATAGACCTAACGTAACTGTGTTGAAATGTATGTCTAGATCCTAGTGCACTAATACAGTATAATTTATTTTGAAGTCTTTTTAGGCACCTTCACTTTTTTTTTCTTCCTGTGTCATGAATAAATTAATTGTAATTCATAAAGCTTCACCTCCCTATGCCTGCTCTCATGCCCTGAGAAGGTCATCCCAACTTTCCATCTCTCTTAGGGTTTTCACTACTATTATTTTTTCACTGAAATCTGTTTATCAGCTAGGAGCATAAGGGGTGATATACTGGACTGGAATCAGTGCATCCACCGTTGTGTGTGTGTGGAAGTGCTTTAGAAGATACTTCAGATGAAGGACTGTGAACCCCCACTGAGCTAATGAACTTTCTCTCAGTCTAAACTAATGCTTGGAGAAGGCTTAGGCCCTGTGGACCAAAGCTGAAAATTGTATGTAATTAGGTCTCCTCACCCTGTGTAAAATTAGGTAAAGTCAATAACAGAACCAGAAGCCACTTCAAGGAAATGGGGAATCTCAACAGCAAGTCAGGAGTGATGCTCTTCCTTCTTGCAGTAAATCTAAGCTGTAATGAAGGTTATTTTTAACTCTGTCCGCTTACAGAGGTTAGAGTTTCAGCTAACTAGCTTAAGTGCTGTTAGTCGTGATACTGTACCAGCAATTGTGCTTAGCAATCTACTAAGGATTTGCATAAATGCTTAGATGGCAAGCCTGCACTGATCTTGGTGTTGGCCATTTAGCCATAGACATACAGCTATTCACAGCTCTGTTATGGGTTGCCTCTGCTATAGTTAGTATGTGCAAGAGCTAGTGTTCTGTTTTTTGGTTTGTTTTGAGTGCAGCATAGATGTTTTGAGAGTCTTGCATGTCTTGGATATATGTCCCACAAGAGGATCAAATCATGGCTGTTAGAAACATCTTCCAGATTGCAAATGGAAATTGGAATGACTATACTCAATGAAACAGATAATGTGTATTGTAGTATTTCCCTTGGCTAAATGTTCAGTATTACAATTCTGCCTGTTTAGAATCTTCCTGTTCCTGACACCTGCTCTTAGTCAGATATGGCCTTCGATTTTTGGTTTAGGCCATTGTGTAATGGATCACTGTGCAATACTCTTCACTGCACCTCAGAAGAAACTGTACCTCTTTGATGGAAAAAAATGTTGGTAGAGATTTGTGAGAGGTGTCTTTGAAAATAAATTATGCTGATAGCTCACTTAAGAATCTTCAGATTCTGGCCTTTCTGTTTCTCACTAAACTGGCACTTGGAGAATAGTAATTATGAGCAATGAGAATTTGAGCCTGAAATTTCTTACACTGCTGTAACTGAAACCTCTTCACCTCCAGCATACCACAAAACCCCTATCTACTTTTTTTTTTTTTTTTTTTTCTGGAAGCACTCAGAAAGAACATATCTATAACCATATTAATATTTGTCACCTTGTTTTCTTGTTTTACATTCTTACATATGATTAAGTGCCAAATGCATTTCTATGGGGTTAAAACAATTAAAACAATTTAAAGCTCTTGGAGAACTATTTATCTGTGTGTGTTTGTATATACATGGTTACACTACAACTTCTCATTTATAAAGGAAAAATGTACCCTTCTAAATCTTCTAGGAAACATTCCTTAAAACATATTTTGAGCTATAATCTCTGACCAGACCTCCCGAAGTAAGATGTTGTATGGTTCTTTTAAGTAAAAATATTGTTACTTATGAATAAATCTGTCTAGTTATGCTATAACAAATTATTTTAATTCTAGAATAGAAAGTCAAGTATTTAAATCCATTATAACTTATAAGGAAGAACAGTAAACTTAAGAGTACAGAGGTTTACACAATCTCTACCCTGTGTGAGCTGCTTCAAAACACCAGTGTGTAAAAGAAGATGGTAATTAGCTGGCATGTAAGAATGGGGACATCTGATTGAGTACACCCTTCCCAGGAACTTTTGTAAAAAGTGCCTGACACACTGCATCATCAGAAGGAAGTACTGGTGCATGTGGACTTCCTAAGTGGAAGAGTACTGAAATATCTTCGTAGCCTCTGACTTGGAATTTGAAGTCTTATAATGTCTACTGCCAGGAGAAACTAATTTAATAAATCTCATGTCTTCTATTTTGACACAGCAGCGGCATCTGTAGCCATAGGTGTCTCCAGTAATAACAATTGCACAGTCATTTGTATTTACTTTCTACTATACTCATTGAAAAAAAAAATTCCTCTCTGCAATCTCCCTTTGTTCTCAGCAAGTACTATTTTCCATCTAATTAATATACACAGGTATTTGTAGGTTATTAAGCTTTGTTTTTATTCTTTTCTATGAAATGAATATGCCTGTGAGTTATTGAGAAATTGAGTTATAAAGAGAAAAAAACTAAATCCATTCATTTTTATTATATGTTTTGGACTCTTAAATTTATCTTCAGGTAATATTGAAATTGTATTAGTATGCACATTGAGGTAGCATTCATCATGGAGGGGAACAGAGTTACCTTATTTTTTGCATCTTTACTTGCCATACTTTAACTGAAGAAACTTAATGAAATACTTCTCTATACCTTTAAATATAAGCATCCAATCTTGTAACCCCAATCTATTTAATGATATTTTATCCTTGCCCTTTTAAACATTAATTATTCAAGTCATGTGGTACTTTGCTGAAATTAGAAGGCACAGTGCTTGTGAGTGCAAAGCCGTTCCTGATGAAATCAGAAGTGATTTTGCATTTTTTTTCAACTTTAATGCTATGTGGACAATGTTAAGGGTGCAGAAGTGACTGTGACAGAAGTTTTACTGACTAGGATTTTATTTGTTGCCTATATCTTACTGGTTCTAATCAATATACATTAAAATAAGCACTACTGCAATCTGTATGGACAGACAAAATCAACTGTTAACACAATGGTATTTGCTTTTTCTCGTGTAAAACACTTTTTTATTGCATCTCCTTATTCTCCATGCTTTGGATTTCTTTCTTTTACACATGATGTCTCCTTTCAACACTATATTTCTACTCTAGTATCTAAAATACGTTTGTTATCTTCTCTTGTTAGATCTGATTAGTGCACACTGTTCAGGTTTGTGCTACCCTTCTTACTTGGGAAGATTGTTTCATAAGAATCTCGAAAACTAACCTGATAATCCTTGTTTAAGATTTCTAAAAAAAAAAAAAAAAAGAGGTTCCTTTCCCTTAAAAGCTATGAAAAATCTTGACAATGTTGATGAAGCTGATGTACTTGCTACAATTGCTGTCTATAAAGCTTACAAAGAATTCTCAGATATCTTGGGCTCTCGCATCTCTGGCAAATATTGTCTCCAGTCACATCTCAGTGATCAGCTTTTGGGACAAGAACAAGATTTTGTTTTATTTTCCAAAATATTCTCTTACGTGTCAAAATGCGTAGGTGGCTAACTACCAACAGTGTGCCTATTTGCTGTGGTAAAACAAATGAATAAACATAAGATTCTTTATTATGTTTCATAAAGAAAACAGAGCAAAAGTTCTCAGAGACTTGATGCTACTAGACATTTTTCTCAGTCACAACAACAGGGCATAAACATTTCATGAATCATGCAATTTTTAGATGGACAGAAATATCAGTCAACAGAAGCAACGTCAATAAATAAATTTGAGATAATCCTGCAGTAATCAAAGCTCTATTTAGATATGCTCTGGAGTATTTAATATGTCTAAATAAAGAAACTCAGCTGTGTAGCAGAAAAACGATGCTGATGTAAGGTATTTGGTGCTGGCATGGAACCAAAATGGATGACATTTCTGCTGTTCTGCTCAGTTTCTTTATTTAGGTGTTTCTTACGCTAGATGCTGCTTTATGATAGTTTTCTTTTTTTTTTTTTTTTTAAAAAAAAAGGCAAGCAAAACACCCTTCAGGTCTAAATTGATCTATGTGGGATGTCTGATCATCTAAAATGTTTTTGATCTCTTCCTGGCTACCAGCTCAACTGTTCATTAAGATTCTCAGTGTTTGATTTATTTACCTGTGTAGTCAATTTATGGTGGTTTCACCTAATCCAACTTGATTTGGCTTCTTTCTAAGAATGCAATGAGCAACCATTATCAGTGTCTTACTAATATTAAGAAGTTCTGTGTCTACCACTTTTCCTTTATGCATTCGTTATTCTATTAAAAAAACCAATTAGTTTGTTTTCACTTGATTTGTGCTTTTTACAAATGTGTTACCAATTTATCACTGTATTTTCTTCAAGCTGTTTACATACTGATTGCTCTTGCTTTGCTAATCGTTTTAGTTATTTGTCAGGTATTGAAGTTAAATTTAGTGGCCTATAATTCTTCATCTTTCCTTATCCCTCACTTATTCTTTTCTTTAAAATTTTAATATAAATTTAACCCCAATCCTCCTTGGTCTCCAGAGGCAAAGAAGTAAGTGGAGACAGATTTTTAATTAAACAGTAAACACTAAGTAAGACTTGACTAATAAAACCTACTTTGAGCAATAAATGACTTCAGTGGGCAAAGGAGAAAGTTGTACGCAAACTGGATGAGAGGAATGGATTCTGTCTTTGGCCTACAAGACCATACCCTCTCTTGTTGCCCATACTTCTTGTTTTCCGTAAGTGTGCATATCTGCAGCAAGGTAAAACGTTGGCGCTGCTGTTTGCGTATTATTTTTGGATCATGAATCAACAAATTACAGATCGTTGCTCTAGCCAAGCTAGAGCTAGGGCTACAACATCAGTGTTACAGCACTACAGGAAGAAATAGCATGACAAGAGCCAGAAATGATGTAATGTTTGGCTTTATATGAGAAAGAAAAATTAAGTCCTATCAAGACAAAGAAAATAGGTACTGTTTGAAAAGGGCAAAGTAATATAAAATATCTGGTTCTTAAGTAGCTGAGGACTGATTCACAAAGACATTTATTACTTAAATCTCATCAGCTCTCTGGATGTTGGCCTTAAACTCAATGTTCAGCTGCAAACAGCTAAACATTTTAAAGGACAGTAAATCTGTCTATTATTCTTTTAGCTAACACAATTTAACTCTCTTTAAACACTCCCTGTTTCCAAAGACTGGACAAGATTATGAGGCCTGTGCTCTTTCAAGGCAGTTACTGTCATCAGCTCCCTCAATATTCAGCTTTCAAGGAAAAGAGCTCACAGGATAATCACGACATGAGAGGGAACTATGGAAGAGCCCTTACCAATGCTATTTTATTCCTGCAGCAAATATTGAGATATATTAAGTTTCTATCAGATTTGAAGCTAGCCAGCAACAAGTAGTTGACACATTTGACATGCAGTGTGTGCAAAAACTACAACACAGCATTGCAAACTTATGGGAGCACAGCCTGGCTGCAAGATGATGCAAAATAGGAACTAATGGACAAATGTAGCAGGTCTGCATAGGAAAGGAGAAAATACAGTTCAAAACTACATACTTCATATTTGGAAGTCTTGTAAAAATAACACACTTGGTTTTGAGTCATCACTGTGACCATGAAGAATGTCGTACATCTATGAAGGATTCATTTTTTTTGCAGTGCTCAATTAACCTGTAGCTGAGACTCCAAGGAGAGTCTGCTAAGCATAGCTCTTACTCAGAGATGTTCGCTTTAATATGTCTTGTAAAGCTGAGTGAATTCCAGGGAGCAGAATTGGTAGTACTGTTGTGACAATATTCAGAGCATAATGACTTGTATGAATTTTTAATCTGGAAAAGTATAGCAAAAGTCAACACAGGATTTAATTGTTCAACAGAGAATAATTATAAATTAACATCTGCCATTTTTTTAAGTACACCTCTTAAATGTATTTGAGCTTGTTCTTTCTTGACACAAAGTTTGAACAATTCAGGTAACTTCACAGATGTAATTTCTCTCAGTGCCATTACACCATACCAAACAGCATTCTGGTTTAAAAGAAATCAATGCTATACGTTTACATTAAGATACATGTTATCTGGGTTAAGTGTTCAGTAATTAATACACCTAATGTTTCCTTACACTGAGATGTTTCTCATGTGTCTCATTACAGATTTAGTTCTGGTACTATGAAAAATTTTAATTTTCAATCTGGAAAAAGTAATGATGCATGATAATGATGGATAATATATACAGGTTAATAATACAGATTCTTTAGGATTGTAGCACATCAACTTGCAAGGAACCTAGATCAGGTTGTTTGGGACCTTATCTCGTTCTTTACAAATTCTTATCCAACACAGGAGCTGGTTCTGCTTAGAGCTGGAGTTCAACCAAATGACCTAAAGAGGTCCTTTCCAACCTAAACTACACCATGATTGTAACCTGAAAATTGCAGATTTCAAGTGGGAACTGTATTGGGAGGAAGAGCTGGAGTGCTGTTCTGTTTTACTTGTGGTTTGCCTGTTAGATGTTGTTATAGCACCAATGCAACAGAACTCTCAGACATCAGAAGTTTTATTCAGAAATAACGAGTCTTTCATGCAAAAATAACATGCACTATGGGAAGCAGCCTGCTGTGCTCTTTCTATTTAAAAATTTACGTGCATCTTCATATTGCCACATACACAGATATATACAGGTATTCTACCTAGACAGGACAAAGAACTCAAAGTAGATCTACAAAACCAAACACTGCTCAGTGGGCTCCTGAACACTGATTCTCAAAGGACAATGGCAGGAAAACAAAACACAGACAGTGGAAATATAGAAGGAATTATGAGTGTGAACAAAGAAGTCATATGGCCTTGATGAGACTAGTATTGGAATATTGTATGTAATTTTGGTGATTGTGGTTTTTTTTAAGATATGTTGAGAAACTGTAGAGACTGAAGAAATGATTCACAAAAGGGCTGGCAAGCCTTCTGTATGACAGAGACTGGCTTTAAAAAGACTGAGAGGTGATATAATCAGGATATATGGATAAAATAATGAGAATTAGATACAGGGTGCTGAAAAATGCCTTTATAGTTATACAATATTCTAAAAATATAAACATGAAGGCAGAAAAGTTCAAACTGGTATGTTTACTATAAAACTGAAGGTAAACAGTCATTGGGAATGCATTCTGAAGAGAAGCAATGGCTTGTCTAGCTCTGGATGTTCTCAGAAATATTTTGCTAGAGAGCTTGAATTGGATATAACTTACTGAGGTCAATACAGGCTTTTGATGTTTTTTTGTAGTATATGTTAGGCGGCATGACTCAACAGTTTTTTCTGGCATTAGTTTCAGTGAATCTTGTCCCTTTCTCCAATTACACAACTTGGTTCACAGATCAAAACACTCTGATGCCAGTTATTGCTCATTGCTATGCAGTCTTTATCAAAAAATAAAAAATCTAAAGTCTAAATCTAGCATTATGCTAGCTTCTCACATTTGTTATTCAGAAGACTGCAAGGGATACAGTTACTATTAAATCAATTCTGTGGTGATCCTGATTCATTTAGAGAAGAAATGTATTCTGTAAATTTTCAGTCTTACATCTCATCCTGAGAGATGGCCATTTTGTAAACTCACAATGTGCAAATCCCACAGCCGAATTTTTATTCAATGATTTTAATGAACTGCTGAATGTCAGTTCTTGCAGTCAAAAGAGTTTACCTTTCCTAAACAAATATGTGATATTTTATTATCTTCAGGTAATGCTAATGACACTGGAAGGAAATGGGAGAGAATCTTTAATATTGCTATTAGCAGAGAAGCTTGGCAGAACGTGATTCACAGATATGCAGAGCACCTAGTAACTATATTCTAAATGAAACAAATTTACTCAGTCTTTAAGACTAATTTTAATGAAAAAATATGAAACAAAGATCAGATCTGCTGGGAAAATAGGTAACCTTTTAAATTAATGTTCCCTGAGCCACAATTAATTTAGATTTAATAGGACAGTTAATGTATGTTATTTGAATACTGATTATTAAACATTCACAAAGTATTAAAAGTTATGTAATAGATTCATAACTGTGAAATTGATATGGACCTATTGCATAGCCATAATACTCTGCAAATATGTTTGAGTATGTAGTTGCTATTTATTTAATATATATTAACTGTTTTATGAAGTCTAAATTAAATACTTAAATCTCAATTGAAAATGTTTCTGTGAAATACAAAACAGAACATGGGATATATTTAATGTGCTGTGTTTATCTAGATAAAATCCCGTTGCTTCAAAAACAACAAAAAAGTGAATAGTCTGTGCGGCCTGCTTGAGTAAAGGTTTTCAATGGATAGTTTCACTTGAAATGCCTATGGAAGTGAGTGGATGTCAGGATGATGAAGTATCCAAAATGCAGGATCCAGAAATTTTGCTGATGTTGACATGAAAATCCTTTGTTTTCCCAATCTCCTTCCTCCTCGAGAAGCAAACCTATAATGATGTATTAATTGCTGCTTATTATGCTTCCTATTGCTTCATTTTTTATGGATTGTGGTTGCTTAACAGAAGTAAAAGTAATCCTATGGATAAAATGTATTGGGATAAAAGATCACTGCAAGTCTTACTGCAGATTTTTTTGGATGTTTTTATTGTAATTGAAGGTGGCACAAAGATCACTTCTCTAATGACAAGAGCGCTAGCTCTGCAACCAGACGAGCATGCTATACCTACTGCTGTGGCTCCACCTGCTGAAAGGTATGGGTTTGAGTTCAGAAGGAGTACCATGGTAAAACACATTGCTTCTCCTATCCACTTACTGTTTTTTAGCATCTCTGCATGGTACTGTGTCTACTTAGCATATAGGGTGTAGATGTATCTTGGTTACTTGACAACAAGAAGAACACAGCCTCTGTCTCAAAGGCAACTTGTACCTCTTGCCTCCAACAGGCTGTAACTCCTGCTCCATCAGCTGGATCTGGATGTAGGTACACCTCCGAGCCCCGATGTGTGGCTGGGCTGGCACAGTCCTGTAGGACATTGTCTGAGCTACAGTCCCATGTCAGTATGGTACTCTGAAATCACTTGCCTCTGGCCAGCGTAGCCTTTTTATTTCAACTACCATATTAGCCTTTCTCATTATTTTTTTCTTCAGAGTTTTCTGCCTCAATTTGAGGCACTTTGCAGGGGAAGAAAAAGAGAATCTCTTGCTTCAGGCACCATTACACAGCCAATAAAGTTGAGACTTTTCTAGAGTTAATGTTCTGTAAAATCTAAGGTGATAAGATTTGGGAACGCAGGAAATTCTTCAAAGTATTCATGTTAAGGAAGTTTAACTTCTGAACCATTTGAATGCTTAAGCATCAGACAGCTTTTCTTTCATATGCATTGTTCACACAACAGTGCAAATCCCCATCTATCTGGCTAGACATAATCACTACCATCTTGGAATACCATTTCCTTCTTTTCAGCCATAAGCACTGATGTGTTAGTAACGAAGTAGTTCAGCTTGTATTTTCCCTGCTAATTCTACTCCCTTCCCTAAATCTGTGTCTTTGGATCCTACTTTCATTATAACATCTTTTAGAGTATTTAATGACATATGACAAGGAATAGAAGGAAAACTACTTTATTTCCATTTTTATTAGTAGCTTATTGCTTGGAAGTCTATTAATGCTGAGTAATGTGCCTAACAGATGCCAATCTTTTCAGAAGGGGTTAAAGTGACAGTTACACATTTTAGCAACATTTTCAATGCAAGGTCTTACAAGAACTGCATTTACTTCTTCCTCGCACATGCAGATATATATTTCTATAACTTTTTTTATTTTTATTTTATTGAAAATTCACATTGGATATATAAAAAGCCAAGAGGTTTCAAAGTCACATGAAACATTTATTTGGAGGCCAAATACTAAAAAAGTGGTAATTGGATAGCATGTCAGAAAGAAACCTGGCACGATATATTTTACACATTTCTTTGCAGTGTACATTGCTTTCAAAAATTTAGCAATGAGACTGTATTTCATAGTCAGTCTTCCACCTACAATTATAGACAGCAGAGGAGGAATGAGATCCCTGCATGAGTCTGCTGAATCCACATGGTACTTTTTTTTCCCTTTGCTCAAGGCAAAGAAAAATCAAGCATGAAAATCTTCAGGGCCGACTGTTCTTTCTGCAGAAGTGCATCTGGTGATATTTCAGGTTTTAACATACAAAATATCACTGTCTAATTCTGGCTTAATTTGGGATTTACTGAAAACCAAAACCAGAGACTTCTAAATAAACAACTTAGAGAGCAGTCTTCTTTTAAGCATTTCCAAAAAGTTTTCCATAAGAAGTTCACAAACTAAGCCAACTAATGTTTGGGGGTCTGCCAAAGCATTCTTGAAATACTCACGTCTACTTAAAGGAACAACCAGGTAAAGGGAAGTAGTGTTTCTCCTCAGTTTTCCCAACTGAGTCTAAAAACTATAATTTCACCCAGTTATATATACTACTGACACTGAAGATCCTGACCCTCGAACACAGCAGTACCCAAGTTTGTTGTGTCCAACATGACGAACGTCAGCTACGCATCTGGGAACGCCTGTGTTTGTCACAAGCCAACAGCAGAGCTCGGACAAAGTAAGTGAACTGACAGAGGCAGAGATGTAATACTACAACCTACAGTTGCGCAAGATGTACTTGTATAAAGGTGACTCTGTGCCTGCTTGGATTTAGTGGTTAATAGCAAGCCAGTGTGTGTGCCAGCAGTTATCATCACCTCTGTCTACTTGGAATAGCAAATAACCACAGTATTGCAGACATAGCTAAGAGCAACCAAATGCTTCCTCTTCCTTGGTGATTGCTGTAGCAAACAAAACATATGTCCCAATCCATTAAGGAAAGAGATGAAATGTGGTAGGTAGAACACTCCATGGCAGTGAGAAGTAGGGGCAGCATGATGGTCCATTGTGAGGAAAATTAGGGAACAATCATTTTGATGAAGGTGATGATAGCTCAAGAAAAATGTGCAGGGATGTGAAATCTGAACTGATAAAAGCAATGGACAGGAGTAAGCAAAGTAAAGAATCAGAATGAAAGACAGACAAAAAATCACTTAAGAGCTCCTATTTATCTCTCTACCCTAAGGACACATGAAGGATTTGAAGTGCTGCCAAAACTATCTTTGTTTACACATAAATGCTGATAAGAATTTCCTTCACCCTCCCCTACTTCCCACCCCCTCTTCCTAATTTCTTGGGTACAAAAATTTTGTAATTAGTAAACTAGAATGAACAGAGAAAAAATTAATTTTCAAAACTGAATGTGTTAGTGGTAGATTTTATGAAGGGACGGAAAACAGCGAAAAAAGGACAAAGCATACTTGTTTGCAATCTGGAAGCAAAACACATTTTAAAAAGTTCAAGTTTCACCTCAAGTAAAGCATTACCAACACCACCAAGATTACCAACACTGACAGAGGATTGCAGGATTGAGGGAAAGAAAGGTTAGGGTTTTTTTGTTTGTTTGTTTAATTCATTGTTTAAGAAAAAGAAGCATAGATTGCAGAAAGAGAGAATATTTTTGAGTAGTTGATACTCCTACTATGTCCTGTAAATTTTGGGTACAGTTTTTCATCTTTTTTGCAGCCATATCACCTGCTATAAGATATTGCCTCCCCCTACAAATCTTGTCTTTCTTTAAGTTATATATTCTGGTTTACTTTACTGCTAAGACAGGAGATTGTGCTCCCTTTGCTAGTGTTCTTGCCTTGTTCCGACACTGGTAATCTTTTAGTCCTTCCCTGAGCTGATTCAACTCCATAACCTGTCAGAAAACAGAAAACAAAGGAGAAAGGAAAAAAAAGAGGGTAGGTTAATTGTTGAGTTGAATGGGTTTATTGTACAATCAGATTACTACCACAGGTAGACCAAGAGACAGGGTATATAACCTAAAAGGTAAAAGGGTTGTGGGAAATCTAGGAGGAACAGGACTTTCTGGTTTTTGAAGCAGCTGCAGAACATAATTTCATCCTTATATCCTTAGACCACCACAACTACAATACAGGTAGTGATCTAATGAATGTGGAAAAAAAAATTACATTTCAAAAGAGAAAAAAAAGTTGAAATATGTTAAGTGATTCCTGTGAGACATGTTTTGGATGAAAAGCTTTTCTGAGTCAATGTAAAAAAATACTTTTTCAAATCTTTGGCAGAAAATGGAAGTTGCAGTATTTGCACAATGGAGAAAAGATGAGGGTGAAAGCACAAGCCTTCAAGAACAGCCTTTTGCTTAAAGCTTTCAAGCCTTTTGAAAACAGGTGAGGAACAATATGCTTTGGAATTAGATTCACTGCAGAAGCAGAGTAACTAAGAGAAGACAACAAAATAAAATTCAACAAATCACTTCGAGGTTTCAATAGTACCAGTTTAAACAAAGGCATCACTTAAAATGGTAGGAGATTTGCAGCTGGGAAACATAGTTAGAGACCTTAGCAGGGGTGAGCTCAGAGAAGTGGTGAGAACAGAGCAGATTGTTGAGAAACACCAAGGTCAAGAAACAAGTGAATCTATAA
The DNA here is from genome assembly GCF_964211835.1 of Anser anser. Taxonomy (NCBI): domain Eukaryota; kingdom Metazoa; phylum Chordata; class Aves; order Anseriformes; family Anatidae; genus Anser; species Anser anser. Next base: position 60,639,486 of record NC_139724.1, read on the forward strand.
AATAAAAGCAATGAAAGTGGACAGGACATTAATATGAAAAATAGTGGTGAGAATTTGTCTCTTCAGGATTATGGGAAAATCAAGAGTTAAAATGGTCTACGACTGCAGTCACCAGAAGAAATAGTTCCTCGTCACCACTTCTGTCATCACCTTTACGTTATGAGACAATGTAGATCACCTCCCTGATGCAACTGCAAACTAATGTGGTCTAAACAATGAATTACCACAAATGCAAGGCAAGGGAGAAGAACAAATAGCTGCAGAAAAAAATGGGAATGTTCTCTTCAGTAGCACTGAAGTGCAATCTTGATTAGCAACGCTGAAACTGAGGTGATGCTAAGCCAAAACTCTGGTGGTGCTGATGGTTTGAAGTGACATACTCTGCCAGAAGCAGCAGCTCCACGTCTCCATGTTGACCTTCACATGTTGTGCTTCAGCCAGCACTTACCTTTATGTAGCTGTGCAGTGAACCATACCGTAGAACTGACATAGGTAAAGGCAGAAGAAAGTAGAAAACGTGAAGAGCTGCTTAACTCCAGACTAATTCTGAGTAGAAAAGTTATCTTGGGCCATGTTTTGATAGAGTAAATCCAGATATAAAGCTCCTGATAGCAGGTCAAAAATAATGGGGCTCCATGATGCAAAGCACTGATCCAACAGAAATTCACTTTCCAGTTTGAATTTGTTTAAAACAAAGCCTCAAACTGAAGAATTGACTTTATACTGCTGAGCTATATGCTGATCAGATATATATTTTCTTATGGTTGCCACAATAGCATCATAAGAGCACAGACATTGTCATTTTGTATTTCATGTCCTGACCTAATTTGGTTCAAGTATAATTGTGACTTCGCATCTCATCCAGATCAGGCTGGTCCTGCTGAGTGACTCAGTGACTAATATTAAAGTTCAAGGAACTATGGTCTCTTTGTACTCTGGTCAACAATTTCATTAAGTGAGACAGGCTCCATTTTGATTTGTAAGAGGCCATAAAACAGAGAGAGAGCATGGTGGTAGGTAAAGAGTATCCACAACACGCCCAAGTAATTTTGATGCTGTTACTGAAACCTTGTTCCACCTGCCACAATCCACAACTCCAGTTGTCCGCCTTTATCTTTTATTAGGTTGCATCTAAAACTGGGCTGCAACCTGAGGTGTTCCAGATCATTTCAAGGAAACGGTATGCTAAAGATTTTCTTATCCTCATTGTGGCAGCTGTCAGTGCCAATACCTAGCATTGCATTTCTCTGTAACAATGGGTATTTTGAAGGGTGTTACTTGCCAGCACTCTTCTGCAACGATGTGGCTTTGTGAGTTCTTAGTTAGGGACCAACAACTTCCCATTGGTTCTGGAAAGTTTTCCTTAAACTTTTAAAGTAGGTGCTGCCAGTTCTTGTAATTCGGTTGCAAGTTAGATGACAGTTCTTTTATTAATCTCACACATACTGGAGGCAAAGAACGCACTGAGAACTTCTACTGTCATTGGCACAAAGGCATTTGGGCCTGGCCAGCCTGGCTGCTTAGAAAAGTGCAAAAATGACCCGACAACACCCAGAAAAGCAGTCTCGAGAGTATAATGAAAAGACTCATTGTAGATATGGTGTTTCTGTTTGTTTAACCTGTGAGATTGATGATATTGAAATGACTTTTTCCATCTTTTGGCTCCTTGGCTGTGAAGTGGGAGTAACAGTTGCTTGTTTTTACCGGGATGACCTGCGGAGGACAGATGAATTAAGAGGGCAAGACATCATGACAACAAAGGCCATTTAGCACCCAGGCACAGGATAACCCGTTTTCCATGAGGCATGAGTGGAAACAGCCCCTTGTGGACAACCGAGGATCCAGAGCAGGGGACGAGAGATGAGGCACACGTGCATAGCAACGAGGGGAACGGCGCCCACAAAGCACCACCATCCCCCACAGCGCTGGGAAGGGGGCACTCCCCCAGACAGGGCGCTCGCAGGAGGAAGGCACCGACGGCAGGCAGTGCCCCACAGCGGCAGAAGGGCGGCCGGGGGTTCCCCCGAGGAGGCGCTCACACGCCGGGGAGGCACCACGGCTCTCCCGGGGGCAGCAGCACCTCCCCACCCCGTCCCCTCAGCCGGCGAGGCGCAGGCGCGCTGGAGGCCGCCCAGGCGGCGGCGCTTGCGCGGTCAGGCCGAGGCCCGGCGGGGGGCGCCGGCCGCGGGGTTCCGACACCGGCGGAAGGCGGCGCTGCTGCCGCTGCCGCCGCTCGGAGCCCGCCCGGCCCCGACACAAAGGCGAGGGCGGATGCGGCAGCGGTGGCGGCTCCTGCCCGCCCGCAGCCCCCTCCCGACGCCCCATGGCGGCAGCGCCCCCAGGGAGCTAGGCCACGGCGAGCCGCGGCGCCCAGCTCGCTGCTCTCCCCCCGGGGCTCCTGCGGGAGGAGCGGGGCCCTGAGCGCCCCGCGCGGCCCCGCCATGCTGCCCCCGGGCCGCCGCGCACCCTGCCGCCCGCCTCGGCCCCACCGCCGCCGCCGGCCGGCCCGGCTGCTGGCCGCGCTGCTGCTGCTGCTGCTGCTCCCGGCGGTGCTGGGGGGCGGCGGTGGTGGCGCCGCGCTGCCCCCGGGCTGTAAGTACGACGGGCGCCCCAAGAGCGCCGGGAAGGCGGCCGTGGCGGCGGGCGGCGGCCCCGTGGAGATGAAGGTGGTGTGCAGCAACCTGCAGCTCGCCCGGGTGCTGCCTCCCGAGGCGCTGCCCAACCGCACGGTCACGCTGTGAGTACGGGCGGTGGGGGGGGGGGACCGATGTGGGGGGGGGAAGGGTCCGTGCTGGGGCTGCCTGGGAACTCCGGCGTCGTTTTATCCCGCGAAGAGTCGCCTTTAAACTTCTAAAGAGCTCAGTGGTGTATTTCTTTCTTAATTTTGAACTTTCTCTCAGGGGAAAGCCAGCCTCGGAGTACCGTGGTTGTGTCCACCGAGCGTGAGTAGGGAGCGTGAGCCGCGCGGTGCGTGGCAGGCAGGGAGCTTGGCGGTAACAAATACTGTCACACAGCCAAATGGACTTAGTTTGTTTCTTAGGAAAACGTCAATTTACTTTCAGGTAACAGTAGGCGTGTTGTTTTTACCTGGACTTAATCCTGGCTCGTCCGTTTGAATAACAAGTTCAAACTGGGTGTGCAGCTTACTCCAGAGTAAGAAGTGTATTGCTGCTCATCTAAAGAGCATGCACATGTAAACGAAGGATATGCAAGTTGTTTTTTTCTTCTCCTTGAGACGTTCACCAGGCTCTATAGCAAAGAAGATATGCAGCAACACTGAACCTCATCAGTGGATGGCCCAAAAAGTGCAACCTGTGTTCATTTTTTTAAGGAGCCTCTGCAATTATGGGAAGGTTCAAGTGCAACAAAGTAGCACGCAAGGAAGTTTATGAAAAGAAACTCTATTATGAGGTCTAGCATAAGATACCTATTTGTTTGACAGGAAATCACAGGTTTGAAAGATCTAGAAATAATTGGAGTTTAATATGCTTATGTTATGAGAACAACAGTTTGACTTGTCTTTGTGAACTTCGGCAGCGCTAAACACGAAGGAAGGGCTTCTTTGGGAAGTTACGGTGAGATGTATATGCCAGTCCCGTGGATGTGGACCTATGAGAAAGGGGAAGAACAAAAAAGGGAGATGATCAAGGCCAAAGTAGTTATGCTCAGCTTGTCAGTATGTAAGGGCTCAGAGAATATTTCTAAATGACCTGTTAGAAGCGACCAGAAATATTGATGTGTGAAGTTTCTGAAGTCGACAAGAAAGCAAAAGGTGAAAGGTGACAGCTGTTTGATCAACAAATTCATTTTAGTCTTTTTTAGCTGTAAGAGATTTGCAGCTGATTAGCTGTTAAGCATATAGCATTCACAAAAAAAAAGATAAAAGTATTTCTTAGTCTGGGTGATATGCAGAAGTTGGCAGTGTGGATCTTTTGGTTCAAAAAAGTTTGGAATCACAGCTGTGATTGCTGTGAAAGACAAGCAGATATCAAATACAGCAGCCTTGCTGTGAATGGACCTTTGTTCATAATTGTAGTCACAGAAGAATTTGGAAGAATGGTTCATCTTTCATCTTGATTCTTCATACTCCTTCATTATCTAGAGTGTATCTAGAGCATATCTACATACAGTAATTAGTTGCTTTCACTTTTAACTGGCCTTTGAAGATTATGATAACTTCTGAAACATTTTTTCACTTAAATACTCTTAAACTTTTAATAGACTTAGCAAGAACATGTTTTTCCATTGTTTACTCTAGTAAGTATCATAACTATGTTGATACAATCAATGTGAACACATACTTTGAAGTTTTACTTAAATATAAGGCAAAGATTATTAAACCAATACTCTTTTCTAAGAGACCGGACACAGTAAGTGTTGTGGTTTGGGATCTTTCAAGTTTGTTCACTTCTGAGGCGTGACTTTCCATATCATTTTTCCTGAATCAGTGTTAACCTGGTTAGAAGATTCTGGTGATTTGTGAAGTGGGTTGCCATGTGCCATTATGTGCCATTTCAATACCATGTTGATTAGTGATGGCTGGGTTAATTGTTACCTAATTGTCTGCCAAAATTTCTTGCCTTTTTTTTTTTTTTCCCTCCAAGCTGATACTTAGAACTGCAATACTTGGTGGGAAGGGTTGTCTGATTAGAGTCAAACTGCCCTAAGTTATCTTAAATCTTGATTCTTGTGGGAACCTTCTATTAAGATAAATACTAGTTCTGTTATAGCTTTTTGGATTAGTGGATTGCTGTAGAGATAAGTAGCTGAAAATAGGTTACTGTTGTGTAGATCAGCTGCGTTTTAATTCAGTTAATTTTCTTTTATGTTGACTCTTAATTTGCAGAAAGCAATCATATATAAAGACTTTTATAAAGTTTTATAATTTATTACACTTCTGTGAGTGAGCTAGAAGGGGCTCAAATTTAGTGATTATATTCTTCTTGGAGATCCCGCTTCCATCTTCATCACCGGTCAAACCCTTAGACATTCAGTGGGTGAGATGCTGTGCATTTAGCATGCATATTTCAGTATTTTTCCTCTAATTAAACATTTATGAGGATAAAACTCACTAAAAAGTAAGGAAGGAAGAAAAATAGTGGAAATAAGGATAAATGAGTAGCATCATAGGATGTTGGCCAGGCTTTTGTAGGTGGCAGTTAACACTGGTATTGGTAAGTTTGGCAAGGTCACTTAAATTATGAAGTGCTTGGCATTTGTTTGCCACAAAAGCTTTCATTGCTTGTAATTTAGGTCTGTACTAGTTATGGTTGGTTAGAATATTTAGTTACAATTCAGGAAGAAATATCCTAACTTGATTTCAATTAATAAAGGACAAAGTAAATTTGCTTTATGGTTGAAGAAGGAAAGCAACTGCTGAAGGAAGAACATTAAAGTATGGAGAGGTGTGTACAGGAGAATAAGTAGTGTTTAGGATTTAAAACTGTACTGTAAACTGAGATTCGTTTAGAATCTAATTAGAATTAGCTAGTGCTTTACAAAGCAGTAACTCAAATTCACTATGGAATTTGACCTCTAGTTATGGTTATAGTTAGTCCCTAAGGAAGGGACTGACTATTTTGTAGCCTTATATAATAAAAATGATTGGGATGCAAATGAAGGGTGGTGTACCTACAGTAACATCCAGAGATGGCTTTGACCTTTGTAGTTTAACCGGCCAGATGAGATGCTTTTGGTGTGAAGATAATATAACTGGGTGAATGTAGCTATGTGCTTTTGTCTACTGTGTTTCACTAGATACTGAAGTCAGTGCCATGATTCACATTTAAGTAAGGAGCACGCTATATTCACGTATACTCATGAGATAAGATAACTATTGCTGTTCTTTCTTTGATGCAAGCTCAAATGATGATCTCATAGCTTGTTCTGTGAAAGGGAACGTGTAATCCCACTGAAGACAAGCCAATGAAGTCATAATCCTTGTTGAGAATTTTGGTTACTGGTTACATATAGGTTATGCTATAGGAATCTAAATAAACAGAGGAAAAGCATGTATGTTCAGTAAAGAACTGTTACTGAAATAGGAGCCTTACTGGTCTGCAACTTTGCTTACCCACCTACTCTGATAGGAACGTGAGTATCAGTGTTGGCACTTACAAGCATTAGGGTTTACAAGCCAGAACATTAGTCTGGATTTGTGTTCAGAACCGTCCAAAGATATGGTTAACTGGATTGCTGTTAAGAAACATCTTAAAATGTCACACTTCTTACCCAGCTTCTAAATATAACCATATTGAACTGTATCCATTAAGCATCTGAAAGGCATATTTTTTTTTGGCCTTTCAGGTACTTCCAAAGCCTTTCCATTTTTGTAACACAAATTCTTATACTCCCAGATTTTCAAAGCAAAAGGTCACTCATATCACAAGGAGTCATTCCTATCACAGTGTGCGATGACATTGTAATTACATTAATTATGTGTGGTTACATGAGTAATTTTTTCCTACTTGCAGTAAAGGACTTCAAGTTTTTAAAATAAAGCACATTATTATTATGTAGTGACTTTTATATTCATAATTTTTTATACTCCTTTTTTGAGGCATTGTCTGATGCTTTGCTAAACTGTTTTGATTTCACTTGCTTTATTTAGTTGAGCATTTCTTTATTACGTCTTAGAAAAAGACGTTCATTACCAAAAAATTGACAAACGGGAAATACAGGCATAGTAAGTGTATTCCGTGGAAGTTTGCTTCTTTTTTTAAAGTACATTTGCATTATTAATTTGAATGGTTCTCTTGACAGCTAATCCCTTTTTTGTTGAAGTAGTCTGTCTGGGACTGTTGTAAGTGCTCTGTACTAATAGCTGATAACATTTTTTGAAGACACAAAAGGCTAATAACTCCCAGGGAAACATATCTTAACACTTTCTTCAGCCAGTGGATGCATGGACTATGTAAAAATGTTTTCCTCAAGAACATGTGGCAGAGCAGAGACAGTACAGTACTTGAGAATTGTCATATCCATAGTTTAGTCGTTCGTAAGTACTTGTGCATGTCCATCTACCAGTGGCATCCAACCTGGAAAAATCGGTAGTGATACTTCATTATCTGTTAGGCTTGTACACAAAACAATAGGTAAATACTGAAGAAGTCTACTAGAATACATCTTTCTCTTTATTGAGAAGATAGCAATCCACAATCAAAATCAAACTAACATTTTGCCATATACCCTGTTTCAAAACTGATATATTATTGTGAGGTTATTATTATAGTACATTGAAAATACATAGTATTCTTTTATGACCGTGTATGCCTACATATATATTTGAGCATTGCAAGAAAACTAAGGTCACAATTTGTACAGCTTTTTCATCTAATTTGTAGTATTTTGTTCTGCCTAAATAACTACTGAACTTCTGAAGGCATCATCATGTAATTATGTGCACACTGGGACAACCACTCAGTTTTGCATAGTGTGTTGTTGTTTCTTCCCGTGTAGTAGTAATGTCTTCAACGTAGATGGTGGGTTGTAATTGGTAATAATCTTCATGTGATAATGATTATATTAATACTAATTTTTTTGAGATTCTTGTATACAAATGTGCTTGAATTGTTTTAGGTGGCTTTCAAAAAGAGGTCATTGTTCTTTTAATTAAATGCATGAAGTAATTAGAAATACGTCTTTTTATCATAAATACAACTGTAGTCGATTGTTACAAGTCTGAGTGTCAGAGTTTAAAAAAAAAAAGGCAGGAGGACAGAGGTAAGTTATGCAAAAATCTGCAGAGCAAATTTAAAATTTTGTAATGAGGCCAAATTCAATTTTTAATTTTTTTTTGGAGAAAAATATTTATCTAGAATTGCCCAGAACCTTTTATTGCCCATGAGGATATCCATGAAAGCAACACCTTTTATATGTTCCATAACCTTTCAGTAAATGTCAGATGTTCATAGTGTTGTGCAGTGTTTAGCCTCAAAAAGTGATGTTTTCATCTTCAGGATTAATACTTTTTAATTCTTTTATTGTGGACTTTATTGATCAGTAGTATGCCTGGTTTTGTTTGTTCTGCAAATCTGCAAAACCATAGAACTTTGCATTTGAAAGTTAAAGGAATGTAAATAGATTTTGTGCTGCATTGATGAATGAAGAATGAACAACTGCATGTCTTGTTCCTTCTTGCTTGCAGTTTGTTCATGTTTCAAATGTTATTGTTGTAATTTTAAATAAGTATGGAGATGTAAGATTAGATTTTTCAGAATTTGAATGTATGTACTTGCATGGGCCAGATAAGTTGCAAATTCATGGTTTTGTCATTACTGTTTTATTTAGTCTTTATCTTGACTGTTATAGTCTCTCTGATTTTCAAATCTATGTGGTTTAAGTGCGTTCATTGTACTAGTAGTTAATCCATGCAAATTAAAACCAGTTGAGCATTTCTTTTCATTATTAATAGTAAATTGTTTTAAATTTAAGAACTTCAGAGAAGATAATGAAAATACTTATATTACTTATATTTTGCTTTCTGCGATGAAATAATTGATGAATTTTAAAAATGTTGTAAAATCAGAGAGAAACCATCTGTTAAATATCTGAAAGATTTAACAGTAAACAAGTGAGAGAATTTTATTTTCACCTTTGGATTTCATGGTGTAGCTGTTTAGCCGGGAAAACTACCATGTCTTGCTGCGCTTATATTCCTGCAGTGGCCATTAATTGCTGTTTCCATGGATTGCCCTGTTGTGGCTCCTCCGACAGTGATGTCCAGATACCTGCCCTGTGGATATCCATGCTGCCCCGGAGTGAGGGGGAAGGAAGGGCCGTAGGAACGGAGGCAGAAAGCTGTTGCTGGCAGCTGGGGAGGACCTGAGGTGTCAGGGAGAGTTTCTTGGGATGGATTTGTTGGTTATGGAGTTGGGAAATCAGACTTTGGATGGAATGGAAGGTAGGGTAAGTAAGGTGCTGAAGGGGGTGTATGGGTGGTTTAGTGAGACAGAAGCAAGAATTTTTGGAAAGTCAGCAGCTATGGAGGAAATCTGGGTAGGATTAGTAACAGGTTGCCTGTAGGATGGGGGTCATATAACAATGTCTCGGAAAACTGTTCTGGTATTGTCCACATGATGTGTTTCCATCTGAGGAGATGAACGTAGACTTTCTCTGTCAGAAAAGAGGGCTCATTATGAGTTAACCCTTGTTAAAGAACAGGTCTTACCATGAAACTTAGCATCAGGCAGAATTTACAAATTGTGCCCTGATTTCTAAAATCATCCGGTAAGATGTCTGGAGGATTTTAGCCCATTTAATACCTCAAATTTGTTTCAGGGTGACAGCCTCTGCTGTTCACAGGCATTTACGCAAACGCTCAAAACTGTGCCGATGGTCTCGTTAAAGAGACCCCTGCCTGTTTCCTTGCGCAGGCGTTCCAGCTCCGTGCTGCAGACTGGGGGTCCCCTTCCTGCCCCCCTCCCTGCTTTTGGCAGGGGGCTGGTGTAGTGTGAGGGAGAGGGGAGCGGGGTCTCCCCACTGCTGGCAGGCAGTGACGCCCCCGTTGAGCTGCTTCTCAGGTGCCGGCCGGGCCGCTCTGGGGCCTTTCCTCACTGCTGTGCTGTGTCTGGCTTCACGTGGAGTCAGTTTGGGGAGCTAAATTGTCCAAAAGCTGTTGACTTCTATAGTATTAAGATATAAATTTTTGTGAAAATGTGTCTTCGTGTGTTAGGAGTTGACAGGAAGTACTTGCTAACATGTCTAGACAAATCATGTCTAGACAAAGCACTTTCTTATCAGGTAATATGTGCGCGTTGGAAATATAAATACGTGACACTGTGGGCTTGACAGCATGGGCTATAATTACTGCTTCTGCGATAGGGCGTACAGAACATTTAGGCTGTAACAGCTTAAGCTGGGAGGGTCTGGCTAGACTTGGGTGTCTGCGGTATTTCCCATGAAGTGAGCTCCTCTGGTGCATGTATGTGTGGAGCTTGAAGGGGTAGGGTACGCTTGAACTAAACTGCAAGGGAGAATCCTAAAAAGTGTATAGCTGCTGGCTAAGAAGTGGGAAAGCCAGGAAAAGGGAGAGGAATAAGACAGGAGGGTTGCCACAGAAAAAGTCAGTCGTCTCTTAAACTGATGCAGTTGCTACAGATATGGGGAGGGGAGGAGAGAATTTGGAGGAAGCTCTGGGAACATTGTGGTCACAAGGGTTAGGTTGCCAGTGCTTTTGGTTAGCTTTAGGACTGGCAACATGGAGTTAGTGTTGGAAAAAAAATAGACGTTGCTGTGTTCTCTTGACTTTTCCATCTTATCCTAGGTTGAAAAATTGAAGTACTAGAAAGAGAGGTTTGGTTGTTAAGCTTATAATTTCGCAAGCATTTCTCTTCATGGTAGTGTGATTTTTCAGCAACATTGGTACTCATTCTTGCATTCTGCTTTATCCCTCAGTTGTGTTATTCTTCCAAGATTTCTTTCACTTAGTATTTTTTTTGATTAGAAAATTAATTGAGGTAGTCCAGTGATGGCACTGTATTTCACTGGAAATTAAGAATTCTGTCCTTAAAGGTAATAAAGAATGTGGCAGCACGCTATCAGGAAAAAGTCTTGAATAGCAGTGCACAAAATGAGCATCATTCCTTTTGTAAATTAATGATACAGGGATTGTGCAGAAAAAAAAATGGTCTGTCATTATATCGTATAAAGTTAGTATGTTCCTGGTTTAAAAAAAGAAAGATAAATAGATACAGGTGTAATTCAGTAACCTCATTAGTTTAGTGTTTCAGTTTACAATGTTAATATTGCCTAATGTGCATAATAGTAAGATAGCACAGATCTTTTTACCTGTTACAAACTTGTATTTTGGAAATGTTTCATTGCTAAACTTCCTCATATATATTTATATATAAAAAATTGGAAAATGCTCTCTGCTTTAGTAGAGGCTTTAGAAAGATTCATCATTCTTTTTCTGTATAATAGCTTGTAGAATGTTTTCATTTCAGGGATTACTTTTAAGCAAGTACTGTTCAAGTTCTGCTCAGTGTATTACTTAATGTTTCTTTACCTTTGACACCAGTAATTTGCTAGAAGGCAAAGTACTAACTGTGCAAAATTCAGTTTTTATGTCCTTGTTAAATCACAGTTTCTACAAGATAAACTTTGATAAATATATTTATTTTTGCACATTCACTGCTTTCAACAGAAAGCATTTTTCTTGGTTGTACCGATGGTTATTTTAGTCCATTTTTTGCTGGTGGTCACTTTCCTAGTCCTTAAGAGTATACAACCATCACTGTGAAATGATTTGCTCTATTTTCTGCTTCCTAGCTTGCTGTTGGACTCTCTTAAATTTTGTTCTGGAAGCTACTTCAACGTTCAGCTACAAGTTACTGTCTCCCAGTCTTCATACTTCTTGGAGGCCATTTTGACTATTTTGTAATACTGTTAATGGATGTTAATGTGTAATTTAGTAATATCCTATGAAAGGGATTCATTTGTGAAGTTTGGAGATGTATTCTAAATTCCTGATTAGTTGACTTCTGTCGTAATAATGGTTGTTTTATTGCTGACAAGCCAAAATTGTTTTATAGAACAAAACTTTTTTCACTTAGTGTTTTATTACCTCATTCTAAAGGTAAAAATAGAACAAGCCTTGATTTTTTTTCTTCTCTGTCATAAAGAAGTGGCTGATTACATCACATTTAATAGCTGCTGTTAAGTAATTGCATAAAGTAGATCCACATCTCAGTTTGTGTTCTTACATAAGGGTTGGACAGTGGAAAAGCAAAATGCATTTCTTCCAAGCAGGTACTGTTGATCGTTTGAAAAACAAAACAAAAAACACACCCCAAATCTAAACCAGAAAAAGCAAACCAACCAACAGAAAAACAGTGACTCTAAACTGGAGCTTATGAGATGTGTGGAAATCGACATCAGTTATGTGTGAGGTCACTTCTTTGAGAAGAGTTGAACAAGATGGGGTTGAGTGGAGTGTGCACTCATGCTCATTTTCCCACTCACCTTCTTAATGATGCACAAGTTCAGGTATTTTTGCCTCTTAGGAAGAATTATGGTCTTAAACTAATAAATTAAAATTATTATTGATCACAAAATAATTGTGTCTAAGTGGTACATAATAGTTCATTTCACTGCACATTAATGCACAGGAATTGTAAAAGTGGATATAAAATGTCTGCTTTGAGGTGAATGCTTTATTGTGTTTTGTCGTCTTATGCTACATCTCTAACCACTTCTAATAACGTATAGACTAAATATATTAATAGCAAGTTTAAGCTGCATTTTTTAAAGATTACACTTACAACATTAAGTGTGATGAAATGTCTTACGTTATATGGAGTGTTATAAAATCTATCATTTATTGCACTAAACCTTTATGGTTAAGCAACTAACAGCCTCTGCAGAAAAAATACTAAATCAGGCTGACTATAATTTGTACATCACACTCCAGAGAGAAATTTACCTAGTGAACAGATATTCAGAGGCTTCTACTTTAGGCCTTTTGTTTTATAGGCAATGTCCGAAAACTGATTATTTATTTACAGAATTGTAATTTTTATTTCATTTAAATTTAGTTCAGTTGGTTATAGCTACTTCTGAAGAGGTTTCTGCTCCATTTTGAATAGCTATTTTTTCCTGGAAAAAGTGTAGGTAAAATCAATATTTCATGAAATGAAGTCAGTTATAACTAAAACAGAAAAGATTCCTGTGCCACTAAAGATTGTAGTTTGTTTGCTTGTGTCGACTTTGATGTTTTCTGTTTGACCCTCATGTTTTTTCTTTTCATTTTATTTGTAAACATTTTTTTCTGCTGCAGCTGTTATGCCTTATGCTCAGTTTGCATTAAGTAATAATTTTTTATAAGCTGCTTTGTTCATTTCTTTTTATTCCATCTTTTTCCTGCGCGTTTCTGGAACCAGGATGGATGTTGAAATAAAGATGTACTTTCCTGTAGATTTAGCTAGATGGTTTAGATTTGCAAAATGAATCCTGTACCTGCCTTTCTACTTACTGTCTAGGTTGAATCCTTTCTCTCTTTCAATAGAAGTAAAAGTAGTTTCAAAGGTTTTAGGGTATGTGATTTTAATGCTTCAGTTAAGTATTAATAGTTTTGCAGGCATTCTGTGTTGAAGATAGATTTTAAAAAAAATAAAATCTTTTTGCTGTTAAAATGTCTGCCTTGCCAAATTTCAGCCTTTTCAGCCTCTGTTTTTCTGTTCTGCGTTGGATCTTCCTTGATGCAAGGACTCCTTGAAATACCTGCTGATTTCTGAAAAGATTACCCTTGTTTCCTTGATTTGTTTGTCTGTCTTTAAAAAAAAAACTCTCTGCGTGTTTTCATTTGTTTGGTCAACTAGGTTATCATAGATGCAGCCAAGGTGCAGTTTTCCTTCTTTCCTATAACTTATGCATCTGACTCTGGAACTGTATTTTTGCAAGAACAGACTTTCTTAGCTGACACTCTAGTGGATGTTACAGACATAGGCACACATACCAGCATATTACTAAAAGTAAGTATTTTTCTTATCCTTTCACCTTTCCGCCGTTGATCAGTTTCCACACAGGACTGGCTGACTCTGTAGAGCACTATGTTGATCGCAGTTCTGCAACTGACATGTAATTGTTCATGTAATTGACATGACACCTCTTGAAAGTTCCCTGGGGTGTTTGTTTAACGAATGTTGCTTATGGAGCAGTGGGCACCAGGGATGGCTTTGGATGGGCTGCTGAAATATGTGGTATGGGTGGAAGAGAAGGAGAAAGAACAGGATCTCCTCCTTTTAGCATCAGAACTGTTACCTTGGTTGAATGATTCAATATTAACTTCAAGAGTTTTCAAACCTTCTGCCTGTCAGATTGGAAATTGAAAAATTTTCACAAAAATTGTTCAGCTGTCTCAATTCTCTGCATGTGTGTGATCGAGAGAGATTGACTCAAAGCCAAAGCTTTGAGATGAAAATTGCCTTCACTGTTTGTCTAAACCATAGATGCTTGAGGCAATCTTTGAGAAACCCGGAGAAGAAAACTGCTTAATGCAATATATGGCTGTGTCAAAAAGGTGCTGTTTTCATAGACGGTATTTCTGTATTTTAGTTTTGTCTTATTCATGATGAGCTTTGAAGTACTAATGCTTGTCATCGGATAATAAATTTTATGCATTGGAGGAAAGGTGTGTGTGTGTGTGTGTTTGTTTTTACTGCTACTGTAAAGGATATCTGAAAGATGTAGCAGACTGGAAAAAAATCTCCTAGTGGCAGTCGTTAGTGCTGAAGTAGTGTGATCCAGCATGAAGATATAATTGGTGTAAGTGAAGAAGAGCACGGACATGCTGGATCTGCAAGACACATTTGATAGAGGATCTGTCAGAAATTGAAGTGACTGTAGCAGAAGTTATGGAACAAGCTGACAGTGAATAAATTTGCAGGATGAGCTGGTTTTCACTGGAGAGCTTTTAGAAGAACTTGGGGATGAAAAAGTCAAATGATGAATGTCTGAAGTCTTGCTCAGAATGAATTTGATTTCTGAAGGCTGGAGGGTGGCAAATACACTGCTGATTTTTAGAAGTGCACCAGTTTTGTGGAACTACATGCTTCCAAGTCTGATGTTTGCACTGGAAAAAGTGAGAGATATGCACCTTGCAAAACTTGTATCTGCTGTAAGTCAATGGTCAATTCTCTTGATGGAGTGGAGTCTTACAGACCTGTGTGTATGATGTATTTATTAATGACCTGTAAAAGAGGGTTGGGGGGGGGGTGACAATTTGAGGCTGAGGGTAAATTGAAGAATTTCTGAAGAACTTTATGAAACTAACTGGGCAAAAAATGGCAGAAGCAGCACACTAGAGAAGTAAAAATTGTGTTGGGAACAACAATGACAACAATTGTCTTCATATGTGAGATGATGGGCACTGAGCTGATCAGAAAACTTCAGTTTTCAGTACAAGTGGTAAAGGCAGATCAGGTGTTAGGAATTGTTAAGAAAACCATAGGAAACAAAATAGAACATGCTTATGCCACCGTCTGAATTTGTGACTTGTCCATGTGTTGAGTACTACTTCAGTTATGGTACTTTTGTCTCAAAATATTTTGGGTTTAATAAAGCTGGAGAGAGCTCAGAAAAAGTTAAGAAGGCAAAAAATTACCTTTGTGTGAGAAGTAATTAATGAGTCTTCCATCTGGCAAGAGACAATCGAGGTTTTCTACATAATTGTGGGTGGTAAGGAGAGGGTAGGTGGGGAGTACTGTTCCCTTCCCTATAAAAAGTAGGGAGCACCAGCTGCAGGTGGTAGAAACAGTGATCCAAACAAATGAGATGAGGGGTTCCTTATGTAGCAGGTGGTTTCACAGTGCAGAACTGTTAAGGAGTGTTGTGGGTACCAAAATGGCATTCATAAATGGTTTCAAAAGAAAAACAGGAAAATTTAGTGACTAGGATATAGAAAGCAGGACCTCCTAAGTAAGGAAGCCTCCAAGGAATTTCTTAGCTTAAGGATAAGTTGCATCTGCAGATGGCTGCTGGAGACAGGATACTTGGCTAGAGGGGGCTTAATAGAACCATATGATCAGGTTGGGAAAGACCTCCAAGATCGTCAAGTCCAACCATTAACCTAGCACAGCTTACCACTAAATAATGTCCCTAAGCACCACATCTACACATCTTTTGAATACCTCCAGGGATGGTGACTCAACCACTACCCTGGGCAGCCTGTTCCAATGCTTCACAACCTTTTCAATGAAGAAGTTAGTCTTAATGTCCAACCTGAACCTACCTTGGTGCGACTTGAGGCCACTTCCTCTTTTCCTATTGTTTGTTACTTAGGAGAAGAGACAGACTCTGACCCCACTGCAGCCTCCTTTTGAAGTAGTTGTAGAGAGTGATAAGGTCTCTCTGAACCTCCTGTTCAATAACCTTTGATCCAGTTATTTGTATGGAAGGGAAAACAGTACAGTGACCTGGTTCTTCAAGGGAAGAAGTAATGGATAGGCAGAATGCTTGCTGATGTCATTTAAAGGCGTCTTAAAAGAATTGCATTAGGTAGAAAGCTGAATAACTGAGGGAATGCTGGGACGTTAGGTACAAAAAAAAGGAAATGGACAATGTCCTGTGTGTTTTGGAAAACCAAAATGGGTGCGACAGAACATCATGCTGAGTGTGTAAACTTGTTAGTTTTTTTTAATACTGCACTTTCTATCACACCAGTTATAACGTTTCATTATGGTGATCCATAATGGTGTTTTTGGTGTTATAGTGATTCATACGGTGTTTTTTCTTTCACATGTTATGACATGAGCTTGCATGTTACATAGGGTGCTTAACATAAAAAAATCTTCCTTCTTCCTGTGTGGTATTTGGGCAGTGCTGCTATATAGCTAGGTATTGTAGTTTGGTGTAAAGACTGCTAAGCAGAAAGATTGTTTAGAAGTCTTAGCACTAGAAGTGTAAGCTGCACCAAATAATTTGTTATCAAATATGTAATATATTGTTCTTTTCTGTTCATGTTTACAGAATTCTGAGTAACAATAAAATAACAGAGTTGAAGAATGGTTCCTTCTCTGGATTAAACCTTCTTGAAAGATTGTAAGTACTTCTTAAAAATCTGTTTTCACATAAAAAATAAATAAATATATACTGCTTATTTCATTAATAGTTCTGGTAACAAGATATGTTCCCATTGTATTTTGATACAACTTCTTGTGATTACAGAGTTAATATAGTTAAGCATTTTCTTTATGAAAATGAATTTTATGTCATAGCCTAAAGGGAGCTTAGTAAAAGCTGTAATCCTGAAAACTAGGTGCAAGTGAAGAAAACGCAAAAACAGCAAAACAACAAACGCGCCCCCCCCCCCCCCCCCCCAAAATAACACAAATCCAGCAAACAAAAACCTGTCCACTTTTTAAAGGGTGGTAATGAAATCTGACATTTTACAGGAAAGCTGTAGCTCATAACCCGATTTGGGTGAGATTAGGGCATTTCCAGTGGGTAGTTCACTGGAACGCTATGATGGACTGGACTTGTTTTCTTGTTGGCCTTATAATATGAAAACTTAGGTTGTAAAGAAAGCTGTTTAATTTCTTTTCTTATGAAGTGTCAAGCCCTCTATCAAAGAACTTCAAAGTATTTGTCTAGGGGAAACGGGTATATGACAGCCTCTAAAAGAGGCTGTATGCACTGTAGGTTTGTTACTGACATACATGTTAACAGTTTTGCGTGTTACTATACAGTCCATGTATATGCCAAATGTATGGGGAAAAATGGGAGTGAGTCTGATGGGAATAACCTCTTTGACACCTTTCGCTTCCTATTTTCACTTTCCCTTTCAGATGATGTATTGCCTGTGGGATAAGAAGCGTTATAGCTTCTGTTACAGTCAGCTTTTTTTCCGGCTGGTAGAAGGTCAGGATTGGCAGGTTGATCTACCTGGGAGCAAGCAGAAACTTCAGAGATAGGGATTTTTCTAGGCCATTTGACTGGGAAGGTAGCCAGTTTCATAATAATCTTGCAACATCTAGGAAGAGTTCCAAAGGACTTTTGGCTTCAGGGGATTAAAAGAATTTTATTCATCCTCTGAAACTTGAAAGCTGCAATCCCAGTCACCTGGCCTAAATAAATTCAAATGCTACCACTGTTCCATCCCCCACATGCTAGGAGAAAGATCTGTCTCCTGCACTGACAGATGAGCTCTATTGTAGAAATAAGCCTTTGCGCCAAAGAAGCAAGGTTATCAGCAGGGACGGCATTCTGGATCTTTACACGTTATTTTGGCATCGTTGCTCTAGGTAATAAAAGCATCTGCTGACAGTTGTTAGTTGTTGAAACTCATTACAATTTTCAGACAGGAAATACTTGAAACTCTAATTAGTTTGAGGTGATCATTTACATTTGCTCTATGAATCCAAATCTTAATTTCATTTAATTTAATAACCCAGCTTTCTTCCATTTAATGCCTGTCGTTTGTAAGGATTTTTAGGTTATTTTTATATCTCCTTTCAAGAAAAGGAAAAGAAAGTAATAAGTAATCCATCATGTTTTGAACATTTAAAGTGATCTGGATAGGCAGTATTTAGATGGTATGGTGATGTAATTTGAATGAGATAACACACGGTGTACTAGTGTAGGAATTAATACACCAACAAATGATTATTGAGGGTAAGGTGTCTGCTTCGTAAAGGAAGGGATAACTGGCATGACGCTAGTCCTTAATGACCTCTCTTGTGTGTGTGCAAGACCTTATGAGGGGAAAGAAGTATTTAGAACAACAAATAAACTTCTCTGCTTTAAGTACTATTAAGACCTGCATCTAACTTTAGGACAGAGGGTAAGATTGTAACTGAAACAATTTTTCAAACTTAAATTAATAGTCATTCCCTTGAGACTATGTAGCATGCTCTCTTCCTGGGGAAACTGAACCTGACAAGGTACCCTTGCCCAGAGGAACCATGAGTCTTCTGTGAGCTTTTCATCATTATATTTAGCAGTCCAAACGAAAGTATTGTACTGCAGTTGGTGTTTGAACAATTTAAAATAACACCTGACCTTTGAATTTCTCAACTTGAAAGTTTAGCCACTACCGTATTCTGGAAGGGTATCAAGGCATCATTATGTAACCGTAGTTCTTAATTCTGTCTTCTGTGAACTAGACAGTACTTGTTTACTTGTAAGCTCCGCTTCTAAAATTATTGCAAACAGTTTGAAGAATGATGATTATACATTTGTTTGAATTTATTCTGTAACCCCTTACGTGCTAACCTGGATTTAGAAATGATAATTTGAGAAAATAATAGAGAGCATTTCTCACACAGGTCTCAATGTGCCTCTTGAGTGTGCAAAATAAAAGACACACTGAAAGCTTAGCATAATTTATTTTTTTCCTACCTGAAAAGTTTGAGAAAGATTTACCCCCCTATTGATCATCCATCTGGAAACATCTATTGGTTATAATTCACCCTTGTTTCCTTCTCGATTTCCTTCTGTATATGTGATATTTTAATGTTATTGTTATTTTTGCTGTTGTAGGGGTTCTAGACTTGGCCATGACACCTTCCTTGTGATGAAAACAAGATACACAATTGTTGTCTTTTAAAAACTTCAGTTTTTACATTAGCTTTTGCTGACTGACAAGGTGAAACAGTCTGTTTTCTGTATTCTTTCAAGGAAATGAAAAGATAATATGGTATAATACTACATAAGAACATTCTTGCCATTACCTTGATACTGAAAGCTTTCTAAAATGTGGGAATTGTAACGGAGAATGTCTAAAAAAGATTAATGGGTGCTTCTGTGAAAGAGAATATTTTGATTTGTGTTGGAATTATGAATATCTGTGTACTGTATCCTCCAAAAATTCTCGTTAAATGTTGTTACCTCAGTAGTAACAGAGTTCTGATGTGTGTACATGTGTGGCAGGGAAAGTAAGGAGGCCACAAAGCTTGACTGCCTATGTGCTTCTTTGCAAAAGAGGGAGTACACTTTCAGTGGTGTTTCTCTGTGGCCTTCAGCATTTCTGGCATAAGCTGGAGTGCTCAAATGTCTGCCTTTTTCAGACATAACAGAAACACCCTACCGATTCTCTAACAGTGGGTCTCTATTCAAACTGTGAAGCTGTTCTCAGGGCTCTTGTTCTGTCCTAAGAAATCGTGGATTTCAGTTTTTCCCACTGGACTCTTCCTTTTAATATAAAAACTTCTAGAAGTTCAGATGAGGAAAACTTTATTCAGTGACCTAGAAAGAGTAGAAACAAGACGAAATATTTACATTTGTTAGTAAAGTTTGTCCTGTTTTGAAAGGAGAATATAATTACAAATATGCCAGTATTTGCTAACGTAATCCAGTGCTGAGAACATTTCCAGATATGTTTGTTTTAATTTTCTTGTTTGTGTTGGACTGTGCCCATTGTCATATGCATGAACACGTTAGTGGTTGATGTAAGTACTACTTCGACCTTCCCTCAGTTAACTGTCATTTCACATTAAGCATTTTAAATAATTTCTTCTCACTTTCCAATGAGGGAATTGTCATTTTATTAAGACTGTTGTCTTCCAGTGTGGAAAAGATACAATTTCACGAATAACTTAATATTACTGTAAGACACTGAAATAAATCCTCTTACTTTTTCCAAAATGATTTTTGAGTATGCGTGAGCAGGCTACAGAAACATTTTTTTTTAAAGTTATGTAGAGGGAGATTACCAAAATAAGAGTTTTATTTAACTGAAGGATGGAATGTTTGTTGGGAGCACCTAATAGCTTTTTGGACAGTGGCATTTTCTGATTTTAGTTCCTGTTGTGATAGTGCAGCAGAGCACGTGCAAAGAGGGACTTGTGTTCTAGTAGCGGAACTGATTTTTGTTATATTTTGAAGTCTTTGAAAAGTGATCAGTGTGTGTTTCTTGTTTGAATGACACTGAGCAGAGAAGTGGTTTTATGGATATTCAGAAACTTGTTTTCTGCTCAGATATTAGGTCTGTTTTCAGTTTTGGAAGCCACGTTTCTTTTTGTTACTTGCAGCTCTTCCAGGAGAAGACTGGGAGTTTTAGGCTAACAAAATAGTATTTGTTTGCCCCATCCTTGCAGTGCTTCAGAGAGAATTTTTGAAAGATTAGTGGTAAGAGAGAAAATGTTCCTTTAGTCTCTGAAAAGCCAGTGCTTCAAAATTGAATAGTTTGGAATGTTCTGAACTGTTGGAAATGGCATAGAAATTGAAAGAAAGGGAAAAATAGGGCTTCTGGTCTGGGCTGTAGCTTTTGTGTATACCCTATAAAACTGGGAGGGAGAGGTTGACTTTATGTAATGATTAACCTATTTTTATAACTTCATACTTTGTCCTTTCTCCCCATTTCCTTTTTGAAAAGGCATTTCATATAGTACGGGTCTCTGTAAGCTAATGTCTTTCTTACATTAATTTTCAAGCTCAATTCAGAAAGAAACGATTATTCAATAGTAGTGGAGAGCTAAATGTATACTTTCCAGTAGGTACATATATGCATCGTTTGTGCCTGCAGGATGCTTAAGTAATTACTTAAACGATCCTTTGTGTCCTGAGAAAAGGATAAATTGTAAATAGGGTGTATTTATACATAAGTAATTTTTAGGTACTTATGCACATGCTTTTAGGTCATTGACAATTGGCTAATGAAATACAATTTTAAATTCTAATGAAATAGAAGGATTTTTTTTTTCATGGCAAGCCCCAGTTAAATCCAAGTATTCTTTCATTGCTATTTTTGTTATGTTAACCAAGTAACATTAGGGTTCATTGTCAGGCATCAACATTTTTGCTTGTTGATAAGTTGGTATTTGCCAGGTTAAACGCAGATTTGTGTGGGGGAAGGAAAGACTGTTCTGAGCATGAGAAAATCCTTCCTAATGAGAATGATTAACACTAGAAGAAGTTGCATGATAAGACAGTAAAATCTCCGTCCTTTCAGGTTTTCAGGACTTGAATGGATATCACAGTGCAGCAGTTCATCGGGTTCAGTTGTGCTTTGAGACAGGGTTGGACTGTATGATCTCTACAGATCCCTGCAAATCTAAGTTTTCCGATGATCCTAATCCCAGTTAGTCACCTCTGCTGATAAATACATGGGCATCCTCATCTGCAGTGTTCTGTAGATTTAAGGAAAATTAACATTTTTTTATAGCTTCTCAGTGCAAGATTGCTCTTCTGCCTCGCTTGTGGTTTTTGTTGTTTTTCAGCAGTATTTCTAATTGCTAGATGGAAGATGTAGTTACTGTAAAATAAAAGATGTGCCAATGAGATAGAGGTTGAAGCTGTAATGCCACCCGAAATGAAACCCTTCTAGTGGATTTCTGTGTTTTAAAATAAACTTTTATTTGGACAAATTAATATCTGTCACTATATCCTGTTGGTTAAGCTTTCCCAAAGAAAAAATAATTAAAATCAGTGAATAAGATGATTACATTCCATTTGCTAAAAATCAGTCGTTCTGTTGGCAGATATTAAAAGTGGTAAGAATAAAACAAAACCCTTAAAAGCCAAACAACTTTCTAATGAGATCGCCTTCCCCACCCTACCCCGTTGATGAGGATGTGACCAGTCTGTCAGTTTGGCCACAGCTGCCACTTCTTGAAGCTGTCCCAAATCCTGGAGTCCTGGCATCTGCACCACCTGGGCATCAACATCTCTTCCTATTTTAGGAGAGCTGCCAGACATGTCAGTGCTGTGTTAATTTGTGCTCTTTAAATGTCTCTTACGTTTCACAGTTTTCATCTGCTAATGCTTTTTGAGAGCTGAACACATAACTAGTCTTCCAAATGATTGCCTCTGGGAGTGGGAAAAATCCCAAAACGCAGACTCCCCAACTGTTGTTGTTGCAGGTTGAGAAAAAGCTAACGCTTTGGGTATTTGGGATGTTGGTTTTTTGTTTGCTCTAAAATACTTTAATATAGTTGTTGATTAATGCTTTGCTATCTTATTTAAAAAATATGGAGTATCCATTGAACAAGTTCTGCGAAAACATGACAATTGTTGGCATTTCTTTTTTAAAAAAATGTTAATTCTGGTTTAATTATCCCTCTGGAACTTGTTTTAAGACCTATTATGAGGAGGAAAAAAATACTATGTAAAAACCAGACTGGTCACTTTTTATAAACTAATCTGAAACACATTTTGGAAGTAATAAAACTCTTATAATTCTGAAACTACATTGTTGTGGGTTGGTTTGTTTGTTTTTCCACTGAAGTGTGGAATTTAAGTAAGAGATGTATCAGAGAGTACGATTTGAATTAAAGTAATGAAATTAAAGATAATCTAAACTAGTGGATTTCCAAGGCATGCTGCCAAGGTTTTTTCTCCCCGAGTGGGAGTTGTATGATTTCAAATTAAAGCTTTAAATATGAAAAGAGACTATCATTTTTCTTCATTGTCCAAAGACTGATGGTAAATAAGTGATGACTAATATTTCATATTCTCAGATTTGTCACAGTCTCGGGGCTGGATTTGTCAGCGTTCTGAAAGAGGCTTAAAAACATTAGATTTTCAGATTCCTAATACTGCCTCGGATGCTGCTGGCAGTCCCTGCTCCACACAGGGCAAGAAAATAAAGTTGAAATAAGAGAACAGAATATACACGCCATAGTTTGATTTAAAACTAACTGGTGATACTGCAAGGTAAATTTGAAGTATTTCAACTATTTAAAACGTTTATTAGGTATGGCAGTGAGGCCTGATCCATGTGCCCTGGCATTGTCTGTTGTACCATGTCTGACTAGTCTGGCTGCAGGAAATGCTATTGTGAAATCTCAGGATGAACTTGTATTTTCATTTATGCGTATCTGTGTGATGGTAGGTGTAATCCTCTTGTACTGTTCTTTTTTTGGCAGAATTATTAATGTTGTAGATTTAGGAGCTGTTTTTTCTACCCCAGCTAACTAAAACATTGTTTTTAATTGGAATTACTAATTTTGTTTTCAAATGTGAAGCTTTCCTGCATTACCAAAGGAGTGAAAACTTTTCCATGTTACAATAAATGCCTGAGACGTTTCAGTAATAATACAGTACAAATATTAGATGAGTACGAAGGTAAAAATATTTTTTAGCAGTGATAAAGTTTGTTCAAAACTCTGTAGATGCTGGCAGACACTACTTGTGATCTTTCAAACTAAGCCATGTCTGCAGGACATCTTAATTCAGGAATTGAAACTATTGTACAAGGACATCACTTGTACAGTTAATAAAGCCGTTTAATGACACAGTCACTTTAAATCCCTACAGTCTCCTGTTCTAGAAATTAAAGATTTAAAAATCTGTGCTCTGAGTCTTTTCACCACTTTATGTGGGATTTTCAGCCAAGGCTTTGCTTTTTTTGCTGGTAATGGTGGTGGAAACTTTCAGTTGTCTGATGTATTTTTAGGATCTTGTTTTGCTGCTTTGGTAGATGTTGGGCAATACTGAAGTATTAAAATGCGGGTAGGTTGAAGAAAATGATACTGAACTAGAATGTATTGTACTATATAATGAGCAAATGTAATACATCTTGAGCAGCTGTAATTTATTTGGACAGTATGATAAAATGTCTTTGACTGTACCTTTTCATGTGCTAAGAATCGATAGAATATTTAAAGGAATATATATGCTGTTCGTATTCTTCTTTCTAATTAAAATACAGGTTTGCAATTTTTGAAAGATACGTCAAAAATTACAAATGTGTTGTTTGGGGTTTTGGGGTAGTTTGCAAAGTGGCTAAGGCAAGCTAGGTGTATCTTCATGTATTTATGTCCATATTTAATGGGTAGTTTGTGATTAATGTTTTAATTTTTCTGCACAGGGACCTTAAAAACAACCTTATTAGTACTATAGATCCAGGAGCTTTTCTGGGACTTTCATCTCTGAAAAGACTGTAAGTAGCTGGTCAGTTTATGGGGGGAAATAAAAATAAAAAACAAACAAAAAAAGATAGAATAAATTTTAAGTATCTTTTAGAAGATGGGTATATATCACAGTCACAGAATTGTAGGGGTTGGAAGGGATCTCTGAAGATCGAGTGTGTATGTATATATGTGTGTATATATATAGTTTTGCTGTCTAATTGTATATACGCACACTTACATCTATATGTAAATATAAAACAGTCTGCTTTCAGTCTAAAAGAACTGCTTCAGTCTTCAGACTGAAGAATATCTACTGCCTGTGGCTTGGCAGTCTCACTTGATCTTACTGGCAGTCTCTCTTGTATTTTTCCTCTGTTTTAGTATTTCAGTGACTTGAGACAACAATGGGTGAATGTTCACTCAGAGCTTTGATGCCATCAAGTTGTTTTATTAAATGTTAAACTCCCCGTGATTTTTTTTTTCTATGGGTCATAGTGGAACACAGAGTCCCTTGCTATTAATATTACGCTGAATTTACTATGTTGTTAATGCTGCTTTATTGAAGATTGTGCCAACATTTCCATTAACGCATTTTTCAGGGATTTATACCTTGGCTGTAAAAATTCTGTCTTAGATGAAACTTGAAAAACAGGATATTGGTGTGACAGCTTTTTTTTTTTTAACTCAATTTTCAAAATATCTGGGACAGCTTTTAACTCATGGAAGTCTTAGTGATTCTATTTTTCACAGGCCTTTGGTCAGCATGTGACTTTTGCTCTTAAATTTTCATCGTGTGTATGTATGTTTGTCACTGTTCAGGTAATCTGGCTCAGTTAAAAGGAGATTTTGTTGCTAATTGCACTTTCAAGAACCTCAAAAATAAAGCTGAAGGACCAATTCTGGCACTTGCAAGCTTAATTTTTATTCCTTATTAAGTCTAAGATTTACCTCGTGAATTATGTAATGTTTATGTATTAATATAAATACTGAAATGTTCATATCTGCATACAATAAATAAACTGGTGTAGATATCTTTGGCAGGCCAAAAAAAAAATCAGTGAAGTAGCACATGAATATACCACACAAATGCAAAAATATGC
The DNA here is from genome assembly GCF_964211835.1 of Anser anser. Taxonomy (NCBI): domain Eukaryota; kingdom Metazoa; phylum Chordata; class Aves; order Anseriformes; family Anatidae; genus Anser; species Anser anser. Next base: position 60,664,876 of record NC_139724.1, read on the forward strand.
TTTGTAGTGATATAAGCCAAGCCTGTTCTGAGGGGATTTATATTAAGGTTAGGCTTACTTTAACTGTATATAGGCAAACCATTATTGCTTTAGATATGGAGTAAGAAGTCTGTGTGCATGTGCATACATTCATAGAACAATACATTTTGATTTTTGCTGAAAAAGAGTAAATGTATATGTGGTACGTTCCATTACTCATGAATTTTAGTTGAAATACTTCAGTTTGCAGACTTTATGTCATTTTGAAATGAAATAGTTTATTCTTCATTATTCTTCATTAATAGTTGATTTTTGCTTTTTTCCTATTGATAGAGACCTAACTAATAACAGAATAGGCTGCCTGAATGCAGACATATTTAGAGGACTCGTGAATCTTGTTAGACTGTAAGTATAATTTTATTGTGTATTATTTCACTTAAGTATTTTTCTCAACGTAAGTTAATGTTCTTTGTTTTAAATGGACTAGTTTGTTTTAAGTGTGTGCATGAAAGACATGCCCTGATTGTGGTCAGCAGCAAGCTTAAAATACAAAGAAAGGAGCAGGGCAGGGGTCAACCAGCGGGTTACTTACTACTCAGTCCTCTGCCTCCCTTGCAACTGTTTTCTAGTTCTTTTAAAAGTATAGTGGGGAAAAAGAGTAGCAGACTAAAAAATACTTTCTGTACAAATGTATGTTAGGCTTACAGGACCTTGCCTTCTTACCATAGCATCAGTATAGTTGTTTTGTTGTCTTTCTCGCATATTTTGTAAATATTCTTTATTTATTTTAATAAAATAACGTTTAAGATTATTGAATGTTACTCTGTTGTAGCTATATGTTTCTTACAGACTTTCACTGACTTTGAGGGGAAAAAAAAGGGATGTTCTTGAAGTATTCACTGAAGTTTTGCTATATAAACTTTTACAGCGTATTAGTAACATCAATTCACTGCAAACAATGAAGTTATTTTAAAAATTCTGGAAGCGTATACTGAATATGTATGTGCTAGTTGTTTTTAATAAAGAATATGCTACCAAACCTTGTTCCCAATCTTAAAATTCCTCAGCTAAAAAGTATTGGGGAACAGTTTATTGGGGGATTTTTGCTATGCTATCAAACTTCATATGAATCTTAGTCTTGTGAACTATGGCAGTGTACCATAATAGTTACTTGTAGGTTTTAAAAATAATGCTGTGTTGAAGAGGGATCTTCTTTGTAAGTAAGTTTCACATTAATCTCTTGAGCATGAATTGAAATCATTTTACTTCTATTTCTCAGAAATCTTTCTGGAAATCTGTTTTCTACACTTACACAGGGAACATTTGATCATCTTGGTTCACTAAAGTCTCTGTAAGTATTGCATCTAATTTTAAAATGATCATTTGTGTTCTTAAAAAAATATTACGTTCTTAAAACATGCTTCAGTGTTTTCTTGGAATGGCCTTTTGTGTGAAACAAAAATAGCCAAATCAAAACTTCCACAGTATTCCAGATTTTGAATGAGATTTTTACATTAATGTGAGTGCTCTCGCTTGCTAGTACTTCAGTTTCTTTTTTACTTTTAAATGTCGTAATAGCATTTTTTAAAGCCTGAATAAGTGCATAGGAAATGTGCCTACAAACATACAATACAATGTAAGCACACAGTACTCTGTTTGTGTGTTTATAGAAAAACCTTCAAAAATGTTCAATGTGTTACAAAGCTCTGAGAGAACAAAGCTATAGCAGCTTCTGGACTTCTGAAGTTTTATTCTGTATGTATGATTCATACATAAATACTTCATATTAAATAGGATCATACACCTTTTACTAAAAAAGGATTAAATGGGTTTAAATAAAATCTTAGTCTTATCTTGAAGAATGGTATATTTTTGTTAGACATAACAGTGGTTACATCTCAACGTCATTACTTTGTAATGAGTTGTAATTGTGTGTGGAGCAAAGTTAATAAAAAAAAAGTATCAGTGTTTATGACTAGCTTGTATTTTTCCCTGGTAATCATGATGGTTGGCTCTCTGTGCTAGGACGTTCATAAAGGTAAATGTTTCCTTCCCTCTTCCAGCTCCTTTTAATTGTTAAAAAGTTGTTATTCCTAGAATTTGTATACGAAAAGGCTGCTGTCCAAGATCATCACAGGTCTGACAAGAGAATCTGAAAATAACTGTTGCTATTTAAAATGTATGTCTGGAGGAATGCCTGCGAACAAAGACCAAACGGAGTTTGACAAGAATGTTGGTTTAGTGTTTGAAGTGTTCAGCCTGTGATGTGCTATCCTCAAGACATTTGCAAAAATAGAAATAAATTGTTTTTAACAGAGGTAAAAAACAGCATAAGCATAATGATTCATTTTGATCCGTTTTAACTGTTTCCAAACAGACTCAATTTTTCTGTAGCTGACTACGACAGACACCTATTGGGAATTTGGTATATTGTTTTAGTAGAAAGTATTAAGATATACAGAGATTTTATGAATCAATGGAAAGCCTTATGTGATTTGCATATAAAGCAGAATAAAACTCGTTAAAAGTGTGTGAGTGGTGGCTCTCGTAAGAGAAATAAATGAGAGGATGCTTTTTATATTTCTGTTGATTTTAATGTTAAAGCATTTGATTGCTAAATAAACCTTCTGTCAGTGAAGTGTGCTCTTAAGTCATGGTGATGCATATTCAGGCACATTATTTAAAAATTACTAGAAATTATTTCATACACAAGTATTAGATGTTATCCGTATTTACGGCGAGGATTACTTTCCTCAAGGAGTGTTTGGTTTTGACTTGACACCAGAGCTTGCAGAGTTATTGGAGTATCTTCCAATACGTGGTAGGAGGCCATGCGGCTGTGTTGTGGCATTTGGTTATCTGTCAACAGCGTGTCTGCGGCTGCAAGAGACATCTACAGCTGTTCTGTAAAGCTTTCAGACCTCTGAGTGTCTCATTTCGTCATTGTGAATACTCGTTTTGCATTGCAGAGAATTTCAGACTGATTATCTTCTTTGTGATTGCAACATACTCTGGATGCATCAGTGGCTAAAAGAAAGAAATATAACTGTACGTGAAACTAAATGTGCCTATCCCAAATCACTTCAGTCACAGACGGTGACGGGTGTTAAGCAGGAGCTTCTGACCTGTGGTAAGCACTTCTGACAACTGACACTTTATTTTCTAATGCATTTGCTACTGTGTTAATATTAGTGGACAGACTTTTTTTAGTTTTATTTCCGTGAAATTCAGAACTTGTATGAAATTTGGTAATAGTGATTCGTTTTTAAAGACTTGGTTTTATTCCTTGTCCAGCTTTGTTTTTTTTTTGGAAATAAGTTTTTGATTACTGATATTAGTCTGTAGAAATTAAGGATGAGTGGAAATGCCTGGAGATAAACTCCTTTTCCTTTTAATACTTGTTTTAAGTGATTTTTATCTAAACTTCACGAGAGGAATCAGAAACTGATATTATTTCTTTTCCCCAGTATCTGCCTTCTCAGATACACAAATTATTCCAAGACAAAGTCTGAAGTTGAAAGGTCTTCATCTTATCATTGATTTTATTTTGTTGTATTTTATATATATATATATATGTAATTCTATTGTTGTTTAGTCTCCAATGCAAATAAATTAGGGTTGGGAGAGTCAGTGTAATAATTTCCAGGTTGGTTCTGTGATTAAGATACATACAAGAAAAACTTGTGAGAAAGTAGCTTTATCTAAGAAGGTGGGGGAATACCACTACACTGGGTTGTTCTTAAAGTAGTAAAGTTTTCTCTTATTAGAGACAGACTAGAATGCACACTGAACTACTGAGATTATTTTTCGGCAGGTTCAGTCTCTTTTATTTTTGGCTTGGTAGAGTTTTGTGCCTAACAGTAGATCTGCCTCAACTAACCTTTCAGGGCATGTCCTATGGCTTTAGGAAAGGAGGAAAAAGGCATTGTATTATCTGTAAATTGCAGTATGCTTGCCAATAGTGTTTCAGAATAACTGAGATGTTTATAGAGGTGGCTTGATTTTTTTTTGTCAGACTTCTGCTAGAGAAGCACATGGCTAGTTTAGTTGCTGAGATGGAGCTCAGCCAGGCATAAGCACCAGTTGTGCTCTGCCAGTGGAAGAGGATATCCTGAGAAGAGGACAAACAGATGAGAAGAGGAATATGAACTTAATAAGCTTAATATTATATATATGGTTTTCAAATATTCATGTTGAGAAATTATAAAGAAATAAAATGCATAGGGATATTTTTCTTTCAGATTTATATTCATTCTTGTGAATGTAGGCTAGCAAATGACTTAGGGAATGTACTACATTAAAAGAATATACATTTAGAAAAAGGATATAGTTTGAATTTCTGATGCATCAAATGTAGCTTTTTGCATATAAATTCTGCAAACTGTAGTTTACAATGTGATTGAATCAATAATTGATACACAATTAATTTTTTCTTGTCTTCTGAAGAATGCTTATAAAACGTATTTCTGGCCATTAATTGTGCTTTTATTTCTTGAATTCTAGAGCCTCCTCTTGAATTACCATCTTTCTATATGACTCCATCTCACCGCCAGGTTGTTTTTGAAGGAGATAGTCTACCCTTCCAATGTATGGCTTCGTATATTGATCAAGACATGCAAGTCTTGTGGTACCAAGATGGAAAGATAGTAGAAACTGATGAGTCCCAGGGTATTTTTGTTGAAAAAAATATGATTCATAACTGCTCACTGATCGCAAGGTAAATCCCTGCAAACTGTGTTCCCCCACCTCCCTTCTACCCCTCAGCCCCCCAGCACTTTCTTGATGTGACTTGGTGACTATTTCAATGACCAGTAAGGCTTCCTCATATCCTTACAGAGTGAGTGTATGTAGAGAGAAACTTCCTAGCAGGGACATAATAACAGTTAAATCAGTTAATTTAAGATATGGATGTATGATGTTACTAACTATTTAGGAGGGAGCTCTAGAGATTGCATAGCTCTCACACACGCAGACACACACACACAGATTTCACATAAAACAGCTTTGTGGTACAATACACTTGTCTTAGGATAGTAAAATTACAAGAACAGGGTTTTCAAGTGAACTCATGAATTGTTTCGTCTTCCTTTTGACTACACCACAACTGGTAATATGGAAGTTCTCCATCAGAGATCTGTATCATTTAAAAAAAAAAAAAAGACAGATTGTTAATTACAGTACACTTATTCATAGGTAGCTGTGATCTTACAAGATCACTCACAGTTTTATGTAACTGGTTGTTTCTTCCATTGTCTTTCTGTACTTTATTCATCTTTTGGTAAAAACTGATGTGAATCTTGTTGCAAGACTGTTGGGATTTTTTGTTTGTTTATTTTGTCTTCCCAGTGCACTGACAATCTCAAACATTCAGGCTGGCTCCACAGGAAACTGGGGTTGCCACGTACAAACCAGGCGTGGGAATAATACAAGGACAGTAGACATTGTGGTATTAGAAAGCTCTGCGCAATACTGCCCTCCAGAGAGGGTTGTGAACAATAAAGGAGATTTCAGGTTGGTAACATCATTTTTTTTCAGAAAAAGTCCATTTACTTCTGTTTTAAACTCAAGCCTTATTGCTTTAAAGGCACCTAAATTAAATGGACGTTCATTTGTAAGTGATATATAATGGATTTTTAGCTGTTCTTGATTAGTGTGTGTTGAAAGAAGTGCACACAACTGAAATACTAAACTTTGAGCTTGTAAACTCAGGTCTTTGGAACAGTTGGAAATTAAAGTATGATATCCAGATATACGTAATTTAAATTATTAGAATAGATTAAAACGTTAAAAATGAGCTGTAAGTTAAGAGTTAGAATGCATACTGGTGGATTGGGTTTTCCACCAGGTTGTCATTCTGTTTTAAAAGCTTTACCTGCTTTCATACAACAAAATAACTATGTAAGAAACATATAGTCTTGTTTTTTTCTTCTGAGTATTCAAGTGAATAATATGAATGTTGCTTTCTTTTTATGACTGTTGGGATTGTAGTGCTAGTTCTGATATTCCATTGTGTTGGATATTGCAGAATATTTTGTCTTTTGTTCTTACCTCTTCACCTGTTTTCCCTTTTCTGATCTTTCTGCTGCTGGTCACTCTAACAACACGTTACTCCTGGAGGTGCCAGCTGTAACAGATAGCTTCTGTATAGATTCTCTGTATGTAAGGTAATTCCCTTTATAATACTCTGTGTTGTACCTCCCTACAGTAGTTCCTGCTGAGGATTAGTGTATGTCATAGCATATATCTTCACTACAGTTTGTAGGGTTTCTTAACATTGTAATAACCGCTTTTCATTTGTGTTCCTTTATGCTGCTTGGCTATGTTGATCTGTTTACATTTATAAGCTTTCTTCCTTTCCCTGTGTACATTAGGGTTCTTTAAAGTCATCTTTATGTAGAAATAATCTAAGACCATTAACATTTTAAGAAATTAAAAGCAAGTTAAAGCATGATGCTAGGACATAGTTTGTGGGGGGAGAGAAGACAAGGTTTTCAAGTACAAGAGGCCTCCAGTTTTAGCAAAAATTCAGGTAAAGTCCCGGCTGAGAACATTTGTGTTGAGTTCAAATTCTTGTTCATCAGCTGGACATTTTTGAGGAGACAGGTAGTGGCCATCTGGGTAGTAGGGAACTGTTAGTAGGGGAAGAAACATTAAGATCAACTTGCTGCACAGAGACGATTTGGAATTACTGAAGAGTTTCACTTTCACGTTGTAATGAATTATTTATGTAGGAAACAATGTGAATATCTTCCTTTTACACTGTGGTGGTTCCTAATGCAGGGATGAGCACTACATTAGCAAATGAGAACTTCCTGCTTAAGATAAAAGGTGAAGAAAGTCAAACAGATGCATGCTGTATTCATCAAAGAACATACACATCTATTTAAATCACTTATGCTTTTTTTTATGATACAAGTGTGAATTGTTCTTCTTTGATTTGCCATTAGAGGTGAAAACAGATGGTAAAGGCTTATTTCAAAGTGTTTTCCATTAAATTAACCTGTGCTGTTCAGTGACTGTTCAGTGTAATAGGATTTACCCCCTCTGGAATTCAGTGAAAAGAAATAAGATATCAGGAAATGTTCAGCTTATCAAAAGCTTCACTGTGTCTGAGTTCACTATAACAGTCTTCCATTTGTAGTTTAGGTAGAGTAATAATAAAGAGTAATTTTTCACCTTTGAGACCATATGGAAATATGGCTTTGACTAGTGAGAAAATGGTTCTGAGCAGATGGCTGTAAATGATCCTAGGTGAATTTGATTTTATAGTTTTTTAGTTGGAACTGGCTAGTCATTTTAGCTGAAGAACTGCTTCAGAATTGGCAGCTAGATTTTTATCCCTTCAAAGATGGGAGAGCAAAGTGTAGCGATGGAGAATGTTTGTCTTTAGTTGGTGCAGTAATGATGGTTTAGCACGAGTTCATAAGGATTAGGTAAAAGCTGTCTTCATCATGGGAATGTCTTTTGTTGTGTTTTTTAATATAAGTATTCTTTTAAGTCTTAGCAGACATCCCAGAATACATTACAATCCATGAATGAATGGAAAATATAATTTGTATGTTAAAATATAATCTATTGCTTCTGATTCAGTAAATCCTTCAAGTGTTGTTTGGTATAATTTTCTGCTGGTAGTTGATAGAATTCTGTCATAAATATAAGAATTATCTTTTTGAAAACTGTTATAAGGTTAAATTAATCTTAAAAATATAATTATGTTGAATTTAGAAAATTACTAAGATGTGATAATAAAAGACTACCTGTAAGCTAATGAAATTACAGTATCAAAACCTATTGTTACTAAAAGATATTGTTCAAAGAAATAAATGTTCTCAAAACAGCTTTAATAAGCATGAAAGAAAGGATGCTTCTATAACCTCGTGGTCTGGCTTTTTCTTCGTGAAATGTAATTACAGTACTTAAATATAAATGAATCCTATTTCCCCCCCACAGCTGTCTACTCTCATGTATATATGATAAATTTTGAGCACCTAATTATAAACAGTGATGAAGTAAGAGTTAATACAGTCCAAATGTGCACTTCTGCTAGCGTTGGTTAAAGTGTGAAAGACATTCAAGTTTAGGCTCACAAGAAATGAAGAATGCAGCCAAACTTACGCAGCCTTTGTTCCATGATGAGAATTTCATATCGCTGTTCACCTTTTGAACCCTGCTTCAGGGAAGAGCAGAGTACCTCATCTCATGCACGTATTGGGGAGGGAAACAGTTTATGGCTGAGAACAGTTAAGATTAACGTTCACTAAGGAAAAACGGGGAACTAAGGAAGCGTAGCTACAGCTGGAGTCAGTTCCCCTATCTGATTCACTGCTGGGCTACAGAGAAATTTACACTTGCACGTGGAGTACTGGGAATGGGGGAGGGAAGAGGGCAAGGGACTTCAGTTCCCCTTAAGGTGCTTTTAGTGACTGCTTATTTCTGTTGGTTTTGCATATGTGAAGTTACGGCAGGAAGCTTTGTAGTTTAAACTGGACATAAACAGTAGGCCATTTAAGTGGAAAGCTTTCTGAATCATTAGATAAATAATGTATGAGCTTTATTAGCAAATTGTTTCTGTAAATGATTAAATTTGCTGGAAAAGTAGCACTGGCTATATGACTGTCTGATGTTGCCAGTCTTTTGAGAAGATTGTGGTAAAAGACGATAAAATGCTCTGTAGGGAGATGAATGAAAAGTAAATGCAGTAGGAATAAAGGGACGGTGACAAAAAGGAAAGAGATGCATTTAAAAAAAAAGGGAAGTCTAGAGATGTGCAAAGAGAAGAGAGACAAATCATCTTGTGATCATCTAATAATCTTTGTTGAATTAAGGAAGTAGTGTTACACTGAAACTCACTTCTTTCCATTTAACAGCTGCAGAAGTTCCAGAAGCTATATATAGCTTAGCGATGATACTTGCTTAGAAATGTAGTAATTAAATGTAATAATTAAAACTGTTGCTGGAAAAAAAATGCTTCTTAGTTGAATCCTGCTGTTTCACTTTTTTCTTTTTTTCCTGATGTTCTGAGTGTAGTGAGCAAAGGAATTGAACATGCCATTTTCCAATTAAAATAGTTTCCTGATCTTCTTGGAGGTCATGTCATACAACATCTGGTAGGACCACGGAGTTTAAGTTAGTATAACACCACGCGGCACTCAGTCTGTAATGCAGCATATTCAGTCAAAACTGAGGCAGCCACGCTTCAACTTAAAAGCCTTTGGAAAAATACATCTTTTAAAAAATTGCGTGTAAAGAGATGTAGATATACCTTTAAAAGTGCTGTCACTGATGTAGAAACCTAATTTAAAAAAAGAAAAAAAGATCATTTTTGTTAAGGAAATGGCATTTTGGAATTTCACTGTCAGTGTTTCTGGAAACCTGAATCTTTGCGTTCTGGAAACTGCGTTTTGGATGTGTTCCCCAAAGTGTTCATGGGCCTGCATGTCATCCAGTATCTGTGTTAGCTGATTTTTCAGTTGTCCTTTATCTGCTTGTTTTCTTTTTACTTCATCCTCTGAAGGCTTTTTGTATCTATAAGAAGTAGGAAGTAGCTCAACTTTTTACTTGTTTTCCCCAAATCTACTCAGATTGGACTATGTTTTGATTTGCCCATGCAGGAATTTCAGTGACTTAGAAATGTTTATCATGTTCTGGTTAGTATATATTGTACTCCCTTCCTTGCTTCCCAGCAGATCCGTAACTTGCTCTGTCCACGACCAGTTGTCCAGACATGATCCAGCACCATTACTTCTGTTAGCTTACAAGGATGCACATAATGTTGCTCTAAGTTTGCAACTGGGATTGCAGCACTTCTCAAAGGCTGCTGTGATTTTTGTAAGGAAGATTTTGTCCTTTCTCCTGGCTTTTCCTCTCTACAGGAGATAAGATGGTAAATAATTACAGAATCTATACCTACTCTTTGAAATTGTTTACATTGTATAAAACACCTGTATATAATTGCTGGCATTTTCAATCCCTGCTTATTTTTTTCGTCTTTTTAACATCCTCTGTTGCCCCTAATTCTGGTATAAGTTTTTGTTCCTGATACAGGTTGAATAGTGACACTTCCGTTAGTTTCTTGAAGTGGCCCTTGAGGCTCTGAATGCGTATGTACTAGGCTGAATGAAGCTGTACTACAAGACCCAAATAATCACCTTTCTTCTCATCTAGTACTCAGATATTATGGTGATGGTCATATGAAGTCTCCATATCTTAACTCAATTATGTCACTGCAGTATGGCGAATTGACTTGTAATGCCAAGCTGTTAGAAATGCACAAAAATTTAAGCCTTTGTTTTCTCTTTTGGTTTATTGTAATTATATTGTCTAATCTTTTTCCATTAGATTCCTTATTGACTTTTGAATTTTTGTGGTGATGTCATGACTCATGCATTTTAAGGATTCTGTCATTTTAAGCTATCATTTTGTGAGTTGCTTGTTTTGACCAAACCAACGTAATCTCTGCCAAAATGCCTGCAATGCTTTTTCTTCCACTGCTGAAGGTGCTTGATGTGGTCTCTTGGAGTTGACTAGAAATTCACGGGAGTTTGAGATAGAGAGGACTTTCAGGATACTGGAGATGGTTAATGCCTTGCATCATGTAAGACAATTTGATCATAAACCATTCCCTGGAATTGTTGTTTATCAGAGAGGACTGTGATAAATCCCCATCATCTTTGGTATGAGAAGTTAATTGACAAATAAGGAAGGAAAATGGAGCCGACTAGAATTCAGCTTCTGTGTTTTGGTAATATTACTTCCATTTTACTTCCCTGAAGTGGAATATTCTTCAAGGTATTTACTCCAGTCTCCTTCAAATGCAGAAATGTGTATTTTTTACAAAGTTAGGTATGTTGTGCAAATCCGTTAATTTAGATAATAGCAGTGATTAATTGGCCATTTACTGAAATACAGTCCAGATATATTAAAAAAAATGTTTTTTTGAGTTTTGTATACAACTGCTGTGTGTAAAGATACTAGAAATTCTTAAGACTGAGAAAAAGTGTGTTGGTTCTTCAGGCTGTTCAAAGAGCTTGCTTTGGCTTGACTTGATTATGGTACAGAAAGCCTGGGGTGATGGAATGAAGCTTTCTTTTGCTGTTGGTTTTAGTTGCACCTTATATGTTAGCTTGTAAGATTTGAGATATTTGGCTTTTTGTATCGTAGGTATATGTGGTTTTGCTTTCAATTTTAAGCATTAGTGTTCTGAATGTAAGCAATATTTTATTCATGTCTTAATAGGGAGAGGGCAGGAAGCATGGCAGACTGGCTGGCATTTCTTGTCCTTGCCTTTCTCAGTGTTGCAGCTTAATTCAATTGTGGTTTCTTTATCTTCTTATATCTCCTTTGAAACAGTTCTTAGGTTTTGAATGATCAGTGCACTAGACGTGTATTGCAATTTAACTTTGTGTTTATTCTTACTTGTTTTTATCTGTGTATATGCATCTATAGATATACAGTAAAATTACAGAAGAGAAAATGGAGAATATTCGGGTTTCCTTAATCTGCTTAGTTCTCTGTTCCTTTAGTTAAAGGAATCCTTTCCTACTTAACATTATGAACATTTCCCTGTCACGTTAATTTCTATTTGGTATATGTTTGGTTGCAAAATCAGTCAGTGGTTATACTACTACCATTGCTTCAGAATTAGTTTGAAAGTTGTTTTTTTGCAGTTTAGTGTTTGATACGAATGAAGTCATTTGGGAAGTTACTGATGCATGTGAACAGGACAAGCAGAAAGTTTGCAGGGCTTGCTACTGTGTTTTTAACAACTATTTAGATAGCTTTAATACAAATTTTTTCATGAAGTAGGCTTGTTTTCTTTTATAAGAAAATCTGTAAACTGTTCTTAGTAATTGTATAAGCACCTTTTTCACTCCACCTGCAACCTCATGAAAGAATGAAGAAAAGCATGCTAGCATTAGTACTCACATTTTGTTAATAGTGCTCAAATATGAACAGCTTGAAAGGACTGAAGGTGAGCCAAGGTGGCCCTTTAAATAGTTTAGAGATGCTTAGTTTTGAGTGTCTCTTTATTTCATGTTGTGCTTAATCCTTTTATTTACTTGTCATGTAAATTTGTCTTTTTTTTTGTTTTTGCTTCTGACTCCCCAGGTGGCCTAGAACATTGGCAGGCATCACAGCCTACCTGCTGTGTACACGTTATTCTGCTGGCAGTGGGATATATCCTGGCAACTCACAAGATGAGAGAAGAGCTTGGCGCAGATGTGACAGGGGAGGATACTGGGCAGAGGAGGACTATTCTAGGTGCCAATATGCAAACGATGTGACTCGAGTTCTTTATATGTTCAATCAGGTAATTTGTGCCAATCTATGAAATCAAATTCTTTAATGAAAATAAAAACTCAGCCTATTTTTCCATTTCTTTTACGTTGGTAAAACTGGTGGTCTTGTTGAGTTATGAAAAACGAATGACTCTGAGTATGCAAGAACTCAAAGGTTAAGAGTTTGATCTATTTTGGGTGCCCCAAGTTGGAGAGCATGAGGAAATTCTATTCTTTAGTGTGCTTGTGTAAAGCGTGGAGAGGATGAATGGTACATGTCTTGAATATATTTGTCAGCTGGATGTCCTATCCTGCCTGTGTTCTATGAGGAAACAAGGCTGGTTCAATTTGTAACAGAACAGCTATTTTCATTATAATAATCATAGAGTGGGCAAATTCTGCTCAGCCTCTGTTGCAGTAAGCCTGTAATAGTTTTTGTGGTTAATAAGAGTTTACTAGTAAAAGTAGCAATTATTGCCTAGGCCTCTATAATCTGATTGTATTTACTAAGAAAAAAATAGTGTAGCTTTGAAACAATATTTTTCTGCTCCAACTACTTTTGAGGCTTATCTCTAGCTAATGCATGCTTTTGGTACATCACTGCAAAACAGTGTATGTAAACCCTGTGTGTATAGGCACTGTATTGATGTTCTCTAGTACATAGTGTCAGATCACTAGCACCTGTGCAACAGAGGGAAATAGGGAGGTCTGAGAAAGTTAGTTATTTATAATACAACTATACCTCTTGAGTTGATGATGTTGGTAGCACAAGCCATGGTGCTTGTCTGACCTCAGGGAGGGATTACCACATGTTGCATCAATTCATAGCGTTTTCTTGTGTGAGCTCACATTCCTTTAGAGAAAACTTCCGTCTGTGCATCAGAAGCACTGCACCCTCTATATGGGAGTTGAGATCTAGACCAGTATGTGCTCTCTGGATGTCTTTGATTTACACGTTTGGTGAGTGCTTCATGTCCAGAGGCTTGGACTAAATCTAGCCTGAGGGTAAAAGCATTGAACTGCATGTTGTGTAGATTGGTAGCTGCTGACTTGCTCCCTCTCTCCCTCTATATACTTAACAGCACCAACTTACTAGCATTTACCTTTCTGCTCTGGTTCCCTGGGGATCAGTGAACACTGGTGTAAGACGAGTGGGAGGGAGAGAAAGGGAGAAGACTGTCTGTCGTGGCCCAGGTTGAACTTGGGCTGACATAACTGTGTGTGTAGTGCTGCTTTGTATTCCTAGCATGGGAGGTGCATGCTGTGGCTTAGTCACAAGAAATGTGGCTGAGGGTTGAAGGGGGGGAGCGCTCAATAAGTGGTTAATAGGTGAGAGGTGATGCCAGGGATCCCATTATTGTCCCCTAATGGGACACAGTAAGGTCAAGTATTTGCTTATTAAGACCTTTGATGTAGCTGGGTTGTTTTTTCCCCACCTGGGAATTCATGTTTTCCAGCAGGGCCTGTAACAGCCCGGCACTGCTGACTACATGCTGCAGCATCAATTTATGGTTGCAATTGCTCAGGAGCCTGGATGATTTCAACCTGTTGTAGCTGTTTTGTTAGCCAATGTTTTTCAGGTTGTGAAAGAACGTTGCCAATTTTGTGTTAAGAAATTTAAAATGCGATTGATCCTTCTTAAAAATACAGGAACAGGTAGTACACTGAAATAAAGCTTTCCATTTTTTTTTTCTTTAAAGAGAAGAGTGGCATGTTTTCATTTTGAGGGTTGTTTTTTACTCATTAGAGCCTTCCTCTCTTTATGTGTAGTAGGTCTGGAAGTCTTTCTAGCAGTATTCTGCACAGAAGTTTATTGTCTCTTTGAGACTAACATTAAATGTAATAATGATATAAGCATCATTAGAGTCTTTGTACACAAAGTAGTTGATGAGCTGTTTCGAACATTAGAACTCTGTCAAGTAATTTAAATCGAATAGAGGCGTATGTTTTAAATGGCAGGAAACCTCTGTAGCATAATAAACATGTATTTTTATATAAATTTATATATAAAGGTATAGTTCTTGGTGAAAAGAAATTTAATATCTAAAGTTCAAAGAAACTTCACAGAATATCTGAATTTGCAAGTTCACATTGTTCAGTGTCTGTTATGACTTGGAACACTGAGTGATTTAAATTGTAAATGGTGTTTTGGAAAAAATAATCTTCCATTAATTGCATTCAATTCTATGTTTATGAGCTAAGACCTGCAGGGAGTAACATATAGCCATGTTTACATGGCAGATTGCAAATTCAGTAGGGCAGACTGTATGTCCAGACTCCAAATAATGCAAAGAAGAGGGGTCTCTACTTTGGATCATCGTGTATAGACAGCATCTGAACACGAGTGGATGATATTAGCACAGCGCTCCACTGTCCCGTGTGAAATTTGTCATTTTGGGGCCCTGCTACCTCAGGCATGTTGGAGTTGTGTACTATTTAGTGGTAAATATTTTTTTTAGCCTGTACTCGCTTCAGGAATGAAGCGATCAGATTTGTTATAGAGAGGATCTGCCTTGGGTTTGTTGTTTATGTGTGTTCTGTTCCAAACACTTCCAGTAATTACAGAATCAAGAGTGAGTGCTACAGCAGTGGTGTGTTGGAATTTCTTTTGGCTTCTCTTACTATAAAATGCTGTATTTTAGGAACTTTGCGTTACTCTCATACAAAGCAAAATAAGCATTTAACAATAGCGTCTCTTTTGCTGTTCTTGGTGCAACATCTACTTTCCAAGACAACCGGACAAAAAAGGACTTGTGGCTGCAGATAATGTTGGTTCTTAGGCTTATTTTCAAACGTGGTGTTGCTAGCAGATATACTGGTAGTTCTGGCTAGTTCAAACACTGAACTCTCCCATGATCCCTGTGAGGTTTGTTAGCCTCCTTGGGAAATGCTGGTTTGTTAATTGCTGAAGTGTTTCCTCTATATTGTACTTACAATTTTCACTTTTTTCAAATGTTTTTCTTCTTTACATAGATGCCTCTCAACCTCACTAATGCAGTTGCAACAGCAAGACAGCTCTTGGCTTACACTGTTGAAGCAGCAAATTTTTCTGATAAGATGGATGTTATTTTTGTGGCTGAAATGATAGAGAAATTTGGAAGATTTGCAGAAAAATATAAAGAGGTAACTGGATAACTTGTCATCGCTTTAAAGATAATCAAAGTGTTGGTCCTAAAGTATTCTGAGCAGTGAAGCCTTTTCAACAGTAGATGCAGGCACTGAGTTAGTGGTTTATTAGATGCTATTCCGTGTTTTTGTTTGTTTAGTAGGTCCCTGAAGTTGCTGACCCATGGTCACAGACTTTGCATTGGCGCTGAGATCATCCAGCATTCACTGGACCTGTAATGTGAGTAACACCTCTGGTCAGCACTGGAGCAGGGAGATAGGTACAGTAAGTCTGTTTTTATTTAATATGGAGTGGGTCACACAGGTTTTCATTGGTATGTTCTTATCTAAAAAGATAAATAATGAAAGCCTCAGAGATCCTCTCAATAATGAATAAAACAAGACTTATCTTCTCCCCTTCCACTGTGGTAGGACGTCTTTATTCAATATTGAGCTGTATCTCTAAGGTTTTCAGTATTCCTGTATCTTGCAGGATATAAGATAAAACATGAAAATGAAATCTTAGAGAACGCTCGTTGTTGGGGAGAAAAATGTCAGTGGTTAAATAGTCCCACCAGTGGGCAGGAACTCTCTGTTTCACTGCTGAACAGAGGTTATGTTGATCTCACTGTACAGTGCATGTTGGGCAATTGTAGACCACAGTGCCTTGGTTTTAAATTTGTACACAAAAAAGCATCCAAATTTCCCCCTCCACCCTCAGCAAACCATAAATGCCAGCTGTAAATTCTTTGCAGAACTCTTGGACAATTTTCAGTCTACAACTTGTTTTTACTATCATAGATTGGATTTTTTTGTGTATTTTGGAATTACATAAGTAGTTCATTAAATAGCTAGTTTTCTATCCAGCTGAAAGAAGAAACGTGTTTTAGATTGCTGCCGTACTTGTTACATTATAAGGGTATTATTTTCTCAGCTGTGACTTATTGTCTGTAAAGTGACACAATCTGGCATTGTTTTGCCATTTTTGAAGGTAATAGCTGATATGAGAATGTCCTAAATTAAGTCTGAAATTACCAATGAATTTGTCTTTGATGTATTTTTATCTTAATTGGTTTGATTTGAAATCAACCTTGCTGATATGTTAAAAAAAAAAAGAGTACAATTTCATTTAATACTCTTTATTAATTAAGAAAATTCTTGTTAGTCTTATTCTACAAAACTCTTAACTATGGATATGATACTGTATTGACTTACACCATCTCATTTTTAGTTCTTTAATTTGCATTACGGTGGCTATTCTGAAATACAAATATTATACATTATAAAATGCTTCATTTAATAGCTTTTTGATGTGAAAAGAAAAATTGAAGATATTCAGAAAGTTCTCGGTAGATTGTCTTAGGTTAAAATGCAGTTTGAGAAACATATGCATACCTTGATAAAGTGAAAGAATAATGTTTAATATTTGATGTATGAAACATGAAATAACTTGAGTCCTGTGATTTCAGGATCTTAACACTGATAATTTATTGTAACAAAACCATCTATTGATGTATTAAACATGGTAACAGCTTTCAAGTAATAAGTAATAATAAGCATCTTACTTTTAATATAATTTTGATTTGTTCTTGAAAACTTAATGAAAAGGGCTGTAGCCTGCAAGTTTTGCTTGATGTTTTGTTAGCTGTGGAATGTTGCCTGACTAGGTTCTGTCCTTAAAAGAGTCAGTTCATAAGAGTTAATATTTTTATATTCCCATTTATACCTTTGTTCTTTTTCGAGTCTTTAAAAATGACAAGCTACTGTGTTCTCTACTTATTAATAATATTCCTTTAAAAAAAACAACACACCACAATCTGGATCAAAAGGAGATCACTTACCAACCCTACCACCCTGTCAGTTTAGGCACTGTGAATTGCATTTCATTCAGTTTTGTTAGAATTATGTGCGCCTTCACTTTTGGTGCAATATTTGCCACTTTCTTAAATGCGGTGAAAATCCAATGTAGGCCAATATAGGTACTTGATAATTTTGGCACAGTTGTGGTCTAAGTGAAGGAATTCCCTTCGTTGGTTTGTATTTTTGTCATGTAGGGGGCCAGGTAGGGAGTATGAGCATCCACTTTAACAGTGTAATTGGTGGTTTGAAGTCAACTCTGGTACCTTTCTGTATTTCTTGAATAGCCTGTGACCTAAAACAGTCCACACAGAACTGAAGGTAGGCAAGGAAGGAATCAAAGGAAGGGCAGACACAGCAAAAGGAAGAGAGGCAGAAGGATTGTGTGCTAATTCTTCCTCTATTACTCTTTTCTTGACCTGCACACTGTACTATTGCTGATTTATAGCTATTTATTTTAGGTTTAAATTTGATTTTAAATTGTTCTTTAAAATAAGTTGAAAAGTAGAAGTTGGAGTATTACACCTTTTTCTCTTACTGAAATATCTGTATTTCTCATGGTTTTGTTCTGTAGTTCTAATGCAATTACACAAATTACTTTGGTATAGTATTTGGATGGAGGTAAATGTCTTTGTATTTCAGTATGTCAGCTTGACAAGCAGTGATTGAAATAAGGACATCCAATTCCTTTTTCTTATGTTAACAAGTAGCGTATTTTCTGGTAATGATCCTGCTTGATGCATGTTATCAAAGATATAACCTTATTTCTTTTCTCTGCTAGCTTGGTGATGTGATGGTGGACATAGCAAGTAACATTATGTTAGCTGATGAACGTGTTCTGTGGATGGCACAAAGGGAAGCGAAGGCTTGCACTAGAATTGTACAGTGTCTACAGAAAATTGCTATGTACCGGCTTGCAAATGGGGCTCAAGTTTATTCAACCGTAAGTATAAATTTCTTTAGAAGACATGTTGCTGGCTCTTAAGTTTCAATAGCTTTTTATTTTTCCTTGCTTAATAGCTTTTGGTATTATCTTACTCTGCTCTTTCGGTAGGAAGAAGAGAAATATTCTGAATTCCCTGACAGATATACAGAAGTAGTTTTTGTTTTGTTTTTGTATACTGTTATGACAGAGAATCCCTTAAAGATTATTTGTTATTCCTCCTGTAGCATGTAACTTTTTTTATTTGATTTTTATTTTTTTGTCTCAGTATTCTCCAAATATTGCTCTTGAGGCTTATGTAATAAAGGCTGCTGGTTTCACTGGGATGACGTGCACCGTATTTCAAAAAGTGGCTACATCAGACCGTACAGGACTCAGTGATTATGGGAGAAGAGATCCAGATGGAAATCTAGATAAGCAACTAAGCTTTAAATGCAATGTTTCAAATACGCTGTCAAGCCTGGCTTTAAAGGTTGTATACTCGCTGTTTTCCCACTGTTTTTGTAATAATATCATAAATGTGAATCACTTGGAAAGCAAGCTTACATTATGAATTTCTGATGTTAAAGTAGCATTCTTATGTAATCCAGAATGACACTGACAAAGGATGATTAAAGTGACACAGGATAATATAGTTTGCTTATGGGATAATTTCTTAATGGGCTCAGTTTTTAATGAGTAGGTGTGGTTTCCCTTATTAAAACATCTTAAGTGGAAAGATGCTTTCAGGCTGTTTGTAGGTATAGATATTAAATGCTCCCTAGTTCATAATAGTTCTTGTTTATTTCAATCTGTCTATTTCTAGAATACAATCGTGGAGGCTTCTATCCAGTTGCCAGCTTCCCTTTTCACCCAGAAGCAAAAAAGAGAAATCAGACCAGCAGATGAATCTGTCTACAAGCTTCAGCTTATTGCATTTCGCAATGGAAAGCTTTTTCCAGCAACAGGAAATTCAACAAATCTGGCTGATGATGGGAAACGTCGTACAGTTGTAACACCGGTTATTCTTACCAAGATAGGTTTGTTTTTTATTACTACACTTTTATGATCTTTAAAAATAAGAAGCTTTTCTTGACTCATTTCTGTCAAGTAGCGTGTATCTAAATTATGTTTTTTTTTGCATTTGGCATATTGAGAAATTTATGTGCAAATACATTTATTTTGTAACAGATGGTTTAAACCTAGCCAGTCACCACATTCCTATAAATGTGACACTGCGGCGCATTGCGCATGGAGCAGATGCTGTTGCAGCTCAGTGGGACTTTGATCTACTGAACGGACAAGGGGGCTGGAAGTCTGATGGCTGTCGCATTCTTCTGTCTGATGAAAATATTACTACTATTCAGTGCCACTCCCTCAGCAACTATGCAGTTTTAATGGTATGACACTTAAAATTACATATTCTTTCTGGAACTTAAAAACATTGGAACTGCAGTTCTGTTTTTTGTTTCTGCATTAAAGTAAGCATTCCCATGTTATTTTCACAGAAAACTACACATAAGAAATATTCAGTTGTTACTTCTGTTAATACAGATTTTGATGCAAGATGAGGTTTAAGTGGAAAACTGTCAAAGTGGAATTAATTGCTTAGTATGCTGGAGAAAAAAGAATTTTCATACGAAAAGAACTATGCTATAGGAAGCCATTCTAATGAACCATTTAATTAGATGGGGTTTTATGAACTTCAGTCTTACAATGGCAGTTTAAAATAAAGAACAGATAGCATTGGAGAAAAAATGCATCTGTTAAATAAAATTAGTTAGCTTTGTCTGTTAATAGGAATGCTTCCCAGTTGTTGTTTTTTTGCTGTAATCTATAATCAGGGTTAGCTATTTTACTGCAAATTAGCTATTCATACACTAGTATCAGTGAATGGAATAGTATTAGTGAATCTGGTTCATTAACGGAAGAAATGAACTGAAAAGGTAAAAAAAAAAAAAAAAAACTATACAAAATAAAATCTTATTCTTTTAAGAAACACCTAAAAATCTATATCTCAACATTAGTCTGCATGTATTGATGCCAATAAAATGGTTAACCAGTTGTAAAATACGATAGATGGACAAAAAAAGAGGGAGGTGCCTTCTCGTGCACTTTAGTTAGAAGAAGAATTTCTTTTTTGCTCCTGGAGTGCTTCATTTCAGAAGCTTCCAGTTTACAGATGGTGATTGATACCCTGCTCATCAGTCATCACCACATGTAAAATGTGATACCTTAAAAATGGTACACCAGTAGGAAACAGGGCGGAAATTTTAAGAGCTTTAGGAATACTCTTAACTTACTAAGTATAAATTTGGTGTGGGTTTTGTTTTGTTGTAGTTAATGTGCTATTTGAAATTATATATATATCTTTATGTAATCATACTCGGAAGAAAGAGTATTTCTTGATGATCAGTGCATGAGAAGTTGCAGTTTTTGTTGTTTTCCAACTCAAATTCATAATTCATCCTCTTAAGAGAATTAAATAGAATAACAAACAGCTAAATAGAAATAAGCAAAATTAAGATTTGGCATGATGCCATAACGTTAAAAAAAAATTCTTTTACCTCTGAAGGTACTGTTTTAAATGACTTCAAACTGTTATAATCCCTTAGTTCCCTTTAATATTTTTAATATATAATCCTTCCCTTAAAATATATGTTCTTTAGAACTGAATTCATCTGTATGTGTAGTATACATGTGAAGAGAGATTATACTTTAAATTGGTCACATTTCTGCCATCTGGAGGAAGAAAAATGAAGGGCATACTCAATCTGCAGCTGTAAATGACTTTCTATATTAACACATGGTAGGATTACATCAATAGCTATATTGTGAGGCATATAGAAAACTGTTGACAGCCAGAAGTCAGAAAAGAGGACGAGGCAGCTTTCTTGCTTTTCTGCCAGTGGCTCTTCGAGCAGGCATTCCATTCCATACTCAAAACCGGTATTCCTTAAATATTTAGCTACTTCCAGAAGTGTTAGGCTGAGACAGGAGAGGAGTCAGTAGGTGGAGGAAGAGGGAGAGTAACTCTCATCTATGTTTCTTACAGTATGCTGCAAAACAGCTGTCTCTCTAAGTAGCTGCTGAAGAAAGTTTTCATACTTCCTATGTATTATTTAACTAAAAATTAAAAATAAAATAATAAGATTATTTTGAGTTCAGTTTTAGAAGTTTGGCTTTTAATTCAGCAGTTATCATTAACATAAAATAACATGAACAGAAGTGGCAACCAAGGACCTGAATGCGGCATCCATCATTATGGCTACTGGCTAATAACCAGAGTTATTTCACTCTTCTGCACATATACACATTGAAATAAAAGGTTTAAAATAGTGGTTTGTATACATTTCAGAACATAATGTAAAGTCCTCTCTGATAAGGAATGCCATAACTGAGTGCCCAGTTTCCTAATCTAGTGATCTAGGAACATACAGCTATAAAACTTTGTATTTAGTTGGAAATCATTTTAACTACCGCTTAATAATGGTGCAGATAACCAGGAGGCTCAGCAGTTCTCCTACAGTTCTTGTTCTCCAGTACTCACCAGCTGTGTGTGACACTGCCTTTGCTTATGCTTGTAACAGCAGTGGGTAGTTAAGGATCTCCAGCTGGATATTAGCCAGGCCGTGGGGGGTGTTCCAATCGGACTATGCTGCCTGCCTGAGGTGCAGTATTTTATGACCGTTCCTAAAGTGTTTTCATCTGGGTGCTGAGGAAAACCAAATACATAAAAAATCAAACTGACAATCTGACTAAATTAGTTTGAAATGAGGTTAATAAGTTAGTTAGCAACAATAAATTTATATTCTGATAAAAGAATAATTGAAGTAGTGAAGATGCTGCTGACTCTAATTTAATTTTAAGCCTTGATTCAAGAGCTCTTCCCCTGACCATGAGACCAGATAACCCATTTTAACCTTAAAAACAGATTGTGTATCACTGATTTTTCTCAAAATAAATTGAAGCTTCCTTCTAATGTTTTAGTTTTTTTGTGAATGCTGAATTTATTCTCCCTTCCATCAGCATGCATTTGAACTTCACTCAAACTTCTAAAAGTTGTGTGATTCTCACAATGATATCTGAGAAAAGTTCCTGTATCCTGGCCCATCTGAAAATAAAAAAATACATATATCGTTTTCCACTGAACTTAGTTTTATTTTGTGCTTTTTCATTACCATTATGGAATCAGAATCCTAGTAAATCGTTCCAACATGAGTGGAAACTTACCTAACTGCATCCAAATCAAATGAGAGTATTTTTTGCTTTTCTTGTTCATAAGTGAAAATGTCACTCCTGAGATGTTATTTAAAATATTGTCATGCTTTAACAGTTCAAGATTCCATTTCATACTTACTCCTTGAGGAATATTTTGACCAGTGAGTTCACCAAGCTGGAATGATGCTAAAGAGATGTTTAAATCTTGAGTTATCAATTATCTATTCCAGTCAAACAGTACTCATAGAGTAACGGTCTGGTAGGAACCTCTGGATGTCAGTAGGTCCAATCACTGCTTAAAGCTGGATCAGCTTCGAAGTTGAATTATGTTGCTCCAGGTCATATTCAGTCAAGCTTTGAGTATTTGCAAGGACAGCAGTTGTACAGCCTCACTGGGCAGCCTGGGTCCAGTATTTGGCCACTGTCATCAGAATTTGTTTCGTACATCTAATTAGAATTTTCCATGTTGCCAGCAATGTCCATTGCTCCTCACAGTTTCACTGAACTCCAAGTAGTTTGACTCAGTCTTTTTTTTCCCAGTAGATGGTTCAATATAATAATGAGATTTCTAATTATAATGATTAGTCCAGTGTAGGAGTAATGATTTCTCCCATCTTCCTTCTCTTAGAGATGAACAAATCCAGCTTTTTCAGCCTTACACATTGTGTGCTTCACCCTGTTAATGATTCTCCCTTTGTTAGACTTGCATTATCCTATGTGTCAGTGTCTGTCTTATACTGGGGAGTCTTAAACTGAATATAGTTCTGCAGAGGTGGTCTTGCAGTGCTAAATAGAGGGGAGTAATTGCTTTCATTCACCTGTTTGCTATATTTTCACTAGTACAGGGAAGCATGGCCTTGGGCTGTAGGGTATGCTGCTGACTTGTGTTCAGATTCTGTCTACCAGCGCACCCTTAGGTTCTTCTTTTCTTTGTTTTCTATCTAGTCCAGCACCCAGCCTGTACTGTTGCATGCATGGCGTTATTCTGTCCAAGATGCAGAACTCACATATTCCTTTGTTGAAATTCATGACGTTTTATCAGCCCGTTTCTCTGGCTTTTCAGAATCAATCTGTATATTCTCCAATCTACTGATCATTCTCCCCACTTCAGCATTATCTGCAAACTTGCTGAGGGCGCTTTCTGTTCCATCTCTGAGTTGTTGCAGATGTTAATCATCACTGAAACACATGATCGTTCTATGTGCAATACGAAGTTATATGCATTTTAAAAACAAGAAAGTTGTGTTCTGTCTAAGCTGCTAACATTTCTGTATATTCAGACATACACGAAGTCTGTGTGCTATAAAGCGTGACTGCATTTATAACGTTCAGCCAGAATAACGGGTATTGGTAGAAGAAAGACAACCATATATAATGGGGGGAGGCTACAGGGGTATAGTATTATATCTAGAAGGTTCCTGATTCTTTTATTGTCTCGTCTCCCATTCCCACCCACAAAATAAGGAGATAAGATGGACTAACGTTACTTTTGGTTTTGTTGTCAGGACTTGACAGGAGCTGAACTATATACGCAGCCAGCTGATCTTTTACATCCAGTAATTTATGCTACTGCCATGGTTTTGCTAATGTGCCTGTTGATGATCATAGTCAGCTACATATACCATCACAGGTATGAATCAAAATCACTAGAGACTAAAAAAAATTACTTTCAAAGTGCTTAGGATCCTTTTCTTTCTTATATGAATGTGATACAGTAATTTACATTCATATTTTTTTCCTGTAAAATTTGTTGATGCAGACCGACACTTAAGCAAGTAGCTATTTTGTATGTTCTTTAGTATTATAATTTAACTCATAACTCTGTATCTCTTTAATTCTTATTTTTCCTTCATGATGCAAGAAAAGACCACTCAAAAATGACAGTGAAATTTAACAAAATGTTTAGCTTTTGACTTTTCTGTTAATGTCAGTGAAAGCTTGAAGCCTAAGATTTCTTGAATCAGGCCTCAAATACTTGTATAAAGCTGGTTAATAAGAGGGTGTTTTAAATTCTTGTAATGAAGATTAGAGATTATATTTGAAGTCAAACAATCATTAACAGTAATTATATCTCATTTAACATGAATGTATCTTGCTAGTTTCTGAAAGACAATAATGCAGCTGTACTTTATTTTGTCTAATTTGTTTTTTTTAACAGTGTGATCAGGATCAGTGTAAAAAGCTGGCACATGTTAGTTAACCTAAGTTTTCATATTTTTCTGACATGCGTGATGTTTATTGGAGGCATAACTCAGACCAGGAATGCGAGCATTTGCCAAGCAGTAAGTAAACACAACAGCACAAATAATAAGTTACAATTATTTCCAAAAAACAATGTTAAAATACTGAATTTTATCGCTTCCATCATTTGGTAGGCAAAGCTGAGCTTTTATGTAAATATGAAGGTTTGCTATTTTTAGCTCTTATTTATTATAACTGAATATTTTGGAATTGTACTTAAGATCATTTGAAAAAACTAGTTTTACCAGTTTCATACTATAGGGATATTCATATATATCCCCATGCCTCCTACAGTGCAGTACAGGCATTTTCATCAGAATGTAAAATTTTGATAAAGAATCAATTTTTTTTCTACCTTAAAACGTCTCTCATTTTGACCCATCCATGAGGATAGAACTAGATCATTATTTGAAAACCAAAAAATAATTCAGAAATGCACTGGATTTCTTTAGCCAGAAACGCTATCACAAAAATGTTTTTTACCTGGTAGTTTTATATTTGAGACTCATTTGTTACAGAATTATTATAGAGAGCTGTAGGTGACATTTACAGACCACACAAAAAGGTGATTTCTACAAATATAAAAACATTTATTTTTTACTGCCTCAGGATAACTTAAAGGAAGTGACAAGTATTTGAAGTCAAAGATCTGTTCTTTCTATAAACAAACAGCTTTATTGGGACTCCTCTTTTATAATGATTTATTCTTCAGAGATTGAGCCATCTATCATTCAGTTGTGTTTAAATGTAATGCAGTTGCTTCTTTGGAAAGCAACTGCATGAAAACTCAGGTTTTATGCAAATTTCATGATAAATGGTTATCTTGTAACTTGGTAAAATGGGAGTGTTTGGGGGTTTGTTTGTATTTTTCTCATTTTTTATTTTTTTTAAGGTTGGGATAATTCTCCATTATTCCACTCTTGCAACAGTATTGTGGCTGGGAGTGACATCTCGTAATATTTACAAGCAAGTAACCAAAAAAGCAAAAAGGTGTCAAGATCCTGATGAGCCGCCACCTCCACCTAGACCAATGCTGAGGTGAGCCTCTTTTGTTTCTGCATCTCTATGTGCCGGGTCACCTTGCTCATATTCTGACTAGAAGTTTTAACAGGTTGATATTGTTCTTTTGCAAGTGCTTTTCCTGTAAGATTTTTCCTTTCAAGTTTACAAAGTTGCTTCCAGATTTTTCTGCTCCTCAGCGTCATTAATGAGGATGAAGTGAAGGAAGGCTGGTCTCAGCATGTTACAGTTACGATGTTGTATTTCTGATTCTTAAATTAAGAAATTGGTAGTGGTTTAGCATCACTCCTGGGGCTTTGATTAGGACTTCAGATGGGAACGCTCCCCATTAAGTTATAGGGGAAAGAATGTGGAGAACTGTGTTATCAGACAATTAACAAACACTAGAATTCAAGTAAACAGTTTAATATGGTTTTCTGAAAAATTGCTGACAAGTCATTTCAAAAATGTCAGGCATTGTCAAATGAAAATAGTATTCTTTGTAAAGCATTCCTCTTTTGTATTTCTAAAATCACTGAAATGCAAACAAATTATATGTAAAATTCCCTTTATGAAATACTTTTAGTAGTAAAATTAACATAATTCGTACATATAGCTTACTCTGTGCCTCCAGATACTAATTAAAGACTGCTGAGCTGGAATTCTCCACAAGGTGGCAGACATTGATTAACTTTGATTAGTTACATAGCAAATATTTAGATTAATTTTAAGGTACAGAAAGTGCAGAAAATCAGAAATACTCTCCTGAATATCAACTAAAATTTGCAGTACTATGTACAAGCATATAGAAATATTAAATGCACAAGTCAGAAAGTAGAAGGCTAGTATTTATACTGCTAAGCACTCCTTTTGCTTTATTTAGTTTATTCATTGTTTTTGTTTTAAGAAAAATAATCTGTTCCATTCAGTGTAGGATATCATGATCACCAACTGTTTGCCTTCCAGCAGGATACTGCATGGCTATTTTTAACATCTGTGTAACTTTATTTCATTTTCCATCCCCTATTATTTGTCATGCTGGTTTTGCTTTGGAAAAATTTACAGTAATGTTACCAGCCTCAGAGGCTCATCTTTGTGTAAACATAAACATGCACGTACCTTTTCAGATCTGGGCACCTCCTTTGTGACAATGACAGTAACTCTGCCCTGTTCTTGTACTTCTCTCCAAGCATACTTAATAAATTCTCAGGTTATTCTGTCTCTTCAGATCAAAGATTTCCACAGTCAACATGTGATGTTTTTGCGTGGGATGGCCATAGAAGGATTTAATTTTTTTTTCATTCAATTGCGTATTAAACTCTTGCTCAAGGCAAGCCTAACCATTAGTGGCATAGGGTAAAGAGTTCTGTATAAGAGTTTCTTGCTTGTATGGAACCAGTCACTTCCTTTACTCAGGCCCCCGGTTTCTTGAACTGAAAGAGACAAAACCAACCAATTCACTCTTTGCTGCCATACTGCTTAGATTCTTCCTCCCATGTACCCTTTCAGATTCACAAAGGGTATTTTGAAATGGATGAAGAAAAGCCCTGGTAGATGTATATAGGTATATAGTTTTCTCCTCATTTGCCATGTGCAAATTATTCTGCTTTGCATTCTTTGGGTTTAAAGAAGTCCACTCTGAAGTTGATAGGAAGCCATTGTGCTTACACTTGGATCTTCAGTTCCTGTAGGTGTCTTATGAGGGTAGACTTCATACCTATTAATCTTCCTTCCTTACTAGCATAGATAAACTTTATTCTTTATTTTGGAAAATTAATTTCATGTAACATAGTTCTGTTGATCTTCTCTATTCTATATGTTAATGTGGCTTTATCTCAGTTCATAAACAAGGTGAAAAAGACTTCAAAACTGATTCCGTGTTTCGTAAAACACTCTAGACCAGAGAGGGGTTCTGATGTGGTTCACAGTAGCCATATTGCAAAGCTAGTGCAGCACTTGCACTGGGTGGAATTTCTTAATTGTTCGGAACTTTATGCCAAGTATATTGAATTGCATTGCCATGCCAAGCGAGAGGGTGTGAAAATAACTGTTTCCTAGCTGCCAATCACAAGAAGGAAATGGAGTTTGTCATGCAGAAATGGTGTTTTGTTGACATGTCTACCAAGACAAAAGGAAACAGTTGCAAATTATTTTTACTTTAAAGAATTGCTTTTAAAAGAATATCAAGATCTTAATCGTAGTATTCTTCATGGAAATCAAAATACAGTAGTACAAATACTGGGTATGAATGCTCTACTTAAAAACACAAAATGTCACTATTTACATGGTTTTGTTACTGTTGTAACACGTTGTATATCCATGTCATTAGATTTTTGATCCAACTGAAGGAAAAAGTGTAGCACAGCGTGCTATTGATCGGAATGATTGTTGGTAATTAGTGATTTGATAAGTTAGATCCTCTAACAACATATGCCCTCATCCTTGTGAAAGCATAGAGTTTTCATTATTACTGCACAAGGAAACAGGAGGTATGTGGTACAAGATCAGAGTTCTTTTAAAAAAAAAAATACAGTTCTTATGGCTTCTGAAAAACAAAACAGTTCTTCTGAAAAGTATCCATAATATTAGGCAAATTCATCTCCAGGAACAAGAGAGAGAACACTTACTGTTTTATTCTAAATTTCCATATTCTCTTCTAACAATTTACAGCTTCTAACTGTCATCTTTTTCTTCTTCCTTCTA
The DNA here is from genome assembly GCF_964211835.1 of Anser anser. Taxonomy (NCBI): domain Eukaryota; kingdom Metazoa; phylum Chordata; class Aves; order Anseriformes; family Anatidae; genus Anser; species Anser anser. The sequence continues at coordinate 60,693,181 of NC_139724.1, forward strand.
ACTTTATATACCTTGTCTGTTCAGTGCCTTGGAGAGAGGTGAGAAGCTGAGAAAAAGGTGGTTTACACCAGAAGAAAAAAACTGTAGTGAGGAAGACATGGAAAAAAAATTGATTTTACTGGAGTCCAAAACAAATTCATTCCACTTTTTCTTTAAAAAATTGCATATTTCCAGAATCCTGGAAAGCTCTCCTTTTCCTTATGGTGACCAAATAAAATCCATTGCCATTATGCAGCCAAGTGTTTATATATTGGTTTTACTTTTTAGGTTCTACCTTATTGGTGGAGGGATCCCAATCATAGTTTGTGGAATAACAGCAGCAGCAAACATCCGAAATTATGGCAGCAGACCTAATGCACCTTAGTAAGTACTGTGTAACTGAGAGCTCTGTCATAATGTTTCACAGTCTTGCTTTTCTGAATACTACTTGCAATTAATTCTGGTAGTTCCAGTAAGTGTAATGCAGCCAAGGTCACTTCACTTTGTTTTGAACTGATAAAGCATAAATGACTTGTGAGAAGGTGTTCATCCTGATTTTTTTTTTGGTTTGTTTCTTTTCCAGTTGCTGGATGGCTTGGGAACCTAGCTTAGGAGCATTTTATGGACCAGCTAGCTTTATAATTTTCATAAACTGCATGTATTTTCTCAGCATATTCATACAACTAAAACGGCACCCTGAACGTAAATACGAACTTAAGGAACCAGTTGAGGAACAGCAGCGTCTTGCCACCAATGAACATGGGGAACTGGCTCACCAAGATTCGTTGTCAGTGTCACTAGTTTCTGCATCTGCTTTGGAGAACGAGCACAGTTTTCAAGCACAGCTTCTGGGAGTGGGCCTTACTTTGCTTTTGTATGTTGCTCTGTGGATTTTTGGAGCTCTGTCAGTTTCCCTGTATTATCCTATGGACCTGATTTTTAGCTGTTTTTTTGGGGCAACTTGTTTAAGCCTTAGTGCCTTTCTTATGGTGCACCATTGTGTTAATAGGGAAGATGTCCGGCACGCATGGATAACGACTTGCTGCCCTGGAAGGAGTACGTACTCCGTGCAAGTGAATGTTCAGCCCTCCAGTTCCAGTGGAACCAATGGAGAGGCCCCCAAGTGCACCAATAGCAGCGCAGAATCTTCATGCACAAATAAAAGTGCATCAAGCCTAAAAAATTCTTCTCAAGGTTGCAAACTAACAAATTTACAAGCTGCAGCAGCTCAGTGCCACCCTACTTCTCTTCCACTGAACACAGGTCCTCAGCTTGATAACAGTCTCACTGAGCATTCAGTGGATAACGATATCAAAATGCATGTAGCTCCATTAGAGGTACAATTTCGGACAAATGGACACCCAAGCCGGCATCATAAGAACAGAAGCAAGGGACATCGTGCTAGCAGGCTTGCAGTATTGAGGGAATATGCATATGATGTTCCTACCAGTGTGGAAGGAAGCGTGCAAAATGGTGTACCTAAAAGCCGGCAAAGCAACAGTGAAGGGCATTCAAGGAGCCGAAGAGCTTATTTGGCATATAGAGAACGTCAGTATAACCAATCCCAACAAGATAGCAGTGATGCTTGCAGTACGCTTCCAAAAAGTGGCAGAAATACTGAAAAAACAACAGTTACCAACAACAAAAAAGATATTCTGAGGAAACCAATAGTGGTTGAACTTGAAAACCAGCAAAAATCTTATGGCCTAAATTTAGCCATTCAGAATGGACCACTTAAAAGCAGTGGACAGGATGGACCCTTGCTCACTGCAGACAGTACTGGTAATATTAGAACTGGCTTATGGAAACATGAAACTACTGTGTAGCATTACAACTTGTGGGACAAATCCATGTGAACTGTGATTACACATTCCTTAAAGCTATTAACACTTTTAAAGACTGTTTACAAACTCTAGGTACTTTATGCAGGGAGGGAACAAGGATAATCTGCCAAGCAAAAGATTGTATGCATTACCTTCACTGTTCGTACAAGGATGAACTTCTGCTGTTTTTGTGAATTTTTTTTGAAGTATCAATCTTGTTAAGAGATACAGAACAGAACTTTGTACATTTTTTATTTTTTACCTGTAACCCTGCAGATGTGTCCACAACACATTTCAAGTTTGTATTTAAATGTATAATAAATAAATAGTATTTTCCCCAGCAGCCCAATGTTGCACTTACTTGTTTTTCAATTAAAGATTATTAAATTCCATGTCATCTTGATTTTACTACTTAAGTGTGATAGTTTCAGTCACCAGAGAAAACACTTGGTGTCTGAAATAGACAATGCAGATAGCTTAATTACATCAGTTTGTTTGAAATGCAGTTATAATTTATAGAGAATTTATAGAGGTTTTTCTAGTTTACAGGCAACTTAGGTACTCCAAAATTACTGTCTTGTGGTTGATGCATAAGTTAGTTAATGTTTTCAGATGGTTGTGGCTTACTTCAATATGTACTTACACAGGGCTGTAGTATGCTTGTCCTGGTAATGTATTTGGAAAATACAATTTTTCCCTCATAATTGCCTGGCTGGGGTTTTCTGGTTTTTAATTTGATTTAATCATTTGTAATTGAGAAAGAAAGGGTGTGTGTTTGTGTGTGTGTAAATTTTCAAAAGGGACTTTTTCCATGCAAACAATCGTTTCTTCAATGTATAATAAGACTTGAAGGTGCAAGTATTTTACATTCTTCTGAATGAGGAGCTCACTGTATTATTATTTGTTTGTGGGTAATGCGAAGGAATGGGTTAGCCTTAAATGCTGATTACTAATTTTAAATTTCTGTAGGTTAAGAAATGTCAGGTGCTGGGGTGGGGAGGGAGGGGACAACTTCTTTTCATGGAGTGCTTTTATTTTTATGTTAAGATGTATTCCATTTTGACAGTTCTGTATTAATGCTGTGCTGTTTACTGAAACTCTGTTTCGTGTTGTATTGCTGCTTTTTCACATCCCTGAGCAAACAAAGATCAGTGGGAGTTTTTTGCTCACAGTTTCTAGATTTTAAACAATGTTTGCTTCTAAACCTTAAATCAATAGCATAGATACCAGTGAGAAATTGCCCTTGTAGTTCAAGATTCACTTATAAAACCTGAAGAAAGTTTGCGCTGTAACAAACATCTTGTGAATTTTTAATTCTTGCTTTCCAAAACAGAGGGACCTGTTCTGCTGTGGGAGTTTTTTTCATTTGAATTTAGTTTATACCTTCTGTGGTTCCAAGATTGGTTTGGATGGTTGAATGTGAACATGTAGGGAGATGGGGGAGGAAATGGAGGGGTGGTATCTATGAATATAAAATTTGTTTTATATGGAAGACCTAACTTTTGAAAGTGATCAGGTTAACAAGATCTGCAAATATGACAAACTTTCATACCTGTAATACTAACCCACCAACGCCACCTCGCATCTGAACTCTCCTCCATACAAGTAAATCAAAAATGGCAGTAGGCTGTGGTCCTGAAGTAAGGAGGTGAGGAAATCAGCTTGATATTTACTGTTATGCCTAGCGTTTACTAACCCGGTACTTTTAATAAAGCTCTTGCAGAACTGGCGCTGCTGACCAGGCTTCTGTGTTGACTGCGGTTGTGGCTTACCAGTGTGTCATGGACAAAACCCTGTGTCAAGTGGAGAATGTCCCTACACACTCAAAAGACAGCAGCTAAAAGGTCAGTGCAGAGATAGGGTTTTACAAATCTCTGAAAGTGTGCTTTATATGCAGTCAAGCAGATGACTGGTGTGACTTCAGTTTAAAAATTTAATTTTTTAATCACTGCAGCAGTCTGCAATGAGGATGGTTCTCCTTGAAAATTAACCAAAATCAAACCCCAAAATGCACATTTTTTATGTACAAATGAATACTTAGCTGAACACATCATCTCCTCTGAATTCAGCACTTAGTATAATGGTGCTTATAAATCTTGCATTCTCTGAGCTCTAGTGCAGTAGATGAGGCAGGACTTACGATTAAGTGAGATCAAATTGTGGAGAAATTTTGTACTCTTTATTAGATGAAGATTGTTGAAAATTTGCACTTGATTTGCACTACTTGGCTAGTAAAAGTTTAGTACACATCTTTCAGTGGGGCATCACTAAAAAGCCTCAAATCCAATAGTTAACTTTCATGAATGAAAGAAAATACTAAATGTTGAAATAACAAATAGAGGAATGTAAGAGTCTAGAGAGTTTCAGAGAACATGCTTCTCATAAAATGCACGAAGACAAAAACATTTATATAAAAGAAAACCTGTTGTTAAATGTAAACTTTTGTTTTTGTTTACAGGAGGAGGACTTCAGCCCATTTCCAAAGTCTAAGGGACAGGTGTGTAGAATCTATGTAATTCTTGATGTAATGAGCTATGTTTTGTATCATACATAGGTGACATTTGCTTCCACTGACATCCACTTAAATTCTGTTCACTGGCTGATCTCTTTCTCTCAAATTCAGATGTTCCCCCTGCATCCTTTTCACTAATCTCTGCTGAGCTGCAAATGAATTCTGTGTTAGACTGTGTGCTGCAGTCCTCAGCACCCTTCTTCCTATCTCGTTAAGGTATCCAGCAACTTCACAAACTGTGGCAATTTCCCTTTAAGCCACAAATGAGTGAGTTTTTCCTCTGTCAGAGTCTAACTTTGAGGAGCAGAAAGGTGCACTATGCAGAAATTTAATTTCCTCTGTTAGCTAACTGGACACAACTGATGAAACAAATTTGTATGATAGTTTTCCTCCTAGGGAGGAGGGATCCCTAGCAGCACCCACAGCGACTGAGCAAGTTATTTAAAATTAGAATAAATACTGATGTGCCATGCAGCCAATCATTAGCAGACTTACTTATAGAGGTAGTAGAACATGCAACTTCTGTATGTTCCCATGGAAGCCATAATATATGATGAACTTGTTTATTCTGTTGACACTTAAGAGCACTTACCCAAATCAGACCACAGTTTAATCTTCAGCTCTGATGGGCTGAAGATGTGCTACTATTATGAATTTTCATGTAAAACTGTACTTGGAATTTAATCATTTGTTAGTAACTACAAGGCAAATAATGTTTGCAGAGGAAAAGAATTTGATGTAAAAACAGAAAAAGGATAGTTAAAAGACCTTTTTTACTAACCATACTTGTACATACAAAAATACCTATTCCCAGACCATTACACTTTCAGTATCTGGTTAAAAAATTGATGCAATCACTCCCACCTGGTTCCTTCCTTTTGTGGATAATGAAGAACCTAGCAGGTTGCCCTAGGATGCTACCAGTCTGGAGTGACATTGAATTTTGCCCAGTAGTGAAAGATGATCTGGATATGGGAGCCCATCACCAGTGTAACAAATTCCTGACAATGACTTACATTACTTTAACCTATGTATCACATCACTGAAGTTTTCTCAGCCTTGTGGACAGTACGAAGGAGCTTTTAAAAAATCTTGACGTACAGTTGAAATGGTTTTATGTTACCAGTTTTGGAGAAATGGATCTTTCAATCTTAAATGAAGTAAGGTGCACAAGCGAACCTTGGGGGTAGAAGACTCAGTATGAGCTTTTTCTATTACATGATTCAAGAGCTTTCCTAGTACCTTCAGTAGCTATCAGAGAAGTGAACTCTGCCTCCATCTTTTTGGCAAAAGTGTTTTGTAGTTTGAGATTTTTTTTTCTCGTCCTGTTTTTATGCAAGTTCCTGTCATCAGATTTTTCAACACTAAGCTATCCGATCAGTTATATCCATTAAAGAGATTAGCTGAACAGGTATGATTTCCCCTTCCCTGTTACATCTGCTACCTTATCTTTCCTGTTCCTGAATCTAGGAACCACTAAATAAAGGCAGCTTAGTTCTTGATCTTTAATTTTGTAATGAACTCTTAAGTAGCCTCATGTATACAGAAATACTCAAGAGGAATCTGAGGAGAATTTCCTAATCCTGTGATCCTGTCCAATATTTCAGATAAAGGAAATAGAACAGTTTTAATCCAATACTTGACCAAAAAAAAAACAAACAACCAACAACCCAAAAACCTCCCTGCACAAGGGAACTAAACAGTTTCCTGATGCAGATCTAAAAAGGAAGGAGAGCAAAATTTTAATACTACTTAATAGGTAAAAATATGTTCACTGTGGCAAAGATGAAGCTGTTTCTTGCACTGAGGTGCCCTTAGACTGAACAGCGTTTAGATATGTTGTTAATGTTGGAGTTTAATGGATGAGATCTGATGTACTAATTCAGCTCCTATTTGCCTATTTTGGAAGGTTTTGTCTGAAAGCAAGCAAGTAGACCCAAGAGTGCCACTGAAAATGACATGGAGTGAAGTTACATGTTAGAAATACCACAGCAATTAATGACCAGAGCTATCCGAGGGCTGATCTTCGTTTGTTCCCAAAACATCTTGTTTTAGAACAATGTAATTACTATAGTTCTATGACTGGGGTAAAATTATTTCCTCCCTTCTGCCAAATAGTTGATACTCAACTTGAATAGGCACCTGGTTTGTTTGTTGCCCCTGCCTTGCTCACCTGTGAAGCTATCAGGTAACAGCTGTTAACTCAGCAAGTTAGTGGCTCGGCTTGTACAACACATGTCAAGTACCTTTCCTCTCCTAACATTATCTGTCTAATTTTCTTGCTTCCCAAAACACCTTTTCTTCTTAGGATGGGTACCTTGATGGGCAAAACTCCCAAAAGCCAGTCTTTCCCCCCAGGAATCCTGGCTTCTGCTGCAGGCTGTTTTCACTTCATCAGGAAGTATTTTATAAAATTTTATTCAACAGTACTGAGATTGAAATGGAGATGGTATATTTCTGCAAGGCCATGGGCTTTCTTCTTTCTGTGAGATAACTGTTAATTTAAGAAAAAGTGATAGACTCCGTGGTAGCATGATGCCATGAATTAGTCTGGATCAGAAATTTGAAAGATCGTTTGGAGGTCTCTAAGACCTGCTCTGTAATTCTTGTTAATTTCCCTAGGTATTCTGCTTTTCACCAAGTGTCATCATAGCCTTGTCTTCTCAAGAGAATGCTAAAGCAACTTTCTTCATGCACAGGAGAAAGCTTAAGAAAATAAGCCTGAAGCTTTTATGTCTGAAAACACACTACAGAGAAATTCTAAATTTATGCCTGTGTAACTTTAAAAAGACTGTTCAGTGTAACTATTTAAAAGACAAACAACAAAAAAAAAGACATACAAATTTTCTTAAGGCAAGTAACTTTTCTTTGCAAAATGTGCTGCTGCTTACTTTTATCCAGAAAGCTGATTAAACCAAGCAACCAAGGTTGCTGTTAGGCTGTATTTTTACATTGTCGAGTCTTTCCGTTTTTTACAGAATAGGTGTCCACAAGCACAAAGCTCCAGAGTGTGCCTGTTAGCGCTCACACGCTTGTCCCATGTTCTCATCCCACTGTTTGCATGGCACGTCCTGTACAGACAAAAATCGAAGGTGTTTCAGAGGTGCCAGTACGATGTGCCTGCTGGTAATGAAGCCCCAACTCCTCTTTTCCTAGGTGTAGAATCCCAGTGAATTTATATTCGCTCTTGCCATGATCAAATCCATCCCTTGTAAGCCATAGATACCTGCTATCTGTAAGCTGTTACTCATAGTTCTAGATACATAGGTTTTGAAGAGGAAATAATTCAATCAATAGCACTGTCAAAATGTTTAGTTCTCAATGTACAACCTTTATTTTAAGGAAACTTCCTATTTAACAAATAAAATCTGATCTTTAATCGTGCAAACATTCCCTTCTCCACAAAGTCAAAATGAAAGTTGTTATGCTTCAAGTTACAAGTTTCGCTACGTTTCCTTTGTTTGGATTTAAGCATAGTGCTTTTCAGCAGCATTCCAACTTTAATCCAGTTGATAGTGGAGAGTCAAAAATGCCCTAGAACTGTGTCCCACATATTCATGGAACAAAAAGCAGGAGGCAAAGGAACATAGAGAGATGAAATGAGGATGGTAGTGGAAGAAGAAAATGTGAAAGAAAAGGCAGTTCTTACAAAGATTTTTTGTTTAAGCTGTAGCATGGGGGCTAGTGTATGCCAATAGATCTGGACCCTGCAGATGGCTGCTGCTGCCTCCCAGTGCTTCCGAAGGGCCTGTGAATGCTAAAATAATGTCAAGGGCCTGAAAATAGCCAGGAAAATTTGAGGAGTAGGAAGCATAGAGGTGAAAAAGATACAAATATATTGTAAAGCTGCTAGTGACAAGCCATTTGCATCAGACAGAGGCAAAATTAAATGAATGGGAATTTTGCCATCACAAACATAAGGAAGTGGCGTAATAATTAAGAAATGATTTGAAGTAACAATATGAGTAATAGCAGAATGGTAAGAACTCAGCGGAAGCCCGTCACAATAGACAGGTTTGGTCATGGAGAGAGTGTTGCTATGGATTTCAATGGAGTGCAGACTTTCAACGTTGCCTGCAGTCACATTAAAATGGAAAAAGTTCTAAATTGAGAGCATGCTCAACATCATCTCCAGAAATGAAAGCCTGCTTCTGCTATACTGAAAACAAAAAGCACAATGCAGCTGTGTTAAGAAGCAGATAAAGCAGAAAATGGGTAATACTGCACTCATAAATACATACTTTTAATATTTTAAAAAGAAAAGAAAAAGACTAGAAAAACTATTTCCACTAGAAAACTGTATTTGCTTTTTGCTCCTTCTGTTGTTTTTAGCTCTTCAAAATCCTGCGCTGCTAGCTCCTCATGGACACCTACTCTGAACCTGATGCAAGAGAAAAAAATAAAGGCTTAAAAAAATCTATCTCGAACCCCAGTCTTTGTTTGTGGGTTCTTACAGAAATCCTATTAGAACAACACTGTACATGTACACAACAATGTTTGCATTATTTTGTGGGTAGTCTATTAAATTGCTGTGATGCTTTCATTGATCTTCTGTGGAGCGAACAACAAACTCCAAGTATTTAAAAGGTCCAGTTACGAAACCCAGACGCAGAAAACACGAGCTTGCTTGCCCAGCTGTGACCAATGTAATCATTGCATTAAGGCAGCTGATTTATGGTAAGTGACGTCTGGCTCTTGCGTGTGCATTTTATGTCTTAAGAATGGAACCAGAGAATTAAATAAGGTGATTCACAATCAATAAAAATCAGCATTCACTAAGCATGTACGAAAACACTGAAGTTAAAGCTGTAGGGATACAGATAACAGCTGGCCTCGGAATTAAAGCTGAAGTTTGCTTCCAGTGTTAATACCATGATACAAAGGCAACACGATGCAGAAATGCCCCTCGTGCTATTCCTGTAGTCTTAGCTAGTGGGGAAAAAAGCAAAGCTTTCACTCAAAATCACTCAGTCTTATATTGGTTTTTTTGGTATACTGCCCCTGTATTAAAGAGCCACTCTAACATTTAATGTGTTATGTCTGATTCTGTATTGCACAGGAAGTTAATCAAAGCATAGCAGGCTCTAAGGTCTACCCAGGAAAGCTTTTGGACTCTAGGTCGTGGCTAAATGTATTTGTGAGGCGCAGGAGAAGTTAATGCACAAAATGATCCTTCTTTGGGGCTTGTGTGTCAGTTTATTGTAAGCTGTAAATTGCTTTTGGAGATGAAAGACATTCTTTTCTGCTATTAACTATAACATAATGACGCTTAATGATTCTGAAATTGTTTCAAAGCCAGGGCCAGGAACGTGCTCATCTCAATGCAACCCAGCACTCCCAAAAGAGCACGTTACTGAAATACCTTTCAATCTCAGCATAGGAATGTGTGGACACAATAACAAAACCCTTGCTATAATACACATGCCAAAACAAATTTATTCATCTGGATTTTTCACGGCCACTTTCACACAAATGTAGCATTCTTTAAGATTTGTTGTGTAAATTGTAGACAGTCGTGAGGTACCAGGAAACACCAAGAAATGAAACCTTTATATAGGCAATGCCAGGAGAACAGTGGAATTCAGCCTACATACATCTCACGTAGAAGAGGCATTTTTATATTCTGTTTAGGGATTACTTGTTGATTAAAGTACTAATCAAACCATGTAATGCCATCACTAAATCTGTGCAGTTAGACAATTATTGCAAGTTTTACCGCACAAACCTCCTTCACTATTGAGATAGAAACGATATATAACCGAAATTAACATGCCAGAAGCATGAAAACAGGAGGTTCAAGTATTCATTGCATGAATAGCTTCAAAAAAACAACTTTGCAACATGACCTCATGAATGCAAAAGTTGTGTACGTGTTCACCATACCAACCTCAGCTGAGTCACACCAACTTCATACACGCCATGGACTCCAGTGGTTTTCCAGGCCCAACAAAAGTGGTGAAAGCTTATTCAGCAATGCTTAAGAGCAACTGAAACCTAAGCCAGGAAATTCCTTGGCTAATTCTAGATTTTTACTTATTTCTTAGGATACATTGCAAATGAAAGCAAGGGTTGTGTATGTGAAATCTGTCACCTTTTGCAGGTATCCCCAGTTTCCTATGGATATTTTCAGATGCCAGGTGATACAGGAACTAAAAAAATTACGTGCACAGATTTTTGCTTCTGCCTCAAAATACATACTGTTAGAGCCCATCCTTTATTATGTTTAGAATATTTTTAAGAAGTAGTTATGATTTTGTTTGCTGCTGCTGCCTTTTTTTCTTTTTCTTTTTCCCCTACATTTTTTTTCCTATTATATATTTTCCTACATTGGCAAATGCCCATTTTTTCCCCCAGAAGATAGCACTGAAGGCTGTAGTGCAAGGTGCACATATTTCCTTCCATACTGCGGTGTAAAATACTTTCATGCGTGATGTATTGCAGGCAGCTGAGCGAGAGGAATTTGCAGCCAATATGCAAATAATTCCTAGAGCACAGCCCTTTGTTGTCCCAGTAGCCTTACTGCACCAGCCACAGTCAGTGCATCTTTGCATAACTTGTGGGCAGCCTTGGTGGCAAGGGAGCTCGGGCTCACCCCAGAATAATTTAGCTTTGTCTTCCTACGACCATGATGCTGTTTAAAGAGCAGTTCTCCCAGCTCAGAGCTAATCCTTAAAAATATAGTAAAACTTCAGATCAATCTCGATAACAGACAGGATAAGTTCCACCCAAAATTAGATTCTTTGCTCAATTAAAATCTTTTTATACCTCTCATCTGTAAACAATTAACAAAATGCAAATCCTATTACTTGCCTAGGCAAATGCAGCAATAAGGAGAGAAACTTAATTTACCTTGGCAAAACTGAATTTTCTCTCACCTCCAATCCATACCCAAGAAGACAAAAGTATGATCTCATGCTGTGATCGTCTTGAATTGCTCCAAGAAAAGAGCTGGCACTGAGCAAGCTGTACCATGGTATTAGGTCTGAGTCCATGAATTGAAGTAAAACAGCAGCAGCAAACTTACCATTTTCAAAGTTTTGCCTCAAATTTATTAGCTTATTGATTGGTCTGGGGCATTCATTTTAATTTCCTGTTCATTTTAATTTTCCTGATAACAGCAATGGCAATTCTAGGATTTATTACCATTATAAAAAATGTTTTGAAAGAAACTGCGATGGATTCATTCATTAAAACTGCTGGAGTTTTACTTTATGTTGTGGAAATCAGGGTGGTAATGGTTTGCATTACAAATGTATGAAGTAGCACAAAAATTCCTTGACTGTGAATTTGTACCTCATCGCACTGCAATAATAATAAAAAAGCAAATTAATGAGCTTTCTGCATCTAGGCTAACGACTGGAATATTCTCCAAGCAAATTAATGTTATGTTCCTTCTGTTTGAGCTCTTTGAGCTCACTGCAGGCAAAGTTCACCAGCAAGTTACAACCCTAGGGCCTTCCCTGTTTCTGCAAGTCTCTTGGCAATAGCTGTTAGTGTCCTGAGAAGGTTTTGCAGGGTGGCATAGAACCAGATCGACCTTCAGAAATGTCCTTTGTCAGCCACTACAGTGGGCATGTTACAGGGGTGTCCCTTCCCAGGCAACTAGCGCCTCGTTCCATTTAACACTGTCTCATTTAGAGTACCGAAGCATGGGAAGGTCTCGCCTTGACCCTCCCCCCCTTTAGAAAAACTTGGAATAAAGAGAGAATCTTAGACAGCGTTTTCCAACCAAAGGTATTTACATGGTGCACAGGAAAGAGTGAAACTGAATTTGCTATCAGTGGCACAACAGCCCTTGGGGTCCCTCAATATGAACCAGCTCCCTGATATGCCAATTGTCTTGGGGGCAAAATAAAGTAAGACTAAAATAAAATAAAATAGGAAATTAGATATCTGCCCCCAGAACTTACCTGTACAATTCCTAGAGATCATCGTGAAAACTTGCAATTCGTTTCAATGCCAATGGAATCGCTTCATGAACCATCTTTCATGGCTGATGGAGATGAAGTTATTCTGTCTGTGCCAGTCTGTATCGAGATCTCTTTTATGCAGTTGTGATGCATCAGTTACGATGCTTTATTTTACAAAACAGTCAACAGAAAGTAGTGATTGAAGCCTTCTCATCAGATTGAGAACAGGACTTGCTTGGTGGAATAGACTGCCTGCTGCTGCCTGCTGCAGAAATTCAGAGATGCTTTTGAACAGTTAATATCGCCACGTCATAAAAATCAGGTTTTCTACCTGTGTGATTAGCAGCAGCAGACACTCCATCTTGTTCTCTGCCATTGTCAATGCTCTCACCTTGCTCCCCAGGAAGGGCCTCACCAGGAAGCAGACCTTGTTCACTGGTGGTTTATGCAGAAGAACCTCACAAAATTTGGCACTTTTCACACAAAAATTTCATGACTGTTTCCAAAAGGCTCTTTCTCCTGTTGGTTTCCATTACATGTGTTACATCATACCAGCTATCAACCTGTAATGACCTCATAGTACCCTGCAAGCAGCATCAGAACAGAGAATTGAGTAATTTCCTCACTGCTCCTTTATTTTTTCCAGCCCTCAGCTTTCCTTTTGTAAGGTAGGTTATTAGTACTTTTTTTTTTTTTTTTCCCCAAAGGATCATTAAAGAAAATACTTGCATTACAGGCAATTTTAGCTTTTTTTTTCAAACCTTGTGAGGAACAGAGTCAGATTTTCGTTTCAAATCCAGTAACTAGAATATTAGCCAAAAGTGTTCCCCAAAGTAAGTGTGAATGCGATGCATACTAGTTAATATATTAAGGTAGAATTTGGTATGTGGTTTGTATTGCTGGAAGTTATCTTCAAAACCCCTTCAAAACAGTGTAAAGCTGATGATGAATCACATGAATAAATGCACAGAACTAACATTTACTGACACTTTGAATATTTTGGGGTTGATCTCATATCTAAACATGATTTTAAGTATTTTGCTACAAAAACCTTGTTGTTGTCTTGTAAAGCCAGCTGGATATATAATCTCTTAATTACTGAAACATGAAGTCCAGAAGAAAAATGGAAAGATTTGGAATAGCACAGGTCTCATAAAACTGGAAAGGGTAATAAAAAATGGAAAAACTGAATAGTTTTATAGACTTTTTAATGTTGCAAATCCAAACATAATTTTTTGACAGTGGCAAACTCTAAGTGATGAGATGTGAAAGAGAAAGGTAGATCGTAAGTTCCCAGTAGCTATTTAAAATGGGTACTGCCAACCAGAATTTCACTCAGAATTTAGGTTCTAGATGAGGTTTTATTAAGCATTAAAGTAGAGAGTTAGATTAAGTGTTTCCATGACAACTGTGTTGAAGTTTCAGGAGTTCTTTATGTAAATAGAATTTCTTTCCAAACCTAACCATGGCAGTTTTGACTTGGTGCTGTCACTCCAGGGATGCAGTGACATTAGCTAAGACAGAAGCAAGTGGCATGGTTGAGTGGTCTCCAGTTCAGGTGTACATGTGCAAGAAGGTAAGAAGTAATTATAAGCTATTTTCATTCCCAAGCAAGGTAAAATGCCCGGATCTCCTCAGTTGCCCTAAAATGACTTACAGACACATTCACATTTAAGGCAAGTGCTAAAGGAGTAGCATTTGAAAGCAGCAGCTACAAGAACATAGACTTATGGGGCACATCCACATCACAAACCATAGAATCACAGAACTGTAGAATCACAGAATGGTTTGGGTTGGAAGGGACCTTAAAGGTCACCCGGTTCCAACCTCCCTGCCATTGGCAGGGACACCTCAAACTACACCAGGTTGCTCAAAGCCCCATCCACCCTGGCCTTGGGCACCTGCAGGGATGGGGCATCCACAGCTCCTTGGGGCAACCTGGTCTATGGCCTCAGCACCCTAATAGGAAAGAATTTCTTCCAAATGCCTAATATAAACCTACGGTCTTAGTTTAAAGCCATTCCCCCTTGTTGTATCACTACACTCCCAGAGTCCCTCCCCAGCTTTCCTGCAGCCCCCTTCAGGTACTGGAAGTCTGTTTGCAACCAGTGAGACCATCAAACTTCAGTACAAGTCCATGGCTGTTGAGGATATGGCAAAATGTCCATGTCTTTCTCCCTTTCCTGCTAAATGTGACTGACAAGGCCAGAGAAGGGGCCTAATACGCTTAACTAAGCAGGTTACTTGCAACAAGCAGGTAGCATCAGGGAGATCACTTGCCTTTTCTGCAGGCGTGGAAGTAGTTTGAGGGAGATGACCTGTGGATATTCTGTAGCCTTTCATACCAGGCAAGTTGCATGCAAGCAACCAAAGCAATTTTTCATTTGAGAGGGGTAAAAACGTCTGTCTTTATCCTTTCTGCTCTTATAAACTCCTCTTATAATTTTCTGTATCATAAACCTCCCTTCTTTTTAGAAAAGCAGAAAATAAAAGATACATTTGGGGCACATTATTTTCAGAAAAATATCCACCTTCACCTGTTTCAGTTTGTATGAGCCATTCTTCTTGGACTGCCCTGGTAATTTCAGGTTTTTGCATACAAGTGCTTGCTAGACAAGCTCACCTTGTACTCTAGCAGGTTTGTATTCAAAACACCCACACACTTTTACCAGGCAATAATTCCCTAAGGTTTCACTAATTACCTCTTCTTTGCAGTCTGCATCATTATATCAACCAACTGAGCAATTCTTCCTTTTGCATCACGCTTACATAGAAAAGTGAGAGGTCAGTGCATTAAATTTAATGACACTAATTTTTGCTTGCTTGTTTTTTTTTTTTCCACACACCTTTATATAAACAGATAAGCAAATGATCACAAATGTAACTTCTGTGTTTATGTACGTATAAATATCCAGCTGGATGGATTACAACCAAGCTGTTTCCCAGGGTGATCAAAAAAAAAAAAAAAAAGGAATTATTTTACCTACCAACGTACAGCCGTAGGGGGTGAGATAGAGGAAGGGGCTGGTGCAAGTTGATACTGGCTTTGGTGAGCTTATGGATATGTTTTTATTCTCCTAATAGAAAAGAGAAGCAAAATAACTTGTGTTTGTGGTAGGCTTTGAGGGGTGGGGGTGGGGAACACAAAGAAATTAATTTGTAGCACTCAAATCCATCAGAGAAACAAGCTTCTCAGTTTTAATTTGTTCTGGCTTATAAATATAGTGATATTATATTCCATGATATCAATTTAATCTATCTTTCTCACCCACTTTCTATAAATAATGAGACTGAAGTAACTTTAAAAATAGGAGGTTTGAGTTCCTGTAGTCAGCAAGGTAGGTGATCCGTGGAATATTGTCCATTGGAAAATTTTAATGGCAAACTGAAAAACACTCAGAAAAAGAATAAGCAGATGTTAAATGACTTTGAATCCTCCCACGTGGATGAAGTGCTTGATGTCAGGGTTTCAGTAAGCCTACTGAATTTTAGAAGTGCACATTGAAGCACGCAGTTCAATAGCAACATATCTGTGGCACTCAAACAATTGCAGTCCACATTAAAATCATATTCAGAACAACGGCATGTATTATTGGGAGAGAAAATAGAGCTGTGTAAGATACAGCAAAATAGAATCTCAGCAAAAGCTCCTGAAATGCTGGTCGTTACATATGTAAAGTCTTCAGCATAGGCTTGTTGAAAATGTCTGTGAGCCTTTCAGATAAGCCTGACCTCAATTTAGAATGAAATTGGGTTGTTAGGGAAGCCAAACCTAAACCAAAGAAACAGAAAACAAACAAAAAGTATCTTTAGACTGGTTTCCTTAGGCAGTGTGTCTTATACAATTGTGCTCCGTTTTTCCTTTCCAAAACCTTTTTGACACTCCTAGCTGTTTTAGCTCTACTTAAAAAATGGGTACGTACCTCAGAAGACAGTACATTTTTGTGTTTTGTGGGTATACACAGGAGCAACCAACATAATGCTGATACTGAGGACAAACTAACACTCTAGCTAAACCTAGAAGTATCCCAACTACCTGAAAGCCTATTCCATTCTGTAGCTGGACTAATACAAGTCCAACTAGACACAAAGTGCGTTTAAGCTTTCCTGCACAGACAACCACTTGTTTTTCAAGGTTACAGCAAAAACTCTGCCTCTCCATACATTTAGTTTTTATGAACTGGCACACATCCGTTGAGACCAACAGGTTGCAGGGGGCGGGGGATCGTTATTGTTCAAGGCACTGTAAGCACATCAAGTCACATCAGCTGAGTGACAAAATCCTGCCCCAAATCAAAGTTATCAGAAAACAAAACAAAGCCTCCCCCACTACTCCCCTATATCCCTAAAAAAAATCATAAAGGGTACCAATTGCACCAACAAATGTTTCTGCATTATCCAATGAAACTTGAACTACCCACCTTTGTCTAATTAAAATGTATATGAACTCAGAAGAAAGAACTGATGACCATGGCTAATGTATTGGCAAGAAGAAGAAAAAGGGCGAAGGGAGTCATAAATGTGCCACTTTGGGCAAATCAGTTGGGCTGCGACATGCTGAAGCATATGTTCCCCTGGAATTAGTAAAAGTGAGCTGGCAGATGTGAAATTGCAGAGCTGGAGAAAGGGGTTAAAGCACAGAGTGAGCACTTCTCCACTGAGCTTCTGAAGCAGATCACAATCCTGGTTTGTTTCAGTGGAAGGTGACTTTAAATCATTCTCTGCAATGATTTCAATTGCATTTTCATGGATATAGTGAATGAGATTATCCTGTTCCCCTATTCTGTACATTTCTTTTGCTCTGTCTCTTTCTAATTTCTATTTCTGTATGCAGAATTCTCCAGGTTTAAGCATTTAGGATGCACTTTTAGACAAAAAGGAAAGATGTTTCAGTACTGAAATCTCTTTCTTATAATTTAATCTATATATAGACAGGCTTCTAAATCAAATTCTGTTGTGCAACTCACTGCAACACTTCTCCTTAAGTCAATTTTGTTGAATTCAGACACTTGTCATGATGATGAACCACTGAGTAATGGTTAAATCTGTAGTCTCCAGCTGTTAATTTCAGGAAAAAAAATGCAGAATATATAATGTCAAAAATACAGAAAAGAATCTGGAATGAGTGCTTGTTCTGTTCATTACTTTCACAAGACTCCTACACAATAAATTCTTGGTATGTGTGAAGAAGCCATCTTCAGCATATGTCATTCAATAGCCTTTTAGAACTGCCTCATAACCAGTAAATGTGAGATTGAAAGCTAATGCCATGTATTTTAGCACAGTAACTGTCTAACAGCTTCACTTGTAATAGGATTGACAGAAATTGCCGTATCCAGAGGAATCAGAAAGGACCGGACAAGCCCCACTAGCCACAATTATACTTGAGGAACAGTGATAGAGTGCTACTCTCCTCACCACACATGAACCCTGGAGAAGGTATGAAGATGGCAGGAGGGCTGGAACTAGATGATCTTCAAAGTCCCTTCCAAATCAACCCATTCTGTGATTCTTTATCTTTCCACTGCCAATCCCTAAAATTCGGCCAGAACTGAGAATGACCAAAGGAAATAAATTGGAAAAAAAAGCAAACAACTGTGAAGCTGGTATGAAGGAAAGGCAGAGAGAAGGTAGCAAGTGCCTTCAATCTGCATTGAGAAAGTTGGTGACCCTCAGTCACCAACACTTGACTTTTAACAGTATCCTAAATTTTGATGTTAACTTTACCTGCTTGCAGTATTTTGAACAAGAATAATTTAGTCTTTGGGAATCCTGTTTATTACAAAAATTAAACTATAGGGAATACTTCAGTCAAGTAAAATTGAATAGGTTTGTGGGAACAGAGGGGAATGAGAAGGGAATGAGGAACATCATGAGCTGTGAACCTATAAACTTTGGTAAACTTGAATGAGTATATTACTTAGTTGTCTATCCTTTATTTAAACATGTAATTTGGTTTTATATTTACAGAGATTTAAAGGGTCATAAGAGCAATACAGGCTGCATAAAATTGGACTAAGTGCTGTGAAATACAAAAGACAGAATTTAAGTAAGTAATGGATTTGCTAGACAGGAATATTTTTCTGCTTAAAAAAAAAAAAAGGTTAAGTTTTTTTTCCAACCTGCCATCTGACCTTTGATAATTCTTCATAAATCACGAAAGGGCATTTAACTTAATCTCTGAAAAAAAAGCCAGAGTCTCATTGCACCTTTTGCTAAGTAACTACTTGAAAGGAAGTGAACTGGTGAAGTCTGCTGTCCTGGGCCCTGTTCTTATAAATCCTTATGGTGAGTATTTCTTAACTCAATCAATTTCCTTTTCTATGAGACTAGGAGAGAGTGTGAGTCACTATCAATAATTCCTAGAGTTAATTCGTTTGAGAACATCTTTGTTCCTGCAGACAGTAAACTTGGAATCACATACAAGAGGATGTGTCCCACAGGCCCTCTACTGCTGAGATGGAAAAAAAATCCAAGTTAAAATAAAATACAAAAATAATTCAGATATTTTGTGAAGAGAACAAAGTATGCGAGCTCTTTGCAGTTTGTTTGCAAAAGTTTGTTTGTTTGTTTTTAACTGGCAAGCCTTATACAAAAGCAGGTCTTCAAGTTTTCAAGGAGTCAGGAGGTTGCCATGTGGCTGATTCACTCTTAATTCACCAGTCCCCCTACTCTGAAATCCATGCTCTACCTTCCTAATATTCAAGGGTTTTGGTACATATAAGGACTTGCTTCTTCTTCTTTTCTTATCCTCCATTTCTTTTCAGCTACAGCTTCAATAATGAATTGCACTACTTGGAATTTCCTTAAATGCCTTGCTGTTGTACCAGTCCATACCTAAGACTCGTTAAGATCCAAATAGTAAGTGTTTTTATGCTGGGATGACGAATAATCTGTGTCCCCAGACTGTACATAGCATTTGCAGCAGGCAGGCTAAACAGGGATCACGGTACTGGCTGTCATATTTGGGGTGGAAGAGCTGACTGGCAGGGAAGCAAGGCTAGGTTCGGGGCACACCCCCAGGCTGAGGAGTTCAGGTCACCTGGCAAGAGAGTGTCAGCAGCCAGCGAGAGAAGACCTCTCATCCTCCCTGTGGCTGAAGCTGAAGCAAAAGGAACCTAAGATCCACCAAGTGCAAAGAGCTGGGGAGAAAATACACATGGGAGCACAATATAATAGTGAGCATTTGTAATTGCAACACTGGTTGGAAGAGCAGTCATCCAGGGTACTGCTATTGTCACTGCTTTCAGGACCTCTGTACGGGTCAGGTGCATGTGCAGCTCTCACTGGCATCTCCATCCCTGCTGGTGAGCATGCTCTGAGCAGCAGGAGGAGGGTCCCTGTGTGTCACCAGGTGCTCCAACGCAACCTGTCAGCATGGGAAGCCTGCCTGCAGACTGACGTGAGAGGTGTGGAATGGTTTGCGCTCAAAGCCTGGTGCTTAGAGTACCGAGGAGATGGACAAGAATCTGAATCCCCCAGACAGACCTGGAAAATTAACCTGTGCCTCCTAACCAGATGTAGCACTTGAGTAACTTTGTAAATAGATAAGAAAAGGAAACATTCCCTACTGCTGTCCTCTCCTCACCCCCATACCCTCCCAGCGGGCTTTTCTTTGGGTTAAGTGAGCATCCATGCATTCCTTGGAGCAACTATTTCTAAGGACAGAGATCTGCCCAGGGACACCTGTATCTAGCACCTTGATTCTGCAGAAGGAAGGCATTTAAGCTACCAACATGTTCATGTTTCTCACTTTGAAAGCTCTAGAAGCTGTCTCTTTTGGATCTTATTTCGAGGTGCCTTTCACTTCCCCTGGAGTCTTCACGAGGGCCAGATGCTCAGACTCAAGCCCTGCAGGGCTTTTTTGGTGGGTGTGAACATTGTGATATCTGGCTGTAGGAGCTTTGCAGTGCAGAGGAGGAAGAGGGCAAAGTGCCTTCCATCACATATACCAGCCTTTACCAGACGGGAAGGACAGAGTTGAGGTTGTTTTTCCTTTTTAACAAAGTGCAGAAGTGTGCGTGTGGGCAGGGAGTGTGAAGAAGGGGAAATAGTGTAAGGGATGTGACTGAGCTGGGGTAGCTCTGAGACCACGTATGGGAACAAGACTAGCACGGATATCAGAAACATCAGGCTGATCTCCCTAACTCAGCTCAAAAAAAGCTTGCTTTTTCCTAACACAGAGCAGAAAAGACAGTTTTAGGAAACACCAGTCAAAAGCAGATTTAGTGATAAAAAAAATAAATACAAAGCCTCAGTTTATAATATGGTTATTATGAGTAAAGGCAGGTCTTAGGTACAGAATATTTGCCTCTTTGTTGGTTACTACAGGAACACACTGATTGAAGAAAAGGCACTGAAGCCGCTTTAGCCTGGTGTGTAGCCCGTTCTGATAGATTTGTTCATGTTGGGTTTTTGTTACATGAACACAATTCACTCCTAGATAAATGGAGTATTTTATTGACTGGATTATATCTATGCTAGGTTTTTGTTGTTGTTGTTGTTGTTTTTTAAAGACAGATCTGTCAGAGGTTTATTTTGCTTTGATTTGTACCTTACCCAGAATCTATAGCTGTAGTGTTAGCAGGCAAGGTGAATCCTAGCTTGTAAGCCAGACGTAAACAAAAAAGCCATTAGATTTACCCAGCTTTTGAAGTACATGCTGTATAATGAACACATTGGAAATGAAACCCATCATTGCTTCAGAAACAAAGATGATTACATCCCCTGATTGTCCTGAGCTTCACAAAGTACACAAGACAATCACATGTAATTGGTATAAATTGAACATCCTGAACTGCCTGGAGCCTAAATTGAGAAAATGGAGAACAAGAGCAAAGACCTATAAAGTGGTAATGTTTTCATGAATAGAATGCTGAATTTATATTGTATGCTTCAGTTTTAATTCCAAAACTTATTAAAGTTTTCTCTCCTGCTGGTTGAGACATACTTTTATCCAAGCTCTGAACACACAACACTGCTTAAGATCAGCTTCTGAAATTTGGTGGTCCTATTCATACATGAGATGTCACCAGTATTAGTCTGTGATGTTTAAAGGTAGGTGTTAATACTAATACGTTAAGGGTGGAGCAGAGGGTTAATTCTTAAATTTATAAACACCTGTACTAAAGAGAAACACAGTATTTTGCTGTCAGACAACAAGGGGACATTATACCTTTGTTTCAGAGGGTCACCCTCCATTTCCTGCTGCTGTTATATTTTCCTGCAAGATGGACTAGCTGTTATTATTAATAATGTGGTCTAATAAAAGAAAAATTAGGAAAGCGTTCCTCAGTAATTGTTCCTCCTATTCCAGTTTCAATTCTATTGGTTGTCCTGTCTAAAGACTGAAAACAGTATTTTTCCCATTACTCTAAATTGCCATTTCTCCAGCTGGATGTATACAACAAGCAGCACACAAATCTGACAGGATGCTAGCCAGACAGGGGATTCTGAGGAGTTGGGGAAAGGAAATAGTATATAAGGATGCAGGTCCTAAAGATGTTGCAGCTTACTACAAGCATCTGCCAGAGTGGCATCTGTTTCCAATTCATGTGATGCTGATGTGATCACACTGCTGGAAAATTCTCACACTTGGATTATCACCCCATGGCTGCAACTAGAAGCAAGACAGCTTGTCATGCAATTGCTGATGCAGTCCTTTCAGCAACTGGTAATCTAGTGTCTATTCACTGTCATCATAATTTTATTATTTTATTTTATTGTATTTTATTTTATTTTTTCCAGAAGATGCAACAACAGCATTTCTTATGTGTACACAGGTCTGCCTCAGTTTATTGTGAAGTAACTAAAATACTGAAAAGGAGATTTTGGAAAGAAATTCAGAAGAAATTTAGGACAGAAATAAAGACCCACTGAGAGTGACCCAGTGTAATTAAGTTTTAAGACATCTTTAGGGTCTATATGATTTTCATCCAGTCCTAACCTTCCTAGCAAATGTGTCTGTCTTTCCTGCTTAATGTATTTGCTGGAATATCAAAACAAAAACTGTGCACTGCACAGTGTCCAAATTAGGAGACTCTCAAACTGTTTTTTCATAGTGTTTTTAGAGGTCATTTGCTGTTCCCGTAGTTTCAGAGGTGCTCTAAATTGAACATAGTGAGTTCAGTATGAAAGAAGACAGTCACACCGTGGCTGAATAGTTTAGAGGTACGTTTTAGAGTCTTTGAAGTCCACTGAGTTGATTTGCAGGTTTAGTTGCATTTATTCACACAGGAATTCCACTAGCCTGAATAACACAGTAAATTTCTGGGGGAAAATTTCAGCTTCTAGACAGTTAAGCATTAAGTTACATGCTCTCTACCAATATAGTAAGATTAGTGTATGTTGTCACTTTCTGCATTAAATGGGTACAGAATTCCATTACTAGGAAGAAAACGATTTCTGTTCAGAGCAACAAGGACCTTGATTAACAGAGCACATGTTGTAATTTTAAAAAGTCTCAGAGGAGAGTGAAGAGATTTCTGTACTGGAACCTGATTAAATATTATATCATTTTTGTGAATTCCAAATACTATTTAGAGATCACAGGTGGGAAGATTAGTTTCAGTTGGAAAGCAATAAGATTGTTTTATGACATTATATTTTGTTAGCCATTAAAGTTTATTAAAGATACCATAAGCTACACTACTCCTCCATTTGCAATTTATGGTGGATATGCCACCAGAATACAGTAGAGCAGGAAAGTATGTTGTCTAAAGTAAACAGCCTGTAAATGGATAAAGGCCATGCAGAAATAACTACTGATTCTGCTTGCTGCTGAACATCTCTCTCAACATTTCTGTGGGGGCAATATTTGATAATATAGTTCCAAAAACTTAGTTCCTGGAAGATAATGTAAGAAACTCACACTACTTCTACCAGTTAATCTGTGGGTAATGCAGTTTCTGTTTCTGCAATCACTGTAGTACTGCACAGAGCATAAAACCAAAACTCCTAAACCTTTCTCAGTACTCATATGTGTATGTCTTGTTAGGATCTACATAGATTAGATGTTTTCCCACATATTCTTAAACAACCCATCCTGCAGGATTCTGCAGATATGAATCTAACATACTGGAGTAAAACCCATAAGACTCTCTTCCTTCCCTTCCTTCCCAAGATGACCTAAGTCACAAAGGAGTCCTTTTGTACAGTGAGGGAAAGTACAAAACGCTAAAGATGTGGCAAACGTCATTCAGTCTCCCATGTCCATAGCAAGGAAAAACTTACATTTATGGTTTTCTGGCACATTAGATTAATGGGTGCTCCATCTCCCCTTTGTTGAGGCTATCAAGCTTTGAAAAGCAAATCTAAAACAAACAAAACAAAAAAAAGTATCGAAAAAAAAAGAAAGAGAGAGCTCCTGATCCAGAGCAACATGACTATGGCTTTCTCATGGCTAAGGTATTTTCACATGGAAAGGGGACTTAGATTTCAGTTTATGATTCACCAAATGCAATAAGAACAGTGGCTACTTTTTTTTTTTTTTCATTGTTTGTTTGCTTATTTGTTTTGCTTTCCCTGCTGATTTTTGTAAATTTGGTCCTCAAATAATTTGTTCACTTCATGCGTGGTATGAAGCCAACTCAGAACTTATGCTGTGAGATAGTTATTTAAGGTACAATGATGTAAGCCTTGATTATAGTAAGTTCTTCTTAAAATGGGCCATTTTTTTTCTTGGTTAAGGATGTTTGTTTGTTTGTTTGTTTTTATTGTGGTTTAAATACCTCAATCTTAAATATCCTAACTCCCAACTGAATATTT
This sequence comes from Anser anser, assembly GCF_964211835.1. Taxonomy (NCBI): domain Eukaryota; kingdom Metazoa; phylum Chordata; class Aves; order Anseriformes; family Anatidae; genus Anser; species Anser anser. The sequence goes on from NC_139724.1 coordinate 60,717,171, forward strand.
GAGATTACATATGTTAACTCTGTTTAAAGTAATTTCTGCCTCATAATATAGTTTCGGTCTATCCTAGTAAGACTTTTGCTTTTGCGATCTAGATGAAGACAGACTTTGTTCCTTTCAGCCCCTAATTGCTAACAGATAGATAAGTCTTCACCAGGTCATTTCCATCAACTATCACTCTGATAAGGATCTGGTGTTTCTTTGGTACACCTTATTTAATTACAAAGCATACACATCATATCTTCATTCCCAGATCAACACTCTCTATGGAGCTTTCTGAACAGATAGAAAGCCTACACTCATCTGATTCTTGCTGGAGAACCCATCTCCCATCCCTGTAATTCACAAGCAGAAAAGCTGAGGATCACAGAAGCACATCCTAAAACCATGCAGGCAAGTTTCTGTCAAAAACATAGATGAGCTGAAACAAAAACATGTTTATATTTCAGGTTCCATACATCACAAGCTACTACAACTTTTTGAATTTTTCTCCTTGAAGCTTGAAGTTGTATATCTTTTCTGCCCACCCTCTGCCCAACTGCACAGCAGTTGTCTGTTGTTTCTTGTCTGTTTTTATTGCAAGCTCTCTGGAAGAAGGCTCTGGTGCAGAGAGAAATCTGTTGAAGGAATGATTTTGGTTACTACTGCAATATATTTAACTATCATAAGTCCTATTGACAAAAATGCTGACACTAGCCTGAGAAAGGAGAGACATGGGGCACAGTAACTCTACATTAATTAAAACTGTTTTACTTAAAAGAGCAATAGCTTATCAAAAGGAGCAGTTTGTTACTCTCAGCCAGTTTCTAAAGTATGCCAAGAAAGACTATAGTTAAGTTTTTTTTTGTTGTTGTTGTTGTTTTAAGATAATTAAACTCGTACGAGAATAGACACTTGTATCTTATCAATGCGCCTTTCTCAATGTTGCAATATATATATATATATTTTAATAAAAAGCACTCGGCTTCTAGAGCATGAAAAAAAGAGTGCTAGAGACCAAAACATACCAAGAAAGCTTAAACGAGCAAAAAAGGACTGAGAAGCAACCTGCAAAGTTTCTTACTCCTGTGCCTGTCTTCCCTCTTTTCTCCAAATTCTCTTCCCTTTTTTCTTCTCCACACCCAGAAAACAGTGCAAGTGATTTACAAATAAGTGAAAAATGTCAATAGATCTGCAAATAAGCAAAAACTGCATGATGGATCAGGGTGGACTGTAAAATATACAGCAAACACTAGCTGAATACTCTTGACTATGCATTTCATTTACTTGTTTCTCAAGGAAATGCCAATGAGTCTAGCCACAGAATTCCCTTACTTACCTTGTCTAGTGTTGGGGAGGCCAAAAGGAAAACTTATTGTTACAACTTTGGGAAAGGCCCGATGTTAAGGTCTTCATATTACTATTATACATTTCACATAAGTTTCATTATCTCAGAAGTCATCCCTTCCTCACTGTTTTATTTGCCTGGAATACACTTTACATCAGAAATGCAATTACTGAATTTGGATGTCGTTTTCTACATCTTTTTGTATGTGTTAATCTAGGATTTTAATAATCAGAGGGATGCACAAATTCAGTATCTGTGTTAACATATATGAAGGATACTATATACCTGATCAAAATGTTTGGAGCAAGCCACACTAAGAATGGTGAAGTCAATATCTATGTAATGAGGTAGCAAGAAGTTCAGAATTTCCTAAATTAACCCAGGTAACCACAACCCCAAGGGACATTTTCTGTCTCGGACGGTAGTGTCATTTATCAATTTTCCAGATTTCTGTATTTATTACTCTTCAAAAAAAAAAAAAAAAAAAGAAAGATGGAGTCAAGAGCAAGAAGCACTCCATCTTCCAGTTTATTTAACACAGAATTTGCTTAACTTACATTCTCATGACTTACAGGTGATGAAAAAGATGAATTTTCTTCTTTATTTACTTGCTCATCAGTGAAAAAAGAAGAATTAGGAATTAGGTGTTAAACCTACAAATTGTGTTAGGCAAAACTATGGGTAACTGAAGTATGTTGAACTAGGCACATATCCAGTCAAATCAATGAGGCAAGGCTGAGAGAAATTCTGGATGGCACCATGTCCTTCCCAGAAAAATGTTTCAACACATTTCAAAACAAAAGATGTGAGCCAAAAAAGTAAGTACCCATCTGGTATTTATCTGCAATTCTGCAGAACAGCTCGCCAGAGGAGCAAGTTATGTTCTTCTTGATCAAAAGCACATAACACCCCAGCAAAGTTTTACATCCCTGCCTTCTCTCTTCCCTGTGCAATCCCCTCCTTCCCGCCCCACCCAGTTAGACATCTATGGTAACATAAAGATAGTTAAAGAGCTAAAAACAACATTTGGAGACAAAACCCAGAGCACACAGTTATCCCAAAGAGTTGAAGAGTTCTCCAAAACAATCAGATCTGCCAAAGCAGCTTCCATTCCTGCCTGCAAAAATCACATCTCCCAGCACATAACGTCAGTTGATTATACCAAATTTGCTATTTTACTGCACTTTGAAATCTGGATTTCCATTAACAGTAAAGACAGCTGCCTGCTTGCCTGGTTTCTCCCCGTTCATACTCACATCTCTTGTGCTGTGGGACTCTCCTTTCCTCTTCGGCACTCCATCTGCCCCTTCATACAGGTCTTTGATTTGCCATCTGTTAGGTTATTACATGAAAGGAGGCTGTACTTGCTCTTCATTGAAAGGACTCTTAGCAGATACACTGCAGCCAGCACTGGAGACACATCCAAGACATGCTGGCACCTCTTCCAACCTGTTCTGTCTCACTCAAACTCCATTTTGCAGCTATAGTACCCGATGTAGTTTAGCTAACCAGCATTTCCCATCCTATCAGCAAACACCTGCTCTCTTTAAAGTACCACAGTATTCTCTGTGCTGTTCACTCCTCAGAGAACCAATTGAAAACAGGAATGCAGGTGTCACAAGTAGTTTTTTTTTCTTCTTGAACAGTGAAAAGACGCTGTTCTGAGTAACTAAAGTGTGTGAGTACATGAAGAGAAACTTGCAGTAGTGAGCAGAACTAGAGTGGGTGGTATGGAGAAGCATTTCTCAATGTTCCCGAAATGAATCAAGCTTCTCTGAAACTGTGGATAATGCATTTAATCAACTTGCTGTATGAGGTGAGTCTCTACATGTAGAGACTCTTCCAATAAATCAAGGTAGTCAAACCCAACAGGAGTACATAGAAGGTATCTGTCATTCCTGACACTTTACAGAGCTTCTGTCTTAACACTCAACCATTCATTTAGCCTCCTCCAAGTCTACTTCAAAATTTGCATCACTGCATGAAAATTTGTACTTGTGATTTACTTGCTTAAAAATAAATGTGTCGATGCACAAAGCAATGAAAAATAACATTTCAGGTGTGTGATATATTATATCCCATCTTCAGCATATTTTCTGAAGGGTAGGTTACCTTCTTGTTTTCATACATGTGACGGATATAAATACAGAAGGAAAAAAATACAAAGCACAGTAAGGAACAAAGATAGAACTATTGTTGAATTAAATTATTGCACTTTGAGATTTATCAAGTGGAATGATGTTCATATAATCACAGAATATCCTGAGTTGGAAGGGATCCACAAGGATCATGGAGTCCAAATCCTGGCTCCACACAAGACCACCCAAAAATCAGACCCTGTGTCTGAGAAGTGTTGAACTCTGTCAGGCTCAGTGCTGTGACTGCTGCCCTCGGGAGCCTGTTCCAGTGCCCAACCACCCTCTTGGTGAAGAACCTTCCCCTGACACCCAGCCTGACCCTCCCCTGTCCCAGCTCCATGCCATGCCCTCGGGTCCTGTCGCTGTCCCCAGAGAGCAGAGCTCAGCGCCTGCCCCTCCGCTCCCCTCGTGAGGGAGCTGCAGGCCGCCATGAGGCCTCCCCTCGGCCTGCTCTGCTCTGGGCTGAACAAACCAAGGGACCTCAGCCGCTCCTCATACGTCTTCCCTTCATACATATTCTAGGCCCTTCACCATCTTCGTAGCCCTGCTTTGGACACTCTCCAACAGTTTTATGTGCTTCTTATACTGTGGTGCCCCAAACTGCACATAGTACTCAAGCTGAGGCCACACCAGCATAGAGCAGAGCAAGACAATCCCTTCCCTCAACCAGCTAGCAATGCTGTGCTTGATACACACCCCATGATATGGTTGGCCCTTTTGGCTGCCAGGGCACACTATTAATTCATATTCAACTTGCCATTAACCAAACCCACCAGATCCCTTTCTGCAGGGCTGCTCTCCATCCTCTTGTCCCCCCAGTCTGTTTGCATAACCACGGTTACCCGATCCCAGGTGCAGAATCCAGCACTAGCTCGTTACATTTCATATGATTGTTAATTGCCCAGCCCTCTAATTTGTCAAGATCTCTCTTCAAGGCCTCTCTTCCCTCGAGGGAGTCAACAGCTCCTCTCAATTTAGTATGATCTGCAAACTTAGTATGAATTCAAATCCTGCATCCAGACCGTTTATAAAAAAACATTGAATAGAACTGGCCTTAAAATGGAGCCCTGGGGATCCCCCCTAGTGACCGGCTGCCAGCCTGATGTAACCCTATTTACTATAACCCTTTGAGTTCAACCCATCAGCTCATTGTTCACCCATCTTATTACACACTTGTATAGCTGTATGCTAAATGTTTTGTCCATCAGATTACCATGAGAATGATATAAATGTTGTCCTCATTATACATAGGCTATAATGTAGACCTCATGACAACACGTTCAAACATCACAAGAAGGGAAGAACAGTGCCTAATGTCTAATTTGAAATATTTTAAGTATCTGCCATCTACTTTGGACTTTTGATGAAGTCTAAACATGTACCTACAGTTCATCCTGTAGTTACATGTAAACATTTTAATAATGGAGGCAGAGTATATTTTCAAGGCATTAGTCTCTCCTCTTTCCCTCTGTCTCATTTGTCTCTCTCCAGGGGCTTTTATGTTTAGGGCTCCTCTGCACTCCTCCTACAATGGACCTACATTTTGTTGTTTTATTCAGAATTATACAAGGAATTAAGTCAAATATTATTTCTGGTGCACATTTCATTCTGTAAGCTACATATATTCAATAATTCATTCACTGTTAAAGCTTGCAATAATGATGTAAGGCATATGAAAAGCTTTTGACCTTTATGATTAAAAACTCTAATGACAGATAGGTTTTGATTAAGTGAAAAACTTTATAAAGTCATCAGTTATATGTCCAAGGACAGAAAGTTCCCAGCATCAACAGAAAAATTCTTGCAGTTAAGACTCAGACTCAGGAGGCCTTTGCTCAATTACAGTACTGACAGAGTATTCCTGTTTGATCACAGCACAAGGCATTTGGGATAATTCTCAGAAGTAATTAGGCTTTTCAGTGTCTAGGGTCATGTATCAGTGTCAAGTTTAGAACTGAAATTTCATGATCAATCCACAGCCTGAGCAAGACATCTAAGGAAAGGACCTTCATGAACAGGGAGGAGTAAAACACAGAAAGGGCTTCAGCACTTGTTAGCTATGCCAGAAGGGTGTTTTCATTTTAAAAACCAAAGTATAACAAAAGGCAGGTTTTTTTTCAGGTTTTCAGGATATCTATAAAGGTAATTGAGTGGCAAGAAAAGCAGAGGATGATCTCAGACTAACTAGTTATATGATGCCAGAGACATTTATTTCAGATATGTCCATTCATGATACGTTGGTGCCTGCAGTTCAAACGCCTTGTTTGGCTGCTGGTTTGAGAAATCAGTAACGCCCAAAAGGACAGAATGCACGATTTCAGGGCTGATTCAAAACCTCATAAAGTTAACAAAATCTTTCCACAGACTTCAGTTAATGCTTGATTAGCAACATAGCTGTCAAGAGCATGAAGTCTTGTTCAATACTGCTCATTGAAGTAATACTTTCCAAAGGCTGTTGGTAACAGCTGAGGTGTCCCCATATGGACATATTAAGCAACTATAGAAATACCACATAGGTCATGCTAACCTAACTACAGTAATTGACAAACAACCATTGCTTCTACTTAGTTGGATTAACAAACATTGAATTTTCACCACTTATAATGATTTGCATCATGGCTTCCTTTGATGATCCATATCATCTTATTGTTACCATTTGTTTATTGGATCCAACAGGGAAATTCAGCTGCAAAGATTTAGCGCACAGGGATGTCTGACTTTGAAGTCTTTTGGAAAAACTGTGGTGAACTTTAGTCAAACTGAGCAGGACCAGAAGCAGCAGTGCTTACCCAGGACATTTAGCCTACGTGATAGAACCTTTCCTAACATTAAACAACAACAACAAAACAGTTTTTCTTGAAAAACAGACATGATTTTTCCTCTCACTATTGATCATTCAAAGTATTTTTTTTCTTTTTTAGTGACCTTATAGGTATATTCATTTTCACATTACACAATGAGCCATTAGCTAGCTAAACTCTTAAATGCTTATTGCATGCATTTGTAAGTTGAGATAAAAATGTTATCAATTGCTGTGCCAGCTGGTATCTCTCTCAACTGAACAGGTACTGGTTTTCTAGTGGAAAGAAAATACTCTAGCATGCTGCACATTAATATGCAAGCACTAGTCATCTTTTAAAAAATTGTCTGTCAAATAGCTTTTCTCAGAAGTTCTCTAGTGAGTATTTCTTTTAAAGTGTCAAGTCCTTCTGTTCTATGTAATCTTCCCTGCATTCCTTAGTATTCAACTTTATTTTGAGGGAACTTTGTAAAGTAGTACTTTGGTAGCCAACAAACCTCTTTCCTTTGTGTAGTCATTTTTTTTTCTTTGACATTTTAAACAAACACTTTTCCCATTGGAACCAATATAGTCAAAAAGGTGCAAGTTGGAAGCAAGTTCTCTTATAATGATCTATTTTGTTGATGAAACACTTTTGCAATATACCTTTCAAGTTATTCTAAGGCATAGATATTCATGAGATCAGTTTGGCTTGCAGACTATTTATGCCAGCTGATAAGCAAGATGAGAGGGGGGGGGGAAAAACAGTGTGATTGCCATATCCCAGACTGAGTCTGCAGATTAGCAGTTACAGAACAGCGTACATCTAAATGTGGGCTGAAATTTGTAGAACAACAGTGAACATGGAGGTCACACAAGTCATTTGGTCAAAATAAATAAATTCCAAATGCTCCCTGTTTATTCACTCACAGCATTAATGACTCCAAGGTACAGAATACAAATCAAATATTAGATATATGGGGGTGTAACAGGGAAAGGGCAGACCTCTAAACAAGTAAGGTATAGAGTTTGATAAAAACGTATCCGAATAAAATGGGTAACTTCAACTCATTAGTAGAGGTTCAGTCCATGGTTGCTTTATCCAGCAGAACTCAGGATAATTGCCACTTCTCAAATGCCAATGGTCATCCTTCATATTTCAGTGAAATGCTAGCCCTTTCCTTTAATGTCTAGCTGGATAGCTACCATTAGATCTGTGTTAGAGATTTGACTATGAAAAGCCATTATTTTTAGATACAGATTTTTAATTTTTTTTTCCCTTTAGCATAAAAGTGAGCTTTAATACCTTCCTCACATGCTCCTATATCCTTGTATTTCCACCCTACTTCTCAACATGAAGCATGTCATTAACAAGCTCTCATAAACAATGCAGTACACCTTTTGCCATTTATAAAGCTCTTCCCAAACAGAAACATTTTTAGAAACACATTGTTAAATATGATTGTTGGTTTTCTCTGCATACCTAACTGAAAAGATGTTGCTTTTCCCTATAGGAAAAAAGTACTCAAGTCTTCCTGACCAGACTCAGTTTCTTTTCCACCAGCTATAGTTAAAACATTTTAGTTTACTGTTCTGCAGGTGTGCATCCCTTCCCCATCACTGAGCTCTTAAATTACTTCCAGTCTCATCTTTCTGGCTTCTACACACCCATCCTTTTGCAGGTAGCTTCTCTCCCCTCTCATTATCTGTGTATGTGACAGGAAAGCTTTGGCATTTCTTCCCTCTTTCTAGCACTATGAACTTGTAGGCAAGCATTTTATCAAGTAACAGTTTTCTCATTCAATGCCCCCTCAACATTTTTCTTTTCCTAAAAACATCCTGTTTGGAGGCAAAATAAATCATTACAGTAAATACTGATATTTGTATAGCATGAGTTCACTGAGACAGATATAGCAATGACTGTGTCTACAGAGGCACCTCAAGAACAAATTAAACTCACATATCTGTAAAGGTAGTAAGTCACTGTACTGGGTTTATGTGGCAAAGTTTTGGTAGCAGGGGCACTGCAGAGGTAGCCTTTTTGAGCAGAGCCCAGCAGCTGCCCCGTGTTAGATAGGAGCCAGCTCCAGCCAGCTCCAAAAGGCACCCGCCGCTGCCCAAAGCCAAGCCAGTAAGTGATGTTGTTTGTGCCCCTGTGAGAACCGATTTAAGAAAGGGAATACAACTGCTGCAAAACAGCAGCTGGGAGAGCAAGGAGTGAGAAACAGCCCTGCATACTAGGGACACTGGAGAAGGAGGGCAGGAGGTGCTCCAGGCGCTTGGGCAGCAGTTCCCCTGCAGGCTGTGGAGAGGCCCCTGGTGGAGCAGGCTGTCCCCCTGCAGCCCATGGGTCCCACACGGAGCAGATCTCCACGCTGCAGCCCGTGGAGGAGCCCCCGGTGGAGCAGGTGGATGTGGCCTGGAGGAGGCTGCGGCCCATGGAGAGCCCCCGCAGGAGCAGGCCCCGGGCCAGACCTGCAGCCCCACGCTGCAGCAGGAGCAGAGAGTGACCATGAAGGAGCAGCAGAGATGAAGCCTCATGGTCTGACTGCAGCCCCTATTTCCTGTTCCCCTGCACCACTGAGGGAGAGGAGATAGAAGAGGGTGGATGGAGGAAGGTATTTTTAGTTAGCTTTTAGTTTCTCGCTGTTCTAGTCTACTATTGATAGGTAATAAATTATATTAATCTCCCTACATTGAGTCTGTTTTGCCCATGACAGTAATTGTCATAAGCAAAACATCCCTGTCCTCATTGCAACCCTTGAGCCTTTTCCATTGTATCTTCTCCCCCTTTTCCTTTGAGAAAGGGGAGAGAGAGAGTGGTTATGGTGCAGTTCAGATGGCCACCAGGGTAAAACCACCACAGTCACTCACACCTGTCTATATCATATCCCAAAGAACTGCCATGGAAATTTCATATTTAAGCTCAATACAAAACCAAGATGCATCCTGCTTTTTCTCTAGGCCTAAGTTTCCATTCAGTAAATCTCCAGCGGAAAGGATCTTTCATAGTACTTTGCTACTGCATTACAAAGTTTCTTTCAAATGTTGGGGTCTTTGCAGATGGTTAAGTCAAAGGTCTTATGTGAAAGGTCTTAAGTCAAAGAGATATTTGCCAAAAATTATTTCATCTTCTAAAACTTTTTTTTTTAATAATCTTGTATTATTTTCAAAAATTAGAACAACTAAGCAATTCTAAAATGTATTTTGCCATTAATGTAATTGCTTTCAGCCATATTTCTTGGGCATTTTGTATTTGACAGAAAGAAGGAAAAAATCATGCCAATTTATTTTATGCAAGCAGTGAACTTGATGAACTCAGCCTATTACATGATAGCCTTGATCAATTTGTACCAGAAAAGAAGTGAATCACAAGTTTTTATCTGGAATGAATTATCAAAGGAAAAAGATAAAATGTTGACATTAATCTTTATCACAGTAAATAGTGTAGTCACTACTTACTGATGTTAGATTGTGTTACAGGTTATGATGATGCTACGGAGACATTGTTCACTACAAAGGTAGGGGTGTTTTTCATTTTTTTTCATTGGTAGGGCACCACACCTCTCAGAACACCATATGGCAAGTAGCATACCTCAGAACCTCATGGCATATGATGAGTTCCAGACAGATTGTAGGCAAAATGCATTTAGTAATTTTCATCCTCCTCCTCCAACCACCCACGAGTCATTTACTGCCTGGTTTTCTCTCTCTCAAGTTCACCACAGTAGTGAGGTGGCACAATAACTGAACAGCTAGTCTTGAGACCTCACAACCCACAGAGAATCTAACTAGCTACTATACACATCCCTCTTGAAGTCAGAAACAGGCCATATTTTGTAACAAAAAAAAAATATTAAAAAAAAAAATCTTCCTTCATTCTTTGCCAGAAGAATTCAGCCCACTCAGCTGCACCCTTATTTGGCCTCTGTATCTCAGAGTTCATTTCACACATCAGCTAACCAGAGGCAAAGTTCAATAACATTCACCTTTCAATGTACCCACCTGGCACAGTAAGACCAGTTCCTGCTGGCACCTTATTTTTGGGTTTCCCTTCAGTTCTCAGCCAATTCCAACTCATGCCTGTTAATTACAAAACACACCTCTCAAGTTCTTTCTCTAGTTAAATGAGTTGGCACACATGAAAGGTATCTTTATGAATTCAGAGCCCGTTTCCCCTGCCAATTCCTGACTTACATGCAATTTTTTAAGCTTTCTCCTTTACTGTTAAGAATTTTCTGTCACACTGTTTTTCAAAACGAACTTAAATGAATGGAAAGTTTGTTACCCTTCTCTTCTTGCTGCATTTTCTGTGCTGATTTAGAAAGGCTCAGCCATGTTCACAATTCCTACCCTGCTCTGGGTAGTAGAAAAGATATACCTCTCCTGACTTTTGTCCTTCTGCCAGGAGCTTTTAGCACTTTGTCAACACGGAAGACACTGATGTTATGACCAGCTTTATGGCTTCTGCATTCTGCAAAGTTCCTACCAGCCCATTGTTCTCATCAATCTGCCACATTTTCTTGCATGGTAGCTTGGTGACCATATTTCCTTTCACTGCCATTTTCTGCTTGCAGCTTCCAAACAAGACTTTTCCTTCTATTTCTTGAACACCTCTTCACAAAGTTTGTTTTAATAGCTGCCATCTTTTCCCCAATTCACATTGCAGTTACCATAGAATGGTTTGGATTGGAAGAGACTTTAAAGATCATCTAATTCGACCCCCCCCCCTTAATGGGTGAGGGCACCTTCTGCCAGACCAGGTTGCTCAAAGCCCCATCCAGCCTGGCCTTGAACAGTTCCAGGGATGGGGCATCCACAGCTTCTCTGACCAGTCTGGTCCAGTGTCTCACCACCCTCATAGGAAAGAATTTCTTCTGTATATCTAATCTAAACATACCCTCTTTTATTTAAAACCAGTATCCCTTTTCCTATTACTCCACTCCCTGACAAAGAGTCCCTCCCCATCTTGCCTGCAGGCCCCCTTCAGGTACTGGAAGGCTGCTGTAAGGTCTCCCCAGAGCCTTCTCTTCTTCAGGCTGAACAACCCCAAGTCTCTTAGCCTGTCTTCATAGGAGAGGTGCTCCAGCCCTCTAATCATCTTCATGGCCCTCCTCTGGACTTGTTTTAATACTTCTGTGACCTTCTTGTGCAGGGGGCCCCAGACCTGAACACAGCACTGCAGGTGGGGTCTCACAAGAGCAAAAAGGGGAAGAGGGGTGGAGGGAAAGAATCACTTCCCTCACCCTGTTGGCCATGCAGCCCAGGATATGGTTGGCTTTATGGGCTGCAAACACACATTACTGGCTCATGTTGAGTTTCTCATCAATCAACCAGCATCCCCAGGTCCTTCTCAGGGCTGCTCTCAATCCATTCCCCACCCATCCTGTATTTGTGCTTGCAACTGCCTCGGCCCAAATGCAGGACCTTGCACTCTTTTTTTTTTTTTTTTTTTAAGTAAACATGAACACAAGCAGAGAAAAGTCATTAAAAATCTGAAAGCTGTGTATTCTAGAAATAGATTCTAGGAATATATATATATATATACACACATTTTTTTTAAATAAAGCTATTCCCTTAATAAGATGAAATGTCACCATCCTGGAACTAAACATGACAGAGATTTCAACATAGAATCATAGAATCATAGAAAAATCAAGGTTGGAAAAGACTTTCAAGATCATCTGGTCCAACCATCACCCTACTACCAATGTCACCGACTAAACCATGTCCCTTGAACACTCCCAGGGATGGTGACTCGACCACTTCCCTGGGCAACCCGTTCCAATGCCTGACTACTCTTTCTGAGAAGAAGTGTCTCCTAATTGTTTTAATTGTTGAAGAGTAGAGCTCTTTGTTCAATTCTTTGTTTTAATTGTTGAAGAGTAGGGGCATGACGCTTCCATTTTTCCACTCACCAGGGACATCACCCAAATGCCAGGACTTTTCAACTACGATGGAGAGAGGCTTGGCAACTACATCAGCCAGTTCCCTCAGGACCCTGGGATTCATGTCATCAGGTCCCATAGACTTGTACCTGTTTAGATTCATCAGGTGGTCTTGAATCTGCTCTTCACTTACAGTGAGTGGGACTTTGATCCCCCAGCCTCCGTTTATGGGTTCAGGGAAATGAAAGACTTGGGAATTCCTTCTACCAGTGCAGACAGAGGCAAAGAAGTTGCTGAGTACCGCAGCCTTCTCCATTTTTGTCGTTACCAATTACTCAGATATAGAAACTCACTCCTAATATAAGAAATTAGCCACCTATAATTGCTTAAACACTACTATTTTCACCCCTCAGTCTATTTTCAGATGTTAAAGGTGCATGGTGGCCCTTGGGGACTCCTCCTGTCACCCCAGTACAACAGCCTGAAGGAAGCTGGGTCCTCTCTTGTGCTCTTCCTTGAGGCTCTGTGCAGAAGGGATGCCACCTCTCGCACAAGGGCTGGGGGATGGGAAAGAAGCACTCACGCAACCCCTGAGAATCGGCAACAGAGTTCTTTATTGCCAGGACATCTTGCAGGTAAGCCTGTGGTCTGTCTGTGGTGTTTGGTGGCTCCAAGCTAATGCTTGGGATGGAGCCTGAGCGACGAGTAGGGAGCTCGCCGGGCACTGTTGTGATGCTGTTTGTGTGCTCTGATGACAAAGAGCGAAGACATGCCAAAGTAGTCCCAGGTCTGATCTGACTGAGGTGGATCCACTTCCATTGGTTCCTCCACATCTTCTGGTGGATCCAGCTCCATTGACTCCACCGTGTTTGGCAGGAGGATAAGCCAGCTCTTGCCTGGGACTGCCCAAACAGGATGCCTTCCATCTGGAATGTTTTCAGGCCAGGGTGCCGAAACAGGGGGTCATCCAGTTCCATGCCTAGGTCCCATGCCACTATCTAGTTCATTTCCATGAATGGATTTGACACTGCCATCTTGTTTATGGCCATGGCTGGGTCCCACACTGTATTCTGGACAACTCTGCTCCCTACGGCTGTCTGCCTGATGCTCCTGCCTTCACCCCACGCCACTGTTGCGCCATTGGGAAGGCCGAGGCCCCCTGTCGCTGTGTGGCTGAGGGGGCGACCTGTTCCCTGCGTCATTGCAGTGCCAATGATAATGCTTAAAAGTGTCTATGGGCTGCGCGCCAGAGGTCCCTGGAGCACTGGTGTCTGTTGTGCCACAGGCGCTACCCCTCTGCCCATGACATGTCTCCTTCTTGTTAGATGCCTTCCTTCTCGGTGCTTCCTTGGACTGCACTGATGTCCTCTCACACCGAGGAGGGCTGCCTCTCGCCTTACTGTTTCTGCTCGTCTTCCTGCCACACAATCTGGCTGTCAGAGACCCTGGAAGCTCAGTGAGTGGTGGGCCAGCTGCAGGGGGTCCTGTTTTATAGGGCCCAGAGCAAAGGCGGGGCAGTGGTGGCCACTGTGACCTCAGCAAGCCTCTGTGATGGAGCGGCCCTTGCGTGGCCAAAGGTGGCTGTGTTAGGAGTGGCCTGGAAGATGCCCTCATGTGGAAGAATGAGGAGGGTTGGGGGGGCTGAGGGCCCCTCTTCTGGGGCTGGCTCCCCTGGGCCATTTGGCTTGCCCGAGAGAAAGGCTGCCCCTCGGCCACAGGGGCTGCCCTCCACCTCCCATCCTGTGCCCTGGGTTTATTTTTAATACTGGTTTTTAGGTAATTAAAATTAATTTATAGAAAAGAACAGAAGCAAGGTACATCTTCAGCCCTAATTCCCATATGCGCTTTGTGCTCTGAGTAAATAATTTCTTCCTCACATCATATCTAATCTAAATCTTCCCTCCATTTGTTCAAACCCATTATTCCTTGTTCCATCGCTACACTCCCTGATATAGTCCCTCTCCAGCTTTCTTTTAGGCCACTGTTATGGGTTAGGTTAGGTGGCAAAATGGCAGGACCTTGCAAATTGCAGCCTTATCTACCTTGTTCCACATGTTCCACATGACGTTTTCTAGCTCAGGCTCTAGCCTCTCATCAGTGCAACATAGAGTCACAGAATCATTCAGGCTGGAAAAGACCTCCAAGATCATCTGGTCCAACCATCTTCCTACCACCAATGTCACCCACTAAACCATGTCCCTAAGCACCAAGTCGAACCTTTCCTTGAACAACCCCAGGGACGATGTCTATCATGATCCCCAATACCTTTTCTGCAAACATCACTTCCAGCCATCTGGCTTCCAGCACCTCCTAGTACATGAGATTTCTCCTCTCCAGGTACAGGTCTCAGCATTTGGTTTTGTTGAACAGCATGATGTTCCTGTCAGCTCTTTTCTCCAGCCTGCCATACGGAGATTATTTAATTTCCATAATGATTAAAATTTATTATTGCTGAAGAGTCACTGCAAAACACATGAATTGCTTAACATGCTTTAAATCTCTCTCTTAAGTACAAGAAGATGTCTTAAATGGGCTTCTAACATTTTACCGTTATTTTATAAGATACATGAACATGAAGGCAGGTATCATCAGTCTTGCATGATATATATTTGACCTTTCACAAAATGGAAAAGTTCCAAAATATGATTTCTCTCAGGGACAGCCCTTTGGGTGTTCTGAGCAATAGAATCATCAGAGCCATCATAGCTATTTTTTAGCCCTACTTTTTATGAAGGAGAAAAAGGTTTTCCCCATAGCTTCCTTAAAAAGGTCTATCTACTAAGTGTAGTAGACACAGTACTACTATCTCTAGGTTCTGACATGCAGTGATTATAATCATTCCATTTGAAGGATCTCATTAAACAAAGTTTATCTAACTCTAGGATTTAATTAATAGGCTTTTCAAAGCCTTTGATATGGTCCTTCACCACATTCTTCTCTCTAAATTGGAGAGGTATGGATTTGAAGGATGGACTGTTAGGTGGATAAAGAATTGGTTGGCTAGTCACAGCCAAAGGATTGTGGCCAACAGTTCTATGTCTGGGTGGAGGTCAGTCACAAGTGGTGTCCCTCAGGGGTCGGTCTTGGGACCAGTGCTCTTCAACATCTTTATCAATGACATAGACGGCGGAATCGAGTGCACCCTCAGCAAGTTTGCAGATGACACCAAACTGAGCGGTGCAGTCGATACAATAGAGGGAAGGGATGCCATCCAGAGAGACCTGGACGGGCTGGAGAAATGGGCCCATGAGAATGTAATGAGGTTCAACAAGGCCAAGTGCAGGGTGTTGCTTGGGCTGGGGCAATCCCAGGTATTTATATAGACTGGGTGAAGAAGAACTTGAGAGCAGCCCTGCAGAGAAGGACTTGGGGGTCCTGATGGACGAGAAGCTGGATGTGAGCCGGCAGTGCATGCTTGCAGCTCGGAAGGCCAACTGTGTCCTGGGCAGCATTAAAAAAGGGGTGGCCAGCAGGGAGAGGGAGGTGATTGTCCCCCTCTACTCTACTCTTGGGAGAAGTCACCTGTAATACTGCCTGCAGGCCTGGGGCCCCCAGCACAAGAAGGATATGGAGCTTTGGAACAGGTCCAGAGGAGGCCACTAAGATGATCAGAGGGCTGGTGCACCTCTCCTGTGAAGAAAGGTTGAGGACACTGTGCTTGTTTAGCTAGGAGAAGAGAATGCTATGGGGAGACCTTATTGTGGCCTTCCAGTCCTTGAAGGGAGCGTATAAACAGGAGGGGAACGCCTGTTTACATGTGTTGATAGTAATAGGAAAAGGGGGAATGGTTTTAAACTAAGACAGGGGAGATTTAGGTTAGATATTAGGAGAAAGTTTTTTACTCAGAAGGTGGTGAGGCACTGGAACAGGTTGCCCAGGGAGGTTGTGGATGCCCCATCCCTGGAGGCATTCAAGGCCAGGCTGGATGTGGCTCTGGGCAGCCTGCTCTAGTGGCTGGCAACCCTGCCCAGAGCAGGGGGGTTGAAAGTAGATGATCTTTAAGGTCCTTTTCAACCTAGGCCATTCTATCATTCTATGATATGATTCTTTTCATATTTGTTATGACAAAACACTTTTACTCTATGTCCATTTTAGTTTTGTTTTCAGAGAAGCTTTAAAAGCTGTACAACACATTTTTATCTTTCTTGTGGCCTGCTGGTGTCCTTGCAATAAGATATAGATTATTTTGTTTTGAGAGTATATTGCAGACTGCATTCAGAACCTGAGACACCATTTTGCTAGCTGCTCTATAAAACCAATAGAACACTATACCAAAGTTTTTTCATTCTGTATGGAGAAGACAAAAATGCTAAACATTTATGGATTACCATGGTGTTTCCTTATATCTTTCTGTGACCCCTAAGATGTATCATGGTGGTCACATGGTGGTCACATCCTCAGTTGATCTAAATAAATTTTTTGCTCCATACTTGATCAGTTGAGTGAAAGCATTTTGCACCATCTGAGAAAGTGGTCCTTTTTATAATTTATATTCTCATAGAGTATTTAATTTTATTTTAAATAATAGGAAACAAACAAAATTACCTTATGCACTGTGCTATTCATATGCGGACAGAACACTAAGATTGGCCAGCTAAACAACTACCCACCTGCAGTCTGTCAGCTGCATTTGTTCCAAAATACATCGCACAGCCACCATCATATACTGTGTCTGGCTGTGATGGAGTTAACTTTCCCCACAGCAGCCCATGCAGTGCTGTGCTCTGCACTTGTAGCTAGAACAGCACTGGTATCACACCAGTGTTTTGTCTATTGTTGAGCAGTGCTGGCACTCTCTCCAACCCCCCAAAAAAACAGTAGGCTGGGGGTGTGAGCAAGAGGTGGGGAGGGGACATCACCAGGGCAGCTGACCTAAACCAACCAAAGGGATATTCCATACCACATGGTGTCACAGTCAGCAATAAAAGGTGGGAAAGGGAAAGGAGAGGGGGGCTCTCGTTATGAATGCATTTTGTCATAGAAATGCCAACAAAAGTTATTAGATATTGGTTAGCATTGAAAACAAATTTTCATTGGTTTTCACTTTTTATTTATATATTTTTTTAATCTGCTATGCAATAGATTTTAATAAGAAGTCAGGAATTGGTTGATGATTTGGCATAGGAACAAGCTTCTGCTTTATTCAATTCATTCAGTAATTTTTATGTTTTATTTTTTGCTATACCAAAAAGCCCAATATTTCAATATTTTTTTTTCCAATTTGGTAATTGAAGAAGCTTAAAACAGAGACAGTTCCAGGACTAAAGGACTAAAGGCCTACATTTTAGATTTATAAAAGCTGCTAGGGCCCATATTAAGGATGAGAACAGCTCATTGCCTATGAGTAGCCAAGGGGAGCATCAGGAAATGAAGAGAACCTAATAGTACTTCTATAATACAGAAGGAATTAAGAGGTAAATGAAAAGCAGAGACAATTCTTTGTCTAACAGACTTCAGCAAATTTCCAGTCTCTGGTTAAAATTGGGAATAATAGTACATATAGGTACAGACTCTTTAAAGAAAGTGCATACAAATATAAGGATAGAACCAGCCTCCAACCTGAAGACTGTATTTGATAATGAAAGTCAGAAAGCATCACAAACCTGGGTATATCACCCTTTCTTTTTGAGATGCAAGAGAACAGGGAAGTGGAAGATGTGCTGGGCCTCTTTTAATCCTTAATACCTAGAAGCATGTTAATGGTTCCATAGAGTTACTTACAGTAGCAGTCCAGCTATCAAATCTTCAGTGATCATCTTCTGATAGTTGGATTGCTCTTACTTTCTTTTGTGGTCAAATATGGCAATAAAATAGAACTTAATAAAGTATCTCCCAGCCAAAGCTTTTCTTAACTTGAAAACTGTCATGTGCTTGGTATAAAGAACAACACCCAGTGCTGCAGTTTACTCCATAAGACCCACGTATACCAAAACATCAATATTTAATCACAGCATAGAGTAGTTTATAATGTAGCAGTCTTAAATTTTCCAGGTATTAATTTTTAAGTGTTTATATCAGACTAACACATTGCTCAGGTTCACAGAACAGGTAGTGATCCAGGACTCATTTGTTTGCGCATCAGCATCACTCATGCTTTCCCAACGGTTGCTGCCTTTGAAAGAAACTGTTAATTTTTCTCAGACTTAGAGAAGAATGTATGCTAGAGGCACACAGATATAGATAAAAATGTACTTAACACTAATTGTTGTTTTGTATGTCATAATTTAAAAATATTGATTGCAGTCTATAATTGAATACTTGTATCTTCTTAGGTATAAGACATCATCATCATTATTATTATTATTACATATTATTATATAAGATAAGATATTTAGGAAGTGAAGTTTTCCTCTCTCGCAGGCATGTTAGGAAAAGAAAAATATTCAGACTTTTCTTTTTCTTTCTGACATGTCTTTGTATGCTGGTGGAGAATTAAGATCACAAGAATATGATTGTAAATATATTTGCTTAATAAGTAAGCAAAACTTTTGGATAGTTGGGGTCTGACCCATTGCTCTTTCTTTACTGATATTCCATTTCATTTTCATTATTCACATAATTTGCATACTTGCCTGAAGATGTGTAGCAAAGAAACTGTCTTTAAATGATCTAGAATTTGTATCCTTGATTCACTTGATTTTGCATTTTAAAGTACCTACTTTACAAATTCTGGAATGTTAAGTCACTTTATATCTAGAAACATGATCTCATTTTACATTTGATGACGTACAATTTCTGACAGTAAGTTATTTCTTTGATTGAGATAGCATACAGGTCCCATGAATGAATACATAGCATAAATATGGAGGTTTTAATATGCTGAAATTAAACTTCTGGATCAAAAATCTGTAAGCTTTATTTCATATTGAGAAGTGGAGGAACACTATCATATTTATTATTTTAACAATCCAACAGTTAGAAATATAGGAAATTAAAACTGGATGACTGAAAATAAATTCACTGCTAAAATAATCTAATACTTAATCCAGTGACACTTTGTAAGTAAATTGTCCACTGAAGCTTGAGTCTCTGTCCTGTAAATTCCTATAAAAACTATTATCTTAATACCTTTTTGAATATGTATTAAAGTGGGGATTGTGAGCTCTTTGGGACCAGAAAATTAAAGTGCAAGCTTAAGAAAAAAAAAAAAAAACTTCCCTGGGGAATATCTCTTTCTACTTTTCATGTGGAAATCAGCATAATGCAGGTGAGATTTTTCTACTCCAGTATTTTATTTTTTTCAAATTCCTATGAATTTATGACTATACTTCTTTTTATCCTATTTAAACTGTTAACCATTTTAATCGCAGAATTACAGAATAGTTGAGGTCAGAAGGGACCTCTGGAGGTCATCTGGTCCAACCCCACATCCTTGATAAACTTTTAGGATCAGTGACATTCTGGCAATAAATTCCACAGAGTAGTTCTGATGCACACTTTAAAAGCATTTCTATTTATCAAGCTGAAAAACATTTTTTGGCTTTGTTTACTTTTATTTCACAGTACAGTCCGTCATTCACCGATGAGAAAACAGAAAAACAAAATGCCATAGATGACAGTCTCAAAAGACAGAATATAGATCAAATTCTAACTACGCAACAAACTCAACAAATTTGCATCTTTTCCACAGCTTTAATGTTTACAAGGTGAAAGGGGCAGGTTTGTTCCCTCTAGATTTTTGAATTTTAAAATATGGATATTCTAATTCAATAGAGATATCGTCAGTAAAATACTGTATCAGATTCAGGTAATAGACTCTGCACCATCATTTAGATTAACACATGCATATTATTAAAAGGTGGCATAAATATTAGTGAATCTGACTTACATAATGCATGCTATAGTGACATTTTGTTACTAATATATAATAACATATATAGTAGATTATTCAGTATATAATTATACTAGTATATATATTATATGTCTAATAGCTTAATTATATAAGTTTATGATAATCACATAGTATTAACATGCTATATAGTTATCATATATGTTATATAATTTATACATAATTGCTGCAACTACGTGTAGTTGATGGTAGGGAAAGGGAGTGTAACGTTTGTTACACTGGTTAGAAAAATGCATGTCACAACCAGCTGCTGACGGTTAAATTCTGCTGCACTTATCCTAAGAAATTGAGTATTATTTGTATTACATTTATTACTTTTCATGCTACCAACAGTTGCGAAGGTACTTTGGAACTGTTGATTCAGTACCATTTATAAGGTGTTTGTCTTTTTGGTAGCACAGACTTTTTCAGATCAGTAAAATATGAAGATAAATGGTGATAAATGAATAGTTTTTAAATTCCCTTTAAATCTAGCTTTATGATCACACTTACTTATTGTGTTAGTTCTTCAAAGCACAAAGAAGCTGCCTCATCCTTCATATCCATTGAAGGCTATACTCTTTTGCAGTCCAAAACACACCAATACCAGATTTCTTATTAAAGAGATTATCACAGAGTCACTGTGTTATCTGGCAAATGAATCATAGACCTAAAAATTAAGAGTGATATTACTCTTACTAGAAAATCCATTTAATCCATGTGTTTCTGTTTTTCTGTCAATAGAAGGGGCACTCGTTTTGTCTCTCACAGCTAGATACAAAGCTTGATCAATTGGTACAATAGTCTGCCAGTGTTTAGTTCTTGCCTGAATCACTGAAGCCTCACTATTTTTTCCAAAAAATGGGAATTTAGACTTGACACTTGGGTCCTGAAACGGTTTGGAAAAAAATATGTTTAAGCTGTCCATTGGTAACACATCATTTTTACTTTAGATGGATGTTTTTTACTCACAGAAAAAGTATCCCCAGCTTATATGTACAGAACTGGTTAGAAAATTAGATAGTAACATCTGTATAAATATACACTAATATTATCCTCTGCCCTGTCAATAAGAGGATATGGAGGCAGATTAATTCTTAATTTTAATTATCTTTTTATTTCATTGAAGTTTAGTCTTTTTTTTTTCTGCTGCTTTTGCACCTCATTAGTCATGATCAAAGTGTATTCCTCTTAATAGTGCTTTAATGTGATGCGTTGATCACATTTTCTGACTAATTTGAAAGTCCGTTAACTAAATTACAACAGAGCCTGGTGCATTTGAAGTTTTTGGATCCCTTTTCCTCAGGCCATTTTACTCGAACAAACTTGGGGTATTTAAATGAGTTTCCTAGGAGCCTAGTTGCTCCGGACTTCTGCTATAATTGACAGAAACACCTTCAGTGAAATGTGAATCAAGGATCTTGAGAAGATGATTTGGCACATCTATGGTCCAAACCGTTCTCAGGTGATTTCTATTGACTAGAAAAGATGTTAATGGGAACCTGTATCTAAAGTTAGGAAACCTATTTAAAAGTTCCTAGCAATAACTAGGATAAGTTTGGTTTGTATTACATGAATTTGGCCATGATCCTTGTCTTACTTACAAGGGACTATTTTAATAATTCTTATTTATGGCTATCAACCAACAATGAAATACATTCATCCATGAGCTATAAGAGCACCTCTCTGTAGGCTCAAGAATAAACACCTTAAGCATAGGTCTTATATATATATATATGTATATAATAAATATATCTTGCACTTCCATACACAGTGTATTCTACCAGTTTCAACTATTTATATGCTTTCTTTCTTGGAGACCACCTTAAAGCCATCTTCAACCTTGCTAGCAGAAATCTTTTATCCAAAGGAGAGGATGCAGCCCAAAATTTTGCCACAAAAATTTACTCAAATCAATGTTATCCCATATAAGTAGTTCTGTTGTCAACTTGTTTCTACCTCTGAAAAGTGTTTGGTGAGGGATCCATCACATATGGGCATATGACGGGCAAGACAACGGGCATAGACACAGCAAGGCCACATGATCGAGTACCACATATTCAGGAATCAGTAACTGCTTCAGATGATGGAATAAAGAAGTTTGGTAGGCAGTTAGGAACCCCCACAGGAAAAAAGTGTCAAAATCCTCATTAGTTAGAGGTTGATTTATATTCCCTCTGTGATAGCTCAGTGGTAAATAATTCCTAAGCAATGTTATTTGGTGGTTTTTTTTTGCTATCCTGGAGCCATATTCCAAGAGATGTCATTCATCTCATTGCTATCAATAGTCAACATACTGAGTATTAGGTGAATCAAGGCATAGTAGTTGTTAATTTACAAAACTTAAAGGCAAGAATCCTTGCAGTGTATCATATTAACTTCCATGCTAAAAAATGGTGTGCAGTCAGTTCAAGTTAAATCCTGTGACACTACTCCATGAAAAGCCATGCCATACACTTCATCAGAAGCAACCCAATCCTGCAACACAGGCAGTATATGAGAAGCAGGGAACGTATCCTTTGAATCAACATTTTTGTGTGTGTGTATGTCTAGGCACCAATTTCTTGGACATTCCCTGCTTATTTCATCTTGGTGGTCTCTGGGGCTGAAAGTGTCTAGAATTAGGGCTACTAGCCTTGCTAAGGAGCTGTAGGAGCACAGATGCAGGACAAATAAGTTGACAGCAGCACTGTGTGTCTTCTGACTGAATGGGATCACTCAGAACAAAACTGGAGATATGGCAGGCTGTAAAAGTTCCATCCACACAGTGATCATGTTTACATAATCCAAGATACTGTTTAAAAAGGCAGGAAGTGATCAAAATAAAACTAGTTAAAGATGAGACAGTTCATCAGTGGTTTTCAAATGTTCTCCTCCACTAGTGTTTAAGCACACTTTTTCCTATAATTCTTGGAATGTGCTCCTTACCCTGTAGTTTTGTACTTTGCAGTGAGACTTGATTCTCATCAGGACAGTCTTTGCATCTCTTTCCTATTCAGTGAATACGTATTTATTGTTAATTTGTGTAGCTGCTCAGACACTCACAATTAGCACTTTCATTTTCTGCCAGTTGTTTAGTCGCATCTAATCATTGTGAAAGGTACAGAAAATCTTTCTGAAAAATCATTGAGTTTTCAAAAATGCATCCTGACAGTTATATTTGGCTTTATAATTTATTGTGTTCATTTTCCTACCCCTGGCAATGAATTCTAACACTTATTGCCGTACAAACCTCAGCTGCCTCTTATTCAGCTGATATATGCTCCACATAAAGATGCCACTGAGTCTTTAATGTCTTTACTAAGGCAAAGGGTGGTCGGTTCAGAGTGATAGGACCTGGTCTGTCTCTGTTGGATGAAATTATACTCTGCTTGGGTAAAGTCTTCCATTCCCAACACTGAAGCTTGCTCCTGACTATAGCATTAAGCCTTATTCCTAACAAAATGTCAAATTTTAGCTCTTGAAAATCCAATTGTATTTTTTGTAACCATTTAGAATTAAAAAAAATTAAATTCCAAAGTGCCTTAGACTTTGTTAGTGTGATCTTAATGCATATCAGGAGGAACTGAGAAGATGTCACGAGTTCAAGCACAGGCATCAAAACAGCCCATTTAGAGATTATTTCACTGGTTTATTTGATGATATTGGATGCTTGTGAAGGAAAGGTAGAATCTCCAAAGACAAATAATGTAAATCAGTCCTCTTGCTGCCGACCTAGCCAGGATGCACAAGCAGATGTGTTGTCTTTCTTGGCAAACCATCTTTGGCAGGTTGACACATGCTCTGAGAAGGCAGGAATCAGAGCAAGGGCAAACTGTCAGAAAGCAGAAAAGCTGAAGTTTTACAGCACAGAAACAAGGGAACTCCTGCAACAGCTTATGAAATGTTGGGTGCCTCTCAGGCTGGCAAAGAGTTCAGAGCAGGATGTAGAGAAGCTGTGAACCACAGGAACACTGCAGAAGGAAGAATTGAGAACTGCTAACGAGTCAGCAGATGTGGTAGCTGGATTCTGACAGATTCACATTTTACATAAAGGAAGCTGAGGTGAGATAGAGGCAAGCCTCAAAGCTTGCGGGACACAGGGTTTGGAGCTAGCCCAGGCTTTTAAAAAAATAATAAAAATAATGCTTTGGGCAGTGAATTAACCCAGATCAGGAGATGCAATTGCTCTCCTACAAGTCTTCATTGTTAGATCTGCTGCAGTTTGAACATTACCTACTCCTAAAGGAAGTTCTGCCACAAGAATCTGTATATTTATATGTCTCTGGGGAGAATATGTCCCATTAACCAAGATAAAACAGAATCTGATTTTGAAAAACAGATCTTTAAAAAGAGTGGGCAAGCCCTACCTTCAAATTGACCTTACCAGAACTTTCCCTGAAGAGCACAGGAGAAAGGGATTTTACTTCATACTGTTATGGAACATCTTCAGCAAAGATACATACTCACCTGCTTACCCACCCTGCATTGTATCCAAGTGATTTTCTAGCAGCAGCTGAATCAGTTCAGCACTTTCCAGCTCTACTGAATATCTCAGATAGTTTGGGCTATGCCATGGGAAACCTATTGTCTACTTCAGGTCATTCTCCCAGGCTTAAATCTTCCCTATAATGAACTACTTCATGGTAAAGAGGCTGTTAATCTCCCAGCATAAAATTCTCCCTGTACGCAAATTAAGGTTTTGAAAATAAACTTAATAATTAACTAATAACTTTTCTGACTATATATCATTTTGTCTTTGCTTACACATAAATCTAAGTGAAAGAATGACTTGAAATTAAGTAATCATTACACAAATTTACCTTCAATTTTGCATAGTTTTGATACAAATTTGTATTCTGCCTCCATGTATTTAAAATATAAGGGAGCATCAACTTAGTCCTAGTGGAACAGTGGTCCTAGTTCAGGTCCACTGCTACGTGTATTCAGCTGCACAGACAGCAAAAGTAGCATAATGCTTTTTGACAATAATTCTAAAGCATAGAGAGGAGATGCAACAGAACTGGGAATTTATCTCAGACATAAGCAAGTATGAAATTCAGTAAGATGTTAAATCAAATCAGCAACAGAAATGACCGTTTTTCATTAAGACACTGAAACTGAGGTGAAGTAGTCTGAAGAGATAGATAATGAGATGACTCAAACATCTGACAAATGTCAGTGGGCTCAGGTGTGCTTTGTATTGAACTTGCTGGTCTTAATACAGCAAATATGAGCATTTATAAATATATTCAAAGTTTCACCAGCTCACCAGCAAGTAAACAAATAAAAATATCTCATTGATTTACAGATATGTCAGGGTTTTTAAAAAGGGAAATTTGAGTAGCTGGGTGATAGAACAGTTTCTGCGGTAGCTACCACATTAAGCATTTTTTTTCCCAGCCTAGCTTAATTATCTTGTTAAAGAGGTTGTTGGCGTGTTTTGAAGCAGCACCAAGTCTGACAAAATCTGACAAGAGTTAAGATTGCATATATTCTTCTGTCTCAGTCCTTGGAAATGATGTGAGGAATAATAGGTTTACCTAGGTTTTAGTTGCTAGAGGGGAAGCCAAAATACATGTGGATAGGAAGCTAGTGTGTTCCTCCCAGAGCATACTTGTCCATAAACTGCTCCCCAGGCCATCACATCTCTGGCACAGGTGACTGCCAATAGGCATTTTAATGTATCTGGGTAGTGAGCTAGATCATGCAATGTTGCCTGAGTTGCTCAGGTTGTGTGATGAGTGTCCTTGCCAGCAGGTAATAGCAGAGTGCAGTGACTGGGAAGTGTGTTTCTCCCGTAGACCCACCAGAGCATGTAGACCCAAGGGGAGGTGCAGTGTCACCTGCAGCTTAGCATCACCCATCTTTCCTACTCTCAGGCTCCCTGCACTACGTGCAGCTCATAGTGGGAAACAAGCCACTTTGCTCCATGGTGAATGTGCTGTGTAGCTGTGTCTGGGGGGAAAGAAAATGTTCAAGCCCCCCACTGACACACAGAATGAGAGTTAAGAGGACTGGTGACCACTGACCTGTGTTAGTTTGGTTACAATAAACCATAACTTGAAACACAGACAAAGGAGAAAAGGCTCCATCAGCAGAGAAAGGCAGGGAGGTTTGTGTTTTGATGGGGTGCCTCATCTGCCTTGAGCTTGAGGAAATATCTGCTTTTGTCACACATACCAAACAATGTGTATGATGGGAACCTGCCATATAGCAGAGTGAGTGAACTGTTTGTTGGACCTCCTGCCAGGAATCTTGCTGACCTGGACAATGTTTTATATAATGGGAATTATGACTTTCATTTTATGACAGAAATGGCTTTTTCTGTTTGAGATATTAACTTTACCAAACTAAATTTTACATTCAATTTACCAAAGTCATATTTTTACCTGTTTGTAATAGATTGGCAATGGTCAACAGATACCAGCTGAGCCATATATCACTGCTGATTTATCAGTGACATGAGACAGAAAGGAAAAATTTCTTTGAGAGCTCAAACTAGAAATAGCTTGTACACCTTAAAACCCATGGACCCAAGGGAGGTGTCTATTTGTGCTATACTTAAGTCCCTCTTACTGCAAGTGACTTTTTGTAAACCCAGAAACTTTGGATATGAGAAAATGGCAGTCAGGGAAATAGAACCTCAGCAGATACCTATCATCATATGGATGAATTAATTAATTCAGTGTTATATGGTTGACTTATACCAGCTAGACCATGATCTAGCCTCTTGCAGGATATTTTATGCCTACCACATTAAGAGATAAACAACTTATATTGACTTTTTTTTCCTTATTAAGAATAATGCACATCATGAAAGCTACTGTAATCTTATCTACTTATTTTGATTAGAATAAAATATTAGCTATTTTTTTTCCATTTTAGAGTATGTGTCTATTAAATACTACGCATACAGCTTTGTAACTGTCAGTCCTACAAATGAATGAAAATATTATTATGTTGTTAGACTTCTATAATGTCTTAAAGTAAAAGGTAATTTTCCTCTGTTGCAAACTCTGTTTCTTTCTGGAGCTGGGACTGCATAAAGAGAATGTAAATTTTAAGGAATTAAAGTTAATTATGAATTAAATGTTCTATGAGTTTTCTGGGACATCAAACCTGCACTAGGTTGCACATGCTCTAGGTATTCCCTGTGGTAAGGGGTATGTTTAAGTCTCAAAACCTAGATCTTTTAAACCCCAGATGCCATTTTGCACATGCTCTCAGTTTTCAATCATGACATCACTGGGTTCCTGTGCATACATATTTTTGATCTTTTAAATCTATCACAGCTATTACCAATATATTATTTCAACTGTTCACTGGGAAATGGTCTGAAGATACAGCCAAATATTAGCGTGTGAAATGACAATATATTAATATCTAAAGTCTGTGGACTCTTAACACTTCCACTAAATTAATTCTCAGAGCACCTAAATAACTGACAAGAAGATTTTGCTTCACCATGGAAATTTTGCTCCAAATCAAATATATTGCTTGCACCTAACTCTGTCAGGATTTCCTTTAATTCCCCACATTTTTGCTTTCCAGAGGATCATTGGTTATCTATACCTAACTCCAGACAAAAGACAGCAAGGAGAAGAATGTGTCTTTTCCCCAGTCCTTCAGCCCTGACTCTTACCCTTCTACCAAATGAGTAGGGAGAATGGAAAGAGTAGGAATATAAGGGCTTACATTTCTTTTCTGTTTGTGGAAGAAGAAATGCAAGTTTCAGAAGAATGCTGCAACAATTAAACTGAATAGTTATGCAAAACTAATATTGGACAAGGAGGAGGACAGAAAATAAATCTCTTAGCATAGACATCTGGAATTAGGGGATACTGTTTTCAGTGAATACTCTAATGGATGTCTTTATTTTCAGCTTTCCTAGCAGCTAGCTGAGGTGACTTCTCGTTCACCTGAATGTCCATTGTGATTTGTGC
This sequence comes from Anser anser, assembly GCF_964211835.1. Classification (NCBI taxonomy): domain Eukaryota; kingdom Metazoa; phylum Chordata; class Aves; order Anseriformes; family Anatidae; genus Anser; species Anser anser. Next base: position 60,745,053 of record NC_139724.1, read on the forward strand.
TTGCTGCATCCCAAACTTCCCCTGTGTTTTGGAGAGCGCTTTATAAAATTCACGGAGCTAAGCACATGCAAATTCCTTATAAAATATAAAAGAGCTGTAGGCACTTTAGGAGGGATTAGAGGGAGAACAGGATTAGCCACTGTTCTGAGCAGGAAAACTCAAAAAAAAAAAACCATTTAAGGATTGAAATCAATCAATCAAGTGTTCAAGGTAGAGTGGCATTTTATATACCACTGCTGCTGGAACAGGGCACATTTGCTCTAATCTCTTCTTTCTCTAGATATCTAACTCATAACTTGAACTCTGCCAGGCACCCAAAAAACAGCTGCTGCTAAACCTGAGCTTTTAGCTGTTAGGATTTGTCTGGTTTGTTTTGTGGGGAAGAGTGTCAGTTATTTTGTGGGTTTTGGTTGTATTTTTTTTGCTTTTAAAACACTAACATGCCTTAAGGTGATATTTAATTATTTATTTATAATGGTTAATTAAGAAGTTTGCAAGTCAATTATGCTGAACGTTAGTCTGGAGAGAAAAGAAAGTATTAAAACAGAAATGACCACAATAAATGGTAATAATAATAATAAAAAAAATATTAAATGTAGGAATTGTAAATTGGATGTGAACATAGGACCTCCTTTGTATCATTCACAAATAAAAATTAATTTTAAATTAATTAAAGACATTTTACTGTCTGGTTCTGAAAGACAAAAACAAGAGAAACTCTGTACAGATGCAAGAAGTACAGGTCTGTAAGTTAATTTATTGCAAATCAATTGACTTTGTGGTGAAATCTGGATGCTGAAAAGGACATTGGAACTGTCTTAATTTAATTCAGTGAGAAGCCTTCACCACTTCCAGAAAAATACTTCCCATGCATTGGTCACTTAAAATTAAAATTAAAAGGAAGTGATGCCAAAAACATGTCATATTATAATAAAGCATAAAACAGACAGTATTTTTATTCTTCTTATGTCTACATTCAAATATCTATTAAGTATATTGTGATTTAACTATGCATACCCATTAAGGATACTTGTAAATGGTGATATCATTACAGTTTGCATTAGAAAAATACCAAGACAAACATCAATTCAGATTTAAATTAATATATACATGCAAAGGAACTAGCTCAGTAGGTCTCTTTTTATATATTAAAAGATTGTTTTGTCTTCAGGAAATACAAGGGACCATCTCTGAATTGCTAGTCATTTTACTGATTTGTATTTTGACAGATCCTAAAATGTATCTGCTGGTGGCTACACCTGTCAGAAGAAATGAGCGGGGAGACTTTGGACTTAGCTTTACTTAATTCAATCCTGAAGTCCTAAAAAATTCCACTGCCCTGCCATCTAATCCTCAAAATGCCCTCTGTATAACAGTTTAGTGGTTACAGCTTCTTCCTTTAAATTACACAAAGAGTTTTGCATTCAGAAACCAGAACTGGAGGATCTGTTCTTCAAGGTGAAAAATGCTGCAGCCTAATGTCACAAGATTCTCATCTATGCTTAATGAATCTTTTGTTTTCCTGCCTTTGGCACAGTTTCAATAGAAAGCACAGAAAATTCGTGCGGTTTGAGAGTCTGGGTGTTCTTCCAGGACAGAGGTTTTAAAACTCTTCAAGCAGAGGATGGAAACGTGAGCTTCCTACTTCCTGAATATGTGGTTCCTGTATTAGTTTACTGTACTAACCTACATTTTAAAACTTACTCACTCTTTGCTTTACCAAAAAAAAAGTGTGCTAACACCCTTGCAGGTTGCAGCATCTTGACTGGATAGATATAATTCCCTGCAACTTTGACTATACCATGCCAAAGACAGGCTTTTAGAAAGATTTTGGCTAGCTGTAAGCAACTGCCAGCTAACTAAGTTGAATTTGTTGAACTTTTAGTTCTGCAAGCTGAACATAAGTCCCATTTACTATCACTTTCCAAGGCTCTGTATCTTAGCCATGTGGGTATGTATGGGGTAGTTAAGGATGGCCCTCTGTATTCTTTGTTGGTTTTGGCATAAGTTAAAAACCTTATTTGAAAACCTAATCTTTCATGATATAGTATTTTAGTTTTATTATAATATAAATATATTTAGTTGCCTTGTTTTTAACAAAAAATTATGAAATAGTAGAAAAAGTAGAAAAGTAGAAAAAGTAGAAAAGACAAAATACTTGTAAATCACCAAATGCCATAAAGTCTACTTGAATCACTCAAATAACTCGTTTATCAATCATTAAAACTAGCATTATGCTCCTCAAGCAATATAATGGAAATTAAGACCAAACCAATACAGGATAAATTTAATTTCAGCATTCGTTTAGGCCTAGATAGTGGTTTTGATATGAAACCAATCAAACCTATTTCTAAAATAGAATATGCTGAATATAATCCTGAAATGGTGTTCAACAGTTTTGTTTCATTGTGACTCTAATATTGTATACATTTTAATTAAGCTATATTTACCTCCTTCACCTTTTTTTTCAATCATTTTCTGTCATTGACCTTTGTTTAGGTAATAGTCAATATTCACACCAACTTGGACTCAGACACTTAGTACACACACAAGGATTTTGTCACTTGGATCCCTGAACTTTACTTCCGTCTAAATACACAACAAGGAAAACTTATTCTACTTTATCAAAAATGCTAAAACACTAAGAAAGAGACACTCTTGGCTCTGGTACTGTCCATACTGTGAGCTGTCTTGGTATCATGAAGCCTGGAAACTCCAAGCTCTTCCTTGGTCTGTCAGATTGTCTTCTGAGGTGCTACCAGATACATCAGCAAAATCTCTGCCAGAAAATTGATGGAGTTTTGGTAAATTCAGACATTTGGTATTTGCTGAATCCACAGCTTCTGATAAAACACCTCATCAATCTTACTTGTTTGCTGCTGTTTCTCATCATGTAAATTTACTACTAACTCAGCTCTGTGCTTAGTCATCCCTATATTAATTTGTAGTCTAACTGTTTATAAACATATGTAACATAAAAAAAAAAGGCTATTATAGTTTCATACTTCCCTGCATATATTTTCTGGATGTTTTAGAAAGGTATTTCATAAGGCCTTCTTTACTTGTCACTTAAAACCCAATGATTCTGCTTTTCAGTAACTGTAACAAACTGCAACATTGGCAAATACAGGTTCATAATTCACAAATGAGGTCTATCCTGCCATCACTGGAAGCTTTGACAGCAAAACTAGACAAAAAGCTGGAGAAACAAAGAGCTTCAGATCTTGGCTTTATGTCAAGAACATTATAAAGAGCTATTTATACTGTATAGCATTTTGTAAGTACATTGTTCCCTATTTTAGGATGTTCTGTTTGTAAAATATGAAACCTAAAGGAAAATCAAAGAATGTGATCTAGTTCAATTAGCCATTTAAAAAAAATAGTCTTATAAGGATTGCCATCATCTGTCACGAGAAAAAAATCCAACATTTTGGTGAACTCATTTGAAGTGCTCTGTCAATGATATGCCAGATGTATTCAGGTTTTCATCAAAATTCCAAGTTTGTGCACAAATATGACAGAAGATACAATCACACAATGTTTCTGACTGTTATACTGTAGAGATGCAGAGATCAAAATAGATTTTTCAATCCTGATTATTAGTTCAAATATCCTGAATACTAATGATAATTTCTTGATCTAATTATAAATGCTCAAGAGAAGAAGGATCACTTAAAAGTCCATGGCATAAGAAGCATGAAGATACTCTCACTATAAAAAGCAATTCTACACTAATGCACGCAGCATGGGTAACAAACAGGAGGAGCTGGAAGCCATTGTGCAGCAGGCAGGCTACGACTTGGTTGCCATCACGGAGACGTGGTGGGACCGCTCCCACGACTGGAGTGCTGCAATGCCTGGCTATCGGCTCTTCAGGAGGGACAGGCAGCACAGAGGGGGTGGTGGCGTGGCTCTCTACATTAGAGAATCTTTTGATGTTGATGTTGTGGAACTCCAGGCTGGGAATGATAAGGTTGAATCCCTGTGGGTTAGGATCCGCGGGAAGGCCGGCAAGGCTAACTTCCTGGTCGGGGTCTGTTATAGGCCGCCGAACCAGGATGAGGAGACGGATGAGGAGTTTTATAGGCAACTGACAGAAGTTGCAAAATTGTCGGCGCTTGTCCTCGTGGGGGACTTCAACTTCCCGGACATATCCTGGAAACACAACACAGCACAGAGAAAGCAGTCTAGGAGGTTTCTGGAGAGCGTGGGAGATAGCTTCCTGACGCAGCTGGTCAGCGAACCTACCAGGGGTGGTGCCCCGCTAGACCTTCTCTTCACAAACAGGGAAGGACTGGTGGGAGATGTGGTGGTCGGAAACTGTCTTGGGCAGAGTGACCACGAAATGGTAGAGTTCTCTATTCTTAGCGAGGCCAGGAAGGGGACCAGTAAAACTGCTGTATTGGACTTCCGGAGGGCTGACTTTGAGCTGCTCAGGACGCTGGTTGGCCGAGTCCCTTGGGAGGCGGTTCTGAAGGGCAGAGGAGTCCAGGAAGGCTGGGCGCTCCTCAAGAAGGAAATCGTGATGGCACAGGAGCGGTCCGTCCCCACGTGTCCAAAGACGAGCCGGCGTGGAAGAAGACCGGCCTGGCTCAACAGAGAGTTGCGGCTTGTGCTTAGCAGAAAAAAGAGGGTTTATAATCTTTGGAAAAAAGGGCGGGCCACTGAGGAGGACTACAAGGATGTAGCGAGGCTGTGCAGGGAGAAAATTAGAAAGGCCAAAGCTCATCTGGAGCTCAACCTGGCTACTGCCGTTAAAGACAACAAAAAATCCTTTTACAAATATATCAACGCGAAACGGAGGACTAAGGAGAATCTCCATCCTTTACTGGATGCGAGGGGAAACCTAGTTACTAAGGATGAGGAAAAGGCTGAGGTGCTTAATGCCGCCTTTGCCTCAGTCTTTAGCGGCAATACCGGTTGTTCTCTGGATACCCAGTGCCTTGAGCTGGTGGAAGGGGATGGGGAACAGGACGTGGCCTTCGCTATCCATGAGGAAATGGTTGGCGACCTGCTACGGAGCTTGGATGTGCGCAAGTCGATGGGGCCGGATGGGATGCACCCGAGGGTACTGAAAGAACTGGCAGAGGAGCTGGCCGAGCCGCTTACCATCATTTATCGGCAGTCCTGGCTATTGGGGGAGGTCCCAGTTGACTGGCGGCTAGCCAATGTGACGCCCATCTATAAGAAGGGCCACAGGGCAGACCCGGGGAACTATAGGCCTGTCAGTTTGACCTCAGTGCCAGGAAAGCTCATGGAGCAGATTATCTTGAGGGTCATCACGCGGCACTTGCAGGGCAAGCAGACGATCAGGCCCAGTCAGCATGGGTTTATGAAAGGCAGGTCCTGCTTGACGAACCTGATCTCCTTCTATGACCAAGTGACGCGCTTGGTGGATGAGGGAAAGGCTGTGGATGTTGTTTACCTTGACCTCAGTAAGGCTTTTGACACAGTTCCCCAGAACATTCTCCTCAAGAAACTGGCTGCTCGGGGCTTGGACTGGCGTACGCTTCGCTGGGTTAGAAACTGGCTGGATAGCCGGGCCCAGAGAGTTGTGGTGAATGGAGTCAAATCTGGTTGGAGGCCGGTCACTAGTGGTGTCCCCCAGGGCTCGGTACTAGGGCCGGTCCTCTTTAATATCTTTATCGATGATCTGGATGAGGGCGTCCAGTGCACCCTCAGTAAGTTTGCAGATGACACCAAGCTAAGTGCGTGTGTCGATCTGCTCGAGGGCAGGAAGGCTCTGCAGGAGGATCTGGATAGGCTGGAGCGATGGGCTGAGGTCAACTGTATGAAGTTCAACAAGGCCAAGTGCTGGGTCCTGCACCTGGGGCGCAACAACCCCAAGCAGAGCTACAGGCTGGGAGATGAGTGGCTGGAAAGCTGCCTGGCCGAGAGGGACCTGGGAGTATTGGTTGATAGTCGGCTGAATATGAGCCAGCAGTGTGCCCAGGTGGCCAAGAAGGCCAACAGCATCCTGGCCTGCATAAGAAGCAGTGTGGCCAGCAGGTCTAGGGAAGTGATTGTGCCCCTGTACTCGGCTCTGGTGAGGCCGCACCTCGAGTACTGTGTTCAGTTTTGGGCCCCTCGCTACAGGAAGGACATGGACGTGCTCGAGCGAGTCCAGAGAAGGGCGACCAAGCTGGTGAGGGGTCTGGAGTACAAGTCTTACGAGGAGCGGCTGAGGGAGCTGGGCTTGTTCAGCCTGGAGAAGAGGAGGCTCAGGGGCGACCTTATCGCTCTCTACAGCTACCTTAAAGGAGGCTGTAAAGAGGTGGGGGTTGGTCTGTTCTCCCACGTGCCTGGTGACAGGACGAGGGGGAATGGGCGAAAGTTGCGACAGGGGAGTTTTAGGTTGGATGTTAGGAAGTACTTCTTTACCGAAAGGGTTATTAAGCATTGGAACGGGCTGCCCAGGGAGGTGGTGGAGTCACCATCCCTGGAGGTCTTTAAAAGACGTTTAGATGTAGAGCTTAGCGATATGGTTTAGTGGAGTACTTAGTGTTAGGTCGGAGGTTGGACTCGATGATCTTGAGGTCTCTTCCAACCTAGAAATCTGTGATACTGTGATACTGTGATACCATTTCTTTCTTTTATTCTAGGCTATCCTTTAGCTCTAACTTGCATGTCTTCACAGCCAAATTTTTCAGGCCATAAATCCAATTTAGTACTGCCTATATTTTATGCTGACTATATTTCTGAACACTACCCCCAGGACAAACTTTTTTTTTAACCATGGGGAAAAACAAACCACAAACACTTGACAGAAAACTTCTCTTCCCTTCAGATACATTGGATAAGACATGCAAGTCCTATGGACTGTGTTATACAGAGGTCTCTAAAAATACTTGTAGAAGTTTCTTCTGATTTTAAACTCTAGGCAGCTATTACATTTTGGAAGAGAGAGAGAAAGAGAAGGCAGGCAGTCAAGAAGACAAGGAAAAAGAAAGGAAGGAAGGAAGAAAGAAGAGAGGGAAAACTCGTCACCACTGAATTCAATGGCAATTCTTTCCATAACTAAACAACAGCAAGATTTCATTCTGAGAAAAAAGTATCTACTACTGTTATAATGGACTTCCAGATTATCTAAAATGCATACACTTGTTTTTATATTTGATTGTCCTGGCTGTGAGTAGAAGTCATCCTGTATCAGTAAGTTGTTGATGAAACAAAAATAAATTCCTAGCAAAATATAAAGGGATAAGAAATCAAAGATATTTTTGATGATTTAATTTGATAATTTAATTTTCATTCCATTGGATGTAATTGTCTACTTAATCTTCCACAAATTTAATGTTGATACTCAGCAAATTAAACCCTAATACGTCAGCATAAAACCACCGTAGCCAACTGAAGTACAAAACCTGCTAGTGGAAATAGGTATCAGATCAGTTCTGATTTTCTGTGTTGTGGTATATCTCCCTTCATTAGTAAAATGAAATGACTATCTTTGTAGCTGATAAGGCATTTTAATTGATTTTTAGCATTTTTTCTTAGCATTCATTTCTGGCAGATTCACTCCTTTTTTCATTATACAAATTGACGTGCAATTAAACTATGCCCTGAGGAGAAAAAAAAAAAAAAAAGGATGAATCAATAATATTGATATTTTATGCAGAACTTGAAGCTAAGGATTTTAATAGAATTAAAAATATGCTTGGTAAGGTTAGTGCAGAAAGTGTGGACAGTGTGAACGTTAAAATCAAAAGTCTATAAAGGTCATTGTGAATAGGGTATATGCTTACAGGGTATTTCAGTAAATTTCTCCTAAGCAGATATTTACCGTATGTTACAAAGTAAATGTACACATACTTTTTCTGATTTTCCACAATGTAGCCACAAACCCACACATTCCAAGGTCAGACAGAAGCCTCCTGTATTGCACAGTCATCACAGAGTTTTATTTTGATACCTCTGCGATGAATCAAATAGTTCATAGTTACATTTCTGTGGCCTTCAGATGGGTAACCTGCTCAGCCTTATTTCAAAAAAAATTTGGTACTATAGAACTACAATGCATGCATACACAATTAAATACAAGTATATGTAGCTTGGATGAGTCTGAGCAATAACAGTAACACGCTCTGGAAGAAACTGGTAGGGAATATGCAAATTTAGATAACCACGTCTGTCCCTTGCACTTACCTCAGAGAGAAAGTATTCACCAGACTATTCAATATCCTTTATGCTTAAGCATCCATGGCAACAAAATGGGACATCCTACCTGTTACTCAGATGGCTCTGAAAACCCGGGGTACCTGGGAATACCATGGAGTGCAGGGATACATAGATATGATGTGAGTGAAGTTGAGGTGACCCACAGTTTCAGTTATTATGACCTGTGGACACTTCCATATTACCTAATAATAAAATGAAGAAAAGGATAAATTATGTGTGGTGTGTGGCCCTCCAGAGGTGTTTGAAAGGCCTGTTTGAATAAGGATAGCCAAGAGTGTTCATCTTATTTCCTGCACAGACCTGTAGCATAAGTCATAGTTTGCATCCCTCATTTGCAGTCTTTGAAATGGTACCCTCTGTTTCCTACATTATAATTATAAAGCAGCTTTTAGTAGAAAATATCTAACTATGAAACTGGATCACGGAGCTGAAGAGAACAATCCCATTATTTGGCCCAAAAATATTTTAAAGCAAACAGTTTACTATTATACAGTAAGGCATTTATAATATGATTTAGCAGAGTAATTGAACCTTGCAGAGGATTCCCTGACACAGACATCAACTACTTTTGTTCTAGCTTGAACCATTATATAAGCTGTGTCCCACTGTGATGGGTTGAGCCCGGCCAACAGCCAAGCACCCACACAGCCTCTTGCTCACTCCCCTCTCCTGTGGCATGGGGAGAAAGTAGAAGGAAGGCTGGAAGACTTGTGGATGAAGTCAATTTGGTCAATATTGATCAGTTGTCCTCTCACAACTTCTTGCCCACTGGCAGCCTAGTCACTGGGGGCAAGGGCAGAGGGTGAAAATGAGAAAACCTCCAGGCTGTGTAAGCATTGCTCAGCAATAGCCAGAACACTGGCATGTTATCAACACTGTTTTAGTTGCAAATCCAAAAACACAGCATCACACAGCTGCTAAGAAGAAGATTAACTCCATCCCAGCCAGATCCAGTACACTACCTATATGAAAAGTCAGGAGCGATTTCTATCAGAAAATCTTGGCAAGAAACTAGACTTGACTGGGGAGCAGGGGGAGCTTACAGATAGGAGAAATTATGTATTAAGTTGAGAAGAAGGCCCTTAGAGTAGCTCTATCTGCATCATGGCATCTGGTCAACAGCCAGAAGAACCCCAGGCCCTTGAAAACTGTGCAATACTGCTCTGTTTTTCTGCACTTTGAAAGTTTTTAAAATACTTGAGAACTGTTATAAAAACATATGCAGTTCTTCAACTGTTGCCATGCTTTGAAGTCTGATACTTGTCCTCACTTCAGCCTGAATTCAATGGCAAAGTGCTGTGGAGTTTAATGATTTCAGTGCCTCACTACATTTGCTACTTGATACGCTCCATCTGTTTTGTTCCTGTCAAGCCAGTCATGTTATATGTTTGATAAATATTTATAAATACAAGTTATTAAACTGAATCCATTTGGAAATAGAGTATGGACCAGTAATATTCAGTGCTGCTTTTGTATATGGATATAATTACACTGAGGTTGCTTATAATATGTATATAAAATCACAGAAGAAACCCTGGGCCCTGGGAAATGGTGGCCACTTATAACATCCCTTAACACTTATTATATTTAAGAACTTTAGAAGCATCCTGAAATGGTCTCTTCCATAAGCATCTGGTTTTATATTATTTTCATTTACTATCACCGTCTTTCCATTTATTTTCTACTTTTCTGAATAAAATATCCCTTTCAATGCTTGCATTGCAGACATGACTTGTATAATAAGCACTGCCCTGTTACTCTTAGATGAGTCACTTACACTTTCTTAATAAGTTTCTCTGGTTCCCAAATTCTACTGCCAAAAGTGCTTGCTATAGAGAAATATTTATTTTGTAACTTTACCTAGACTTCTAGCAAACTTTGGCATAGTTCCTTTTTACTTTCTGTATAATTTCACCAATACTATTTCCTTGTTCTATCTGCTGGTGAATTCTTATTTTTCAAGTACTTATGTGTTAAAATGAACCAGAATGATAAAATGTATCTTTCCCAAAGTGTTAACAAGTATTGTAGGAAAACGGCATTGAATTAACAGCTTGTACAGTAAATAGCATTATTGGTTTGCCCTTATGTATTATAGCAGTAAGCAAATCAAAAAAAAAAAAAAAAAGGAGATTTCTGTTTTTTTGTTTGGCATTGCTATTTCCAATTCCTTTTCATTTTTACTTTGAATGAGTCATCTTAAGGCAAATTAACTTCTGCCCTGCGCTGCAGGAGGTAATTTTAACATGGCAGCCTAATGGGGCCAAATTATGCATGAACAAAATGTGGGAAAAAAAGATGCTCTATTTCCATATGCTAGCATCTCTTGGGCTATGCTTGTGCTAGGGCAAGAGAACTTCTGCTTCAAAAGCCATTTCTCAAGAATGTTATGTCTTTCAGCTATTAAACATTATGTAAAAGAGAGATACATTTTGTCAGTCTTCTGCTCAGCATAGTAAACACCTGAGACTCAATTACTGTAGCTGCAGTTGCAGGTATTGAAAAACACACCTAATGACAGTTCTCTTTCATAGACATGGTCTAAGCTCCTCCTGAGCTATATTTGTCATTTTAGTAATTCAGCAAATTAAGATTTAATGACCTTGAGGAACAACTTTTGACTGTGAGGCTGTACCTTCTGTGAGCTATGAAGTTTCCATTTTCTACTGCTATGTCTTTTTGCTTTTGCTTATAAGCCATGAACAGTAACTGAGATAACTAAACAAAATGCTGCTTTTTGCCCAATGAATGAATGGGATTTGAACAAACCATAAACAATAGTATTTCACTGATCCTTTCTTTTCTCTTCATTAGAACCCCTAATTCTTGTTATTTTGTTGTCACTTGCTACTTCAGCTCATTCTTACGTTTTCATATGTTGCAGAAAAATTAGTAAGTTTGTTTGGGATTTTATACAAACAGTTTTAAAATCTGATATTTTTTAACACTCCTCTCCCCTTGTTTTCTGTTCATTACAAGTCGAAGATCAAACGAGCAAAGCTTTGAAACTAAATGGTTGCTTACAAATATTCTCCTTATGCTATAACTGAACCTGATAAATTTGAATATATTTATTGCTTTGAACCTCCAGTGATGTTCAGGGTTGTTGGTACTGAAGTATTTTTTAGGGTTTTTACTCAAAGTTTCTTTTTTTCCCCTACGTGTCTGGCAGATCAGGAAGCTAATATAATGATCGAGAAGGGTGATTTCTGAATTGAGAATTCTGCATGTTTATGAGTTACTGAGAAACAGCCACCATATTAGAGAATGACTAGTAAATAACTTTACTGAGGTCAGACAAGTAAGGCTTACACATCAGTTCTCTGTCTATCACTTCTTGAATAACTTTAAAATCTGCTGACCCATTTCAGCCACACATGGCAGAGGACTAAAGCTTTTTAAATGTTCCTGCAGAATTCTTGAAAGAGAGTTGTCTGGTCTGTAAACGAGACTTACAATGGAGTGAGGGAAAAACTACACATGCTACCAAATCTCATCAGCCACTAGAGAGTCTCTACAGAATAAAGCTGTTACACATACCTCATCTATGGAAAAAAGCTTCAGGTGGATGTTGTGCTCAGGCATGAGACATGATCCATGGCAAAACTAGTTCCTTCAGTTGTGCTGCTCGGGGAACTACTTTAGCGTGCCTGTTAAAAATCACAAACATATGAAGACTATGGTTGATATAAAATGTTAAATTTTCTTCTTCAGGGTTATGGGTAATATACATTGATGACTTTTCTGGTTCTTTCACTTCCAACTGCAACTTCCAACTGTAAATTTTTAATTGCAAGGAAGGATGAACCTCTTTTCCTTTTCTGAGACATGTAAGAGAGGATTTGGCTTTCATAGGTATGAGTGGACACATCAGTGCTGTTGTTGCCAAATGTCTCTTCCCAACTCTTCTGTTCATATCCTGTTTGTTCCCATGTACCTTTTTTCACTTCACTACACTCTTGCTGGTAATTGGGCAACTTTCAAAACACAGACGTGTGTTTCTCATTCTCAGGTGTTAATCAGTTCTAGGAGATCCTCCCGGCTGCTGGTTCACATGATAAACAGAAGACCAAACTCATCCTATGGGTGCACATACTGGAATGCAACAAGTTTCACAAAGTTGTAATGTTTGACTATTAAATTCAGTATAGAAAGTGTCAAAAGAAATTAGCAGAGCATTTGGGTTTTCTGGTAGATTTGAAAACTGTGAAATCAACACTGTACAACAACACAGGAAATGATTTTAAAATGATACATTTTATTCAGAAAATGTATCTTTCCTGGGAATATTGCAAGATTTTACTAAAAACTGAAAACTTGCACTTTTCTTTAATAAAAAATAGGCGAAGTGTTGATATTTTTCGCAGAAAATGTGTCAACTAAAATGATTTTTGTAGGACAAATTTTTCTGTTTTCTGACAAACCAGTCAGCAATGACATGGCACAAAAAAGAAAAGATTCCAAAAATACCTTTTATTCAGCTGAAAGGATGAACAGAGATTTGACTTGATATATCTTTGCAAATGTGTGTGGGTGGTAATTAATAATTGGACCAATTTCTTTTCAGTCTTCCTATAACTCATTTGACTTAATTTGATTTTACAATTAAAGGTTTTTGCCTGCTTCTATGTAATTTTTAAGTATTTGTATCATATCAAAGCTCTCTGAATGTCTATATTCTGGCATCTACTGATTAAGTACTTTTTCATTTGGTTTTGAACAAAGGAAGATTAATTACAGCTCTTGCATTAATTCTTTCATAGAGTTCTGGTACCTTGGGGAAAATGTACAGATCTACTGAAACATCTTGCTTATGAGTGTGAACAGCTCAATCTATTATTTTACAGAAAATATTTCAAAATGTTATGCCCTTCCTTTATTAACACCAGAAATATAACCAATTTTTGTGAACTGTAAATGGATTAAACAAAACCTGTAACCAGGTGCAGTAAAAATAGCCACTAACCTTTTTTTCATGATTCTAAACTGGTTACCGTACACCACACTGTCACACTTTACTGCACCATTGTGAAGAATGACCTAGTTCTGTCTTTTTTTTTTTTCCCAGTATATTTTTTGTTGTAAGATTAGAAATTAGGAGTTTTTTTGTAATAATATAAATTACACTTTTCCCACTTTGTGCTCTGTGGTTGTCAGAATGAAGTTTTCTGTAGCGTTTGAAAAAAATGATAATAGCATTTATTAAAAATCCATCTCCTGTTATGTAAGCTTTTCAGAAAATACTGTTCAATTCTACACATGCAAAAATTATGACTTTTCTAATTTTTAGTGTTTCTAATATTTCCATGGCTAATATATCTGCTACACAGTAAATGAATGGAAATTTTCAAACAACTGAGCCTGTACAAATAACATTATCTTTCTAAGTCATTGGTTTTTCCATGTGAAGTATGATCTCATACTAGCAGTGCATACTGGTCTTAAAATATTCATAGAAGGTCAAAACAAAATTATTCTTGTGTAGACATATTAATTCTTCTTGCTTCCTACACAAATGAACATTCTGATGGAAGCTAAATTTATGGGCCATATCCAATCCAATGCAAAGTTAGGAGAGCTTTTTCTTGGGCAAAATAGGAACAGGACACTAGCTGTTATGATTCATCTTAGATTAGAATGAATTTCCTTAACTGCTTTATGCTACTGGAGGAAGTATGGCCTTATGGGTAGTATTAAATTCATAAAAAAATGAGTTGGGTGGCTGTGCCACAGGTTTAATGGCCACTCCCTCAACTCCACACATAGGTGAGGCAGAGAGGTGTCAGTGTTTTTCAATTTAAATAAGAAATACATAAGCTTTTCTTTCATTCACAGAAAAAAAAAATCTGAAACATGCTGCCATGTTTTAACATTTTAACAGAGAGAATCAAGCTCTAGCTGACATATAACACAGAGCAAAGTACGTTATTTTCATACATTAATGAACAAACTCTTTCAGGAAACGTCCAGGTTTAGATTATGGTTTGGTGTTTAGGATTAAGGAGCAGCTGGGGGAGAAGGGGGCAACAAAAGGAAAATGTTTCAGATTTTTGACAAATCATTGTCCCATAAGCTTGAAGACTTTTATCTCAAGAAACTAAAATCTCAGTGCTTTTGCATCTGAGGTTTCAAATCCAAGAACACCTAGTGAAATTCTAGAGGGACTGACACAAATATTACCAATGATGAAATGATCTTAGTTCAAGCCCTACATGACAGCCCCTGTGGATCAAGAGATATACTTAAAATCGTCTTGTACTTGTTTCTAGGAGACATAGATTTTTGTTGTTGTTGTCACTAATTAAATGCAATACTAACTTCTTGTCATATTTTTGGAGTGTATGAAAAGAATAATTTCTTTTCTTATTTTGGTTAATGAGAGATACAATTCCTTGGCATTTTCTGATATTAATTTCTAAATCTACTCAGAAAATATGTCCATTGAGTATATAGGTTCCCCACCTTGGTTTATGTTCTGAAAATAAAAAACCTGGCTGCAACTAAAAAATAGCTGAGAAATTTTAAGAGATCCAAGTTTCTGCACAAGAAGTAATGCCAAGCTGGTATCTCTTTTCTGAAAATTGCAGAATGTGTTGTATAAAAACTTGAAAGGGGTGGAGGAAAATCTGTTGGATCGGTTATAGAGTATTACAACAGAAATTGGGTAAATGAGGGTTATAGACAGAAAATTCAGCAAAATCTTTCTGAATGTTCATGATTCTCCTCAGAAGACTAGAAGACTGGTAGCAGATTTTTTTTTATTTTTTTATTTTTTAGTAGTATTTCTAAATTATGTATGTCAAAAAGCTGGAAAGAATGAATATCAGTGTCTGCATTCTGCTCTTCTAAGAAACAGTAAGCCAAGTCTCTATAATTTGCTTTTCCTAATAAGAAATAGAATATATGTTTAAACTACAAGATTACTAAACTCTTCAGTAATCAAAGAGTTAACATTATCTGTTGTTCTTGGCTTCAAAGTCAGAAAAGGGTTAGGTAGATTTAGGAAGTTTAGAGACATTATCCTCTTAGCCTGTTTGGTTGCATGCCGAGGGAAATCTCATTACAAAGGACACATTCAGTTCTCCTATGAAAGTTTATCTTCGCATATATGGGAGTCAACAGTGTTATTCTGAATTTTATAATGAAGTTACAGAATTCAATGGATCCAGCAAAGGCAAACTGAGATTATAAACTAGTTTGTTGTTTGCTTACGTGCTTTAAGAGCAAATCACTGGTAAATGCTGTTTTAGTAATACACAAATGATTTGGCTGCAATTAATAGGTGTTAATAATGTTTAAAATATTAACTGAAATTTAAAATGGTGCAACAGGTAGATAGAAAGTGGGAAGTTGTTTGCTATCACCTATATGCAAATGGTTTTCATTTAATTTTCCAAACTTACTTGGAAAAATTAATGAACTAATTTGGAGAGATTTATTCTCTGAAGGATAATAATTTGCATTGCAATTCAGTTTGGAATAGTTGCTAATGTTTTTAGGATAGAATGGAATTAGTATTCTGGAATTAATTGGTTTTCTGTGTTATTGTTACTTAGAAATATTAAATTTATTTTTTCCTTCAGAATCTGATGGTTGCTAAGGAAACCACTTGTATTATATCTGTGGATATGGCATAGCCCTTAACTATAAAAAGAAAATAGGCAAATGTGTTTACAACTACCTTACTTCTAGCCAGAAAGAATCATGCATTTTAATCAGCAAGTGATCCTCATCTGTCTTAATTTCTGTATTTTAATACAACAAACATTTAGACTGCACACACTATTTCAGGAGGATTTATGCATAGTTAGTGTTTTTGCGTACATAAAGGTAACCTCAAGGTAAGAGTTCAATACTCAGTTAAACAAACAGAGACTGGGTTGAGGTGTGGTTGAGAAACTATGGTGGGACACCTAGTTGGTATTGGATTTACCTATAGCCAAATGCTTTCATTTTCTCTCTTCAATCTGTCTTGCCTGAGTAGAGGTGCAGAACTCTGTTCTGTGGGAGGTACTACACTTTGGAAGGGAATTAAAATTGATCTGAATGCTCACAGCCATCAAAGACTATCTGATACTTCAGTAAAACTACTTTTGAGGGCACAATCAAGTGATAGCTTGGATTAGCTATGTTTGCTTTATGGAATTGGCCTATCTTTGGCAATCTATCTGCTGAATAACATGGGGTTCACTTGAGCAGCTGAGACAATTTGTCTTAGAGATGGCTGAATTTAGATAGGTGATATAGGTTATATTTATATAGGTTTAGATAAGTCATAGAAGATATTGGTGGAAGAAAGGGGAGATTTACTATCAGTCCATTGTTATAAATTTGCCAATGACTTCCAGGTATTCATTCAATAAAGGATGCTGAATAAAGATAAGATTGTTCTGATCACAGTTAGGAATTCTGAAATTCTGACATGAGGATCTGAGTGATGTTTATGAGCTCCCTGCTGCCTGATGGCAAATACCAGGACGAGTGTAATGAATCTCATGATCTCAACATGGTGCTCATGTAACTGTGTCAGGACTCTGAGGGCCCTACCAGCCCTGCCTGTCCCAGCCAGCCCCCGAGGGCCTCCTCCACTCTGCCCATGCCCCAGGACCCCATTTCAGCCCCCCAGGGCCATCAGCCCCTGCCCCAACAACACTACAGTAAGGCTGGGCTCCGTCTCCCCCCAGCCTGGGCCCACTGGTGGGCCGATGCCCCAGCCTGGCCTCAGCCTCTCCCCATCCCCAGGGATGTGCCTGATGCCCAGAGCTATACCTGACTGAGGATCCCCTCATCCTGATCGCCCCACAGGCTGGCCTGGCCTTGGCCCCGTTGTTGCCACGGGCTTGCCTGATGATGTGAACTCCTGGTTGAACCAGGCCTCCATGCCTGCCTTGCTCAGATCCTCCCAGTCGGGAGCCATTCCTGTGCTCAGCTGTTGGCCCTTGCTACTCCCCACACGACATAAACGTCCGAGTTGCTTCACTTGATATGCCCTCTTCCCACTGAAATCCCATCAGCTGCGATCAAAAGGAAGGTTTCCCTTGATCATAGTTAAAGCCTAGATCTAACCTCAGGCACAAACATGGGCAGGGTGGATCCAGGATGATGCAGTGCAGGAGGGGGTGAGGAGCGCAGTGGAAAACAGGCAGGTCCATGCTGTGCTCCCCAAAAGCCTTGCCTGGCTTCTCTTCAAGATATCACTGAAGTTGTTTATCTAATATAATTCTAAAAAGGGAAGTATAAAAAGTACTGAAGGGAAAGTGAGTGAAGAAGCTCCTTAATGTGTGGCTGCTTTGGCCTAGCAGCCTCAGGAAGGCTTTAGGGCCCAAAATGCCTGCTTGAGAAAGAGGGCATCAGCCAGAGCACACAGCAGTGGTGTGGCGACTGGTTTCCTAACCCAGCTTGAGCACAGGCACCTGAAATACTGGTGAGCAGGAGACTGCAGTTTGCTGATGTACATGGGCCTTGTGACTGGGAATTATTGTGAGGGACTGGTAGCAATCTGCAACATCACTGAGCCCAGGCAATATCCTGTATAAAAGTGACAGGCAGGATTGTGATCCAGACCTATTTCAATCCCTTCTGACCCCATTTAATTCTTAATCTAATCAGGAACACATAGGGAACAACTATAGTTCCTATCAGTCTCTGGGAATTAACTTTTCCTATGTTTTTCAGCCATTCCTGGTTAGCATGCTTATCTGAAAGGCTAAGTGTATGGTAAAATTAAAGGTACAACAGACTACAGAACTGCTTCAGTTGTTAAGCAGCCATAACAACAGAGGCAAGCAATAGTTTACCTAAGCCTGCTTTCCCAACTTCTCCCAATGCTGCAGAGAGTCGAAGGCAGTTTATTCCTTTGAAGAATAAAGTTACGGCTGGAGTACAGTTACAGAAAATAAATTCTGCAAAGCTAATGTTGCTGTTAAAGTGAATTTAATTAATTCAGATGGGCTAGAAGATATAATTTGGGAGATGCTACCTGCAGCTCTGACTCACTTGCCATTAATTTTCTAGGAGTCCTGGGTTTCCTACCCATCTGGAAACGATTATTTAGGATTATAGTTAGCCTTAAACTCCTGGAGACTAGAAGCTGTGACTTTGATAGGAGTTTAGCTAGGCCAGGTATATGAACAGCTAGTAGTTAGAGGATAACAAGAAAGCATTATTCTCAGTTTTCCAGGTGTTTAGAGAATTTATTTTTTTATTATTATTTTTTTTTCTGATAAATAAAGGGGGAGGTTAAGTGTTTTGTTTGCAGCAAATGTGGCTTGTGGAGCAATTCTATTATAAAGTTGGCAAGCTCAAAGAGGTAAACGGTGGACTAAAACAAATTCATATGAACAATTTCTGTTCTCCAGAAGGCCTGTGAACCTTGCCTGCCTAGAAAATTGTGGCTGATATCAAAGTGTTTTCCTTATAAAGTCTGAGAACATCAGGCTAAAAAAATCTGTTCAGATATAGTCAGTAATGACAAGAAAACCTGTTTTTGGGTTGAAGCACTTTCAATCTGCAGAGTCCTTGCTTACCTGAAATAGCATGTATAGATAGACTATTGATTGAATTGACTGCATACTTTAAAAATAAAATCAAGACCAAAAAAAGCACTACTGTCAACTGGTATAAGAACTTTGTCTTCAATTTTTAGACGACACTTAATATCTTGCTTATATGGGAATCTATGGAAGCTGATATGGAAGACAAGATTCTTCGGTAAGAAGGGTCTTTTTACTATCTGCTGAATTTCATTTCATTCTCTATAAGCAAATCAGAAACCGTTATTGCTCAGTTTCAATGTTTTTTTCCTCAATTTTTGGTACTGTGTTGTTTGCCTGGGTGGAATGCTATTGTTAGGGTTTGGATTTGTATAGATAGCAGCTGCAGGAGGAAGGTCTTGCAAAGCTGTTTCAATTCTTAAGCTTGTTCAGCTTCAAAGAACTAAATAGAATGCTGTTACCTCTTTACATTCCTTTTCTTTTCCTGGGCTTGGGAACACTGTTGGTTACCTACTTTATGTACCAGGCTAGAGTCTGAGTTGCAGCTGTATCTTGCTGTGCCTGTAAAGGCAGGACTACACATTGGGCCACTTGCATTTTATTCACACCACTTCTCTCCAGTTTTCAAGCAATATTGATTATCTTTCATATGTGGAAAAAATAAATTAAGGTTAGGCTAGTTTACAACACTTAGGAAGATGAACTACTGTGGAGCAGCTAACACAACAACCAGGAAAATGTCTGTACCAGGTGAAACCCACCATTCATCCAGTGTAGTTTCCTTCTGTTAATGATGCTGGCCAATACAATATTGTAGAAAAAATAAAAACAGAACAAGTTTATAGTGATGATTTCCAGAATACTCTTTCACCTCCAGAAATTTGTGATTGAGGTGATTCAGAGGTTTCCTGTGCCAGAAGCATTGCTCTTGAATTCAAATGTGCTGTACCATACACCTTACCCTAACTAGAAGCCAAGGTTCAACTACTACACTGGAGAATATTTTTGGTTTCTCTGATGATAGTAGTGTTTGATACTGGGCCAAATCATCCTGAAGGAAAGTGAGAAGTTAAAGGTGTTTTCAGAATCAGGATTATATATGAATTGAATGTTATGATCTGGTGCTGTTGATAATCAGCTTATGAAACAAGAATGAAATACCCTGATACAACTGTTCCGGGAAAAACACGTAGCCTGACAGCAGAGCGATTGCTTGGCAGGTAGCTCCGTGGTAAGTACTGAAGGAATAGAAGTCACCTTGAGAGCAGATGGAACACAATCAAAGATTAATAGCAAATTTATGATCCTTTTAAGAACAGGAGCCAAATAAAGGCAAATTGAATCATAAATTTAGAGGCTATATAGGATCAGAACATGTAAAAGTAGTCGTTATTGGTAAAATCAATTTGGCTAACATGACTAAGAAGAGAGAGCATTCTGAAAGGTTGCACCATGGGTTCTGGGCTAGTTTTGCTAATCTCCCTTAGCAATTAAAAGAGAGGAGGAGGAAACAGAGCACAGCAAAAGCCGTAGGTTTTCTAAATTCAAACAGGAGACTTTTCTATCCATGGGCTTTGGGAATTCTGGATAGGATATGGAACAGCAGTAAATCCTTCTGTCATAGCAGAATAACTTTGCATTCCCTCTGTCGAACAATGTGCATATTTAACAGTTTATGTGAGAGGCGCTATAGAAGTCTAGGCTCATCTGATCATGCAGCACTTGAAACAAAATAACTATTTATTTGTTTTCTCAAGTTTTATTGAAAGAAAGCTGTAAAAGAAATGAATTCATAAAATATTGATGTCTGAGATGTGATGTTTATTCATAAATATTTATTATAAAATGTTTATTATAAAATGCACTAGCAGTAAAGCTATATTACCTTCAAATCTGGTAGCCAAAGTTATGTCAGTTTCTCTGTGCAATCTAGTTCCTTTTATTTCAGCTAAAACTAGAAATTTCAGACTTAACTGCCTTTTCACATTACCTTGTTTTAGGTGGGGTGAGTCTGTAAACAATAACAACCGGGGAGAAGAAAGTGAAACAGGAAATTAAGAATTTGTACAGTGTTTCATCAATTTTATTTACATGCTGCCTTTCAGCACCAAGTATTGCTTTAGAAATGAAAAATAAAATTAATTGAGAAAATAAATTGAAGTATTGCAGCTGCAGCAGTGTTGAATTCAACAAATATATTCATTTTTTATAGTTAAATCTAATGGTAGTAAAATTTAGTGAGGCTTTTTGGATCATATTCTGCACTGGTATAGGAACAGCTAAACTGTCGTCAAAGGTTGACAGGTATTTCTGCTGATTTCTAGAAATCTATTTCTTCTTGATAGTGATAAGATGCATGGCATATAATACAAAACAGAGCTGGGTGTAGTGTAGTGTTTTAAACAATCATCCAAACCCTGATATTTGTCTCTGGGAAGTGTTTAGGGATCAAGGTAATTCATCTAAAACTTAATGCAAGAATGAATAATGTCAAAAAACACCAGAGCAGGGACAAATGCATTTTAATCTAGTGTTTCAGCTATTATGTCAACTGAGCTTTGTTTTGTGTTTTTCCAATGCTGAACTGTAATTAATGGTGTTGTTTATATTCATTGCAATAGCATCAAGAAACCACAGTTGAGAACAAGGCATTATTCTTTTATTGAATTTAGTTGTTGCTAGATAAGAAAGAAGACGACTCTGCAATCTACAGTCCTAATTCTACAAGTGAACATTTTGCTCTCAATGAGAATTCTGTTGAAATCAACAGAACTTAATATAGAAATGCCATCTTTGCAGAAACAGCATCAAGATCAGAGCTCAAGTGACAGCAAGCTGGAAACAGGCTGTAATGAGCTGTAGAGAAGGAACACAAAGGTAAAAGTGACAAGAAAATATGCCTGTGCTAGACTAATGGTATACATGCTAAGATGCATTTAAGTCATTGTTCTCTTTATTTGAAAACTGTAGACTCACAAAAGAACACCTCCAACTAGTTCAGGGAGAGGTATGCATCAACACATAGCTGTGGCTGTCTGTTTTGCTGTTGATTCAATGCGTTGACCCGCTCTGAAATCATGCATCTACAAATCTTACAAATACATCATTATAAATGATTGCTGTACCCATGGAAAAGCTGTAGCTAATAAATAGCTTAGGACTCTTCAAGGTGGGCTCCAGTAACTACATAGAAATATGCCTACAGTAAAATTCAAGCCTTGGATTTCTATATTGCTTGTAAAGATATCCCAGCCAAACAAGGGCACTATCTTTTCATGAGGGTATGTATCTGCAGCTATTCTTGTAAGACCTGAGCAGTGTTAACTCTTTATCTTAAAATGTTGGAGGGGAAGGTGACCTTTTCAATTAGTTGCATAGCAGGTAGAGCACGTGCTCAGGAACCCATGAGGTACTCAAACCTGTGAGTTTCCTGTGAATGTTCTGATCATTATCAATTCAGCTCACCAAGAGCTTAGGAAAATTCACAAGAAATCATAAGATCTGGTCAACCTATAAGGCAATTCATGCAATGCAAAAATCTCCACACCCATCACATCAAAGACACTACGGGAAGAAGGCAAGGGGCATAGGGTTCAAAGTATAAATAAAATCTAATAAATAATCTGTATACTTAATTATACTTAAGTGTTTAAAAACATTTTAAAAAATCCCAACAATCTAATAAATAATCTAAATATCTAATATAAAGTAAATATGATGTATTTTCTAAATATAAAGTATCTAAAAAAAGTTTAAGAAAAATCCAAACTGCACAGCTTATATAAGAAGAGAATGAAAAATAGGCACCAAAATTAGTGTGATCCTAACTCTAATTAGATTTTTCCAGGTACTATTTCAACACACTGAATATAGCTTTTGCTCAAGAAAGGTGTCAAAAAGTATAATTTATTGCTTTCTATGGTAAGAATTCAAATTCTCTAGAAAAAGAAAATGGTTAGTATGGGCAATTTCACTTTAATCCATTTCTTCTGTATTAACAAAGCTATTAGGGAGCAGAAAGAGCTTATGCTTAATGACACTAGTGCAGTAATTCTCTCTAATAACCCTTTCAAAGCTTAGACTTTTATTTTGTTTTTAACTATTAAGGAAAAACATTTTTCATTTGAGTAAATGTTAATATCTGTCAGTGAAAGTATTTATGAACTTTGAAAGCTGAAAATATCTTGAATTTTTCACATATGAGCAATTCTGTTGCTTTAGCACAAACAAGTTTATTTTGACAGGAAGGGCCTTCTGTGTGGAGTAACCTGTTTGTTTTGATTTTTATAGCAAAGACTTCCACTTACAGTCTGCAGTTTTAACTTAAATGGTAGGTAGGTACCACCACTGCCAGCTACAATGCAGTTTCACGGCAGTGGCCGTTTCATGCAAGATGTCTTCCCAGGCAAGTGAGTTAAAAAGTGTGACATAACTACATTTTTTTTCCTAAAAAGATGTATTTCATAAAGGCTTACCTACATCTTCTTTATTAATAAAAGATTAAACTTGCGCTGATTTAATATTGCTGAATAAAAGCTATTAGATGTACATTTTTGTCACCCTTTAAGAAATAGACTTCAAAAGGTAGAACTTGTGAGCTATTTGTATGAAAAAGAATAAGGAAATTAATTTGCACCCTCATTTTGCGTGCTTTTTTTCTCCTAAGTTAAGGATGGCTGGGGTCATTGCCCATTTGCTTGATAACATTCCATGCCTGGAGGGTATAGCTTTCAGGAACAGTATTACATAGACCTAACAAATTCTGAATCTATTAGTTGACTTTTCTTTAGTAATTTAGTACAATTTCTTATCTCAGCAGATAAGATGTAATTAGAAGAGAACCTCTACTAGTGTATTTTCTTTTTCTCCACAATATTGTTTCCATTTGTACACCATTAGTAAACTTACAAAATAACGAGTATTCAAGTGCTTTGAGTTTGGTATTAAATATAGAAGAAACTATAACATTACAAATAATATGAAGCAGTTCAAATGTTATCTATTATTACAGATGCTGCTAATAATTTGTCAGTGAAGTGTTTCAAAGCATACAAAATGTCACTGACCCAATTACTGAAGCTACAGTTCTGAAGTAGACTTTGTGCTGTAATTGCTAAAGAGTTATTTAAAGCACTTACAAAATGTGATTGGGAAGGTAGCTGGAGCTGAGTAAGAGGGATATATATATTTTCTGTTAAGTCTGTGACAACATTCCTAAGCTATGTATGAAGAAAATAGTAACTTTGACACTTGGGTAACTTTGCATTGATTTCATTAATGGTATCCAAATTCAGAAAAGGAATGAGTGATTCAGTCTATTCCCTCGGTATATACAAACTCAAATAATTACAAGTTGAAACAAACATTACATATTTTCAGTCAATATTATGTATTGTAATGGAGCTGTGTGAAGATGGGCTAGAAAGTTGGCAGATAATAACAATTTGCCCCCTTTTGCGTGAGAAGAGTACTGCATTTGCCAAGACTACAGAATCACTTTCTGTCTCTTGCATGGATAAAAATTAAGTCCTGCTGGCTTAGGAGATGCTCATCTTTGCAGGGTGATTGAAATACTTTGGTAGCAGCTGCTGCAAGCTGTGCTTTCATGCTGCTAAGCCCAGGGATTTTTTTTTTCCTGAAGATTTCTTTTGGTACCACCCTGAGGCTCTTAAGGTTTTATTCTTTTCCACTTAACATTTGTAAATTAATGAAAATTATTTTTATTCAGCATTATTTAGTTTCTATTGAACTGATGAATTTGTCTCATTTCTTTCATTTAGTCAAATGATTTTTTTCTTATTAAATGAACTATCTTGGCTGCCCTGTACTTACATTTCCTGACAGTGATACTTTGTCAGCTACTCTAATTCAGTTATTTCTTACATTGGTTTCTGGGTTCTTTCCATGCTGTAGTTTTGCTTTTTGTTGTCTTTGATTCTCAGTATGTAGGTCATGCTCTTATCTCATCCCCTAACTTGAACTTAGAAAGGGCTGAAACTTATAAGCTTACTGCTCAGCACTTAGCTAACTGGTTCTCCATAAGCAAAATTTAATTCAAAATAATTTGAATGAATGTAGGGATCACTTGAAGAAACATCAAAAATTAACTTTGCTAGTCATGGTGAATACATTGAGACAAGGATTTTATTTCTAATCAGCAGCACAGGAAATTATTTTTCATAATTCCATCCTGATCAGAATGAATTGTTTTTTCTCTATTCTGATACCAAAAAAGTCTTAAATGCCTGTTCAACAAATATATATTATTGTTGGCAGATGATTCCATTCATTTATAGACCAAAATTAAAAAAAAAAAAAAAAGGAGTTGAAGGGCAGTCATCCTTTTAATTAAATTATGGGGAGAGAAGGAAGCTTTAGTCATATACCAGAGGGAATACATAGGGAATATTTCCACTATGATTTTCAGGTTCTACTATGTGTTTTGGAATGTTTTGGAATCAGTATGAAGTGGCAGACATTGTAGGCTGTCTTAAAAACTAGGATGAACCAAATGGTCTTTGCTATAATTTCTATAGGTCTTCATTAACTATTTGATCCGGTCAATTTGTATGTTGATTAACAAAAGACAGTAGCAAAACTGTACTTCTGCACTCAGCTGCTGATTGTTAGCTCATTAACTAACTTTATTTTATGATCAGTTTTCTTCTGTGTGTATTAAAACCACTATACAGAATTACCTAATAGCACAACAACTTAAGCATTTATTTGGGTTTATTTCCTTATTTAACCATTTTATCATATTAGATTTTTTGCATTATCGTTAACTTCATGGTTGCATTTTTCAGCATCAAGAGATCAAATTCTTTCCACTTGGTTGCACTGCTAATATTTCTAAAATGTTTCTAAGTATCTGCAGATTGTCTTACTGATAGTTCACTATTTTACTTCATTTCAAGTTATGTTTTTTTTCCCCAAAAAAGATGTTAGTGATGGTGAGCTATCTTAAGAATTCTTACTGTCGGTGATGTCTGAAATAATAGTATTTTCCCATAACATTATTATTTTAGCTTCAAGGGAAAACAACTTTCATCTTTAATACAGCAAAGATCATACTGTATGTAAAGCACATGCATGAAGAAAGACTCTAGGCTATGTGAGGAAGAAAGAAAAGATATTTTAAGCATATGGCATTGCTACGTAGTTATGATAAAGAGCTAGAAGGTTTTAGTAACACTTTCTAGAAAGACTGTTGGTACTTTAGTTCTATTAATAACAAATATTAGAGATGAAGCATTGTCTCATAATTCCTCATCAGGAAAAATCACCAGAGCAACTTGACTTTGACATCTGGCCTAAAATAGCACTGAAAGAGAATTTTGCTTAAGTGATTTTATACTATATGCCTTCATCTTTTGCATTTGTGCTCTAGAAAGTCATGTTGGCTCTTAGATGACATCATGATATGAAAGAAACTGCTAGTATTGGCCAAGAAGTCTTTCTCTCAACTCTGATCCACTGAAAATCTATGAATTATAACTTAGTTGTAAATTACAACGACAACTAGAGCAATATGGAACTGAAAGTATGTTATGAACTAAAAGTTCATAACTTTTTAGGAAATAAATCTTTATGGTGGAATAGAAGTGGTATTAAAATATATGGGTGAAATACACCCTAATCTAGTCTTCTTTTTTTTTTTTTTCTATTTTGAGCCTGTTATGGTTGATAGAGACAGGCACTGACGCCATTAAAATATAAACTGAAACTTAAAACACTGGGGATGAAAAAATATTTGCCGCCTTCAGTTGTGGGATCCTTGATTGTGTTCTGCTGGCACAATTCTCATTGTTAGAAAACCCAATAATATTTCTGATATTTATGGTAAAGGATTGTATTTTGACTGTAAGGCCTTTGTTATATAAATATAATAAAGCCAAATACTTTTAAACTGCTTACAGTAAGGTTATAATACAATTCTTCTGGGGTGACCATTACCAAACTTATAAGCAAGGTGGAATAGAACTTTAAACATAATATTATGCCTTGATTTTTCCCTGTGTTAGTGGCTTTTGTTTGTTTACTGCCATACTTTAACTATTTAGACAGCTGCTGATCCCTCTCCCCCAACAGTTCCCCTTTCACTGTTGGAGAAGAGCTCTGCTGCTTTAGAATGCCCCTCCCGACAACATCCCATTTAAAACCTCAGCTTTTTTTCAGTTTTTCTCCTTGTGAAGCACACCTGTGGGCTTCATCCATGCAGCTGCTGATGCAGTCATCCAAACATGTCTCCCCTTCTCTTCCAGCCTGCCAGCTAAGGCAGTGTATTCATGCTGGGCTTTTCAGCTGAATGGCAGAGCAACCTAACCCTTTTGTGACTCAGCCAAAGGTGAAGTACATGTACTTCATATCAGGTTTGTTTTTCTTTCTTAAATACATAGCACAGAAATGTTTCTCTTCTTTTGCCTGGCTTTCAGCAAGAACACAGAATATTGGCTGCTAGAAGACTGACAAGAAGATTATAACTTTGAGCTGTCAAACAGGTATCAGCATTACACCCCCATGCAGTTTTTGTTAATTCTGCTACTTTGGCTATTAGATTTAAGCTATATATTCTGCAGACAGCACCGAGACAAGTGAGACAGAATGGGAATAAGGATCGAAGGGACTGAACACTTGGAACATCTTTTTTTCTGTTCTTAGGAGGTTCTAGACATAAAACCTGTTTTTCAAATGTGAATGACTGAAGTATGTAACCTAAAAATAGTTGACATTGAAAAAAGGAAGCACTTTCATAACAAGTACATCAGTCCATGCATAGGAAAGTTTGCAGTAAAATGAAGCATTAAGTTTTCTTGCTGAAAATAAGAAACCACATAATTTATTTCTATATTTTGTCCTTCTAGTTAATAAACAATCTTTCTTAACAAAATAACAGGCTTCTTGAGCCATGTAAACATATTGTAGTTACTGTAGAACTTCCAAACGAAAATTGTTATTTTCAAAAATAATTCCGATTTCATATTAAGTAACCATTTCTCACATACAGAATATACTAGCATGGATTGTTTCCCACCTGTGCAGTAAGTGGACTGCTGTATTTTTACTGAAGCAACATGTTAGAAATGGGTGAAAGTAATTTTACAACAGAAAGGTCAGTTTATTATTGTTTTCTTAAGTGTAGATAGCTCTGAAACTAAGTCTTTGAGTAGTTCTTGGGAGTATTTGAGAGATTCCAATGGAATTATACGTCTGCTTTCGAAGCCTCTGTAGTATTTACATAAAAACCTAACTGACATTTTCAGAAGCTAAGAGGAATCTGGTTTAGGTATATATGCTGAACAATTTTGATAGAATCCTGAGATACAGATTTTTGAAAAGGTATTTAGGTGCTTCATAGTGTTTTCAGAAACAGCCAGACGTAACACCAGGGAGACTTTGTTTAGGAAACTGTCACTAGCTATTCATTGTGTCAAAATAGTTTCCCACACCTGGCACACTTTTTTTTTTCTTTGTTTTCTGATTCCTGTGAATCTCAACATCAGTGCACTTATTTGGAAACAGCAGTTGCTGCACAGGTTGTTCCTTGAGACTGCAGTTGAGGCTGAACTGAATTTAGATATTTTCAGATTCAAAGACTGGATTAGAAAAGGAGAAAAGCAATCTTACTATTCTTCTAAAAAGACGCATTAAACCTATTCTATGAGCAAAGCTACAAATGAAACTGGTGTATCTGCTCTTTATCTGCCAAAATCTATGCAATTTTCAGATACAAGTCATACCTGAAGTAGAGAATCCTAGCTCATTCACGGAGAAGTATCTTGGCTTTTGACACCTTGTGTGTGAAGAAGTCTTTGCTTTTATTTTGTTTTTCCTTGAACAATATTCCATGCCATGACAGTCATCAGTCTATGCTGTTTAACTATGATCTCACTTGAGACATATGCATGTATTGACATGCATAAATACAGTGAATCCTACCACAATTATTCAGAATTTCCACTCCTCATCCTTGTTACAAAGTTTCTTGCAGGCAGAAGCAAAACATTATTGTTTTTAATTTCTCTCTGGGAAATTATTTTTCTTCCCCTCTATGCAAAATAGAGCAAAGATACAGAGATATAGCAGAGGTATAGCAAAAATTTAGTATCTTTCTTCAAACACAGAATAAATCAATACATAGTTGTTATGATTTTTTAATGTAATCTTCTCGTTAGCTTGAAACACATTTGAGTTCATAAAAAAAGATCCTGAAACCTTTCTGTATGGCAATAAAGGAGCTGAATCGTGTTTTCCATTGAAGATGTGGTTTCAGTATGACAAGTTGCTTTCATTCATTTTTTTTTTTTCATTTGGCCTGAGCAAGAATATGAAGAGTAAAAATGATGGCTTCATTTTGGTTTAATTTTTTCCCAATACTGAGTCAAAACTTACAGACTTTATGGAAGCCCATTCATCTACTCAAATCAGGAGGACTTCTGCTTTCCTAAGAAACAAACAATTGGCTCTTTATTGCATGATCTGAATAACAAAACAGTGCTAAAAGACATTTTTTTTTGAAGTGGTATAGCTGGCTTTGTCTTCTGGCATTTTGTTACAGCACCCTCTGTGCTGTACTTTAGAAACCTAACAACTTTTTTGTCTTATTTACTCTTTACGTATTCAAAAATATCCAACTGGGTTGTTTCCAGTAACAGTGTAGAGGTCTTTTTCTGCTTTCACTCAAATTAGCTTCATTTTACAGATAAGGAAACAGAGGAGGTAAGATATGTCAGCATTCTCTAAGGGATTGGTAAATGAGTCCAGGTTCAAGCTATAGTCCTTTAAGATGATCCTCTGAGTAAGTTAGACTTAATAAGTAAGGTATGGGAATAATAAGTAAGGTATCTATTTGCTTCTGATATTTTAAAAAATCCTTTGATAGTGAGTAATCCAGGTGAAAAGTAATATTCAGAGGGAGAAAAGGCAGTAATTTTAGGGATTTGGATATTTCTGTTCCAGAGATGTAATTTCCTAAGGCATTTAGACCTGAAAATTATTTGTCATTCCAATACCTATTACTGGTTCATCTGACATAAAGGGAGATTTTACTGCATCCTCTGTTATGTTTTGCTTTATATGTGACTCTGTAGATTGTTAAACTTTTACACCTATTATGGAATTCAATTTCTTCAAAAATGCATGATAGTGCACAATTATAACAACGTTCTCACTTTGAATCAGCATGTTGTAGGCAGTTATGGCAACATGTTGTCTGTCACTGAAGCTGAGTTGAGATTAATATTTCTGCTGCTTTTTCTTATATGCCTAAAACAGCATTTGAGCACTGAAAATAGTGTGTATTTCTTAGCTCCCTTTCCAAAGACAGTTCTATGCAAGTTGAGATCAAAAAATCTGCATGCGTATATTTAAAAAACAAACAAAAAAAAACAACAACAAACAAACACAAAAGATATAGTTACTCTTTGGGCCTGTTAAATCAGTAAGTACAAAGATAACTTTCACTGAATGTCTTTTATGCTATAAGAAGAATAATGACTTTATTTTTATTAGCTGTATTAACTGTTAGTGAATTTATTCCCATAGCAAGAAGCTGTTTCAAAAGAAATTCTTCATTTCATATTGAGTTTACAGCTTATTTTGCTTCTACCTGATTTATTTATTTATTTATTTATTTATTTTTAACTCACAGAAGGTGATCAGATGTAATGAGTTTTTTTCTTGCTGGATGGTGAATTAATGTTCATGGAGTTAGCTTATGCTATGTATTTCTATGGCACAGAGGTGTATCTTAAAGAAACAAATGGTAAATCTGCTTTTATTATCAAATACTTTTTCAAATAATTTCTATTGTCTTCTCTGAACTGACTAGGAAGTGCAGTGTAGACCTCTAGATTAGTAGTTGATGGACACTATTAGGTCTTCCCTTTAGGAGGCTACATTGCTACTTCCCCCTGAAGCAGTATTCTGACACCCGTGCTTTTATGTCTGACAGTCTTGTTAAACAACAAATAACATATTTCGTGCTATACCTTAAGATCTGTTGTCTGTCAATGCTAATTTTGATGGGTTTTTGAAATGTT
Source organism: Anser anser (assembly GCF_964211835.1). Lineage (NCBI taxonomy): Eukaryota > Metazoa > Chordata > Aves > Anseriformes > Anatidae > Anser > Anser anser. Next base: position 60,775,765 of record NC_139724.1, read on the forward strand.
GGCAGTCTTTTGGAGATGGAATTGCTTTGAGCTAGAGTTCCTTCTGATTTGTTTTAACTATTTCTCAAGGTCATGAATCCAGCTACCTGATGTTGGACAGGTTGCTCCAGAAGGTTATTTTTGTATAGTTACTAAAGTATTATCAATTCTGTTCAAGAAATATGTTACCACTAAATTTCTTAGTGAATAGTGAAATACATCTGTCATCTGCTGTCTTTAGCCGTGTTTGACTAAATCTGGGCATGGAAGAAGACTAATGGGTAGGTAAGTGTCATCAACTGGTAGGAAGCACCAGGGCCAGGAAGTTTCCTGAGCAGGAAAATGTGTGTGTGATTTGCTACTCAGCAAAAAATACTGTCATGCTGTTTGATGTTCAGGGAATGACATTAGCAAATACACTTCTTTTCAACCATTTCACTTTTGGAATTGTGTAGTCTAGACTATTTTCCCTGTGATTTTCAGAATTTTGAAACTGTAATTATGGTACTGTGGCAGATGGTGCTCTGTGTTATTAATGTTCTTTTTATCATGACACAAAAGTCTTATAATAGGTGTTCCTGAATGTAATTTAAAAAAACAAACAAACAAAAAAAACAACCAAACAAAAACAAATTTCCAGCATGTTTCATCATTCTTTTCTGTTACTAGCAGAGTTTTATAGCTATCAGTCAGCTATCATACCAGTAATACAGTCAGTTATCATACCCCAGAAATACCAAAGGTGTTACTTCCAGGTGAAGACTGCATGTAGTTAATTATAAGAACTTTAGAGTCAGAATGGTTTTGGTTGGAAGGGATCTTAAAGATCATCCAGTTCCAACCCCCCACTATGGGCAGGGACACCTCCTACTAGACCTGGTTGCTCAAAGCCCCATCCAGCCTGGCCTTCAAGGCCAGGGACAGTGACAGAGCATCCACAGCTTCTCTGGGTAGCCTGTTACAGTGTCTCACCACCCTTATAGGAAAGAATTTCTTCCATGTATCTAATTCAGATCTATGCTCTTTTAGTTTAAAGCCATTGTCCATTGTTCTATCACTACACTCCCTGACAAAGAGTCCTTCTCCAGCTTTCCTTTTGGTACTGGAAGGCCTCCTTAATATCTCTTTCCGGAGAAGAGAACCTTCTCTTCTCTTCTCCAGGCTGAACAACCCCAGCTCTCTCAGCCTGTCCTCACAGGAGAGGGGCTCCAGCCCTCTGATCATCTTCATGGCCCTCCTCTGGACTTGTTCTAAAAGGTCCATGTCCTTCTTGTACTGGGGGCCCCAGAGCTGAATGCAGGGCTCCAGGTGGGGTCTCATGAGATCAGAGTAGAGGGGGGGAATCAATGCCCTCAACCTGCTGACCACGCTGCTTTTGATGCAACCCAGGGTACGGTTGGCTTTCTGGGCTGCAAGCACACATTGCCGGCTCATGTGGAGCACCTCCTCAACCAACACTCCCAGGTCCTTCTCCTCAGGGCTGCTTTCAGTCCGATACAGAATACTGTAATAAACAAGAAAGGTTATATGATAGAACTTCAGGAACTCATGATAATACTGATTTATAAAACAGTGCTTCCACTGGATAGCATGTACAAAGTCCATATAGGCTCCCAATTATTTCTAGTATAAAGTGGGTGCTTTGAATTATAAAAACCAGCAGAGGAATTAACAAAATGGCTGTATTACACGTTAGATGTCTAATGTAGACTTTTCCTCATATCCATATAATTTCCTCATGTCCATATATTCTGATTTTCCTCTGAGCATTACAATACTTGTTTTCTAATGGTTTAGCAACTGGCACACAAGAAACAGTGGTCTGAGCTCTGTATGATAGAATATGGTGCCATGCAGAAAGGCTTGCAATAGCCGTATCGCTAGCTGAGGTATCAGTGGCATGTAGACACCATAAGAGAGTCTAACAGTTATTCTTCGAAGTATTTTAATTTGGAAAGGTGTGGTGCTAGATAGTCAAAACAAGGTTGCACTCTCCTCTTTTTCTGGTTTATCATCTTTGTCAATACATTACTATCCACATGGCCAAGCAGTTTTTTTAATTTCCTTTTTTTTTTTTTTTTAAAGCTTTGCCAGTTGGTCACAACCTTTGCCACAGGAGAATGATGGCTTGATAGCATTAGCAACTGCAGCTGGGTTTATGAGTCTGATTGCTGGTTTACCAAAATTTGACAGATTTTCAAGGCACAAATTACTTTTGATTGTTAAACTTGTTTCCTAGCTAAATTTATGTCCCACTTGCTCAATTCTGTTGCCTGGTGCTTGTCCTGATCTCCCTATCTAATCTTCGCTTTCCTAGTTCTTGACTTTGGCACAGTTCCTGGCAACATTCGCTGCATAGACCTTTGACTTTGTGGAATCAATTTCTTCCCCATTTCCTGACCTTACTTACCCTGGCCATGGTAGCAACTTTCCATCTCCATTTCTGATTCCATTTTGTCTGACACTTAGTGTCCTAATAGTATTAAATGTGCACATATGCCATTTAAAAAGTAATTTATTCTGTAAATCGTCCTTCTCTTTCTCCTATTAAAATAGGATTGAGAAGATGAAATGATCTAACAGATTTTAAAGTATACAAACCTATAATTCCATTACTGATTCAACAATGCAGTCACAACCTCTCTCCATCAAGAAAAAAATCATACGCAGGAGGCGGTTTAGGTCAGGTCATCCCTAATGAGTGAGTGGCAATCTTTTCTTTACATAGCTGTCACTCATAAAACAGGCTTTGTCAGGTGGTATTCAGAAGAAGCCCCGAAGTGTACCTTATGGAGAAATAATTGCTTTTGCTAGAGACTGGTTGTTAGTTTTGTGACAGAACTAAGGCACCTGATGTGACAAGGCAATGTGGTGACTAATCGCATGCCTTCAGGCTCATATGAAAAAGGAATAACATGGAAGTTAGCAATGTTATCTTTTATGACAGTAAGCTGGTTAATTTTTTCACTATACCCTGCAGTAGCTCTAGCTGCATTGATCAAGTCCTGCTGAGGGCCACATGGTGTAAGCTGGGAAAAGGTTATGCATACTCCCTCTTGACCATTACTTTCATGTTTATTTGCTGGGATCCCCTGAAGCCAAAGAATGTGAAATCCCTGAAATGGTCTCCAAAGTTTAACCTTAGTGGGAGAGAAGTGCAACAGAAGCACACAGTCCTTGTAGTTTGCCGCTGTTGCAGACGTATCTCAGAGCTAGACTGAAGCTGAAAGTAGGGATTCACTTTCCATGTTAGCTTCGCTTTAAAGTTGGAAATGTATGGCATAGAAATGTTGGGAAATTGGCATTCACTATGGCTATCTGCATTTGTGCTACCCATTCAAAATGTTTAAGAATTAATTCTTCTTTTATTGGTTAATTGTTCACATAACCTATTTTGTCTTTTAAACGTGTTTTCAGGAATTGGAAATTCACCATAGTTCCTTCCAAGCCCTGGTTTCCTAAGCTTTCCTATGGTTTTCTGACTTCCTGCTCCTTGCTCCTACCAGAGCCCATGTCATATCTGGAAATTATTATCATGGATCCTTTGCATTTCTTAAGTTGATATTTGCCCTTAAGTTGATATCTTGCTGGAGCTAGTCTAGGCTGATAGTACTTGGTCACTCAAATGACTCTAAGAATCATTTACTGTACAACTCTGCCTCTGTAATAATTGTATAAGAATTGTATTGAAGAAAGGAGAGGATAATAGAAGAGATAAGCAGATGGGTAAATAAAATCCACAAAAATAAACTTTGTTCTGCAAACTCTCCCTCAATCCCAATACTCTCATGTAGAAAAATGAGGAAATAGTGACTTTGTATGACTACTCAGGCCTCATGTGAGATGGCATGAATCTCAGAAAGCTGGTGTTTCCTAGAGCAAAGGAGTCCTAAGAGTTGAAACTGGCAATTTACAAATAAGTTGGATTCTTGTGAGAAAAGAATGGTGAATCTGGAGTGGCAAAAGCAGATCTAAATCATCTAACTGTTTGAGAAAGGTGTCAATGAATCTTCTGTCTAGTGACCCCAAAAATGAGCAGCACATAGGGAAGTCTGACTTTATTGGATCTTCTAAGCAAATTCTCAGCATAAATCCATTTTCTTCAGCACTGCCTTTATCTGTGCCTCGTACATGCAATTCAGTGAGCTCAGCATTGTGTGAGAGTAAACTAGGATGCCCTTGCATATTAATCTAGTCTGTGACCTGGTAATCCCTTCTCTTTTCCAACTCCTGTGGAAATATAAACATTCATAGCTGCTAACAAACCACATCTCTCAAATCTCAAAAGCAACAAGCAGTACCACATTTCATATTGACATTTCTCATAAAGTGTATCATACAGGTCATGGTACTCTTTCTTCTTAGGGACACAGCTTTGAGATTCAGGTCAATTTTATCTTTAACTTATTTTGAAAATTTTCTAGCTGGTATGCTGAGAATGTGCAAGTGGAAATAAAAATGAGTTTCAGGCTGACAGTATTTCAAACAATGTCATGCTTTGTTGATGGGAAGGAAGAATTAACCTCATGTTTTTTGATGGTCAGAATAGCAATACTTATTATTAAGTTCTTAATAGATAGTACTGGTCAGTTGACATTCAGCATTAGTTTATAAATAAGCACATTGGGGCAGGAATGACATATTTGAGAATTTATCTTTCAGTTCTTAAAGTCATAGTACTCTTCTGGGAGATGTAAAAATAAAATGTGTATATAATCTTTCAAAGCTAAAAAGTCATTTGAATAAGAATGATGCAAAAGGGTAAGCAAACTGATAGTAACCTGTAAAATACATACTATATACATATATATGTAATGGAGAACTGAAGTGTTTAAAACTGGAAGACTAAGAGACAGCTTCATAAGTTTACGTATTTATACTTATTCACTCCAGTGTACTGTCACCACAATAATAACTTAAATTAGGGAACACAGAGACCCACAATCTTAAATCACATTTTGCAGTGATTTTTTTTTATTATTATAGAAAAAAATAATTACTACCATTGAACTGACTTGATCTGCAGCACTTAGAATACTACTGTAAAGGAACAAAGTAATTAAGAGAGAAAATTCTGGCTTTAACCTAGTCTAGTGGATCAAACTGGGAGGATGCTGATGACAGCAGCTAAGAGACAGAAGCCTGCCTTATAGATTTAATAATAAATAAAAGTGTGATCAGTGATGCTGCTTTATGCTCTACTTTAGTCATTAATTAATCAAGCTATATGCACATATGGGAGGCTGTTGAAAAAAAAAAGTGAGTTCTGCTTCAGCATGCAGATAATACAGCTTTATATCTGCATTTCCAACTCCTGATGAAGGAAGATTACATTGCTGTCTTTCTGGGGGAACTGCGGCACAAATGCAATTTGGCTGAATATCAAGATGGCATTGGGTCAGCTAGCTGGTGAAAAAACTGGAGAGTAAGGCAGATACATTCCGGCGTTTTTCATTTAGGATGTATATCTGCCCTTAGGTCATTGGCTGGAAGGTTGACCTTGGCAGTTTCTTGATCATTAAGTTGCAAGTGCACCTTTTGTCATATGCTTAGAGACTAAAATTATTTCATTCTGATGTAGAACTTTCATTGACCATAAGATGAGCTATGGGTGGACTAAATTCTAAAATCCCTCCAGGTTGTTAGTGACCAAAGCTTGTTATTTTGGAGGACTGCTTCTTCAAACATTTTTTTTTTTCCATATGCATATTATGCATATGTTTCTTCTATGAAAGACAGTATTTGTTTTCAAACTTCTCATAATAGCCAAAGGTGTAATGCCATTTTTAATCATGAAAGCCTGATCTCACTAAATCCCTTCAGTATTTATATCTGTGATCACTGAAAAATCTGAACCTACCTGGGCTGCAACTGGTGAAAAGTAAGAGACTGATAGGTTGGCATTTATGTGGAAGGAAAGCTGATGTGATTCATTTTTTTGCCTTAATCAGGTATTTCAGCTTTCAGGACAGACTGTGAGACTACCTTCAAGCAATGTAAGAAGATGGGCATAGGCAAGATATTTGTACTGTGATTACTCAAGCAATTCTACCTGAATTTCATTACAGCTATATCCTTTCTATCATTTCATAAGTACTATGACTTCTTGCTTGTTTGCTGAGCTGCCAAATCCTTATCAACGTGGTTGCTCTTTCACTGAAAGAATTAAAAATATTAATTCATTTTAGTCAACAAATGGCATCGTATTAGACTTAATACACTTGTCTAAAGTGAAACGTCTTTTCTTATGGCCAAGTAGTGTGAGGTTTTGGCCTGAGAGATGGTAAGACTGTCATTTAGATGTAACAAGTTGATATATGGGAAACCTGAAGTAAGAATAAAAATTAGTTGATGATGCAGAAAATTTGAAACAGAATTGAAGCAAGAGAACTGGTCTTCAAGGACTTCAGAGAAGAGATTTCCATGACAACAGAATACTTAGGTATGCAAATTAAGAAACAAAACATCTTTAAAAAAAATCAGGAAATACACCTCTATTTTTATAGAATAAAATCCAAACAATCTAGGAGCACCTGGATTGTTTTCTCTTTTTCTGTAGGAGAAGTGGGGATGGTGAGCTGACAAGATAGGGCCACTGCTGGCTAAATTCCCTTCTCGCTTCAATCAGTACTATTCTTTTAACTGTAGGACCATAGAGGTGTATATAGACAGAAATGCGTCAAGGTCTGTCATAATGCTGGGCTGTGACACAATCAAAAGCTCTAGATTTTCTTCAGCAGGTCATCTCCATGGCAGCTAAAACAAGCTCTTTAATGACGGAAATTCCACCAACCTCTTCAGAAAATTGATCTAATATTTGGCTTAATCTTAGAACTTAGAAAATTTCCCCTAAATTTTAACTACTTTTTTTGCTGCAAACTAAGTCCCTTTCTCCTATGACTCTCTGCCGCTGACCACAGAGAACAATTGATTGCTGTCTTCCTTGTCATAGCCATTTAAATATGAAAGCCTGTTATGTTATCGTGTCCTACAAGTTTTCAGAATATTACATAAAGGAATTAATGTTTATTATAGAGGCTCTTGGTATTATAGATTGTTATGCAATCTCTGCAATAAGTATTGTAGCCCTTCTCCCATGCTGTATTATGAATTTGGCATTATGTTCAAGAGCTTTTCTTGCTAAGGAAAGGAAAACATGTATGATTTATGATCATACAGCTCTCTGTTTCATAGATATCATATCATATAATTCACAGACTTATCAAGCTCTGCCTTGAAACATTTATTTTGCTTTTCCTCCTATTCATTCGGAAGGTTGTTCCAGTTTGTGAATGCTTTAATGCTTAGCAACTTCTGTTTCATACACAACTTAAATGTATAGATACTAAATTGTACTATTTGTTCTGGTGTCAACAATGACCTTTAGCTGAAATAGTTTTGTGGTGTTTTTTTTTTTCTTCACTCACTGTTTTTTACCTGCCTGATGTATCTATACAACAACTATATCCCCTCTTGGACTTCCCAGGAGGAACTATTCTAAGAATCAAAATGCTTTAAAACTGTCTGAAATTTGCTAAGTTTGTATTGCTAATGATTGTTTGATATTCCTTAAAATGGCTTTTGAATTAGCTAGGACTCCATATACTTTTGTTCTTAAAACCCTGTAGTCTGGCAACTCTGTGGATCTGGATTTAAAAATGGAAAATATGAAGCACTGCATTCAGTTACATCCTGTAGCTGGCTGTACAGAACACTACTGCTCTCTGATCTCCACTAGCTGAACATAAAAGCCATTATCCTTTCAGCTGTTACTCGTTTTTTTGGTAAGAAATGATGTGTGAGGTAAATAGGAAAGGGAAAGGAAATGGAGGGAAGGGAGAGGGAGGAATAGAGTGGGAGAAGGGTTTACTGGAATAGAGTGCAGAATTACCTGCTGAGAATGAAGTACAAAGAGCAATGTGAAGCCAACGTACTGCTGAATGTAAAACTGCCAGAAAAAGTGTTGAGAAATCATGCTGCCATAAACTGGCTCAGTCTGGGCGCTGTCCTACGCCAGGTCAGCTCTGGGGTTTTTATTGCTGTTTTTTGTTTAGGCATTTCTTTTTTCTGTCTCTTCTGAGCATAGTGCAGATTACTATTAGCAGGTATTTCACATGAGATCTTAAAACCCATGGTCTATTTTTTATAAAAAAGTATAGAATCTACCCCCCCACCTGCCACCCCCAAGAACATAGGTTTGCTACAGTATAATTAGCCAATATTTTTCTTCAACCTACACCTGTCTAATGCACTGTTTTTCAGCTGCCTGTCCTCTGAAGTTGGCTACATTTCAGCAGCAGGTGAAGCTGCTCCCAGTATGCTTTTATTTATAAAATGTTTTGTAATCTGCCAGGCTAAGAATGAGGTGCTTAAAAACCGCAGTGCTGTTATTTTACATGAACTTTATGTAAATATGAAACATTATATTGACTCAGGTTTACTAATGAAATAACTTCAGTGGCAGTCTAATAATGACAACAAACAATTCAATAGCAATTTAGATTAAGTGATACAGATTATGCCAAGGAAGTCTATGAGCAGCACATCAAAGTCGTGTAGAATATTACATTGGTTCTTAAAAATATAACCTTGCATTAGTTTGTAATGACTCTCTTCTAAAATATCTGCAGTGTGGCCATTACAAACTATGAATCACAGTTAAAACATAGATATAAAAACAGAAGACTCTCACAAATCAAAGGTAAAGTACCTAAATGCCACCACTGAGCAGCTCCAGTCACCTGCAGCATACTGCAGTGAAGCCAACAAACAGATACAACAGCAGAAAAAATGCCACAGCTTAGCATTCCAGAGTGCTTATTTTCCATTGACAATGACTGAAGGGTGGGCCCCAACTTCCCTGAGTTTTGTTTTAAAAGCCCCAGCAAAGAAGTCAAAGCACATCTTGGCAGATTTACACCCGGAGACAAAGTTTAAATTGGAGGGCTGTTAATTGTTTTCTATTTTCTTTTTGGTTACCACATACTAATTCTGACTTGTTTATTCATTTCTGGTAAATTGAATTGCTTCTGACCCCTAGAGAACTTACTACAAAATGCAAATACAAAAAAATAAATTGAGTTTCAAGGAAAGTAGGTTCTCACCCTTTCCTCTCACCTTTTCAGTAACAAGGTAGAATAATAATAACGGCTAATTTTTGTCAAGTTCCAGGACAGGACTTCATTGTTTCTCAATGTTTCCTGTGAAAGAGTAGGGATACACATTGCACTTCTTCTGAAGTGTCATGGTTGAGGTTTAATAAGCACAAAAATCGAAATATGCAAGATTACTCTTTCTGAAAGCACCAGTGCTTCCTGAAACAGTGGATGCTAACAGGAAATCTTAAATATAGATGCTTCCCTGTTTCAGGGACAAGTAACTTAGTAGTAGTGATACCTTTCCTACTCCTACAATCTCATTTTGCACTTCGGACTCTCCTATATCCCCCCTTTGCTGGGTTGGCCCCAGCTGGCAGCCAAGCCCCCACACACCTGTTTGCTCACCCCTCTTCCCTACCTCCGCAGGGGAGAAAATGGCAAGAACAAGAGGGTGAAAACTTGTGGGTTGAAGTAAAGACAGGAAAATCATTCAGCAGTTACTGTTATGGGCAAAACAGACTTGGGGAGATACCTTAATTTATTGACAATCAACAAAAATATTTAATTACTTGATTTGGGTATTCAGAAACAAACAAAAAAAAGACAAATGTTTAAATAGTAGAGGAAAAACACATTTCATCTCCCTTTTCTAGAGTCAAATTCACCCCAGACACTTCTTTCCCCTTGATTTTACTGCAGGTTACATTCCACTGAATGGATGATGGGCAGGGCAGGAGGCTGGGGTCTGTGCATAGTAGTTTCTCTCTGCTGCTCCTTGTTTCTCACGTTTTTTCTATAGTTTCTTCATTGTTATGGATTTCCTCTACTCTGGCATGGACTTTCTCCTTGGGCTGCAGTACTTCAGGGGGGTACTTGCTCTAGTGTGTGTCCTCCATGAGCCTCTGTCCCTTGAGTGGTATAGCAGACACTGGCTGCCCCTGAACTTTCCCTGAGACCAGCCCTGGAAACCCCCCACTACCAAAACCATGCCAGCAACACACACCCTAAGTCAGGGTGCCAGATGACTCTCAAAGGTGTAGGCAACATCTCACTTAGAGTATTTATATCATAGACACTTGTAATATTTGAGTATGGCCAAATTATAGTTAGCATTTTCTGATTTAGAGGACACACAAAGGTTTTTTTTTTTTTTTTTTTCCTAGAATGCATCCTTACGGAGTATAAGTTAAAGATAAATACAATACACTTCTCGTAGCAAAAATACTCTTAGAAATCTGTTGTAGCATAAAGAGCAGTCTTTCTTTCTCATGCCTGAATAAAAACTAGCAAAATGGAATTTTATTACTTTTTGGAGGAGGAAGAGAATTTATCCTAGAAGTAAGTGGCAAACTAATTTAGTTGTTTTTATTTATTTATTTTTGTATTTTTAATCTTTTTGAAAAACATCATAAGTGACGTGCACTATAAGCTGAATGACAAATTTACAACTTCTGGGAGTCAAGAAAGGGCCCCACCTGGAGGGCCATTCTCCAGCAGAGGAAGCACTACAGAAATAAATGGCTTCTCAGGAGGCCATCAGCACGTGGATACACTGAATCATTTGGGGTTATATTGGTTCTATTCAACTGCTTAATTATAAATTATTCAGATCCTTTGTGCAAATACAATTTGGGTTGCTGAACTAACTGTGTTAGCCCTTTGCAGATGTCCCAAGACCAGTGGGGAAGTAGAAGAGGCTGAAAGGACTGAATCTTTGGATATTCCTATATGCTTTCTGAGCCTAAGCCTTTTCTCATCTACACAAATAAGTAGGAAAAAATCAGGTCCTGTCTAAGAGGAACGTATTACCACCGGAAATCATGATGAATAATCTTGATTCATCTAAGATGATTTGATTAATTTTCTCTGTTGGATGAAAATGACTCCTTGATCCCTAGTCTAGCTTCATGATTTAATAATTAATTCTACGTATTATATATTTTAAACAGCTGTGGAAATCTGAGCTTGATTTGGACATAGGAATCATAGTCTTGTTAAGTCTTTCCAATTAGTTTACATTTGAGGCTAACAAAAATATGCTGATTCAGCTTCTAATTGAAGAAATCAAGTGGAAACTGCATCAATGATTTCAAAAAGAAGAAATTAAAATTTTATCATAGGTGACTGGAAGAAATCTTAATATATACGTGTACCCTTGAATATATGAGCAAAGTGTTACTAGCATTTAGCTCTGAAATAAGTATTTGAAATAAATCAGGAAGGAAGAAATTACACATTTTGAAAAACAGAAACTAGAACTAGAATGAAACTCTATATTCATAGAAATGTAATTATACGTTGAAATGTAATTATATAGAAAGGATGAAATCACAGTTGATGTCAATTTTTACTGAATGTTATATAGAGCAGATACGTGGTCTTGACATGCTAATTGGAGAAAACTGAATCAGGTTTGGTAAATGACAAAGAATTTTCCCTTTAAAGCAAATTCAGAAAAAACAAAAACAAACACATTGAGGTATATTTTCTTTTACATATAGCATCAAAATTACACATATTTAATCTTTATATTCAGGAATTATTGCCAACCTTTGTCATAATCCAGATTTAGTTAAAATTAAACCAGATGCTCAGTGGTTGAAAATCTGCATGGTTCTATTACTGTTATAGCTTATGAAGTCAGAAAATTATATTCATTTATATTAACTGAGGTTTTGCCCTGTTATTTTTAACTAGGCTTTCATTTTTAGTACTGTACCCCTAATTTGTAAGTAAGTGGTAAATATGCTGATGTTTGGATTTCAATGGCGGTAGTGGTGAAACAAGAAAACTGGTATTTAGAAGGTGAAAGAAAATTAAACAGCCAAGAACTGGAAAAGTTCAAATGGAAGCTTGGGAAAATCTATGGCTTTTTCCAACAAAAATCTTTATGTCCTGAGAGAACAAAAAGGAAAAAAATAGGCAAAGGCATTTGATCAAATTATTTTAAGCAAGGTTTATCAAGAAGAACAGGAGATGAAGAGCAGGTGGGTGGAAACAGAGAGCAAGTAGAAAAATAAAGGAGATGAGCTTGGGAGAAGCATGTAGATTGATAGAGACTGTTGAGTTTATTTGGGTCACTTTCTTTTTTCTTTGCCTCAGACACAATTGATCATAAAGGTTACACACACTGCCTTCTCTGTACAAACTTGGTAGTCACTGTAGTGCTCACATTGCGTGCTGTGCTACATACCCGTAATTCTTTCTAAGACACAAGACAAATATCTATCTTACCTGGCAACTGCAAAGGTGTTTTTGATGTATTACTACCATTCTTTCCCTAGCTCACTCTGTTATGACCAGCTGCTACTGTATATTTAGATTGTTTTCATAACTCACAGAGTTTTGATACAATGTTGGGGTACGCCATAGTGAGCAGAAGGAGGTGACAGCCATAAATCAGAATTGCTTCACTCTGAAAACTATGTATGTGTGACACCAAGGGCTCTTGCAAAGTTGTGATGCATTAGAGTTATCGGTAGGTTACCTTCTCAATAGTAAGCCAGCTCAACTCTTGATAATGAAACCAAATCCTGGTCTCTCTTCTCACTCCTTTGAATTTCTCTCATGAAGGGGAGCCATATTTTGGCTACCCGAGGATTCTCCTTATAGAATGAAAATCTTTTGATGGTGTTTAGCAAATACAGTACTCTGAATCCTGACTCTTCACAGTCTTTCCTAAACCTGCAGCAATGCATGTGTTTTTATCAGAAAAGATCACTTGGCAGAAGCTACTCAACATTGAGTTGTTCTTGGCTAATGTTATATATAGCTCTCTGTCTGCCCAGTCATTTCACCATTTTGGAGTGAAAACAGGCGTAAGTTTGTCCCATGGAATAGAAGAAGGTAGGAGTCTTTTCATAAATCATTTCTTGGCAGTATGGTGTAGCAAATACACCTTTATCCTTCAGCTGATAAGAATCTGATTAGTACCGGGTTCAAGAAATGATATGAAATCAGACACCAAAATAATATTTAAGGTTTTAGGTAGCAAGTCTGTAAACTTTATTTGCCTTGAAAAAATCACTATGATGGTTGGGGAATGTACACACCGAACAAAAGAATAGCTGGGATTTCCAAAACAAGACATTATTCATGTAAGAATAAAAGAAATAGTAAAGAAGATTAAAATGTTAACCATATAGAAATGAACTGGAAGAGCTGCCATAGTTGAAGCATTTTCTAATGATTTCTTCTGTCATGGAAGGCCGTTATAAATTAGAGGTGCTATGAAGGTCTATTAAATGCCATTTCTGTTTTTCTTTAAGCATAATGGCCACATCTTTCCAGGTATCACTGGGCAGGACCTCCTCAGTTTCAGTGGAATTGCCTGAATTTCTCCCAGAGCTGTTCAAAGTGCCAAACAAGCCATTTCTGTCAGGTGTTATTTCTATGCTCCATACGCTGCCTCCTACGTTTCACATCCTATGGCACAACCGATCGTAATTTGGCCAAATACAGCATTTAGTAAACAAGGAAAGGGTTTGACACGATACAGGCTTGCTCTTTCAGATCTGAGCTGGTGGCCCCCCAGGAGCTCTTCCGACAAGCACCCGTGGGCAGCAGCAGCGCTGTGAGCCCCCCAGCCCCTGCTAACCCCTCAGAGGTAGGTGCTCGTGGAGCACAAGTCAGAGGAGCTCCATTATTTGAGGGCTCGGTGCCGCCAGCGCCCGGGCTCCGAGGCGGGGCGGGACAGGGGCTCCAAGAACCACCTGTGTGAAGCCGTAGGGCGGCGGGCACGGCCCGGCCCTCTCGGGCTCTCCCTCGGGGCTTTCCCCGCTGCCAGGCCCGCCCTGCTCGGGCTGCGGGCGCCGCCTCCCACCCCGCGGAGCCCCGGCAGGGCAGGGAGCCACTCTCGGGCTCCCCTGCCCGGCGGGGACCGCACCGGGACAGGTCCCCCACGGCGTCGTCCCACAGCCCCGCGCCGCGGCCCGCCCCGTGCCGCGCCGCCACGGGTGGCGGGGGAGGCGCCGCCGCCGAGGCGGGGCCCCGCTCCCGATCCTGATCCCGATCCCGCTCCGGCTCCGCTCCGCCGCCCCCTGGCCCCGCTCCGCCCCGCTCCGGCTCCCGCGGCCCCGCCGCGGCTCCCAGCATGAACGTGAGGAGGGTGGAGAGCATCTCGGCGCAGCTGGAGGAGGCCAGCTCCACAGGCGGTAGGACGGGAGCAGCGTGGGGGCGCGGGGATTTTGTTTTATTTTTCTCCCCCCTTTATTTTTTTCCCTCGTAGTTATTTTGGGGTTTCTCCCCCCCCCCCACACACCTTTTCAGCTGCAAGTCTTGCAACTTGGCGTGGGGCTGGGGGGGGGAGCTGCCTGCTTGCATGGGGGAAATGCATCTGTGGTGTCTTGCAAAAATGTGCGTGTGCCTTATGGGGACGGTAAGCAAACGCTTAGTGTCTGGGATGTGGGGCTGGGAAACCGTCAGCGCTTCGCAAAGCCCGCCGTAAGGTGCCTGCTGTGACCCAACTGGTACTTTTGCCTTCGCTGAAATGATCTGGTGCTGGGTACGAACCTCTCGTCCTCTCTGGTGCTAACTCCCAGGAGGTAATTTTGGTCAGTCCCACTCACGCCTCCCTGCTTTGGTCTCCTTTGCACCTTCCTTGCGTAACTACCTGATGGAGACCAGCTTGTTCTAAGCCAAAGGATACCTGCTGCCTCTCTCTTCTCTGTACTGCAATTTGCAGTATGCACGCACCTGAGGGAGGTTACAAAATAACTTGTGCCTTAGGGAGGAGAACAGCGTGCTTTGTGGTCCATCGCTGCCAGGGTGCTGGAGTTTTCTCCCAGCATGTGTAGGAAACAGGTTTATTTAGAAATGAAGCTGTGTGGGTGCGATGTGTGTAACATGCTGTTGCTGAGGAAGGTGCTCTGTTGAAGGTAAGGTGGTGCAGAGGAAGGCTGGAGAGTTAGCTGAAAAACTTTGCAAAATAGGCAGTCAAAAATAGAGGAAAGTTGCTCTCTAAAAAGAAAAGATGGAAAGCTGTTTCATATTTGCTTCTGTGTTGCTAGATTTCTCATAAACTGTGCAATGCCAGTGTAGAGTAACAATCTTGTCATGAAGTTGTTTGAAAGGTGCAGTGGAGTCCCACTCTTCACTGTTTTCTGATGTTTCAAAGTAGTCTTTCTGCTTGCCAGAGGAGGCTCACAGCCACATGCCCTCTGTTGGTTTGCACTCGGTTTTCTCTCTCCTTAGTCTCCCAGCTTTTCGCATTTGATAGGGCTTGGAGCCCTTCAAACAGGATACTAGATCACTTCCCTTAGGGATAAGAAACTTTTGCAATTGTGTATGCAGTTCGTTTTAGGTTATCAGCTCAATTGTTAGACTGGCTTTGCATTTCTTTAAAGCTTCAGAAAAATATACATTGTGGTTATCCAGCAAGGGGCTCAGCCACCAAAGTCATGTTGTGATACTTCTCGCTGCTTTTCAGATCTCAGCCCCAAAGTTATAATTCAGATGTGTCCCTCCACATACCACTGTCAGCCTTACAGGTCTCTTCTGTTAAATATCAGAAAGTCAGTCTGTTTTCCCTTAACACATACACCATCACTGGCAAACACCAGACAGACTCTTAGCTACACCTGTACAACCACCCAGCAGGACTGTTCAGGGAAAACACAGCTTGGGTCGTAATTCAGATGCAGTGGATTTGTACAGCTGCTATTGAGGCATAGTTTGGTTTATGGGCTGTTACTGTAGGTGTTGAAGAATAAAGAAAGTTTGCAACGTAATGTTTCATCTTACAGGTATGGTTAGCAGTAACGGGAAAGCGTCTGTGTGTAAACTAGGGAAATATTATCTGAATCCATGCCATACAAATAATGTGATATATCAAGGTGATGTTTTTACAGAAAATACTTTCTGTTGAGCTGTATATTATGCATGTGTTTCATTCTGGTTCTCTTGATATGTCTTGTCATTTTTAGAAATGAAGGAAGGATTTAACTCATATTAAGCTTGTAATGGTCAGAGCTAAGATACACTTTTGCACTGTTTTAAAGTAAGAAAACAAAATCTAACTGAAACATGAGTTGATGTAGGAAGAGCATCTCTCAGAAATAAGTTATCTTTATTTTTTCCACTTCTGGCATAATAAAAATGACAGAGCTAAAAGGAGATAGCACCTTTTCTTAGAGTGACATACCTGAGATCACCACTCAACTTATATCCCATCACTAGCTTGATTTTTGTTAAAGTCAGTGTCTAGCTTCACTGCTCTGGGCTTCCTCCTTATATGACGGAGTGCACACATGTTCATAGTCTCAAAATTTTGTTCCTTTTTGATCTGAACTTCTCTTTCCACCTTTCTCTTCTCTAGTTGTCTCCCAGGGCCATCAGCATTTTGGAATGCATTTGTTGGTTATTTAATAAGGAAGCATTCAGTAGATTTATTATCACTATTTCTCTTCAAATACAAACAATATTTAAAATGTTACTTATTTTTTAAATGGTGATGTCTGCAGTAGAATTATTGTAGGGGTTTAAAGGTAGTACGTGAAGCTCAGTAAATGAAACCAACAGAAAGAAGTGCAATTGTTCTTCCATTTCATTTTTTTTGAAATAAAGCCCAAGCAATACACAAGCAGCTTAAGTTATGAAAATTATTAGCAACAAAGGAACCACTTTGTACCTTTAAATGAGTAATGATGCCCTTTGGCCACTCTTCCCCTTACATTTACTGTATTGCAACTTGGAGGACATCTTTTACATTCAAGCTAGCGTCGGCTGCAGCACCACTGGGAGTTGTTGAGTAGCAAAATGCTTCCTCTCTGAAATACTCAGCCATTGTAAAGATGAACTGTTTCATCCCTCTGCCACATGAAACAGTCTTTATCAATGTCTTGTCTGTGGGGAAGTTGTGTTTGTACTAGTGATAGCCAAAACTCGTCTGCTACTGGGTAAAGGCAATGGTCTTGGCAAAACCAGAAGAGCAGAGGGAGATTATTAGAACAAGTTCACGCGGCTACCTGCATGAGTAAGTTTAACCAAAAGGTGTTCTGTGGGTTGAATGTCTAGGACAAATTTAAGGTGGGGGGTAAACTAATATGAATGAGGCACTTTGTATGCACTGCTTGCTTTACTTTACAGTATCATAAATTCAAAATGGGAATTGTGCTGACCAGTATGCCCTTCCTTGTTCAAACAATAGAAATCCTGACAAAAGCTGTGAAGTAAATTTATGACAAGTTTTGAAGCTTTCTCTGTGGCTAGACAGGGCAATGTCAAATTCTGCATGTCAGAAAAGAGGCTGTCATTTCTACAGTATGTGCAGAAGACAGAACAACTAGTACTATTGAAAGGTGTTTATCCAACTTGAAGTTTTCTTAGTTTGGTATTCTCTGCCATACCTCTGAGAGATCCTTGTGCAATAGCGTTCACTTTTGATTTTAATGAATGGTTTGCTCTTGTTGCTTGAGGCATTCTTAGAAGACAAAGGAAGCAGTGACAGAAGGACAAGAAACTACACAAGGGAAAAGTTAAATATAACAATTTAGGAAAAGCGATGGCAAGAAAAATGACGAAAGTAAGGAAAAAATGCACTGGAAGACAATGACAAGAAAAAAGGTGGGAGGGAGGGAATAAAAAGCAGTTTTTTATACTACTTAAGGTACAACTGATATTAAAGAAAAGCGTACCCTACTGAGTGATACGGGAATAATGAGGTATATACTGGACCAAGTCCTTCACAGCCAAGTTGGGATTCACCTGACACGATGAAAAGCAGGTGGTGACTTTCCAGGCAACTTCCACCAATAAATACATCAGAGCTTTGGGTTGTCTAGGAGCTCCATCCATATGGCGTGCTGTCAGTCAGGAGTCAGTGTCACTTTGGCCACTAATGATCTGTTGGCCCTTAACACTCTTTGTGTCATCATAGATACGATAGATCTTCTGGCTGTTTTACCTTGTGCACTTGTATCCAGTGGATCTTGTCTGTGCCTGAGCCCTCTGTAACACAGATATGTTCTCTTTGTAGGAGCCACAGTCAGAAACGCTGCTTCCAAATTCCATGTGGTTCTGTGAAATTGGCAAATATGCAAGGGAAGGAATAAATTAAATGGACTCCTGATCTAATACAGGAGGTATCTTTACAAATAAAGTATAAAAACATGTATATGAAGTATAAAAACATATTCTGTTCCTGCACGACGGAGGAAATAACTGAAGTTTTGAGAGACCTAAATGCAGTGTAAGCCTCTGTATAAAATTTGGTCTTTGCCTCTATCACCAGTTCCTGCATTCAGTGAGCACATGAAGCAGTGATTATATGCAAAATTCTTGTATTGAGAGCCATATTTGATATGAATGCCGAAAATGCTTTGGCCTCCCACCAGTATCAATTTTATAGACTTTGCAGAAAATATACTTTTCATTATTCTGTGTTTCAAAGTTACTAACCACGACAGGAGAGTTGATGCAAATAACCAAATGTCTGGACAAGTTTCAGGTGTATAGAGTTTAGAGAACTGATTCCAGGTGTTTTTAGACTTTATGAAATATATAGAGGCAGATGCAGGGTCTAGCAGTTAATGTAGCTGTAAGAGAAGTAGATGGCTTGTGTCATGGAAAGCTTTTACAGTGTATCAGATATGCACTTAGGACTCATGCTTTGGGTTGGAGCTGAATATTTGATCTCCGCACTGTTCAGCTGTAATCTATCCCATCTCAGCCATCCTGTTTGCCATTGTGATTTATTCAGAATCTTTGGCACTTGAAAAAGAAAGTATCTAAAAATACCACAATGCCTGATTGCTTCGCTGTTTCATAGATATCTGCATTCTTGCCAGCATGCCCTACTATCCTTCTCCCCCAAATTCTGCTTGTCCTCTCTTGCAAGTGTACAGAGCACTGAAATAGACTGTATGGGAAACCTTGCTTGCCAAATGAATGCTGGTCATTTATTGTCTGCTATTAGCAGAGGCCATTGCTCCTATTTGAGATGAGAGAGAAAATATTGGCACGAGGTTGTGCACTGGGCCAGGAGCCAAATCTTTTTTTTTTTTTTCCCAGTAGTTGTAGTCAATACAGTCTGAATCAAGTGGTGTGTGCTAATAAATAACAGAATCCTTTAATTAATAGTTTTGGGCCTATTCTGGGGAGTAAGGGTCACAGATATAAAGACCTTCTTTCTTGTGAGTGTGTCATGGCAGCATAGCTGGAGATAGTAATGGTGAGGTTAATGGGCTTGTTTGGACGTTATATCTCTATAATGTTTGGCTTGATCTATAATGTGTGGTTGTGTCAAAAGTGAAGGGACAAAAGGCTGACATAGGTGTTAAAATTTTGATAGTTGTTGTCTCTTCAGAATCCTGTTTTCCCTGATCTTTGCTTGCTATTGCTTGGCTGGGTAGGCAGCATTTGGCCCAGGTTTCTCACTGGTTACACCAGGTACGATGTGGAAGAGAAGTGAAAACATATATATATATATATATATTTGTCTGTAGAACTGTGGAAGGCAGGGAGTCAAATTATTTTGTGATGTTCTTAATTATTATTTTGTAATTGTATTGCAGGAGACTTGTGTCATGGGCTCATATAGATGAGGACTCCCCATTCTCACTCTCTCCAGAGGAGATGAGTTCGGCGTTACCGCCTTCATGCATGCAGCAGCAGAGGAGGTTAGGCTCCAGCCTTGCTGCTATGAATCTGAAAGGTCCATAGAAAACTATACATTGGCAGCAGTTTAAAATATGTGGTTGGGTTGAAAAATATATCGAATCCATTCACCTCTAAGAATAAACCCAAACACAGAATAAAAGCTGTATATCTGAACACATACTGTGTTTTATTTCTGGCAGACTAGCAGAGACTTAATATGGTATTAAAAGGAGCTAGCTTTCTGTCAGAGGTCTGAAATAAATATAGCGTTACTTTTCTTTTGTAGTCTTTTTCACCTATAAAACAACTTAAAAACATACAACAGGGAATCACAACTATAAACTGTACCTCTAAAGAAATTTATGCTGCAGTGACACAGACAGTGGAATGAAAGTCGTAGATGCTTGTGTGTCCGCTGGAGAAATGAACTACAGGTGCAGGGCACGATAATAGGGAATTTTTAACTATAAATGTCTTGACCCGTTAAGAACAATGCTTCACGCTTCGATGTTTGGATTTTATTACAGGAAAAAATATTTCTATTTGTAGGCCAGATATTTTCACCAAAGAAAATGTAAACCCAGAAGCTTCCCTGAGCACCATGAAGTATCTAGCACTCTACAGCATGCTACATCAGTATGCCACAAAATGACTAAGTGGTGACAGCATAGAAATGGTTAGACAAAATTAAAGGCTCTAAACGTCCTAAGACATAGACTGCAAGGTGGTTGCTTTATTTCATCCTGTCAGTAGGAAAGTGTTTGCTATTTTAATGGTAGGAAAAAAGGGCCATTTTACTGATACATTGTCTTGTTCTTTCAATTTTCAGTTGTCTTTCCAGCAGAGATTTTTTTATGAATGATACTTTAGTCATGAGGTCTTAGTGCAACAAATCTTTTTCTTATTTTTGAATTAGTTTGCTTTTGCTTATAATCCAGAAGAAACATTTAGGATTTATTAGAATTTTAAACAATAGCCATAAAACATTATGATGGCTCTGATTTGTCACAGTGTGGTGTGCTGTTCTCGTTGTTGTTCTTTTAAAGTCATTTATTCTTGCCCAAAGTGAGAACAACCAGAAGAGCATGTCAGCACAGTAACTCATTTGTGTCTCCTTACTATACCTATATATATCCTTTGATACCTGTGGGAATAATTGCAGTGAATAAGGATTTGAGCCCTAATATTTGTGCAAATCAGGAGAACACTAAACCTGGAACTGAAACACAGATCAAGATTACATGACTGCACGTAAAGGAAGGAAACAGCTGTGCTGGAAATACTTAATGGTAATTAAAAGCTTTATAGCTCTAGTATATCCTGAAATAAAGTCAAACGACCAAAACCTCTTATTGAATCACTTGTCTACATGCCTAACAGTAAACTGAACAGCATGTCTAAGCACCCCTTCATTAGCTCTCTAGTCTCTTAATGATACAATATCTGGGGGGCTTCCCTAATTTGTACTACCTGGCTCGTGCTGCCAAAGGTGCATTTGCTGTCTGGGCATCGCAATATGTTGCATTCCGGCTATTTTTCCCTGCTGTATAAAAGGACTACAGCAGGAAACATTGAAGCTAGTGATGCTCATGCTGTGCTAGTTGAGGACACCTTGGGTCAGATCCCTAACTTGTTTCTTGCAAGAAATTTGACTTTCTGTACGCTCTCACAGAAATGGTTCTGGTAATCTGTACCAATTGATTTCCAAATCCTTGAATGGTTTTATTAAATAGAGCAGAAGCAATATGATTCAGATGAAATCACTGAGTCACTGCAGACATGGATGCTGCAATATTGACAAATATCCATCTGTATATAGAAATATATATATTTTTAATTTTGTTGTTTGTGCACCAAAACATAGTCTTTAATTATTTAAAAAAGTAATTTAAATAGTTGCAGTATAACATTATGTCCTGTTCTTTACTTGTATTGCCTGTATAGTTTTTGCTTTGAGTTTTAATTCAAGGTAATGCTTTTTAACAAAGAAATTATAGTGTATCCTAACTCACAAGCACAGAGGAATTCGGTTTGGTTTAATCACTATTGAACAACCTGAGGAAAATTTTATAAAATTTAAGTAATTCTGAGTTTTAAAATTAAATATAGTTATTTGACTTTCTTAGAATTTTTGACAATATTACAACTTATGTTATAATAAAAACATATTGAAAGGCAACATTTTGCTAAACATAATACAACAACAAGAACTGCACTAAATGGACAATGTCCTAAATGCGTGCAGTAAGTTAGAATGGAGGGAAAATACAGGGTTGGTTTTTTTTTTTTTGAATGTGATATAATTGCCTCATGCAATTAAAATTATGACCTTCTGAAAGTTGTGCTGTGTATATCTGTCAGATACAAGTGTTGCTGCAACTGAAAAAGAATCTTTTGAATATTATAGTGTGTAGATGAGCCTGTAAACAGGTTAAGTACTGAAATTTAACAAGGTATGATCGCAGTTTCCAAATAACTGAACTAGTTCTTTCGTAGTACTTTGGCGTGAGCACTACTGCTCATGGTCTCAAAGAACATCCTAGAAAGGACTGACTTTTTTTCAAGATGGTTTGTTTCAGAGCACGCCAAGGTGTGTTATACCAAGCCTTCTGGGCTGGAAGCATCGGGATGGGGCGGGGTGAGCCCCTGCACGTAGAGCCTGAGCACCATGGAGGGATGTGCTGTGTGTGTGCTGCACAGGTGAGCACAGGGATAATGACAGGCTGGGCTGTGGGGCTCCAGTCCTGAGCAGGTAAAAGAAAGGAGAGAAAAAAGATCCAGAAATGCCTTCTTATGTGTGTGGCTTTGGTGGTATCTGAGCAAGCTGATTGTGGGATCTGCTGTTTTATTCTCTTTCACTGGAGATAAGCGAACCAGGTTTATCTAAAATACATAGGGGGAAAATCCTTAAAGAATACTCCTTTGAAACAATATAGAAGATGCATATCAAGTAGATCCAGCGATAAAATCATGTTTTGCTTTATTGAATGCTGGTAACAATACGATAGGTGTTTTCTCAGATCTCCATAGGTCTTGAGTTTTAACGGTATGCCCGTCAGATGATCCCCAGATGTCCTTTATCATTCTGACTATTGATGTATATTCCACTGTTCAGTAAGGGAATGGTACCCTACATATCTAATTCTTTATATTCTTTCTATATTTCCTTTTCTCATGTTGATTTGTGGGCATCTGAGGTTGCCAGATTTTGTTCTAAGATGCAGTGTTATAAAAAGTATCACATGTAGTAATGCTGTCTATTGAGGATAAATCTAGACTGTTTCTCTGGAGTATTGTGTGCTGGCAGCATCCACCTGCTGGTAAGTGAAACAAGTATATAATGAAGCTCATTGTTATTTTTGAAAAGATGCTGTAATTGAATACATGCATACACTGGCTCTTAGGTGCACATCCAGGCTATGCTGTCTACCAGCATCTAAGATGCCTAAGGAAGGAAAAGAGGAAAAAAAAATAATAAAGAAACTACTTTCTCTCAGAACTTACAGGTACGATTAAGATACAGAGGTCTTCATGCTACTGGATTAGTAACATACAGTATTTATATACTATGATCTTTGATCTCTGTGTTGATGGTAATGAATGTGGGAGGTTTTTTTTTTTGTTTGTTTGTATGTATGTATGTTTTGTTTTTGTCCTCTGTTGCTTTTTGGAATGTCATATTGTGCAATTGTCTTCCCAGGCTATTGTCCAGAGTTGGGTAAAGGAGTGAACTGTGGCTAGGACCTAAGAACCCACTTCATTGTTTTTCTTCAAATCTATTGCTTTCAGTCCATTTCTGTAGGACTGCACACTTCTTTCCCTATCCGGGCATTGGGGAAAGAGGAGGTCAGATATCGGTAAGGATTTTGTAAACAAGCATGGGTTTTGCCCTTTCTGCTGTCCATTACTTGGTGGTGAATATCCCCTTTGCAGGAGAAGACAGAACCTCCAAGCAGTTCAAGCAATATCTCCCTGTTCTGCCTCTGTTTGGGTGCCACTTAGAAAGGGCACATGAACCCCTCAGCCAAAAGGGCCCTTTCTCTCCTTCCTTGTGTAATCTTATACCTCAGTCTGATGATGTTTAGGCGTTACACGGTTCTTTCAAGTTTGTTTGATTGTCAGTCAAAGGAGAGGAGAATATGCGATGTCTTCGGTGAACTTCTAGGTTTCTATTCAAGTTTTATAAAACTGAATTCCAGTAGTCAGGAGGAAAAATATGATGAGGTTAAGGGGAGGAAGGAACACATGCAATTGAGGGTATATGGTGACGTGGCTCTTTACATGGCACACCTGCTATCAAGCTTTCCCCCTAATACTTTAACTCTTCTTTAAACACATAAGCTAGTGAGACTTAAAATCATACAGATGCATGTTAAAATACCTTGCTTAATTAGCTTGCAAGGTTGTAGAACATTTAGGCATTATGTAGACCTGTAACAATATTTGCCTCCATTGCACTTCATTTTTTTTTGCATTCAGCTAATTTTCTGTTACTAAAATAGAATAAAACAGTTCTATATTTTAGACTTAGAAACAAGAAGCAATCTTTATAAAGTCTTTGAGTCATCACAGACTTCTTAAAAATCAGTGACTTTTTTTCATTCCTGAAGATATGGGTGTTACTCAGATAAAACCTCATGATGTTTAAAAAAATGAATTAAAAATCATAATTTAACTGTATGTTTTACTTTACCGGGTTTCAAAAGCTACTCCATATATTTAGAAATACAAAAGCAAAAACATTTTGACCTGTTCAGAATGGAAAGTAAAGCTATCTGAAAGGTGTCAGTATATTTCTAACATCTTATTAAGGAGTGTTTTATCAACAACACTTTAAATTACTACTAGACTGACAACCTGTTAAGACATTTTTAATTAAAGAATTCAGAAGAAGGGAAAACACAAAAAAGCCTTTCAAGAACCCATAACGCTAATGGTGTGTTCTCCAGCATGCTGCCTCACAAAGAATACATGTGGAAACAGCTGTCAGTTAAGAGGCTAATTCCTCACTGAAAACAACAGCAAAAAGTTGATGGCATTATCAAACTGTTATTTGGTGAGTGGCAACTTATAATTCTGCTTGTATAGGTGGTAGATTGTCCATTTCGCAGATGTAGTCTTAGAAGAAATGTGTATTCAATAGTAAGCATACAGTTAATTACATAAACTGATGCCAGCTTCTTGTTTGAACAACACTAAAACAACACTTTGTGTTCCAAGAGAGGGCATATGGATTAACTGCGCCTTGCACTGAGGCAATTAATATGGATCTTCTCAATCCCTCGGTGCCTGTTGCATTGTGATTAGAAGGGCTGATTTTATGACAGTTGCAGTGCAGTGTAGTGATTACAACTGAGAATCATCCTATTGTACTCAAGAAATATGCTTTGTCATAAGCCTTTGAACTTTGTTGATAAATAAAACCTTTTATTCATCAACACTTTATATAAATAAAATGTTTGAACTAGACTTTAGTCCTTCAGATTCTGAAATGTGTTACAGAGAAGGAAAGAAATAAAGCTTTTATTTCTTCCTGTGTGGTCGGTAAGTTATTAAACCAGAAAAAGATAGATGGTAGCTTTATAGGATACCCAGCTACACTGACAATGCACCTTATAATGCTAATGTAATGCAAAAGTATATGTGAAACAAATGAGCTATATAAGTAGAATCTGTTTCTCTGTTGAGGCCACTGAAATTGTAACTTGTCTTTTTAAGAGTCAGCTACTTATTTACTATATGGGAAACAAAACTTTTTCAAGGAATGCTGGTATATTTGGGTAATATCATTGTTTGAGAGATTTGTATTTTAAGGGGAAAAAAACAAACACCACCACCAAGAAAGCTGTCGATTTTCTGTCTCATAATGAAATAGACATAGTCAAGTTTCTAGGTCTATATTCTCTGAATGTACAACTGTATGTCTACTCTAGGCAGAAGGCTGATGCAAAATGCAGCTCAAATTTTTTATTACAACAGATTTATTTGTAATTTTCAGATAAAAGCACTAGAGACATAGTTACAGAAAAATAGTTTCAAAGAGAAGCTGAGAAGTCTCACCATCTATCCTGATGGCCAAAGGCAGAAACAAATGTTTATACGTTAGTGCAGACAGCTTTTTTCTAATGCGTACTTAAAATCCACCAGTACTGTGTGCTTCATAACATTGTTAGATAATCTATTCCAGAATTTATCTTTGCTGGTACAAAGTTTTTCTTAGTTCTGAAGTAAATCTTCTTACTTGTAAAGCCTGGTACACATAATCGATGAAATACCTGCCCTAGATTTTACAGTACAGAATAGAACAAAACCATTATTTCATAAATATTGCAGACTGTTGTCTTGTTTATATCTTCAAGTAAGAATGGCTGCCTCTTTTGCAAAACACTCCACGCTTCATGTGTTCAGCAGTGTCAGACCTCCCAGATACATAGATGTTACAGAATGAAGAAAAACTGTTTAGGTTTCTATAGGATAGATTATTTCTGTGGAACTCTACCTCATGTTTTCTAATTTACAAATGAATCTTTGGATGTTGTTTTTTATCTTCTAACTTCAAAACCTGTTCACTAACCACAGTGTTTGAAATTGGAAAAATAAAAGTAGGGTGCAGTTTTCAACTTAGCTCTGGAAGCTGTTGCATTGTACGTAGGAGAGGTTTCATCTTGCTCCTGTTGATGGCAATTCGTCTAATCCTATGAGTGCTCAGTAAGAGTTATGTCTTTGACAAAGGTGAAATCATCATCTCCCAGCTCCTGTTGGGTGTGAGGAGCAGTCACTGTAAAGTAAGCATCCTTGCAGTGCAGCAAATCTTTTGCTTTTGTACAAAGCATCTCTCAAGAATTTGGAATGGGATAGGAGCCATTGTGTTACAAGAAATAGCAACTATCAGCTCTTCCTTATTTCTGTGGGAAGCTTGATGAAAGTCTGTAGGGATCCTCATGGACCTCCAGATCTGGTATCTTTTGTGATCTGAATGGGTATTGGGGGAAGGACAACTTGAACTTGCACAGCTTTCCAGGTGTTAGATTTGGACCTTCCCTTCAGAAAGCAATTATACAGGTGAGGGGGAAATTTTGACAGTGACCTTTTTATGAACTGCATGTTTTCTTAGGATTTTTTTTAGCTCTTCAACATTTTATATGTAGCATTAGCATCTTTGCTTTCTCTTCCATGAATAAAAACTGAAGACAGTTACTTTAAACAAATTTTTAACACAAAAAGTCAATGTCACAGGCAATAGTAAAGCTTTTGAAGCTTCAAAAACTTGTTATTCAGATTATTTTTATCAGTGGTGTACCATCTCACACTTGAAAAGATGTGCCTCTGCTTTATACGAGTGTCTTACTGAATGTTATTATAATGATAAAATAGTGTATGCTCATTCCTCTCTCGTTTTTCAAGGCTGATGTATCTAAGACTTTAATCAAGAAAGATGTCATGTATTTTAACTTTTATGCCAGCTTAAGCCTTTCTAGTTGTAATTTTTGGTGTATATACTCCAAAAGTATTTCACTTGTTGCCCGGTGCCTGATTAAAATCGCCATTAGAATGGTACTTGCATGCAAATGACCACAGCATATTTTTATCTATCCTTTCAAAATTCATTTTTATAGTTTGATAGTTTAGGGGTATGGTTCTTTAGGCTTGTAGTTCCAGGAGAGTTCTGTGATAGCTCATCTGTGCATGTTAATAAATTAAACTGTGTGTTTGAATTCAGTTGTGAGGTGTGATAAAGCTGTGTTAACTAGCTCAGACAGAGCCTTTTATCAGGCAGTCCTCTAGAGGCACCGAGCTGGCACTCTGACTTTACACCATTCAATATTCCTCGCCCTTTCCTTGCTAGGAAAACGTTACACTGTTGATTTTTATACTTGTATATATATAACATCATTTCTTTTGTGTATACTTTGGCAGCTTCACAGGGTTAACGTTCATCACAACTAATGCATTTTATACATCGTGTGGCTTTGCCTTCATGGTATTTATTCTCCCTTTGAATTTAATTTAAATGTTCCATAAATACATCAACCTTGCATTGCCTTTTTACTTCAGAAGAACTTTGTCAGACACTTGACCTTAGCTGGAAATAAAGCAGGCAATGTATTGTATTTGCTGTGCCTGTTCTTGTATAACTTTTTATCAGACTAGTCATTAGCCTTTTATTAAGCTATTAAGACATTAAGCTATTATTTACCTTTTGATAGTGCTGTAAAGAGAACTGCATTGTTCATTGGGTGATAGGTTCACAATGCTTTTAATTAAAATTCTCGCCATCTTAAAATAAGGTTGCTGGACAATTTCTGAAGTTTTGAAGAAAAATAATTGGTAAGAGACAAAGAAATTAAACTGAGATGGCTTAGGAAGATCATGACTTTCTCAGTCTAGGCATTCAGACTCTGCCTAGATTTGGGAAATAGGATTTGCAGAATGAAATGGTATTCAGTAATGATGAATAAAAACTTTACAAGGTTTTATTTCAGACTGGCTCTTGGCTAGTTCAGTGGACTGAATACCTGCTAATGGTTGGAGTACATTAAGTGATCTTCTGGAGCACATCTTCCTTCTTAGTTTCATCTAAAAGAATCCAATTTGTGCATTCTAAATCCATTCTGTGACGTGAACCAAGATGTGGTATCTAAGGAGTATTAGGTGACTTATTCTGAAAGCACACCCCCAACCTGAAAGGAAATGCTAAATATGTCCACATCAGACAGCACTGTGGGAGTCTTCCACTTCTCTAGAGGCCCAGAAATTGGGTGTTTGTTGAATTACAGCTTCATCTGCTTTGCAGAATTCAAATCTGATTCTTTCGAGCTCAGGGAATTTATGGAGACACTCCTGGGGGCCATGCTAATATTTTAAGGATGTTTGTTAAAGTTTGGGCCTATATATATATATATTAACGTTTGCTAAAATACAGTAAAATATTCAGAGTAGATATTGATTTCAACAAAATTGCATCTTGTAAAATATTAAAGTCAAATTCTCTGTCAGAGATGTTCCTAAGATTTAATCACCATCACCAAGCATTAGTATTATTGAGGAGAAACTGTTAATAGCACTGCAAAGAGTATAAATCAGTATGGAGATTGGGTAACATTTTATATTACATTATAGAATCATAGGATGGTTTGAGTTGGAAGGGACCTTAAAGATCTAGTCCCAACGCCCCTGTTGTAGGCAGAGATGCCTTCCGTTAGACCACTAAATCATGTTGCCCAAAGCCCTGTCCAGCCTCACCTTGAACACTTGCAGGGACAGGGCATCTGTACCTTCTCTGGTTCACATTAGTTTGTTACGGCACCAGAATCTGAAATTCTGAAATACGGTACCAAAGCTGTGCAGCTTACAGATTCTTTTAAGTATGTCTGTAAGTACATTTGTAGTTTGATCATAGCAGTTGAGTAGGATTTTCCTTGCACACCATGACTGTAGGGTCTAATATTATTCTCACTTGCTATAGAAATGACCACAAAGCCAAAGGAATTTCATTTGGTCTTCACCATATTTTTCAAGCTTAGAAACTACACCTTGCAATGCCTTTCTATCTTAAAGAATCAAGTGTATTGTTCAGAGTGATTATACTTCTTTTAAACATTGCTAAATTGCTTCCAAATCCAATTATCTCAGAGATGACGCAGCTACCAGATTTATTCTTAGCTCATGTAAGTACCATCTCAGCCTACTATGAAAAGTGCTTTAAAATCTTGAGTAGATAAAGACTTTGTTCCTTGTCTCCCATATTCATTTAACTTGAGAAACACCACACAGGTTTGGTTTTTGCAGAGCTGTGTGAGAGGAATGCTATTGTATGATGGAAGCTAAGAATGGAAATTATTAATGGTAAATTCTCGAAGGCTGAGAGTGATTGAAACTGATGAGGCCACACCTGGAATACTGTGCCCAGTTCTGGGCTCCCCAAGGAGAGGCATGGACATAACGGAGAGAGTTGAGCAAAGAGCCAGGCAGATCATGAAGGGATTGGAGCACCTCTCTCCTATGAGGAGAGGCTGAGAGAGCTGGGACTCCAGCACAGGGAAGAGACTCAGGGTTTCTCATCAGTGTCTGTAAATACCTGAGGGGATGATGTAGAGAGGATGGAGCCAGGCTCTTTTCTGTGGTGCCCAGTGCCAGGACAAGAGGTAACGAGCACAATCTGAAAGACATGAGGTTCCCTCTGAGCATCAATACACACTTCTTTACTGTGTGGGTGACTGAACACTGGCACAGGTTGCCCATAGAGGTAGTGGATTCTTCCTCCTTGGAGATCTTCAAAAGCTGCCTGGACGTGGTCCTGGGCAAACGTCTCTATGTGGCCCTGCTCAAGCAGGGGGTTGGACCAAGTGATCTCCAGAGGTCCCGTTCAGCCTCAGCCATTCAGTGATTCTGACTGAAACCAATTACTTTTTTTTTTTTTAAGTGCCATTATACACTATAGGTACATTAATTGCAATTAAGTTTTTAGGGATATTTGTGATTTTGTGGCCCCCAGAATGGCCATATATGGCATTTTCATCTTTATATAGATTTCTGTGCATAGTTTTATATTTAAAAGTTATGCCAGGGATGATAATCACTGAGAATAGAAAACTGGAATTAATATTTTTAAACAAATGGCAGGGAATGCTGCAGTTATCTATGAAATTTGAAGAGTTGTTCTATAGTTAAGATGTACCGTGTAACTAATGGTTTATGGATTGGAAAGGAGTGGTTTTAGGTGTTTGGTGCTAACTAATTCAGCTCTCGATAAGTGAAATGCTTAAACATTAAAAAAAAAAAAAAGTGATTAGGTTTTAATGGTTTTGTTTAATATCTACCCAAAGATGTAAGTACTGAAGCATTACACATTTGAAAATATGCATCTCTCTAAAAAGTCAGAACTTTATTGCCGTGGTCTATCTGAAAATAATTTTGGGAATAAAATCTTATGTTAATTTCATTTTCTTATCTATTAGAACTCTTATTTCTGTACATAGAACCCTTGTGGAATGGGATCCATTCTTTTTGCAGTTTCTCTAGAGCTCTTCATTTGCCTCTTCAACCTTGTTGGTCTCCTATTTTTGTGAATAGCTATTAACGGCTGCCTGGGTGAGCATCAATAGCTGGAGATTTGAGCCACATTGTTGAAATGCTGCATTTGTGTGCATATGCATATACAGCGTGCAAGAAAACTTATTTTCTATTTCACTGTCCATGTATGTTGACTTTGATGTACATCCATGGTGTTTATAAATGAAATTAATAGGTCAGCTGGATAAAACAGATAAATCTGTTCATACTGGCTTTTACAGAGGTTTTCATAAGCTAAGTCTGGGATGTGTACAAAGCTGTCACATTTTTCCAGTGAAAATATAATCCTGGTTAGGGGTCTGGAGTTTGTTCACATTTTTCACTTTGATAAAATGGTGTTGAAAGTTTCTTAATGTGTTGTAGCCCATGGCAGTACCATCTAGATATTACATAATGGCCCATTTAAGAAATGCAGTCAGAACAGATGCTATAAAGCTCATATATTAACTTGCATAGAGATGCCTCCAGTCAAGTGAAGAATTTTGCAGTTACTAGTCGAATACAAGGAGCTGCACAGCTGAACTCATGTAAATATTAGCCTATTTTTAAAGAAAAATATTTGGTGATTGTATCATAATACAAGCTGGAGCTTTTTCTTTACAATTGTAGTATTACATTTTTCTCTTCATCTTTATTTGAATCACAGTAAAGTTTTACCTGCCTGAAATTCTGTCTCTCTTAGAGCCTTATTTTTTGCTAGGTTGGATACTGATATCACTATTGTGGTTTTGCTCCATATTTTTTATGATAGAAAAGTGAATCTTTAACTCATAAATTTTCTTACTAAAAACTATAGTATTAATAAAACACACTCAAAAATGTTTCAGGGAAGAACACGAGCTGAAATATTTGTACTTGTCAGAAATCTCTTTTCTTGTAAATAAAAAGGTAATTTCAAGGACTTCTTCATTCTTACAATGAAGCATCAATGTAACCTTGTTTGCAAGCATTTGTTGCATGTCTAAAAGTTAGAAAAGAATAATAATAATGAAAAAGTGTCTGAAACCTTTCCAAAGCGTTTAAATTTCAAATTTCAAATTTTGATTATGAGGTTATATCTTGTGTCAAAAGCATACATAAGAAAATTGCCCATTAGATTTTTACAAATTCATGAATTTTTAAAAACAGGTTGACACTTTGAGGTGGTCCTGGTGGGCGTATTAGCTCTCTACCAGTTTTGAAGGCAAGACATATTTTTTATCAGTGTCTTCAGACCTTGTAGAGCATATGTTAAAGACTTCAGTGGGACAGCTGTTCAAAGTATCTTTCCATGCTGAAACAACGTTCTGTTAGAACTTGTCAAGACCATACTGGTTATTTTAGTAGAGAGGAGATACACGTTCAGTTGCTTCAGTTTATTTATTAGCAGTTTGCTTATTTGGAAACTTCCTGTTTTTCAAAGTGTAGGTTAGAACAAGATGCTTAAATTTCAAAAATGACAACTAGTATTTCCATATAATAGAACGTGGCTACAACCGTACTTCAAATGTACCACCTTTTATTGAAAGAATTAAAACCACTAAAAGGAGATTCAGGAAATACTGCAGCTACCTGTAGGCTGATTGTTTTAGTACATACCACTTACCTGTACTAGATCGGCTAACTGGATAATCTGCTTAAAAAGGTAAACTAAATTGACCATCATAAGTATCTCATAGTTGTGTTCAGAATGCTTCAATCTTTTCACTGTTTCCTTATTTTGATGGTGCAAGCTCTATAACTACATTATGGATGTTGATACTTTTCCCCACTAGTAAAGGAAATTGGTGTTTACTGGGCCAATCTCTCATGGACAATGGACTATCAGAAAAAAAACAGCTTCTCCCCAAATTGACATGCTCCAGCTTGTTGGACCGGTTTGTATTTTGCAATAGAGGGGCCACCGGTGTGGTGGAATCCCAAGTGTATGGCCAAGGATGGAGAAAATTCTGTTGTGATTTTTGGAGGAGCAATACAAATGCCTGGAATAGGTGTCACGTTCAAACTTACGAAGTCATAACCACACAGAAGAGTGTACATGCAGATAAGGAGACCCAAGTTGAGTATAACTGTTCATGTCTGGGAAAAACAAAACAAAAAATACCCTAATGACTGACACTTCTCAAAATAGAGATGTGCACCTGTGGAACTCCTTCTCTGTTAACATCTTTATTCGAAGATGTAGAGTCATCCACAGAAGAGGTAAGTCACAAAATTTGACTGAATTTGTGCTTGAAAATAGTCAGGGATTAAAAGTATTTTGATGAAAAAGAGAGCCTGCAGCCATGCTCTACTCCCTCATGCTTTAAGACATAGTCACCAGGACTGAAGATGGAAACCCTTTCTCCAGGCTGCAAGAAAGAGAATACTCCAAAAAGTCTGGTTATATTAGTTTGCTACCTTTTTGCCATATTAATGTAGAGCCTGTTTAAGACTCTGGTTTCTGTATTCATTAAATCAAATGACTTTGTTAATACTAGCTTAGGGCAATCTGGGGATACATTAAACCTTAATTAAAGCTAGTGTTAAGTGTTGTATGTGGGCATCACCTTTTGGAACTAAAACCACTTCAGTGCAGTTATAAAGCTGTTGAAGTAGTGAACTGACATTGATTTTGAGAAGAGAGCTCTTGAAGTCATTTATTCTATTTATATGGCTCCTTCTATCTTGCAGTGAAGTTTAGCTTTTCAGATTGGGACATAATTTGCACAGAAACCTGATAGCCTACTTAAAAAAAAATAAAGTCTTATTAATATTGAATTTCTTTGCTAATCAGCCAGCAATTAATTTAATGTGGATGGCAGCAGGCTTAAAGGTACTGTTCTGTGATTAATTTGCAGTTCAGCTAGGAAAGGATTATGGTAACTAGTTATAGTAGAAGCACTTATTTTAAACTGTTTTTACTGAAGGACCACTTCTTGTATTATGTGATTATTTCATAATAGCCCTTCTATCTTTTGATATCGATACCTAGAGAATGCTGAAATTAGTGCTATACATGCTTGTTTAAAGCACATTTGATATTTAAAACTTTTGATACGAGGAATATTTTTCATGTCTTTCCCTT
This sequence comes from Anser anser, assembly GCF_964211835.1. Taxonomy (NCBI): domain Eukaryota; kingdom Metazoa; phylum Chordata; class Aves; order Anseriformes; family Anatidae; genus Anser; species Anser anser. The sequence continues at coordinate 60,809,557 of NC_139724.1, forward strand.
TTGGTACATCTAAATAAATATGTTTGATATTAAGACACATTGCATCAGGCCTTAACAGAACTGTATTTGAAAAGGAAAATAGAGAAAAAAAAAAAAGAAAGGTAGAGAAGAAAAAAAGGCTATGAACCTGTCTAGCTTCTTGTCTTGCTACTTTTTGATCTCAAGTACTTTCTGACATGGTGAAGATGACTAGATATCTGTATGACTTAGTCTTTAAAATGTTCATCCAGTGGTTTATTTGTGCTGTACATGTAACTCCCTTTAACAGGAAAGGAGAAAGAAGATGGGTTTGATATCACATTGCCTATGTGTAATGGGGTATTTAAATCAAGTTGCTCATATCTGGCTGCCTTGGTTCATCATTCTGCTCAATTACCTTAAGATCTTTCTTTTTATAGATTAGCAAAGTTTGGTGTGCCATGTAAGTAACAAACACTGCTGTGCAACATGATGTTAGATGGAATAAACCAGACACATTGCTGTATAATTCAAATTCTCCAAAAAAAAACCAAACAAAAAAAACCCAATCAAATATTGATGGTATGTCCTCCCCTTGCAAATTCTCTATTCATAGAGCTCTTACCGATTCATATAAGAGTTCTGCACCCTTGAGGGCTTGCAAAGTTAGACTCTTACTTAAGCTGTATGCAATCCAGCACCAATTAATGGGATAATTTAGGTAAGGTTAACTCCCTTTCATTGGCATTTTGGCACTTCCCATGATGATTAATTCTGTTCCACTTCCAGAGAAGTTTTTCATCCTATCCTTAACATCAACAGTTTACTCAAACAGCAGAAAGAAAAGAAAAAAAAAACCCAAACTGTAGACATTGGTAGGGAGAGTAGTATTTTGAATGCTTTGTTTCTCCCTGTGGAAATCTTCAAGTATAATGACTCTTTTTCGCTGACATCAGGTTTCAAGGGCTCTGCAGAGAGTAGTGGCGTGTTCTAAAATAAAATTGTACTTTTCAATGTGCGCTACAGGGTCCTAAAGTCTCCACTAAGTTTTCTCTCTTAAAAAAAAATAAATAAAATAAACTTGAGAGAATTGAGGGTTAATTCTGAGGTTTTTAATTATTTTGTAAGATGATTTTCAAATAAAACATACATCATCCTGGCAAAAGCAACAGAAGAATTTGTGTGTTTTGTTTTAAAATGGAGACATTCAGCAGTGCCTCATATAAATATATAAGATTTTGGCAAATGTGACAGAGAAATGTCTGTTCCTTTCCATGAATATTAAAGGTTTTCTGACTGAATGAATGCTTAATGCAAGGAAGAAATAAATTACCAATTTTTTACTGGTCAAATCATTACTTTTTGACAAGTTTACTTAAAAATAGCCAAATGGGACTGAGGGTAAGTGAATGAAAAATCTTTTACTTTCTTTCTCGTTTTGCCTAGTAGGAAATTCCTCTGTCCATTTGAAACCCATTCATTCATAGCATGTTGTACTTACCTGTGTTGGGCCTAGTATTATTTTTACAGACGTAGAAAGTTCAGCCTTCTGTGTAAAGGAACTGGGGTTTGCTTTGACTTTTTTTGGAGGTAGACAATTATGAGTAATGTCAGTCTGTCTCCCTAACAACTGTCATTGCATGGCCTGATTCTTCTGAAGACTCCAGAGATGAATATTAAACGTACGCACTTTACAGTGAGAAAGGACTACACTGAAATTTCACAGAAGTAAGAAAATACCTTAATTTGCATCATCTTGTGATTAAAATGAAGTATGCAGGTTTGGTTCAAATACTGAAATAATATGATGCTTTTTCTCTGCATTGGATGTTTTTTTGGACACAAGATAAAAATACTGTGCTCAGTTCATCCAGTTCAAGTCGGAAACACCACAGCTTAAGAGAACTGTAAATGTGTTACCTGAGCCCTGGCAACTTTTTGAAATGATGCTAAATATACTAAGAAATTTCCCTTTTCACAGCAGAACTAGCCTGAACATTTTATTTCTTTTTTGATCAAGCAGACTCTTTAAAGTTCACACAAAATTTGGGGCTGTGAGCCTGTGGGGAGAAGCTAAAAGTTGCAACCCAGGAGACTGACAGTATTAGTGGGTATCCAGCCATACCCACAGCTTTTTAATTCCAGCTGCTGTGGGCTCCAGAAGGGCCCTGGTGGTTTGCACCGTGATGCCCTTCCACACAACCATGCTGTTACCTGCAGCTGCCTGCTGCTTTCGCTCCTCTCCCATTCCCCAGGCTCATGACAAGGTTTGGGAGGGGATTATTGCAAAGCATTTGTACCGCAGCATGGATCCTCCTCAGATGACCAGGAAAATTTTACAGTGCTCTGTTTCATATCATCGAGAGCACTGGTAATGATCCTAATCTTCCAATTTTAAAAAAAGGTGATTACATTGTTATCATTAGTGCCTGCCTGTTCTGGCTTCCATCAGGTTGATGCTTCAAGGAAGCAAAAATAGTGAATTCAGAAGTTTTTTCCACAGCGTTTTTTCCAGCCCAGTGATAAATGGGTAGTACTGGAAACCTGAAATAACCCCCTTTTAAAAATTATTTTTAAGTAATTGATTTGGCTTTGGCAAGGATCTCGCAGTTTTGGAAGCATGGCCTTTATTTAGAGAGGTTTGATAATGCTGATGCTATGTTTCAGTACAAACTAACCCACAGAATGCTTTTGGAAGAGCATTGGCATTTACTGACTTTCTTTCAGTGGGTAAGGAGGTCTTGAATACCTTATCTGAAATCTATTAATGTAGATTTTATTGGATTATTGGGTCTTGAAAGTTTAGTTAATATTATTGAATATTTTTTCCTGTTTATTTGTTAAAATATTCTGTGAGTTTATGAATGAAATTCAGGATTGGTTAAAATTGATAATATATAGTATATGCACAAAATCTAGGGTTGAACGTTTTTTAGCTATTAGATTTGTCAGAACTGCTGACATGAGCAAATGTAATGGTGCATTTGTGTATGTGTTTCCAGTTGCATATTTGTTTGCTTAACTAAGAAACTGGAATGGACGTACAAAAATTTTGGTAATATTGCTATCAAAATATTAAAACAAACAAACAAACCTTCAAAACATTCCAATATTCAGATGAATTAACAAGCTAGTAACTAAGTAAATATTTACTGCACAAATATTACTTTTTCATCATTCTAAGAAGTGTTGATCAAAAAGGGGTAACCAAGTAGGATTTAAACATTATTTTTTTTTGAGTTTATTAAGTACTTGAAATCAGAATTGTATCGGGATTATTTTTATATGATAGCTAAAATAAGGTAATAAAACTAGACATAGCAAATATACAGTACCATTGGAAAAACTTCATTGAATTCAATATCTAAATCAGTACCTGGGATAAGCAAATGTTTCTTTTTTTAACCTAAGTAAAATCAGACTCTGTGGAATTCACTACCACAGAAATGGTTGTTTCATTCTGCAACATATATAGAATAAATTATCCCTGTTCTTTTATATGCAAATACGGACAAAAATGAAAAAATATGGTCTAGTTGAAGAATTAAAGGGATTTATTTTTTCTAGGAAAGGCAGAAGAGATGTCTAGTGTTACACCATACAAACAAAATGAAAGAAAAGAATCTTTTAAACTGAAGGGAAATACGTTTAGTTTTTAGGGCTTTCTAAGAGCCAAAGATTTGGTTCTCAGTATGATTTAAAGACAGTGGAAGAACTATTACAGGTGGCTTCCGAGAAACCAGAAAAGCCACATCAGATCGCAAATGAAGACTTTTGCATCTTGCTTTGTTCCTTGGTTCTTAGCTTTCCAATTTCCATTGGGCCATATCAATGTACTGGATTGTTTTAAAGCAATAGCTATCCATCTATCTGCTGAATTCTTATTTTGAGGCTTACTGCTGTGGTAATTTGAGCGCAAATTAAGCGAGAGAATTCAGTAGCCATCCAGTGCACAGTATATGAGTAGCTTTTAATAATGTACATGGCAGGAGCTTATACAATTATTTTTCTTTGAACTTTGCTTTCTTTTTTTTTTTTTTAATACGTATTCTAATGCTGTGCAGTGTTAAAACCCACCTCTCTCCATTTATCAGTCACTTAAAAGGAGAGATTTTTCTGCGCCAACATCAGGCGACTGGCACAAAGTTAACTGAGTGCTAATTACATTTCAAAAATTTTCTGTGCTCAGAACTGATTAGTTGCAAAGCCAGAAAGTGTTCTCCTGCTTGGTTCCCATCTTTGTAGATTTTCTAGGTCATAAGGTACCTAAAGACCGTGATTCCTCAAGCCTTTAAGATATCCATAAATTAACCTGTTTTCAAAGCATTCTGTGTATTAATGTGTGTTGAAGAGTCATGAGCTTCTGTTTTACTTCGCCTAGGGTTGCAGTTAGAAAAGTGCTTTTGTTAGACTGTCTTCCATGGGCATGAAATATTTGTAATATCTTGGAATCAAGGGTGCTTTCTACATACAGATATTTTATTGAATTAAAGCTGTTAACTTCTGAACGGTGAAGGTGTGGAAGGATTTCCCATGAAACTTCGAAAGAGAGGAATAGCAGTAAGATCCAGATAATGGAAAGGATTCATTTAGATCTTCTATCAGGATGATATTACACTTACCAGTAAGGGATTAAACGTTCTTTACTTACAGTTGTAAGAAGTGCAGTATACGTGACATCTCAAAAGTCATTGAGATTTAAGTAGCTGCTTCAAACTGATTTTCTTTTTTTTGTCTCTTGAACTGGTAAGCTAAATAAACATTAAAAATGAGATGTCTTAACAGGGCCATAACACTTGAATTCTGAATAGTATGAATGGTACAAGAGCAGTTGTACTAATAGTTTTGTCTTTCTAATACAATTATTATGAACCTTAAGCATTGTCGGAATTGATAACATGAAAAAATGCAGATGTTTTTCCATTAATTAAAGTAATAATTCTTTATATTTTCTTCCTAGTCCAAAATGTGATTAGATAGTTTCCTTAATGTAGTTTGATTTGTTTAGTAGCTAGTAGTTTAAATTTCCTTGTGACCTTACGCATGCAACAGAATAAACAGTTATTTTTTCTCATGCGTTAAATAAGTTTGTGGTTGGCCAGATTACAAAACAGAATGTGTTTTCACAGAGATACTTTCAGAATATTAATGTGCTTTTCATGTTGTACCTAACAAAGACTTCAACTTCAGTACTAGTCGGTATAAATATATTTAAATGGCTCAGATGTTCAAACTACCTTGTAATATAATTAACTCAGACCCATGCAATTATTTCAGTATAATTACTTTAATCTAAAACTTTGCCATTACCTTCTCTATTTTCAAATTCCAGTAACCAACTCTATTTGCTGCTGCAGATGATGAACTATAATGCTTATCTTCAGATGTTTCGTTTAGAACTTTCTTGCATCATGACTCTCTTAGGATGAAACTTTACAGGACTTTATGAAGGGAAGAAACGTTCTGCCTTCCTCATGAAGCATGGTGAGGGAAAGAGTTTTTCTTATCAGTAAAAAGAAAACTTTGCAATGTGGTAAGACAGAAACTTGAGACTTGTCTAGAAAAAATGTCCCTAAGGTTTAGAATACTAGAGCTTCACAGTGAGAACAGGACTAGGTTTGGTTGAACTATGGTATGGTATGAACTATGTATACAAAAAAGGTTTGATTCTGTCTGGTCTCCTTGATACCAATGTAGGCTCTCAGTGGCTCTATGGAGCCGCAAGTTTTTAGCTGAGAACCAGCTAGTGCTCTGCCTAAAACCTGTCAGCGATAAGCACAATAACTACGAGGAATGAATCAAAAATTTTTGTTGGTAGTAGGCTGGGTGGATCAATTATTTCCTCCCAGACTACTGTTGTAGGCTCCTATGCAAGTCTAGGTAGCCTAGAACTGAAACAGGTTTGGTTGCCTAATTTTGAGTACTAAAGTATGCCAGGGAAAAAAATGATCTTTGTAAGCAAGGCAAAAATATATTGTCATCTCCTAAATAACTATCTTTGCTGTTATATGTTGATTTCCAATCATACTAGTGAATGATAGTTCCTTACCTTTTCCCTAGAAGGTTGTATGGTTCTTAATGCATTCAGTGTTAGAAGAAAAAAGCCCAAACAAACCAGTGAATACCATTCTGATGGCAATTATTTTCCTATTTTTGAGCTGCCTAAGCAGTAGGTACTTTTATTCATGGATAATTATTCTCTGCAAATTTTCCTAAAGTTTTAATAAATATCACTTGCAACTAGTTTATGTCAGCATTTCTCTTCATCCAGTCTCACTCCACTGCCGTATCCGTATTCTGTTGCATAAACTAGCCACAAAATTAATTTTAAGTTTTTATAAGAAGTGTTTGAGTGACAGAGCTACAGCTTTGGTATTGACATTTTATTTTTATTTTATTTTTATTTTTTTGCCACAAGGCTTCTTTTGGCTGCAATAAAATTAGAAGGTAGAAGATTGTTCTTTTTCCTCATATTTTTGGGGATTCATTATCAATTTTTTCCTTTCACATTTCTTATTTCCAGTATAAATTTGCTCCTAATTTGTAGTATATGTGCAGAACCTACATTTATTATATTCTTTTCAAAGGGTCTTGATTCCTTTTTCAGTGGTAATGATTTGTCTTTCTGTATACTGAGTAGAGCAGATAATTGCAGTAAACAGGATCAAATTTTGGGGACTTGCTTATGAAAATCAATAGGCACCTAGGTGATTGTGTAACCTATTTTTGTAGCCTCATTTGCCCTGTTTCTTTCATCATTACTTTTTTCAGATGAGGATATCATTTTGCAGTTATCCCAGAGGTAAGGCTTTGGAGTGTACTGCACACTTCCCAAGGCTCAGAAAAACAATATTCTTCTTAAATCAAAACCCAGCTATTTCTATTGTTAATATCTTCTAACTTCTAGTCAACAATTTCTTGTAAATTTTTACATGATGTTAAAGCACTGAAGTAGTCTGTGTTTATTTAGGGAGTTTTCTTTCCCCTGCTCTCCCAATTATACTGATGTCTGTCAACTGAACATTTGGCTCACTGATATTTTTTTAATCTCTGTCTACCAAACAAAACCCAGAGACATGTAATTCATTACATTGTATAGGTTAGAATTTAGGAAAGTAATGATTCCCTGAACTCATTGAAATTCATCTATTACTGTTTATGTATGGGACTTTTGCCTTGCAGCAAATGAAAAAGAAATCTCTTGTACTGTCTGCAGCTATCTTATCTAGGACTGTACTTCTGTTTTATCCATATTTACAGTTGCTTTCATTTTTCACACTTCAGTATAAGGATGTATGAAGCATTAAACCTAATCACTCAGTGTTATGATACAAAACTGAATCTCTAGTCCATTTGCAGAGTTGCACAGGTGTGCATCTTTTGAACTGCTTTCGGAAACATTTCTCATTGTTCATGTTTATTTTCTCTTCAAGTCTTTAATATTTGATTGATGAAAAATCACATTAGTGGTTTAACTGAAATACTGTTTCATGTGCTCTCAAAGGACTTCCTTCCAAAGCTTGAATCAAATTACAGAAGATGGTTTGAAGAACATAGTAGCTGAGGGAAGAAACTAAAATCAATACAGCTTAAAATTTATTGTCTGTTTTTCAAAGTTACTGACTCCTGTATATCATTTTAAGACTGTGCTCCTATTAAACTTGGGACAAAGTAGTGTTCCTTTACTTGCTAGATTATGGCAAAACATGCATAAGGAAGCAGATATTAATGAGAGAAGGCATTGGTCTGGAACTCAAGCTGTCTAGGTCAAATCCCTGGCTCTGCTACACACTGCCTTGGGCAAATCACTTGGTCTCTCTGGGCTCCCGTTCCCCATCTGTCAAATGGAGACAATGGATGTATTCTTCTGTGTGGCCTTTGCCTTGCCTAGTAGTACTGTGGCGCAGAGGAAAAAGAAATGTTTCTTATAACATGTTTGTATACTACCTAATATACTGCAGCCATTAGGTATTTCCATAATATAGTAACGGATGACAGCCCCAAGGCGGGAGCATTTTTAATGTGTGTTCTGTGAAATGCATTTGCAGTCTACTTCAGACCAGTGTAGAACTTGAAATAGTGTAGAACTTTCTCACAGCCTTTTTGACAGATTAAAATTTTTTTTGGTTACCATATTGTGGTTGCCATAAAGACTTAGCACTGACAGCACATACCACCCCGAGGTATTATTCTTTGAGTCCCCCCCGTTCTGCCTACCCTGTCCACTCACAAATACCCTCATAATGGGCATTATCAGTAACTAGCGTACATCAACTGTTGATAAATAATGGATTTTTACTGTCTTCCATGACACTGCTAGTAATATTAACTTTTACGTCTCTTTTGCATTTCTTGATCTCATAGTCACTATGGGTACTAGGACTTGATAGGAATTGAAAGGATATAGTATGCAGCCAGAAGAGGGCAGGTCAGGGCAGAACATGCAGGAATTTTGCATCACCCTCTGCTGGGGCTCATTTCTGAGAGGCTATAGGTTGAATTGAAGGAGTTTACACACTCAATTTAAAAGGGAAGCTAAGTACCGAAAATCAGATGGCTTCTCTGTCTTTTACTCCCTTCTAACACAGCAATTTGTGAATTTCCGGTCTTGTTCAGGTTCTTTCCCACATAAAATCTTCAATCTCGACCACTATGAAAAAATGTGCAATTTATAAATGCCTTCAGATGAGTTAGAGAACGTAGAGGTGTTCTCAGTTTCATGGTTTTTATGTGGAAACACCCTCTGAAAATCTAGTGACCTGATCCTTTAACACAGAGTTGATTAATATATATATTTTTGGGTCTGAAATTAATATCTGGAAAGAAATAATTTATCATTGTGTAAAGATCTGTGCGTGTTCGTATTTTAATATATCACTTAAAGTGAAAATCAGAACATGTAGTATTTTGACAGACAACTTTGACAAGGTTGGAGATTATTCCATAGTGTGTTTCCTTTTTTTTTTTTTTAGATTAATTTGGCCATTTTGAATTAGAGAGTAGTATGGTCTTAGTATAATATGGTATAAATTAATATAGTGTATCGTGAAGACAAACTGAGTACCACATTCTTCATCCTTGTACTGAAGGTTCATACATCATAGAATTTTGCTTTCTGGCATTATTATATAGATATTAAATAACCAGCTATCCCTGCAGATGTGTGAGACTTATGTGAAGGGAACTTCTTGCAGTGCTACATGTAGTTTCCATGAATTAACAAAGAAATGTAAGAAAGCAAGATACAGTTACCTAAATTAGAATTTGTGATGATAACCTAGATCTTCCAAGAAATGTCTTAATTTACTAGAACTCCACAAGTTCCTTAGCTACACTAACATGGTACAGAATTAGGTCTGGGAGAAGTATCTGGGTACTAAACCACCTTCCCAACTTTCTGCAAAGTGTTAGCTTCTTAAAACATGAGCTGTACTCATGGTATTTGTCTTAGATGAACAGCAATAACAGAACGAGAGTTTGGGGAGCTGTAGGACAAATGTCATGTTAATTACATGGGCTGGTAGTGTTTCTTCTTATGAACGTTATGATATGGGGAAAATAAAACAGGAATCTGATAATGTCACACATCCTGGATTTTTAGCTCTGTGTCTTATTAGTGTTTATTTTGCATCACAAATTGAGTTTTCCAACTTGAAAAGAAAGGTATAATAAAGAGAGTCCTAATTGCAGCAACGTTTCTCCTCTTTTACCCCACATACTCAATATCTCCCTTTTTCGTTATAGACTTGCAGTTGGAAGTTTTTGTCTGTTGAAACTATTTTTGTGTTACTGCTTAATATGTTCAGTTGTTTATATATCACTTCATTGTAGTGCAATATTTAGCCATAACAACAGTTACTAGTATGGGTGGGCTGGATCATCATGCTGGTAACATCTGTCATGGACATACATAATGAGTACTGCTGTGGTGCTCCATAGGAGGAGCACAGGTCCTATCTTATGGTACCTTCATATTGTCCTGAGTGATATATATTTATTAATTAATTTATTTACTACCAATGCATGTACTATTTTCTTTGTTTGCTGATGTCCCTCCAGTCTGTTAATATTTCTAAGCCTGTCAATTTATTTACTCTCTTTTACAGTTTTCCCATCTGTAATATGGGATAATAATGGTGCTTAACCAAATATATTCATCTGGTTGAAATCTGCTATTAAAATTTGCTCAGTTATTACTACGGATGATATAATATAATTGTTTTGCTTGGTCATTATGCATTATGTGACAAAAACTGGCTACGCTGAAGTGTGAGAATCAGGATGTTTCAGTTAGTGGACTCGAGTTACTGGGAACTAGGAACTGCTATAAAGGAATGAAAAGTGAATAGGAGTCACAATGAAGATGAAAAGAAAAAATAAGAATATCAAAAGCAAAGCATGAAAAGAGTCAAAGAAATATGAATGCTTATTTCTCATAAATTGGACTCAACTTTTACCATCTAAAATGCCAGGTACTAGAGAATAAGCTTAGTGACAGTGCAACCACTTTATTATAGATATTACATATTATAGGTATTATAGATATTATATAGTTATACATTAATTGTCAGCATTTGATGTATAGTCTTATTTTATAGAAAGTATTTAACTGATAAATTACAACTGCATATCTTTTACAAGAAATAGAAATATGTATATTTTTGAAAAGGAATGTTCATTTCTTCATACGCTCTGGTCCCTGATTTTGCTCTTCTGTTTTAGTCTCCTTTAGAGTTAACACATCCAATTACAAGATGGGGACAATGACAAAGCTGAAAGCTTTTGAATTTAGCAGCAAAATGTGTGCCCGTGTCAGGCACACATCAATTTACATGACATGGGAAGGTCGAAAATGTCGTTATTATTTGCAAAACTTATGGCTGCCTTCCTAACCAGTAGTTTGAAAAACTCAACTGTAGATGCTAGAAAGCCATCTGATCTATGAGGTGGTTTAGTAATTCAAACCCCTTGATATTGCCTAAAGCTATGAAAACAGGGATACACTAAAGAACATCATTGTAATTATTCTATTAGGAATCCCTTCAATTATTCAGATGTTTTAATCACTGGAACATTTAATGTAGTGCTGAATGATGATCATATGACAAAATACAAATTTGTATGGAGCTTTGACACCCTCTTCTTCGCTGAAGGACAATGTAGACAAATGGCCTAATCCTGGAAAATTGATTAGAATTCGTTCATTAGTATTTAGATTTTGTTAGAAGTTTTGTTAGAATTTCTAAATTTTGCCAGAAAATCTGACAGAACTGTTACAGAAATGTGTTACGTTTCCAGCTTTTAGTGACTGTGATGATAACCTTGTAAGCAACCTGTTAAATAAGCCGGGAACAGCATAGTGTTCTTTTCTTCTATCTGGAAATCACAGTGATTATTTAAGTCCAGAAGTGATCACAGTAAACTTCTAAACTGACTGTTAGGCAGAGGTCTTTTTTCCACAGACCGGATGATAATTTATGTTTCAAATATGTTTTATTGCTTCTTAGCAAACCAAGCAAGAAAGAGATCATCACACTAATATATAACTACTCTAAAATTTCATCTTATTTTTCAGATTTGTCTAGCTTCGGTTTTCATCTGTTGTATTATACTTGGTCCATGTCCATCAGCCTCAAAAACTTTCCATAATCAGCCCTTTTTTTTTAATTTATGAGTATCTTCAGAGAGAGATGTAGCCATCTATCAATTTCCTTCACTATGTAGTCCCTTGGAATCATTACTGTTTTCTCATCTCTTTGTAAGTGTGGACTCTAAACCAGAATGCTCTGTATGGCTTTTTTTTTTCTTGAGTAAGTTTTTGAACAAAGCTAGATCTATTCTTTGTTCTTAGAAGTGTTGTTTTGCATTCTGCTGAACTGAGAAATGTTACTGAATTTACCCTGTAACAGTAAAATGTCCTCTTAGATTATTGTCTCCCTCAGTTTTTACATTTGTCCATATAAGGAATTTATGGCATCCTTTAAAGTGCTGATAAAACTATTTACAAGTTGTACAAAAAGTCAGTCCCTTCTTCATTCATAGATATGTGCTCATTCATGGGTGAACTCTTCCATTCATAATTAGTAGGTTGTTAACTATGAAACAATAAAACCTAATGAACAGAGACATAGCTGAGGACACTGACATGAAAGCTGCTAACACAACATCTGGCTAAGGTGTAATGTCAACCTCTTCATATTATGTGATAGAGAAGGGACATAGAATTACCCAGAATTAAGACAGGTAACACAATCTTAATCTGTTGATGCATTTTTCAGGCTCCTTGGTTCATAACTAATTCAGCTGTCAAAATGTGGTTTCTAAATCTAAAGTTTTTTTATAGTGCATCAGGTGAACAGTCTTCATCTATGCTGCCTCCATAAGCAATGTGGAAATACATATCATTTTATCTCATTTTCCATCCTTTATTAGAACAGTCTAACTCCTGTCTCATTTTTTTTGAAAGAAAATGATTCTTTGTGTGCGAATGCCCAAAGAGGAAAATGAAAAAAGATTATTCTTATTCATTAGCACTGAGAAATAAGTGAACTGTCTCTCATTTAGTAAGGATGGATAAAGATGAGACTTCTGTTTGTCTCTCAAGTACATCTTCCAAATGATATAAAAATCTGCAACATTATGACAGGCTGGGTTGCAAAAGTGTGTGGGCTACTAAATTACATCTTTGTTGTTTCTTTCCTAGTTCTATAATGCCTGCAATGCCATTGTGTAGGAACAGCACAACATGGAGGTTTCTGAGAGCATACTAGTTCACTGGGAAGTGACAACTTTGATTTTCTGGAAGGAAGCAGTGGAATTGCTATAAGCTTGCAGTGTTTTCCATCGTCACAAAGTATTAGAATAGGGCATGCTGTTGATGGAATTTGTTTTCCTAGTTTCCAAGTTTCCTGTATCACTGGTAAAGTACCCTGCATCACTGGACCATTAAAAATGTTACTGTAAATACCCTGGCATCACTGCACAAGAATAGGTATTTAACCTGTTGACAGGACATAGTCAAATGTAAAAATACACCTTAAGATTGAACATTCACAAATTACAAACCTGTCGTTGGAGTTTATTTTTGAATAGTGCTAGCTTCCTAAACCATTGGTTGGTTTGTTTGTTTGTTTTGCAAGTAATACTATATCTGACTTTTCCCTGAAGTAGTCTCATGTAAATATATCAAAACATCAGGGTCCACGATGATAAAGTTGTTTCTGTAGTAAGAAGTTATGTTTTAATATATTAAGATTATTTTAGGAAAAGATCCCCAGGTGTCCTAGTTATGGGAATTATGGAAGGTCTTGGAAACTGTAGATGGTCTCCACTGTACACACTGATTACACTGTGCTTGCTCTAGAGGGAATTTTAAGTGGACAGAAGCCTTATACGTGACAGTGTTTTAATACTTCTGTAACGATTATTCTTACATGGACGTGAATTTGAGATAGGGATAAATTGATGAGAAGTTCTTCAGTCCTATAGCATTATTTTATCCGCACTGTACTGCATGAGGGTCATAAGGCTATTATAGAAAATCAATAGATAGAATATGACTATTAAAGGTTTTTTTCTTTAGTTGCTTGTATTTTGTGTACTAACTACTGAGGGAAACTGTCTTTTTTAATTGTAAACCTGTAGTTCATAGTTGTCTGGTTACCATTTTGTGTGAATTCGGTTCATTTTCTCTGAAAACTGTGTCCACAAGAATCACCACAGCTATCAGTTCTGCTAACTAGCTGCCCTATTAGTCTGTCCAATTAGGCCAAGAATTTAGAAGAAGGAAGGAAAACATTGTCATTGCTTGTAGCTGTTCTAACGGAAGATTAAAGGTGTTGCGCTCTCATAGCTTTCTCTGTTCTTTGACAAAACAGAAGATTTCTGTTTCCGTTGCTGTCAGGCACATTCCCAACAAATGATAAATCTTTGTAAAATAAGCATTTCAAAATTGTATGGGTGGCCCAAGTGCTAAGTTTTTGGGACATTCAGCTTATCAGATGCTGACTCGCCTTGAACCTAAATTGCAAGTATTGATCATCTTGGTCTCTGGATATTTATAAACACCTTGAACTCATGTTTTAATAGCCATGGCACATGTAACTAGTTTTTGACTGCTGTGCATGTTGTCTAATTTAGTAAAGACTAAACATTCCCTGACAGTCCTAGAAATAGAGAAAGCTACTATATAAGAATGGTAAATAAGTCAGAATCTACAATTTTAACTTGCTGTTAATAGATCCAGTAGTACTGGTAAATTTATTTGTATGAAGCAGCAAAAACCATGTCACTTATTAATGTAACTTACTAAATAGTAATGTGGTTAAAGAACACTTGTAAAATGCAGTTATTCTAAAGTTGCACAAAAAAGGTTCCTCCTGTTACCCTTTTAAATAATAAATGCCCTTTTTTTGTTTGCCAGCATTGTTTCTGCCTCCTTAGTTCTTCTCAACTTACCACAATGTGAATTTCCACTTGCTATAGGTTTTAGTTTCGCTTTAGGACCATTAAGGAAGAAATTGTACATCAGAAAAAAAAAGATTCAAATGGTAATTTGTCAGTGTATAATAATCACCTGAGCCTGATCTTGAAAATTGCTGAGTACTACATCCTTCTGTTATCCACGAGTGTTGTGAGCACTCAGCACATCACAGAATCAAGTGTTGATGCTTATGTGACTGCAGTCTAGTGCAGTTGATTATATCCTAAATTTATATTCTCTACACCTCTGTTTAATCTTTGAGGCTGTTCATATCCAGGAAAAAAATAAATTATTTGAGATCAGTTTCATAAGAGTAAAATTTTATGACACCATATGAAAGCCTTTATTAAAATTCAGAAATATCTGCTACTTTTTAATTCACTTCAGAACATTGTTCACACTGCATGTATATCCAAATAAACACAGAACATTAAAGTCTGAGAATATCTTTATTGTTTTTATCTCCTATTCTATTGTCCTTGAGACTGTTTATCATTATTTTGCAGAGCATTAGGCAACAGGCATGATATGTAACGAGATGATGATTTTATTTGGTGCAACATCATATGACACCCTGAAAAATGTAAGTTTGCATCCAATATGTATGGTTCTCTCCAAAATCTGGAAGATTGTTTAAGGGTTCTTCAGCTGATACTTCATCAGGCATCCAAGTGACAAATGTGTTCATAGTGATTCATGTGTAATCTCTCCAGGCAATGTGTATATCCCTTGTAAATGAGACTTCTGTGTCTTTTTGAGGAAATGTGTGAGTTATGTTCTGCTGAAATATGAAATCATCAAACTTCTCGTCTAATGGTTCACAGTCAACATTATTTGAAACTGAAATGAAATATGAAACCTGTTTTGCTTCCTTTCCCAAGTGTATCATGCGGTGGCATTCCTATATATCCTCAAGCTCCTTCTTCAGTGACCATAATACAAATAAAATTCTTCTCATGGCTAAACCAGATTTTAAAAGCTTCTGATTTCAATTGCTCCGGTGTGCCCCCTTTTCCTTTTTTTTTTTTAATTTTTTTAAATTAAAAGAGAAAAATTTCTCTTTTTTTTAACCATTTAAAGGACTGTATTTATCGACACTTATGACATTATACCATATGATATCTTTTGGATTTGTTCGTGCTCTTCAGTGAGTAAAAGACAGCAATAAGAATTTCTATAGGAGTTAGGAACTCATTTTGTAGATGATTTGTTATAGCATTTTCTTATTCTAAGCTGTTTTACTTCTGACAATACCCTGGATGAAGAAGACCATACCTTGATCATTTAAAAAAGGGGGGGGGGACGTTCTCATTGTCATTCAATTAGCTTCATTTGTTAGTACAGACCCATCTACAGCAGTTTGATAAGCAGTTTGTTTTGCATGTGAGCTGGAGGGTTCTGCCCTTTTTTGTTACCAGCGCTATGCTCCCACTCAGTGTTATTCAATGCTGACAAAAGATGGCTGGAAGATATAACATCCAGCAGATAGGAAAGGAACTATCAATTGTGCTAAAAAGTTAATTTCTCTTCTATTTATTTTTTTTGTGAAAGCCTTGCAAGCTAGTTTAATATGCATTAATTAAATGTTCATAAATAATAAATAAATCATTGTCTCTAGGAGTTTTACTGACTGCATTCTTAATTCAATTTCATTCTAAAAAAATAATTCTTAAGTGGATCTGTGAGAACTGAACACCTTTTTTCTATCATGTATTGAGTGATCTACAAGGATGGAGACAGTTTAAATGTCCTGGCCAAATTTAATTTTGTTGCATTTTGGAAATTCCAGGCCATGGAATAAGGATGAACAATTTGTTTCATAGTTTTGTAGATATAAATTACATGTAAATGATAAAGATCCACAAAGAACGGAAACCCTAGGGAACTTCTAGGGGTATTTTGACAAATATTAGGCCAATTGGGAGCCTGAGCAAAAGCCATAGAAAGATTTATCTCAAAATGTAGCACTTTCCAAAGTGGTGATTGTCACCTTTCATAGAGCTCTGATAGCTATGAGTTAACTGGGAATATTCTGCTGTTTATGTTGATGCTTTTGAGCACAACAGGTGTAGGGCCCATTAGAGGTGTCAAAGTCAATGGCAGGGAGGGATTATTTCCTCTTCCTACAATAAACTCAAATCCAGTTTAAAAATGAATACCTCTCACTGTTTGAAAGCAAAATACAAGCAAACACTTGTGTTATACAGAACATTACTTACAGTTTTCTGGTTAGTTTAAAATGCAGACTGTGACAAATACCTGTATTGATGAGTGAGATATTACTTGTAAAAATGACTTAGACCAAGAGAAGAGTTTTCAACAGCAAAATCTAGTTGGATTTTCTCTTTAGAGGTTGTTGCTAGGTCCATATGCTTACAGAGTATAATCAAATAATGCACTTATGTTCATTTCCTCTACTTTTACTGCTCTACATTTTATTCATCTTCCCCAATGCCATACATTCATGGCACCACTTTTGATACAGATAGGTAGCGATTCCACGCTGTTTAAGCCCAGTTTCGTATTCTGATACTTCTGAATTAGCATCTTGATCTATCAATATTTCTAACTAATTACACACAAAGCAGTACCATAATTAATCTCATCAGTATTCATTCTCAGCTGTTGGACTTCTTAAATAAGGCCTTTTCTTGTAAAGGCATGGTGATATACCAAAGTACAAAACAGTATCTATGTGTGTTAGACATGTAAGACTTCTGTATATTCATCTTCTGACTATGATATATAAAATTTTGGTTTAGAAAGTTAAACAGTCCAACAAACATGTTAATTCTTCATGAACTCCAGCTGTGTTTAGCACACTTCCAGGTATATTTCTACCCTTTTGTAGTATCCGAGGATACCATTCTCACATATAAAATGGCTGAGCTCAGCCTTACTCAACCCATCCCTCTGACATCCTTCTTCCAGTGTCCATCTCAGTGGGAGGATTGACCTCTTCAGTTTTGAAAGAATACCCAGCTGAGGTAATCTTGTAAGCTATTGATGCTAATGAATAAGTTTTTAAAATATATTTTCTATGGATTGTTTACTTACTACCTTTCACAGCAGTGGCATGTGATTGTTCAAATTTGCAAGTGTAAAGTTACCTGTAAAAAGAAACCTTCTGGAAACAACTGAAAGAGGTTCTTAGAGGTTGCATATATATATTTTTTTCCCTCTAATTAGTTCAATTTTCTCCAGTGATTTTAGAAAATGAAAGGTTATTCTGCACCTGTAATAAATTCTGTAAGAATTAAGCACTTAAAATATTGACAAGAAAGCTTCTTGGCAATCACAATTTTTTTTGACCTGCAGATAGACTATATATCTCTTTGCTGAGAAGTATTTATTACCACTAAACATCTAAAAATCACTGTCATTTTAACCAGTTGGGGTAGAATATATATACCCCAGACAAATTCTACCAGCAAGCAGGAAGGTTTTAATTAACATTAACATTTAATTAACATAAAAATCCATTCTGCCCATATCAGAGTTACAGTTATTTCTGTCATCACTATAATCTGACAGGAGGTAAACCCTTTTTCTCAGAGCAGTTCAGCTACTGAATCATGCAGTGAGAGCTCATCCCAATATATGTATATCCCCAAGAGGGCTCATTATGATGTGAAATTCCTCTGGCACAGTGAAGCAGCTCTCTGAAATGCCCACCCACAAATACTTGCTCTCGCTTATGTTGTTCATTGTTCCTGCTGCAGTCAAATAATTGTTGAAGGTGTCAAAATGTGTTCCTGTCACCTGCACTGCCCACAAGTACTGTGACATAATGCATGTGGATTCAGATGTTCTTCTAATCCAGGCAACCAGATTATAACTGAAATCAATTATTACCCTATACTACCCCACCAAAGGGTCCAGAGCTAAATAAAAAGAATCTCAGGGAGTGCTGCCCCAGAGCACATTCCTATTTTTTTTCCTTACTCCTTTACAATATAGAGATTCACCATGCGTGAAAAGGCATAAACTGCAGACATTTCATACATCAAGGAGGATGACCTTTCTGAGGTGAGAACAACTGGAGAAGATAGCAGTTTTCCCCATATTTATAGGAAATGTTCGGATGCAAGACCTTCCACAGACCTTCCAGAGTGGCCGGCACTGCTCAACTCTTACTGCATTTAAGCTAAATTAAGATTTGCCTGTTTATTTTCCCTACCTCTTGGCAGAAGCAGAACCCCAACTTTTAATTGATATTAAAGAACACAGGAAGCTTTTGATTCCAAATGCCATTTTTTGCCTTTAAATAGACAAATAAAAATGTTGAAAACATCTTCATAAAAAGTTGTTAATAGAGACCAAGTTAATGCAAAAGCAAATCCTTAGAGAGCACTATATAGGGGGACAAATAAAGAGCTGATAAATTTTCATTTCCAGTCTTTCTGTTCCATCTTTCATATTACAGAAATAAATTTTCCTTTCCATTAACAAAACCTTTATTTGATCATCCAAGATTTGATATAATAAAATATTATTAAAAAATGCTTCTGCTGAGAAAAACAAAGCAAACCTTCTGCTTTTTCTCTGAAGCAACTCATTGTAATATTCCTTAATATGCCAGCAGTCTCCTGCATACTCGTCCAGGACTACATTCTGCAACCTTCCCTATTTTTCAGTGTTCATTTCTTAACTTACAGCTGTAATCTCTAGTGGCCTAAACATCACTGGTTAAACCTAGCTTCATCATCGATGCTAAAAATTTCTTTCATCAAGACCCTTATGAGACCAGAGTTTTCACAGTTTGTAGTTATCAGGAAAGATTCTTGAAGCAGTTGTACTAGAGTAATTAACTAATGCAGCTAACGGTTCTGTAAAGTTCCCCAATAAAAACATATAGATGCCAGGTCAGTTTTGACTCTTTCCTCTAAAATCTTAGCCATTTCTCACTCTATAATGATGCCTCTGGTCTTTCCAATTGCTTTTTTTTTTTTTTTTTGTTATCGAGCAAAGAATTATATAATTTTCAATAAGTCTACCCAAAATTCAGTTCCATATTCCCAAACTTCAGTTCACATCAAGTAGTGATAAGAGACAACTTGCATACATGCTATTATAGCAGTCATGTTCATGTGCACCCAGGTGAAAGACATTCTCTCCTAGCTCAAATAAGTATTCCTCAAAATGTCTGCAACTGTGTGGTATCACATAGCACTTACGTGATTCATTGCCTTGTGACTCTGGAGTTTTTAACCAACATGACTGAGATCACTCATAAAAGCAGTTATTTAACAATCAATAGGAAATTAACGACTTTTATACAGAAACCGAGCTTTATTTTTGGAGGTAACTTATTACGGATGAAATTTGATAATAGGAAATAGTGAATAACCTACTTTCTTTCTGCACTCCCCATTTCCATGCTGCTAAAGGAAAAAATTTGCCTTTTCTGACTTGAGGCATAGGGTCAGGATGAGTACAAGTTCCTAGTTACTTGTGCAGTAACATCTAAAAAAGAGCTCAAACCAGAGGTATTCCAGCGTTTTTGCAGATCATTTATCCACATCTATCTTGTTTTCGATACTCTCACTAGTACATAGTTCTGTTTATTTTCTTTCTTACATATTTTGCTAACTCTCTGCTGGGAGATCTCCTCATCCCCAGATGCTGAGGTTGCTCAGTCTCAGTAAATTCTAGGCACCAGTTCCCAGTAGGTGCTAGCTGAACCAGGTGCATCGATTTCAGAAACTGGCTGCTCATTTGAACTTGCTGAATGATTCAGCCTTCCACCTCAGTGTGCTCCTTGGTTCCCTTAGATTGTTTTGCCTAAATTATTCAATGATTCTAGATACTTAGGGAAAGGAAGGATCCTGTGCATCTGGAAATGAAACACTTTCCACCCATAATACTTTTCTGTATGTTGCCTACAACATGATCAGTTTCTCTCCAACATTGCACATACAATCATTTTTTATGATTGTTTGTAAATGTGGATTTGCAACCAAACCATTTCCTTTTGTCACAGACAGAGAATGAGATTCTCAGAGGAAAAAGATGTAAATAAAGTGCGTTGGTTCAGAATAGCGATGTTAATTCCTTTTATAAATTAGCTTTTATGAAAGTGTGAGGTATGGTCAGTTGCTTGGAAAAATTCTGTGGGACTTTGAATGTTATGATTCTATCGCTTAGATTTATTGTAAGATGACTAAAAAATTCTAACCTAACAATCAACTCTGTGAAGAATATCTGATTGATGTTATACTTCTATTATGGAAAATAATTGCTATGGAGTTGATTAAGGTTGGAGGTAAGGAAACAGATACATTCTGATATGAACCCCTGAACATCTGAACTGTTTTTAGGAAAAATACTTCCTTCTAGGAGTAAAATCTCAAGTGAGGTTCTTCACATTGTGGCAAATAGGACACGTTTTGCAGCTGCACATAAGCAATTCCTGAAGATTTCAGTGAAGGTTCTACTTCTCCATATCCTCTTGAGAACTGTTAAATTTGTGCTTTCATATATCCCATCTCGGGCAAAGCTCCTTTGTATTCTCGCTGCTCCTGAAGAACTTATTCAACTAATACGGGACTAATAGGAGGTCGTATCAAGCATCCTTCTCCCATCGTGTTGGAACAGTTTCTCTGTGTCTAGACAATATTCACTCCTGTTTACATCATGGTATAATTTTCCCAGATGCCCATCTCAGCTCCTGTGTCTGCTTCCCCACTCACTCTGCCTTTGGATTCACGAATCTCTGAGATAAGGCAGCTCAGAAGTGTCCTAAGGAAGACAGAATAGGTCATGAAAGCTAGTGTTTGAGTTGCAGGATCAAGAATTTTGCATGTACCTTTAGATGAGTAGGCAGTTTCTTTGCAGATTTATATCAGGAAACCTTTAAGTTATTTCAATAACAATGTCTAGTTTTAGCTGTTTGGGGCTATCCTATATGATGCTGTATACTATACGATCCCACTTACATTTATGTTTTCTTCTTCCAATTCAAAATTTTGTTTGAGGAGTCACCTGGACTAACTCTTTTTTGGTGAAAATGTATTTCTTTTCTTAGCGAACTGAAGCACCAGTTTTGTATTCATTCTCAGAATTACACCTTTCAAAGTTATTAGAGGAGAGCTGCGAAATATGCTTGAACTGGAAGAAGGTTCTCTACTGTATGTATAGAAGTTCCAGAAGCTCTTATCAGATTGAAATTCAGCTCACCTTGATAGTGGCTGGGGATGGGAATACAGCCATGACTGGAGTGCTGTGTCATGCAGTAGGACTCAAAGAACCCGATACCATCAAGTGCTGTTCAAACAGTGCAAAGTCAAGTCTTCCTCAGTTCTAGATAATGATGGGCCTGAAATACATCCCTAGATAAGAATCTGAATGGAAGTGCTGCCCTATGCTTTAGCAGCCTAAAAATCTGTTGTTAAGGCTCTTACTGTTATAAACAGAATTGACTGCTGGTAGACTGTTTATAGAGGTGGAATTAGTACTTTAAAAACTCTGTCCTAGCCTGTACTGATAAATCTGAGGTGCCTGCAGGTAGGTACATGGTTCTGTGTGTAACTATTTGTACTAAACAAAATTGCTAAGTCATAGTTCAAATGTATGCAGGAAATTTCACATTGTGTATTGCATGGCCCAAACTCGCAAATTTATATAATCAGCATGAAGATTAATTGAGGTAGAAGGAAAACTGAGTGATTAAAACAAAAACACACACAAAAAAGCTTGGAATTCTAGTATCTGTTAAAAAAAAATAAATTTCGGGAAATGGAAACATCTTCCTTGATTCTTTTGGATAACCAATAGAAACTCTTGCTGCAAATGCACACAGTTAGGTCATGAGTTATATCATGTTTTTTGTTTAGGAAGAAATAAGTTTACAACTGAAAAGTCAGCTTTATTTCTGAAACTTGTGTGTATACAGTGAACAATGCCAACTTGTTTTTTTTTTTTTTTTTGTACTCTCTCTTAATTTTTTCCTTTAGAACATAAATTGCGCTTCCTGTTGTTAGATTCAGGTCGTGAGGGAGAATGCAGTGAGAGGGAACAGGAGGGGAGTGAATTGGTGGCTGCTTTGGCATCCTGGTTCTGGCTGGGTATAGTTGCTGTGTGTAGCTGAGTAGCTCCCCCAGTGCAGCATGGAGCCAGCTGTCACCCGGCTGCAACAGCGGGCACGTTGGTTCCCTCAGCAGCAGCGAGCTCCTTGGCATCAAGCACTGAAGCAAACAGGAATGCTGCTTAGGACTCTTGCATGACCTTGGAGTAGCATAAAAGTGCAGGAGCCCTAGGCAGGCACCTATTCTTGGTTTTTTTTTTTTTTTTTTGGCCCCTTAGTAGGGCTTTGGTTAGGTCCTAGTCAGAGTTGGTTGTTGCTAACAGCCCCCGGCTCCTTCAAAGTGGCAGTCTATCAAGAAAAATACTGTCATATAGGAATTTATTGGTCTCTCTGTGTGAATCAGAAGGTAGTGTAGAGGAATGGTCCCCAAGTGTACAACTGGCTTTAAGTGGCTCAGCTGCTTTTCTGCATTTGAGTGACAGTGGCATTAAGGCAGCTCAGAAACCCAACTATTCATCTTTTCTGGGTAGAGCAGCTGTCTTTCAATAGCAGCTAGAGGAATGCAGCTCTCCTTTATGACACTGATGTAAGGCAAGCTAAGATAGGAAGGATAATAGGTTCATGCATAGAGGATTACATTATTTCCTTTACCTAGACAACTGACTAAGGTAAGAGGTAAATATTTATTCACCATCTAAAGATGTTATGTAATTTATAGATTTTAAGTAATATCAAAATTTTTTTTTAATAGCAGATAAAATCTGAAGTTTTTTTCTCCCTATATCTGTAAAAATATATTAATACTCTAGATAAATAATTCATAACAAACCAATATGAATACAATAATTCCATTAAAGTTAATTAATATTCTGATTGTATCGGCTGAGAATAATGGTCAATGAGATCTTAAAGCTTTTCCCTCTATCTCCCCTCCATCTCCTCCATTCTCCCCCACACCCATCTCCCCTAGTTCCAGTCTATGGATTTAAGTTGTATATGTATAACTTTCAGGAAAAGTAAAGGTTAAGTTTTTGTTTAGGATGGATGTCTTAGTACCAGAGAAGAAAACACATGAAGAGAAAGAAGATTTGCAACATTATCATCAGAAACCTGCAAGCTGCAAGAAATTGCTTAGGAATTGCTGCTTGGTAAAACGATTTTTTGCCTGGAAAAGTTTGAGCTCTAAAGGTACCTTTCCTATTGAAATTTTTAGTGTAGGAGCAATTGCTGTCTTTCCAAGAATTCCGAATTTTTGATAGAGGTACTACTGAATTTAGCATCAGTCAAGTTACAGGTACAAAAAGTCTCTACTGTCTTGGGTCTATTGTGCAAAGAGATTAGAAATGGTACAGCTTTGATTGAAGGTGCTTTATCATAATGTGATATAAATAATTGTACTGCATAAGCATTCATTTTGTAGCACACCAAAATACATGATCTGCAGAAAAGGTCTGCAGAAAAAAAAAAATCCTTCAATCACAAGCTAAATGAATACATGTAAAATCCCAGTAATTAAATCTATCAGTTTATCAGGGCTCAACCCCAAGATCTGTTTTGATGAGCATAAACTCCTTTGATCACTTTCAGAGTATATTTACATGGATATTACATGATCAATTCCTTTGTCTTAGAGAAAATGGAGAAAGGTAACATCCTGTCACTTTTTTACATAATGATGCTGTGTACTGTATTTATTAATAAATATTGAAAGAAATGCTTCTTTTTAAATTGGAACTTGGCTGTGAAATATCTCACCCATTGAAAGTCTAACTCTTTTATGAATAATAAATTAAACAACAACCACAGTGAAGTGATGGTTAATCTGCTTTATTTTCCTCTGGAACCTACACACATTTAAAGATTTTATTCAGCACTGATTCCTCTTTTTACCATCATATTTGTACTTTGCACCATTATGTAAAAATAAAACAAAAAAATTGTCCCAAACAACCCTTTTGTGATTTGGCAGCATTTTTCATCTCCTTGCACATTGTTTATGACAATTAAAAAAACAGGCCCTCTATATATTGAATTTGTGTCAAACTGAATGAAAGAATGGATGACATTATTTAGTCATGACAAACTAAGTCACCATACCCTGAGTGATATACTTTTTTATTTATACATTCATTTTAAAAGATATGCTTCAGTACCTTAGTTTCAACATTTAGGAAAAAATGAGCTGGTTAAATGCAACCTGCCTCTGATCTTAAACTGCCCTTATCCGTCTATTATCCAAGTAGACATGTGTTTGATATGCCTTTTAACCTCAGCACAATCATTTATCTGTTCTTGGCCACTCGTGTTTAAAGCTTTAGGATAATACTATGAATGGTTGCTTTAATCAGTATACATATTATGGTTTGCTAAATACATCCTTGATTGTGTATCAGTTTGTACCTATAATTCTTGTCACTTTCATTTATATTTTATATTGTTACTGAAGCTAATGAAGCAAAAATGATTTTGCTGTAATCCTTTCAAAACTCATTCTTTTGTTCATAGAAACTTTTTTTTTTTTTCCCCTATTGGGTCATTTCATAGTATGGCATGAGTTAAAACTCATGAGTTATTTATCAACAGTCTGTGTGGGCCTAGGGAATCAGCTCTCTAGTCATAGTGTGTGAATAAAAAGCAACTTGCACTGAAGTTAATATGTTTGATTCTTAGTAACTTTAAACTGGCTAATCATTTTCACCTCTGGAAAGGGTCTACAAACTGTTGACAGGAAATGACAGAATTGAGGATTTATTTTGTCTTGGTAAAGTGAATCAGAAGATAGATGAATCAGGATGAATCAAGTTACTCTGGGTTACTCCAACAGAGACAAAATGGGAATTTAACACGTTGTTAACTCAAGCCATTAATTTTACTTTATCAACCAGATGATAGAAAACACTTTCTCATGGGAACACCTTTACAAGAACCTTTGTATATTCATCAAGATCACCAAAACTGACCTCCTGAGGTACTTTCTTCAACACTGTTTTTCCAAGGTGACTCCACTGGCCAAATAGGTTTTCTTGGACTTGAGTACTATTGTCTTCTGACACCTGTAACGTGTTATATATGGCATATCACACTGAGTTCCTGATCCACAGCTAGGTAAGATTTCATACACATAAACAAACGGAGCATTTCTGTAAACACCCAGGCTTGACCATGCAGATACATACCCACCCATTCTCTGGAATTAGTTAACTCAGCAAGAGGTCTTCTGTAAATAGCCTTTCTCCTAGTACCCATGACACTGCTATGGCAGCTACAGAGCATGTGGCTACTGAAATACTCACTCAATGCCTAATACTTTCCGTTGGAGGATGAAGATGGGTTTGCAATTGATACTGTGGTGGCTCATTCCCACTTAGTCATTCCTTTACACAAATCAGATTCCTCATTGGTTGTCTTAAGATACCTCACACTTGTGAAGTGGTATAAAAGTTATCATTAGGCATTTAAGATTAAATACTTAAAAAGCAACCAAAATTTGTTTGGTCATATTTTTAAAAAATAATGAAGACTGTAAATAATGAGTTATTTGGTTATTCACTGCTATTATAAGGGTTTGTAGCAGGAAATACTGTATAGTAACATGCAGTTGATCTTTCCTTTAAAGTAGAATTTATTTATTTTCAACAATTTGTTTTTCTTATTGTAGGTCATTTGCATGATCTTGAAACTGAGTTTGTCAACACGTTCTTTTAACTTTATAGAATTAATTATACTTTCAGAGACAATTTCCATTTATGAATTCAAAGCATGCAAATAAATACTTGACTTACTGTTATGTTCAGATGATTTAACACAATTTTCAGAATGAATAATCTTAACTCCTATGGTAAAACGTTAGAATGTCAATGCACTGGGGTTGTCTTCCTGCTCTTCCTGCTTCAACATCTGTCGTATGAGTAAGAGAAGAATGTTGTAACATAAATACTGGAAAGATGGTTACACTCAACCCTTTTCTATGAAGTATTAACATAGCATGATTTTCATGCAGCCGTGATTGCTCCAAAGGAAGAGCAAGAGAATAAAAAATGGTGTATTGGATTTCAAAGAAAAGTAAATGGAATAACAGTTGTCAATGGGAAACAATTCGATACTAAAGTCACTATTTTAGTCAATGTTCAAAGCTCAGTAATTTGAGTAATTCCTCGCACAGCAGTTTCAGAGAGTAGGTATCTTGTAACTAAGGCTTGAGGAACAGTTTCAGACTATTGCCAGGTATACATCAGTTAGAGCTTGATGTTTCAGTGAGCTCTGGGCCCAAGTTTAAAGTGTATTTGAAAAACTGAGCAGCCTGAAGTATCTCCTTACTAAATTGGCAACCTACTCAGTTAACCTAGGGCAGTTATGAGTCTTCCCTGATTATTCCATGCCATGAATATACATCCTGCTACAGATTTTTTAAAATGCAAATGAGGGACACCAAGAGGAAAACAGGTTGTCTTTCACAAAGATAAATCTGGAGGAATTATATGGCTGACTGCATTAAATACTGCTAAAATGTTACTGATTATCAACTGTTTGTTATTTATAGATTTTTATATTGTTTGTGTTTTCTCAAACCACTTATTTATGAGTTAAGATAAGAATAATTTAGGAATAATTCCAAGCTGTCAACTACTGAGTGTATCTTTCTCTGTCAGCATATTTGACAGAATATTTAATGAAAAAATAACGAAGTTTTTTGAGAACTAATTAAATGTTCTGCTCTCCCTAGAATACTTCATATACTCTCAGACTTTAGATATCTTAAAAAATTCCTTCTGGACTTTGTCAGTACTGGTTTCTTAAAAAAGGACTTCCTGTGAATGGGATGATAGTCTGCCCCCTATTGTACGTTTGCCTTTTCTTATACACAAATATGTTGAGCAGTACTTTTGAATCCAGTCACATCTTAGACCATGAAAAGAAAGTTTCCTCCCAGTTCAAAATTAGGAAGAATCTGTGTTAATATTGAGCACGGGTCCTTTGGACTGAAACATTCTTCCAATGTGTCCCTCAGCTCTAATTCTTGTGTGTCTGTTTCAACTACATTTCTGCTGAGCAGTGAAGTAATGGTGCAAAGACAACCTGAAAGGTAGACAGCAGGATTACATACAAGGTTTAAAGTAGATGTCTTTTCCATTATCAAAGCTCACAAAGCTACTAAACAGGAGGCAAGGGTTGTTTCCTAAATTCATTACTGAAGCAAAAGCCTTTTCTTTTCCCTAAAGAGTTTGCTCATGCATAGAATGATAGTTACTGAAGTCTGCCTTATTTCAGGTTTACTAAGTCATGCTTTTCTACACGAAGATAATAAACGAAGATAAATGAAGATAAAAATGACAGAAAACAACAACACTAAGTAATATATATCCAGAGTCAAGGACAGCATATCCTCCTGAGTTCATTCCCTTTCTCTAGTAACTGCTCTTCACAAACATCCCTCTCTCAAAGTATTGCTGATACACAGTTCAGATATTAATTTGTCCAGCAATTGAATTTGTATTCAGTTGTCAGATGCATCATTTTTCAATTCATGTCATGTCAGTTCAATGTTTTTCCCAGTTTTTTCCCCCCTAGCTTTCTCCCAGATGCTTTGAACAATATCATGTCATCACGAGAAGAATTCAGAAAACTCCAGATGAGCACAAAGAGAAATTTGTCCTATGTGCCTATAGAACTGAAGTTCATATGACTTTGCTGAGTCTGAGAGCCGCTAAGAGAAGGAAAAAGGAGAGAGTTGGAGAGAGGACCATGTCTCTTATCCTTTCCATTTTAAATGGTCAACATCTGTAAATAAGTAGACTGAAATCTTTTCCTACTAAATCTGTCCAGAATGCTCAATAAGGAGTATGTATATTACTATGCATGTTAACCACTGAAGAGATTAATGCCCCTGAGATTTTATACTCTGAAAACAGATAGAAATGTATTTAAAAATTGAACCTTTCATAGTTTTAGCCAGTACATAAATCTTTGTCTATTTTGTAAAGACTCTAAGAAGAGAAACTTAAATGGGAATTCAAAATGAATGATGTTTAGCCCACTTTGTCTATTTGAAATATTTATGAAAATGTTTTACGTGTTGATGATGATGCAATTGGTGTATACATTGGTCTTAAGTAAGCTAGCTACTAAGCCCAGGCAAAGTTACAGTTAAAACCTTATTCACTTTGTGTCTTTTAATAACCTTTTTCAAAGAGAATGAGCATACTTAGTGCTGCGTTAGGTATTTCTTTTATCACAGTGAACTATGAATTAGCATTGTTTTCTTATTCAGCTATAATAAAGCAAAAGTTTTTGTGGTGCCTTATATGTTCTGGCGCACTGTGCAAACATTGCATTTTATGCTGCAAAAAAAATCACCTTCGGAATAAATACAGCATGTGTTGCATGTGCTTATATTTTCAAGGGGCTGAACTGAATGTAAAATGTGGATGTATTCTGTTTATTTGTTAAAATTTTGCAAGTAATAAGCTTCTTTCAGATTTTTTCCCCTGACACTAATTTAGGACTATTCTTAGCTAAAAAATAATCAGTATTAAAATAGGGATGTAGATGTTCATATTTATATGTAGGAAAAGATTGTTCTACAAATTTTAATAAAACATGGTGGAAAGATAAGAAAAAAGGTAAGAGAAAATAAGGTATTTCTGTTGTTCTTGTTTTCCACCAGAGCTTGTTCTTCCCTTATGATCTCAAACAAAAGAGTTTGTATGATGAGACTCGGCAAAAAGGGGTGCCTCATAGTTTGTTCCCTTTTTGCCAAATGTTAACTCTGAAAGACAAATCATGGCAATAAAATTAGGAGCTCTCCCTGGTGGATGTCATTTTCTTTTAAATGCGCAGCACAGAGTGATCTAATCTCAATAAGACCTCTAATACTCTCTTCAGGGTAGCAGTAATAGTTAATGGCACAAATTAACAGGAAAGAATATTATTCAGGAATGTTTGTTATCTTTCAGGTCATTAAGGGGGAAATTGGAAAAACATTGATTCTCACAACTTAGAATCATTCCAAAGCGATTATTCCAGTGATTAATGTTTTGAAAGGAGCTTTTCACTGTGTATTTGTGTACAGACTTGCTAAACAGAGCAACGCATATAGCTAATGAAAGTATGAGGCTCTGACAATTATATATAAGATTAAATAATATAATTTTTGGCTCAAGGAAGTTTAGAAATCATTCTCCAAAATTTGCCTTAGAAAAAAAAACATGAATGCATACCTTCTGAAGGTTTTAATACCTCTTAAGGTTTTAAAAAATAACACTCAGAGGCCACAATCTTGACAAAAGCCCTTGCTGCTTTACTTATGTGCATATAGATGAAAATTTTGATAACAATTCCAAATTTAAAAATCAAATTGCACAAATTTTGCAATAACCACTGGTTTACAGTTTGGGGAGAATTTGTTCATGCCTCTTCAGAGTCCTTGAAACAGTTATTTGTGCCAATAAACATAACTATTACCCATAATTTTGTTTTTTTAGATGCTTTAATACAAAGATAGCAATTTGCAAAATGCAGATTATGAAGTCAGTTCTGCTAAGGGTGAATGTGCTTGTAAAATGGATATTTCATGGGAATTAGATTTCCTCAGCATTTGAGATTCAAAGGATTGAACGTGCTCCATAGTTAACCCCCCCAGAAACATGGTTCTGAAAAAAGTGAATACATCACTCTATGGAACTTCTGCTTTATGCTTCCCTGGATATTTAGGTGTTACAGAACATGGAATGCTTCTCCTTTTCTCTTGGAGCTTTGTTTCCTTTATGTTAGAATAGATATTTATGGTCTTCTGCAATTGCTACCTTGTCATCCCAGCATTTCTTTGAAGCAAGTTGCAGTTACTAGGAGGGACATGATACTAGAAAGTCAAGTATTAACTTATGGCAGATTTACACAAGGGCACGTTGAACTTCAAAGCTTTTTGTCCTTTGCTTCCCTTTCTTTTCCTACAGAGCAGTGTTGACACTCAGTAGTATTCATAAGCTTCCTAAGAAACAATGAACAGTTTTAAACTAATTAAGAGCCTCAAATGGATATTTTTTATTGATTTTTTTTTTTTTTTGTGAAAAAATAAAGAAAGTGTGTTTTCCTTTCATATAAAAAGCATGAGGAAGCACTGAGCTGAATGGAACCTTCCCAGGGATGTCACTCTGGACTTTGCATAATGAACTTTTATTTTTCCACTGAGATCCTTAATCCTACTTACCAATGATCACCTTATTCTTCAATAAGTTTAACCTGTTAGAAAAAACTTCAGCATCTTCTTGAATTTGGCCTAAGAATAAAAAGAATATGTGATTAATTGCTCTTTAATGAGCTAGTTATATCAGAAAAATAATTGTTTTTCTAATTGTAGTTGTTTTTTTCATAGAATTGGACTTGTTGCTTCAATGTCATGCAGATATTAAAAAATGATTCATTGCAATATAATATAGCAATTGTATGTCCTGAACACCTAAGCAAACTATGGAGTTATTACCTCTCCATTTGTAAATCTGATGTCTAATTTTGTCTCCCCAGATTTCCCTTCTTTGTTATACAAGGGTCAGTATGCCATTTAAAAAAATACTAAAAAACACAGTTGTTAATTTATTGAAAATCTTTTACTTAAAACTCAAGTTCTAAGGATTGAAGGTTTGGAATATAATAAATGTAGAGGATCGCCCCATTTGGGAAACTAAATTGTTTCCTTTGTGAAACCAATATATACTTCTAGTTAGTCTCTGTATTCACAGTATCTTTGATTTCTGCTGTGTCTGCCAACAGCTGCTTTTTTTATTTCAAGACATTCTATCAATCAAAAACTAATAGGCTGAAAAAGTGTATTAGATTAAGTGGAAGGACTTTTATATTCATGGCATACTTAGAAAATGGAATCAATCTTTAAATATCTTGCCACTTTCCATCTGGGCATTATTCCAGCAATTTAAGTGGCTAAATATATTGAGAGTATTCCAGATTAAATGGTAGTTCTGAATGTCTTTGTATAAATGGTATGGCCCATAAAGAACTGGATTTGTTGTGTTGGTTAATGATATCTGAATTTTGTTTACCGAAGTGTACCAAATATTAGTGCAGTATAACACAATTGTGTTTGTGAGCATCTGTCCCTGAAAAAAATGCTGAGACTAGAAGCAGTTCTGCTACAGACCTAATAAGCTGCCAGAAGCAGCTTCTTTAAAGTATGCAATGCCAACTTTTTTCTTTCCTTTTTTTTTTCCCCCTTTTTTTGTGGTGAAGCACTGGATAACTTTTCACAAAAGGTCAAATTAAAAGGAAAAACAACGTATCTTAGAAGTGGAAAGTTAGGTCAGAAGAAGGGAGGGAAAAATAGTAAGAAACAAATTAATTGGAATGACTAAAACAAGAAAATTACATGTTGCCTTGTTGCTTTCCCCACTCTCCCCTCCCCCATTTAATTTATTGCTGCCGTTGCCTTTCTTGAATGCTTGTTTCCATTGGAGTCTGCAGTGTGGTCCTGACAGCTCTTCTGGCAGACAATGACTCTGATGGGATAGATTTGCCCTGCTTTCAGCCCAAAAGGGGTAAGTGGGAGGACCTGATGCTCTTCGTTGCTTCAATAATGCTATCCTGCTGGGACCTCCCTGCTGTTCCTTCCAGTAGCATTATCTTTTTGGCAAGGAGATATGTTCTCAGTTGTTCTTTAATTTTCTTATTCATCCTTTCTGTGTGCAAGAGACTCACAAAAAGACTGGAATTCTTCACCGAGCCATCTAAATGTTTTGTGGGCACAGTACTGTATTAGTCATCTGTGGCAACATTGCAACTGAATTTTGCAGATCACCTCAGCCAAATGCCAATAAACCTGTACTGTGCAGCAAAGCAGAAGGCATACTTGATTTCACATATGTCAGAGAAAATGGTGCTGCAAATATTTAGCTACCTAAGCACTTTTGGTACTTTTCTCTTGCAAAAGCGAGATACCTGGGGGGTATCTCAGGACACATTGGGATGATCATCATTCCCAACAGTAGATGAAACCTATATCTGACCATACAAGGTCCAAAGGTCTAGGGCAACAGAAATGTGAAGCTGGCTTCATTACCTGCTTCTGGCTAACGCAAAGGAATGGATTAAGTCTGTTGTGAATGTAATAGCAAGAGGTGTCTAATGGTGAGAATGCGTCGTAGTTAGACCTCTGTCTATTCAAATCACCCAGTTCCTCAGAATTTAACTAGCATCAGTCTATGTGACTTTTATGTTTTACCTCATGTATATGTGTATTTAAGGCCATGAAAATACAACAACTCTTGAATGTAGTATCCATCAGCTGAGCTTATAAACATCTCTATATTTATCTTCGCTGGTTAAGAGGTAAAATGTTTTAGCTTAGCTTTCAGTTGACAAGAGCTACCTTCCCAAGCTATGATAGTTTGGCTGCTTTTAACAATGACCCTTTTCTGACATTTGGTTCATACCACTTCTGATGTGACTGAGATGAAAATGATTGGTGAGAAACATCAAGCTTAGATGGAGGTGGGGAAAAATCGCAATGTATCCCTACAGCAACTTAGAATTGAACCTTTTTTTTTAATTTTTTTTTTTCCCTGAATCTCAATAGTATCTGCTGTGAGTAAATGTCTCTAAGACCAGAAATTATTTATTTCCCTCTAGTTTTGAACTATATGGAGGCACAATATGCTACTGCAGCTATCAGTTAAAAAAAATCTACTTTTTAGTGAACATAGTGAAATTCTCAGACGATGAACTGATTCACAGAAATGCTTGTAAAGAAGACAGTGCAATTTCTTAGCTGTTTATTGTGTGAATAAGGAAGTAGTGAAAAAAAATGCAGGAAAGAAAGGAGACCCACATCGTTAATTTAGTCTGGAGAATGGGATTTCTTCTGACAGAGTGCTCCTATGTGATGTTAGAAGAGTCAGTTAAGACAAATTTAGGGATGGGCACTGAGTATTTCTTGTTTTCTGAGAAAATCCTTGCAGTTTGATTTGCAGACTACTGAGCGCTTGCAGCATTCCCAACTTGACTTTGAACATATATTGAAAGGCTGTGTGAACAATGTGAGAATCAGCTTCCATTAATTTCCTACCAAGTGCATGAATTAGTCAATACCTTTGATCTTAATCTTACTGTGCCTTTTATCTGCATTAAGTAGGTATCATACCCTCTCATCTCATGGGGATGTTGTGAACGTAAATGTAGCAAAATTTGTGGAGAACCCAGACACTGTCGTGATGAACATCGTAGAAAACTGTATTTTGAATTCAGATTCTCAGTAATATTTTGCAGGTAAATTACTGGGTAACAAGATGTGGAGAGTGAGGTTCTGAATTTGGTGAATAAGTGCTACGCATGAATTAAACTCCTTAATTAAGCTTAATTAATCTCCTTTTCAAAATATAGCCAATGGTCAAACCATTAAAAGATTTCACCATAATGCATAAGTGGAAAGGGGCTGAAGTAATGCTCTTAGTATTTATGAACACAATGCAGTTCTTTTCCTGTATATTGCCTACATAAGTAATATATACAAAAGAATTCCTTAGTTTGAAGGATTTATAGCATAAAACTCAGAACTTGTCTTGTCAGACCTTGTCAGACTTGTCAGAACTTGTCAGACTACAAGTAGTAGTAAACCAAAGTGATTGATCAAAGGATCAGACCCTACGATACAAAGTATGAAAAGTGTGGTGAGTAGGGAAGGATGTGCATCTTCTAGTGTACTTCCACTTGTGTAACGTTACAAAAAATCAGTGAAAACCTTGCCATAAGTTTCATCATAGTAGGAATCATCCAATTTGCTTTATAAAAATGCCTCTGTAGTGAGTAAGATAAATCTTTATATCAAATAACACTCTACTGTTGGCTTTGTAACATTAAGTTTTAATGTAGTAGCTCCTTCACTGATTTTTGCTAGAAATGCTTTTTGAATGAAGTCCCAATATGTCTTATTTGACCAATATCCCCACTTCACTCCTTATTTATTTTATTTGAAGTAAATTATGAAATCTCCAAGTCTTAGAAAGTTTTTGAATTTTCATTACCAAAATCAAATCACAGAAATGAAAAAAAATACAGATTTATTTTTATAATTTATTTAAGCTACAATTGATTCTATACTAAAAACTAATCAGTATACCATAATTGAAGAGATATTTTTGGACCAATGTACCAGCTGGTATCACAGATGGTACAGATGGCATAAGGCTCTTTAATGGGATAAAGATAATGTGTTGGCACAAAGAGAGCTGAGTATGTGAACATGATTTTTCTTTCCCATTATGCACTATCTAATCAGCGTAATTTTAATTGATACACAATTGATATATCTGTATTCCACACATCTGGATAAATGCTAAGATCAATACCTTGTAGTCAGTGACATTAGTATAACCATACTTTGTTCTGGAAAAAATCATACACCGTAGTAGGCAACAACTCATTAAACCTTGTGGTTTAAAAGAACGAATTGCAAGGTAAGTTTGATATTAAAATTTTAAAAGGAATTGATATGAAATTTCTGGATGCAGATGAGTCCCTCAGAAAGACTTAATTCTGGTTAGCTTTGGTATTGGCGTCTGTATGGCAAAAAGTATGATAGTGGTATTGGTTATGAACGATCTTGCTGATAAATGATGAGGAAATCATTCTAATTATTTTCTCTGAAGATCCAGTGGGGCTGGATATTTCTTGACAGTAGTAGAGGGGTCTCACTGGGTAGTATGGGTTTTACTGGACTTAATTTCTTTTTTTACATATGATGTCCTATAAAGTAGTGTTGAGTTCAAAAGATTTTTTCTTGCACTCCATTCAGATTTTTTTTCTGCTTTGTGTACATTGCACAAGACAGAATAAACATCTACAGTATATTGTGTAGATACGTTGTGTATCTACTGTGGTGCTTTCAGTCATGAAGACAGCAAAACATTGCTAGATAAGTTTGTGGTGCTTTTTATTTTTATTATTTATTTATTTATTTTTTCTGATGTCTGACATAATCCTATCTGCCACTGACAAAAGTTGCTAGTGGGGATTTTGCTGAATATGTAACCATTTGCATCCAGATTCAGTTTTCTTTGGTATATAAAAGGGCTCTGTTCATCAGAAATGGGTTGTTGTGTCTTTTCAGGTTAGATAAAACCTTCTGCAAGATTATTTAAGCTTTTGTTTGACACACCAAGATTGTTGAAGTATATTTCACAGAATATTATACCCAAAGACTCATTACTCCAATATTTACAGCCATTTCCAGATCATACAGAAATGTGGGTGAAGGTGTTAGTTGTTTATTTATGGACATTTTCATTTTGGAATTAATTTCACACAGATGAAGCCTGCTGATTGTTAGGGCCTGTTGAAAGAAAACTAGTGAAAACTACTTAGGATAACAAGTTGATGCATTCAGCCACCAGTCTGGAATTAGAACTATATAGCTTAATGTCCCAAAGAAAAGCTTCTGAAGGGAGAAAACCTCTCAGTAAAATGCAAATCCAGCTGAAGTTTCCTGATCAGCATTCCTCTGAATAGCTGTGACTAGAGAGATATCCAAAAACTGCCCTTCTAACAAGTTCATAAAAATTGCAACAGAAAAGGAGAATTTTCCCACTTTTTCTTTTCTTTTTTCCCCTCCTAAAGCGATGTATTTTATTCTCTGTGTGTGTCTCTCCTACCCTCTTCTGTAAGGCAACAGTAGTCATATGGTTTTCATATATACCAAGGAGAGAGACACTCTTTTTGCACTGTTTAGTGCCATTGTGCTTTTATTATTAGAGGTAAATGTGCATAAAGACTATCTACATTCTGTCCTGCATCCTGGCATAGATATCTTTGAGCTTATGCACTGAAGTATACTTTTGACCATTAGACAGACAATATTATACCTTCTTGGCAAAGCCAAACTGAATTTTTTACCTAGAAGTTGACAGAATCTAATAAATGAGCTAATAAATCACAAAAAATAAGTGGATTAGGAGAAATAAGTGAGTATGACCTACAGAAGGCAGTACAACTGACCTCCAGATTTCTCACGTGCTTAGGAAATGTAAGTAGGACGTATGAAAATTTTGGATATCATGTCTCTATTTTAAATACTGATCTAGTCACATGTAGCTAACATGTCTGCTCCATTTCCCCTCATTTTGAGAAATACTTTTTTTCCGTATTCAAACACATTATAAAATGAAATATGTCAAAATCTTAAGCTACCAGAACTAAAGTTCTTATGCTGCTATTGTTCTGTGTATGGGGAGAGGGATGAAGCCCTACTTTCATTTGTATTTCAGAAATGTGTTTATACCTCTTGGAAATAACCTGTTAGCAAGTTATCTTTAAATATTGAATTGTGAAATAAATCCCGTTTTTTCTGCTCTATCTTCTTTTTCCATGGTTGGTTGTGAGGACCTTGGCAATGATAGGGTTTATTGGGAGTTACCTATTTCTCTAGTAGGTTCTTGTGGATCCATCCACATGAGAGAAGTTTCTATAAAGTTAATGTTTCTGATTTTTTTTTAAGGGAAAGACTTTGGCTTGTATAGGGACCGAGGAGTTTATATCCAACTGAGGGCTGCAACTATACTGGCACTTGTTTCAGAAAAAGCTCTTTGTTGGACTTTGAAATTCTTGCCTTTTTAGGAATTAAAATTGGATTCTCAAGGTTTTTGTATTATTAAAAATAGGTTTATGCTTAATATATTAGGAAATAAGTCAACACTTAATCATTTGCAAAAATGGGGAAGGAAGAATTTTGGGTACCAGTAAAGAAAACATTATTATTCTGCCATTTGTCTTTTCACTTTCACTGGGAAAGCTGATAAAATTTCTATATTTCATTCATAGAAAATGAAAGATTAGCCTGAATGTTTTGTTTTTCTTCTTGTCTGTTTTCTACTTTTTTTTTTTTTATAGCCTATTTTCTTCCTCTGCTCAGAAACTAAAGGTTGTGATCTCATCTATGAAAAGAGTTCAGAAGAGCCTTCCTTCAGTATCGTAACGCCTGCTGAGCTTTCAAATGCCAGCTGTTTTATATTCCAGTCCTATATGTTTTTATTAAAGCTGATGTTATAAATAATTTCAACTTTTATGAACATCCTTCACAATTATGAGAGATACTGCAGTTTAGTGAGATGTTGATTTTTAAACAGCAATTAAATTCTTGGTTTTGGTTTTATTTATTTTTTTTACCCCCCAAAAAACATGTCTTGCTTCTTCTCTGCACTATCTATACCAAAAGTATAGATGGTATATTTAGATGGTCCTGCAGTTTTACTTATCCTGTCTGCCAGATTTTGATTGCATTATATAGAGTTTAAGTTACGCTCAGATTGGAGATTCTGAAGATTTGGAAACTGCAGATAAAATTGAAGCAATGCATTGTTCTCTGAGCCAGTGACCCACACAAGAGACTTGCATCCAGTTGTGGAAAGAATCTGCATGAGATCTCTGCACAAGACAAATGCTATGTTACCTTTTTGTTTATAGTAACTAACAGGGTACCCAAGTCCTGTTTCTAAGTGCAAGATATATATGGGATTTTTTAGAACAATGTCCAGACTAAATTCCAAACTTTATATTGCATAATCTCTACACATAATATTTGTGATCTTCCTGAACAGGAACTGAACTAGAAATAAAATTGAAAACTTCCTGAATTTTAACTTAACAAGTCCATATAATAAATATATCAGTGTGTTTCAGTGACTGGTAAAATAATTTTAAGTTAACTACAGAAGGCAACATCTGTGGTCAGACCAAAAGATCTGATTGTTAGCTGCCTTTCACTTCATTGTGCTCTGGGAGAGGTGTACAGGAAATGATTTCTTCTTTTTGCTCAATGTTAGTAATAGAAACCTCCTTAACCTTTGCTGGAGGAATGCAGATACCTTTGTTCTTGACTATCATTGTTGCAGAGCAGAGCCTGAGCTCAGTTTTTTGTTGCCTTTCACTTTGTGTAGTAAAATGCACTTCTACAAATCAAGTAACAAATCTAATAAATAACAACTAATACTTAAAACCCTATTTATGCCAGAAATAAATGACTTAATTAAGGATAAGACTGTGGGGAAATGGGCTGTCCCCAGTTCGTAAGCAGTAAATCCATCAGCTTCTCTAAACACCTAGCAATGTTCTTTGGAGTCCTCCGAGTGAATATTTTTATAATATTTAATTTATCATAATTTTCTCCTCACTGTTCACAAGTTTTAGGTGAGAAGCCAGCTGTCTTTATATTATTTCATTAATTAATAAAAATGGTGTCATATTAGGCAGGTTTTAGTCCTATTTTCAAGTTTAAAAAAAAACACATAATAACAGGGTCATATTTTAATTAATTTCCTAAGTTAAAGGTATCAGATTATAATATTTTGGAAAGGTTCAATGATTCCACTTTTTTTTTTTTCCTACCATATTATATAATTCTTTTAATATATAATATTATATATTATAATATATAATATATAATAATATATATAATTCTTCTTTTTAATATTCTATATATTTTCAACTGTGAGGAGTGATTCACAATGCGCTGGTTGGTTTTAAACTTTGAAATTATGCTGAAAAGTAACAATTTAAGATTCTGAAGCCATAATAGATTTTTTTTTTTTTTTTTTTTTTTAATGTACAAGTATACATTCTAATTTATGTAAAGTAAAATTTTCACTGAACTTGCTACCCTGAGGTGTAA
This sequence comes from Anser anser, assembly GCF_964211835.1. Taxonomy (NCBI): domain Eukaryota; kingdom Metazoa; phylum Chordata; class Aves; order Anseriformes; family Anatidae; genus Anser; species Anser anser. Next base: position 60,848,686 of record NC_139724.1, read on the forward strand.
TCTAAGGACAGATTTCTTACTTCCCTCTATCAACTCACGAGAAGTGTGGGTCAAATCAAAGAGACAGATGTATATATATTGCTTGTTTATCTGCCTGATCATCACTATACAGATGTACCAGGAATCCAGCTGTTTTTCCGGACAGTGATGTACTATGCAGAGATACCACAGCTGAGCTAACTCTGCAGTGGGAAATAAGATGCAAGCGCTAGTGCAGGACCTTCACTAGGCTAATTAGCCGACTAAGCAGTGCTAACTATAGCAGGCATTATGCCACGCAAGCAGAGCTGTGCTACTTCTGAGACACAGCTACTGTCTATACACAATGCTATTTTTGGTGTTGTGAACTCCTCACAACTTATTCAGAGCTAGCTGCATGCATCTAGCTTCCCTCTGGAGCAGGGAGGGAGGAAGGCTGCTTCAGGCAACAGAGAAAGAGGAAAAGAGGAAAATGGTGCTGAGTTTCACTCATGGGCTGGGGCTTCTGCAGGTGTACCGTCTCAGTCTCATCACTGCTTTCTTCTGAGCTACACGCCAGGTCTATAAGCCATGTCCACACATCAGGCTGCATGCCTGACTTCACCACTAACTCACTGAGTGTGAGCAAGCCATTTTGTTTCCCATCAGCTCTCTTACTCAGCTTGCAAAACCAGGAAAACATTTTAGCTCCCTGCAGCTTTGGAAGGGAGATACTGCAGTGACTGTCTCTGTTTCTTGATCTCTGTTTCTTCAAGTAATTAGCGTTACTGAGATATTAGTAGCAACTTTGCTAGTGCCTGTGAGTAGAGATCTGCAAACAGCCAGCTATTAGTTGTGATGGTTGCTCCAAAACGACTCGAAAAGCAGTGTTTGAAATTGAGAAAACTGCTTAATGCACTGTTGTGGTTTAACCCGGCTGGCAGCTAAACACCACACAGCCGTTCGCTCACCCTCCCCCCTCCCTCTCTGGGATGGGGGAGAGAAACGGGAAAGTGAAGCCTGTGAGTTGAGATAAAGACAGTTTATTAAGACAGGAAAATAATAATAACAATAATAATAATAATAGTGATAATGGTAATAGTATTAACAATAATAATGTGTAAGAAAACAAGTGATGCACAATGCAATTGCTCACCACCCGCTGACCGATGCCCAGCCTATTCCCGAGCAGCCGGCCCCCCCCACCCCGGCCAGCCACCCCTATATATTGTTTAGCATGACGTCAGATGGTATGGAATACCCCTTTGGCCAGTTTGGGTCAGCTGTCCTGGGTCTGTCCCCTCCCAGCTCCTGCTGCACCCCCAGCCTGCTCGCTGGCAGGACAGAGCAAGAAGCCGAAAAGTCCTTGGCCTGGTGTAAACACTGCTCTGCAACAATTAAAACATCAGCATGTTATCAGCGCTCTTCTCATCCTAATCCAAAACATAGCACCCTACCAGCTACTATGAGCTACTTAACTCTGTCCTAACTGGAACCAGGACATGCACCCCAGAGATAAATAGATTTTTTTTTCAGGTTGAACTTCTAGAAAAATTAACGTTTGGTACAAAATTGGAGTTAAAAAGAAAAGTTGTTAAGAGTATCTGGTTTGTTTCTTTATAACGAAAAAGTTTGACTGACCTCAACATAGACCGCCCCCCCCCCCCCCCCCCGCTTTGTTTTTTCAACTAAACCAAATCATATTTTTTTGTGTGAAAAATGTTCTGGATAAAAAATATTTTCCAGCTTTATGAATCAATTCCACTAACAGAGAGGAAAGTTCTTAGAAGTTGTTGTGGAGTATTTGTAATGAGTATGTGGTGAAAGTACCAAAACTGCAGCTATTTGTGGTAAGCCATGCTAAGAAGATGCAGCTAAAAATATTTCTCCTTCTTTCGGTAGTCTATGATGATGTTAATACCTCCCTTAATGATTTAGACACTCATTACTTTTTCCATATTTTTTTTAAACCAAATTGTAGTTCATTTATCAACTTCAGAAAAGCCCTGCATGATTTTCAGCTGGTCAAAGACTTTGGGAAAAAAATTAATGGTGCAAATTATGATTAATATCTTATTTACCCTGCCTTTTTTTTTACAGCAGCACCACCACAGCACATTCATTCAAAGTGCCGTGATATCAGCAAGTAGTGATATATGCAGTATATAGACAAAGAAGGTTATTCACATGGGGAAAAATCATTCTGCAAACTGAAAAATTGAACAAGAAACATTCTGCTAGTACCTTTTGGCCTACATCAGCTCTCAAGTCATGGCAGGAAGTCCTGCCATCTCCATGTCATTTGGGCCAGGCTCCCTGTCTGGGTGATGTCAGTAACTCTCCCTGGCTCCAGTGTCATCTCCTATGGAAAACCATCTGTTGTTCTCTTACCAACAGCTGTAGGATGATAAATGGAGGTTTTTATGGAAAACTTTCACATGATACTTCTGAGCAAAGGGGAGTCTTTTCAACTCTGAAAGCGTGATAAGAATCAGCCCCTCTGAAATATTCCCATCATGAATATCAACCTTTTCCCTATTTGAAACTGAGTCAGAGGCAATAAACTATAAATCCTATAACTCGTGCATTTTCTGGATGAAGAATGAGTACATAGACTTTTTAGGAAACAGTCTTGTTTAACCATTCTTTGTTATGGGCAATAAATTCCAACCTGCAGTGTTCATAAAGTGACTATGTAAGAACGAATCAGATGTTCCACCAGGCTGTGCCCTTTCAGAGCACTTCATGGACTAAATCTTACTCCAGGACATCAGATCCCTTTTTATGAACATCATATATGTCTTGGCGTTGTTTTAGTGAGAATTTTCTGCTAGATGATTTCCAAAAGGATAAAGACAAAAGTATGCATGAATAATGAGTGAAAAGACCCACAATATTCTTTCATGCAAAAGGAAACACCATTTCTGCTATCAAAAGGAAAGGTAGTCTAAATATCCCATATAATTCTAATTTTATCATATAAAAGAGGAAAAGTAAAAGAAATTTTTTACGTCAGGTTTACAGCAGGGTTTTTACTTCCATTGGTGGACAAGGAAAGAACAACTGATGTCATCTACCTGCACTTGTTCAAAGCATTTGATACTGTCCCGCATGATGTCCTTGTCTCTAAAATGAAGAGACATTGAATTGATGGATGGATGTTGTGGGTGGAAAAAGGAATGAGGAAGGATATGCACTTCACTCGGAAGAGAGAAGCAGCAATATAATTTATTGATAACAAAGCTTATACATATCAACAAAGATTTGATGATGGCAAGGTACACCTGATTATAATTGGAAGGTACACCTAATTGCACACTACATAAAAGGCGTTGTATACAACTCGAAGACACTAAATGAAAGACATTATATACTACACAGAGACTACATAAGAAACTGGGTTAGGTGACATTACATCAAGGAAACCCTCCTAATGAGTCACAAGGTTCAGAGTGGACCCCCTTGCTTTCTAAACTCCTTGAACTGAAGAGGTAAGGAGCCTAGGTGTGGCTGAACCCACTCCTAGTCCCAGACTTGGCCAATGATTTGTGTCTAAAGGATTATATGCATTACAAGAATCTTTTATGCTACTTAGCTAAGATTATAAAGTGTGATCACAAAGCACCATTACAGTGTGTTAGCATACTAGCCCTTGGCTATTTGTCTTCTGTCTCCCTTGAATCCAGGACACCACCACCATCATGACTGGACACATCCATCATGACGGCCATTGAGTGTTACTGGCTTAGGCCGGATGCTCTGCTTAAGCTTGGGGTAGGGGGTGAGACAGGAGTACTTCATCACAGAGGACCACTGGGTGAATAAGGAATCAGCTTGATGGTTGCACTCAAAGGGTTGAAGTTAGTGGCTTGATGTCCAGGTGAAGACCAGTGACAAGTGGTGTCCCTTAGGACTCTGTGTTGGGACAGGCACTATTTAACATCTTTGTCAGTTACATGAACAGTGGGATTGAGTGCACCCTCAGCTTGTTTGCTGATGACACCAAGCTGTGTGGTTTTGTTAACATGCTGGAGGGAAGGGATGTCATCCAGAGGGACCTGGACAGGTGGGAGAGATGAGCCTGTGTGAACCTCCTGACTTTCAACATGGCCAATTGCAAGGTCTTGCATCAGGGCTGGGGCAATTCCAAGCGCAAATACAGGCTGGGCACAGAATGGATTGAGAGCAGCCTTGAGGAGAAGGACCTGGGGATGTTGGTGGACAAAAAGCTCGACATGAGCTGGGAATGTGTGCTTGCTGCCCAGAAAGCCAACTGTATCCTGGGCTGCATCAAAAGCAGCATGGCCAGCAGGACGAGGGAGATCATCCTCCTTAAATATTTAAATATATCTGTTATGTCATAGTCTTGGCTTTTTGCATGAATTACTGTGGAAAGATGGTCTATGGAAAATGTGTACTAAAGAACTTTTCTACTTCAAATCTGAAATTATGTAATACCTACAAAAATGCTATCTTTAGGTTAATACAATGGGAAGGGTCAAGAAACGTTTGAAGGTTTGGTATTCTTCTGTTTATCAACAATACATACCAAACATTCTGTCCCTGAGAACCAGGAGCTTTATTTTAATTCCTTTTATCTAGCTAGAGAAAGGTTAAAGGAAAAGATTAAGCTATTAAGATTTGTAAGAACTATGAGATTCTCTAAAGCAATGCCAAAAAAGCTTTATTTTTGGCTCAGTTATATGATAGCACAAAACAACTTTTGTTCTGCTTTCAGCTGAGCTATTTATACTTTGTAGTTCACTGAGGACAGTGCCCTAGGATATCATTATTTTCCCTTATTATTATTTTTTTAATGATAACGGCATTTGAGAATATTATTCAAACATTTATTTTACTTTGTGCTCAGAATGTTTAAAAATGCCCTCATTATTTCCTCATTTACACTAAATGACAGTTCTGTGAGTTTAATTCCATGGAAGAAAATCCACATCATACCAACCCAGAAAAGCAGGTGATATTTCTTGCAGCCTGAAGGAGTGAGACTCAGCTTCTATTTCTCTTCTGGAAATGAAGGAAGGGAGGACGGCAGGTGGTAACAAAAATGATAGCAACACAACCTTCTGCACTGAAACCTGACCCTATAAAAATGCAGCAGAACCATGGCCAGTGAAAATGGTTAACTGTGGAAATGTTGCCTGAGAATCCTGACATGATCAACTATCTCTTCTGTACAGAGGATCACTAAGAGTTAGTAGAGATAGTAGAGCCTGGACTAGGTGCTGAGTGGTTCAGATGCATGTTGAGTGTATATCTTTCTTTGTTGTTGTTGTTTGTTTGTTTAAATACAAACTATAATAAGTCCACTATAATAAGAATTTCATGCTGCAGAACAGAATTGTGGCCAAGGTCTTGGGCTGCTGCTAGGTTAGAGCCCGTGTTCATTCCACTTCTGAAGCCAGATGGAAAGTCTAAGTGAGAGTCTGTAGGTGTTGTGAAACCCCAGTGCTGTAAAATTCATGCTTTGTATCTCGGGTCATGCAAGAAGCACCCAACTTGGACCCTGGAACAGACAGGGAAGCGTTAAGGACTTTACAGTTTACTTGAGAAAGAGCAGACCAAGGAAACAGTAAGGAGACTAAGTTATTTAATCAAGGATTTGGGTTTGTTTTCTCTTTATTCATAAGTTTATCGTTCTTACATGCTCTCTGTAGGGTGACAGTCTGATGCAGACTTCAGAACAGCATGGGATCTTTCACAGTCTAGTGAGAAAGCGTATCACTTTTGGAGAATGGTCCATGTATTTTACTGCTTTGTAGCTCTGTTTTCCTATTGATTTTGTTCATGTTGGATTACTTGTGGTTTAAGTAGAAATTTCTCAGCTTCAGTTTAAAACCTATTTAAGCCATGCTGTTAGCTAATATACCTGATATATTCTTCTTTCCCATTTTACTGACATAAATTACACTCAGTCTGTTTATTCCAAGCTGTGTTCATGCACACTGAGCTATAAACTACGGGACAGCAAATAGGGACAAGTTAAAGAGAGACATGTTTTATGGAAAACATGTTATGTTTATATATAACTTAAATGCAGACGTGCAAACAGAGGTTGGTGTAACATAAAAGTAATACAAACTCCCTCAGTCCTTTTTCTTTGTTTTCCCTATAATGTTAATCTGACATCTTGTGGCCCTGTAGCCTAGTTATCTTCAGTAATCTGTTTTGTCTTCATCTTTGACGTGCAGCTCCCCCAACTAATAAATTTCTGTATGAAATCCTAGCAAATAGTCTTATTACTGCCCTTTCACAGTCATAAGGCTCTGAACGTCCTCAGTGGTGCAGTAAAGTGTGATTATGCTGGAGGTATCGATTTATATTTTTTTATGGTTTTGTTGCATTACTCATTTTCCTTTAAAGTTTTATAGTAGTATATTTGTGAATGTAATTAAAACTAACTGATTTCAGCTATTTAGATTTAAATGTGGAGAGAAACCAATGAATTTAACTTGTATACAATCATTGGAAAAGCATAATTGTATTTCAGAGGTGTCATATTATGGATACCATTGTAAGCAATATGAGAATAGAAAAGCCATGCATTTTTTCCATATTTTCAACTTTCTGTGGTTTCGGTAGCTGGGCTGCACCCAGATGGAGCTCTAAAATGCCTAGAGCTGACCAAGTGTGGCTCTAACTCATCCAGGTGCCAGTATTTGAAGAAAGCAATCCATGTTAGGGGCTACATACTGGAAGGTGGGGATGCAGCCTCACCACACAGAGGCTGTCGTAGAGACAAACGCCACTGGCAATGGATCAGGCAGTAGCATTAATAGCAAAAGCAGTGTTGTGCAAATGCAAAATCATTATTATAGCAAACACTAAACTGGATAGAAAAATTCCGGTGGTTGATTAGTCTTTGTGGCAAAAGTTAGATTGTATGTCTAATCTAACAGGATACAGGTGTGCCCAATGTACCTGCTGGAGGACAAACCTCAAAGGAGAATTGACTTCAGCTGAACTTTGTTCAGCTACCTGGGGGGTAGTGGGACATGGGATTAGGTTTTGTGGCTGATTATCTGAGTGAGGAAAGCTGTGATGTACAGGTTTATTCTGATGAAAAAGGCAGTGGTTGTGGGTGTTCTTTAAATATGCTGTATTTGAGGGGGCCTATTTGAAGGAATGTAGAGGAGGCTTTGGGGGCCAAAAATGGTGGCCTTTTGTAGAATTCATAAAAGGACTTGTAGAAGCAGCCTTAGACTTACTGTCTTGTAAGTAGCACTATAGGGAGAGAATTTAAATGTGGAACTACTGCAGTATTTAGAAGCATTTGCTAAGACAACACTATAGAGCATTACAATGACTATGTGCCTCAGCTAGAAACAAGGTGGAAGGCTTTTTTGGTGAATGATCCAGGAAAAAAAAAAAGGATTTATTTTTTCAAGCTATTAGTGTTTTAACGAAGAATGGAGTTAGTGGAAGGATGCAACCACGGCAGGTAAGTCTATGCTACAGCAATTTATGCAGCATAAATGGTGAATTTTTCCCTTTTTTTAGTGTGTAGAGGGCACATTTGAATTTAATGTTAAACTGTACTGTCCAGTTGCAGTTTATGCTTATTTTAGCAGACTAGAAGCTGATCTGTGTTGAGCTATCACCACCTAGTGGTTAAATAGAAGTTATAAAAATTGCAAAAACCCAGAGACTTTCAAGTTATTTCTTGTTAGCTGTTGTGCTTTAGCCACTTTGTGGAAAAGGTAGCAGCAATAGGGCTGTTTAACTTTGTTAAAAATGAAAATTAATATATGCTACAGTATAGTAATACGTTACAAACTTCCACTTTTAGTGGTTCTTCTTTCTGCATTGTATGATAGCTTACTAAATAATTTCTCTCATCAGTGCTTGCAGAAGTAATTAGCTAGTGGACTAGTTTTCTGTTCTTGCCTGCATGTGATTTATTTTATGTATAGCTTTGGTGCTCAAGAGGATGAGGGCTTTTTTTCTTCACTGCTTTTGTTTTTCATTACATAATGAAAGCCTTAATTGCAGCTAACTGCATTTTATATTTATGATGTACTGACTTGTTTGAATACTCTAGTTTGCCTTTTATAAGATACATATTGTATGAACAAATGGATTCGCCTGCTTTGATGATTTTTGTCTTTATTAGTACAAAAGCGACAATGTGACCTTCTCTAGACCACAGGGTATTTTAAATATTATAACATAAACTGATGACAAAATCAAGTTAGCTAAGTATGTCTCAGTAACTAGCTTTTATGATGTGTTTGCCTATAGGTAGCTATAGGATATGAAATGCTGATGTAGACTTTTAATAAGAACACTTTCACCATTGTCATGGGGAGTAGGCTTGCTGGTGGAGCTAGACTGATAGGGCAGTCTTTGAATTTTACACCTGTTTGAATATGTGTTTTGTCTGTATACTTAAACTTTGCTTTACCTGCTGGAGCAATTGACATATGTTCCCTCTATCTCTGTAGGTGGCTGGGGTGGAAACTGTGGCTCACACCTCTATTAGTAAGCCAGCTATTAGGGTGCTTCTCAGTCCTTTAATGTGAATACTTACCCTTATCAATGCTATAGAAAAGTGACATTTTCATTACGTCTTACTTGAAATAATTGCAAGGGGGAAGAGACGGAAAAAATAGATACATGTCTAAAATAAATGGTCTTTTTTAGGCAAAAGATGCTGGGCTATGGGAAAGTGATGATGCGTGCTGCCTCTAAATAGCTTATAATGGTGATGTGGAGACAGAAAAAAATGTCTGAGGAGCAAAGTTACACAAGAATAAGTACGAAAAAATTAGCTGTCAATAAATCCAGGCTTCTGGCTGTTAAAGAGATGTTAAAGTGTCTGAAGCAGGCACCTAACAAGTGACAGGACAAGAAGGGTGACTACTTCAGAACTGAAAGTTGGTATATGTGAGGAATAACTAAGATGTGATTTTTCTGCAGTAGTAAGTAGGTGCTAGACTTGGTGATCTTGGGAATGCTCCTCTGAACATATGTCCTGAAACATAGACGCAATATGGTTTTGAGAAACTTTTGAACATATACTCATACATTATTTTTCTGTACCCATCCTCTGCAGAGAGGTGTATATCACGGGTAGCTTTCCTGTCTTGTTTTCTCTAACCTACATAGACCCAGGTACATTTACCTGCTTCAGAGTTGCACTGCTGTGTCACTGAGCCACAAGATGCTCTATCTACGTGGTGTTAAACTGTTCTCATACTGCATTGTTGGGTAGGTCTCTAAAGGTACTGAGCTAAGCCAAATCAACATGCCTACAGCACTTTCACTTCACAGCCCAGCAGTGGCCTTTTCTAGTGCTGTCTTAAGGAACCGATACAACCAAAAGTGTAAAGCTGATTCACAGTTTCCCTCCGCTTCCATCCATGCTGTTTGTCTTCCAGTGCAATGCACTGCATCTATTATCTTTACTGTATTGCTTATCTTCACCTTTTATAAGCTGTCACTCTTTCTGAGAAAAGAATTGTTTTCTTTTACTGTCTTAATTGCGCAGAGAGTTGGTACAAGCAAGAAAGGAATGTGATCCATGATCTTGTTTTATAAATTCTCTTAAAAACAACTGTAACAGTGCTAAAAATCATAGGTGGTTTAAATTTGTGGTTTTTTTGTTCTTACATATTATATATGTAATATATATATATTTATATTGTAACTGCTTTACAGAACTTTGTATCTTTTGGCTTTGTTTGGATTTGTTATGTAATTATAAAGTTGCATATAAGAAAAGTGAGAAGAACAGATTTTCCCCTAATGCACAGATGGAAGACATGAAGATTATGTGCTGTACCTCAGATTAAATGGCAACTTTATTTCCTGAGGTAAAAATAGTATGTTATCTTTTTGACAACTTGAACTTAATTTATTTTATGTTCTGCTCATAGAAGCAGTTTTCTTTGACCACAAATGGCTGTGTTATGTGTTTTGCTGCCTTGTTAGACTGAACGCTTTGTAGCCATGTTTTCCAGGAAGGTTTCTTCTGGTATCTGCCCATTTCTGATGGTTTTGTTCTGAACTTCAGAGATATCATGAGTGTAAATAAATCTGTATCAGCGTCCTTGGACACCTGTTAAAACTTTTGGTGTGAAACACATAAGATTTTTTTAAATAAAATCTGTTGTTTTTATAATGAGGAGGTAAAATATCAAAACAATTTTTTTAACTTGACAAAACCAATATTTTTTAGGTGGTGATTTCGTCAAATCTAGTAGTGTTTTGGAAAAGTGTATTTTTAACTATAAAAAGATAAAAGCCGTACTATGTTAGAAATTACTTCTGCTGAACATCTAATGAGATCTTTTTCTTCAACCAAGATCAAATTGTGTATGCTCCTAGCTTAAGCAAAAATGTCTGGTCTAGCTTTATCTATGCCCTTCCCATATTCATTATCTTTTCTTATACTGATTACTAGTATTGTGTCTGGAGAAATTTTAATGTTCTAAATGATGCATTGTTCTTTAATGTGTTACTATATTTAATTATGATACTCTCCTTCTAAGAGTTTTGTCTGCTATCATATTACAAAGTGGGAAACTCAAGAACTAGCAAAACATTATTCAGTACTTTACCCCATGTATGGGTTTATGTGCCTTGTCCTGGAAGATGCCCCATGTGATATTAGTTCATTATGCTGCAGTCCATCTTTGAACAAGATTGCATTGATATACAATGTCAGGGGGTGACAGACAAAGGCAAGAGAAGCTGGTGTCTACTGGAAGCACCAGTAGTAGTAGCCTGGTGTGGTACAAAAGGCAGAAACATAGGACTTGTGGTTTTTTTTCCATGTCTATTTCTGGAAGAGCTTTGGCTATCGTATGTGTACAGGTAATAACACTGCATTGCAACTGAACTTCTTGATCCTCCAGGTTGGTCTTCCAGTTGTCCTCCATCAGCACTGTCCTGTACCAAATGTATGTGTGAGTTTCTGTCATCCTTTCATTTAAATACATCCTTTTCCTATTTATATGTATAGGAAAACATCCTTTTGATATTTCGTTGATATCTTTATTTTCCTTTTTCTGATTATTTCCTTAACCAAAGAAGAAAACTAACAGCTGTCTGCCATCATGTTCACTGAAATCCTGTTCCTTCTCCCCTGGCCCCCCTCCACCCTATATTGTTGTGTGTTTGTAAATCTTCCCCAGTAAATTCAACAGTGAGCAAAACAGGGTAGCTTTATTAGTATCTCCTGGGCCTCATTTGCTTGATGGTGCTGCTGCTGATGAGATGGTACCAGATGGAATGATAAAGGCCTCCCACCATCACATTAAGGTAAACTAATTTGTCTTTCACAAGTGGTAAACTGTAAGAAATTAAGCAGGCCACCTGTAATAATGTCCAGTAAGACTATAAATTATACTAACAGTTTCCCAAGTTCTTGGCTGTAGTTGGTGCCTACTTGCATACCATCAGACAGATGAGTCATAGAGGTCTGGCTGGTAGAAGTTATGGATCCTAGGGGAGAAAACATTACTTGTGGTCTAGGAGAAATACAATTGTTTTCCGTGAAAGGAGTGTGGTTTTTAAAGGATTAGAATGAATAACTAAAACAGCATCCCATGACTTACTAATAAAAAATTTCAGAAATGCTTCTACAGACATGTTGTTTCTCAAAACAGATGTGACCAAGTAAACATTCTTTGCTCTGAAAAGAAAGCACAAATTTATGTCAGTCTAGGATAAACGTAAACCCTTCAGGTGGCAGTCCCTAACACTGTGCCATCTGGTAAATCCCACTTCTATTTGAAGTTGCTATAACTTCATCTGATGTCTTGAGTGAAATTGTGTTTGTAAGGGTTACTTTCTGGCCTACTGCCCTCACTTTTGCCTCTCTGTGGTTCTAAGTTTTTACTACACGTGTTGGCTATGTAGTCTGCCCATCCAATGCTATGTGAAAGGTGAAATCTAAGCTGTGGGCATCTTTGGAGCTGCTAGAAGAACTATAGCCTTTGCCTAGAAGCCATGCATCATGTTCTTTCAAGTGCTTTTTTGTATTGCTGAGCTGAGGGAAAACCCTGTCCATCCTATTGACTTTTTAATGACAAGGTATTTTATAAACTGAATCAAAATTGTGAATGAAGAAGCATTTTCTGTTGTTGTTTTTTGTGGATGGACTATTATTATTTTTACTTGGACAAAGGATGTCCTGGATGCCTACCCAGGCCAAAACATTCAGCATTGCTGATCATGCAGAAGGCTCATCTTGGAGCTCTTGATGCTTTAAATACTCTAGAGTTTCTCTTCTCAAGAGGTAATTACTCTTACTACCTCTGTTTCTCAAGTGTCCCATTTTCTTGAAAATAAACTTGAGATGTCTTCAGTTTGTGCTTTTAATAAAGGCACTATTGGGATGTCTTGGGCCGGTGTATGTTTAGTGACACCTTTCTTTGAAAGACAAAGCCCTGTTGGGAAAAGGTCTGAACAAGGAATGTAAACAATCCACCTCTTCTTAGGCTATGACTAGGCTCCATTTGGACCTAGGTAACTTGAACACTGGAGATCTAGCAGTGTGTGCCCTTATATGTACACAGTTCCACACCCTTCATATAGGTAATGAACAAACAGAAGCCCTCTGATAAAACCCACAGAATACAGTAGTATGCAGGAAGAGGCTACGAATATGGCATGTGCAAAACTATTGAATTAACTGCATTGATTAAAAGCCTGTTTTTTGTTTTCTGATTAGCAAAATGCAGTAATGGTGTTTGTGGCAATGCACAGTGAGAATGTACCTGTCTGCTGAGACTTATGGAGAACAATTTATAGCAAAATGTCAAACTCCACTGTAATCTCTCAGACCACGTGGAATTTGACAGATTTGTAGTTTTTATGTTAGATAATAGTGGAAAAAGATAAAATCAAAGATTAATACATTAGCCCAAGTTTTCAATTGGAAGAACTTTAATTTGTAGGAAAGCATGCCTTTTCCTGTTGGATTTTAGTATTTTTAAATGAAGAGAGATGGACAGTTGATATTTCTTGTTCTGGAAAGCTTTGTATGGGAATGGAAAAACCGAGGCTATTCTATGCTGTTTCAGAATTATAGAGGCCAATCCTTTCAGGAAATGTAAATGTAAACAAAGTGGCAACAACAGCTGATCTAACCTAGCATTTTTTTTCATTTTATTGTGATCAGATGGAGATCCTAGATTTTCTTTTGTTTTTATTACTATTTTGCCTAGGTGAGAGTTTCAGAGACATCTTAAGCAGTTTTCTACAGAAAATCTGAAAGTCTACTTAGGTTTTTTTGGCTGTTCAAGGAAACTAATAGTTTAAAGATATTCTAGGAAACCTAACCATCAAAAGTATATCTGACTAGGAGATAACTGTGAAATAGGATTTTATTATAGTAAAAAATGTATCTAAATGTTCATGTGAAACAGTTTTATGTCTATCATACACCACTGCAGCTGAAAATGTGCCTAAACTTTGCACTGAAAAAATGTTTCAGATTTCTTTCCCGGAAGAAAGCAATGAGTGAAATAAGTGTGTTCTTTTACTTGGAACCAAAGGAAGACTGTGTAGTTTTGTAATTGTATGTAGATCTTAATTTACTGCCAGATAATATTACAATTGCAAACTTTAGGGATGCAATTTGCATCCCACTGTACTTGTTTCTGGATGGACATACATTATCTTAAGCATTGCCACAGCAAGACAATGAGAATATTTTGTATATCCAGTGGGATAGCTTTCCCAGCTAATCTGTTGCATTTTCTTAAAAGAAATAGCAATACATCCTCAGTAGGTATGGGAAAATTGGAGTAGATGAAAGATGCTACAAAGTATTTTAGTTATTTGCAGCTTTTCGCATTCCACTGGCCACTGACATCTTTGCTGTCTAGATTTTTTTAGAAAGAAGTTAATGTTATTGTTCATACAGCACATACAATGTAAATACTGAATTTTTGTCATTCTTCCTGCCTCTGAATGGATTTAAAAATCAAAATCTTTATTCAGAGCACAGATTGCTCTTAAAGTAATGATGACATAACAGTATAAGATAACTGCTTAGGAGTTAATTTGTGAACTTATGAAGGACTGCATTAAATTGCAGTAGCTCCTTGAAGCCTGGATCACACTGAGTAAATTTTATTAATTGCTTTTTATCAGATTGTCCAATAAAGTTGGTTTCATTATCCATTACTGAATTTATTCTTTTCTGAGTGAGCTTTCAGGTATTGTTTTCGTTGCTGGCCTTATGCTGCAATACAGTGACATGAGTGGATCAATGTCAGACTCAGGTGCTTTATTTTTTTTAAAAAGCTTTATTTTCATGGTATTTCTCACTGTCTTGCTGGAGACACTGAGGTGCTAACCAAGTAAGAATGTCTTTTGCTATAAATTGCTCAAACTAATGTGTCTAAACTATGCACAGCAGTGGTTATTTCTGGTTAATAGCCTCAAGACTGGAGATTATATGCTTCATCAGCTGTTTGGCTTTAAGTTATTTCTGTTGAACAGTTATAGGATGATTTGACAGCTGTTATTCTGGGGTGTAATTTTTTTCTTGTTTACATGTATTTTCTACTGCAGATGTTCCCTACCCTCTGGTAACTCTTCCATTGTTCCCGTCCCCTTCCAAAAACAAAAGCTAATTCATAATACCTTTTATGACACCAAAGCTCAGTTGCTTGGCATAGAGCTATTTTATGGCACAGAGCAATCCAAACAATGGGATAAGTAAGTGGTAGTTTCCAAAAAGGCATTCAAATATGAACCAAGCATTCTGTGCCCTGTGAATTTTCATGTGTTTGATTAAGCAGCCATCCATTTTCCATAATGGCCAAATCCATCACTTGGAAATGATGGAAAAAACCTTCCTGCTTCATATTTTTAATTCTTCTGAGTGTGTTCTCGATTCAGCCTCACACCTCTCTGCAGGATAAGTTTATTCACTGATTGAAGATTTAGAACGGGCAGTGCAGACAAATGAAGCTATCCTACTATTAATTTTGGGGCATTCTCAGATACAAATACAGGCTGGATGAGGAATGGATTGAAAGTGAAAGTAGCCCTGAGGAGAAGGACTTCAGGGTTGTGGTTGATGAGAAGCTCCACACGAGCCAGCAATGTGCGCTTGCAGCCCAGAAAGCCAACCGTATCCTGGGCTGCATCAAAAGCAGTGTGGCCAGCAGGGTGCGGGAGGTGATTCTCCCCCTCTGCTCTCATGAGACCTCACCTGGAGTGCTGCTTTCAGCTCTGGGGCCCCCAGCACAAGAAGGACATGGACCTGTTAGAATGAGTCCAGAGGAAGGCCACAAGGATGATCAAGGGGCTGGAGCACCTCTCCTATGAAGACAGGATGAGGGAGATAGCATTGTTCAGTCTGGAGAAGAGAAGGCTCTGGGGAGACCTTAGTGACCTTCCAATACCTAAAGAGGGCTACAGGAAAGCTGGGGAGAGACTCTTTGTCAGGGGGTGTAGTGATAAGACAAAGGATACTGGCTTTAAACTAAAAAAGGATAGATTCTCATTAGATGTTCAGAAGAAATTCTTTTTTTTCAGAGGGTGGTGAGGCACTGGAACAGGTTGCCCAGAGAAGCTGTGGATGCCCCATCCCTGGGAGTGTTCAAGACCAAGCTGGATGGGGCTTTGAGCAGCATGGTCTAGCGGAAGGTGTCCCTGACCATGGCAGGAGTTTGGAACTGGTGATTTTTAAGGTTTCATTCAGTTCATTTTATTCCTATATTTGTTGTAGGGTTTGTAATGAAAGGGTGCACATGAATCAAAGCAGGGTAATTCTGTTCCTTTTTTTCCCCTAAGAAAAATAGGGAACAAAAATAAAGGAATATTGAACTTACACGATCAATCCTCTTATTTTTGTATTTAAATTAATTAAATTTTGTATTTATTTTGTATTTATTATTTATACATATGAAACATCAAAAAAAACCTGGATGTTCTTAAGCAGTATTTCTAAAGGAATTACCAATAGCTTTCACTCTGTACACAGGATATTAGAGACCTGTTTATTATATTAGAGACCAATAATCCATTAACTCTGAGATCAATACTGATCTTTCTTGTGCTCAGTCCCAACCTAATATTTAACTGTGGAAAAATAGAATTGTTTGGCTGGGAACGGATGAATGATTCTCCCAAACAGCCTGATAGGTTTATGGCTAGAGCCTTTGCTTGCAAGGAAGAAATGTGGAATGAAATAATCTGTTAAAACTAAGCAGAGGAGTGAATTTATTATTATTTTTTAAGGCTACTTTCTGTATAGTGATTTCTATACTTACCTGTTACAGAAGAGCTGCTTGATATTCCCACAATTCTTCCAGTGCATTTCTGTATCAAAATGAAATATTGTTAGATTTAGAACAAGCTGGTAAAATGAACAGCAGCAAACTGCTGAAGTCATGTAATGACTTTTTAATTTCGAGTGTGAATTTGCCAAACTGCTTGTTGTGGTGCATAACTTTTCACTTAAGTCCATTTCCAGAGGGATGGGAGACAGTAAAAATGCTTTTTAACAACACTTCAGAAAGTACAATCTAATAAATCTGATTTATGGAACAAAAAGTTGAAATGATTGAACTAGTAGAAATACGTTGTAAAGGGGAAGAATAAATCTTACCTGTAAGAGAAATTGCACACTGGCATCAATCAGGATAGATTTTTGGGTAGGCTTTTGCATAAAATTGTTATAATTGATTCAAGTATGGTAAGGATTTGAAGGACTTTTTTCTAAAAGTTTTCTTACCAAATAGTTTTAATAGGATAACAAGAAAAATACTCTCCTAGCCTAGTAAGAGAGTAAACTTAAGAGCCAAAGGCATAAGAATTAATGGAAAGAGGTTTAGTTTTTCTTACACGTTAGTCAATTATCTGGGAAAGAAGTTGAATGCTAAAATGACAAATTTAGTGGATGTTCCCCAAGTTAATCAGAATATTTAAATATAAAATTTGGTAGCAGTAGTGGCAGAAGATTATTGGTCAGTTGGGGGTGACAGTTTGTATCAGTAATAAATCTAAATTATTCAGAAGAATATATATATAACCAGAATTAGAAACTCTTAGTTCTGGAAGCAGGCATGTCATTGGGAATGTGGAGGGAAAGGAAGTGTTTAACAAAATATCACTGTTGCTCCTCATACATTCTATGCGCACTCGCTTCAGAAAGGACATGGTAAAATCAGCAAAGGTAAGAGAAAGGGCACATTGATTTTTCTTTGCTTTTGGAATAGCAGTGTGTCCATGTGAGGAGAAGTTATTTAATTTAGAATGCTTCTGTTTGGAAAAACAAATATGAAGATAATGGATACTAGAATATAAATGGACTGAGGAGAGCAAACAGAGAAGGTTGTCCAGTCTGCCTCACAACACACGAGGCAGGGAGCAACTAATGAAAGTATTCAGTGCAGATTTGGTTTTAAAAAAAGTTTTACATACGATGCTTAATTAAATCAGGGAGTTCACCTCTGCTAACTGCTAATAATTTTTTTAAGCCGTTAGTCAAGTTCAAATAAAAAAATGCTTTAACTGATTTTCAGTACACTGGCTTATATAAAGTCTGTTTGGCAACTCCTAGGCTGCAGATAACCTGTGATGCAAAAGTATGCAAGGAGAAGTAGTGGTATGTATTTGCCCCAATTTCCTGTTTCAATATCTCTTATTGAAATCTTTGATCGAGTCCCCTAGTTTTATCATTCTTAATATATGTATTCCATAGATGTGCTTGCTCGCTCTTGAACATGAGCTTTTGGTTATTGACTCATCCAAGTGCAGGGGAATGGGTCCCAGTTTGAAGGTCTTGAGGAACACACTTGAATAACTTCCAGTCTCTTGGTTGTGTGGCTTATCTACCTTCATGAGAAAGGACTTATGGGAAGACCTGAACTGTAGAGAATGAGCCACTATGTTGTAGCAGGACTGTATCTTCTTGGTGAACCTGTTTACCAAATATCCTGATGGTAGAAACTTGTCTGTGCTGCTGGCTGCTGAATTACATGGGAGTGAAACCTATTTTCCCTCACCTGGCCTGACAGTCTTGCACTGGGTATGCTTGGAAATGTGCTCTTGGCTAAAGATCACACTTCTAAAATGTTACAACATTTAGCTGCAGTGTTTAATGTTCTGATCTTATGAGCACCTCTGAAGATGGATGTCCATATTCATCAAGTCCTCAAAATTGTATCCTGTAGCTGGAAACAATACAGCTTCAAATTATATTTTTTAAATTTCTGCTGATGTTGGCTGAAGTTGGTACATGGTGCTGTACTGGTGGCAATATACAGGAATGAGCATCTCTGTGAGCTCTTCCACTCCCTGTCCTGAGCTCCTTTGCAGCTTCGAGTTTTGCTTCCTTCGGCCTATAATCATTAGTGATGAAACAATTCCCTTTGTCTACCTTACGAAGGCTTCATTCTGATCATTTTCCAGAGCAACGAGCTAAAGATAGTGCAATGTTATCTTCCTAGAAAGGACGGGAGTTGCAATTGCTGGCTTTGCAGTAGCTCTGTGACCCAGGTTGGTGGCCAGCAGGTGGCAGCGCCACCAGGCACAGCTCAGCACAGGGAGCTCCGAGTTTCTTCCCCGGTAACTTTTTTTAGGGTCTTATGTAAGAGTTACATTTCAAGTAAAAGCATTAATCGGCAAATATTACTTTCTCTTTCTTATAAGACTTCAGTGGGTTAAGTTGTAAGAAATGCTTTTATGTTTTCAAATGATAATTGGAAGAAAACATGCTTTTTTCTTTATACTTCACTTTGCAGGCTCTACTGCAGCCAAAAAGGGGGAATATAAAATGCAATATGAAAAAAACAAGTCTTTATTTAAGTTCTTAAAAATCTCTAGACTTGCTCATTACTGTTATTCATAATGACACTTTATTGCATGAACATGGGGATTAATATTCTGTGATTGTAAAGACTATTAAGAGAATATGCATTTTCTTATACATGCGTATATACTAGCTAGCTCTTGACCGACCTTGACAAAAACCTTAGCATGGTTTTAGTTCCCTTGAAATCCATTAAGAAAGTTAAATTGCTCCCTGTGCACAACTTCAACCTGAATATAAAACAAGCAATGAATACTGGGTTGTTTGTGGGTAGTTCCAAATGAGCCCTGTGCCTCCCTATGATTTTTCCAGACCCCTTAAATTTTATGGCGATATAAGAAGGAAAGAGCCATTAGTTATTGGAATGCTTAAAAAATAAACTAAAAAAGAAAGCGGGGTAGTGATAAGAAATAGCTACTGTAAACTGTAAGAGTGGAGTTAATTGTTTCTCATCGTATACTCCTTTTCTTGTTATGTTTTGCTGTGTTGCTCAGTGAATGCAGGACAGCACACCTAACTGCATGCTATTTCCAGAGAGGAATGCTAATGCTTACATACCACAATGCCTGTGTGGTTTAATCACAGACAGCTTATTCTGGAGCAATACTAGGAAAAAATTTAAGTAAGAGATGTCCATGTTATGTATCTAAAAGGAAGCGGTCACCAGCCTAAACACAGAGATGGTTAATTCAGAAGTGTTCAGCAAAGTACATAATGTGATAACATCCAGGCTTCTATGATCCACCTTCATCTAACTATATAATGTAAATCTATTTAAACATGTAAAGTGAAATTATTAAAATTTTAGCAGAATAGACTAGCAGACAACATCTTTAAGGCAATTTAAAATATGTAATTAATACAAAAACAAACGTGTTAAGTTTAGTATTTTATTGTTTGGAAACATTGGATATGATGGAATCCAGCCTAGTGTTGGCTGAATAATAGTGGAATTTTGTGAGTGACAAGACATGGGTCCGGGAGGGCCATGGTTAAAGCCAACTTTCATGGCTTCTGTCCCTCACTGCACACACAGAAGTAGTTCTTGATCACTCCAAGGCTTTGAAAAACTTTTTTTGCCATTGCTTGCCTTGACTGCTCGATTTTTATTTTTTTTACCTTGAAGGTCATGCTTAATTTTTTTAACACGAATTTCCCATACTTGCACATGATTATTTCTAGCTTAATTTTGCACAAATATTGGTGGACTTGGGCAGGCTAACTGGATTACCACTTTTCAAACAGAGCTCTTACTTTTTTTGAATGGCTTTTAAACAGTGTACTTGCGTCATTTAGCTTTTTGTCAAGTTTCTAGACACTCCAAAAAGCTGCCAGTGTATTTGACTTGCATAAGTTTCACACATGTAGAAAGTTTTCTCTGCTTACTATTGAGATTTTAATTACTTTTTATGTAGTGTTTGCTCTAGCTACTGTAAACAGCTGTCTTGGGATGGTTTGGATGATGATGATGATTTTCTTCAAGCAGCTTTAGGAAAACAAGATTCTTCAGGAACAGGTACTGGAAAAAAGGAATCCTTAAAGACCAGTCAGCTATTTATCAGGTAACTGTACTGAGCCTTAAGCAATGGTGCTTTTTGAGTAACAGGGCATTAAAATGCCATGCTTGTTTAAAGAATCTATGGGAGCAGCTGGCAGATATTAAGATAAATTTGCTGCTTTCCAAAGGTTATGCTATTTAAGTTCAATTTAGTCAGCTTGTGTATTTAGGTGACTCTGCATCACCCTGCAGAGGCCACAAGATGCTCCTTCTTAACTTTCTCAAGAGTACTTGCATCTGGCTTTGAAGGGAGCAACTCTCATCTTATGTGGTTCGCTTCTTGTTTTTTTTTCCTCCTCACATCTGAAGTGCAGTCAAGTTAATCCCCAAATCTCCTGTGGCAGTAGTGAACAGAACCGGGGTGGTGGGAGATCCTGACTGTGGCTGCCCCTTGTGTTGTCATGGCTGCTCCTGGTTTTCTTACTTCCCTTCCTTCCAGTAAGGGGATAATTGAAGGCTGTCCTCCAATTTACAATCTTCTTCATGGTCACCTCTGTTAGGTTGAAATTCTTTATGCTTTTCACAACAATGTACATGAAAATTTGCTGTCATTACTTATCACAATTCAATGTAAGATAAGTCAGTCACCTGTTTCCTAGTAGGGTGGAGAAACAGAGGCAGGAACCACATCCATGGAAAGGATATTCATTGTTTGAGGTGCTAGGACACTTAAAAGGTACAGAAAAGAAGGAAAGATCACTTCTGATTTAATTGTGTATCTCACTAATGTAATTGGAATATGGCATTAAATGTTCTGAATGCATTCATGACAAAACATCTCAGAAAACAAAGCAGTTCACCTATTGGAAAAATACACCTAAATGCTATTTGAAGGTGACATAGTACAATTAGACTACCCAGGTTGTTCATTTTATGTTAAATCGAATGGAGCTGGAAAAGGTATTTCAGAAGAAAATAGGTATAAATCCCTCTCTCTACCCATTCCTTGAGAAACACAGCACACAAGAGAACCTGTCAGACTTTATTGATTTCCATGGGCTTTTGTATGGTTTAGTATTCAAACCACTTGGAACTCTCATTATCTGTTAAATGTTCTCTAACTGCTGCCTGTCATAATATTGAAAATAGGAAGCAAATGCTTGAAGGAAAACAGGAGGGGCACAAAACTTTTCCACATCCCCTAAATTTGCTTTTAGCCCTTGTGCAGAATTTTAATTTAGACCTTTATAAACTAGAAGCTTGGTAAACTGTGCCTTGTCTCAAGTTCTGCTGATTGACCTGAATTAACTAAAACAAAAGAAGATCTTAATAATGTAAACATAGCTTTAAAATGAACCAATGAATTCTGATAAGTTTAGGGTTGTCTTTTTTCATTTGCACACTTCTCTAAATTAAAAATAAGTTATGAATTCTTAAGGATTCAAGTACTCAGAGGCACATAGAAACTTTTTACCTTTTTTTAGTATGCGGTCCTGGCAATGTTGGAATCTACCCAATAAGCAGATGTTGAAAACTAGAACTGTTGTCTAGGGAGGCTGCTCTGTTCACCCTCTCATCTTCCATCTTAAATTTCATTATGGAAGCTTCCCTTTTTACTTACAATGTTCTTCCTACATTGTTTTAGTAAGGACAATAGAAGTCAAAACAGACGAAATTCTACATGGGAGCAAAAGGACTGAGAGGAAGAGTCAAACTAGAGCTCTGTATTTGCAAGATCTTGGGGAGAGAAATAAGTTTCTTTTGCCTGTTTATACCTTATGTAATTTAACCAAAATCTCATTCTTTTATTAGTAGGTAGATTGACATAATTGTGTTAAATTCAGGCTTTGCTTCCATACACTGTATTTCTTATCTGGACTCTTTCCTCAGCTGTGCTAGGGTAGCTGTTTATAGATCTGTGCTATAATGAAAATTGTTGAAACTATTTTTGCAGTATAGTGCACTTTATTCCTTCCTACTTATGCATTCAAGGGCTAACTTTAGTTTTTTAGATGTCGCATTACAGTGCAAATGTGCTCAACTGGGTATAAATGATGCATTTTAAGTTCTTGCATCAGAAAATTACCATAGTATAGGTCATGCAGAGCAGATTCATGTGTCATAATGGCATCATGACTTTGCTACTGTGCTTAGTGCCTCAATGTCAAATTCTAGAGTTCGGGGGGGGAAGTATGATTATTATTCAGGTGCTGGAATAACACTGTTTTTCCTGGTCTGTCAGCTTCTGAAGTACAAACAACAGCTGTTGCTCAATGCTGTGGGTAAGTGTCTGGGGCACAAGCAGTTGATTCTGTACCCAGGTTTGTGTGTGCAGGGCCCTGGAGGTGTTGAGGAAAGTACAGCTGGTGAGACCCTTTCTGCAGCGGGGCATAAGAGAAATGCTGGCACAGAGACATCTGTATCCATTCTCCAGAGACTGCATGCATCACTGTGGCACCCCAAGCCCATAACATACCTGGGCAGTGGTACCAGCTTCTGAACAGTTTTTTCCTCTTCTCCAAAGGGAGAAGAGCCTGTGCACAGAGCTGAATTTCATAAGCATTTCCATTTGCATCACACTGTCCTCCAAGAAAACGTGGCATTGCCCATTGCATGTTTTCAGTTAAATAAACATCATTCAATTAAGCAGTCTTTTGCTTGGTGTTTGGAATGCATTGCCAGCTTTTGCTGACCAGATCCAGAAGTTGAACTCTCCCTTTGTAAAGGCCTTGGCTGTTCTCCCAGTGATCATTCAGAAATGCTGATACAATCTAGTGAATTTTTAACTGGCCACAGTGGCAGACTGGCACAGTGTACTGGAAATTGATTCACACATAACCGGTATGCTTTCAGAGGATCCTATAAATATATTTAAAAAGTTGTCATTCCACCTTGTATTGTAATGGCTTATATCAGCCAACATTTAAATACTTCCTTAAAAGCCACTCCAAAAATGCACAAAGTATTTTTGAAAGTTGCCTACCATCTTTGTTAAAACCTTTCATTTATGCTTTCTAAGGTGAAACAAAGCATAGTCTGGGGGTGATAAATCATGCTTCACTTATTTTGGAAATAATTAACACTTCAACTTCATAATGAAGTGCCCAAGGCTTATAATAATAAACTGTAGAAGCAGTCATAGAACATGACTATCCTCTGAGACTCAGTTCCATTGTCTCAACAAGCTGTGCATAAGTTTCAGATTGTATCTTATTACTTAGTTTTTGTTTTGAAGCTGCAAGCAAATATTTAACAGCTTCAAAGTAAAAGTCTGAAAATCCTGGAAATTCATTCTAGTTTAATTAACCAGAATGAATTAACAAGAAAGAATCCATTTATACAATAGCAACAAGCCTAAAGTTAATTCCTAGAATGGTGATGGTAGAGTTTAAAGCTCTACTAAAACTTACACAAAATGTGGTTTTGTTTATGTTCAGAGTATCACTAAAATGCTTTTATACTTTATTGACATCTGCAATTTTCTTACCGAAGTGTCCTGAAATGTATTGCCGTTAATTAAGGATTTGAAATGCTTACAACATACAGACAAAGGTTAAAATAAAACATTCTGTAATATTAAGAATAGGAAAATGTAATTGTATCCACAAGATACATATACATCCTGTCAGATATATCAATGGTGATGAATGAGAACAGTTTCTCCAACTTTTTTTCTAGTATGTTATATGTAGTATTACACATGTTCAATGTCCATCTGTTTGATTTTTAAATGCCTGTTCCTCATGACATAGCTCATAAATCTACAGTACCACAGTTACAGAATCTGTGCCAAATATTAAATACATTTATGGTGGTGCAGTCGTAAGACCTGTTTTATAGTTCCACACAGAGGAAGGGCTGTCCTTTCTCTATACTCTGCAGGAGCCTTTTTACTGCATCTCTGATTAGGGGGATGTATCTGAGGAAAAACTGTTCATGTGGATTTAGATACTGCAGCTCATTTGGATTCCTACCTGTGTGTGTAGCAGCAAACTACAAGTCCATTCAGTATATGATATGCCGTTTTCATACAGATATTTCATACACATATGAAGCTTGTGGTGGGCCACGTTTTCCAGATGCTGTAGTTACTTGGGGTAAAGTTGCCCAGAAAAACATATCTGGAAGCAGATCTGTATAAGCTACAGTAGCTGCAGAATAGATTTCAAAGGGGAAGAATGCAGAAGGGTTGTATGCATCCAGGTTGTGTGTGTAAGGGTTGAATAGATGGTTAAAATCTGCAGCATCCTGGAGAGATGAGGAAACCACTTATCCGTCTGCTGCAGGAAAATTATTCAGCAAAGTCCTGAAGTCTCATCCTGCATGAACTGACTCCTGGGGTGTGATGCTGGTGGCCTGCCCTCACACCAGGTGGCTGTCAGTAAAATGTAATGGGCTGTTGACTCATTTCCCAAAGGAAGTGGTAGAAGTCAGGTTATTTGCAAGGCTTAAAATTAGGTGTGACAAAACTCTTGGCAAGGTACGGACAAATAGTGGTGCATCTGAAGGAAGAGGAAAGTATGCCATCTTGAGCTTCCCAGTGCTTTTCCCTCTGTGGAAGAGTCCTGTGAACCCAGACTTACAGGTGCCCAAAGCAGCCATGTGGCAGCAGTGAATCCAGTTGTATTTTAACTGTTCTAAAGGCTGCATTAGACTACTGGCAGCATCCAGAACTGAAGTGAGAGAGCTGTGAGGTAATTCATACTTTACTGCTTAATGTGTCTGCTTTGCTCATCAGTTTTGCACTCTGGCAGCTTTAGGTGGCTGGTGGGGTCAGTGAGAACTGCATTGAATTCTGGCAACCCACCAGTCCTGGGAGGTGCTTAGCAGCTTATGGGAAGCCTCACCTGGAAATAGCCCTGAAAAGGCACAGAATTTTGTGGTGCCAACTTCTCAAGAGCTGGTGGGACAGGCAGGGTTTTCCCTGATCTAGCAGAACCTTACTTTAGCTGAATACTTCGGCACCTGAATAAGCCTGGAAGATATATTTTTAAGAAGTATGTAAAGTTTCATTTTTAATGGGTATCCTAGATAATCAGAAGGCTTTCACCTTGTATGAATTCTATCCAAAAAGTCTTGCATACCAAAGGATTTTTTTTAACTGGGGTAAAGAAAACTAATGAGCATCAGATGAAATATTAAACCTATTTGGAAGTGTTCAGTGTTACCAAAGTAATCCATCAGATTCTGGACAGGCAACTGAGATAGGCTTCCAGAGTCTGATTTGCAAGTGTGCTAGGGTCTGTGGACTTAAATTTTGTAATACTTGCGTTTTTTATTTACTCTCTTTTGTTGCTCTCCTTCATCTGAAAGAGAGATTATGGATAGGATGATGGCCAGTTTATTGGTCAGGCTGCTTGTTAGCTTTCAGTGTTTGCTTTCTGAAATGTGCTTGTCTATTTGCATACAAATTGAGCACAGAATTGTTCTATACTTAAGTAACTTCAGAGAAAGTTGTCATTGGTAAAGAACAACCTCTGAAGTTCTAAAGGAAATAATACCATTAGTTACCTTACCAAAATATATTTTTACTTCTTGTTTTGTTAGGGTTGATCAAAAGCTGCCAAAACTGATTGTATTTCTCCATGTCCCAGTGGTATTGAAATAACATTAGATGAATCTAGCACAACTTCAATGCAAAAATAATCTTCACTACTTTTGAGTAAAAATTAGATGCACTCTGAATCAAGGCTGATGTTTGAAAATGCAACTTGGTTTTAGCTATTAAAGTAATAAGAAGGGAAACAAAACAGAAGGAACATCAGCTCTGTTCCAATAGTATATATAGCTGACTAATTTAACCGAACTTTCTCATTGAGTATGCACTGGAATGAAAAGAAAAAAAAGTAAATCAATATCACTCTTGGATATCTTGGAGATTGTTTCAATTCCTTGTGTCAGTCTTCTCCTTTTATCAATGAATGAATATGGCAAACATGGGTATGTAACGGTCAATATTTTGAGGTCAATATTCCATTCCCTTTTAAATACATGAGGAAATCACTGTTCTTAGGATGTTATTATCTCAGTGGTCTGGTTTGTCTGGGCAATATACTGCTAATGTATCCTTGGTTTAGCAGCAAAATACATCCCGCTCTTACAGAACTTGTGTCTTGGCAGGCTGTTTCTTTGGTGCTTGTAAGACACCTGCTGCCATCTATATTGGTTTGTTGTCCTGTGGCTTGTAGTGTCATGGGCTCTTAAGCAGACTTTGACAGTCCTTGTTTTGTTATTTTTCTTTTGATGTATTTAGTCCTTCACAGATCTGTTAGTTGGTTTTGCTTACTTCTCTGCCTGCTCTATGAGAAGTTCTCATTTAAGAGGACAGGCCACACGAATTTGTCTACCTTCTGTTGTCCAGTTTATTTTTTGTATTGTGCTCTGTGAACTTATCTATGCATTTCTCATCTGCATCTCAGGTAGATGAGACTATCGTCTGCAGGACGGGGAGGCTTGTTGCTGGTACATGCTGAATTTCTCTGGAGCCACAGTAAAATCTATAAGGGATGCTTATGTATCATCAGGGGGATTTGGGCTCAACTTGAACTGAGGTTTAAAAAGATGAAAAACAGGAGGAAGAAGGAACAGTGAGATTAAGGTATTAAATAGAATGAATCAACATGTAAACTAACATTATGTTGTCTTTAGAAAATAAGTATCTAGTGAAGTAGCATCTTTAGAAAAGGCAAAATGAAAAATCCTCCTGCCATATTTATCTCTAGAATATTATAAAGTTCAACTATTAAAGATATTTTCTAGCAGAACAAATTATCTGTGCACTATGTTGTTAAAGCAGATACTGAGAGTTTAGACTTGCCAGTGCATAGAAATGTGATGCATGGTGATCTATTTTCCAACTTAAAATTGGAAAAGAAGTTCTTAAGCGAATAGTTTGTGATAATGGAAGGATTGGTACATTCTTGGTACACTGAAATGGAGAATCATCATATTTTCTTCTGAAAAAGAACGATTTTCATATTACAAAGGGAGTAGTTCAAATAGGCTTTGACTACTTGCTGCCTTTCTTCATTTTACTGCTGTATCAGATTGCTAGTCTCCTGTAAATGTTTAAGCCAGGGCCACTTTTGGAAGGACCCAAGACATGATACAGGATGATTAGCCTTTGTAATGTCCCAGAGAGATGAGACTGAATTACTGCCTATGTCAGAAATTTTAGCAAGATATATGCATTGGATCCCATAATAAGGAAGTGGCTGTGCAGATGCCAAGTTTTTTCTGTCAACACTCACAGACAAAACATGAAAAACTAACTCTGAGATGTGTTAGGCGTTTATTTTTGCAAATGTCTATAATACACAACTCGTCATTTCCTCCTCATCTCCTGTGTTTGCATTGACTGAGCCAATTCACCCTTTCAACCGAAGTGTGCAGATAACTCCTGTTAAACTGAAACCTGTGTCTCCTTCAGCTTAGAAAATACATTGCAAGGAGTGTTTTCAGGTTCAAAAACCACTTATGGTGATAATTCAGATCAATTTTCGGGATAAATTCAGTGCAGGTACTCTACAGTTTGTGGGGCAGGATTCAATTTTGCTAATACTTATGTCTTCCCTATTATTTGTGTTAAAGACTGGATTCCTTGACCCAGTTTGGGATTGCTGACTGCAAAAGCGGCAAAGAAATTATCTGGGGAGCTTGTAGGAGACTTAAATTTTTTTTAAACTGGTGTTTTTTGATTAATTTCACTGTTCTAAAGATACCCATGCAATTCTTCACACAGGCATGCCTTTTTGATAAAACTGAAAATAATTTTTGATCATGAATTCCTAGATTTTCTTCTGATCTTATCTGAAACCTGTATTTTTAGGTATGAACATGAATAAAATATGCAAAAATATTCAGCACTGCAAACTTGTGAATAAATTCCTATTTCTGAAAGTATCCTTTTGTCTAATGCATTGCCAATATCTTTTTGACATTACCATATTTCACCTCACAGAAGCTATTTATTTCTAATTTCGAATCCTAACAGTGACATGGAAGCAAATTCAGTTACTTTATAACTCATTAAATTCTTTTCAAAATTTACTATTAAATGTAGTTCTTTTTAAGACTGATTATTTTTGCGCTACAGTTTTTGTGACTCCTGGGGACTACTGATAATTTCTTGTGCTCTAATACTGAGACATGCCAGAAAAACAGTCCATGAATAAACATCCTACGTGTGAGTCAAGATTAGGCTTTGTTAAAATTACTTGGATTTTAGTTTTCCTACTGTCCCACGCTTTCTTCTGTAATGACATGCCAAGAGCACCTTGAGTTTACATAATTGAGTTAAAGCTTTTGCTTTAAATTTCTGTTTTTGATGCTTTAATATATTCTTGCAGAAGAAAAATGATTTGTATTTTATCATGAAAATAGTTTTCAAGAATGAAACAAAACATTTTCAAGGTATTCAGCTAATTTTATTTTCAGCTAAGTTTATTTTCAATAGTAAAGTGTTAGCAAATCATGTCTTCCCTGTGAATATAGTCAGTTCTTCAGCTTTAAGTCAAGTTCTCCGCCCCTTAAGAATATGTATGAATGTCAGCGTAAAAAGTTCCTCCATGAAGATAAAGGTCATAGAGAACTGATCTCTTCTTTTCACTTGCTTTTTTTTGAGAGTTTGACAAAACAAATCTGTAAAAATAAATTATCAATTGTATGCTGTGCAGTGCTTACCTTTTCCAGGTGCTGCCTGGGCAATTAGTTTATGATGTCCTTTCTAACAATTCCATCTCCATCAGTATCCAGAATCATTGAATGGCTTGTGTTGGAAGGGACCTTTAAATATAATCTAGTGATGATATCCAACCCCTGGGCCATGGGCTAGGATGCCCAGGGCCCCATCCAACCTGGTCCTGAACACCTCCAGGGATGGAGCATCCACAACCTCTCTGGGCAACCTCTTCCAGTGCTTCACCACCCTCTGAGTGAAGAATTTTCTCTTAACACCTAATCTGTCTCCTATCTTTCAGTTTTAAACCATTCTGCCTTGCCATGTTGTTATCCAATGGAGCTAAGAGTTGCTCTCCATCTTGTTTATGAGTCCCCTTTAAGTACTGAAAGGTCACAGTGAGGTTTCCCTGGAGCCTTCTCTTCTGTAGGCTGAACACCGCCAGCTCTCTCGTTCTTCACATGAGAGGTGCTCTAGCCCCTTGATCATCCTTGTGGCCCTATGAATCAGCCAGCACGTGATTCAGGCTGGAAAGGATGTTTGGTCATCTGCTCTAATTCCCTGCTGAAAGCTTCTGCTAGGTCTTCTCCATTCCCTTTCTGATACGGAGTTGTGGTTGAGCTCACCCACTGGGATGACCCCTGTGGTAAAAGAGTTGAGGTGGATTTTGTGCACTCATAGCTGCTTCTTGGAAGAGTCAGTAGCAAAGGGAAGAGGTCTGGAGGAAACTAAGACCTCTGTGATGCCCTTGACTTACGATTCTTTCCCACCTGGGATTTCAGTCCTGCAGAGGTATATGTATAAAGAACATGCCGCACATGTCTAACTTTGTTAATCTGTCACAAGAAATTAGGTGAAGGACAGAAGATCTTGAGAATTCAAAGATGAATTTAAACCACTTCTGTGCATGTGCAGTATCTGTATTTGCTGTGGGCAGATACATAATACCTCAATAACAAGGCACAGTTATCAAAAAGTTATTTGTTATGAGTTATAAGTATGTACATATAGATAGGGACAGACCTATCTATACATACATATATATATATATATACTTACAGTGAAAAAAAATCCCTCCAAGTATGAGGGAGCACACAATACATAGCATTAATGCAAAGCACAGTAGTCACCCTTAAGTGTGTGTGTCAGTATTTACAGCAGGGAACACTCTAGAAGGTAGTATAAGACGAGTTAGTGTCTCTTTCACCAGCTCCTGTGGTGGTTAGTGTGCATTTAATGGAATTATTTTTTTCCAATGGCAATGAAAGCTTACCTTTAACAGTAAAATCTAAGTGACAAATTGCAGACAACTTCAAGCATTAGATCATTAGGATCTCTTATCTAAATTGGTTGCATGTCAGTTTTCCTTTGTAGCACTGAATAATTTGGATAAATGATTCTTCAATTGGTAATTGCATTTCTTTAACAACAGTTGGGTGATGGTACATAAAAAGTAATAAAAGCCTTCATGCAGTGCCCTTTCCTGGAGCTTGTCACAGTCTCTACCTCTGATAGTGTATGACACTGATTGCTCAATTCATATTTCCTTAAAAGCTGTAGCTTTACTGAAGTTGTATCTAAAATTATACTGCTTTATTTCACCACTGCACAATTCACATAAA
Source organism: Anser anser (assembly GCF_964211835.1). Classification (NCBI taxonomy): domain Eukaryota; kingdom Metazoa; phylum Chordata; class Aves; order Anseriformes; family Anatidae; genus Anser; species Anser anser. The sequence continues at coordinate 60,879,240 of NC_139724.1, forward strand.
ACTGAAATTTGCTTCTTGCTTCTTTTGTTAATACTAGAATATATTTTGAGAAAATGTTTAACTTCAGTTCAACTTTTTAACTTAAGTGCCTGTAATTTTTTTCAAAACCTGAGGTTGCCATTAGAAACTTAGTTTCCTAGTATTTATATTATATATTATGCTGAAAGATTATGTTTGAGCTCTTCGTCAATGTCATGAATTATATAAGTGAATTTAATTCTGGATTATTTGTATGAAAATTACACAACTTCTATAGCTGTGTATATGTTGTCTGAAGTTCATATGGGACTAAAATCACGTCTAACCATACTGGGATTTTTGCTAGCTATCCCATTCTGATTGCTTGGAGGGCTATTCATGAGTTACCTACAGCAAAATTAAGTGAGGTCAAATGTTGTCCACCAGCTTATTAATTTTGTATAAAAATATCAAAAGAGAAGTGAGAGTTCAGAAAGGAGGAGTGGTAGAAAAGGTGTCAAAATGTAAGCAAATTTGTCTTATAGATTGCAAGAGATAATCACCACCATGGATCCAGTGGTGTCCCATTGGTCCGTTGTCTTCAAAGATTTGGTGGGGAAAGTACCTTGTGTCTTGAAAAGGCACTGTCTTTCCATAGTGTCCGCTCGTGGTATTTCTACCTGGTTTCCAATGTAATTGTATGTACTGGTTCGTTGCTATGCATGTTGTTAAATTTCTGATTGGTAGGGATTGCTGTCCCTGGGCAGGAAGGGCCCCAGCACCACGTGCCCAGCACGCACTGCACTGGCATTTTCTCCTACCCATGCATTCCGGCCAATCCAGAAGAGATGTGCTAGCCATAGGGAGAGGTAGGTCAGCATTGCTAGGCAGGCAACTCTGCAAACAACGTTTGAGGCAGAACAAAAATTTGAGATTTAGTCAACAAAATGCAAGTATTGTGAAATATAGAAACATACAAATGGAGAGCAAAAATGACAGATAATCATGAGTGTTTTTTGTTTTTATTGTTTTAGATGAAGCTATTTTCCCCAGTTATTTGATATAGCTGGAGGAATTACGAAAATTTACAAAAATAATTAAGGAATAGATTTCACTCAAGGAAGACAGATTTTCCAATATCTCATTCATATTGTTTGAAGTTCCTTTGGCTTCTACAATAGAAAAGATTACTGCAATTTGAGTAAAATCTTTCATATGTGAAAATTATTAGAGGCATAAAACTTTAATTTGCTGAAACATTCCCCAAAATACTTTTCATAATAACTCCTACCTTTTTTTGTAAGCTGAGATAGAAGTGATACCCTGAGACCTGCTTGTTACTAGTATTCCTCATCAGTCTTCCATTAATAACTTTTTAATTTGATTTTATCTGTAGAGTCTCTCTTTCTAGAATATAAGCGGATGTTTGGTTTTACTGAACGTTTTCTACCCTGGCTTTATCTGGCTTTCTATAGAAACGTGTAGTGCTTGTTAAAAATGATTCATAGGTCAAATATCTTATTATTGGTACAGGTAACGGCATGATAGCTGTCTAGGAATATTGGCTGCTTGATTGCCTGGAATAGAAAAGCTCTTATGCCTCTGCAATATTCATACATATAACTTTTTTATCACACACAAATGTAAATTCACTTGGTGGTTTTACTAAGAGAAAGCAAATAAGTATATAAGTCCTGTGTATCTGTTCTGACTCTCCAAGAATATAAATTCTTCAGACTTGTTAATTATCCCGTTTTTGTTTGAAAAATTGGTAGTGTGATAGGATAGCTCTAGAAACCCTAATCTAGAATGTAATAAGCATTCAAAGTTGTTCAAGTCTTTGCATTATGTAATCTGAAATGCACAGTTTAATTTCCCCCAGTAATAAACCAGTTTAAAACCTCATTGTAACTAGCACTATCTGGAGTTTCACTGTATAGAAAATTGATTGAGATATGAGTAAGCTGCTCCATCTTGAATGAAAATACAATCAATGTATTAGATATATTAGTTTCCTCATGCATCTTTGTCTCCACTGCCTGAGTTCTGTATCTTTTCCATTTTGGTGAGACTTACTAGGAGCCATTATACTTGCAAAGTACTTATTAGACTTCTGATTGCTACAAAGAATATAATTGTGTTAGAAAAGAGGAATCAAAGCCTTCCTATTGCATGAAAGTGTCCAAACGACTTGTAAATTTGCTTGCAAAATTCTGAAAATCCTTAGCAAAATAAAAGCACAATGCATTTTTATAAAACTAATGACGCATCAGAAATTTCTTAATTCAGATCTTATTGAGTCAAATATCTAAATAAAATAGAGTTGATGTTCTTTCTTTGGAGGTAACTTTGATATTTTTGCCAAAGAATATTTTCCTTTATTAAGATGACTTTTGATATTTAATGTGCTATTTTAATTAGATGATGTCAAAATCTAGGCTGAAAATAGTGTAGCCTTCTGAGCAGATGTGAATAATTATTCACTAGATGTTTTTGACAAGGCTTTGATGTATACATTTTTTTCAATGTTGAGTTACTTTTAATAAAGGAATTATGTATTTGGGGAACAACTGGTTGTACCTGCCTATTAATGTGTGAAACTGTAACAGTGTCCCTAGAAATGTCATTGCTGGAAACAATAATTGTCATTAAAATCTCAGAGCTCAAACTGTTCAGAAAGCTGGTGAGTTTCAAAATACAAATATTGCCATCTTCCAAGTCAATTAAATAATAATAAAAAAATGCTCTTTTTGTCACAGAATTGAACGGGTTGGAAGGGACCTCAAAAGATCATTGGGTTCAACCCCCCTGCCAAAGCGGGTTCCTTAGAGCAGGCTGCCCAGGTAGGTGTCCAGACGGGCCTTGAATATCTCCAGGGAAGGAGACTCCACAACCTCCCTGGGCAGCCTGTTCCAGTGCTCCGTCATCCTCACTGTGAAGAAGTTTTTTTTGTATGTTGGTGCGGAACTTCCTGTGCTCTATCTTGTGGCCATTACCCCTTGTCCTATCCCCACAAACCACTGAAAAGAGGTGGGCCAAATCCCTCTGTCTCCCACTCCTCAAGTATTTATACACACTGATCTCATCAATGTCCCCACTGACTTTTAAACTTCACCAGGATAGATAAATATGACTCCCATTTTAGTAATTCATATATTTATTTTGTTGTCTTTAAAATCATAGAATGGCTTGGTTTGGAAGGGATCTTAAAGATCATCTAGTTTCAACCCCGCTAGGACTTGCCACCCACTTGACCAGGTTGCCCGGGGCATCATCCAACCTGGCCTTGAACCCTTTGAGGAATGGGGCATCCACAGCTTCTCAGTGCAACCTGTTCCAGTGCTGCCACACCCTCTGAGTGAAGAATTTCCTCCTAACATCTAATCTACATCTCCCCTCTTCTGGTTTAAAACCATTTCCCCTGTCCTATCAACCTGACCACGTAAAAAGTTACTCTCCATCTATTCTTCATAAGCCCCCTTTAGGTACTGAAAGACTGCAATGAGGTCTCCCCAGAGCCTTCTTCTCTCTAGGCTGAACATCCCACAGCTCTCAGCCTTTCTTCAGGAGAGGTGCTCCAGCCCCTTGATCAACTTGGTGGCCTTCTGGACCTGCTCTAACAGCCCCATGTCCTTCTTGTGCTGGGGGCCCCAGACCTGTCTGCAGCACTCCAAGTAGGGTCCCTCAAGGGCAGAGTAGAGGGGGACAATCACCTCCCTTGACCTGCTGGCCATGCCTCTGTTGGTTGATTGTTTTTTCTTGACTTCCCCTCCCTTTCAAAAAAAAAAAAAAAACAACAAAAATGAACATTTGAAAATAATATGAACTTTCAAAGCAAGTATGTGCATATATACACAGATTGAGTTTAGAGACCAAGCTCCTAATAACAGTAACTTCTACTGAGTGCAGTCTTGGATGGAAAGTTGCTCTGTTTCTGCAATTATTTTTGAAAGAAGTGCGGTATAGTACTGTTAATAATGGCAAAATTGTTTTCAAAAATGTCATTTCTGCCTTTCTTTAAAACATAATCTATCCCCTTAGTACTTAATATTGACTTGCCTAGGATAGATATGTGTGGCGGATGCCTCATAGCTATGCTTCCAGTCTACTATAATAGTGCAAGAATATCAAACTTGTAACACCAGAGTGAATGGAGTAAGAGTTTTTGGACACTATCATCAGATAATCCATTCGGTTTCTGAAGCTCAGGAGTCTGTATCCAACTGAACAATCCTTTCTAAATCAGTTTCATGTGCTGCTCTGACTTCAAGAGTGTGAATGCTTTATGGAATTTACCATTTTAAAGGGCAGTTTTACTATGGAGGTATATGGCTAGTGATACACATGAATAGCACCATTTATAAAGCCTTTCAAGACTTCTGTGAAATTACATAATATCCCTGCTTCACAAAATCATTAGTCACAGACTTAAGAGAGCACTGAACTTAAGCAGAGCAAAACCAGTATTTTAATTCTTTTTAATGTTTAACTCCTTTTAGTTGCCTTCATTTTAATTGATTTGTCAACTAACTTGCACTTAAATTGTAGCAATATCTTAAGCTCTTTGTCTTTTCTAGGTGCACCCTGATATTAAACTCTAAAACAACTGAATAGAGAAGAGAATATAATTCATGCATTGACACCTTTCTTAACCCAGCTTTAGAATGAATTTCTGATGTTGCTTTTTATATTGCTAGGAGTTAATCTATAAATAGTTGCAAATGCAAATCTTCTCTCTGTTTTTGCTTGACTTCTCATTCCAGTGGTTTTCTTTGAAGCAGCACTCATAAATATTCCTTAATAGATGAAAATATCCTTGAAGAGCAAATGCATTCCTAAAGTGTTGTAAATGTCAAAGGAAGGGTAGAGGTAAAAATTATCTCTGAATTTCTTATTTCTACCAGAAATTACTAGAATAAAACTCCGGGGGGGGGAGTGGAGCGGGGCAGGGGGAGAGCTTGCAGAGAGCACTGATAATGCAAAGATAACCATGCTGTTTCAGGGTGTGATCTTAAAGATCAGATGCATGTTGTGACTTATGGAAAGCTATATCTGATTTAAGTTACTTTCTTCTTGTAGCCACAGAGGAATTCATTAGTACAAAGGAACTCAAGTTCTATATCATGCAACTTCCATTTCCAACCTTGGCTTGAGTCTAAACTCAGTTTTCCACAAACATGTTTTTTGATTGTCTATCCTAATGAAGTTTATAGACATACCCTTCTGCTTTCTCCATCCCTATGCTTATCAGATCTACAAAGATGTTGTAGATAGGTATACACAAGGACAGTAATGGGTTAACTTCACGTAACTTCACCAATGATCTTAGAGGATATTACTATAGCTGCTCCAAATTTTTTTTTCTTATTTAGTGTTGTATACAAATTTACTAAAGCACATTCAAACTGTCAATTATTTTTGGTCACTACTTAAAAAAAATAAAGTAAAATATGGAAATTGGAAATGCTTTTTGTATCAGAATATCAAATGTTGGTCAAGTATTTCTCACGAACCTGTTGACACTGATTTTACTTATGGTGACCACAAGAAGAAAATGTCAGTATCTTATTATAAAGACTTTTTGCGTCTCGTAGCAGCTCTGGGGAACAGTAAAACCAAGGGCAGGTAGCAATGTACCTTGAGGCCTTACCAAACTGGGACTCTCTTCAGCTGTTAAATGTTTCACTTCAGTTTGGAATTAACTGTGTTGTTTAATACTCAGAATCTCTTGAGACATAATTTTGTTTTCTGGCTTCATATACTTCCCCTAAAACATGGGAGTATTTGCACTATGAGACACAAAAACATAAAAGAACAAGGCTGAATATGGAAGGCATCTGTTGTTGTTGTTTTTCTCAGTAGGAATAGGATCCTGAGGGAATAGGATGATCTAATTGAGCTAATATAAATTGTGAACTATGACAGATTCATTTAGAAGAGACCTGAAATGGGATTCCAGCTTAAATTGTTCTGGAAAAAAGTCTTGGACCTGTAATATTAAACTGATTATTTCATGTATATTCATCTTTTTGTTGCTCTACATCAGTTGTTTCTTGTAACATTGTGTTTGGAAACTTGGCTTCGGAGATTGTGGACGTGTCTTCACTTGTCATTTTCTGTCTACTCGTTGGTTTGCTCCCTTGTACTTGTCACAGGCTGGAATGAAGTTTTACAAATTCACGTCAGTGTTGTTAGGTTTTAAGACTGTTCAGTTTAGGAAATACATATAAGATTTGCTAGATTACAACACACTTATATTCATTGCAGTTCAGAAAAATGAAAGTAAAAAAAACACTTTGGATAGTATATATTTGTTGGTCCATATTCATAGGCTATACTGAATAATTAGAAATCAGAGTAGTTCAGTTGGAAGGGACCTGCAATGGTCACCAAGTCCAACTGCCTGACTAAAAGTTAAAGGATATTATTAAGGGCATTATCCAAATGAACATTGACAGGCATGGGACATCAACCACCTCTAGGAAGTGTTTGACCACACTCTGGGTGATTTTTTTTTTTCCTAATGCCCAGTCGGAAACTGCCATGGTGCAGCTTTGGTCTGTTCCCATGCAGCCTATCATCAGTTCCCAGGGAACAGAGACTAACACTTCCCTCTCCTCTTTGTTACACTGATAAGCTGTCAACAGCTGATGCTGATGTAGTGGCAACAACGACTAGTAATTTCCAGCCACTGGTGCATTATGATGGCAATGAGAACCTTTACCAGAGAAAACAGACGCTTCTGAAGCTCTATTGAAGGGTTGTTCTAGTGATGCTTTTCTGGCTGGTTGAAAGAATCTTCTATGCACTTCTGTTTTCAGTATCATCCTAAAGTTCTGCCACTTTGCACTCAAATTTAGAAACCCATCACATCGTGTTTCCTGGTAAGTAGAATGTCAGTTCCAGCCTAATATTGCTGCATGTACTCCAACAGGCAAAGGAAAAATAACTTTTCAAGAGCTTTTCACTCTCTCATTCACTTTTATATGCAGCTGTATAGATTCAGAGTAAAACTACTACTTTGTTTATTTTGGATTATTCCCTTTGTGTACCATTCTACCATTAAACTCTTTGCTTACTGAGTCTCTTTTCTTACTGAGTTATTGGGGGGGAGAAGGAAGAGGAAGATAACTTATGACTTCTTCTTTGAAGGGGTAGAGGAAGCTAGTTAATTGAAGCATCAATACTGGCAACGTTTATATTGTATCTTTTTTGAGGCTGTTATTCTAAAAGAAGTGTAGCTACTTCAAACCCCAGAATGGAAGGAAAATACAGAAGCATGCATCTCAGCATCATGGACTCACTGAGCCTTTCAAATTGCAGGAGTGACAGTAAAAGACTTATTTTGCAAAGGAGTCTGAGCCAAGGAATTTTTGGAAAGCACAAACTTTGTAGAGCAACTTTGGTGATTTTTGTTTTATCTCTGAGATTCAGCAAGAAGTTGTTGTCTTTGGCAAAGAAGATCAATTCTAGTTCTATTCAATTTTTAATGCATTATCCTGATGTGCACTTTCTGATTAGCTTAGACCACTGTGCATATTTTTCTAAGTATTTCAAGATATTTTCAGAGAAGTATCCTCTACCAGTCACAGATGTGTATATATATTACCAGCCACTTTGAAAATAACATTTATTTCTAGGTGGATTATTAATGTAATTCTGGGGTTCATAGAGTGTTTGCTGATAGAATTGAAGCTCCCAGACTCCACACATGTTTACAAAAACTAATAATTATGGCTAGGTTTTGACAGTCTTCTCCAGCGTTATGTAGATCAGAGCAATCTTCTTGTGTATGTAACTACCTCAAAAACAAGCAAAAGCCTATAGGGAGGAAAAAAACAACAAAAAGTCAAAACGCTATAGAAAAACACTGAGGATTCAGCAAGCAAAATATCTCTCTATTATGAAGTTGTCAACAAAAAAAATATCTTTCAGGGTATTTGATACTTGGCAGATCTGCAATAGCTAGTTTGTAAGTTGAATTTCCTATAGGTTTCTGATAGGAAAAAATTGTTATAGGCTTGAAAATGAAGCTTTTTTTTTCCACCTTCATTCTGAATGCAGATTTGTAAAGGGTCCTTTAACTTTGGAAAAATGCCTTGGCCGTAAGTATTTGATTGCTTAAACTTTTGAGTACTGTAGCATTTTTGTTACAACTTTTGTCATCTCTTTAGAGCAGATGTGCATTTTAACCACCAAAAGCTTTGTGCCATTTAGAATGGATAAATTTGCTGATATCCTCCAAACCCAGGGGAAGTGACAGGGGTAATTTTTGCAGTTGGTTTAAGATAACAAAAGAGTATCATTAAAATTTGATCACCTTCTACTTAAAGTACTGCTGGAAAAGGGATAGCTGTTGCTCTGGGCAGACCAGATTTTTTAGTTTAAATGCCAGATGTTAATAACCATGGAATAGATTATCTAGTAATGGACCAGATAAAGGGGAGTTATAAAAGAAAGCATCTTTATAGAAGTAAATAAAGTCTGGATGAGGAGTGGAAATGGTTTTGAGAATTCATTTCTAGAAGAGAAACCAGGATAGGAGCCTCTGGAGAGGCAGTACAAGAAAGGACCCAGCCCTGTGAGGAAAGTCTAATTTACTGTGAAAGAACTAAAGAGTGATGTAGAAACTGTCATTACCTACTTCAGATACCTTTACTACTACTTCAGGTGCAGGAATGTCTTGAATGATATAAAGTAAAAATTGGTTTACTTGCTGCTGTCTTTGTGTGCTATGGTGATCAGTCTGAACTGCACATTCAGAGTAGGCACAAGGTTGCAGCCAGGAAATGATGTTCTTCTACTGCTAAGCAAGTTCAGAAATAGCACTGCCTTTAAAGAATGAAAGTGGTTAGATCATGAGGATGCATTGCTGTGAAAGGTGACTGGAAAGAAACGTTCTTGTGGTAAGAGGTGTTAACACATGAAATGTTGCTGTGGGCAAAAGAAGGAGAACACTATTGTCTGTATCTGGTCTATACATCTACAGAGTCAAGAGTTAAACTTTAAATAAGCAAAAATAAAATAATTCATAATCAAAATACAAAAAAAAAGTTATTAGTCCAATTGCAATCATACTAGCAGTTCATGCTGATCTGAGATCTTGTAGTGCAATGAGATCCATGACCAGAGACCTTCAGGAATAATTTAATTTTGATATCATCCTTATTCCTTCCCCAGATAGTATTGTAATCTTCCCTCAGGCTGTAGCATGTTTTGAAATAAGACTTTCTCCTGTTGGTACTATTCTAATTTTTATTAGTTATTTTCCAAGGCAGAGTCACACAAAGCACACTTGTGGTGCCAGTCTCCCCCCCACCTTCCAAAGCCAAAGCAATGTTATATTTAGAAACAATATTAAAAAGTGAGAAAATTCTATAAATCTTTTCAAATAAAGATTTTTACCTTCAGAGAAAAGTCAACTAGATAAAACATCTGTTACCCAAATTTCTTTTTTTCCCCCTCATTCATCATGTGGAAAACAAAGTTAAGCTAGTAAAATGTGACCAACTTGAATTCTCTCAAGAGTCGATATGGGGGAGTCTGGCTAATGATGATATAAAATGTAGGATGAAATGTGTTTACTAATTGAAAGCATCTTTAATTTAAGGAGTGTGGAATTACCCAGTTTAACCAAGAGGCAAGAACTAAAGCTGTACATAATGCCATAAATTCCTTATTGACCGAAACTGGTAAGGGCATCTTTGCAATTAAGATGCTTATACCTGACAAGTTACCTGTGTATTGGAAATTTCAGAGAATTTTTTCCCACTCTAGTTCCTTGGACATGAGATAACTCTAATAGAATTTATTTTTTGACTGAACAGCTTATCTCTTTCATTTTTAATATAGTTTCTGCAGTAGAAGTAGCTGTCCTATTCCGATGGGGGAAAGTTTGAAGTCATAATTTCTGTAATATAAAACATGATTTCTACTTGGTGACTGAAATTCTATATCCAGGCACGTGGAGCAGCTGCTATGAACTAAGGTTTCTGCAGGGTTTAAGAACGCTCACTCACCCCTGTACCATACAAGACCTCAGAAGTTTACCATCACTTTTCTGGTAACTGGTGGTATTTTCCTGTATCTTTCATCAACACCGATGCTCAGGAGAGCGTGCATGATAGAAGAATTATTGTGCTGATGTATAGAAATGAGAGAGATGCTCTGTTGTCATTACCAGCCTTGCAGTTAACTTCCTGTTCTAGGCTTCTGAGTTGGAAATTTATTTACAGCCAACTAATGAAATTTTCTTTTGCTTGTCTAGACCATATATAGATTATTATGGTTATCACTGATTTGTAACCTCATAATAGCTGAGTTCATAATAAAAACTACTTCACTTCCTTAGGCTAGAGAGTTGGAAAATGACTTGAATTTATGCTGAAGGCCCTCATTTGATTAGATCTTTTTAGACTGTGTTATCGCTAAGAGACTGCAATGATGTCATGCTAAATTTTTATGGTTTCCTGAGCTCTGAAGCACAGCAGCCCAAATACCTGCTGTACCATGGGATGCTCTGAGCTGGGAATCAAAGATTTGGCCTTTCATTAATGCCTGTGGGTCACACATGAGGTTAAATTCCCTCTTTGCTCCATTATACTGTTTTTTTTAATCTCTAAGATTAACTTTGATTCTTCGTCCTTCTGTCTCTGGTCCTTGCGGACTGATTTAAAGAAGCATTACAAGGACTGATGAGGGAAGCTTGCCTGAAGCTGCAGGTAGTCATGGCCATACTTCTTGGAGAAGTGGCAGTGTATATGGCCGCAAAAGAATGTGTGTTAGGAGGCAGGGAGAAAAATGGTACTGCATGGATGTTGTATAAGGCCATCAAAATCTGCAGCTGTGTGTAGTGTGTGACTTCAAGATCATAATGCAGACTCAGAGATTTTACTTTGCAGGGCCAGCAAAGTTAAATGGATGTGATGCTTTCTCATTTATATCCTTGATCGTTGTGTCCTATCTGCAGTGCATAATGTGTAGCTTCTTCAGGCTTATCCATCGCATGAAGCCAAGACGGATTTCAAACTTACTGTAGTTAATAAAAATAAAAAATTAAAAGCTTTTGGAATGTTTTTCCCTGTAATGCAAACAAATGTGCAGTATAGAAAATCTTAGTTCTGAGTGGTACAATTTTGAGCATATAAGAACCTTTCTTGTGGGTGAACAGGGTTCAACTCAGGTTTATCAGACCAACCAGATCAATTCTAAGTCAATTTAAACTGACAAATGGAAAAATAATTTTAATTATTATATACATTGGGAGAGCTAATCATCTGTATTATATGGAATATCCATGGGCCAGTATTACAATTGCAACAGTTCTGGAAAACTGGGGAGTAGATGAGTAACTGCTTATAACTAAAGGGTACTGCAGGATTGCAGACAGGCTGTCCTCAATATCTGCAGGATCATGCTAGGAGGGGAAATACAGACACCTCAGCCTAGCATTGGGGTAGTTTAACTTTTTATTTCATATATGTTTATACATGAATACTTAACAGGATAAATTTTGGGTTGCAGGACAGCTTGTTTCAAAATTACTCCAAGCAAGGATGACCTAGGTTCTGAAGAGCTGTTAGGGCTGTTGCCTCTGCCTCTTCTTTCTCCTCCCTGAGGTAGTAAATGCAGCATACTCACCCAAATGCATTGCAATTCATGTGAGGTTAAGGATGTAAAGACTTCAGGAGTTGCACCTCTAAATCTTAATTTTGCAGGTTTAGTTTGATTTCCTGATTAAACTGCAAATTTGCAGAATCCACAATTGTTTTGCAACGCAAAATGATGGAAAGGTGGTGGTGATGATGGGGGGTGATCCCTGAAAACTCTAGGAAAGCACTTGACTGAAAAGATGAGATGGAATTTCTTTCTCTTCCATTAATCTCTCCATTAAATAGAGATTGAAATGTGTGTAGAGTCTAGTAGAACTAAAATGAGTATAACAACTCCAGATATCTTTTTCCATAGGGAAGAGAAAATAGGAATTAATTCTTTCATCTTGGGGGCAAAATTTAAACTTCTTATGAATGATGTATGTGAATTTGTTACTTATGAACTCAGAGCCACAAAATGAAGAGAGAACCCGTATACTTGTTGATAGTAGCACATCTTAATCTTTTTTCATTTGAGAACACTCAGCATCGGTTTAAGTTGAAAGATAAGGCCACACATACAAAACGGGGTCTGTATAATAAGGGTGAATAGATTTTAGTGTTCTGTAGAAAGACTATTCGTAACACAGCTCGTGCAGGTTTTTATAGTTAGCTTTGCATACAGAGATTCAATTTATATTGAATGTTAAAGGCAGTACTCTACGTTCTGCAGTGAGAATTTTACAGCGTGTGCACAGAACTTAACGTGCAACATGAAAACTGCATTATGCTATTTTATGTTTCAGCAGGTAAGTCCTAGCCTTGTTTATTCCCCAGCACAAACCTCTGGCTGGCCGTGGAAGGTCAGGCTGGGAAGTTGCTCATGTTTGACACCGCAGCATTTGGGAGTGATGAATATTTAATTAGGCAAGAGAGGACCATGTGGGAGGTTGAGGCAGCTGTAGCTCCTCATTGACTGTCTGCAGTATCATCTTAGAGCGTTGTGTGGAAATGAATCCCTGGGGTAAGCTTCAAGGACACAGACTAGGTTAAAAAAAAAAAAAGGCATTCTGATTGAGTAGCTAGTTACAGGGAAGTCAGAAATAATAGAGACAAATGACAAGTGTTTTAAAAAGTGTTTTTGTTATGCTGGTCAAAGGTTTTATGCTCTTTCTGGCTAAGCCACCAGGTTTTACTGAGCTCCATAAATGTAATAGAAAATTAAGTCTGAAACTATAGTCTAGAAATATAACAGCAATGGAAGTAATTTCTTGTATACAAGTATTAGCTATTAGAATGGAGCATGTATATGACTTGCTGATATTATGCAAACGGCATGAGATAGCAGTCATTTCTCTGTAGTACCATTCTCAGCACAGCACTAGTTGTTTGATTTTTGATGACATTATTCTTAGCAAGTTTTCAGGAGAAGCTAAAAACTCGAGACAGAAGCAGGAAGATTGTGCATTAATTTTCAGTGGTATAGGCTGGGGTAAAGGTCTCTTGTTATTTTGTGTTGCACATTAAGAAACATTATGGACGGGATGGATAAGTGAATTTGGAATGCTATGAAGTTGTTTTTTTTTTCCTGTGAAGTTTTTGTTAGATTTTGCTAAATAAAAAAAATTGTTGCCTTAAGTACATTGGCAGTCCCCCTGCTAACTGTCCTGGGCTCTGTGGCAATTACTATTCCCACCCACGACAGAACAAGGCTATGTCCACATCCCATATGAACATCCATTTTAATATGGAGTAGATGAAGTAGAAAGATTTTTGTGTTGCCTGTTATTGCTGTAATGTTCAGGACAGAAAACAATGAGCAATAACAGTTCTAAACCAAGTAAATTTAGCTTCATCCCCTAGCTTGTTGGTATGGAGCAGTGAGGAAGGGAATATCTATCTGCATCTCTGCTCTCCCTGCTCACATTCTAGCATGTAACAATTGCTGGTTTGTGTTATCATCTAAGACTTAAATTTGGGCAAAAAAAATAAATTTTTGGGAGAAATTTGTATTGCTGCTTACTGTTTGTGGTTAAAGCCATGGCTGGTATGGTCATAGAAATGGTGAATACCGTGGAATTCTGCAGTTTCTGGTGCTTTTTGTGAAAAAGGGCTCTAATCCTGCTGCATCTATTTTAGATGGCAGTCAACTTTGGACACCTTGCTACAAGCTACTGTTGAGTCAAGAAATAAAAAAAGAGAAGAGCTATTAAAATAAATACACGGGGGACTGTGATTTAGAAAGACTCTCACATTTATGACAGGCAAGGAGCAACTGAGAGGAGATCTGATGATGGTCATCTACGCATGGCAGCTGTTTATTGCGCTGATCGTAAACATCTCGCTGTTACCTTGTGTTCACCCATCTGTTTGTTTCTGCCCATCTGTTGTTTCTTGCCATGTGCTTAGGTTGTAAATATCTGTTCTTTGAAATAAGGTGGCTAGAAACCCTCTGATAAAATGTTCAGTTGTGGAATTCAGCATTTGCGTTAAGAACAAAGACTCTGGCAAGGCTCTTCAGTCAACAGTGAGGAAACTGTGTATAGGTTCTCAGTGTTCCTGGTTGACCCTTCCTGAGGTTGAGGCCGCTTACTGAATTTGTCATTTTTAGAAGATTCAAATTAGCTCTTTTTAAGGAATAGCACAGGCTACTTCAGGAGGAAATTGCACTCTTTGAATTTGGAAGATCGTTTAAAATGTATGTGAATGAAACATACAATGCAAGTAGTCTCCAAGAAGCTGATCAGCTTACGTACTCTGCATATGTCACTTCAACTCATGTTGTTGTGTGTTTTTTTAATTTTTTTATTGCCAGTCTGGTGAACTTGCATCTAGCAGGCAATGTCATCCTTATTGCAGGGATTTCTTATCTTTTTTTTCTTAAACCATTATGCAGTGCTTTTTTGCAAGTTGAGTCCTTGCTGTTGTTAGCTATGACATCCAAATTTAACTTCTGATGGAGTATTTTTAAGGGATGATTTTGCTTTATTTTGTTATTAAATGCAATCTGTATTTAGCGTTTTTTCTCAAAAAGAAACTATAGTGCTAGCTAATTCAACATTTATCATTTTATGCTAAGTCATCACAACGGATTATTCTTTTTAAGGAAGATTTTTCTTGTAGCTTTGTTTAAAAATCTTCATATAAAAAAATAGAAAATATTTGATTATTAAGTATTAAGAGATGTAGAGTATACTTCGTACATTCAGAGGAACTTTTCTATTTTGTATTTAAAGTGCTGCTGTGGTTGGTCTCTTTTAAAACAAATAAAAACACATTTCCTGCCCTTTTATTTCATGCATTCCAAGTACTTCAAAATAAAAGAAGTTGCTTTGTACTGTTCTTGGGTGCCTGTTGATTGGGCTGGATAAACTAATTTGAAAGTCCAAGAGTTTACAAATAATATTTACCTTCTCCTTCCATTTGCTTTTCCTAAACTCTGGGAAAAGAATTGTTTTGCATACTTTATTCCTTCTCTATTGTACTTCAATAGTGGTTTCTAAACCCTGATTTCTAAGTACCTGATTCCCAAGTCCAGAACTTCCAGGAGCTGATCCATGTCCTTCTGATGTTAATAGAAATCTTATTAAAAAAAAAGTTTTACTTCAGACCTATATATATTACGAATTAGTAGGGGCAGTCATTCTTATAGATATAAAAAGTATTTTTATATTCCAGTGCAGAGACTCTGTTTCTGAAGACTTTAATGTGTCCCATCTTAAAAAAGTGTATTGCCAATACATAGGAGTTGGTGTTCTCCAAAATTATTTCACTATAATGTATTTATTGACAAAACCATGGTGTTTTTTTAACTATTCTTCATTGTGATTTTTCCTTTCCACTCTTCCCTGATCTGCCTTTTTTTTTTGATTTGGGGTAAGTAGCTTCTAGTCAAAGATTGGACAGCCATTTGTTTTGAGCAGGAAAATAATGGGAGCTAGATTCGGATTCAGTTTTATCGGAATATTACACTGTTTGTTAAAAGTCTCTTATTGAAACTGGTCTGAAACCTTACATGAACTTTTTCTTAGACAGTAATTACTGTTATTGCTGTATTGAAATGTAAAAGGTTTAGGAAAATTAGTCAGAACTGATGCTACTTTGTTTTAGGGGAGGGAAAAAAACGATCATGGTGACAATGCTTATTTAAAGCTTTAGAAAACCAGTATTTCAATTCTTCATTTTGAAGTACTACTGCAAGTGAAATTTATATAAAGCAATTAAAAATGTTAAAGGATTAAGCAGGTCAAGGACTCCGGCTGAGAACCATTTGCATTGGCCTCTTCTGTCCTCAGCCAAAGACGAGATGCTCACAGTTCTGTTTTCAGTATCCATCTTCACTTCTACCAGCTGTTTAGGGAGTTTCCCTTTCAGAGGTGGAAGAAGGTGGCAGTGGTATTAAACTCTCTGTGTAAGGTTTTGTTTTCTTGTTGTTTGTGGATTTATTTATTTTTAATGCCTTTTCTAAATAGAAGAGTGGCTGTAGGATGAAGCAGTGCAAATACGAAATGCTGAAACTTGCCTAGTTTCTTCCAGGGCTAAACCCTGCAATGAGCTAAAATGGGGATTTCTTGGGGGTGTTTCATTTTGGCTCTTTCTGATAGTTTCATGGCCTCACTGCAAGCATAAGAGAGCAGGCTTGTGTTTTAGTTAGCATAGACAGAAAACATGTCATCTAACTGCAAGTTTGCTAATGCTTTGATGTGTTGCGTCTAGAATGTATCTATCCCTGCTCAGTGCACAGTACAAAAATAGTTTGAAGATGCGCATTTGTGTTTATTACAGTTTTTTAAAGGCATTTACCAAAATGTTTGTGTGGTCGATGCTGTCATTAAAATTAGATCAGACAGTGATTTTCTTCTGTTAAGCTTTTCCTTAATGGGTTCTTTGTCTTCTTTTAACTGTATTAGGCATTACATATTGCATCACCATCTAATGCAATACTTGGAGTTGTTCTGCGTTTCTGTAGTCCAGGGAAGTAGTCCGAGGGAAATGAAAACGTATTCTTCAGCTTCTCTGCTCATGGGGAAAGACTTCAGCAGATCACTTTTATTAATAGGAAACGCTTCTCTCACGCAAGGCAGCAAAGCATGAATTTCTACGGGAGCAGCAAAGAGTGCATGCAGCTTCCCACCCAAAAAAAAGCCTTTCTTGGAGCCACCCTAGCTAAGGTCTGTTGGCTGCCGCCTGCCCCAGCCTTGGGGGACCCCTGGGGCCCTGCAGCTTTTGAGGGGCTGGCCAGGAGCCCCCCAGCTCCCCTGCCTTCTGCAGGTGAGCTGGAGGTGAGGCAGCCCTCTCTTCTGACCTTGAGCAGCGCGCTGTGATATCCGCCACTGGGATGTTTTCTGTTAAACCCACCTTTTGATGTTGTGCTGTGATTTATTTATTTTTTCCATCCTCCTCCCAGCAAAACGGAGCGATGCCGTGCCCTCGATTCCCTTGCTGATTCCCTGAGGGGCAAAGCGGAGCCTGTGTGGGGTGTGTGTGTGGTGTGTGTGTGTGGGGGGGGGGTGGTGTCTGTGTGATTTATGTGGGGTGTGTGTGTGTATGTGTGATGTGGGGGGTGCGTGGTGTCTGTGTGATGTATGTGGGGTGTGTGTGGCATCTTCGTGTGGTTGTGTGCGGCGTGGGGTGTCTGTGTGTGATGTCTGTGGGGTGTGTGTGTGATGTGAGGGGTGCGTGGCCCCGCCCCGGGGCTGCGGTGCCCGCCGAGCCGACCGCGGGCTGTGCGCGGGCAGCGCCTACGGCGGGAGCGGCTCCGGCCCCCCGGCGCCCCCCGGCGCCCCCCGGTGCCCCGGGGCTTTGCTCGGCAGGCAGCGGAGGGAAGGAGCCGGGGGAGTTTGGGCTCGGCTGCTGGGAGAAGGCGAGTTGCGAGGCTGCCAACTGCCTCAGAAGTTTGCTGCCAGGAACGGTTCCCTCTATCGGCAAAAGTGCCCGTCTCTTCTCAGAGGAATACCTTGTTGCTTAAGATGAGTGGCTGTAGGAAGCGGTGTAAGCGAGAAATCATGAAATTTGCCCAGTACCTTCTCAGGCTAATCACAGGTTCTCTTCACACAGGTAACGGCTGTTTTTGTTTGTGGTCTAACCGTGCGGCGTGATAACAGGACGATTGCCTGCGTTTAATGTAGTGATGGCATTGCTTTATGTTTATAATTCTCATCTTGTAAGTAATAAAAAGAAACCTACGGACCAATTTGTGGCTGGGGATAATAAAAACAGAGCATGTGGTCTTGTGAACGTTGCGGTGTTTAGACAGTGTGAGGGGTTCCCTTGAGCACTGGCAAACCTGCACCCCGATGGGGCTGTGTGTCTACGTGCCTTCACCCGCTCACGTGCGTGCCCTAACAGGGAGCACAGCACCCACGGGATTTATGGCCATAGAGGGGAAGCTCCTGCTTTTTATTTTCACTCTCTCCTACAGATTTACCACCGCAGTCAGCCTACATTCTTTTTTGCAGACACTTGTTTTTGCTTATTTCCACATGTAAACCAACTGCGATGTGGTGCTGTAGCAGCTCGCTGCAAACTTTAAATAATGCTTGTGCTTTTTGCCCCTAAAGAATTTGGAACTTAAGTGGCTGCTGACTTAATCTATTTTGGGTAACCTTGGATCAATTGTACAGTGCCAGAAGGGATTTGTAAGCTGGATTGATCAAACAGTGTAGTTTTCTTTTTAGCACTTGGGAAAATACACTTTTCTTGCAAATCAGCATTTTCTCTGGTTATTCCCAGGGACTGTCACATATGACAACTTACATGATGTGTCATTCTGTACTAGTGAAATACAACTTTGCTTCTTTCTAGACTTCAGATATGTTTTTCCTTGGAAAAATCAGCAAGCAGAGGTGCAAGTCCAGCTGTAGCAGATAACAAGCAATTATACTAACAGGATTATTGAGAATTAAATGTTCACTTTGCTAAAAGCATTTTGAAAGTTTCTGCTGATTATTTTATTTTTTGGTTTATTAATCACTGATGGAAAGCTTTGAAAGCAGAGTTGACTCTGCACTCATACTTTATTAAATTGCATTTATCAATATTTTGGGTTATACTGCTGTAGAAATCACTGGCAACCAGTACTTTATAAGGTACTTGTAACTTATATAAATCTAATATGAACTAGTGTAGCTTTTCAGTATCCCCGAGTGTTTCGTAAAGTAGAATTTCCCTGTCTTTTTCTGTCCTATTCTTATTCTGTCATTTTTTTTGTATATTGTATCAGTTCAGATTTCTTTGAAATGCTGACTTCTTGCTCCTGTGGGTTGCTATGGAAATTAAGTAATAGACGATGCAAGAAGAAAGCTGTATTAGAGATGAAGGCCAATACTCCTATTTCACAAAGTCATTCAAGCTTTTCCTTTCCTGTCTACCAAATGATGTGCTCTATTTTTCAGACTGATGTTTGTATTGCAAGCTTTCTAAGCTCACAATTCAAAACCATTTTCCGGAGTTGTGGATACTGGTTATACTGTTACTACTAAGAAGTTGTTTCACTTATAATTAAGAAGCACATCTTGGAGGCTAAATTACTATGAAGACGGTAGAGTGTATGAAATATGTTACCTTAAAGGAGGCAAGCCTTAATCCAGTCTTTTGCATTAGTGATTTAAGGCACTTTCACACAGGTCTCAGGAACGGAGAAAGTTCCCAGGATTTTCATTTACTTCTATTACAGATAACAGCAGTATCTTACTACTCTTACTAGGATAATAGTCCCTGCTGTGTTCAAATGATGTAACAAGTAAGATCAAAATGTAATGTGACAGTAATTGAACTGCAAAGAGGTAGACTTAAACCGTTCAGTTCTTGCGTAGCCCAGTCTATCACATCTGGTAGTTTGCATCAACCACAACTGTTGCAATACCAGTTAACTCTTCTACCTTCAAAATCTAATGCATAATTCATTATGCTGATAATTAGATGATAATGAAGATGAATGAGGAAGTCTAGTTGAAAGTGTTAGAAAACTATAGTTAATTTGTGTATTGAACATGTTGCTCTTTCTGTGAGTGTTCATTCTAAAATGTAGAATCACCATCAGAAACTGAAATGTATGCTTATTTAGATTTTCATATGTGGGCAGCCTGCTCTGCTTACATGACTCAAGTCACCAAATTATTTTCACACTGCAGATATCTACTAAGGAGTACAACAGCGAACCCAATTTAACTTCCCTGTTGATAAGATTTGGCCCGTGTTTCTTCTTTCAGGTGTTTATTTAAATTTATAATAAGTTGGAACTACACATTGTTGAAAGCTCGAGCACTAAATCTAATCCATACCTTTTTTCTGTATGGGTAAGTGTGATGAATATATCTCACCTTCATTAATATAAATCTGCATGAGCACTGGTGTTGTGATTCGTTTATCTTCTAATAAGGGTGAAGAGAGCTAGGACATAGGCTCAGTTTGTTGTCTATAGGCCCAAGTAAAGTCACTGTTGTTGATTGTTTTTACTGCTCATGTTTTGTAATCCGTTGTGATGCTAAATGGACCTGTTCTATGGTGAAACTTGATTTATATTTCTATATAAAATATTATCTAATATGGCTGTCTGAGATGCTGTGTAAACATGGACTTGTGCTTAATATTCAACTTGGCTGTAACCAACATTAATGAAACTACCCCCCTTATTAAAGGTAAATGCTACATACATTTTTACAATGGGCTCTAAGCGACTATCTCCGCCTAAGTCCAGACTTCTTCCTTTTTTATTTTACATCTTGTTACCATGGTTGAAAGCAATATGTAGTGAGAATAAAGTCTTTTAAACAAAGTTTTTCACTTTCTCTAGTTTCTGCTATATATGAAGTTGATGTGATTCCACAACTGAAAGAGACTCCCTCAAATACTTGAAGACAGCGTTCCCCAAATGTCACACCAAGTCCTACTCTATTGCCTGCTGCCTCTTGAGGCGTGTTGGAAGTGCCTTTTCTTTGAAACATTGTCATACAGAACTTCGTGCTGCAGTTGCAAATGTTTCAATTTTCAGATGCATCATGAATTTGTGTAATACAAATACTGAGATTTACCACTGAGAGGGAAATGGACCATAAATTACTCTGAAGTGGAAAAAACAATTTCAGAGCAATGGCCAGGAAGTTTTTCTTAACTATTTTAACTGGTAAAATATGGGAATTAAAGAGATGTTAGAAGCAAAAGTGCCATTGATTTCAGTGGTAAATTTCTAAGAGTATATCCTTTTTGGGTATGCTCATATTACGTGCCTGCCACAATGGAATCCAGGATTTTGAGGATGGATTCAAATTCCTGGCTACACGCATTTACAAAGAAAGAACAATTCTGGCTGTGATGTGCTCTCTCTCTCCAGCAACCTGAGATAATATTATTCTAGAGTTATGCAGATAAAGCTATGGACTGATTGTGTGTGGTTTTTTAATCTATAGACTGATGCCATTGGTGTAAAGTAATATTGATCATAAGCTTGAGATGTTTTAGTTAAATCTGTTTGTGAATGTGGGATATACTTTCTGATAACACTTTCCCTGAGAAACTGATGTCTTACCAAAAGATCATCTTTGGCCTTTTATGTGTGCAAACAAGCAAATTAATGTTTTTTAGCTTAATGCCAGTAGGAAGATGCCCTCTGAGCATCTTTTCCCTGAAGGTGAGGCGGACACTAGCACGGGCATCCAGGGGCTCATGACAAGTCCTGCTGTGTCTGTTGCAGCTCACCTGCCTATCAGTGCCTAAAGTTCACCTCAGTTTGAGACGGTAGTTTTGAATCCTTCCCAAGGCTGCTAACTTTGCATAGATTCATTAGATATCTCCCTCCCTCCTGCACTCTGGAAATAAGGGGTGTGTAGCTGACAGTCTTCCCTGAAGAGAAATTAGATGTTTCCCCATGTTCAAGGAGAATGCACCTACTTCCAAAATCCAGTATTAGAGATAAGTCCTCTCCACTTCTTTGTCCATCTTACAGCTGAGCATGTAAACATCACAGGACCAGAAACAGACAGTGACAAGGCGCCTAAGTCTTTGCTGATGATTAGGGAATTCATTTGGGAGAGAGTAGAAGTGGGCTGTAAACTGCACTTCATGAAGTCATGCAATTAAGAGATCTGTAACCATCCCAAGAGCAAGTACCATCACCATGCCACTTTTTGACATTCATCTTTGACAAAGACCATGTAGGAATAGGTACCAGCCACATGGAGATCCTGAATGCTTACCAGCTCTGAGTTATGGATAGATTGAATTATGCTGAAGGAGATGCCTTACTTCATGACCTAGTTCAGAGACAGGGAAATGCCGAGGCTGAATGCCCCACTGGGCAAACTGCCTGCCTTGTTCCCTTTCCTACTCCATTCTGTCACAACAGCAAATCCATGAGGCAGTCTTTGTTTCATCATCAGTGCTGGTGTGGTGTGGATTCCATGGTTGTTATAGTATCCAGTTTCAGCTCCGCCTTAATTTTTAGGTATGCATGTTGTGGCTGCGTTGACTGAATCATTCTGAAAAATCAGGCGAACGCATTGGGATTTTTAC
Source organism: Anser anser (assembly GCF_964211835.1). Classification (NCBI taxonomy): domain Eukaryota; kingdom Metazoa; phylum Chordata; class Aves; order Anseriformes; family Anatidae; genus Anser; species Anser anser. Next base: position 60,901,298 of record NC_139724.1, read on the forward strand.
TCACGGAGTAAAACCTAGCAGAATATGGGATTTGAGTTCAGGAGTCTGAATGTAAAACTCGCGCAATATATATCAGCTTTTTTAATTAAGCTATGAAAAGTTCAAAATGAATGGTTATAAAAATCTGAAGATTAATTGAAATATTTTATAGGAATGTAATAGACTAATTAGTGACAGTAGCTAAATGTTCCAGAATAACTTTTTCCCTTTACAGTTAAAAGGTTATGTAAAAAAAAAAAAAGAATGTGGAGACTGACAAGCGCTTTTATTTAATTATACTTTTTCTTCTTTTTTGAGTTTTGTGCATTGTGCTAAGGAAAAAATGCTTTACATTTAGTCTACGAACAAACGAACAATCATCTTAAATATGGTAAATGAGGATATTCCAACAATTGATTAAATAGTTTTCTAAATCTCAGTAGAAGTTAGAGATGAAAAAGTATTGTACTTCTAATGCAAAAGACAGTTTCTCTTTTAATAAAGAACTGATCCCAAAATGAAGTTAGTGTACCTTTCTCTGTGTAGTCAATTCTCTGCATAGCTTTATGAATGAGTGATGCTAAAAACCCAACTTAAATAGACATAGGAAACAACTGTCAGACTGTCTCTGAGATGGTCTCTTTAGACCTTGAAGTATAATAACCATGAGGAAAGTATTCCTGAATTATTAAAGCTAGTTAATTCTATTATTATTTTCTAGTAGTTCTTTTCCTCCATGTTGTTTTAATTGTTTAATATTTGTTTTTGGTGAGTTGTAAAAAATACTCAGTTTAGCCAAAGATCTGGAATTACTGTTAACTGATTAGTCAATATGAACACTTGTAAGACATGTTCTTCTAATGGGAAGATAGAATAATCTCACAAATTAGTAAAAAGATCTGTAAAAGGTGGGGTTTCTTTATATATATAATATATATTATATATAAAGAAATATTTCTATTCTATATTGCTAACTATATATATAGTATATATATATAGCATATAGTTGGCAATAGCTATGTAACAGCATCCTAAACAGCAGAGCAGGTAGTCTCCATACATTCTGTCAATTCTTATACATGCTGCTTAATTAGGTAAATTCAGAGGGACGTAAAGACTCTGGCAGACAGCAAAGGAGGATAAAAATCAGAGGGCTGAAGCAGTTGCAGTCCCTGGGCATCTGCCTGTCTCTGACAAAAGCTGCTGCTAAGGACTGAGCTGCTCATTTGTCAAATCCTGTCCAGCTTCAGGTTCTAGCCAGGCATATGCAGGTATGCAGCTGCTGCTTCTGTGTTAATTCCTTATACTGTGCTGAAGTTCAGGCCATGATTAATGAACTGATCAGACACCTTTTGGGCCAGTGATGTCTGGCAGTTAGGTTGGCTGAGGCTGGGGAAGTTTAAAAGAAAAAAAAAAAGCAACAATTTTTGAGCATGAAAATGAGAAAATGCTTCATGTGTTGAGCTAGTAGAGCTGTGCTTTTGCTGGAATGCTTGGTGTGATACAATGTGGAAAAACAGATCCACATGGCCCTGTAGAATTTATCCCCAAACAATTTCCTTTAAAGACTGTAAGAGTTGCAGTTCTAAAGAGGATTTTTTTTCTATTGCTCTCTGATACAGTTTTATTGAAAGTGATATGAGGAACTGAAAAGAATTATCAAATGAAACTAGCTTGATTTGCACCCCATCTCAGATAGGATTTCTATCAAGAGAACATTTTTCATCATGATGGCTTTGGCCTTTGAAAACTTCAGGTAAACTGTGGAAGACTGAGAACTGAATAAAAATAACAAGATAGGAAAGTAAAGAATGGAATATGTGAAACATTTGGTGAATTAATTTTGTAATGAGTTAAAGAAAAAATGCTAAGTTTTTAAAATTCTGGTTTGGCTTTAATTTCATGCTGAATCATATTGATCATATAACCTTCTGAAAGACCTGCACTGACTTTTGCATTTGCTTAGATTTATTAGCTTAGTACACAGTCAAATAAATGAATGAGAAACTACGCTCACTTGTTAAGGCCACCTCTGAGTCACGGGAATAATCTTCTGAAAGTGAAGATTAAAAGAAACTAGGTAAGAAACGCAGCTATTCATGAGAAAGCATGAAAGGGAACATAATTCCCAGTAGTCCTTACAAAAGCAACAGAAGCGGAAAAACTACATTGCTGTATTGTGTGGGATCGTACGAAGTGAAGAAGTGGAAATAAGCTCTCATTTTTACACAAGCAAACAAGAAACGTGGTCCTTTTAAAGCAAGTTGTGCAGTTGGATCTCATTCAAAGCCATGGAGCCTGTGCTAAAATAACTTGATTGAAGCAAGGCCTGCAGTGGCAGTAGATCACTGGTCTATTAACCTACAGAGAGACAATACAATTAGGCAATAATAAAGAGCAAGCCTTTCATCTCTTTAATAAAATCTAGGCCTTTTTGATACATCTTTTGCCTTCTGAGGTACTAGCAGTGGATTCTTACAAACCAGAAGTGCTGGAAACTGTTGGTTAGATGGTGCCCATGCAAGTGAACTTCACCTTTCCCAGCACTGTTCCATGGATGTCCGTGCACCAACTCTGACATTCCTAAGGTTATCAAAGAGGTGCTTTTTTCAGGATTCTTAAATTTGCATCTCCCAAGCAAAGGAGATGGCAAATGAACAAATATTGAGAAACTAGAATAAAACAGTAGACAAATGCAGCTGTTCTCAGTTTGTGTCTGGATGTTAGTTCTGCCTCTAACACATGGCTTAGATGCATTTAAGGGTCATCTGTTTCTTGGATATCTTTGGATAGTTTTATGTTTTTTTAAGCTCAAAATCATAACTGTACAGTACAATACTAAAAGTGCCATGGTGAAGGTGAACTCACCCTGTGTGAAAACTGAGTAGAGGAACATCCCTCTAGGCCTTGCACAGGAAGAGCTGTGCACTTTTATACTTGGACCACTTCATGCATCCCTTGCTTTTCCGTACCTTGCAGTGAAGATGGATGCACAAGTGCAGTGACTAAGGACTCCAGTGCAAGGCTGGCCAGCAAAAGGGCATCCTGCTTTTTGCAAGAGCACGGAGAGCCTCAGGTGTGCTCTATCAGCCCTTCCCAAACTTCTTCCTATATTGGCCTTTGCCGTTTCTCCTGCCCTTTCCCAGGCAGGAGACATACTATGCTCATCCCAATTCCATTCTCACATGATATCAGGAGGTGATTTTAGTGCTGTGATTGCAAAGCTCTCTCTGTTCTGGGCTGACTTTGATTAAGTAGGCAAATGAGGCCTATCACACCGGGGGTTTTAATTGAGCTCTTGTATTGCTCTTGCAGTGGAGTGGTCACTAGCCTGTTCCCTGCAGGGACACATAGCTGTGAGTGTGAAGCACACAGTGGCACATCAGAAGCATTTTGTTAAAGAATGACTTTAGCACTTGGGAGTAGGCTACTGAATGAATAACCCTGAGAGAACCTTGTTCTCTCCCTGTATTTACAAAATCTTGCTAAAAAGCAGCAGTGCGCAGAGAAGAGAGCAGTAGAATTTTCTATGGATTTTTTTTTTTCCGTAGCACTTCAAACTGTTTGGAATCAAGCTTTTACTTTGTTCTATTTGAGAAGAATATATCTCATTCAAGGCTATATTATATGACCCCCCTAAAAATTATTTCTGTATTTCTTTTCATCGCTTGTGTTCACTGAAAATGTTAAGTGATTATCTCATACTGAAAAGATTTTCAAATAGCGATGCACTGATTGATGTATGTCCAGTGTAATAAATTTTCATTTCTCAAATATTTTCTTGTAGCTCAACTAGAGGGTTGTTTTTCAATAAATAATACAAGGTAGACTCTCAAAGTGAATTTACAGCATTGTTTTCTATGCATAGATCCATTTTTAAAAAGTACTGCTTAATTATTTTACAGTATGTAGTAAAGAAAGCACAGTGAAGAAACTTTAATGAGTTCTCAGCACCATTTCCCTAAGGACATTTTAAAATTTTCTTCATTAGTTCTAATGTAACTACAGAATTTCTACCATCTTTTTTTCTCTCATTTCATGAGATGAAATTTTGGAAGTATAGTGCCAAACTATAATAAAAGGACTTTGCTCAGCATTAAAATTCAGAATTGAGAAACGGATCAATGAACCCAGCCACCCAGCCAGAGATGAAGTAGCGGGTCCAGGCAACTGTTGAACAAAATCTATAACGAGAGGACGAACAATGGTTTCCAAGCTTTATTTGAGGCTGCTTTGTTGTTATGGAGCTAATAGGGAACTTTAACAACCAGGGAAGGTGAATTACCATTTTGAACGCAGGTTAATAACATTTCTTTAACATCTGTTGAAAAAATGCATAAAATAAAATGAGAAATAGAATAAGTTAAAAGAAAGCATTAATCCAAAATATCAAAATCATAAACAGCATGAAAAAAAGAGCAGACAAATGAAAAAGATGTTCCCTTTTTAATGCAAATGGGGTCTAAAATAAAGTTATTTTAAAAGGAGGTCGTAGCTTGTAGATGTCACAAAAAAGCCAAAGTATGAGCATTCATGGGGAAATAATGGGTTTTGCTTGTTTCCAAATGCTGCTACTTTTTTTTTGTTGTTTTGTGTTGCTGAAAGTTCCTGTTCCAATAAAAGTACTGTTCATCAACCTGATAAGGATTTTTTTTTTCCTGAAGAAATGATTCCAGAGTCTGCATCTCTACCTCTTGCCTTTGAAGTAGTCTGAACCTCACGATTCTGTTATTTACATATATATATGTATACATTATATACATATATATATAGGTGGAATGCACTGTATGTAGTCACCTAAAAAGTTCCAGTTTGCAAGGGTGAAATCTTAGTCATCTCGTACTCAAAGACAAATGTCTTTTCAAAGAAACCAATCAAAATTTCATCTGAAGTTTGCCATTGTAATTTTACACTTGCTCAATTTCCTGATTATCTTTGATAACTTTTGCCAGTATAGGCTTGTTATTAGTCTTCCTTGAAGAGAAATCACTTTTGTGGAAGGATGTGATAGATGCAGTAATGTTACAAGGTTGGCATTTAATTAGGTTTCATACTTTTCATTGACTGAGACACCTAAATGTAAACTACGAGACACTGAGAGAAAACTACTCTACGAAAAAAATGCATAACAACCTTTTCTTAAAGTCCTTTTCTTGACAAATATGTTAGCCAAATTTTGCATGCGTCCTCATTATAATGTTGCTAGATTTTTGTTTTATAGCATGGTTGAGTACCTGAGTTTTGTAAACACCTTTTTAATGTGATCCTAAAGAAATAAGGCCTCCTACAACCTTGTATTTAGAAGCAGACTGTACTGTAAGAAGTACTCTGAGACAAAAGACCAAGATGTATCGAACTTATCAGCAGTTAGCTTAAAAAGTCCTGCAAAATGCTGAGAAAGCCATAACTTAGTGCACTTGTGGTACATTGTGCTTCAAGCCGGAGCCTATTATAAATATTTCTTTTATTCACCAGAAAAACAGTCTAGCTGTATACTTCACACATGCTGCAGCTACAGATGTACTGTGAACTTCAAGCATTTCTGTAGGAGATCACTCATATTTTAAGTAATGCAATTAATTAGAAAATATTTGATAATAAACCACTGCTAATCACTCCTTTTGGTAATTGTAAACTTTTTCAGAAAAAAATCTGGATTGACTGCCTCCGCTTCCCTCAACTTGCATACCTCTCTCTTCTTTTAAGCAGCATCTGCAAAACTCAGTGTTGTACAAAGCATTTCAACTTCAAATTTTATAATACTGAATATGGCAGATGGATTGGACATCACAGAGCACTGAAGCAGTAGTGAAAAATTTGTGTGGGTAGGAGAATATCTTGAAGTACAGGATCTAAAGGCAATACTCTAATCTTTAAACATATTCCTCTGAAAGCGTTTTGCTCAAATGTCCCATATTTTTAGCACATTAACTCCATCATATAAGAAATTTCAAAAAGCTTTTCTCCCCACAGATCCTACCAAAGAGTCTTGTTGGAATTCTTAAGGTTTTTTTGTAGTGTGTTAACAGGAAGAGGACAGACAAAATTGAAGTTACCATGCTGTATGCCATTTCTATTAAAAAGGTGTTTGAGTTTTTATTCTTTCATTCCAAATTTGAATCTTAATTATAATGAAAGATACAGTTCAGTTTCTCTTACAAATGATGCTCTGAAAGCATCCAATAGCCATCCTTAGTGATCTCTCTTCAGAAGTCCTGTGTTCTCTAACACCCTTGGAAGAGTCCAAATTACTGGTATAATTTTTAAAGATAACATTAAAACTTTGGCTGTATGTAGGATGCACTTGACATTACAAGTACTCTTAGAAGAACTCTCAGCAAGTTTCCAAATTATGCTCAAAAGATGTTAGGAAATGGCACCATTAAGATTTCCTTAGATGCGTGCGATATAATGCCTTTCTTAATTGCGTGTGTACTTTTCTTTGAACCGTTGTAACTAAGAGTACAGAAGTAATAAGGGCTAGAGTATACTAAGAGTAGGAAAAAAAATCAGGAAATTTTGATGCTTGCTGTAACAAATACTACCTTTAAGTATACCAGCTGTTTTTGGTTTCTGAGTTTTTGTTCATTTCCAGGGACTCTGAGACTGTCTCTCTGACAGTAAAATGGCAGATAAAATTCAACGTAGATTAACGTGAAGGGGTGCATGCTGGGCAAAACGAGCAGTACATCTAAAAAGGTAGGGGGTGAGATGATCATTATCTGCTAGGAATGAAACCCTGGGGCTAATAAATCTGTGAAATTCCTTACTATAGGGTGTTGTAAGTGCAAAAAGGTCTGCTTGAGTTCATAAGCGACAGGCTGGGCAAGCACTTAAAAGAGAAATCCTTTGGGAGTAACTAACTAGTAGCTGGGAAAGTACGGGGGGGGAATACACTATATACTTTTCCTGCGTCTGTTCTCTGGGCGACCGCTTAGCAGTTACTGCTGAACACAGTATATTGTTCTAGATGGAGCCTTGGTCTGAACGAGTGCTGCTATATTCTTACGTTTCTACATCAAAAACACCAAAACAACCTTCTCTCCAAACAGTAATATCACTGCTTCAAAGGATGGTAGGGCAGTTTAACAGTCACAACCCCTATTGCTTCCATAAAATGTGTTCTTGACTGATCATCTCTTGAGTCCCTTATTCCAGTCCTCACAAGTTTCATACAGGTAGTTTGCATGGAATTAAAAACCAAATACGAAGTCTGCTGAAACTTCCAGAAAGTGTTGTTATAAGTGCCATTGTATGTGCTTTTAAAATATCTTTGGTTTGTTAAGCTTTGCTTGAGGAATAGCCTTAAAATAAGTCTTAGGATGCAATACCCTTCTCTTTCTGTATTACGTTTGACTACTTATGTGTTTGGGGAAGGGAACAGAGAAGACTCTGTTTGTTTGCTTTGCTTTGCCTTTTTTTTTTTTTTAATCATGCTTTGAAACTGAAAGGATTTCAATGAAAACTAGTGACTTTTTCCAAAAGACAAACATTACTTCCCATTCTTAATTATGATTTTGAGACAATGCATTTCTCTTTTGGGCTACACAAATAAAGTCTTTGGTAATGTAGCAATGATCTGCTAGGCTGTGTTATATATGTCAGGTATTTAGAAAAGTAAACTGCACTGCCTGCAATTACTGTTAAATTTACACTTAAATACCACTTCTTTAACCAAAGTGCCACCTGGGTTTAACACACATTTTTCCCTGAAGTGAAAATAATGCTTTTGCTTTGTTTTCGTAATGTTGTCTGCGAATGAAAATATGAGTAGTTATGTTTGAAGCCCCAACAGAAAAACCCAGAACTAGCCTGAATACTTCCCAACCCCCTCAGGCAATTGTACTCTTTAGCATCCTGAAAATGAATTGGAAATTTATTAATGGAAGAAAAGATGAGTAGGTAACAACTAAGGGTGTTGCATCGGCAATGTCAATAGATTATCATCCATATAAAGATATTCAATCGTAACAAAAAGATGTCATTGTATTTTTGGATCTGCCTCGTAGTTTTATTTGTGGCTGTTATTCGAAAGATGCAAGCTAGGAAGAGAAATGAAAAACCCTGACAATCTCATTGACCCAAATATGATGATATGCTTTTAGATGATTGTAGTAAGCATACTCAATTTGACTTTTAGTTGAATGAATGGCAGTATATTCAAAATGAGGATAACCACACGTTCATACTTAAGAGGCTGTAAAGGCTATTTTGAATGTGAACCTGCATTCACAAAACACATTTTCCCCATTTAATAGTTTATTATAGTTTTTCCACTTTGTAAGAACTAAGAGTTAGGTGATGGTCAGTTCAGTATGTAAAATAGATAATCTGGAAAATGGCACTAGTAGGTTGACTTGGAACTATGTGGGCACTTGAGTCTTGAACTGGTTATTCTGTGTGATTGGCACAGATGCAGTCAAGTAGAAGCAGCAGAACTGATGAAACTTAATGCTGCTTTGTGGCCATGGAGAAAGCCAGCCTTATGCTATATTATGGTGACAGTCACCAGTTCATGTGCAGTAACATCACACAGCTCATCGCATACTGCTATTGTGTTTCTCTGTATGGTGTGGTGGTCTTTATGTGCTCTGAGGTGTTTTCAGAGTATATAGATTTATTTTTTTAACACTTATTGTTTCTGTGTGTAACCCCATTTATTGGAATTCTACTGGCAGATTGTTATATGCCTCTTAGTTTGTTTAGATATTGATTAAATACAATGAGACGCTTTGTGTGACACTAAGCTCTAAATTTGTCTCTTGTCTCTTCATAATGACAGCCTGTTGGGAAAGACAACACAGTTCATTTTCTCTCTTTCAATTCCAAAATTAAAATGCTTATTTTGAAGTAATTTAAAAACAAATGAACAAACAACAACAACAAAAAACCTACCTGGAATTGTGCTCCTGAACTTTCTGCTGGAAAAGGTGTCTGAATTACATCATTTGATTCTCTAAGCAGTAAGACACTTTTTTTAGATTCTGGTTCTTTTTTAGATTCTGGTTCTTGATTACCACTTTAGATTTTTGCATTTTTTTATTGAATTCTGTAATGCTGTGCAGATGGGTACTCTTTTACCTTTATGTGGGGACTCCTCCACCAAATATTGGCAAGAAACTAAAGATCTTATTTTCCAAAACATGTTCTTAAAGCTGCAGCCGCTATTCTTAGGGACGCTATTTTCCTGTTACTGCCCAACAGTATTTAACTCTGACATGTCAGTAATAATGTATTTGAAGTTCTATTTCAAATACTATTGATACCCTAATTATACAAATTAAGTTTTCTCATTAATGTGTCCTCAGCATACATTATCTGAAAAAAAAAAAAAAAGAAGATATACAGTGTTACTGCGGGGGTGGGGCGTCAAATAGGCTCTAGAGCTTTTAAAACTGGTAATAATGATTTTTCCTCTTGAACTCTTCATAGAGTGTCCATCTGAGCAATGTAACTAAATTTAAATACAAATTAAAAGTGCCTGGAATAGGAAAAAAAAGTCTGTTTTCACCAGCAACCATACTTCATTAATTTAGGAAATTGAATAAAGCTGAGATGAGGCACTAAATTTTGTGTCTCCATTAGTCTGCTTTTTATTGGCAGATTTGTTATTCTTTAAATCACTTTTATGAGCCATGTGATCAAAATCAAAAACATTTAGCATTTGGGATGTGCAGACCCTTTTGCAAACAACCATTGTAACCTTCAGTTAATTTTGGGAAAAATGAATGGCAGCGGATATTTGATTTTTGGTAATATTTGTAAAGGTCATCAGAACATAGATTCCTTAGTCAACTCTGAAAATAGGAATTAGGGTTTTACGTTATTTACTCCTCAAAAGTTTGTCCTTAACTTCTTTAGTCTAGTGACTGCATTTTGCTGTTAGTAGGAGAAGACTTCCTTAAAAGTCCTGGGTCGGGTTTTCTCCTAAGCTGAGTGCACTGGGACCTGGACTTAGTGGAGCCTCTGTGTCATATAGCACTGGCATGCTCTTGGCGCATCCAGCTTGGTTGAGCCTCCTGGCCCTTCCCTGGCCTAACTACCAATGCAAATGGATTGGAACTGAGTGAAAAATCAAGTGCTTTTCTGATCAAGTACAGTAAGTGCTAATGTTGATGATGTAGATTGTCTTGGATTATGGAAAAATTAGGACTTTTGCTTATATTAAAAACTTATATATTTATATTCAGAATATTTTTTAATATTTTTTTTAAACAAGCTTTCTTCATGCTCACTTACAATTTTTAAATGCGCTCATATTTAAACACCTTTTGTGTCAGGTATGATGAGTGCTCTAGCCAGCTAATCACTAGCAAGGGTGTCTCTGGAAACCATAATGGTAGAAACTGCAGAAATTTCTGTTAAGAATACTTATGAAATTAGTTATTTACTATAAACACGAGTCTAATTATTGTATTCACTTAGTCAAATACCCCCAAATATCATGTGTTTGCGTCTAGACAAACAAAAGCTCAACACCAGCGATAAGCTGCTCTTGAACTGCTATACTACTGCCTAACACAACTTTTGTAAACTTCTTCCAGGATCTGTTCAGGAAAGGAACAGTAACATAAGAGAAATCTAATCATGTTGAGATTTCATTCAAATTAAGTAAAGCTGCTACATTTCAGAAGGATCAGAACAGTAGTGACCTTGCTTTAATTTAGCATAATTCATTTGTCAAGGAAATTAAACCAAACAAAGTCTATTTTAATTCTGAATGAGAAGGTCTCAACGGAGATTGAATTCATTTTAACTATTCCACCTTACTGATTAATTAATATTTAACTTTCCTGAGTAGCCTGTGTGCAAAGCTCCTCAGGAACACTGAAAAGGCAGTGCATCTTAGTGGGGACAAGACATTTTTGATTTCTTATCAGTTAGTAACTTTTAAAAATGCAAGTAATACAAAATAAGACTTTAAGACAAACCTATCTAAAGTAAAACGGTTGCACTCACACCCAGTGGGGTGAGGAGTGGAGACGGAGGGGAAAGAAGAGGCAGTACAAGTGACACTAATATGTAAAAGTGTACGTATGTGCACAGGCGCTGATACAGCTACATTATTGTGTACCAGGTTCATCGTTGGCAAATCCATCCAGCAGCAAATCCATACCAGCTTAGAGTTTGAAGCAAGAGGAGTAGTTAAGGCATAGCACAGCATGATGTCTTCAGTCTTACAGCTTTGTGAGAGTTGAGACAAAATGATCAGCCTGATAATTTTCTAAAATGTAGTGTAGAAATATTTATTCCTTCAAAAACAGGCAGGTTTTTGAGTTCATGGAGTGACAGCTGTAACAACAGTCTAGGTCGGGGAAGACTGAAATGCTGGCAGTTGTGTTTGGCACATCTGTTATCCTGGCTGCTGGTTTTGGAAATCTCATCACAGACAGTTAAGGCCCTCTCCTACTCGCTGCACACAGGTGAATCTGAATGCCGTCACATACCCACTGTCCATGTTCACGGTGCTCTGAATCTTTAATGCTGAGTGACAGATGTGAATGGAAACAGCAGGGCATTCCTGCCCCTGTGAAGAACTACCAGATGAAGTGCTTCAAGCTCCTCGAATAACCACTGTAGTCTATTGTGAGAAACTAATTGAATTGTATGTATTGCTTACAGGAAGTTCTGGGCTGATCTATTAAATTACTTACCTGTTGTCTGTACAGGATCATACTGTGTCAGTAATTGAAATGTCATCCATTTGAGACAACGTAGGAAGAAGGCCAGTTCTTTCGTGACTAGTCTGCTGAAATGTTTTTATCACAGTAATCATGCCATATTGCAACAGATGTTCATCTTCATAAAGTAGGAAACTGGCCTCCAAAAAGGGATGGAATTCTCCTGCATATTCTTCTTGACACTGTGGATAGGCAGTTTGATATGTGCCTTTTTTTGTTTTGAAGAGTATGAATAATTTATTTCCTGTTGTTCCAAGTAGCATTCATCAGTGAGAAGGAAATTACCGTGTAATAACAGAAAATAGAGTTTCTAGAATTTTCAGTGCTTGTATGTTACCTGTATACTTGAATATAAGGAGGACATCTATTTAAAGCCTGACAGGGCAAAGTATAAGCGGCAGAAATGACTGCACCACAGTGAATCAGCAGCATGAAATACAGGCCATGGAGTGCCTGTGGATCTGAGAGCTCTGGGATGCTAAGGCTTTTGCAAGGTCTAAAGCTGGGCCACAGAGAAGCTGGGTTTGAAGGAAAAAGCCTTTGGACATGTATAGTTGTGTCTAGAGGGCATGGAAAAGTTGGTGACTTCATCATTAATATATACTGGAATACATCAATAATATATCATTATTATATAATATATATCATTAATACATATCTGCCTTCATGTTTCTCTCCATGTTACCCGTTGAAGCAATATGGAGGATGTGCTACACTTGCAGCCCTTTGCAGATTGGGCATTGCTAAAGACCTAAGTTCAGAAGCTAATAAGTGTTCAGCTTAGACTTAGTGAATTAGCTATTTTGTCTGTATCCATTTAAGCTTCATCTATTTTGGCACCTTCCAGCAGTGTAGGTTTGAGCTGGCAAAACTGATATTATATATTAAGATTTAAAATTATTTCTCTTGATGTTCACACTTCTTTCAGGTAGTACAGACGCTTGTTTACATGTAGTTAAGTGCCTTGTATTGTGCTGCTACTAAATCCTTTTTACTCTAGAGACAACAGAATGTCTTGTACTTAAAATGTACAAACCCTCTGTGTTTTAACAGTCCGGGATGCTTGCTCTTTAATTCTTTAACACTTTTGCAATCATTCTTAGTGTTTTGCTCTGTGTTGTTTAAGTGCTGCTGAGCTAAAGTTTTCCTAGAGGTATGTATTACAAGACTAAGTTCCCATTTTTCAGTGGTTATACTTCAGCTCAGCAGTGAGCTCAGCACTCTGTGATGTAAGTTAAAGTTGTTTTTCCTACCTGCCTAATGCTAAATTTGTCTACATTGGTTCATCTGACTGCTGTCTTTCATCTTTTCATCACCCAGTCACTCGGTTGCATGTCATATGTCTGCAGTTCTTGCACTCAGTCTTCACTTCAGTGGAAGACTGAATATAATGTACAAATTTAGCTAGTTTCATTGTTCATCTTCTTTTTCTGAATGCTTATGAATGTGCTGAACATTGGGAGCTTCAGTACTGACCCTATAGAGACTCCTCCGTTGTAACTTTCCTTTGCTATGATAATCTGACCAATTACTCCTACTCCATTTTTGTCCTTTTTTTTTTTTTAAACTTATTTGTGATTCTGCTTCATAAGCTATCTTTTTGTTCAGCTCTTACCTTATCAAGAGCTCCAGCTATGAGAGAGCAGTGAACCTAATACATAAGAGAGTGGCTGTCTCCATAAAATGGTGACCCCAAATCAAGGGGTTGTTGTACACGTCCTGAAGGGAACTGAAGCCGTGAGAGCTGCCTCGAGAAACCAGAATTCTTACGTGCAGTCTGAGCTGTGCCACTCGTTTGCTTAAATGACTTTATGGTTCTTCATAACGGTTATTGCCTTTTTTTTTTTAAGAATTGCTTTCTACCAGAATAACAATGTTATGACTGTTATATAAATATGTTATTAAAAAAAAATAACAATTAAGACATTACTAAGGCAGAGAGTGTCTATGAAAGATACTGTGAATTTCTTCCAAACACAATGTGAGGAACAAAGAAATCCTAAAAATGCAATAATGTCTCACAAAGATAATTCAGTAGATGGTACTGTCAGTCATGAAGATCTGTCATTAGAAAATGAGGAGTAGCTCAGAGCTACTAGTGAGATTTTGTTCCTAGTCCAGTGTCTGGACTAGGACAAGTTATTTCAGCTCATGGGTAAAGAAACTGGGGCTTTGGTGCCTATATTCTGCTGAAGTCCAAGAAAACATTGATAAAACTGCTGCCTTAACTGCCTGTGCTTCAGTCTTTTACAGTCCTGGAGCAGAAGCCGTTCTGGTAGAAGCAAGTAGTTTGGTATCTGTCTTATGATGTAGGATTAAAGAATCTGCATCAGGCTCCCAGAAAGTCCAGTCAAGAAGATGTCAAAGGCATACAGATGCATTAGTGCAGTAGCACATGCCTCAATACAAAGCAAAGTTACCAGGACACTCTTGCTCAGTAGGGAGCGATAAGCTACTTTTAATGTAATTCTGTAGCAGTTACAGCATTTGCTCATCCCAGCCAGGGGCTGGGATACCTCTTCTCCGAAGGTCACCTTCCACAGAGTCTTGTTTTTGCTTTCCAGTTTGTTAACCGTCTGTTCTCTCAGGCAGCCAGTTGCACAGTATCCTGTCTCCTAGTGACACAGAAAACATATTGAGGCTACTAAAAATTCATCATGTGTAATTTGTCGTAGTTTTTTTTTTTCTCTCCTTACTTCCTCCCCAGGCTGAGAGCAGTAGCTGTTGGAAATTGAGTGCTTAAATTACATGGCAAACTATGATAAATTTCCAGGCATAGAACTATACCAACTGCTGAAGTAAACTACTCATTTTCATTTCAGTCTGTTGTAAAAATGCAATCAAACATCCTGAATCACAGATGGATGTTTATTATGTTTAATTTGTTTCACTCTGTACTATGCATTATACAAACCAAAACCTGTTTAAAACACACACACACCCCTACACAGATAGAAATCACATCCTAAAAGTGAATTTTCTTTTTAAAATTGTTTGTATAAGATGTTTTCAATGGTTTTCTTTTAAAATCCTATTTTGAACAATCCCACTATATGGCATCATAATTTGAAGAATGAATTGCAAGAAAAGGAAGAAAGTGTGAAGAATTCTGCCCTTCCTGAAACTTTCACTGATCACCTGTAAAACTAATGGTTATTTCTTAATTTATTTCTGTTTCTCTAATTTTATTTTAGAGATAAAGGTTATCTACCTCTCACACTAATGCCTGTGAATGCTCCTTTGGTTTTCACTCTGTCACAAATGTCTTTCATGTTGCAGTAAATTGTGTAATGCAGATTGGAATTCCAGAAAGAGAAGATTATTTGGTGTGATGGGTACAGGGGAAAAGATTAGGTACATGGGCCCTAGCTCAGGACAAGCATTTTGACATGTTCCTTCCTATAAATTACCAGTATAAAGCTCCAGTAGGGAAAAGCAATTCCATCTGGATATTTTTACCCACAAAAGCCGTATATTCCTTTTTTTGTTTTTCCCTGCATCCTTATGAACATATGATTATGACCTGGGTTTCAGTTGTATTTTTTTCCCACATCAAAACATGGAGTGGCATTAAGATGACAGGTTGCTTTTGCTCTCAAATGTCTAATTAGTAAGCACCAAGAAAGAGAAATATTTCTAAAAAAACAAATAGGCTCCCAAATGGATGTCAATTACTGATACACAAAGCATGTAAGCTGTCAAAACTGGTGATCATTCTTCTGTGTGATTTCTCCTATGATGCACAAGGGTTTGCTCCTAGAAACTTGGCTTCTTTATGGAATAGAAAAAAGTAGCTCAGTGGTAGAAAATGGTGTAACTTGGCTTTCTCTTCCCCCCGCCCCCCCTCCAGTTACAGCTATTTTTTCTGCCACTGTTAGTTATATCTGTTTTAGGGAAAAAAAAAAAAAAAAAGGTAGGAATTTTATTAAAGTTCAGACTAAAAAAAAAATAGAAATGTTCTCCAGCATTTTTTTATGTCATGCAATTTGTATATTTACTGATGGGATACCTCAGGCCTGGGATTTCCTTAATTATCGTAATAATTTCTCAAACTCTTTATTAAGGTTGTATGCTAGTATATATTGAATTACCTTGTGTAGTACTGCTCTGAGTCAACAGGAGGAGAAAAATTAGCTGCAAATTCCTCTCTCTTCAGATTTATTTGCTCTCAAATTCAAAGCAGATTCCAAGGATTTTGTGTAAGGCTCTTTGGATTTCTTTTTTATTTTTATTTTTATTTTTTTGAGATACTTAATAAGTATCTGAAATAGAAATATATATTTCATTCATGCAGGCCTTGTGCAGTGCCATCTATAACCTCAAAAGCTGTTTTCCTCACCCTACACCTCCAGCCCCTGGTTACTAGTCAGTTAAGAAACAGAACTGAACTAACAATTCAAAACAATAAATCTTAAACGAAGTTTCTGAATGTTTCTGAATATATCAAAGAAACCTGTTTTCTTAATGGACTAGATGAAGTCCACTGAGGTGTTGAGTATAGTAGAAAGACACAAATCTTTCACTCTCCAAATACCTTTTTGCCTAGGTACCACTCAGTTTCCACATAGTTTCTTTGCTTGTGTTTTGAGGTTTAAGTAGAAATGAAGGATGCAGCCCTTGACCCTTCGGCCCTTTGCTTCTGAGTGGTTTAGCTTCAGCAGCTCTCTGCCACGCTCACTTGGGAGATCTCTGTTACCTGAAATGCTCTTCATATTTCTTACGCTTTTGTTCCCTTTTGCCTGCACAGTGCAAGCAGTTACTTGATTGAATAGAAGGTTTGCTTTCCTTCTTAACAGGGTAACAGGTCTTTTGTGTGGATGTCTTTTCTAATTTATTGTCATATCCAGTTTATAAGTCATACCTTAAGTTCAGCTATTCCGTAGTTAGCCCCTGCAAACCACGAGTTTCATCTGACTCTTTCCTGCTTTTAACTTGCCTCATGCTCCTGCGGGCTTGCAGAACTCTGCCCACTTCAGATAATTATTCCAGTTACTTTCAGGTTGGGTGTTGTTTTATAGACTTTTGGAACTGATGGTAAGCATGTGTTTCTGCTTCAGGACCTGTTTTCTTCATTGTCATATTCAGTACAGAGAAGATTTTCATTCTTAGAGCTTCATCTTGAACTAAGGGACTCTTTTTCCTTGATGAAAGTTTATTTAGGGTCTTCTACTAGTCTTTGTTTTGTTGTAAATCTCAGTGAAATCTGTCATCCAGAATTTAACTCCTCAAATATGTCAAATTAACTTTGTGGACTTAGAAGAGGCATAAAGACAAGTTAGCTGTGCTTTTCTTTAATTCATATGCCTATATGTCAGTTTGCTTTTCTGTAATAAAATCATATAGCCCTCTCATACTGAGCTACCTTAAAACTACAGGAGCTGTCTAGTTCTGGGACCTACTGATGTTGTTATGTTTCTTTGTTCCCACCTTGTATTTTTCAGAAAATAAAAGGGTTTTGAGCACTCTGCAGCTCTCTTCACTGTCTCTGGAGAAATTGCGCATTCATTTATGAGAAGTTTTTTTATTGTTTGCTGCATAAGTTTAATTCTTAAAGCTATGTGGAAATTGCTTGGATCCAAGCAGCCTGACAATAGTCTCCTGCATCCTGTGTTTGGAGTGATTGGCGCTGGGTAATTGGAAGCTCTGTAGAAGATGCTTCCAGCTGGTTATGTTAGCATTTCGCAAAGATTGGTTGTAGATCGGTTGTTCTGCTTTTTCTTATACCTTAATTTACAAGCCAGCCTCATTTACCTTTCTCAAAAACCTGATGTATAAAACTGGCCTTTTTGTGAATACTTGGGAGGTCAACAGATTTGGGCTTTTTGCCAGTTTTTAATTGAGGCCAATTACTCCTCTGAGTATTGGGTGAGGGAACTTGCTTCTCTGGTGATAAAAAGCAAGATAGGGAGAATGCATTAGTGCTTCTAGCAGCTTTCAAAGCAGAAAGGTCGATAAAAGTGCTTTGGCAGTGGCTGTTTTGTCACGCAAAGTGTGGATGGAGATCTACATGAAAGGCGTGAAAGCAAAACAGAATAAAAAAAGAATACTGGATGGGAAACAGCTTTGAAGAATTTAAGTACTTAGAAAATCGAATAAAGAGTCTCACTGCTACTGCCACCTGAACCAAGAGTTTCTTTTAGCATTGTATTTCTGTTTGTTTGAAAATTTCATGGAATAAATGCCACCTCCCCTTTGTTCTAGGAAAGAAGTGCACTTCTGGCTACATAATACACTGGGTTTTTCAGCAGACTGCTGGGAATAAAGAAACCCTACTAAATTTAACAGCATCTTAGGGAAGTTGTCAGATTGTCTTTTGAATGTGATAAAATATGAGAAGAGTTTTAAGCCTGCCCATGTCAAGAAGTTGTCTGTTGCTCCGTTCAGCACCAAAAATTTCTTCAGTTCTGCTGCCTCTAAGACTGTTGGTGTCCTTCTTGTTGAGATCCCCAGTATTAATACAATGATTTTATCAGGAAAATACTTTTATTTTTATTTTTTTTTCCCAAAGAATAGCTAACCCAACACAATCACGTTGTGTCTAGGCAATGATTGTCGTATAGAATTAAATATGGGACTCAGTAGTAGTAGCTTTACAATTATGTAAACTGTAATATTTAGGGGGAAAAATAAAACTGGGAAAAAAATATTTCCAAATAAGTTTCTAAAATAAAGCAGAGTAACATATAACCACATAAAAGTTTCTGTAAGCTGCTTATGGTTATTGCTGTCTAATGGTGCTATTGAGTTAATTGTCTTCATATTTAACTCACATGTTATTACTAGGATTTTAATTTTTCAACGGACTTTAGCTGATCTGAAATCCAAACGAATGAAAAGTCTGCTAGGTAAAATGAAAAGTCTGCTATAAAATAGAAAGTTACTACTGGCCTGGTGCTTAAATAGGAGCTTCCTGGATGAGGGAAAACCCTGGGAAAATAAAGAATAATTCTCAATTTATTTCACAGTATACGCTGCAAAGTTTCACAGTCTCTGCTAAATTAGAACTTTAGTGGTTCTAATGCTACTTTGACTCAGATGTCCTTTTTTTTTTTCTTCTGAAAACAGACACATTAATTTGTCAAAGTATTGTCTACTTTTTACATGATGTCCACAGAAAATGTTATGGTTAATGAGGGCACCATTTGAGGCATTCAATTAATTGAGGAGATGGCTGTGGTCATTTCTACGTAGCGAGCTGTACAGCTGTTCCCCAAATGTTAGCAATCCATCATTATAAGAATAACCTAAATTAGCATAACCTCTCACTTGGAGGTTACTGTTGATTTTTAAAAAAAAAACTTTTGGTTCACCTGCACACTTTTCCCCTTGTAAATCTTTAATTTCCTCTTAAGACCTATGCCATTTGTTTTCTTAAACTTCCTGATATCTAATCTAATATCTGATATCTATTAATCAACTGTGCTGCAAGGTAACTCCATTCCATTGCATCTGGAAGTGATGTTATTTTTCTGGTTGTACAATATAGTTTGCAAACAACTCTGACTTTGACCACTGCTCTTATAAAGCTTGTGCTTGATACCACCACACAGCACATTTTTGAATTGACTGGCACAGGATTCATTTGTTGTGTGTGAGCCATCAGAACACAACTGTGTAGAAACATGCATAGGATAAAGGTTCAAAAGGCTTGATACTCAGTTCAAATGTAAATTCGTGTTATAGCCAATGTAGAAAAAATGCAGTTCTCCTGTATTACTGTATTTCCTAGTGCTGTGACAGTCATTCTTCCTAATTGCTCAGGAATGTTAGACTGCTTGGCAAGGGATATTATGATCTCTATGTAAGAAGAAGCTCAAAGAGTTAAGGTTATTTTTGACCGTAACCTTATCTGTCTATTCCTGTAGTTTTATTTCTTTCCCCAGAAGATCCTTCCGGTGATACTACTTTGCTCCTCACCTGAGACCTAGAGAAAGAGAGAGTAGGGGTTGCAAGAAAGTGTCTAGAATCATTTCATTGCTAGTCAAAAAATACAACTGCTTATATTTAACACACACACACCTGCAAAAAGACATTCTTGGAGAAGTAGGCTTTGGAGTATCCTAAACAATCATTTTCAGTTTGAGCATATGCATTGTAATGCATCACAACTTATTTCAACAACTACCTTGAAATACAAGACTAATACAAATAAGTTATAATATGTCATAAACTAAAACTTGTAAATCTTGTAAAAAAAAGACGATGCATGTAAAATCATAAAGTTTGAAAGAAAAAATGAAGACGGTCTTGATGTTCAAGATATGTAACTGAATAGTATTTCTTTTAAAGTGAAAGAATGGGAATCATATGCCAAGGAGAACAGATGGCCCTTCATGTTGACTTGAAAAATGTCAGGGAACTGTGAAAGAAGGATCTGTGGCTTGTTTTGGAGAGACAGAGAAGGACAACAGATTTTTGGAAGCATGGGAAACAATGAGGCTAATAAGTTGTGATAGAAAAAGACAGAAGGAAGTGGATGATTGAGTATAATCCTTGGGAGAATCTCGAAATACAACGTGCTTGTTGCTCATCTTTTTAGGCAGAAAGTTCAAAGGTAGAAATTGTCCTAGTTCTGAATGAACAGAAGTCCTATGAATTTTCATTAGACTGCACAGAAGGAACATCCAGGAGGAGAAGGGT
Organism: Anser anser; assembly: GCF_964211835.1. Lineage (NCBI taxonomy): Eukaryota > Metazoa > Chordata > Aves > Anseriformes > Anatidae > Anser > Anser anser. Next base: position 60,921,598 of record NC_139724.1, read on the forward strand.
TTATTAAAAGTAAGGAAAACAGAAAACTGTGTACCAGTCCTGAAGTTACGTAAGTGGATCTTACCTGAAGAACAGTGCCATTTGAGAATGAAATCAGAATGTACGTGGGAAGCTTGATGAGTTGAATGGGGAAGCAAGAACTAAATTCTTATAAATCTGTGAAGCAAAGTATAACCCTGTGATTGATTATTATTACTTCCCCCCCCCCCCGCCCCCAGGGTAAAACAGAATATTTAGTAGGGTTTGGGAATGAAGGCTGCCCAACTTATGCATTGCATTTTTTTTAATTTTATTTTTTAAATTGTCTTGATCAGTCATAGCTGATGATTTTTAGTGATCCCCCTCACATTATGAACTGATCTCTGAGAATGGAAGAACCACATAGGAACAGACTCATAGACATGTTGGTTTGTTATTGCTGTTTTCGCTTCTGTTTTCAGATTTTTGCCCAGATTTTGGCTGCTCTGTGGAAGTTGTATATATTATTAATTAACAAGTAAAATAAATTGCCTTCTGAGTTGAAATATTAACTTGCCTTTCCATGAATTTTCATAAGCAAAAATTTTCTCTCTGTATCTCCCATAATAAATCTTGTGTATTAATAACAGATAAACTTTCCTAATAAATTAAGCTTCCTAACACATTGTATTTGAGGTTGATGCTATGACTGTGCAAACAGGAAAACTTTGGGAAAGATTAGGGGAAATTTCATAGCCAGATTTCCCGTGGTAGGTGTCAGGTCTGTAATGGGTAAAAGATTTTTATCTTCATGTCACAATTGCAGACCAGTTGAAAAGTAAAGCTTTGTTTCAAAGTCAAGAATTGCTTAATATCTGCTTCTTTTCTAGCATTCATAATCTTTGAATACTCTAGGGCACTCTCCAAATAGTGGCATTTCTTTTTTTTTCCCCTTCAGCAGAGAGGGTACAGTTGTGATGGATGTGTACCTATGCAGTGACTTTCCAGAGAGGATCTTATGCAACTGATGCTCGGCTTTGGTGGCTGACCAGGAGCACGGGTACTTCTGCTGGAGGCTGCAGATAGGAGCAGGTTCAGGGAGACCCAGTCTCCACGGAGGTGCTTACTGCTTTGAGCAGCTGATGCCCTGAGTGAAAAACTGTGTTCCATAAGTTCTTCTAGGGGAAGATCATTACTTTGCTTGCACAATTTTGCTTCCCCTAATCACTACCCGTGGCTTCTTTGATGAGGGACACACAGAAGATGCTTCACTATTTCTAGCTGCAGCTATATAAATATAGTCTTTGATTTTCAGCCTCATCCAATTTTCTCTTTTCTTTTAATTAATCTTTAACACAAAATTAAGTTTACTTCTTATGTGCCCACACTCTTCTCTGCAGAGTCTTTATTGTAAAATATATACTATAAAGCACAGTGAACAAGTGGCTCAGTAATATTGGCTAATGCTGGTTTTGGTTATTTAAATTTTCTTCTATAGTCTCTTTTGTACTATGCAAAAATAAGGCAGGGAGACTATATATCATGAAGATAAACCTGTCAGAGCGACTGAAAGATATCCTTTTAGGAAAAAATACTGCTATTAAAGTAATGGATATGCAAAGCCCTGTAAAGTGATTTTACAGAAATTGCTATAATTCAGTCAGGCTTAGTTAATATGTATTTAGCCTACCTCTATATAGCTATAGCTTGTATGTAGGCTATTTTTTTAATTGTTTGATTTTTTTTTTCCTCTTTAAAGATTCCTGTTTTACTGTTTCAATTGGTGAAATAAAATAATGTCATAAAGTAGCAGCTAGTCTTTCCATTTTCTTAGACCGTGTATTGTCCCCTATGAAATATATGACATTGCATATGACACAGTACAGTCAAATAACTTTCTTCACTTGTTAATCCTTAAAGAAGTTAAATAATAGGGTGTAAATATCAGACTGTATGCATGTTTGTATTACCCATGAGTTTGGGGGGCTTTAATTACTTTAAGTGTTCTGCTCTTGCACTCAACTAGCTGTTTCTAACTTAAGTGCATTAGGTATAGCAGTGTAATAAAATCTGTCCATTCTGGCCTTTTGGGTTTTCCTCCTCCTAGTATGTTCGGCTGCCACTTGGTATAAGAAAGCTAAAAACAACTTTCCATTTTGATATGAAATTGTTCTGTTAGCGGCTGTATTTTCCTGTGATTTAGACGGGGTGGGGATCAACGTGCAGAATGGCAGATTCGTAGTCTGTGGTTAGTTCATGCTTTTGTGGCAGGAATTACTGCTGTGATTCACAACTGTTGTTCTAGCAGATTTGGCAGGTTTTCTGCTCTCATCGCGTGTAGGACCAAAATACACATACATGTGGGTATGCACACTAACACAATTTTCAGAACAATATATTAGCGTTTTGTATTTATAAAAGGCAAACTACCATTTTTGCATATTCTTCCAGCCAAAAGATTTTCAGAATATTTTTGAGATCTGACTGAAAAAACATTGAAAAAGACTGCCCTGTGCTTTAATTTCTTTCCTTTTTTTTTTCTTGAGGTGATTATGGCTTGAACTGCTAACTGCTGAAAATGTAATTTTTATAAATGCACTCTATTCCTTCTTTGTTCCATTGAGATTGGAGGGAGAGTTCCAGAACAGCACCCCTCATAACATCAAGAGTAATTTCCATCAGCATAAGAAACATCTGGGTAGGGTTTTTGTTTTGTTTTTCAAAGCATTGTAGCACTTTGTCATTTCTAGACTTTTACCAAGAAAACATGAGGAACTACCCTTCTCATTTTCTTCCATAGGGCAATTGGCTTAATTTATAAGGAAAAAGAAACCTGATGATCAACTGAGGCAGTATTTTGGCCTTTCTGTTGATTAGCAGACGTGACCTACAGAATTCATCTCCTCCTTGGAGCTTTTCAGGAAAGATTACTGTGTTCCTTGCAGCAGAAAGTCTCACTTGCTAAATATTCTGTGAACCACAAATGTTTTCAGTATCAGTGACTTTTAACGTGACTTTTTCTGAGTCTTGTTTTGGCAGCCACTTTGTCTATGGTAAATCTATGGTAAACCTTGTCACGAAGATCAGGTCTATTACTCAGCAGACAGTTTTCAAATAGCACATTATTTCTGTCTGACTTAAGTAAAATCTTCTATCTTATTTATTCTTTGGTAGTAGTATTTCTGAATCTCAGTCATGCTGCACTAAGGAACGTGTGTGTGTGTGTGTGTGTAGCCATACAAACAGATTTAACATATCATATGTTGAACATTTTACATCTGTAAAATTTGCTGGTAAGATAGTCAAGCACAGATGCATAATAGAAAATATTCTGTGAAATGACTTCTTGAGTACTTTTCTCACATTTAACAGCTGGTTTGGCAGCACTGATGGTTTCTCCTTGCTAAAACTCCCAGAAAAATGTGTTAAGAGGAACAGAAACAGTGTGCAATGCCCAAGTTAGGATAAGAAGTGCTTCACAGGAGTTAAAATGACAGCATCTGCTAGATGAATGCTTGCAAAAGGAGAAAACTGTAGAACCCCCTTGAGCCAATTTTGATTGGGAAATGTAGATTAGCTTTGCATGAATGGGCTTATTTTTCAAAGCAGAAGGGTATTTTTTGTTTATGGAAGTTGCAAGTGTCACTGAGGATTATCCAAGTCTAGCAAGACTGAAATAATAGCATTAATGATTGCATTTTTAAATCCTCTGATAATTTCAGTCACTTCTCAGAGCATTTAACATTTCATAGACCTTGCAATGCATGCCTATGAGTAATACTGAAGGTTACATCTACAAGAATGTGGCAATTGCATTGTTTTCACTGTGACCAGGTTTTCACCTATGATGAGAGAGTTGATTTCCAGAAATAGGTCCCTTGGCATCTGTTTTTTCATTATGTGAATAGGATTTCCCTCAAGATTTCTGAACTGTTTCATCTTTAATCACTCCACTGATCTCATAAGGACTTACACAAGGGGCAAAACTTACACCTGCTACCTGAGAGGCTGAAGATACTAAAAAATTTTATGATAAATGCGTATGTCCTGTTACCGCTTGAAAATATTCAGCAAAATAAGCTGCTTGATTGCTTTAAGCAGTTTCTTTCCAAGTATTAATTTGGATGCTCTTTGTATAGGAAGTTTTGATGCTATCTCAGATACAACCTAGCATTCAAGACCTAGAGATCTCTGTTGAGCCATTCAGAAGTATAAGAATTCAGCCTTCTGGGAGGGGAACTAGCATTTGTTTGCAGTCCTGATGCCTTTCTGTAGTGGGAAGGATCTGATGATCTTCCTTTGCCTCTCTGGTGAGAAGGGTGTGTTGTTGCTGCCCTGTCCTGGGGTTAAAAGCATGGTGGATTCTGTCCTCTCTGCTCTACGCTTGACTTCAAGTGATGTGGTTGTCCTTTTTTCTTTACTTAGCTGAAACAGCAGATGTTTGCCTTCTTAACTTGAAGAGATTTTTCTCCCTTGTCCTTCCTAGTGATTAGCATGGTGTCAAATGTCCTTTTTGATGCAGTGAGTCATTCCAGCATGGAATTCTTATGGCATTTACTGTGCCCTAGCAAGATCTGCTAGGGCTCAGGATGACCTCTTGGGGGTACTGAGAAAGGATACTGTGGTTCTCCTGCTTCCTTCTGTTCTTGACATCTCCTAAGGCTCGTTAGAATACTGTCCCATCTTCTCAGCTAGTCCACACACACTTCCCAGTGTCAGAACTGTATGTTGTAGATGATTTAACTGAGATGCTTTTCGGGTAATGGAGGAAGAGGTTGAGAGGGTCAGACAGAGAGAGAAGAAATGGATGGAAAGCCTTCAAAGAGTAAAGAAGCTAGGGGTGAAAAAAGAGAGAGCAAACGAGCTGCAAGAGAAAATGGCAGCAAATATTGAAACCACTAATGACAAAATTATACAAGAAAAAAAATCTAGAAAGAAAAGTGGAGGAAACAATGTAGAAAGGGGGATCCAGTCTGATTTTTCAGGTAACGGTAAAATTTCAAACTAGCACTTTTTAGCTGTTTTATGTGCTGTGCTGAGAAATCTGCACTTTTAGAGATTTGGCCTTTCATACTCAAGAACACCTTTTTATATTTGAACTGTTGTGTCTATTTTAATAAGTAATGCAGTTGAACAGTTTGTTTATTAGTTGATCATTCACCTGGGCTTGTGAGTTGGAGTTTTCTCCTTTCTTCTCACTTATGTAAGGTCTTACCATAGCAAAAGTTCCTAGACAGCTACCACAGCCAGTGGTTTCCTCTATCTGGTACTACAGGGTGTGCTTTCTGTGCCCTCACTAATAACTTTCTGCATGTGCTGGAGTTAAGAGGCAAAAGAATATTTGAAGTAAAAAGCAATGCTGAAATCGGAGAAACTTGGAACAACTTTTATCTTCAAACCACTGTTGCAATATGGCACTTTACTTTTAGGAGGATAATAATATGTCTCCTTGGGTTTTCAAGCTAATCATAAGACCAATGTGTGTTATATAAGCTGTCTTGAGAGACCTAATAATCCATGGGAGACAACTGCCTGTTGAGATTAATCTTTTTTTTTCCTTCTCCTTCCACATAAAAATATGAGTCTTTTTCCTTTTAAGCCTTAGATTTAGATGTAGGATGCATTATAACAGCTCTTGCATTTTTCACTTCTGTGAAGGGAAAAGACTTTTGCTATTATGGTAATGTGCTCTAGATGGGCTTTTTTTTTTTTTTTCAAGAGTTGAAATACTAGATTACGTATACTGATTTTATACCTGCTTGATTAGAGATAAAAATAATTTCTCCTACTGTTAAACTGTTTCATCACACCACGGTGT